>NC_068976.1:3040000-4420000 GCF_016808095.1 Vigna angularis | reverse complement strand
TCTAAGAACGGATGTAATCATTCATGGGAAAAAAATACTTTGATTACAATGGGTGAAATCTTAGAATCACATGTTTCATTCACTAAAAAAATTAACATCCTTAGACGAATAAAAAGTAATGAATACGCTTTTGTCGACTATGAACAAAAATAATGTTCTTCTTCACACACAATCAGTGATGCATCTAGAAGAGAGTTGATGATAATCCAAATGAAAGATAAAAAATTTCAATCTGAATGGAAAAAAAAAAGAGAAACAAGTTCTTTACAAGCAAGGTAAACAGCCTACATTTATGGCATAAGAGACTTGGCCACTCAAGTTTTTCCACTTTGAAACCTGAACTTAGAGTTACAATAATTGAAGATTATGAATTCAAATATAAACGTGCATGGATTCTATAAAGATAAAGCAAGTGCTTGTCAACAAGGATTTGAAAAAGAACTCACAAAAATTAGTTCTTTAAAAGTTGATACTATGAAGCAAGAAAGTTATTTTAAAAATGTGTTGAATCTTACTAAATATCTAAAGAAGCAAATGAACAACTCAATGCTAAAATCATTCACCTTGAGCAAGAAAATCAAATGATAATAATAATATATAATAATAAAAGCTAAATTATTTGGAGGAGCATTTTACAATTTTGTCACATTTGAGATAGAATAAATAATAAAAAGGCTTAATTTTATAACTAATCCCTGAATTTAGAAACCAATTAAATAATTAAGCGTAATAAAAACAAGAGTTTGAACTTCACAAACTCGCTTTTAAACAAGAACGCCAAGAAAAAAGAAGATAATGACGAAGTTAATAATGAAGAGGGTAAAGATAACAACGGAAATAATGAAAATGTTTACGATAACAATTAGAAAGATGAAGATAACAAATTTCAGAATAATTATGACAAGGACTTCAGTATTGAAGAAACATCTTATGAAAGAGAGAATTAGAAATGGAAAAGTTTCTATGTAATAGGTTTTTGTTACCATATATTGTTTTTTAAATTAAAATAAATTGTTTCTCATAACATAAGAAGAGAAATACTTGAGTGCCTGCGTTTTATAAACGTGAGTACCTTTTGCAGATATACAAAAGCAACTACTGGGTCATTTTGTATAGTATGAGTTTATTGTGATTGTGGAGCATTGGCCACCGATAATATATCATACATTCTCTTATCCAAATTTATTCCGCATTTATTTTGAGATCTTCTATTGTTAACACTTCTAGAGTTCCACGGCAACAAGTTTTTCCTACATGATATATATACCCTTCTGTGCAAGACCACCATAAAATTCTTAGCACAAACCTAAATTTATAACCTCTTAGTTTTACTCGTAAGGCAGCTAAAAATAATACAGTTACAGTACCTCTATACTAAAAATTAAACTAGGAAGTCGGTACCTCCCTGTTTTCAAATTGCTCTTCTTCCTTGTCAGCTGAAGCTTCAAGCTTTTGCCACGGAGCAGGACCATAAGCCCAACAAATAGCAAGAAAGTAAAAGTAGTTAATTACACCCAAGAAAGTGAGCAATGCATAATAGTAATTCAAATGGCCACTGTTAATGTTAGTTGATAACCAGCTCTCCTTCCCTCCTAGACTAGTGACCTTGTCAACTATGCTCACCAACACACTTCCCACTACATTAGCAGCAGCTAGCTCAAGAGTGAAAAGAGCCATTGCAAAACTAGACATGGTCTTGGGGAAACCAGTGTAGAAAAACTCAACCTGTCCAACAGGGTTAAAGGCCTCACCTATTCCAAGCAAAACAAACTCAGGAACCAACCATAAAACTGACATGTCAATTACAGCATTAGGTTGGTCTTCAAAGCCTTGTTCAATGGCCGCAGTTCTTCTCATAGTTTCAACTAAAGCTGATGTTGCCTTACCTGCACATACAAACAACAATCCTATCCCAATTCGTGTTTTACAACTGAATCCTCTAGGCATGCCCCAGTGTTTTGCCAGTAGAGGTACCATTATGCGGTCATATATGGGAATGACTATTGATAATGTGATTACCATGATAAGACTGAAGGACCCTGCAGGCATCTTGAAATTGCCAACTAACCTTCGGTCCAAGGTAGTTGCCTGGAGTGTAGAGAATGAGCTTTGGGAAACCATCATTAAGATGCCCGTGGACCACATAGGAAGCACTCTGAGGACAGATTTCAGTGACTCGACCTGTCCGACTGTGCATTGGCTCCATGGATCTGAAACTGATCCATCAGGGTTTGAGAGAGTCTCAGGAGTCTTTATCATGCAAGCTTTGTTCAAACACCTGTAAGATAAGATAATGTTAATTCACTCAAAGAACTCAGATAGTATAGGACAGGTGTCAATGGATAATTTAAATCCCTTATTTATTTATTTATTTCTTATTGATCCCCCATAATTATAGGGAGAGTTTACTTGTACAACGAAAAGATTCTAGTTAAATGGGATTCTCTCAATGATGGGAGGCATTCATGACATATCTTATAGAAGGAACATTACTATATGATGAAATTACTCTGAACACTCAGAAATAGAATTTGTCAAGGGGAACCAAAAACATTACTAACAAAGAAATAAAGACAATAAAAAATTATCTTGAACTAAGTGAATACATGATTGTCACTATTCAGTATATGATGATAACTGGATTGGCTGCTTCTCACATAAAATGTTTTGGGGGAAGTATTTGAGAAGTTAAACTGGAAGGAAATTGCATAATAAGGGCAAGCACAAGTACCTAAGGCTATCAGTAGGAACGGCCAGCTCAGAATCGCGGTCTTGATAGTATTGATCAAAGTTGCCATAAGGAAGACTAAGTTTTCTGTTCTTTACAGATACTACTGCTACTTGTACAAAACTAGTGAGTAAGCTGTGACCGGGCTTCACTTTGGCATAGATGGGAGAACCAAGGATGAAACTGACAGCCGATATGAACATTAGCAAAGCAGGTAAACCAAATCCAATTTTCCATCCCAGATTTTCTTGAATGTACACTATTACGCTCAAAGCAATTATAGTTGATAACGCTATTGAGGTATAATACCAATTAAAGTAGCTATCCAAGAGCCTCTCATTATTAGATCCTTCTTTAATTTTCAGTTGATCTGCTCCAAATGCTATGGAACAAGGTCTAACGCAACCAGCTCCAATGGAAATTAATCCCAAGGAAAGGAATAGAACAGCTAGTTGGGCTGTTGTGGCAGAGCTGCAGTGTAGCATGATTGATTCACAGGAAGGTTTTAGCTCTGGGATCATGGCAGTTAACCACAAAATGATTAAACCCTGTGAGAGTCAAAAAATATAATTACAGCACTATCATGAAAAATCATTTATCTCGTGTTCTTCGGAAAAACCTATCCTACATTTCCCCAGGAAACAAAGTAACGGAACATTATGAAGCACACTTTGAATCACAAAACCAAGCCATGGCAGAAGACTTAAGCCTACACCAGCTAAAGCAATTACAGATAATTATTGTTTCAGCTATAGCCAAGGCAATTATTAAATTTCTGTAAGTTAAAGAAGGGTTATCATTTAAGAAGAAGATTTTGCTACTATGCGAGTGCTTAAGTATCTTGGATTGGATTAAAAGTTGCCTGAAGCAACTTTCTGAGCCAGGTTTTACTGGGTTTCTTTGAATCATGACAACAGATATAGTTGACAGAGAAAGATTTGCATTCTTACCTACAACCAGTGTATTTCGTTTTCTTTCTGAAAAAAAGAAAGAAAATATAACTAGAATGCCTAGTTAGTGAATCAACAGTGAATTACCAAAGAACTATGTAAGAGTCATTAAGTAATTTTTAATTGATTAACTGACTTTGGACTCTCTTTTTATTTATCAAAATTATACTGAATATATAGTCCGAAAATTTCAAATTTCGAACTCTTTATGATCTTGTAAATAAAAGTAACTTTAGAAGTCTATAAACATTACTCCTGAAACAACTTTTAATTTCTTCAAAAAGCTATAACTAATTTGTTTTATTGTTGTTTAAGTAGACTTACAAGAAGGCTGGAGAAGGATCCGATAGAAATGACGAGGAATCGACCCAAATAAGAATCGGAGATAAAGGCACCGAAGATGGACAAGATGTCAGACGTGGCCGACCAAGTGTAAATGACGCTTGTGCCCTTGGCAACAGGCATGCCGTAACCGTTCAGCAGGTACAGTATCATGTTCGGCATGATCCCGTAGCTGGCCACTCGCTCCAAACACTCGTTCACTGATCCATTTCTCAATCAAAGTAAGCAAAAGCACATTGTCCGATGATAAAAAGTGAGTGAGTGAGTGCAATAAAAGAGTTTTGCAGTGAGTGAGAAATACCTATGATGAAAGGCATGGTTCGCAAGCCACCTTTTCTTGTCAGCGAAGAGGACGAGGAAGAAGATTGAGACGAAGTGACATTTTCCAAGAGCTTCTGCTCTGCAGCACCGGAGGCCTCCATTTCTGTGCCTTTATTTTTTTGGATGTGGTTCAACTGAGAGCCAATAGTGGAAGAGATGGAAGAGACGACCAGTGATTCACGATTGGAGGTTGATCTTTATACCACCGCTTAAAAAAATCCAAAAATAATAGGTGCCACTCTCTCCTCGCTTATCTCGTGTTTAACTTTTTTAAGTATTTTTTATTAGCTTTTTCAAGTCATATCAGTATGTTTGTTTTCAACACTTTTTCTTAATTTAGAATATTCCCGGTGGTTAACCTGAAACTGTATTATAAGGAATTTGGTATAGTTAAAAATTAAAAATAAATTTCATTAAAACGTCAACCTATAATATTGTTAAAAACTGGAGATATTAATTGAATAAATTCGTTCGAAAAAAAAAACTACTTTTAATTTTATTTTTACCGAAGGTATGTTATATTAATAGAATATTTATTTTACATATCTTAGTACACCCGGTCACAGTCATCTTATTGTTCAAGTATATATCGGTCAATTAAGATAATATGTATTTGATTCATACATATTCAATCAAGACGGATCATACTAACTAGATTGTTAGTGATGATAATTATAGTTAAGTTGAAAAAAAAATTAACCTGATATTGTCATATAATTTGATCACATATGTAATTGTATCATAAGACGGGCTCATCGTATATGCCAAAACAAGTTGATAGTCAACTTGCTTTGGCTGATCAGTAATGACAGGTGTTACAGACATTAAAGGCTAATTAAGAGTCATTAATGGATGGTTAACACACATCTTAAAATTTACGAACAGTTAATTAATAGGTTTGATTATTATGAACTCTATAAATAAAGGTTGGATGTAAACGATCGTTCATCGATCCCCATACACCGAAACATATTAGCAACCATCGTGGGACCGAGGGCAAATAGAGAGTAATTGAAGCAGTGGAAGGCATGGCAGGACCATCGGATCCACAGGGGATCACGGAGGAGATGTAGAGAGAGATGTAGAGGGAAATGCAACGGCAGTTGGAAGAAATGTAAAGAAAGTATTAAGCTGAGATAACTGCCTTAAGGCTAAATGTGATGCACGAAGGGGAGAGTCGTTCGTCCAGTAGGCAGCATCTTAGAACCCCCCAACAATAGTGCAGGAGGAGGATAGCACGACGGTTGGAACCAACCAGACGGCCTGGGTCGATCATGCGGAGGGGTTACACCCGTTCACCGTAGAGGTTAAGGAGGCAAAGATGCCCGACAAAATGCCCCCAACACTTGAAAAATATGACAGTTTAATGGACCTAGATGATCACCTTCGGACTTTAACCAATACAATGGCCTTTTATTCCCCGGACGATAAGGTGTGGTGTTGGGCGTTTACTTTATCCCTGAAAGGAGAAGCGTTGGTTGGTTCAACGCCTTGCCACGTAATACGGTGGATAGATTTGGAACAACACGCACATTGTTCGGGCAACATTATGCGTCTAGTAAAGTCCAGGATGTGGCGTACTTATCCTTGGCTAGCATGAGGAAGTGTAAGGACGAACCTTTGAAGGACTTCACGGAGCGATACAATAAGATGGACCGTCATGTAACCAGAATTCCTGATGAGCAGTCTTCCAACCATCATGCGGCTAGGTCCTTTCTCGAGCAACATATACCCCCGACTGTCGAGAACAATGGGTGAGTTGTAGGAGCATGCAATTGAGTACATATGAATGGAGGAGTTACAAGAGTATCATGACGAGCAGCGAGAGGACACGACTGCCCCTTCTGAGAAGAAGGATCGCAAGGAGGGAAAGAGATTGTTCGCCTAGGGGGGAAAAGGTGGGGGTCAAAAAACCAGGAATGTTGTCAAGGGACCCAAGTTTCACCACTACACGCCTCTAAATGCACCCCGGGCAAGAATTCTTGAAGAAGCTCGTAGCGCGGACTTGTTACCGCCTCTGGACAAGAATCCTATCCCAAAGAATGCAAATGGGAGGAAACATTGCCAGTACCACCAGAACATGGGGCATACTACAGAAGAATGCACCACTCTCCGAGATAAGATAGAAGAGTTAATCCGGGCGGGATACTTAAAAAAATATATAAAGAATGAAAATGCTGGAAGATCTCCTCCCCGTCGGAGAGAGTTTAGGAGAGGACCACAGCGGAGTGGGCGACATAATGACGATCGGCAAAGAAGCCGAAGTAGGGAACGCTCGTTGAGGGGGCATATAAATACGATTTCAGGAGGATTTGCAGGCGGGGTGTCATTTTCCTCTACTAGAAAAAAGAATCTAAGAAGCCTTAGGGCAGATGACCAAACAACTCGAAAAACTAGAATAATGTCGTCAATTCGTTCACTAATGAGGACTTTCATGCTTCGAACCCCGACCAGGACGACCCTATGGTCATAACAGTGGTGATAGTGTGGTAGAGTGTAGGAAAGGTATTGGTAGACCAAGGAAGCTCTATTAACATCGTCTATTGGAAAACATTCCAAAAATGGATTTATAAGAAGATTTGATTGTGTCGTTCAATGAGTAAATAGTTGGGTTTGTCGGTGAAAGGGTGGATCACTAGTACAAAAACAGCATACAACGTTGAATCTTTTGGGCTTTTAACGGCGAACTCGAGATGATATCATATCAGGAGACGTAAATTTGACGTCGAATTATGTAGGCCAACGTTACTAGTTTATAGGCACGGCGGCTAATATAGACTTTAACGTCTAATATGTGGCTAAATAGTTGTATTTAAAGGAAGATTTGACGTCCACTATAAGGGGACGTGATGTAAATAGACGTAAAGTTGACGTCGCATTTAATGTGAACCAACGTTATCCTCGCCCAGGGTTGCATTTCTATGGTTTCCAATGTAAAAGGTTCGACGTCAAATATAATGTGAAACGACTTTATCCTCGTTAAGTCATAGAGGAGCTCGCCCAGCGTTGCATTTCTATGGTTTCCAATGTAAAAGGTTTAACGTCGAATTTAACGAGTGACCGACATTACCCTCACTGAGTAAGAGAGAAGCTCGCCCAGCGTTGCATTTTTATGGTTATCCACTGCAAAAGGTTTAACGTCGTTCAGTGCACAAGGCAACATTAATATACATATATTAACGTCGAGCAATGTATATATTCACAGAATTTATCAATTCACAGTTTAAACTATGTTATCATCAATTCATCAATTTCAATTCAAAAGTAAAACTAAAAGACTAAAGCAAATGCTATCATCACAACAAAAGGAACTCAATTTTTCAATTCATATATTCACAAAATTCATCAATTCACATTTTAAACCTTGTTATCATTAATTCATCCTTTCAAAAGTAAAACTATAAGCTAAGAAAATGCTATTATCAAAATGCTGCAAAACTTTAAGGAAAAACCAAAAACTATAGCTAATTAAAATGTTAATTCAAATATCCTGCCCATTCCCCTCATAGACATTATATGATTACTAAGGTCATTGTTTAACATCAAGTTGGTGATGGTTTAGCGGTTAATTCCTTTTAGACGGAGTTTTGAATTTCCAAGCGATGAGGAGCGATTGAATTTATTTACAACAATGCCATCGGTCATTGTTAACGTTGACTAGTTTATTATTGGACGTTGAACGTGTGACGTTATACGCGATTTTTGTACTAGTGGATACCCGAGGGTACGTTGATTTACGAACCTTCCTGGGACCGATCGAGACTCAAAGGAGCAAAAGGTAAGATACTTATTGGTGGAAGCAAATACTTCCTATAATGTTTTGATAGGAAGGCCTTGTCTTAACGCTTTTGGAGCAATAGTGTCTACCCCGCACCTAACAATGAAGTTTCCTTCAAGCAAGGGAATCATCTGCACCATTCGGGCTGACTAGAAGGTAGCTCGGGAGTCTTATGTGGCTGGATTGAAAGTCGAACCTTTAACCTCGAGGTGCAAGGTTAGGCAATCTGAAGTCGCCATAACCGACTTAGACCCAATGACCAACGCAGAAGACAGAATGGAACCTTTGGGAGAAGTTAAATTGTTTGTCCTGGGAAGAACGGAGGAGCAAGTATAACCTCGGTTGGGAGTGGGCTCACGGAAGATCCGGCAGGGGCCATTAGGCGAGAGTTAAAGTTAAACAAGGCCCTTTTCGCATGGACCGCGACTGATATGCAGGAATCCATTTAGATGTGATGTCACATATGTTGGCATTGTTTAAAGAGGCGCACCCAGTAGCTCAGAAAAAGAGACAACTAGGGGAGGAAAAGAGACAAGTAGCGGAGGTTGAGGTAAAACAAGCTTTTGGAAGAAAGGTTCATTCGGGAAATAGTATATACCACCTGGTTATCCAATATGGTGATGGTAAAAAAGTCAAACGGATAGTGGAGGATGTGCACAAATTTTATGCATTTGAATAAAGTCTACCTCAAGGACTTCTATCCACTTCCCAATGTGGATGGTTTGGCGACGGGGCATCCGGGTATCAAATACATAGTTTTTTGGATGCATACTCAGGCTATAACCAGATTCCTATGTTTCTCCCGAACTGTGAGAATACGACTTTCATTATTGAGAACTCAATGTATTGCTATGAGGTCATGCCATTTGGTTTAAAAAATGTTGGGACCACGTACCAACGTTTGATGGACATGGTGTTCTGCCATCAGATTGGAAGATGCGTGGAAGTGTATGTTATGACATGGTTGTTGTTAAAACTCCGACAAGTGTACCGAATCGTATCAAGTAATAAACATGGTAAGACTAAGTATTGTTTCCCTAGAGACTCACGACCTAAATAGTTATGTGATTTCTTGATTAAATAGGACTTGAAAACAAACTCTTTTGGGTTTAGAATGCAAATACTGAAAAGTAAATATGCATGCAATTTGATCAATTGGATAAAAGTGCAAAGATGAATGGTTTTGATATTATGAGATGATTATGTTGTTGGGGTTAGATTTCACTTAGTTTACTCTCATGTATATACGAATTCTAGTTATTCATTACTGTCAATGTTACTCTCTAAAACACTTAAAACCTGATTCCTTGGCGAAGAAAGCATATCCTTAACTATTATCTCATACGATTTCTAGCATTCCTAATAGTTAATTCTGAAGAACAGAAGCTTAAGACAACCAGAACTCATACCCTCATTCCTGAGCAATACTGCTTCTGGGAATAATTCTTTGGATCATGAATTGTAAGATACCTTCGGGTACTCATGCAAATCATACATCATGCTAAAGAATGAGTTAAACGAAGCAAGCATTACGCAAAGAAGAATTACCCTAACAATTAATGAAAGAAACATATATAATCAAGAATCAATTCAATACATGAGAGTTTACAAAGGTTACATCTTCCCAACCAACAAATAGAGTTTAGTTCATCATTGAAATGGTGAAACTAGATGAACAATGGAAAAAGAATGAAAGATAAAACCCTAGAAATTGAAGACAGGAGCTTCTGCATCCAATTTTGCCTTCAAGGAAGCAAAGAGTGTGTTTCTGAGCCTATTCCGTCCAAAGATGTGAACCCTAGGATGTCCAAGTCCTAAAATAGAACATAAAAATAACAGAAAACAGGTCCAAGCCCACGAGACTGACGCTCAGTGCCCCACTTATGGCGCTCAACGGTGTGCGGGGTCAAAAGTTGCGCTTAGGGTTAGCTCAAAAGGGCGCCCACGCGTGGTGCGGGAAGAAAATTGGCGCTCAGCACCCTTTTTCTGCACTCAACACCCTTTTTCTATACTCTGGTTGACTTTTCTGCACTTTGGTTGACTTATATGTATTCTGGTTGACTTTTATGCACTTTGGTTGACTTTTCTGTATTGTGGTTGACTTTTCTGCATTCCAACTATTTGGTTCTTTAACTCTTCTTTCAAATCATTACAATAGCATACAAAATCAAGGAAATTTAGTGATAAAATCATCAAGTATAACCTCAACTCTCTTATTCACAAAAGTAAAGAAAAAACATGAGTTAAAACAAGTTTCTAAGTCAAAAAGGGTGCATTTACGGTATTTTCAACCATTATCACAACCTCAAACTTAGAACTTTGATTGTCCTCAAGAAAAACAAAATGTAACTTAGCTTTTCACAACAATTACTACAATGGTTCAACATTTTTCAAAACTTTTTCTTCTAGGACAAGTAACCACTTTTATCAACTCATCATAAAGATGTCAGTAAATATGTGCAGATGCCTTAATTCAATCACATTCACTGTGATGCTTATGTACTTCAACAGATGATATCCTTATGAATGATCAATCAACCAAGCAAAGATGTAATCATAAATTCAAAGAACTGCTTCTCACAAGGGAAAGTGTTTCACTCAAGCACTCAAAAGTGTATCACTCAAACTCAAAGGTGTATAGTGAGGTGACTCATTCACTCTACTATAACAATGTCACATAAATCAACTTTGTCTTTCATTTAACCACAATTAATCAAACTCACAAGCAAGTATCATCAAAAGGGATTTTCTATGGCTTGTAATGTGGCTAGACTAAGAAGAAAATTGGTTTTTCCGGATCACAAAATCTTTGAGTTAAGAAAGTCATTTATAATTAGTAACCATTCTCACTTCTTCCTAGTTATCCCTTGCATTGAGATTTTCTTTTTCTTTCTTTTCTTTTCTTTTTCTTTTATTTTTTTATTTTCTCAACACTTAGCTCAATGCTTATTTTCTTTTCCAAATTTTCCAACAACCCCAAACTTGAACCTTTATTAATACCACACAACATATTCTCAACTTAAATCAAGGTAAAGATTTTCATAAAGAGTTTTCTTTCATGATTTAAGGTTAAAGGTTCAAAGGATAGAACACATTGTGCTCTCTTTTATTGGGCTAAACTCGTGCATTGGCTAAAAAGGGATAACAACAGATGGCCTTGATCATATGACAGCAAGTGATTCTATCATAGAAACCGGGACAAAGTCATTCATGCTTTCAAAGTAATAGCAATCATTCACAAAAACTCTGGAGTTCAATCCTCACACAGGTTAATTTCAAGTTCTAACATTTAGATAAACATCCTACTCAGTAACATCAATCACACATCATCATGCATCTATTTCACAATATTATGAGCAACCACTTGTATATCAACATCATGCATCATCTCAATATCAATAATATAATCAGCATCATAAAGCAACACTCATCACAAACATCATCATCATCAAACCATTGCACACAGATAAAGTTTTAAGCCAAGTACATCACATCCTATATTAATAACAAAAGCAAATAAACTCAAAACAAAAGGAATAAGATTAGAAAGTTGGGTTGACTCCCAGTAAGCACTTGTTTAACGTCACAAGTCTAACCCAATAACTCTTCCAACACCCATCAGTAAGTTCAAACCTTCTCATCAACACCCCTCACTAACTGTCTGGTAGCATAGTATCCTTCAGTAGATACTCAATCACCTGGCATCCAACAGTAGATGTTATGCCATAGCAGGCTCATAACCAAAACAAAACAAAATAACAAAAGTTTTTAATTACATCACCAAATAGCAAAAAATAAAGTTTTCAAATCACTGGGCTGCCTCCCAGCAAGCGCTCTTTTATTGTCACTAGCTTGACACATTAAAGCTCACGTCACATCTTTCATGTTGGTGTTCTTCTCTTTTTCCTCACACTAACTTATCAACATCTTCTTGTTCACCTTATTGACTCTCCTTGAATACAGAGCTTCAATCTCTATGACTCCATTCTCTTTAAGGTCTTTAACAACCCACAACTTGTTCTTGAATCTCACTAGTGTGCCAAGTTTGAATTGTTCATCCACCGAGTCATGATGAATCATCTTTCCTTCGCCATCTTTTTCTTCTCCTTCCTTAACCTGTGACAAGAAACAATTTTTACCTTTGATGACCAGCTTGACAACTTTAAGGCTAGTCACTGGTGCGTCTTCATCTGCAACTTTATGACTGGTCTTCCTCACTTGATTATGCTGCTCATCATTAAAGACATCAAAGATCACCTCATCTTCTTGGTCTTTAAGTGTTATCGTCCCATCATCCACATTGATGATTACCTTGGCCGTTTTCATGAATGGCCTTCCAAGAATAATAGGAGTCTTCACATCTTCCTCCATCTCCATCACTACAAAATCAACCAAGAATCTAAGTTTGTCTATGCAAACCACAACATCTTCCGCCACACCATAGGGCTTTTTGGTAGATCCATCTGCCAATTGCAAAGTAACCTTTGTAGGCTTCACTTTAAGACCACTCATCATCTCAAGCACAAATAAGGGCATCAAACTAATGCTTGACCCTAAATTAATTAGGGCTTTCCCTATCTTAACATTCCCTATGACGCAAGAAATAGTAAAACTTCCTAGATCTTTAACTTTTGGAGGAAGTGCCTTCTGCAAAATAACATTGCAATTGCCTTGTACATCAATAGTTTCCTCATCTATATATCTCTTCTTTTTTAGGAATCTCTTCAGAAATTATGCATACACAGGAACTTGTTGCAATGCTTTAGTTAAAGGAATTTTAATCTCCAATTTCTTGAAGATTTCTTTAAAACATCCTAATTGCTTCTTCTCTTCTTTCCTGCTACACTCCTTAGGGTAAGGAATAATCTTTTCAACTTTTTCACTTTTTTCTCTCCCCTCTTCTTTTCTTTCTTTTTTCTCTCACCCTCACCTATTTTCTCTTCTTTTTCTTCTTCTAACTTAACTCTTTATTTTCTCTCCTCTACTCTCTCATCACTTATGCTCACAATAGCTTTACATTCTTCCTTAGGGTTAACCTCAGTATTAGCCCCAAATTGCCTCTCAACTTTATCCTACAACTTTTTGGCCAGTTGGCCCACCTGCATCTCCAAATTCCTTATAGCAGTTTCAGTGCTCTTATGGTTGGAGATAGTTACCTGCATAAATTGTTGAAAGGTTTCTTCAAGCTTTGAGGTTCTGTTAGATAATGTAGATATGTGTTGCCATTGTGATTTTTGTTGTGGTGGTCTATTGAATTGTCATGCTTGCTCAAATTTCCCAAATTGACCTTGATCCATACTTGGGTGAGGTTTCCACCTTTGGTTGAAATTACCTTGGCGGAATTGATTGCCCATATAGTTGACGTCTTCTTGGACCTCCATTGGAAAAGCACATTGACCATTGATATGATCACCACCACATAATTCACAAAGTTTCTGTTGAACTTGTGAAACATTCTGCAGCTCCTTTGGCAATTGAGAGAGTTTCTTCGTCAAATTCTCCAATTGTTGAGTGATAATCTTATTATGTGCAAGCAAGGTATCATGAGATTGTAACTGTAGGACTTCCTTCTGTTGAGATGGAGCTCCTCTTTCACTATGCATCTCATTGTCATTGGTAGCCATGTTGTCAATCAATTCATAGGCTTCCTCTGGAGTCTTGCACTTGATATTACCTCTAGTTGAGGCATCTAGCATCAATTTGGTTTGTGATCCAAGACCTCCAAGGAAAAGAATGACTACTGTTGCTTCATCAAAGCCATGTGTGGGCATCTTTCTCAACAAACTCTTGTATCTATCCCATGCTTGACCTAAAGTTTCTTCCATGCCCTGCCTGAAAGAAGAAATTTCTTGCTTACCTTTGTTGATTTTTGATTGTGGGAAGTATTTGTTCTAGAACTTTGCAACCACATCTTCCGATTCAGTAAAGCTATCTTCCGGGAAAGAATTCAATCATAACTTAGCATTGCCTCCCAATGAGAAAGGAAACAAACTAAGCTTTATAGTGTCATCCGGCACTCCATTGATCTTTACAGTGTTGCAAATCTCATTGAAAGTTGTCAGATGCGCATATGGACTTTCATGAGACAGTCCATTAAATTGGTTGCTCTTCACCAATTGTATCAACGCAGGCTTCACCTCCATGTTTGCAGCATTGACCCTCAACCTTGCTATATTGTTAAACTGATGAGGGCCAACAACTATTGAGTAATCTGCCAGAGTGCGTCTGCCATTATTTTCTCCAGCCATCTCTTCAGTACTCTGGTCAGATCTTTGTGGTGAAGGTTGTAAAAGTGTCTCTAGAGAAGGGAATAATTCTCTAGATGTTCGAATTCTCTTCCTCCTTCTACTTTCGTCCAATCCTTCAAGAAGAGGTTCCGAAGTTTTCTTGCTTCTAGTTCCAATTGTATCCTGCATACACAAGAAAACAAAAACCCTAGAAAACTTTGTTAGAACAAAACAAAAGCAGAATTAAAAAAAATCAAGTCAAAGCTAATCAATAATCACAAAAATAGAATAGTTAAACCACGAGTCCCCGACAACTGCGCCAAAAACTTGTTAAGACTCTGGCAAGTGTACTGAATTGTATCAAGTAATAAACATGGTAAGACCAAGTATTGTTTCCCTAGAGACTCACGGCCTAAACAGTTATGTGATTTCTTGATTAAATAATACTTGAAAACAAACTCTTTTGAGTTTAGAATGCAAATACTGAAAAATAAATATGCATGCAATTTGATCAATTGGAAAAAAGTGCAAAGATGAATGGTTTTGATATTATGAGATGATTATGTTGTTGGGGTTAAATTTCACCTAGTTTACTCTCATGTATATACAAATTCTACTTCTTCATTAATGTCAACGTCACTCTCTAAAACACCTAAAACCTGATTCCTCGACGAAGAAAGTCTATCCTTAATTATTATTTCATATGATTTCTAGCATTCCTAATAGTTAATACCCCCATTCTTGAGCAATACTGCTTATGGGAATAATTCTCCGGATCATGAATTGTAAGATACCTTCCGGTACTCATGCAAATCATACATCATGCTAAAGAATGAGTTAAACGAAGCAAGCATTACACAAAGAAGAATTACCCTAACAATTAATGAAAGAAGCATATATAATCAAGAATCAATTCAATACATGAGAGTTTACAAAGGTTACATCTTCCCAACCAACAAATAGAGTTTAGTTCATCATTGAAATGGTGAAACTAGATGAACAATGGAAAAAGAATGAAAGATAAAACCCTAGAAATTGAAGATAGGAGCTTCCGCATCCAATTCCGCCTTCAAAGGAGCAAAAAGTGTGTTTCTGAGCCTATTCCGTCCAAAGATGTGAACCCTAGGACGTCCAAGTCCTTAAATAGAACATAAAAATAACAGAAAACAGGTCCAAGCCTACGAGACTAGAGCTCAACGCTCCACTTATGGCGCTCAGCGGTGTGCGGGTCAAAAGTTGCGCTCAGGGTCAGCTCAAAAGGGCACCCAAGCGTGGTGCTGGAAGAAAATTGGCGCTCAGCGCCCTTTTTCTGCACTGTGGTTGACTTTTCGACACTGTGGTTGACTTTTATACATTCTGGTTGCCTTTTCTACATTCTACTTGACTTTTCTGCATTCAAACTATTTGGTATTTTAACTCTTCTTTCAAATCATTCTAATAGCCTACAAAATCAAGGGAATTAGGGATAAAATCATCAAGTATAACATTTACTCTCTTATTCACAAAACTAAAGCAAAAACATGAGTTAAAGCAAGTTTCTAAGTCAAAAAGGGTGCATTTAGTATCAAAGCTATATCACAGATAACGGTATTTTCAACCGTTATCAGTTGTGAGAAGTTGTTTGGTGAGGAGCACGTCAAGGATTTAGCGGAGGTTTTTGGGCAAATACGCAAATATGCAATGCGTTTAAATCCTACAAAGTGTACCTTTGGGGTAGGAGCAGGAAAGTTTTTAGGGTTCATATTAACTATAAGAGGCATTGAGGCTAACCTAGACAAATGTCGAGCGGTAATGGAAATGGGAAGCCCGAAGAGCCTGAAGGAGGTGCAGCGCCTAGTTGGACGTCTAATGTCTTTCACCCGTTTTATTCCCAAACTAGGCGAGCGTATAAGGCCTATTATTAGTATCATGAAGAAAAATTTGCCCAACAAGTGGGATGAGGAATGCGATGCAGCGTTTGAGGAAGTCAAGAACATCGAGGCTGAGTCACCCGTATTGGGCCGACCGGTGCTAGGCCACGATTTGTAGTTATACTTGGTGGTGTCAGAAGCAACAATTAGCGCAACCGTTGGTACAAAACCTACCCGAGTTTAGACTGTGTACTTCGTAAGTAGGGTGTTACAATAAACAAAGGTGAGATATCAACAAGTCGAGAAGGTTGCTTTGGCCTTACTAAAAGCATCCCGATAGTTAAGACCATACTTTCAGGGTCATCAAGTAGTTTTGAGAGCCGACCACTCTATATTGAAGATTCTGAGGAAACCATATCTTGCTAGGAGAATGGTGGGATGGCCAATGGAGTTATTTGAGTTCGGCCTACGATTTGGGCCACGTAGATCAGTAAAGGGCCAACACTTAGTAGAATTCTTGTTGGAGTTACCGACGGGGGAGGTAAGTCTTAACCGATCATGGATGCTCTTCGTAGATGGGTCATCTGATAAGCAAGGAGGAGGAGCCGATGTGTTGTTGGAGTGCCCCAATGGCTTGATGGTAGAGTAGTCCCTCATCTTTCGTTTCAAGGTTAGCAATAATCAGCCTAGTATGAAGCTTTGATTGCTGGCCTAGAGCTTGCAAAGGATCTTGGAGCCACTATGGTAGAATGTAGAACAGATTCTCAACTCATGGTCAGGCAGATGGATGGAAGCTTTCAAACGAAAGACGATCAATTGCTGCAGTGTTTTCATAAGGCTAAGGAATTGGCCAAGAACTTGTTAAGTTGGAAGTGAAGCACATACCATGAGCAGAGAACGCGTGGGCTGATAATTTATCTAAGTTGGCGGGTGGAAAGGCAAAACGACAGTTGTTCTCGATAATAAGGCAGGTGTTAGAAAAACCATCTATAGAATGCCTAACGATTAAGACTAAGGAAGAAGAAGAAAACTAACGGGAAGAGGTAAGAGTGTTGATGAGAAAGCAAGAGACTAGGGAACATGTACAATTGACAGAGGCGAAGAAGATTGCTTGTTATGTCTTAGATGGAGATGAACTCTATCGGCGAGGATTCACTACGCCACTTTTGAAGTGCGTTAAACCTGACAAGGCGAAGTACATTATGAGGGAGTTGCACGAAGGAGTTTGTGACATGTACACTAGACAACGGACACTTAGAACTCATGTTCTGCGAGTTAGGTACTACTGGCCGACTATAAAAAAAGATTGTGCAACTTTCGTGCAAAAGTGCAAGAGCTACCAGGAACATGGAAACAACATTAACATACCACCCATGGAGCTACACCATATCATTTCCCCTTGGCCCTTTGCATAGTGGGGAATGGATACCATGGGACCATTTCCGATTGGGCAAGCATAGAAAAAATTTATTGGTCGCGGTTGATTATTTCACTAAGTGGGTAGAGGCAGAACTGTTAGCGATGATTACAGCGCAACAGGTTCAGAAGTTTGTCTAGAAACTGGTATGGTGCTTTGGTGTACCGAAGGTAATGATTACTTATAATGGATGTCAATTCATTGATAAAGGGTTAGCAAATTTCTACAAGGGCTTAGGAATCAAGCATGTCACCAGTTTGATTGAGCACCCTCAAACGAACGGTTTAGCCGAGGCGTCAAATAAGATAATTGTGGCAAAATTGAAGAGGCATTTGGGAGAAGCAAAAGGCGCATGGGTGGATGATTTGCTTGACGCACTCTAGGGGTACTAGTGCACACCGCACGAGACTATAGGAGAAACTTCCTTTAACATCACGTTTGGGACAAGTGTGATGCTACTAGTAGAAGTGGGGGAGCCTTCTGTTCAGCGAAAACTGGAAGACTTGACCATCAAAGAACAATAGTTGAGAGCTGACCTAGATGTCTTATCAGAACAAAGAGAAGTCGTGGTTGTTTGGGTTGAGGCTCAGAAGAGGATGGTGCCACGTCGGTACAATGCAAAGGTAAGACCTAGGCAATTTTGAGAAGCGAATTTAGTCTGGCGCAACACTGGTGATGCTTAGAGAAATCGCAATTGCGGGAAACTAGCAACGAATTGGGAAGGGCCTTTCAAAATCCTTGAAAGCCTAAAGAATGGGGCTTACCGATTAGGTCACCCGAGCGGAAAAATTATCCCCAACACATGGAATGCTTCGCATTTAAACTTTTATTTCGGTTAGATGCTGTGTAATTTTACGATAAATAAAAATAGGAGGTTTCAGGATCAATCATGTATCCCAAGATACTCTTAGAGGATGCTTTTACTTTTCTCGATGATCAGTGAGGAGAACACTCTAATCGAATCGGAAGAAGAAACCTAGGAAGAACTCTCAAGTCTTCCTAGAGTTAAATCGATCAGTGAGGAGAACGCTCTCATCGAATCAAAAGAAGAAACCTTGAAAGAACTCTCAAGTCTTCCTAGAGTTAAACTAATCGGTGAAGAGAATTCCCCCATCGAGTCAAAAGAAGAAACCTAGGAAGAACTCTCAAGTCTTCCTAAAGTTAAAATGATCGGTGAAGAGAACTCTCTCATCGAATCAAAAAAAGAAACGTATGAAGAACTCTCAAGTCTTCCTAGAGTTAAATCGACCGTTGAGGAGAACGCTCCCATTGAATCAAACGAAGAAACCTAGGAAGGACTCTCAAGTCTTCCTAGAGTTAAAGTGATTGGTGGGGAGAATGCTCTCATCGAATCAAAAGAAGAAATCTAGGAAGAACTCTCAAGTCTTCCTAAAGTTAAACTGATCGGTGAGGAGAACTCTCCCATCGAGTCAAAAGAAAAAACCTAGGCAGAACTCCCAAGTCTTCCTAGAGTTAAATTGATCAGTGAGGAGAACGTTCCTGTCAAGTCAAAAGAAGAAACCTAGGCAGAACTCCCAAGTCTTCCTAGAGTTAAACTGATCGGTGAGGAGAATGCTCCCATCAAATCAAAAGAAGAAACCTAAGCGGAACTCCCAAGTCTTCTTTGAGTTAAATTGATCGGTGAGGAGAATGCTCTCATCGAATCAAAGGAGGAAATTTAGGAAAAACTTAGAAGTCTTCCTAAAGTTAACCGATCGGTATATACATAATCAAGGAAAGCGAGAACAAAGATAAAGCATGAGGAAGGTGTGAAATATAATTAGTAGGAAAGAAATAATTAAAGAAGTGTTTAGAGAAAAAGAAGTTAAAGAGGAGTTAAGAGAAAAAGAAAACAAAAAGAGAAGGAATTTGTTCAAAGAAGGGAAATTTTAGAAAAAAGAATATAAAAGAAAAGAATAAAAAAGCAAAAAGAGAGGAAGAAAAAGAGCTAAAACTAATAATAAAGATATTTTATATATTTGTGCAAATATTATTTGTCTATTCAATAATAATGTGAAAAAGAGTTTTACACTTCATTTGATATCAATCAATAATATTATTAGCATGATTTTAGTTCTGAAATAAATAAATAAATAAACTAATAAAAGAATGATATCTAACATGGGTATGATGACTTTCCTGAAAAAATTGTCTCATGATAGGAGGAAGATCCTTGAACAAAGAGGAAATAATATAATAAGAGAGATCCATATAATGTTATACTTTCTTATAATTCTTATTATATGTTAATTCAAAATTATCCAAATTAATTATCGATACAATTCCTCCTTTCACCTTTTAATAAGAGTTTAATAATGCACAATGCCTTACTAAGTCCGACAAGACCACAAGATATATTAAGATGTTGAAAATATTGGATAAATTAAGACAGGGCTACCCACTTGACAACTCCTCAGAGTTTAATTTGGTTGAAATTTTCTCTCCATGACAATATCATTGTTGTTGCAAATCCTAAGAACTAGAAAGAACTAGAAATTTTCCAAGCAACTAGGGATGATTGTATGTATGGCTGTAAATTTGATGCAACAGGACAATAATCATGTCAACTTGAGTTAGCTGAACCAGTGTACAAACATAACCAAGAGGGTCTTAACCTTAAATAAATATCACCCATCTTAAAACTCCTCAATCCTATATTAAAATATGCTTAGACAACATACTCTGATAATATATTAATACCACATTATCCTTCTCATTCATTATCTCACTTATATTTTATCTAAAATTATTTTCAGAGAAACTTCCATACGGTTTATGTTAATTTCCATTTGGCTTCAAATAATTTTGATACGCGGGAATACAAGGTACATCAGGAAACACCCAAACAAAAGTTCAAATAATGTTTTTTGTTCACTATTTACGGCCATATAAATTTTAGTAAAAAAAATCATTATAAGAAAGTGCAAATGTTAAATAATAGATAAAAATGGTTCAAAATGTAACGAAACTGTACATATTCCGTGAAAGATAGTGAAGGTAAGAATTCCTAAGGTAATGGACTATAAGCCATGATCAACTGCTATTTTCCACTGTGACTGCAGCATCATCATCACCCGTATTAGCCTTTTTTGGGGCAGCTCGACGGCGTATTTTCAGGTACCCAAATTTTCCAGCACCTGGTGATGAACCCTCAAAAAGAAAAGGCATATAACCAGTAGCTTTCTTGTATCTCTGCTGAACCTGCATCAAAATTCGTTGTAAGATTCAGACTGCAAGTATTTCATGATGTCTCACTATGGCTAAGTTCTACAAAGATAGAATCAGATGCTACCATGAGAAAACAAACAGCATTTACAATGAGAAAAAGTTGGTTTAAACATGCTTTTAGTTATAGTTTTTGCAAACTATTGAAAGTTTGTTTGGGTAAACTTCTTAATAGATACTTAAAGACAAAAAATGAAATAGGCTATACATAAACTAATTAAGTTCTACAAATAAATTTAAGTATTAGTTAAAAACCAACTTTTAGAAAAGCTAATTAACTTAAAAAAATTATTTCATTTTTTTCTTATTTATTTTCCCTTGATAGCATCTACAGAATCTTTATTCAAGTAGAATCTTAATCATGAAAACCTTACTTACCTTCTATCCACAAGAGATGTTCAGTATTTTTAGTTATGATACTGTATTAATTTAAACTCATTGAAATGAATACCTCAAAAATGTGTTCACTGCTCTTGAGACAGTTTCTACCAATTACACAAACTGTTCCGCCTGAACCACCACCAGTTATCTTGGCTCCATATAAAATCCCACCTTCAGATTTAGATTCTGCACTGTGCTGCAACTCTTGCACTAAGTGTACAAGCCTATCTGTTCCATCAGAGCCAAGTCCACAAGCACTGTAGCTGTAGTGGCACTGCATAAGATAGTTAAAACTCAATTACTTTCCCCCATTTGTAGTTTGGTATTCTTCAATTCCAATGCCAAAGTTAATATTCAAAAAGGGAACAGGAAAATAATTTTCTATCAAACAAGTAATAAGTCTCCAATTAAACAGTAAATAATATAGACATTCAACTAACTATTCTAATCTTCCTGTTTATACAAAGAATGTTAAAAGAAAGTGAATGATTTATCATTGACAAGACATTGTTCATAATATGATAAAAATCGAGTTTAAAATACTAAAAATAGGAACCAAAGCCAATAGTATCCCGTGTTCATCGAAATTTATTATCATGGTAAGTTGATCAACTGAAGCTGTAGATGTACCTGATATAGCAGTTCTCCTAAGGATGCAAGCTGATAGGTTGAAGATGCAGATGATAGA
This sequence comes from Vigna angularis, assembly GCF_016808095.1. Lineage (NCBI taxonomy): Eukaryota > Viridiplantae > Streptophyta > Magnoliopsida > Fabales > Fabaceae > Vigna > Vigna angularis. The sequence continues at coordinate 4,398,093 of NC_068976.1, read as the reverse complement.
AGTGCCTTGAAGGTCTGCACAAAAGATGATGGATAAATAATTAAAATTCAAATAATTATAATAGAAAATATGATATATACTTGTATCATGATACCAGGTGAAAGTTACCACATGAAAAAATATGTTCTTAAGAGTCAACGTCTCTTGTAGAACGTGGATTAGGTGTGACAAAGTATTCAAATGTACCATCCTATGATCTACATAATATAACAGTTATTTGCCAAATATAATGGCTTGACTACATAATTAACTTTCCAAAAAAAAAAAAAGACAAAGACAAATTTTCTGAAGTATAAAATTACGACAGGAGAGTTTTACTGAGACTTGTACATAATAATTGGGCAAAAGAATGCAACAACTAGAACAAATCATGAGTTACTTGAAACCAATTTAATGCTTTAATGAAGTCCTAACCTTGACTCGGAAGTTTTCATAGATTGGATGCGTTGTGGGAGCTTTAACTACGTACGTACGCTTCTGATCAATAATAGTGACAGGATCATTATGATTTTCATGTTGCTCTACAAATGCCTCACCAACAATGGACTCTGGAAGAGACTTAGCATAAAGAGCCTCAAATCTGCAAATAAAAAATGAATAATACTTGAGTTCCAAAATTGTAAGGATTAGTATTGATATCTAACAGAGCAAGTTGATGAAGAAATTGAAAAGGTCAATACAATGTTTAAGCATGATAATGATCCAATTAACAGATAATGAGACCATTTTATAATACTCCTTGAAGCCATTGGATAAGCAATCGTATGGTGATTATAGGTAAGTATCGTAGTAGTTCTATATGCAGAAATAATTTATCTGACATAATAATCCACTCGTGATAATTTAATTTATGAAAAGGAGAAAAAAGGATTTACCTATGAGGTGGCAAATTACATAAGTAATCTAAGGAGGCTTCTTGTTTGAGTAGTTCTAGATCATCTTGTTCCACTTCATCATAGTTCAACCCATTAGCAGCACAACTCTTGGACAATTCCTCAGAAGCCTTGGCCTTTATCATCTTCATACCCATAAAGGTTCCAATTCTAACAGAACCATAGTCTGCACCTCCAACGCTGAAATAGACAACACTTACGATAGTTCATGAACATGCCCAAGATAGAATAAGGAGGACTAAAACAGGATATTCTTGTTAAAGCATAGGTTTCTGCTGCTCTGTCAAGTGCAATCCTTATAAAACTTATTTAGGGTAAGCAGAAACTTTCACTATTTATATCTTTACTCCCATCTCTTTCTCTCTCTTTTAATGTATAATAGATGCGAGTTAAGTATCAATGGTTCCCTCCAAGTAGAAACTGTCTATCACCACAAGTGAGTGGCAGTTAAAATATCTTGCCATCATTTTTCCTCATATTTCCCGAAAGACAACAAAAATTCTAGTTTCATTAACACAACCAATAATTACAGCATCTTTACTCTAGGAAACCGAAACTGATGGTCACAACAGAAAAAGATGTATGCAGGAAATTTGGCAAATCATGATAGATCACAAACCTGTGTCTTATTCCAGAATCAATTCCCCAGAAACGGATATGGCTGGGAATGTCAACAAGACCAATAATTTCCGCAGGCTACAACAATGAAGAGCAGTACCATGATATAGTGTATAAAGAATAAGAAAATATAATTTTAGATAACTCGTAATGATGCTCACCTGGCAAACCATAGCAAGAAGTTTGTTGGCTTCACCGCATGCTGAAGCCATCTGGTCCATGACTCCGCAAGGAGCTCCTACAATGTGGTTTTCCACCTGATGAAAATTGTAAGAGATCAATTGAAATTACATCTGGTGGACAATGCATGCCAAAGATAAAATATAAAATCATAGGAAATCAATGTGGATCAGAGTAATGCATAAAGTCCAACCTTCTGGCAGAGTATGGCCAGTTCCCTTGGGCTGATATTTAACCCTGAGTTACATAAACAGAGAAATTAATTTACCCACATGAAAAAAATTGGACCTATTTAGGCATTCAGTAAACACCAAAACGGTATCAAGATCAGAAAAATGAGAAGGTTCTCTTTTCGATAGAAGAGAATGAACCATTGATAAAAGAGATCTCCTTTGTGAAATCACTTTGAAGAAGATTAATTTTACTCGATGTGAAGTCGCATTAAAATGACCAAAAATAATGAAAGAGTTTACATTTTAGTGGTTGAATATTTAACATAACTGAAGCATAATTACCATGAGCAGCTGCAATAGCAGACATACTAGCAACCTCCACAGAGGCAGAAGATGATACACCTTTCCCTTCTGGAACTGCAGATGAAACCTACATATTTGTTTACATTGTCTACATATTAGAATATAAAAAATATGGAGATAGAGTAAGTGGCACAATTATAGGCCAGTACAATTGTTTCAACATTGCACTAAAGGAGGCAAGATACTCCCTTCGAGAACCGAGTTGAATGTGAAAATCATTGGCAATAATGTTATCAACACCCATGGGGAATGTTATCAGCATTCAGTAAGATATTTTATTGTTTGGTAAAGTGAAGTATCAGTAACACAGGTTGAGAAAAGGAGGTACCAGCATGCTTATACTATCTTCAAATCGAACACCCAATTCAGTCATTAAGACCAAAATAGAACCTGCTACATATGCAGCCCACCTGTGATAGTTATTCATATTAGTCTCATGGAATGCCAGACATGCCTTACTCGTATAATAAAATCATGCACAAGTGCTACCCACTTTTGGGAAGGATCTTGAGCAAAGTATTTCTTTGCTTTCTCATATGTGATTGGTTTGCCTTCTTCCATAAAATCAGACAAATCCATGTCAAATGTTGGGCCTCGATTGCTCAATTCTGATCCAAATGATACCTGACATGATCAAGATTCATTTAGATCACACAATAAGAAAGTCTAATTATAGAAAAAACTGCAAGGAAAGATATCCAGCTAATGTTTGTAGTTTTATCATCAAGATTATTCACTTCTCAAGCTTTGTTGTTACGCAAAACTCCAATCAAGTTGTCAATGTGAACTTATAGTATATAGAAATTTCCAAATGTTCTCCAACATACGATTTGCAAGACAGCAGTTGGATTTCCTCCTTTGTCATTCTGCCGAGCTTCAGCATGTTTCCACAGCCTATGTTTACTTGGATGGATTCTTTGCAAAGCAACATGACAGGCTTCCTTAATTGGCATCTACAGAAAAGTGAAAGAAAGAGAATAAAAAGGCCTTAGTGAGTAGTAGTTTTTATGAATAACTTTGTCAGTTCTGTAACATTTTCAGGCTAAACTAATCGTAGAGAAACGTGTCAGTCAATGAGTTGAAAATAATGTTTAGCACTGTACATTTCAGTTTTAGTAGCAGTAGTAGTAGTGTTATGCAATACAGTAGTAGCAGTTGGACATGTAATACGGTAGTACATATTCATCATGCTAAACAATAGAGCTTCAAATCTATAATAATGTATTATTATAAACGTTAAAGTATGTGAAAAAGTTAACAGTTGAAAGTATATGTAATGAACACTAAAACCCTTAGGAGAGTGATTCAACCTGCAGCACAAGACTTCCAGAATAGTCAGCAATACCACCCATAACATCTAATCTTCCAGGAGCTCTCGTAACAAAAATGTCCTCCTGTCACAAGAATAGAACAGTGTCAAAAGTTAAAGAACAAACAGCAAAAGGTCTTCAAATTTAATAGATAATGAAGTGTACTGCCATGGTAATGTCATAGTAATGAGATTTCATCATTATTTCAATCATTAAAAGGATTGCTAGTATCCATTGAGAGCTCTTAGGGTAAAAGAAAAAATTGATTGACCACACAAAAATGATTAACACCTGCCAGTTGAAGAGACTGGCTGCAGCCTTACGCTCCCGCCTTTTGTGCTTCTCCTCTAATTCAGACAGGCTATGTAAGAATGCCATAGTATCCGGAAGTCCTTGAACATCTCCATGAAGAATGTCAAAGTTTGCAAAGTCCCTGAAGAAACAATACAAGGAAACAAAAAGGAGACAGTTATATTATTAGTTATTAGGAAACAACCAACAAGATTATACCCCTGAAAAAGTAAGGTGATACCCACGGGCTCAATGCTAAGCTTCCATCATCGACAGGGGAACCAGGTGTCGTGGGCCCAAGTTGGTCTTCTGCAGTTGTATACCATTCTGGGATTGTAATGTCTCGGCCAGAGGCCCTTTGAAGTTGATACCCAAGAACTATGGCATCACGCAACCTTCTAGCACCACTAAGCTGGATATTACAAGTCAAAATTGAAATGAAAATTCAAAATATTATCACTTTCAGTACATCTTCATGAAAGCAAAGTTGGCCAAGGCTGGAAAAGTTTAACAAAAGCCAACAATGCAAAAAGTTATATCCAGAAATTGTTTACCTTATCTGATGCATAATTTTTTCCTAAAGCTGTCTCCTGCAGGATGCGTGCTGCTACCTACATTTTCAAATGTTTTATAAAAAATAATCACTTCTTTTGGAATGATTAAAAACATCAATGGTGACATAGATAGACATGATCAATGTGGGGAAAGGAGCAACCCTAGAAAAATTTAAACATCCGAACACTAATTGGTGGATGATTACAATCCAATAAAAAGATAAACAATTTATTATTTCAGTCAAATTACAGAAACAGATCACAATGTTGAAACATCTACCCCGAGCAGTAAAATTACTGGCAATGACAATGCTAGGTTAAATATTACCTGTCTTATTGTTGTAAATGTCTCATCAGATAAATTCAGAATAGTTATAGCTTGAAAGATTTTTAACTCAAAATTCTAGTGTAGGTTGTTACAAAGGAGGGCCAAAGAATTAGCTTTATATGTTACACTACAACTGGGTCCTTTGAGATAAAAAGTGCATGGTTCAGCCCATTTGAGCTCCGATTGTATTTGTATCTCCACTGCAAACTTTCTTTTCTCACAGTTCTTTTAACTTCTGAAAAACTAATGTTACTATTACCCCATAAATCATGTTTTTCCTCTTAAACAGTTTCAATTCATCATTCAAACAGACACTTTGTGGTCATGAGACAAAAAAGGAAGGTTAGAAATTTCTATCATTCCTAAAATAATAATTTAGACAAATTAACTTGATTCTTATACACTCTATTTCTTCAACATGAGTCCATACGCTACTCCTGCCATTGACCAGACGTTCCACAACTATAAATATAGTTTTTGAAGAGTTGATTAGTAAAAGAAAAATATAGTACCTCACCACCATTAATGCCTCCTTCATAGCTGGGTTTCAAACTTAACACTCGTTGAAGATAAGGTCTCCAATGACCAGTCAGTAAATCCCTTCTAATCATTTCAACACCACATTGATAATGCTAAAAAAGAAAGATAATTTTGTGTAAGGCACTCTAAACAAATAACATTGAAGCAAAAAGAAAAAAAAAAAGAAAAACAAACCTAACAGAGAAAGTCAATAAACTACCTCAAGCATATTTCTCAAAAAAGGTTCTTCATTGAAATAATCTCTTCGTACAAAGACAAAAGGGCACTTGTATGCCAAGGCCTCACTAACTGTGCCATATCCAATTTTCCCTATAATAACAAACAGCAATTAGAAACTCTTTCATCTAATCCATTTTTAGTTGCAACAATGTGTTTTATACTGACCAAGCATACAGTCAGATGCTGCAATAATGTCAGGTGTATACGCATCTTGAGCAAGTTTTATGAAGTTAGGTGGAAGGTCATCACTTTTAGAAGCACCACAAACCTGGATCGTAGAAATAAGGCATCACAATAATACACAAGTACAATAAATGAACGTTTTAAATGAGACAACGATACATAGCAGACTGGTTGAAGAAGTACCAGGCACAACCAGCCAGGCGGTAAGAATTCCTCCTTTAGCTTCAATCCTGATGGCTGGAGACAAAACATAATAGAGGAAAAAGTAAGATGAAAAGGTAGTGACTCTGTTTCAAATCATTAGTCGAGTTCCATGCCCCAAAATCCAGAAAAGTGTAAAATTTACAAGTGCATGGTCAATAGATTACAAAAGATCAATAAAAAAATCAGAACTGACAATAAAATATACTGCAAAATATCTTTACTGGAAGTTTAGACTTTTATTATGAATTTGTGTTGGTGCCAGAAATGTTAATTAGAACAACACACGAATATATGCACTGCTGATTTTACAGAATACAAAAGAGTACCCACAGTTATATCAAAAACATTATTAACTTCATGAGGAAATAATCAACGCACATATGATAACTGAAATCAAGGATAGAGTGATACATAATACTAATTATTATACATGTACTTTAATCATGAGATTTTAATTGAAGCTTCTGTTTTATGTAAAAAGATGGTCATGAGGGAAGATAACTGCAGAAAAACTGAAAGAATGACATCAGGAATAAGGGCATCACACTGTTTTGCATTTGATACTTAAGTAGGACATTAAAATATCCCACACAACCAAAACATATCACTACAACAGCATTCAAAAATTCAAGTACATGAACAACATCGTATCAAGAAAGTCAAAGAGACACAGATAGCAAGCAATTATTACAACCCATACCAAGAAAAAATCAAGGTTTGGTCCTTAAAAGAGGAGCTCTAGATAATTACCTGCCCACCAAAGTTTAGAATAACTAGTTTCACATCATCAGTTACCCCAAGTTCCTTCCTCACCTTCAACAAGAAAAATCACAAGCTCAGATTAAGAGATAGGACATCGTATCATAAGATTCATCTTGGTTTGTAAGGTATACCTCTTTTGCAGATTTGTGCAACCTCCTCACAACGAGAGGGACATCAAAAATATCCCGAAAAGCGGGCACTGCAAAAATTGGAGATGCCAAATTCTATTTAATCATTCCCATATCCACATCAAAGGGGATATTAAATTAATATTAGGTTATTGCCATGAAATTATATAAAAATTGACCTACTTGGGCAATATCCTGGGAGGCGAATAAGGAACTCGCAATGTGAATAGTCCTCCGCTATCTGCAGCAATGCATATTCAATTACACTTATTTATCATGTTTCAAGCACAAAGCATAACAAGTGAAAAAGGACAAAACTAAGAGCATAATTTTCCTTTTAAAAGTTTCAGCCTATTCTTCTGCTTCATAGTTATTGTTGGAAACAAACTAGGTCATATCTGTACCCACTGCAGGGTATCTGAACAATTACGACATTAGCATTACAAACTAAGAACATAGATGACTTCCAAATAAGTCCACTTTCTAAGATAGTATCACAGCCTAGCCTAATGAGATATGTTAGGTCTATCATACCATCCACTATTGGGTCTCTATCTAAAATCCCACAAATATCTAGCCTCACATTCAAAATGTTCAGGAATGAGAGGATGAGTTGGAACATCAACTAGAGATATGGCCTAATTATAGTCTATAGGTGGGTGCAAACCTCACATTACAAGACAGTTTATGAGGTTAGGCTAAGCTTGAAGTCTACTTTCTAAGAAATTTTAACAAATAAATGTGGAGGGGATGTAGAGATGAAGCATTAATTTATTTGTGAATTCTTTCATGAGTCTTCAACAACCTTGATAGTTGAGAAAAATTGAAAAATAACTTGTAAAATTACATATTTGTCACAAGTTTTATACAAGTGACTAAATGCTGAGCATAAAAATTCCAAATTCTGGGACAAATCAGAGAATCAACAACTTCTATAAATTTCTCTCGACAAACAAAGATATGAAACAAGATAACTTGCTATATGAAGAAGATTTATAACCTCCCAAACTATTGAACGATGATTTAGTCCAGCAGCCATGACATACTCTGCATAGATGAAGTCCCAACTGAAATCACAAAGACATGGAACAAGACTAAAAATGGGCTCTGAACAAAAACAATCACTCTTGGACATACATGTACATTTAAAGTTTCAATTGATACAGGCAATAAAGTAGAAAGTATATGCATATCCCTGTAAGCAACTTAAAGTTGATCTATGACATGCATTTGGAATACTGAAATGATGATAAAAATACCCTAAACTGAGATGATACATAAAATTCATGAAAATATATTTGTCAGCTAAATTTTCTGAAATCATAGGCAAACAACTCCTGTGCTTCCTACATATAATGGTCTTCCCTCAACCAATTACTGTAAGAAACAAAAGAAAAAGAAATTAAAGGATAATGGAGGTGTGCATACGATACCTGAAATTGGTCACACAAACAGAGCGAATGCCTGCATCCGCTGCTGCTCGACATGCAACTGGGACAACATCCGAGACCTGTTTTCTCGTGTTAGCTTTACAAGGATCCACCAAATATACAATATACAAATTTTATTTTTGAGGAGGAAAAATTCATGTTCTTTTTAAAAACAGTTGTAAAATATTTAAAGTTTTTTGGATAAGCTTTTGGGGAGAAAAATGCAGAATCTGAAAATAATCAGATCTTAGATTTTTCTTAGAAGATAGGAATGTATTTCTGAAAAATAAAATGGTGATAAACAAGAGAAACAGTTGTGAGAAAGAAAGGGAGACTGTTTTCCAGACAAAAAAATCTTGCTGAATTTAAAATTTACAAGTCCTATACCTAATTTTTCTAAGAGATGGTAAGTAATTTTTCCAGAAAAAGGGGACAAACCCAAACAAACTACTTTTTCATAATTATAATCAAATGCAAAATTACTTCTGTTACATAAAATCTTTATCAAACAATCAATTTTTTAACCATCCTTATAACTACCTTTTTCAGAAGTCCAAACTAATGTGTTAGAAGTTATTATAAGCATTATGAATTAGTTATCAGTTTCCCTTTCACTTTTGTTTCCAATAAAAAGGGGAAGAAGATGTAATGTACCACTAAGTCAGCTTTAATAGAGTTCAACCACTCAGATTCTTGAGCCAAGATTTTTGCACGGGGCTTCACTGCTGTTTCAGAATACTAACATAACCACAAACAAGCAAGGGATAAGCAACAGAAAGAAACAATATTAAGGCATCTACCTCAAAACTCAACAACTATAAACAATCCAAAAGGCAATGGCATTGCCATACCTTAGCCAAAGAGGCAAGGCGATCAACGGTCAACGCATCTGCCTGAACAGCTCCACAGTCCAAAAGCACCTATTTTACACAGATGGATAAACAAACATGAACTTTATAAGCAACCTCTTTAAAGCATTGTACATGTACACAAATTGAAAATTCTCACAAACAGTTCGATCTGATCCGGGTTGCTATCTATTGCAATTGGGATCAACATGACACTAAAAGAAACTCCACCGAAGAACATTAACAACCCTTAAACAACATTTTTTTAACAGCACAGAACTCCCCTTTTTCATCAAAATCATGAAGCTTCCAAAAGCAACAAGGATAGACTACGATCCACAGGTTACACATATGCGTTTAGACATTACTTCTTCCTTAACAATCATATTAATTATTAACTAGATTATGAACACTGTCTTTCGGATAGCATTATAAAGAGACTTTAAAGATAAAAGAAATAGATAAATAAGCAAAAAATTCAAACTCACTTTGCGAATGAACAAGCGAGGAGACTGTATTTCAGTGGTGAAAACAAAATCAGGAGCACCAGTGACGACGTGCACATCATGCCCCGCGAGAATCAAATGCCGCACCACCTAGCATACAATTCGAATAATAATAAAAAAAACACTCCATCATAACAAAACCAAAAAGAAAAAACTACCCCCACAAAACAGACACAGAAAAAATCAATTTTTTTTTCATTTTATACCAGATGATCAAGGCCAAAACTAAAAACCCAGAAACAAAAAGCAATTTTTAAGAATGAAAGATAAAGCACCCATTTAATTAGAAAAACAAAGGTGTCTTGGCATAGACAGAGACCTCAGTAACTCGAGTGGCATGGCCAAAACCATGACCAGTGACATAATACGCAAATACTAGGTGCTTTGTGGAAGCTGAGACTCCGTCACTCTCTTGCTCGATCCTCATTTTGCAGTGATTCAACTTCTTTCAAAGTCTCCAACAAGAGAATGATGGTACTGTATGTTTCAGATGATAAATTGGTGCTTTTATTTATATATTATCCATGAAGAATGAATGAATGATAATTAATTAATTAATTAATTAAACATTTATTAATCACCTCTTTCTGTTATTGTTATTATTTTCTTTTTATTCAATTTTGTTACTTTTCATAAGCTATTTCATCAATTTTCTTAATTTTAAAAATGCAACAACAACTGTTATTATATTTTACGTAAACTAGAAAGGTTGATTTAAAAATTGTAAACCTTGTTATCATTAACTATATAAACTGTTATTATGTATTAGTTATAAATTCTATTATCAACAAATTAAAACGGTTATATTTGTTTGGTAATTATTTTAATAAATAGAAAAGAATAACATATTATATCTTCAAAAGGAAATATAGTTAGTTAACATTTTATTAATAGTGATGAAATTACTTAAAATAAATAATAAAACTACAAACAACTAATTCTACATCAAAATGGGCTTTGTTTAAATTAAATACAAGGATATTTTTTAAACAATGATATAAAATAAAATTGAATAAATTAAAATTTATTTATATACAGGTATATTAAATATGAAAAAAAATTGTTTATTTTAATCCATAGAAAAAATTAGTCGCAAAGTATACTTTTTGTAACATTCCAAAAATATAGTGTAAAACCATATAATAGGAACATCGCATTCATAATACTACAGATAGTTCTTACAAAAAATAGGACTATGGCCGAACGACCTTACTAAATAGCAGGGAGTTAAAACTGTACAATGGCTATAAGTAGAACGAACGGTTTACAAAACGTTTCCATAAAAGAAGAGGCCAACAATTGGCCGAACGTCCTAAGGTTCAGTCTTCACTTCCACCTCTTCCAGTGCTTCTTCCAGCAACTCTTCTACTTCTGCTCACATCCACACGGATGATCATTACAACAGGACAAACGACCGAACGTACAAAACGGACAAGACAGGAAATAGGGTAAGCTTTATGTAATTTAATTCATCCAATAAAACATACAATCTTCATCATTCAATCAAACAATAACCATCATAATTCATACATCATGGCATGCAAATAACGACCACTTGACTCTGATTGTCCGGACTGTATGAATTCTGTGTAGCTACGACGTTCGTGCACCCGTGGAAAGGTTATCTGGAAAACCATCAAAATTATCATAGCTGGAAACCCAACCCGCCACACGGGGTTAGCCCTTCATCCCGTAGCTGGAAACCCAAGTCTACATATGAGTTTAGTCCGATAGCTGGAACCCCAAGCTATACGCAACCAGGCCTCCTGCTATTCTCACCACATGCGCCACCATTCTCTACTTGAGACTCGGTGACCATTAGAATGTCAAGATGAACGACAGCTTAGTCTGACCACATTCATACTTTACCATTCCAATACCAATTCATGAGATATTCCTCCTAGAATACTCTTTCATATTCATACTCATTTCTTCTACATCATATTCCATCATATTTCATTGTCAAAACCTCCAACTGAACCAATTTGACTAAAGATCCCATAGGATACTGAATAACGAACGTTAATCTTCAAACCAAAACAAGACCGAACACTTGGAGTGGACCGAGATGTTTCCCAGCTCAAAACAAATCAAACCGGGAGAGTTACTATCGAGGTTGTGAAAGAGACCGAATACAATGATACTTCTCAGGGACTGATAGAATCGAACGTTATTTACAAGGTGAGCTGTTTCATTAAACTGACCCCTGAGAGTTTAAACCGAACGCAACTAAGCCTAGGCCGAGTACTAAGACTCTAGGCCGAACACCATTAGAAACTGATATTGTATGACATCAAATAATAATAACGGACATAATTATATGAAGAAACTGAACGCTATAAATACTTAGCTTATTTATGAGTTTAACATCAAGGAGAACGAGTGTTAGTCGAAGACCGAGCACTATAGAGACCGAACGCTATTGGTATTGGCCGAATGCTCTTATTATAAAATTAGATTAAGGAATCAATGTCGAGCGCTTGGTTTAAGATCGAGCACCACTTAGTACGAGCACTTGGTGTAAGACCGAGCACCACTAAACTTATAGAATAAAGGCTTGATAAATATCAAATACCATTTAACTAGTGTTCAAGAACGAACAAAATATACAAATACATATAAATATATTGAAGTTTACAACCAAACACCAAGGAACGAATATCCTTGGTTGAACTCTTATTTACAGATATAACCAAAATGGAAATGCTAGGTCCTCAACTGGAATTCTCTTCAAATGAAAGAGTCCAGTTCCAACCGAGTCCACAAGAAAACCAAACACTATATCGAACGAGCGATGGTCTAATACCAAACACTTATTAAGAACGAACGCTACTGAAAACGAACGCTTGGTCCAAGACCAATTACTCAAGTATAACTGAATGGTCAATACTGACTCTCGATCACAGTTTACATAATACAGTAGAGTATTACAGAATGACTCTCAGACAACATCCCTACCCATTTCATGGCTTTCATTAATCATCAATACTTTTAAATAACATACAATATTTCATCATCAACCAAATCATCGAACACGATATCATTCTCGTTTCTCATATTTTGGATTCATATACTTATACAACCAACAATGCAGTAACAACCATATTTCATATTCATTCAGCATTCAACGAACATGCATCCATTCAAAACAAGAATCTTAATCAAATTATATAAGCTTCCCTTACCTCTTAACATGACCGAACGCTTCCAGATATGGTTATTGGTTCACCTCTATAAGTCCTTCTACCCTCAACGCTCAAAAATTTCCAAAACTAAACCAAGTAAAAACCAAAACACTATCAGAACCACTCAATTTAGAAGGATGATCAACACATGAAACCAGAACTTGGTTTGCACGTCCAGGAAACCGCACGGCTGAGTGAAGAGAAGAACTTACCAGCTCAGCTTCACAAACCGATCGGTTCAATCGAAAGCTCTTGACATCGGAAGAGTGAAAATGGTGCCTGAGTGATGATCGGAAGAAGAAACTATGAGAATCCTTAGAGAGAAGTAAGAGCTTTTTAGAGAGAAGGAGGAGAGAATGAAAGTTTAGAAATCTGGAGAAGAAGGGTGCATGCAGAAAGTGGCGTGAATTTTTAAAAACTTTGAGTTTTACTCTTACCGTCAAAGTCGAACGGCTACTCAGCTGCTTACACCTACCTCCCACTATCTGATTTTCAGATCCCTTTCCTTGACACGTGTAATTCACTAAGATGGGATTTTTAGTGAATTTTAATGGGTTTGACACTTTTTCCCCGATAGCATACTATTCTTTGTTACTTTTTATAATAATAATTTTAAAAATTATATAATTTTGTTAATTAAATGTTGTATCCTATCTTTAATAAAACGATTGATTTCTTATCATAACTAACAGAAAACTGATATGTTGTCGGTAGAATTGAACATGGAGATTTTAAATTGATAACTATAAGCTTTTTATTCATATTTATATTTTTAAAAAATAAATTTGCATATTTGAATCTTGAATTTCAATTTTTTTCTTACAAAATCCACTACTGCTACTTTTCCACATCCATAATTGTTTTAGAAGTTATTTCATACTAATTATCTTAAAAGTTTTACAACAAACATTATTCAAACAAATTCAAATATGTAATGTGTAATAGTTATATAGAGCAAGAACACTTTACGTAGTAGTTATTATTATTCAATAAAGGTATTTTGGCTAACGAAAACTAAATTTGCATATTTGAATCTTGAATTTCTCTTTCTTTGAGAAAATCAATTACTGGTACTTTTACACATAGAAGTTATTCCATGTTAATTATCTAAAATTTCATTTTTCTTAACTTATTTAAGTTATGAAAAATAAGTTTTTCTTATCTTAAAAGTTTTTCGACAAACATTATTCAAGCAAATTGAAATATGTAATTTGTAATAGTTATATAGAACAAGAACACTTTTCGGAGTTTTTATTGTTATTATTAACTAAAAGAATGTCCTCGTTATTTAAAGAATTATTAACTTCTTACATTATTTTTATTATTATTAATTATTAAAAAAAAAGCTATTGATAGTAAATAAAAAAAAGGTAGTGCTTTGTAACAAAATATTATATCCTAATATATATCACAAATAAAAATTACATTCATATTATAAATTTTAGTTACATAATGTAAATATTTATTTCAAACATTACACGTTGTAAAATACCAACGTTATATATATATATATATATATATATATATATATATATATATATATATATATATATATATATATATATATATATATATATATATATATATATATGATGTCAATTTATTTATATAACCATTTAGATTACTAATTTAATCCTTACTTTATTCTTTCACAAACAAAAAATATTTAATATAGTTTTCATTTTAGTGTTCGTAGAAAGTTATTATATTTATTTATTGTATTTAATATTCATCAGTATTTTTATATAAAATATCTATTTAATTACCCACATAAAAATAGAAGCTACTTTCAACCAAAACAAAAAAAGAAATATCTACATCTCCGGATTATAACATTATTTTATTTCTAAAACCATGATATTAATATGAATTATTTAATGAAACATATCACATAAATAATATGTTAATATAATCCATTCGCACTATACCCAAATTGATATCTAACCAGATTTAAACATTAAATAAAAAATTGTTATTATTTGCATCGTCAATGTAATTATTTAATTAAAAGAGATTTAATTACAAATAGTTAGAATATGAAAAAAAAAAGGTGATGATGGTGTTGAAGAGATGTGGATGGATAGGGATGCACGGATGCGTGTGAATTGAGAGTTCAGTTGCGTCCAAAATTTGTTATGATATGATATGGCAACGAGTTCATTGTCTGCTTCGTTTTGTCATAATTGCTGTTTGAGATTGAATAAATGAAAGGTAGAAGGACAGTGATATCATTGTTTTCTTTATACGAATGTACCCAATATCATCATTATGTACTGTTCTGCAGGGTACGTACATTAGAAAAGGATTTGTACTCTTATGTTATGCAGCACTTTAGGATAAAAATTAATAAAAGTAATTCTGAAAAGGATTCTAAATAAAGGTTTCTCAGACAGAGGCTTAAAAGGGTAAATAATGACGCATGTTTTACAATATTTTAATTCTACCCTAAGATTCTTGGAACATTGATGACATTATGTGTTGTGTTTCGAAATGGGAATTTTGGAATGTTCTGTTTGATATGTATATTTCGAAGGTAAAGTGCATTTTGGATATTCTGTTTTGGTGATGAATTATTGTTCAGAAGATGATATAGTGAAAATATTAATGTTGGTGTTGGGTGGTCCAGATTGAATGTTCCATAACTTAAGAAAATTAAATTGATTTTATAAATCGTTAGGATAAGTAGTAGTGGTGATTCTGAACCAAAAGTACGGGTGAGATCAATTGTCATTGTCTTTGTATAGTGGAGTGAACTTGGGGGCACCAATCACATTAATGATTATGTCCAAGAGAATTTGCAACAACAAAAAAACATAATGTAATGTAGTCTAAAGTTTGCATATTGTTATTTTTCAGTGTTTCCTTGATAAGTTATTAAGTGTTAATACTTACAGTTGTGAGAAATTGAATTTGCAAATTTTAGTAGCTTAATATTTTTTTAACTAAAATTTTCAATTAGTATACAAGTAACTTTCATACATAAATTGAATCACAAATATTCAAAATTTGAATTGATAAAATGAATACGAAAGTTGTAAAATGCAATGTTAAATGTTGGGACTAGACTATACTTGAGTACTAATATGAAATCTGTTTGTTATGCATAATTGCATTTTCAACATTCCAAGTTCTATAAAATAGTCCAAGTTATTTCATTAATTTTAGCCCTGTAAGCATTAAAAAATAATCAATCAATTCCTTTATTACTATATTTGATTATTGGTTTAAGAACAAAATTATTTATAGCATAGAGTGTATTGTTTGATAGTGTATCAATGTATGTTTCTTTTATGTCCTTAATTATTTAGGTAACTCTTACAAAATAATCATTGTAAATATAAATCAATTAACAATTGATTCTATAATCTCTTTTATTGCGTATATTAATCTTTATAACATAAGGCACTTTATATGAAAAGTTATTATATAATCTTAAAATTTTAAATATTTTTTTTAATTTTAAGATAACTAATATCATAGATATAATTATAAATTAAAGTTATTCATAATTTCATATAACAATTTGTTCCTATAAGTGAATTATACATGTTTCCTGAATAAGATCATTCAATTTAAATTAACAAATTAAATAAACTATTGAAGTGTTCATAGGTCTATTAAACCATCTATCACTATATCAGCTATAGATGATATATTACTTCAATTTCTTCTTAGCTCCACAAAACACATATTAGAAAATTATAAAGCATATGTGTATTCAAACATATAAATCACTTATCAACACATAGATGATCCATCATACCATTTAGTGAAACTCAACAAACTAGATTGTCTAACGTTTATCAAAGCTTAAAACTTATTTTTATTAATGATTGTAGTTAAAACTCAATTAACTACAATTAGGAAAATTCTAGTTAAAACAATGAATTTATTCTCAATTATAATCCAAGAAAACTAATATTTAATGTTTTAAATGTGGTTGAAAATGTGATCATTAGTAAGCATTGCATCACTACCAAGAAATGAAGCTTCTTCTCCTCTTCAAGCTTTAAGTGCTCAATTTCATCCAATTTTATATTCACCTAGATCTATCCAATGAGGATGAAGCCTAATATCATCTAATCCCAATCAATCATAGATAACTTCATAGTCATACACACCACACCAAAAAAAGAAACATTACCCAACCTTTATCCCCAAAAGAACGAACCTTAACAATATAACACCTAAACATGCTAAGGTTGAACTCAAATCTTTTTCCTAAACCTAGAATTTTTCCATTTCTTGATTCACCTCAAAACTCTCAATATACCATCTCAAAAACCTTAACTAAACTTAAGTTAGCCCCACCAAAGGCGTTGTCACCCTCAAACCTATCATCACAAAACCCACTTATGACTTAAGTAACATCTATTAAAACAAACACTTCATGAGGCCTTACAGAGGTAGAACTTAAACTCTACTACTAGTCAACCATCTATAATGACTCAATTGTTAGCATTAGGTAGGAAAACCTCATTAGCCAGACACGACAATAAGTAGATTTAGATGATAACAAAATTTGTAATGAAATAAGAGAGTCAAGTACTGAGGTAATGTTCCAGATAGCTAAAGATGATTTGACAATACTCTTAGATAAGCATTGCACATAAGAGTTAGGTCAAAGACTTCATCGGACACAAACATATATATATATATATATGTATATGTATATGTATATGTATATATATATATATACATATATATATATACATATATATATATATATATATATATATATATATATATATATTATGACTGTGTTCTTTATTGTGAATATATGCTTGTGTTTAACTAATGTGTGTTCAATGCGTTTAAGCTAAGTATAACAAAAACACAATTAACATTGAGCATATGATGCCTAAAGTCTGAAGCAAACATGGAAGAAAGTGAAGCTTGGACGAGCTTAGTCAAATGTGCTAATTAGACGAGTCATAAGCTCGATCAGATGAGTAAATCTATTAGAAGATCATGCCATAGATGACTCAAACAGTACAAACTCACTTCAACTCAGTAAAGAAATATGTTGACAAGATAAGTCAACATGATATAGTAAGGCATTATACTCTTACAAGTAGTAAACAAGTCAAATAAAGCATTAAACGAGTCAACAAAAGCACAACAAGGTACTAGACGAGTATCAGTATTAGATGAGTCAAAGTCAACTTATGTAGTTAAATTTTGAATATCCCTATTAGAAGAGTACTTCTATTAGATGACTCAAATAGAAGAATGACTGAACAAGTAAAGTAAAGATACACATTAGACGAGTCAAGTCCAGATCATTAGATGGTTCAAAAAAGAATTAACAAACCACTAAGTGATATGTTGATTAAGTTCAAATTGATCAAAGAAATATGAATGTTGAAATCGATGATCAAAACAACCAAGAGACTATCAGATTGTCAAATTAAGAAGATTGAATAACAAGACTTTGTTCGTGCAAGGTGGCTCTAGAAGGGTTGGGACGAATAGAGTCGGTAGAAATTTTAAAATCGTTTTGCACAAACATGCTATTGTAAATAAAATAAAAAAATGAGACATAAAAGAATGTACACAAGAATTTATACTAGTTCACCTCACACCTTGAAGCTACGTTCAATCTCTTAAGAAACCTAATTGAAAAGTTCCATTAAGCAAATCCCTTTACCAGCACGAGTATTAGTCTCTCTAGGTTACGAAAAGTTTAACCCTCTCCTAGAATCACAACTATCAATATTTCCAGGTGTCCAAGTATAAACCTCTCTAGGCTACAATGAGTTTAACCTCTTCCCCTGAGATCAAGAACTATCAATTACAAAAAACAAAATAATATCTCACACAAGAGAATTCAATCATGCTAATAGGGTATACTTCATTATGTGAAGGATATTACAATGGTTAACACTCAATGAAATATCACCTTATACAAAAATGAATTTAACTCTAAGCTCTTAGAGTATTCTCACTTTTCTTTCTTTTGAATACTTGATAGTGTTTCAACACTTTGGTATTTTTCTCTCGCATTCTTTTTGTCTTCTTCATCTTGATTCAGGTACTTATAATCACGTTGTTCCATTTAGTCATTGATTCATATTCAGTTCATCATATTCTTCATATCTTCAAACATCTTATTCTTTCTTCATATCGAAGTTCTTGATATTTCATTCAAAATGTATTACTTCATGTGTATTATCTTTTATTTCCTTTTTTTTTTCATTCAAAAATTTTAATTTCAAATATCATAACATTGTGGATTCAATCTTCTGGAGATTCTCTTGTAGTCTTTGATCTGTAGAGTCTTTTCCTTTCTTGTGATTTTTTGATAAATATATGACAACACTGGCGATATTCAATTAGAGAGAATTTTATTTTATATATGTTCAGAAAGATATTTAATCATATATGATATTCTTCATATATATCTTGAATTGTATGAAACAATTGATTTTATTGATGCACTGAAAGTAACAAAGTATAGTATGGAAGTATGAAATGTATATATTCAATGGCAAAATACAATTGAAACAATGGTAACACTAATATAATAGTGTAAATGATAATGGGTAATGGTGCTTGAGCTGGAAGAATATAGTATTCCACCTGACAGAGAAGAAATCAGAATTAATAGAAGAATAGGAAAGAGACCACCGATACAGAGAAGATTCAGGAAGAAATGTCATACCACATGCCAGCCTCCTTCTGCTCACACGTAGTCCTTCAAATACATGCTTCTCTTGGCTGGACGCGTGCTCTTTCTAACAGTTTCTCTGTTACCAGAATTCTTTGCCAATTTACCCATTTGTCCCTTACCCATTTCAGGTGTGCATTCCCTTTTTTGCCCTTTCTCTTTTATGCATGTTACATTACCCTCCTTATAAAAAACAACCTTGTCCTCAAGGTTGAACAAGGGGTATGCTTGTTTCACTTCTTCTACATCCTCCCAAGTAGCCTCTTTAGGATCTTAAATGTCCCACTACACTAATACTTGTGATACCTTCTTGTGATTCCTTGTTACCACTCTACACCTTAGTATGTTCCAGGGTTGCACTATAGGACCAAATTCTGATGTTGTTAGGGGTAAGGGAAGATATTGTTATGGTAGATTGCCTTGGAATTTCTTGAGCAAGGAAATATGAAACACAGGATGAATTTTAGCAGTGCGAGGTAATTGTAATCTATAAGCAACAACTCCTATCTTTTCCACCACCTCAAACGGCCCAAAAAACATGAGTCCTAGTTTTTGATTTTTTCGCAAGGCCAAGGATTGTTGCCGATATGGTTGCAGCTTAACCAATGCCAGATCACCCATCTCCAATTGAATGTTTCGCCTTCTTCTATCGGCTTGTTGTTTCATATAGTTCTGAGATTTCAATAAATTAGCCTTCAATTGTAATAAGACTTCATCTCTTGCTGTTAGAGCTTCTTTCACTGAAATAGGATCTTTAGGATTTTGTTCATATCTTGCAAGTTTAGGTGGAAATCTGTCAAACACCGCTTGAAAAGGAGTCATACCTAAACTGCGATGAAAGGAAGTATTATACCAATACTGAGCCCATGGCAGCATATTAATCTAGGACTTAGGATTCTCATACACATAGCACCTCAAATACATCTCTAATGTCTTGTTTAAATTCTCTGTTTGGCCATCAGATTGAGGATGATACGCGGACCCATGGCTAATGTAGTTCCTTGAGATTTAAATAATTGTTGCCAAAAGGAGGTAATAAAAACTCGGTCCCTGTTTGATACTATGGATTTTGGAATGCCATGTATCTTTACCACTTGTGCAATAAAGGCTTTTACTACTTATTTGCTTGAAAAATCAGATCTTAAAGGAATGAAATAGGCAAATTTAGACAATCTGTCAACCACAACCATGATTGTTGTGTACCCATTAGCGGTTGGAAGATGAGTGATAAAATCCATAACAATATCCTCTCAAACCTGTTGTGGAATAGGCAATGGTTGCAGCAGCCCTTTGGGCAAGGCATGATCCACTTTCGCTAGTTGACAAACTGGACATTCATTGATATATTTTCGAATGTCCTGGTGCATATTGGTCCAGTGAAATTGATTCCAATTCTACTAGTGGTCTTAGTGATACCGGCATGACCTCCAATTTTGGAATTGTGAAACTCTTGGAGTATTTGCTTAATGAGAGTGGGATTATTAGGCACCATAATACGATCCTTCCAAATAAGCATACCCTCCTTAATAACATATTCAACATTTGGATATTGACCCTCAAGACAATTGTTATACATTTGAGACAACTTCAGATCTTTTTGAGTTAAGTCCACCACCTGTTGCAGCCAAACATAGTCAGGTTCAGACCAAGCCATGAAAAAACTCCTGGATAAAGCATCTGCAGGAATTTTTTCTTTCCCAGCTTTATATTGGATCTCAAAGTCATAGCCTAAGAATTTTGGCAGCCACTGTTGTTGCTCAGGAGTTTGAAGGGTCTGATCCAACAATTGCTTCAAACTTTTCTGATCAGTCTTAATAATAAAGTGGTGTCCTAGAAGATAATGTCTAAATTTAGCCAAAGCTTCTGTAATAACATACAATTCTCTGACATGCAGATTGCTTTTGCATCCTATTAGACATTTTCTTTGAAAAATACACAATTGGATGTTGATTCTGACTAAGACAGCACCTACTGCAATTCCAAAAGCATCAGTTTCTAACACAAAGGTTTCTTTAAAATTAGGAAGAGCCAAGACAGGTGCCGAAGTCATTGCAACTTTCAATTGTTCAAACGCTGCTGCTGCTTTTTTATTCTAGTGAAAAGCATCTTTTTTAAGTAAATCAGTTAATGGTACTGCTATACTGGCATAATGTTTCACGAATCTTCTATAATATCCTGTGAGGCCTAGGAAACCCCTCAATTGCTTTAAATTTGTAGGCTAGGGCCATGCGCGTACAACATCCAATTTTGTATCATTTATAGCTACTATAGACCCTGATAAAGTGTGTCCTATGTATTCAATTTGAGTAACTCCAAAACAGCACTTAGAAAACCTTGCAAACAATTTATGTGTTTGCAGAATCTTGAGAACAACTTCTAAGTGATATAAATGATCCTTCCAGTTGCAACTATATACCAAAATACCATCAAAAAAAACCAACACACATCTTCTTAATAGCCCTTGGAAGATGTTATTCATCAAACTCTAGAATGAAGTTGGTGCATTAGTTAATCCAAGTGCATGACTGGCCATTCATAATGACCATGATGAGTTCTAAAAGTTGTCTTGTACTTGTCCGCTGGCTTTAATAATATATTTTGATATCCAGATCTGAGATCCAACTTAGAGAAGTAGCAAATGCCAAAGAGTTCATCAATCAATTCATCTACTGTTGGAATAGGAAAACTATCTTTGATAGTTATAGCATTAAGGCCTCTATAATCTATATAAACCCTCCATGAGCCATCCTTCTTCTTGACCAAAATAATAGGAGAAGAAAAAGGACTTTTTCTATGTTGTATAATGCCTTCTTTCAGCATTCCTTCTACGAGCCTTTCAATCTCCTCTTTTTGACTATGAGGATACCCGTAAGGCTTAACCTTCACCGGGTTAGACCCTTCCAATAGAGGAATAGCATGATCATGTGATACAGATTTCGTTGCATAAGATGAGACCACCGGTTTCGTGAAAGATGGTTTTGGAGCAGGATAATATTTATCTTCATACAACTTTGCCAACGCCACTGCCCTCAACAAAGAAATTGGAGATAAGGCCATAACATCCCTTTCAATATCAACATTTAATCCACTCAAGAAACAATTCAAGAGTGCCTCATCAGTTAAACCCATTGATCTATTTGACAGGGACATAAATTGTAGATAATAATCTGAAACAGAACCTGTTTGCTGCAATTTAAACAATTATGCCATTGGACAATCAAAAGGTGAAGGTCCAAATTGTGATTCCAGGGCACAGGTTAAGTCTAGCCAAGTATTAACAGCTGCCAAACGTTGCAACATATGAAACCAAGGTACCACTTCACCCTCAAAATGCATCGTTGTTATTTCCACCCTAGCCATGTCTGGTGTGTTGTGATAATTGAAAATTTTCTCTGCCTTGAAAATCCAGCTAGGCATATACGATGTTCCATCAAAGTGAGGAAACTCCAAAGAAATATTCCTCATAGGAAGCGATGCATTCAACGGCCTCTGAGATGTGTTCGTCGTCGACTCTTCATGGTGTTGATGCATCGATTTCTCCATTAACAAGCGTTCTAATGTTGCTTGTATTTGATCGAATCGATTTTGATTTTTCACCTCTTTTTGTGCATTGTACTCACGTTGTTGATGATCCTGCAACTCAAATCGCTCCAAAAGCCTCTGAATCTCATTACCTTGGGTTTTTAGTTCAGCTTGAACATCCTTCAACCTTGTTTCTTCAGTCATGAAGAGCAATGAAAGCACCAATGAAACAACTGATTTTATTGATGCACTGAAAGTAACAGAGTATAGTATGGAAGTATGAAATGTATATATTCAACTGCAAAAATACAACTGAAACAATGGTAACACTATATAATAGTGTAAATGATAATGAGTAATGGTGCTTGAGCTGGAAGAATATAGTATTCCACCTAACAGAGAAGAAAATCAGAATTAATAGAAGAATAGGGAAGAGACCACCGATACAGAGAAGATTCAGGAAGAAATGTCATACCACATGCCTGCCTCCTTCTGCTCACACGTAGTCCTTCAAATACATGCTTCTCTTGGCTAGACGCGTGCTCTTTCTAACAGTTTCTCTGTTACCAGAATTCTCTGCCAATTTACCCATTTGTCCCTTACCCATTTCAGGTGTGCATTCCTTTTTTTGCCCTTTCTCTTTTATGCATGTTACATTGTATCTTCAATCAAAATATTTTCAAATAATGTTGAGCTTTGCATCCCAATTCTATTAATTGATTTGTTAATCAATTTAACGTTAAAATTTCTTTGATCAATTTAAACTTGATCCTCATATCATTTGGTGATTTAATGAATCTCTTTCGCGTTATCTAAACTTGACTCAAATAATGCATATATTTTCTTTACTTGTTCAGTCATTCTTCCATTAGAGTCTTCTAATGAAAGTAAAGATAAAGTATTTTTTAAAGTTTGGGTTTTCGTTTCAAATTAGTGTTCTTGAGTGTACATTTTTGTTAGAACATAATTGTTATATTATTTCTTTTATTTATTTATATTTTGGCCTAGGGACAAAAGAGTCTTTTACATTTTATTAATTAGGTGCATAAATTAAAATAAGGGGTGTAGAAATGAAAAGCTTGTAAATTAAATAATATGAAAATTTAATAAAAATATATTATTTAAATCTTTTAGAATATTTAGTTGTTATTTTAAAAAGTAGTTGAAAGAAAATAGGAGATATAATCTTGGTGGGTTTAGAGATTAAAAAAGATATCTTAAGATATTATTAGATGTAATTATATATTATTGTTAGATATTAATAATAAAATATAATGCATTATCTAGGGACTTATCATAATCAATTAGAATAAAAATATTAAGATAGAATATATTATCTAAGGACTTATCAAGATTAATTAAGTTAAAGATAAATTTATTTTATCTTATTTTATTTTACGAAACCTAAGTTCGACGTCAAACACCAATGTCTTTACAAAATGGACATCGAACTCCTACAAAATACGACGTTACCCTCCACATTGGTAACAACAGTATCCACTAAGACTCATCATTGTCCTTCCCCATGTATAGATCACGTCGTACAGAACCCAAGTTCGATTTCAAACACCAATGCTTTATGAGTAATAAACAGTCATTTGCATCTCCAAAGAAAATTTCTTTACTATGATGGACGTCGAGCACCTCCAAAATATGATGTTACTGTCCTCATTGGTAACAACAACATTCATTGAGACCTATCACTACCCTTCCCCCATGCATAGTTGACGTCGAATATAGAGAACATTCGACGTCAAGGGACACCTCTATTTTCTTTAAATACAGTTTCGGAGCCTTAGATAACCTTTACACCTTCATTTATAAAATTTAGGGTTAAATATGTTTTTAGTCTCCCAACTATCATGCGATTTTTGATTTAGTCCCTCTTTCAAATTTTGGTACACTTTGATCCTTGTCCTTAAGAAAACTGTAATTTCTCATCTCCAAATCTAATGCCGTTAAATTTAATCTGATGTGACTAACGGTGTGCCACTTATGATACAAATTTACTTGCTCAATGGACCCATTCCCTCCTCCTTAACAAAAAATAAGGCCTCCGATTCTCGGCCAGTCTCCAATCTCTACCCTTCCCTTTACCATGTCGGAAAGAAGTTGTTAACAAAGAAAATTGAAGACCTTAAAAAGTTCATCGAAGATGGAAAAAAACTTGCTAAAAGAAACTTGCAGAAATAATTGTATGTCAGAATTCAATTTATGAACGTTTTCTTACGCAAATAGAGAGCTGTGCAACTAGGATAGTAATGTCAAATTTGTCGTGTATTATGCAGAAGCATATTTGACTGTCTTGATGAATTATGTTATAATAAAATCATTGATGACACGAATTCATTTTCTATCCTAACATTGCTCTATTAGTTCATGCGCATGATCAATTTACTTTTTGAGTAATGCTAAGTCAGCTTCTTCGGTATCACACCTCATATAAATAAAATAAAATTTATCAGTTGAACATTCAAATACAATAGAAAATGAGAAGAAACACAACACGTTATCAAATTTTGGATAACAAAAGAATCCAAGATCGGTGTATATACATGAGACTTAAAATTCTCAAGAAGAATAGTTCTCTATACAAGGGACACTTACATTTAGAGGTTAAACTTTGAAAAATTGTTAACACTACAAGAATGGTTTTAGCTTCTGAATTTAACAGACAAACTCGCTCTAACAGTGCAAAAGCACAGACTGTTGTTTTGCAACAAGGCAACCCACAAACAAGTGTTGTTGGTGTTGGAGTAAACCTGCAAGAGATTTCTATAAGTTAATTTTCTTAAGGTGGGTAATTTTGAATGCTCTAGACCTTGCAGTTTGTGGTATTATTGACTGAAAAATTGAAATAGAAAATCCTGAACTCTCTCTAAAGGACTGTTAGGGTGGTATTAACATGGAAAATCAAAGGTGTGAACTGCATCCCTGCCTTTAAAATATACAAGAATGGATGAAGGGTGAAAGAAATTACAGGCAATAACCACGAGTTGTTAGAAAAGGTCCTTTGCTAACTGGACGACTCAATAAACAGAAGATATGGGCGACAAGAGAGTGGTTGATGGAGAGAAGAAGGTCCTTTGCTTATTTGAGCTATGGTCCCTAGTAGGAACGGCCATGGATATTTGTATGTTTTAGGGTTTTGAAATAACGAGTAATAATTTATGTAATGTTGGGAACAATGAGGAAGAAGAAGACAAAAGGATAGATATTCGAATTGGATTGAAGTAAAAACTCGGTGGACTGAATCTAAATCACATTCACTCTCTGATTGCAACGATGAGGAATAACGCTGCGATTGCCACCGTGGCTCCACCCCTAGTGACCACCGTCTTGGAGGTTAAGACCAAAGGGGTCACACTCATAGCATTGATTCCTCCGCGTCAAGACCTTCCCTGTTTCCAACCAGAAGAATAGAAACATGGCACATAACTAAAATAAAAGTTGAGATCAAACGTGGCACACCGTTAGCCACATCAGATTAAATTTAACGACGTTGGTTTGGAGGACGATAAATTACAATTTTCTTAAGGACAAGGATCAAAGTTTACCAAAGTTTGAAAGAGGGACTAAATCTAAAATCGTATGATAGTTGAGGGACTAAATCTAAAATCGTATGATAGTTGAGGGACTAAAAACATATTTAACCCTAAAATTTATTATAACCACTCTCTTTGTTAACTTTTTTCTTTGGCTTTCTATTAGCTCCTTCAAGTTCACAAAAGCGAGCACTTCTTTGTGATTGATTCTTCATCATTGTGAAAAGCTTGAAGGAATGATAGAAATCCCCAGAAAAAAGTTAATAGATTTGTATTTCACATCCTTCGAAAACTCTACACCTGCATTCACCAAATTCATGTTAACTTTTTCCTTTGGTTTTCTATCAATCCTTCACGAAATGAAGACATTTCTTTGTTAAGAATGATGGTACGATGGAAAACCAACAGAAAATGTTAACACTTATGAATTTAATAAACATTCTCCATTTAATATTTTGATTTTGTTTTGATTTTTTTTCATGTGTTTCGTTGAATGTATTTGTTCTTGTTTTCTTTTCATTTTTGACGCTATGTTTTGTAAAAATGGATTTCTTTTAGAAATCCTATATGATGTAGGACGTCGGCCAAGTAGGAAATTCAACGTCCAACTTTAAAATACAACTCCTTAAGAACTTAAAAAAATGAATTAATTCAAAGGGATATGCATGGTCTTTGCATCGGATGCAGTCAATATTCGACGTCAAACCTTTAAAATACACCTCCAGGGGAACTTAGAAAAATGAATCAATAAAAGGGAAATGCATGGTCTTTGCATCAGATGCAATCAATATTCGACGTCAAATGTGTATATAGATTCATATATTGAATTATCTTCAAGTTATGTCCAGCCAAAGATATCAGATAGCTTTGAAATCTCACAATAGAAAACAACTTCAAGACAATTTAAAAAATGAATCATACATTGCTAAATGAACAAGTTGGACATTTTCTTAGGGATTTATTTTAGTTCTTAAAATTGTTTCAGCATTAAACATATTATGAACCATATTTCTTTTTCCTGAGCACTTCTCTTTCAATAAGATATCTTAACCATTTTTGTACTACAAAAAACATTTGGTAACTTGAATTTCAAAGGGCACATTCATATCAACTAGTTGAATGTGCCACTTTGAAATTAAAGTCAGCAAATTGCAATTTAAAGAACATAAATGCTCTAAAATCTAAGAAAAGGAAAATGCAAAGGAAATAAAAAAACATGGATCTTAACATGTTCAATAGGGAAACAGAAGGTAAGAAGTAACATTAAATGCATGTTATTTATAAAAGAATAATGGACGTCGAAATTCAAAAGAATTCGACGTCCAATAAGCAGTTCATCATAGATAACAGTACTAATTATGCCTACTAATTGCCCCATTTGCACTACCCAGTATTGACGTCCAAGTCCATCCGAATTCGACGTGTAACCATCGTAGGGAACTGAACAATTATGTGAACAAGTATACTTGTTAATAACATTTTGACGTCGAAGCCCTTTAGAGTTCGACGTTCATGACTTCCTTGGTAACAACACATATATAATGCACTCAACCACTCCATGCGTTGTAAACTGCACTGTAATAAAATTGTAATACACAATCATAACGTTTACGGTGACCAATAAAATGTCGAAGCCCCGTAGAGTTCGACGTTTTATGGGTGGTTTAAAAGAAAAAAAAAGATTAAAAGAATAAAAGAGAGGATAACCCGTTGGCTTCTAGGTGACCAATGAAACGTCGAAGCCCCATAGAATTTGACGTTTAACCATCGTAGGGAACTGAACAACTATGTGAACAAGCATACATGTTAATAACATTTTGACGTCGAAGCACTATAGAAATCGACGTGCATGACTTCCTTGGTAACAACACATAATTAATGCACCCAACCACTCTATGTCCCTGAGCAATAAAAACGTCGAATCCCCTTAGTATTCGTCGTCAATACATGCGTTGTAAACTGCACTATAATAAAAAATCATAAAGTTCAGGGTGACCAATAAAATGTCGAAGCCCCGTAGAGTTTGACGTTTTATGGGTGGTTTAAAAGAAAAAAAAGATTAAAAGGATAAAAGAGAAGATGACCCTTTGGCTTCTGACTGACCAATAAAACGCCGAAGCCTAGTAGAATTTGATGTTTTATGGGTGGTTTAAAAGAAAAAAAAAGATTAAAAGAATAAAAGAGAGGATGACCCTTTGGTTTCTAGCTGACCAATAAAACGTCGAAGCCTAATAGAATTTGGCGTCTTATGTGTGGTTTAAAAGAAAAAAAGAATGCAAGAGTTATGCGCTGGTTTAAATATTTACCACCATAGAATGTCGAATTATATGGGGCTTCGACATTTTATTTAAATATAATGTCAAATTTACCATGGGTTTGACGTTGAATTTATTTTAATGAAAGTAAAAAACATAACACAGTTTCATCATTTCTCCGCGCTTTCATTTCTACATGAACTTTCTTCTTTGAGGACGAGTGCAAACAACAAACAAGGTTAGTTTTTAGTCGTTTAATGCTTGCGAAAGTGTTCTGATACTCATTTGCTTCGTTTTTCACTTGTTTTGACCGATTGATTTTCGCTTTTCTTTAGGCTTCTTGCGTACTGGTCAGCGAGTTCATCTTCTTCGTTAGTGACAACATTTGGAGGTTAGTTTTGTGTTTTTTTCCTTCAATGTATTACGATGTATGTGTTCGTGTTTATAGTTTTGGGTGTGCTTGTGGGTTCTAGACTCGTAAGTTAGATATATTTTTTGACGTGGTTTCTTGTTTTTTGTTGTTTATAAAATTATTTAGAATAGTATGGATCGAAGCTGGATTCATCAGCATCGTATTAGTGAAGAGTACAAAAGAGGAGTATTTGAATTCTTACAATATGTTAAAGAACACGGAAAACCAATGAACGAGACATATTTTTCCCTTGTGTTTGTTGTCTCAATCAAGTATTTGAGGACTTGGATAATATCCATGATCATCTGTTCATCTATGGAATAATGAGAGGTTATACAGTTTAGACTTGGCATGTGCAAGTATTATATAAGCCAACAACGTTAAGAGGTTCAGATTATCTTAATGAATGGATGAATGATCATTTAGAGGAAATGGTATGTGACGTTGGTGAAGAAAATTTTGGAAGAGCTCATTTATACAAAAGTCTTAAGAACGATTCAAAGCAAGAGTTGTATCCAGGATGCATCAACTTTACACGATTTTCGGAAACTTTGTAATTGTTTTTGTTTGAAAGCAAGAAATGGATGGATTGATAAAAGTTTCACGGAATTGTTGGAGCTGCTGAAGGAGATGCTTCCAGAAAATAACACGTTACCTATCCGTAATTACGACGCAAAGAAAATTTTATGTCCAATGGGTTTGGAATACCAAAAGATACATACATGTCCCAACGATTGTGTATTGTATAGAGATCAATATGCTTCATTGATGGTGTGTTCAACATGTGGTTCGTCACGATTTAAGAAGAAAATTAATGGAAATAATGATGAAGACAATGATGGCCCACTTGCTAAAGTCATGTGGTACTTGCTATAGTACCTAGGCTGAAACGATTGTTTTCTGTTAAAGAAGAAAAATGTAATAATCTTCTTTGACACCCAGCTGATTCCCCACAATAGAATAAGATTGATGAAACATTTCCCGAATTTAATGTAGAGCTAAGAAACTTAAGACTTGCGCTTACTACCGATGGTATGAATCCTTATGGCAACTTAAGTAGCAAACATAACTCATGGTCAGTTCTGTTAATGATTTACAATCTATCTCCTATGTTGTGCATGAAGAGAAATTACATGATGTTGTGTGTGATGATATCGAGACCTAGCCAACCTAGAAATGACATTGATGTGTATCTAAAATCGTTAATTGAAGATTTAAAAATGTTGTAGGAAGAGGGCATCGAGGTCTTCGATTCATATTCAGAAGAAAACTTTCGTTTGCGTGCAATGTTGTTTTGCACCATAAATGATTTCCCAGTATATGGAAACCTGAGTGGCTATAGTGTTAAAGGTCATTTTGCATATCTAATTTATGAAGAAAATACTAGTTATCTTCAATTGGAGCATGGGCAGAAAATTGTGTACACAAGACACCAAAGATTCATTCCTCGAAATGACCCTTACCGTAGATTGAAGAAAGCGTTTAGTGGAAGTCTTGAAATGGATGTAGTGTCCAAAACCCGCAATGGGGAAGAAATATACAACCAGGTGAAGAACATTGATGTTGTCTTCGGAAAACATAAAAAGAAGACCACTGAGAAAAACATTTGGAAAAAACGATCAATATTCTTTAATCTTCCATATTGGTGTAAACTTGATGCGCGACATTGCATAGATGTGATGTATGTTGAAAAAAATGTATGTGATGGTGTTGTTGGGACTTTACTAAATGTAAAAGGAAAGACAAAAGATGGAGTGAAAGCACGACAAGACTTGGTTGACATGGGAATCCGTTCTGAGTTACATCCGTAATCCATTGGAAGACGCACCTATCTTCCTCTAGCTTGTCACACTCTTTCAAAAAAATAAAAACAATTTTTTTGTTAATGTTTACATAGTGTGAAGGTTCTACAAGATTATTCATCAAATATTAGTAGCCTTGTTTCTATGCAAGATTTAAAGTTAGTTGGTTTAAAGTCTCACGATTGTCATCTCTTAATGCAACCACTTTTACCAGTAGTTATTCGAGTCATATTAGCTACTTCTTTTAGAGGTATTCTCACACGTTTGAGTTTGTTTTTCAATGCCATTTGAAAGAAAGTGGTTGATCCTCGACAGTTAGATGATTTTCAAAATGAGGCCATCAGACTATTGTGCCAATTGGAAATGTATTTCCCACCTTCATTTTTTGATATTATGGTGCATTTGATTGTCAATCTAGTAAGAGAAATTTGAATATGTGGGGCGGTTTATTTAGGTGGATGTACGTGCTAACAGTTGAAAATATTGTTATCTGTGATTCAATTTTGACATTAAATCAACCATTTTTGACTTAGAAGCTTGCTTGAACTCATGTTTTTAGTATAGTTTTGTGAATAAGTGAGTAGAGGGTATACTTGATGATTTTATCACTAAATTCCCTTTATTTTGTAGCTAAGAATGTGCCTGGAAGAATCTCCAACAATGTATAGAGCTGAATCAGCCATAAAAGAAGCAAAAAAAAAAAAAGAGTTCTGGAATGCTACCACCAAGGCTGAGCACCCCATTATGGGCGTTGAGCGCCAACTTTTCTGCTGTATATCCCCTGGGCGCCCTCTAAGGGGTGCTGAGCACCAGTTTTCTCGCAGTTTCGCCCAGTTGCCCCAACTTAGGGCGGTGAGCGCCAGCGACGTTGGCCCATGATCCAATTAAGCCCTATTTAAGGACTTGCACGACCTAGGGTTGATATCTTTATATGGCTTGAGCATACAAGCACACTTTTCACCCCTTGGAGGCATATTTGGGGATGTGGGAGCTCTCCTCTTCAGTTTTTAGGGTTTTTCTATCTCTTCCATTCCATTGTTCATCTAGTTTCTCCATGATAATGGAGAACAAAACCTTATTTGTTGTTGGGGAAGATGTAACCTTTAAACTCTCATGTATTTGAATTGATTCCAATTTATTTATGCTTCTTTCATTAATTGTTAAGGTTATTCTTCTTTGCTCTATGCGTGTTATGTTTAACTCATTCATGACATGATTATTGGTTTTCGTGATATGGACACATACAGGAAAACCTAGATCTGGAGAATTTTCTCCTAAAAGCAGTATTGCCTAGACATGGGAATATGAGTTTTGGTTATCTTAAGCTTCTAATCATAATGTAGAATTAATTACCAGTGATACAAGACATTGTGATCTAGTAATTAAGGATAGGCTTTCTTCGCCGAGACATTGGGTTTTAAGTAATTTAGAAAGTGATATTAACATTAATGAAGAAGATGAATTCATATATGCATGAGAGTAAACCAGGTGTAATCTAAACCACAACAACATACTCATCTCATATTTTCAACTTCATCCATTCATTCTAATGTTTAGCCTCAATTGATCAATTTGCATTCATATTTACTTTCTTGTTTTTGCATTCAAAACCATAAAATTGTTCTTCAAAGTCTTAATTAGATATGTACTTACATGATTGTTTAGTGTCGTGAGTCTCTTGGGAAACGATACTTGGTCTTACCATTTATTATTACTTGATACGATTCGTGACACTTGCCGACATCTTAACAGTACCCGGTTGAAAGATACATGAAGATCTTAAAGGGATATGTTAAGAATCAATTGAGACCAGAAGGTTCGATTATAGAGCGCTACATTGTAGAGGAAGCCATTGAATTTTGCTCAAGTTTTATTCCAAGTTGTGAACCAATAGGACTTCCAAAAGATAGACATGAAGACAAATGTGAAGGAAAAAAGTTGGTAATCACATATAAGAATTGGCACGAAATGCTTTCCTTCGCTTTGCACGGTTACCGCACATCAATACGCACGTCGACTATGGCAACACCTTCTTCTTTGGTATACGAAATGGAAGCAGTACTACCCTTCGAGGTAGAAATCTCATTCTTACAAGTGTTAATGGAAACCCAATTTAGAAGAAGAAGATTGGGTTCAAACCCGATTTGATCAACTCAATCTCATTGAGGAGAAAGATTGACCACAGCATGCCATGGACAATTATATTAGCGAAGAATGAAAAAGGAATTCGACAAGAAGGTACGCCTTAGGGAGCTCCAAGAAGGCGAATTGGTCCTAAAAAAAGATTTTTCCAATACAAAATGATCACAGGGACAAGTGGACCCCAAATTATGAAGGCCCATGTGTGGTAAAGACGACATTTGATGGTGGGGCACTTATTCTCACAAGAATGGATGGGGAGGAGTTACCTTTGCCAGTTAATTCTAATGCTGTCAAAAAATTCTATGCATAATGATTTCATGATAGGGAATGCTTTTAAAATGGAATTGACATTATTGTATTATGCTTTATTCTAAATATTTTTCTTCATAAGGTCACTCTTAACTTTCGAATTGCCTTCCGAAAATAATAAACATCACAAGCAGGTTCACGGGGTGCGGGTTTGTTCTTAAGGGATGTCATGGAATTAATTAAAACGAAACGGGAAAGATAATAAAATATTTGGGTCTCACAAATTTTCACTCATACATTCATGCATTTAGCATCATGCATGCATCATCATAGGGGTTCAAAGAAGAAAAGCATGACACACCATGCATCGCCAATTCATGTATTCGATAAAAGCCAGTTCAAAAAGTACATTAGTAAGAAAATTCAGAATTTTCAAAAAAAAAAATTCATGGGGTTTTTGTGCCTCTCTAAAGAAAATTTACGAGGTTTTTGTGCCTCTCTAGAGAAATTCACGAGGTTTTTGTGCCTCTCCAAAGAAAATTAACGAGATTTTTGCGCCTCTCTAGAGAAATTCACGAGGTTTTTGCGCCTTTTAAGAAAAATTCACGAGGTTTTTGCACCTCTCCAAAAAATTTATGAGGTTTTTACGCCTCTCTAGAGAAATTCACGAGGTTTTTGCGCCTCTCCAGAGAAATTCACGAGGTTCTTGCGCTTCTCCAGAGAAACACACGAGGTTCATACACCTCACTAGCGAAATTCATAGGATATGACGCACCCTCCACAGGTGTCACGGCTCTTCAGCAAAATACATAAGGTTGCTACACTCTCTATCAGGTATTCTTCGAGGTAATCTTTTTCCATCTCTTTAGACCCGAACGAAATTAGTGTCTTTATCTTTATTTGTCTTTTACTATGATAACACAAAAACTCTAGGCTTTATGTTATTTAGCAAAATCTAAATAAAGAGGGGCAACTATCAACACCCAATTTTGTCTGGGTAAGTAAATAAATAAAAATAAAGAATAAGAGAATAATAATTAATGATGGGTAAAGAAAAAAATGAAGAAGAAAATAATAAAATAAATTTCCTTAAAAAATTGTATACATAATTTTCAAACTTTAAAATATTTTTGAAATATTAGTTTAATATGGTATTAATTTGAATCAATATTATGCCAATAATTATAAGAAATAATTAAAATAATATAATTTGTTGCGTCAGTTTCTTTTAAAGAGAAAAATATGATTTTTAAAAAATGGACAATTTTTCTAACAATAATTATGATCAATGTCTTGAAATTTATTTGATTTGTTTTTCTTGCAACCAACACCTTTTCTTTCTCTATTTTGTTCATCGCCAATTAATTCATAATTAAGGCAAGAATACCATAATATTACAATTTGTGTATATAAATACGCACCCTATAATAGAAAAAAAAAGGAAAGACGGAAAAAATAGAGATAGATACTTTGAAATAATAGAGATAGAAAGAGTGGGAGAGAGTATAGAGGAAAGTAAGTTCTCACGCTAGAGGAATTCTGCCAACAAAACCTACCAAGGAAGAACTAGGGGCGTACTAAAAGCTGGAAAGGTATGTCACCTATGCACCCTCTTTTTCTCTTTCGATGGTACTTTTGAAGTTTTTTTTTCTAAAGGTATTATTTTTTTTACTACACACCAATAATGTTTTCATAAAAAAGAATATCTTCTCTCGTTTCTTTTGGTATTGGTTATATCTCACGCATCACGTGATATTTATTTTTTAAATATTTTATTTAAAAATAAATAAAAAATAAAAAATTTAAAAAAAAATTCTTATCACATATTTTACTATAATAAAATAATAATAAATCATAAAATAAAGGGTATAAGTGTGTGTCGGTCTATGGCTGGTTTCTTTTTTTTTCCACCTTTTGTAAAAGAAAAGAATACAAAATCTTTAAAACAAAAAAACAATGTCAATCCTTTTTAGGTTTTTAGGTTTACTTTTCAAAAATCTAAAACAAACCATAATAGTTTTCAAACAAATTCACAAACTTTTTTCTAGATAAAGAACTATGTGATCCCTTAATAGTTTCTTTATATTATTATTTTTTAGGGAAATTAAATACCTTGAAAAATCACGTCAACTTTATACATTTAATTAAAGGTACTGCTTTTGGACAGGCGTAGTAGGATGCTAATACCTTCCTTACGTATAACCGATCCCCGAACCTAAAATCTAGTTTTCATAGACCACGCTTTTATTTTATGGTTTTCCATAGTTTTTCCAAAATAAATTATGGTGGCGACTCCCAAAATCTTTTCTTAAACCCGTCTATTTTCGGTTCACCGTCCCGTCGCGATCCTGGTTGCGACAGTGCTGTTGGAGGAGCTACTGGATTGAAGGACTACTTTGGCCCTAAACTAAGAAGCAAAGAGGCCACAAGTCAGGAAGCATTGAGTAACCTAAAGTAAGAGATGCAACTCAAGATGGAGGAGGACATGAGAGTTGTCATGGAACGCTTCCAACAACAAGAAGCAGCATATCAAAAGCTTCTTGAAGAAAAACTTCAGATGATGTCCCAACAATAGAAGGCGGACATCCCCATAGATGATCATAATGCACCTCGTGTGAGCACCAAAGACTCTTGTTCTATTCTAGATCCTACTGATTACACTTGTTAGTATGAGCTTTTGGTTGATAAGGATCCTCCGCGCGTAGTGGCTGTGGGTCGAAAGATTATAGGGGGCCATACCCTTTATGGTATTGCCCACTCACGCACGGGTCATGATTGATGAAGTTAGAGACTCCCACGCTCGAGTGCCCGTGCCTACATCTGAAATCCAATTCGTGAGGGAGGCCTTAGGCACATTTATAGCTTGGCTTAAGGCTATGATCATGCCATATTTTGGCCCACCACCGGTATTATATTCTTATTTTTATTGTTTAAATCTTCAACTTATAATTAAATTATTCCTAATTAACTTTTATAAATATGTCTCGTAGTTCTACCATCCTGACGAACAACCAATGGCTAAACCTGTGAGCCATGAAGATCACGAGGAAGTGAAAGATGATTATGATCCTCTAACCATATTGATGAAGAAATTACATAAATTGAATAAAGGACCGGTAAAGCTGTAGTGGGTGTTAAGAAAATTTGGCATCCAGTGTCATGTGCCATTATATATTGCTTTAAATAATGCACTGTAGGTCGTTGGTGGAGAAAGAATGTTGAACATGTCATGCATACAACTATGGTGCCTGTAAGTTTTTTAATTTTTATTTAAATTTTTGAATATTAGTATTATTACTTTTTAATAAATAGACTTAACTTTATTGTTATAGGTACATGGACACCATCATAGTGGACATAGGTCGTGCAACAATGTATGGCTTTCTTGAACCTCAAACTATTCAACCATCTGGAAACACATTAGATTCGAGACAATCATATATGCAAACATGGATAACTAAGTCTAAAAGAGAGTTGTATATCACGTCATACATTAATGGGTATGATTTACTCAATATTGTCAACTTTTATCAAAATTTAATTAATAAACTCACTAGTTGTTCGTACATGTTAGGGGCCATTGCAAATGATGGTGATCATTAAAAAAAACACAAGTTGTATGGTTTTGTTCTCTTCATAGGAAGATAAAATCGGATTTAAAGTCCTTTTTACAAACGTAAGTATTACATTCATTCATATCAATTCATTATGATATTAATATATTAACTTATATTTGTAATGTTTCAAATTTGTTTACAGTTGTGGCTAGGCCTAGAGCACAACATATTGAAATTATATATCCTAAGGTTGGAATTCGTTGATCTTTAACTTATTAATTTTCGTAGTCAAATTTAAACCATTACATTTGACTAAGTTCTTTCACATGTTTAGTGTAACAAGCAAACAAATTTCTGGCCATGTGGCTACTACATCATGTCATGGATGAAGACAATCATCCGAGCAAGAATTAGAGCAGATTGAACTAAGGTAAAAATTTACATTTGAAATCTTACAAATATTAATAAACTTTTCACATTAGAATGAATATAATAGTAAAATTTTCTTGATTTTGCAGCGGTTCAACAGTGCCTCTTCATAATAGGGAAGATAAGAGAGGAATGGGCAGGATATTTGAATCAACATTTTCATTAGCTATAACTTTAGGTTTTTCCTATAAGTTCTTTTTGTTTTTATGATAGCATTTGCTTTAGCTTTTACTTTTACATTTGAATTGGTGATATAATGGTTTAAACAGGATTTGATGAATTATGTGAATATATGAATTAGAAAACTAGTTTCTATATTTCAGGTTTGATTAAATGAGCAAAAATGAACCAACTTTTTTTAAAAAAACATTGAATTTAACGTCGGCCTATACACTGCACGACGTTAATATAGGTGTCTTGACGTCGGTCTTGACACTATACGACGTTACACCCTTTCCAGTGGCAAACCATAGAAATGCACCGCTGGACAAGCTCCTCTATGGCTCAGCAAGGGTGACGTCAGCCTTGATTGTTATTCGACGTCAATATTACGTCTCACCCCCTTGTGGTGGACATCAAATCCTCTTTTACATTCATCTAGGCATTGTGCATTTAGTCACATATTAGACGTCGAATTCTTTATTGTCCGACATGTTCTATAAACTGTTAACGTCGGCCTGTACAATTCAACGTTAATATAACATCTCCCGATATGACGTCAACCTCGAGTACACCGTTAAAAGCCAAAAATCACCGACGTTGTACGTCATTTTTGTACTAGTGAAATAAAGTACCTTATGTATACTCCACACATAGTTGTAACTATATTAGACACCTCCTATATAAGCTTTGGTCATTAGAAAAAAGGGATAGAAACCTAAAACTTAAAAAAAAAAAGAGAGGGAGAGAGAATGTTTTTTAGAAGAGATGGAAAGGAGTTGTAGAAAACATTAGGGCAAGGGAAGATTTGTGATGTTTTTGGAGTATAGATAAAGCCCTAGAATTGACCAAGGTATGGGGAAGCTTACCATTGCCTGTTGTATCCTATGTATTCTTGATTTACTTGCATGAAAATACTTGTTTGATATATGTTTATATGATTAAGATTATGATTATCTGTTGCTATTGTTGGGTAAGGGTTTGTGTGTGCATAGGAATAGGTTTCTGATGGATTTTCCCTAAAAATGTATTATGAATATTTTGTTGGATTATCCCAACAGAGGGTTTGATGCTAAGGGAGAACAAAGTTATGATGCGTAGGGGTTTCCATGCAAATATATGTTATAAGGGTATGATGATAATCATATGAAGTATAATTAGGTGTTATTGGGGTATAACATGTCAATGATTGGATTTAGATTATTCAAGTGATGTAATGTATGTGTTAGAGTCTGTTCATAAGGGTATGTGATGCTTGAATGAATGCATGATGCTTTGGTTATGTTTTCACGTGATTTAGGGTTGTGGTATGCATGTTTGAATACATGATTTTTGTTCAAGATATGTTTTGATTTCACAATAATCAATTATCATTAGCTATAATTGATTATTTGTGCGTTGGTTGTGAGTATGGTTTTGGAAATAATCGATTATCCTTTCATGTGTGATGTTTTTGGAAATTTTCACTGAGATATGTTTTGTGTAAATATGAACATTTTCAGAATAATCGACTACCAGTTATGATAAACAATTACCCTGGTGTATTTTAGTTAAAAATGCCAAATTTAAGGAAGAATGAACGTGGACCAAGTCTGAGAAGTTGTGGAACGTGATGATAATCAAAGAATGAGATTACAGGATATGTTTAGGGTCAGTTTTGACTTATGGTTGAGATTGGAGAATGAGTGGGTTTTAGGATGTACTTGAGTATGTGATTGATCAACGTGAGAATGGAGGATACGTCTACTTGTTATACCTAGTAAATTCTCATGCTATATGTGTTAGCATAAAGCTAAAGAGCAGAAATTTTGATGATGTCTCAAAGTCAAGTCTCAAGTGCTCTTATTGCAGGAAGATCTTCATGAAGACTTGTTTTTATATTAAATATTTTATAGTTTAGTAGATTTATGTATAGGATGTGGTTTATATTTGATTCTATGTATTGTTTGTCTTAGGTTGCATTAAAATTTATTTTGAATCAGAAAATCTAATTTTATACTCAAGATAATTGATTATGAATTTATAATCATCGATTATCAGTAATCAATTATGACTTGCCATAATTGTTTATAACGAGCAATTATGAGAACTTTTAAGCAAGTTTTTTTACCGTTGTGCATTCATTAAATGCATAATTAATTACCATAATTGGATAATTGATTATCACACGTTAATTAGTTGACAACGGATTTTTGGAGGTATCCTTGAGTGAGATCTCTATAAATCAGATTGGGACTCTCATTCTAAAATACGAAACGAAATGCAAAATACAAAATAAGTGTATTTTGAAAAATCTTATCTGCAATGTGTGGTGATAAGTGTTCTAGGGTTTGTTGAACCCTTGTGTTGTGGCTTTGATAACTTGGTGTGTTGGCATAGAGCGAGAACTTTCACAGGGAGTGTGATTGAGTAGTGTTGTTGTTGCTGAGTTAAAAGCCTATCATCCTTCGTGAAGCATTCGGAGGAGGTGTTCATCCTTTGTGAAGATTCAGAGGAGGTGCTCATCCCTTGTGGGTTATAGAGGAAGTGACTTTCATCTCTTGGGGTAAGAAGAGAGGTGGTTTCTAAACTTTTACAAATTGTTTCTTTGTGATTGTAATTTGTAATTGTTTTGTGAGTAGTGAACTGTTTATCTTGATTTGAGATAAGCGACTGGATGTAGGATTGGTAAGATCCGAACCAGGATAAAATTATCTGTGCAAATTTCTCTCAACCTTACTCTCTTTATTTTTTATTTTTATTTGCTTGGTAAGTTTAATTGAGTAGAAATTAAAAGGCAAACATTCGTATTAAAAACCCTCTTGGTTTGTTATTCCACGCTAACCATTCCGCTGCAGCCGCTCTGACGATATGCGTATAGGTGCTTCCTTTTGCCTTGTGTGCATAGGAAGGGTTGTTTAGGTATTGAACCTTCCTTGTGTGGAGGTGATGGTTATTTGCTTGTCCTTGTGTGGCAGGAAGGCATGTTCCTTAGCTATATTGTGGGACTACTCGAACATATCTGTAGGGAGGCTACAAATTGGGCTGTAGAAGCGGCTACAATCGGTGAGGTAGGGTACAAGATTGAGACAAACTCTTTCCACTATGGTGTTATGGTACGATGATGCTTATGGTGTTGTTCATGATTGAGATAGTCATGATGGTGGTGTATCTATGATGATCATGGTACTTAAGATGCTCCAGGTGTTGCTATGTTGATAGCAGTGTTACTATATTGGTTATAATAGGTAGTTAGCATAGGTGCTAATGGGTAGATAGACCAAGGGTCTATGTTTGAGATGTTGGAGATCAATGGTTAAAGATCGAGGATCAAGGATCGAGGATCAAGGATCGAGGATCAAGGATCGAGGATCAAGGATCGAGGATTGAGGATCGAGGATCGAGTAATTCATTATGTTGGAATTGTTTATGTTAGAAGATTAGGAATCATATTGTTAATACTTCCATGTATGGGTTGTTTGATTATCGTTGATATAATTAGAAGGTATGTATCTTGTTATGTGTTTGATTATGGTTGATATAATCAGAAGGTATGTATCTTGTTGTGTGTTAGATTATGGTTGATATAATCATAAGATATGTATCTTGTGTGTTTGATTGTGGTTCATATAATCAGTATGTATATTGTTATGATTGTTTTATTGGTAGCTTACCCCATATATGTTTGTGTTTGTGTGTTTGTGAATGAAATTATCGGTGATGATCGTATAATGTGTTATACGTGAGCAAATGATATTGTAGATGTTTTAGAGGTATGGTAGACTCGAGAGAAGATGGGGAAAAACCTTGGGATTCAATTAAATCTATTTTGTCTTACAAGTTAAGACAATATAATTGGAGTATTTCATTTGTTATTTTATTACTCAAAATAATGTAATTAGATAAGGTTTTTTTTAAGTATGTTTCCGTGCTATGATAAATTTTGAATTTTTTCGATTTTTAATAACCCGTAACATCTCAAAAATCAGGATGTTACTCCTTACCTCTTTTCCAAAATGAAAAATTTAGCTCTTAATGATCTTAATTCCGAAGCCTTCTTTGCTAGCCCTCTCACTCAACATAAGCGCATAAAACTTTCTAAAATATTCAACTCTCACATTCTAACTCCCCCCCCCCACACTCTACTAAACACGTGAACTTTACCATTAGGTTGATGCTATGAATACTAAAGCACCTAGGGTTCGCATCAAAAAATCAACACTTCCCAAAAAAAGATCAGTGACCCAAACAAGGAACTCTAACCATCCGTGATACACTTCACTTATGTCAAATATATTTTGTTTAATATTTAATTCACGCCCAATCACACATTACATTAATTTATTTTTTCGGGTCTTACATATTCCGATGCTTAAGGCAGTAAGGGTCTGAATGCAAAAATTATTAAGTGTTGTAAACAATGCAACATAACTACATCTCCTGGACCTTATATTTATTCTACTTGCAATGGATTTTTACTTATTAACGACCTAATTACGGTCCAAACATGCCTTAATACAATAATTTAGCTAATTTTGCATTAAGTAACTTTTAAACTAGTTAATTGTGTTAGATGTCCATCAACAATCTTTAATGTCAACGATCAATATGATCAATTGATATGTAAGCAGGTCAACTCCTCTTAAATACTTGACTAGTGGATATAAAATATTCTTTATTTTATCTTATAATTACATTTATATAATCTTAACATATTTTTTAATGAAAATTTTACATATTAAGTTCTCTATGTCTATACCAAAATAATGGAGCATTTAAATCACATAATACAATCTTAAGACAATTTTCTTCAAATAATTAGAATTTATATGAAAATTTTTTACATAATTATTTTTAGGCTTAATAGCCTATTTTCTCCCCAGTTTTGTTGGATTGTGTCAAATTGGTCCCTTGTTTTAAAAAAGTGTCCACTTGGTCCTTACTTAGTAAATTTTGCGTCAACGTCGTCTCTTCCATTAAAAAGAAGCAAACGGAGTTAACAAATTGATGATATGGCAATAGATAGCGGTTACGTGTCATTTTTAAGTTGTATGTGTGGTGACGTGTTAAGTAATAAGACGTTGACGTAGATAATACAAATTAGGTTTTCAAATTGGGGAAAAATTGAGTTAGGGTACAGGGCATTTTCATTTGTGCGATTGTACAGAGAATCCTTATAGCAGTTATTCACCTACATTGCGAAGACGGACTGAGACGCTAATTGGGATTTCGTTGAGTGAAGTTTGTTTGGGGATTTGGACGCGCAATTGTAGAGATTGTGTTGGTGGGGTATTTCGAAAAGCGGCATTCGAAGGTGCGTGTATGTAGCTTTTGGTTGCTTTCCCTGTGGTCCCCCCATAACATTTGCTTTGTGTATGGTTTGTTTATTTATTGTCCCCCATTCACTTTTTTTTTCTTTTGTTTCTGGTGTCCAAGTTTCGTTGTGGTCCCCCATGATGGTGTGTGAAAATATTTGTTTATGTTGTCTTTATGGTCCCCGTACTAAGTTATTTTACTTGTTTATGGTCTTTTATTGGTGTGTTTATGGTTCCTCATAGTACTATTTTGTTTGTAATGTAGATAACATTTCGGTTAAGCATAGATTAACTGTCAACAATTTTCATATTAGTTGAGATGGCCAACTTCATATGTTGGAATACTTTTCTGAACCCGAAATTTAGAGACATAATGGTCAAGCAGAAGTTCAGAGAGAGTGTGCTGAAAAGAAAGTTGAGATAGAGGTTGGTGAACCACAAATTGAGTTAGACCTAGAGGAAGAGGATGTTGTAGTGTCTGATGTAGAGTTTGAGGTAGAGGCTGAGGTAGAAGCTAAGGTAGAGGTCGAGGTAGAGGCTGATGGTTTGGAGACACAGTGTCAGGCAGAGCCTTAGGCTGAGGTTGAGGTAAATGGGGAGGGAGACATTGATGTTGGTGTGGATGTAGATGGCAGGTAGACACAGAGGCTGAAGCAGAGGGTGAGGTAAAGGGTGATGGTGTGGAGGAACAGGGTCAGGCAGAGCTTGAGGCTGAGGTAGAAGTTGATGAGTATGATGTTAGAAGTTGGAATGGGTCTGAAGAGGATGTATTGACTGACCATGAAGATGAAGTAGAATTTGATATATTTTAAGGTACTCACCAAGTAGAAATTGGTGGACCTAGGGGTTTATCTGAAATTGATTGGATATCTGACACTTTAAACAGTGTTGTGGAAAGTGATAACACAAATGATGATAGAGAATGGTATGGGGATTTTGGGATTTTTTTCAATGCCCAAAAGTATGGAACAATATAAATGGGAAGTGGGCACGTACTTTGCTAAAAAAAAAGATTTAACAAAAGAAATAAGAATGTATGGTGTAGAGAATGGTAGGAAATTAAAGGTTTTTAAAAATGACAAAAGAAGAGTTTGTATTAAATGTTTTGGGGCAAAAGGAAAATATACATGGTATGCATATTGTGCATATAAGGCAGCTGAAAATACATGGCAGCTAAGGAAGATTATAGACTAGCACACGTGCAGTAGAGAATTTAACATCTGTTTAATGACTTCGAAATGGTTAAGTGGGAGGTTAGAGAAGACCATAAAAGAGAATCCTAATATTAATCTGTATAACCTCCAAAACAAAGTTTCTAAGAAGTAGGACATTGATATTTCTCGGTCTACAACCTCTAGGGCAAAAGCAATGACTTTTAAACAAATTGAAGGTGATTTTAAAGAACAATATAAAAGAGTGTATGACTATGCAAATGAGTTGCTTTGGTCAAATATTGGTTCAACTATCAAAGTTAATGTTGAACCTAATGAGGACACTCTAATGATCAAGAGACTATATGTGTGTTTGAAGGCCTGTAAGGACAACTTCCTTTCATGTAGGCCTATTATAGGTTTGGATGGGTGTTTCTTAAAAGCAAAATATGGAGGTGAGTTGTTAACTGCAGTTGCCAGAGATGGTAATGAGCAAATGTTACCTTTGGCATACGTTGTTGTGGAGGTGGAGAATAAGGAAAGTTGGGCTTTGTGTTTAGAATTGCTCATTCATGATCTTGGTGGTGTGGAACTTTATCAACAA
Source organism: Vigna angularis (assembly GCF_016808095.1). Taxonomy (NCBI): domain Eukaryota; kingdom Viridiplantae; phylum Streptophyta; class Magnoliopsida; order Fabales; family Fabaceae; genus Vigna; species Vigna angularis. Next base: position 4,353,587 of record NC_068976.1, on the reverse strand, counting down.
TTACATATATTTCAGATCAACAAAAAGTGAATAACGTAGCCCATTGTTGTGTTTTATCTTTGAAACGTTCATGTGTTTTATTTTAATTTGTATAGCTTCATGTTTTTAATTGATAGGGACTTGTACCAGCATTACAAGAACTTCTACCTGGTGTGAAGCAAAGGTTTTGTATGCGACATATATATGCAAATTTTAGGAAGAAATTTTCTAGCCAAATTCTAAAACGTCTATTATGGAAGACATCATCATCAACACACCTAAAGCATGAGAGGCAGTGATGAGAGAAATTAAAGATGTCAATCAAGATGCCTTTAAATACTTGCTAGTCATTCCACCAAGGTATGTTAGGTTACTTTGATTGTTAAAGTTGCTTGTGACACCTTAGTCAATAATATGTATGAAGCTTTTAACAGTGTCATATAAAATGCAAGGGGTAAGCCCATCATCGCAATGATGGAATACATTCGTATGTACCTCATGAAGATATGGGCAATATATAGAGAGAAAATAAGTACATGTGAAGGTTCTCTTTGCCCAAAGATTAAAAAAGATTTGAAAAGGAATTGCACATGACTAAATATTGGATACCTAGGTATGTGCACATCACTACATCAGAATATGAACTTCTTTATGTTTTAAATTGTTTACTGATTTAAATTGGTTATCATTGCAATTGGTCAGGACTTAAAATTTTTGAGATCAGACACACTTCAACCATTACTGAAAAGTTTATGGTTGACATAGATAAAGTGAAATCCAGTTGCAGAAAGTGAACTGTATCAGGAATCTCATGCTGTCATGCACTAGTTGCCATGTCATTTTTTAACATCAATGGAGAGGACTACATTCCACATTGGTTTAGTAAGTCAACATATCAAGAAACATACATTCCAATGATATACCCTATCAACAGTCCTTACCTATGGGAAATGATTTCTCATCCTGATGTATTCCCTCCACCTAAAAGGGTGTTGCCTCGTAGACCAAAAAAGAAAAGAAGACTAGAGCCTTGGGAGCTAAAGAAGGATAATACACAACTAAAGCAAGGTGGAAGTCGTAAGAGATGTGGCATATGTAGACAACTTGGTCATAAAAGAAATACTTGCCCACAAGCTGCTCCAACAAACCAAAGTCAACCTCAATCAAGTCAGCTGACTCAATGCCAACTTCAACAAAGTCAGCCAAGTACAGCAGGAATTTATAAGTTATTTAGAAGTCACTAAATGTTTAGCTAAAGTCGGTTATAGCCCAGTATTGGCTATTTTGTAAACTTTTATATGTATTTTGAACTTCATTTTGAATCCTAGTTCAGTATGTATTCTTCCATCAACAACAATGTTGTACATTTGAATGATTTTAATCTCAATTTGAATTCTAGGTTTTGTTTTCAATGTGCATTTCAACTCCACTTTCTGTTTTTGCCTCTCTACCAAAGGTCACCCACTTCACACTGATATTTAGCCTTATGCTTGTATTCATTGTGCATTTCAAGTTCAATATAAATGAGTTGTAATGATAATGAATTCTGTGATGAGTTCTATGATGAGTTTCTGATTTTATTATTCACAAGAATAACAAACGAAATGTATATTGAAAGCATAAATTCATATGCATAAATTGACATTTCTCATTCATTTCAAAACATCATATTACAATATAGCCAATGTGTTGTTGACAACAACTTTGTAAAACAACACGTCATGGACTTTTAAACAAAATAAAAACAAGGATGATGTTAATGAACCCCATAAAACATAGCATCCATGTTAACATCTTCTCCCTTTTCTGACAAGCCATAACAAATTTCTCTAGGCTATTAATCTTTCTTCTTTGCCTAGCAATAGTACTACCAACATCATCTACATTATCTTCATTACGTCATTTAAAGAAATTGCATCCTTGAAGTTCTTCATTTCTTGTCCATTGTTCAAATTATCCAATCAGAAACAATTCATTAATCACTAAAATAATTTAACACAAAAATTAAACTACAAACCTTGTAATTAGGGCAGCTCCAGAATTGCTTCCCCTCATTCTTCACTGTTTTTTCTACTCTCAACACAGCAACCTCTCCACAATGGCATATTTGCCTTCCAACGAATCCTCTAGATGAACCACCACGAGAGCTCCTCCATGAGCAAGACGAACAACATATATTCAAAGACATTGCCACTTGAAACCCAACGCCAAAACAAGACAACGACGAACCACGAACCACCACGCTAAAGACTTCCTCAACCAACTCCGAAAGAGGGAAGACCACTTCGCCAACCATGAACAACCACGCTACTGCCAACAGACAACACTCAAATCCAAACCTTAAACAACAACAATAGAAAGGAGAAGAAGACAAACAAGAACAACAACACCCACCATTGTATTGTGCTCGCAATGTAGGTGAAGAACTTTGTTCTCTCGCACAAATGAAAATGCCCTATGCCCTAACTCAATTTTTCCCCAATTTCAAACATTCAATCTTTACTATCCACGTCAATGTCTTATTATTTAACACATCACCACACATACAACTTAAAAATGACACGTAACCACTATCTAGTATCATATTATCAATCCATTAACTTTGTTTGCTTCTTTTTAACGGAAGGGACGACGTTGACGCAAAATTTACTAAGTAAGAATCAAGTTGACACTTTTTTAAAACAAAGGACCAATTTGACACAATCCAACAAAACTGAAAATAAAATATTATTTTTACCTTTTATTATTTACTTTAGATATTCAAGTTTAGATATTCAAGTAAAAAGATGTTGTGGAATTTCTTAACTCTAAAGATAAGTAATTTCATTATAAATTTTTTTCTAAAGATCCCTTTCATATCAAAATAACTACGTAGCAAGTTATATTATAAAAATATATCATTGAATTTTAAAATAATTAATTAACACAAATCACTACTTTTTACACCATCACTATGTCAAACCTAAAGGTAAATAGTTTATCACATATTCATTATATGACACTTTGACGATGAATCAAGTTAAATTACTAATTTGACTAAGCACAAGTTCTCTAGCCCTATTAATAGTCATGAAACACAAATACAAATGTTCTTCCAACTCATCCAATTGCTCACTAAAGCTACATTGGTTCTTCTTCAACAACCGCACAACTCCACCATCGGCCTGAACTTTATCATCCTTCCTCTCAAGCCAAAATCTCACCGTCCTCCTCATGTGCTCCAGCTCATCATTTACCCGACCCACAAGCCGATCCGTCGTCTCCAAGTCCTTATTCACTATATAACTTCCTTTTGCAGCTGCGTTCAGCCGAGCTGTCACCGAACCCATCTTCCTTTCTGAACCCAGATTCATCGAAGCCAACCCAGGCATAGCCACAATCAATGCAAAGCCATGAGACATTATAAGAACAACAAGTGAAGCCGTTATAGCTGCAACTAGACAAGCCGAGCCACATTTTATTTTCGCAGCTAATTGAACCTTGGTTCGCGCCTTGTCGCGGCTCGACTCGAGTCGCTTTTGCAAGTCGGAGCACCGACACTGGGTGGCCCGAACCAGACCCGACGCGGCAAACGGGTTAGAAAAGTTTGAAAATTCGGTTAAACGGGTTATTACCATTGGTGAAGGGATTTGGTTAGATGGAAGGCACTGAAGAATGGTTTTGAGTGATGAATACTTGAGACGCAGGCGATCAATGTCTCGTAGTAGGTGGCTACAGACAAGAGAAGCATGGGCAGTGTGTGCAAAATAGTCTGACAATAAAGAGTGGACCTTGGGCCTGCATTGGGCCACCGATAAGGCCCGAATAACCGTGGGCTGATCCGGGTCCAATAGATGCTCTGCGAACAAACGGTAAGAGGGGAGACGCGCCGAAGTGGTGGAGTCTCTTGACAAACAAGAAGTTGATTCATTCTTGGAGTAGGCAAGGACACGTGTCCAGAACTCAGTGTATGATTCCGTACGAAACGCGTTGGCATATTCCTCACGCACGTCCAAACAGGTTTGGTGGTTTGTAGAAGTGCTGCATTCTGTTGCATCTCATTGTTCTCTATACATCAGATCACTAAATATAAACTTGTATTTATATATAAGGAATGATGGTTTTTTATAATAGTAAATATATATTATATAAATTTTTAAGTTAAGAATTATATATTATATTTAAGGAGACTTAGAGATTAAAAAATAAATAATAGATATTTTTAAGAATATAAAAGTTATTAGATGATGTAAGAAAAATGTATAGAATAAATTATTTAAAAATATAAAGGATAAATTTTTTTAAAAGGTTGGGAAGATTAATCTAATCTAAAAATATAACAGTTAGATTTAGAAAAAATTAGACTTTCTAAAATAAAAAAGATAGATGATTTAGAAAAAAAATGTATAATAAATCCTCTAAAAATATTAAGTATAAGCGATTAAAATAAATATAGCTCTTTAAAAAATTTAGACTAAAAATACAATTATTAAATAATGTAAAAAATGTAATAGAACTAAGAATATAAATAATATATAAATGATAGATGATACAAAACAATCTAGACTATAGGGATAAATATCTTTTTTAGTTCCTAAATTAAATAAAAGGTTATTTTCTATCCTAAATTAAATATATATTTATTCCAAATATCTTATTCCTTAAACATATTATAATTCATTGTGAAACTTTATTTTTCACATGATAATACAAATGATATTTTATATAAATTTTATAAAATATATTATAAAATACAAAGATGAATTATACATATATTTAGTTTAACCATGAAAACTTTAAATAATTTAGATAAAAAAAAACATTTTATCCTATTATTAATTTAATCTATAGGTATAAAATAAGGAAGCTAATATTCGTCTTTCTTAATTTTCAACATCTTAGACACTATCTCTGGATAAACATAAGGAATTCGTTTTGATATATTCTAATTGGATTTTGTCAGGGAAATCACGATAACTAGTAAATTGCTTAAGCTTCATAACAAGATTGAAGATGTAATTTTCAGTATCATTTTTGTTTGCAGAGAAACTTTGTTTATCTTCATCAAATTTTCTGATGCTGATTATAACACCTGTAGGCCAAACTAACGAAGAAAAGGGGAAAAGAAATGCAGAAAGAGAGGGAAAAAGAAGAACATGATGACCTGAATACGAAAGCAACTTTTTGATACGGCGAACCAATTTGATCTTCATTCCTTAATGTGATAGACACTGCAAATCAAAAGAAGGATCCGAGAGAAAAATCAGAATTGGATGTTAACCTTCCTGAGAACCTAAATTGGATGGGCTTTGGCACTAGAGATCTTCAAGAAAATTGATGGTACTGTTCTTTGTGAGAGATGAAATTTTGGTTTTCTTTTAATAATGCAAAACGCAGCCATTTTTCTGCTCTTGCTTGTAAGAAAGAGCTATGAAAATAAGGCAATGTAGTGATATCTTGTAGTGTACGCGAAGGGTACTTACTGATATCTGGATTTGGCGTGATGGAACGAAGGGAGTTCTAGAATTGTTTTCTGTTACCTCAAAGCCAACTAATTGCTTCTGAGTAAAATCAGAAATGCTACTTCTTTATTGATTTTGTTTCAAACACAGGAAATAGGAAAAAGAAAATCATTCCAAGTTAGTAAAACTGATCTTTTTCTTTTCATTTTATTTTGGTTTATTAAAAAAATAGGTATTTTACAATATAAAAAGTAAGAAATAATACATAAGAATACTTGCAAGAATAACAACTTTAACATAATAAGATAATGATACTTTGACAACATTTTTTTGACAACATTTTAACATCAACTACGTGTCATTATATGATTGGTCTATGTTGGTGTTTATGATTATTATTATTGATTATGGAATAATCTTGGACCAATTACAGAATGACACATAGATGATGTTAAAATGTTATCAAAATATCATTATCCTAAAAACAATCAAAAGCTTTATGGAGGTAAATGGTGTGATTATTATTTGAAACGTCCAACAAACTCAAATCTTGTTAGGATAAGCTTTTAACTCATAGTTCTGACTTCTTTTCTGTCATCAGTTTGTTTGTCCTGTTGATATATACTAACAATGTCAATATGCATTTATCTATTGATAAGTTAGATGACACTAATTATGAGACTTTGACTTTAGACATTAAACTTTGGCTTAAGAGTTTTGGGTATGTTGATCATATTACTCAGAACGTGACAACTATTGATTTTGTTGTGGTTATTCGTTGGTTGAAAATTGATGCTCAGTTAAGCATTGTTCTGAAGGCTACCCTTCACTCTTTTTTAAAATAATTTTGTCATCTCGACAAAATATGTTTTGAAATCTTGGAACACGCTAAATTATTATGCACCAATAATACTCAACGTCTTGATGTGGTTTGTCATGATCTTTTCAAGGTTGTTGCTCCTCGACATCAGGATTCTATGGTTGATTATATGGGTAAAATTCATGCTCTTTTCATGAATTTAATGAATTATTGCCTCCTGCCTCTACTCCTGCCTAAGAAATAAAGCAACGATCAAAGTTCTTCATGTTATTGGCGTTACACAACCTTGTTGATGAATATTCTCATATCTGTGATCAGATTTTGGGTTCATATGTAGTTCTCACTTTGACTTCTTCTACTTGTTCCACTCTTTTACATGTATCTAGTAAACCAATCCATGATACATCTGCTTTTTCTAGGTTGCATCTCAACGTCATGATCGCAATCACTCTCGCAAGCCGGGAAAAAGAAGTATGAAGTGTGATAATTGAGGCAAGCTAGGCCACAAGATTGATAAGTGTTATGCATTACATGGTCGCCTTCATGGTCACCTTCCTAAATTTGTTGCTATTGTTTAGACTGCTCCTCCTTCACAATCACCTACTGAGGATCCTCCTTTATCCGATATTGTTCACACACACACATGCACGCACACACACACATTTGATTTTGAGAATGGAATTGTTATATTTCTAACATTTATTAAATTGTATGTTTGATTCTTTTATAAATTAGCTTACCTTGTTGTTTATTTATTTGTTTGATTTTTTTTCTTTGGTAAGATCACCTAGTGTGAACAACACTACCAAAAAGGGGAGCATTACTGACGACTACAGTCCGTCGAAAACATCAAAAAGTCGTCGGTAACATTACCGACGGATTAGTGACGACCAATTTGTCGTCGGTAAATCGTTTGTCGTTAACCATTATCGACGACCTTTGCCCTTCGGTAATTACCGAAAGGCAAAACCCTTATGTAATTACTAAAGAGCAGAAGCCTTCAGTAATTACCGAAGGACTGAAGCCTTCGGTGGGTCCTTCAGTAAGAACCAGACAGAATTAAGTTATATTTGTATTTGTTATTCAACTACACAAACCTGCATAACATGTTTACAATATAGACAGACTTGAATAACATTTTCAAACCACAAAGAGACCTCCTATGTATTCCAAAATCATCTAATCATTAATGAAGTAAACAACAATATAATAACATCATTTGTATTGTTCAAATTTCAGAATTTATATTTGTAAACGAAACATAAAACATAAAACAATATCCTCATATAGACCAACAACAATGTATATATTTGAAAAACATGAGCAAATATAATGTAACATAATCATGATGTTCTAACATAATAAATTTATATATTTAGACGTAAATTTACTTTTTATTAAAATTTCTGACATAAATTTATATATATTATATTTATAACCAACGTAAATTTAGATTTATTACAAAAACAACCGATAATTTTTTTTGTTCTTTTCAAGTTTACATATATTACTGTTGAAATATATGTAAATTTATGTTTATTATTTAACATATGTAAATTTACCTTTATTAGAAGATTTTGTATATTAACAGTAAAAACACATGAGTTACATACATGTTATTTTGTTATGATAATAAAAACAATAAAATTTATAAATATAAAATTAAATATAAATAATTTTTTATAATTTTATAATAAATAGCTTTATTTATTTTGTAGATATACTTTTAATTAAAAATATGAAATTTGAAAAATGATTAAATTTAAATAGATGATTACTTAGAAAAATAATATTGATAAAATAATAATTTTAATTTAAAAAAAAATTAAAAATAAATGTGAATAGAAAATATTATAAATAGGTATATATTATGTTATTAATATTTTCATATCATGAAACTAATATATATATTTATTATTCACAATATTTAATTATTTCAATATTAAGTTTTGTCTAAACTATTAAACTAAATTAATCAATATCAATTAACGAATTAACAGATTTTTACTATTAATATAATTATGAATTTATTTGTGTAACTTATACCATTTTTTTTATCATTTCAATGAATAATATTCAGGGTTTAGGTTAATTGATATTTATAATTCGAATAATATTAAAGTTTTTTTAATGATAATTTTCAAGTAACAGGGCTACATTGCAAAATCTTTTGGAAAGAGTCCAATACATATTCAGGCCCAAAATCCGTAACACGGACATTGCATACTCAATCCCTTGATGCCTATATATACTCTCACCAATCCCTAACCCCAACTCGTGCTTAGGGTTTACCAGCCGCGTCATTTCTCTTCCATGGTTGCAAAAGGATAGCATTGCAATCTCGTCACTTAACGGTTCTGTTTTACGATTATTCTTTTCATTGATGATTTTTTACTTTCTTAGGTATAAGATTTTTGTCGCATGAGGGTCTGGAGTTTGGCTCTTTGGCTTTTTAATCCGTGCCATAGAGATGAATGCAGCACCCAATACTGAGTTCTTTCAACCTTTTCACTAATATTCGCTTCTATGTTTGTTTAATCAGTATGCGGATCTTTTCGCTGAGGTTGATACATTTTTAATTTCGTCTGTGATGATTTTTGATCAAATTTCTTGCCCTTTGTTATTTATTACCATCTTTTTATTAAGAAATTGTGAAATTGATGATTCCAGGGAATCTGAAATTGTGGTTATTGAGTGGTAATTCAGGCAGCCTACTTGCCACGATAACAAATGGCATGAGAGGTGTTAAACTGCTCGTATATAAAATGCTTTTGCTCTTCAGACTTGCTGAAATTATTTTGAAGCTGGTCTAGTAAGCTTACGTACATTCTTTATTATCACTTTCAAGATTCTCCATTTTATTCCCTCTTGTTTTGTTTTTCTGGGTTTGAGTGGGTGCGGATTTATGTTTTCTTTCTCAACTGTTATAATTATTCTGAGAGAACTAGCACCTCTGGTGTTCAATGTTCGTCGACATGGGAAAGTTAGGTCTCTGCCATTACAAAATTGAAGGCTAATAGTTAATTGATTTAAACAGTGTTTTAATTTAAAATTAAAATATTAATATCAGTAACTGATTAATATTCTTAATAGGAAAAACAATTTAAGACTTTCATAAAGAGAGAAAGTTTGGTTGGCTTCAATGTTTCCGGTGCTGCCTAAATTCTTGAGAGCTGTCACTTTAGGGGCAAGGCAAAGTGAAGAGAGTCTGACTTTATAACAGAATATTTTCTTAAGAAATAATCTTTAACAATTATGTTTTCTATTATTGTTTATATGGATTGCTTAGTTTAATTTTTATACTAATTACAATTTAATTATCAGTCGATAAAATTTAATTTATTTGATGAATTTAATAGAGAAAGATTGAAATTTATTAAAAATTGTGTAGAGGACAAATAAATATAAATATGTCAAATTTACGTAGCTCTACGTAGATAACAATTTTCTTCAATTGAGCTTTACGTTGAGAATGGAGACTGTTTTGGGTCGACACAAGGGCTTTTTCACATTAGGGTTTCAATGCCGAGTGGTGTGGATGCTCATAGATTCAAAGTTTTGGCTTCATATAATGTTTAAGATTTACAAAATTCATTAGCTCATATTTACAGATCTAATTTTTTTCTAATCATTTTATCCAATCCATAAATAAAATATGAAATTTACATGTGAGGGATGCTTTTATTTCCATATTAATAGGACTAATACTATGTATGGATAAATTCGTTCGAAATCCTCCCGTACAAATATTTTTTATGGACATTTATCACCTATATCCTTTAGTGTTACAGATACGAATAACTAATTTATGCATTGATGCGAATTTTTACAAAATATTTGCGTCTCTTAAAATTCAAACTATTTGTTTAATATTATTATGTTATTTATTTCAATATATTTTTAAAATAATTTGCATGAAAAGTGAAAAAAATAAATCCGAAAATTGTCTAATTTTTTTTAATTTTGTTTTTCGAAACTTTCTTTTTATTAAATTTAACTCCCTAAATTTCATAGTTGGAAGCAAAAGCTACATATATAATTGTGTATTCTTTATATTGTAATTAATGATAATCAATTGTTTTTTAGTGACATAAAAATGATATAATATTAAAAGATCTTGAGTTTTAAATTTAGGTTGAAAATATGAATTATTAAAAATGACATAAAATCTTTAAATATTATTTTGTTTTTATTATTATTGATTTTGTTTAATGTGAAATTTACTTTTTTTGGATGTTCAATATTGTATTTATTTTGGTAAATTTTATTCAATTAATGTGATTATGATTTTTTTAATTTTTAAATTTTTTTTTCTTCTTAATTTAAGAAAGTTATTTAAGTATGAAGATGATAATATTAATAATATTGAGTGTCAATATCAATAGGTTAATTGTTTCGTTCTAGTATCTTCCAAAAGGAAAAAGAAGATATGAGAGTTTTCTCGATCTAAAATAAAGCATTTGGATTTTTCCAAAAATCATGTCTGGAGTTTGCAGCAACTTGATAATAGGAAAAAGATTGATTTTAATTATAAGATATCTAATGAATTCATTGCTTAAATTGAGATATTTTAAAAGATATAAAAAATATCTGGAGTAGCTTTTTCCATCATCTATTTGAAGAATAGTAACATAAGAGAAAATTCTGAATAAATAACATTCAATTAACAGACAAGGTTCAATTTTACTAAAATAGAGATCCAATTAAACACTTTTGCAATACGTGAACTTAATTGATACAAATTTACTTAAATATATTCAATTGAACACTTTCAGAATATGTCCGAAGACATTTTACCTAAGAGAAAATTGTAAATAAATAACATCCATATTTATATTATTTTTAGTAGAAAAATGTAAGATGTAAAATATATGATGTTAGGACGTGGAAATTAATGTAAAATATATAAGATTGTTGTAAATTATTTGATGTACTGTCGTAAAATATATATATATATATATATATATATATATATATATATATATATATATATATATATATATATATATTATGTTATATGTTCTTAAAACTACATTTATATTTTATGAAAATATAAGCATGAATAATAATAATGGTTAAATTATTTATGGATAAAGTACATTACATCTAAGCTTGTTAAGAAAACTTTTGTGTCCTTCATATAGAATTAGCCTCATTATCTGTTGACATAGATACCTTACCTCTAAACCTTAACATACTATTTACCTCGATAACAAAGTTCTTAGCTTGTTTAATACCTAACAACTTAGTGGCATAGGATCAAAGAATGCTTCTCTTTGATCATTAAAAGGTAGTTTAACAACCTTGTAAAAAATTAAATGGTTTATATAAGTTGTCAAACACTTGAGTTGCAAGACTGAATTAATAAACACAATTATTTTATGCCAGTTCATTCCATTGAGCTACGTTGAGTTCTCCTCTAAAATCTCTTAGAGAGTTCCACTATAATCTTCAACAAGATTACATTTGAGTATTCGCACCACTCCTAGTATCACTTAGTCAATCCCAGTAACCTCGTTACTCTGACTAGAACCGAGTATCATCCATTTCTGGTTATGTAGTATTCTTCACCACTCCTAGCTTCTCTAGACAATCCCGATAGCTTCCTGATAAGTGTTTGTATTTTCTTTAGAATATGCAATCAATCAGATTTCTTACAAGTCCTTAGACGATTACTCCGAGGATATATTTACAATACAATTCAATCTAATAGACTTTTTAGAATCTTCTCTCTTCTTACAAATGTAAACTTATAATTCTATGAAGCTTGAGAGTATTTTTTTTTTTCTTTTGAGCTTGTTTTTCTTCTCAGATGATTTCTTTCGTATTCATGTGCTTATTCTGTTAATCTTCTCTTCAAGGATCTTCAATTTATAGGCTTCAAGAAAATTTCTGTTAGATAGTACTTGTTTTGATCTTTAGATCTTGTTAGCCTTTTCTTAGGTAGCACCATATGTTAAAGTCAACTTGTCAAAGAAAACATGTTTTTGAGTACTGTATCAAAAATAGGTTGTATAAAATCTTTGACATGACTTTTGATAAAGAGAACATTTCGTGAATGTCTTCTTTGTCTTTAACGTTCAATTCTGATTTGTATATGATAGAGTAGGTGGATACTTGACATAGGTATCAGCAAAGAGTAAAGTATATATGCATGCAAGCAGATATGTCCTTCTTTTTTTATCACATCTGTATTAGAGTGCGACAGAATGATTAACGTGTTCAACAAACCAAGAACAAGGGTGAATTGGTTTCTTATCGCAAATCGTTCTTTTGATAATTTTCTCGTAAATATAAATATTCCTTAAAAAATTTAAACAAATTCAAGAGTAAGGAAGAGAGAAAATTGCACACGTAATTTTTATACTGGTTCGAATCATAGAGATCCTACATCCAGTTGTTAATCTTAACCGAGAATTAACACTTCATTAGCACAAACCAAAAAACTGTTACAATCACAAAGAAAATAAAACAATTTAAGGTTATAACTCATCTCTTGTTACCCCAAGAGATGAAACTCACTTCCCATGTAACCCACAAGGGATGAACACCTCCTCCGAATGCTTCACGAAGGATGACCATCTCCTTTGAATCTTCACAAAGGATGAACACCTCCTCCGAATGCTTCACAAAGGATGACAATCTCCTATGAATCTTCACAAAGGATGACATGATTTCAACTCAGCAACATCAAGAACACTCAATCATACTCTCAGTGAAAGTTCTCGCTCTATGCCAATATGTCAAGTTCTCAAAGCCACAACATAAGGTTACGCAAACCCTAGAACACTTATCACCACATATTGCACATAAGATTTTCCGAAATACACTTATTTCGTATTGTTGTAGTTTAGAATGAGAGTCCCAATCAAATTTATAAAGATCTCACTTAAGGATACCTCCAAAAATCTGTTGTTAGCTGTTTAGTGTGTAATAATCGATTATCATAATATGGTAATTGATTATGCATCATTGAATGCATAATGGTCAAAACCTTGCTTGAAAATTCTCATAATTTCTCGCGATAATCAATTATGGAAAGCCATAAACGATTATTGATACTCAATTTTCATAAATGGTAATCGATTATCTTAAGTATAAAATGAGGTTTTCTGATTTAAAACGATTTTTAACACAACCTAAGGCAAACAATACACAAAATCAAGTATAAATCACATCCTATACATCAACCTACTAAAATACAAAAGCTTTAATATAAAAATAAGTTTTCATGAAGATTTTTCTGCAATAAGAGCACTTGAGACTTAACTTTGAGACATCATCAAAATTTTCTGCAATAATGCTCTTTAATGCATGTTCAAAATAACTATAAGCTTTTTAAATTTTCTTTTGTTCAAGCAAGATTTGATCGTTTAATCATTCTTGTAGAGATACCAAGCAGTTCATAAAGTTTTCATTGTTTGATATAAGGTATTGTTTGACCTATACAAGGCGTTTTCTATCAACGATTTATTTTCGTATACTTAGTTTGGCTCAAGAGTGTGTTTAGCAAGATGTCTTTTAGCACATGCTTTTATTTTTTTAGTGTATTTACCATAAACATCATTTTGTATATTATAGTGAGAGCTCGTCTAACTTTGATTAACAAAGTATAATAAGAGCGTGTTTTACAAGACTCTCATATAGCACAATGACACATTTTGTGAGGAAATCGTTTGATAGTGTGTCCATTAAGATATTAATGTGTTTACTAAAATATTAGTGCGTTTACTAAGGCTTTTCTTAACACACTCTAACAATCCTACCTAAATAAAAATTCATCTTAGAACCCCATTTTAGCACATGCAATAGTTCTACACCCCATGCAAACATACTCTTAAAAAGAGTTTAAGAAATAACAAGAAATGAACTTACTCTATTTAAGATATTGATAGAATAAGATTACATTAATCTTCACCAGAATTCCAATGACAAACTTTGATTTCAAACATATGGATAAATATGTTAGAATCTGAATGTAAAAAACACAAAATTTAAACAAAGTAACATTTTAGAAAATAAAACTTGACTAATTAATTTTTTATTTATTAAAACTTTTAATAATAAAATGATTAAATTCTACTTATAAAATCTACTTATTGTTATATATTTTCGAAATCTTACATATAACTTCAGAAATAAAAATAAAAATTTATTTAATCAAATAATTGAGGAAAATCAAATAAATTCATGAGTAAAAACTCAAAACAACCATTTACCACAAAAAAATAAAACAATAAACCATTCCACATTTAATAAAAGTCATCCCGATTCAAAATAGCCTAAAGAAATAAAAAATTAAAATTTATTTAAATTTTTATATCTGTACTGAGTCATTCATTGTATACTTTATTCATTTGACATATGCTCATTATTAAATATTGTAACATCCCAAAAATACAGCAATAAACTATATATTAGAATAATCACAATAATATTCCAGAATCAGTCTTACACTAGAGTCAAGCGCTCGCTCATGGTCGAACGGCCTTACAAAAAGAGTTCTAATATAATTACAAGAACAACCCCAGTCTGACCGAATGGTTTACAAAAGAAAATACCGAACGGTCAGATTAAAAACAAAAGAGGGGTGACCGAACGATCACCTCACGATAACACTAATCCTCTACTAGCCGAACATTCCTACCGCTCGTTCTTCACTTCCACTTCTACCAAAATTTTCTTCTTCCAGCGCCTCTTCCAGCCGCTCGTCTCCTTCTGCTCACATCCACACGGATGATCATTCCAATGACAAGGACGGACGTACAAAACCAGACACGACAGGAAACGCAGGGTAAGCTTATGTAATTTAATTCAAGAAAATAACATACGTTTATCAAATTCAAACACATCAAGTACATTTCAACATACTTATACAAACAAGGCCTACTACTAGACTGACTGTCCGGACTGTATGAAATCTGCGTAGCTACAGGCGTTCGTGCACCCGGGTGATGTAGTAACTGGAATACTCTCATCAGCTGCCACCCGAGGTTAGTCCTATTCATCCAAAGTACCCCTAAGGACGGGACCTCCTGCCGTTTCCACACATGACCTACCCTCCTCTACGTGAGGACGAGTACCCACGAAACATCAGGATGAACAGCCAGCACTAGCATGCCCACAGTCATACTTTACCAATTCCAATATTCATACATGAGTCGTTCCTCCCCTGAACGCTCGATCAACTTCACATCATTTCATTCATATCACATTCTCTTCTTATTTCATTCATAATCGTTCTCAATTCCATCTTTCATTATCACTATTCTCAAATTCATCTTTATTACCAATAAGTTAAATTTCATCTTTGTTCAAAAGTTTATGATGACACCAAATACCAAACGTTCTATCCTTACTCAAAACGAGGACGAACGCTTGGAACGAGACAGGGAGGTCTCCAGTTCCAGAATAGAGTAAGACCGATTACAATAATATACCCTATATGGCGAACGTTATTTACCACGTGAATCAGTTGAATGAACTGACTCTCGTGAGTTCAAACCCACACTAAAAGAATAGAGTAAGTACGTAGGCTCTAGGCCGGATCCAAATGAATATAGACACATCAAGACGTTAAAGAATCATATTTATAATAACTCAATTACATAAAACCTAATGCCCGTCAATGACCGAACACGGTAAAAGGATTTACTGAATTTGGACGAACGCTATTTTTCATCAATATAGATTATATAAGAATCGAATACGAGCGCTTGGTGTAAGACCGAGCACTACTCAGTACGAGCGCTTGGTATAAGACCGAGCACTACTTAGTACGAGCGCTAGGTGTAAGACCGAGCATTACTAAACTTCTAATAAAAGGCTTGATAAATATAATAAGATACTATCGAAGTAGTGTTTACGAACAACGAAAATATACCATTATATATATATATATATATATATATATATATATATATATATATATATATATATATATATAAATTGAGTTTATCACAGGATACCCAGATACAACTGTGCTTGGCCGAATGTTCAAGCATAGTATTATCACCCGAGGACGCTCGTCCTCAACTAGGATTCTCTCCAAATGAAAGAATCCCGTTTCAACTAGGTTCACCAGGAAAACCGAACGGTCAATGACCGTTTAGTAACGAACGTACACTTTTATATGGGAAATTTCATACCAGACTCATTTATTTTCAAACTCATTTCTTAACATATAGTTTCATAACTTTATACATTTATATCATAATCAACTTTCATACTTCATACACTCCATATCATATAAGTTTCATATTTTTCATACATCAGACATGGCAACCATCATATATCATATAGTCAAATACCACCATAATCATATTTCACTTTAATTTAGTAACTCAACGAACGTTCATTCAATCCAATCACTTAGTCATCATGCATCAAAATCATTCAATCAACCAAACGAACGTTCAAACATTTCAACAGCATACCAATTAAATTAAATAAGCTTCCCTTACCTCTTAAAGTGAACGAACGTCCCTCAAGTTGAGACTCAGTTCGCCGAACTACGATCGTTTCTACTCTCAACGCTCAACGACTCTTCGAACCAAAGTAAAACAACAGACCAAACTCGTTCAGAATGAAACTAAGGGCTCATGCAACCAGAACTTGGTTTGCATTTTTACAAGAACGAACGGTTAAAGACAAGAAAACTTACCCGTTCAGAATTTGAAACCAATCGGATCAAACTAAAGCTTGGGACGCCGGAAGTGATCCTACGGTGCCGGAACGCTGATCGGAGCAGAGAAAAGGTGAGTTATCGTAGAGAGAAGGGACAGTTTTCTAAAGAGAAAAAGGAGAAAATGAAAGATCAGATTTTTGGAAAGAGGTGCATGCAGAGGAGAGTGGAGTAGATTTTTCTGAAGATTCATGTTTTGCTCCACAGTCGAGAACGAATGTCCCCTCTTCAGTCGACACCTGTTTTCCACTAACTGATTTCCGGGTCTCCTTCGCTTGACACCTGGCGTTCGTCATCTGAGTGTCGAACCTTCCTATTGACACGTGAATTCCACTAACGGCACGTGCTTGGATTTTACTGGTTCTGACAAATATAAAGGAAACAAAAGCATACAAAATTAAAAAAATAACCAAACCTACAATAAATCATTAATGAAAATCAAAACTGAAGCATGTATTTTGAGGAAACTATTTAAACAATATATATATATATATATTTATATATTTATATTTATATATATATATATATATATATAATGGAAACATCTTGTAGTTTTATTTTTTACATGTGTGAACTATTTTTCCTCATTTATAATCCATTTTTTTAGGTGATGTACCGAAAATTTACTCCTTTTAACTCACCCTAACATGGAAAACTTCTTTCGATATGGTTGGTGGTCTGATGCATGTGACAAAGTTGATGTAGCCATTGTTATATTGAATCATTGTTATATTCTATATGTAGAAATCAAAGAAAAATTCTCATCATTGGGAAACGAAAATTAATTTTCATGCTCTGAAGCCCTATAAATAGGAAGCATGCATCCAATGGAGGCGATCCAAGTGATAAGCAAAAGAGCCCTAGAAAAGCGATACCGCAGAAGAGAGAAAAAAAGTCACCATGTCTATGGATCTAAAGAAATCTAACAAGATCAGAGAAATTGTTAGACTTCAACAGATCCTCAAAAAATGGAGAAGGTTAGCCAATTCTTCAAAAGCCACTGCTACCACCAATTCGCCCACTTCCACAAGCAGCAGCAGTAAGAGTATGAAGTTTCTGAAGAGAACCCTTTCCCTATCAGAACGTGAGGGAGGGTCAAGCAATGTTGTTCCAAAAGGGTACCTAGCTGTTTGTGTTGGTGAAGAGCTCAAGAGGTTCACTATACCAACTGAGTATTTGGGTCACCAAGCGTTTCAGATTCTTCTCAGAGAAGCAGAAGAAGAATTTGGCTTTCAACAAACAGGTGTGCTCAGGATTCCTTGTGAAGTTGCTGCTTTTCAGAGTATCTTGAAGATGGTGGAAAGTAAAGGGGACATGTTTTCCTCCCAAGAATGTAGACTCAGCATTGAAGAGATGCTGATGAATTACTGCTCAGAAAACCAGATTGCATATTCTCACCACCCTCAAAGTCCATTATGCAGATAGTACTGCATATTGCAGTTTTTATCCTTTTGTTTCTTTGTACCTTACTAAACCAATGTATGAGAGAGAGAGAGAGCGAGAAAGAGTGAGTTCAATTACATTTAAGAGACCCTTTTTTTCCATTTATGAAGGAAGGATACGATTATGACTTTCATTGTCTATTTACTAATTCTGGAAAATGGTTCTGTAATAGATTGGCATGTTTTTATTTTTTTCAACTAGAATCACTTCTGTGTTGAGTAATTACATGTTTGTTCGTTTTCTGAAAAAGGGATATCAATAAGAAAATTAGAAATTGTTGAAAGAGTCCTGAATCTTAAGGTGTAAAATATCTGAAGATTTGATATTTTCAGACTCAAGGTTGTGATGAGATTCATGTAATCAAACCTTCTGTTATTGTTTGGTAGTATTTTTATGTCTGATCATTGATCAGTAACTGGCTCATTGCAATTGATTCATATTAACAAGAACTCAAACCATACGACCAGACAAATCCTCATGTTTTGATCCATGTATGTAGCAAACAAGTGATGATTCAGTTAAGGTTTCTTCGAAAAGACTACATAGATACAAGTTTTGAATCATGGAAAAGCATTCCCCTCAATTTTGGAACCTGTAATGTGTCAAACACCAAGAATAGAGTGCTGTTTCAATTTTCAAGCAGAAAGGATGCTGTTTAAATTTTCAAGTAGAAAGGATTTAAAATACTACCTTTCCTTGAAGATATAAACATCTTCTGTTGTAAATTGTTACGTACTTACCAATATCTACATATATGGCGAAATGTACTATGGTGAATTGACTAGCTTACTCCATCGTATGTCAAACAAACTTGCCATAAATATATTAACTATATAAAAATATAAATCTAAAGGCTATTGACAATTTTCAAGTGGATGTATTTCATGTCCTTGAATTAATTACTTACTTTTTAAAAGATCAAATAAAATATGAAAATAATTTAAGGCAGAACATTGATAATGGAAATATATATTCCGGCTTTTTATAATAATTTTAAAAAGAATTATATTTAAATAATTTTTTTTTATGTAATCTATGGTGAGAAAAACACTAATAATTTATCGAAGTTAAATTCATGTGTCAAGCAAGTTGTGATTAAAACCACATTCAAATTGGTATACTTAAGAAGGAAATTCAAAGTCAAAGGTGCATAGGAGTCTAATAATCTCCTTGCAGCAGATGCTTAATAATTGCTAACATTATATCTCTGACAAGATTCAAGTCATTTAGTCGTTGATTTTTAAATTGATAAATTAATAATTTAGAAACAGATAGCGTATAGGGGATTAAAGTGGTCCACCTTAATCATAGCCTAGTGAATGATTGATGTAACTCTAAACAACAAGGCTAAGGTAGGTTAATATCTTTAGAATATTATTCAGGAAGCTAATGATTAATTTTAATAAAAAAAAGTTAGAGTAAAATCCATTAAGTTGTGCTAAATATATCAATAAGAAATAACTTAATTTATTAGGTATATCAGTGCTAGAAAAATACAATCTAACATATATCTCTTTTAATAACTTTATTAATGATTAAAGGTGTACGAAATTATTAGGCTAAATGAGATGTCGAAATATAGTTAACATGATTTTTACAGAAAAAAACTTTATACAAAATTAAAAAAAATAGGTAAAAAAAATAAA
Organism: Vigna angularis; assembly: GCF_016808095.1. Taxonomy (NCBI): domain Eukaryota; kingdom Viridiplantae; phylum Streptophyta; class Magnoliopsida; order Fabales; family Fabaceae; genus Vigna; species Vigna angularis. Next base: position 4,333,574 of record NC_068976.1, on the reverse strand, counting down.
ATCGAACTTAGATTTTTTGTTAGTACTTACACAAAAATTCAATAAATAAGAAAAATATATTTGTACATATATTTAGAAATTCTAAATAAAAAATGAATTTATTACATTAAAATTTAGAACACTTTAAAACTGTGTGTATCGAAGTTTGCCCTAGTCATGAATATTTACATATCATTATGTTTGTTTGCCCTAATCCATCTTTCTTGTTTTGAAGGTTAAAGTCATGTGGGGTTGGTTTATTTAAATGAGGAGTGAGAAGGACTGAGATTGTAAAGTACATAATCAATTTATTAAACACATTTAGCAAAATTAAAAAAGTGAGAGATAGCTTATGACTGCATTGGTTTCCAAGGCAAACCGCCCTAACACTCAGGGTACCCTCGTACATTACAATTGTACTGTTGTTGCCTCATGGCTTAATTATTTTATTGCCATGATTTTTATTTTAAGCTAGTTTATGGTCTGAAAACTGAGTCATTTTTGGCTTTTCAAGATAAGCATGTGACATGGCATTAATAGCACACACAAAGAGTGGCAGAATTAAGCAGTTTCTAGATTTTATTTTCCCAACTGCATGTTCAACTTTGACCTAAAATAAATGGGAAACTCTTTGCACAACTTTCGTATTTTCCCAAGTGCTCGTTGCCATGTGGTCATGTGGGAGAGCAGCTGAGGACAAGGAACATGGAGTTAAGCTTGTAATTGAGGAGGAAAGAAAGAAAAAAGAGAACAAAGAAAATATATAAATAACTGGGTACATTTTATAATTTGTTTACCAATGTTGAAAATAGAAAGGGGATTAAGAACACAAAAATAATGATTGTCTCAACTCATTTGGTGGTGATGTGATAACGTGGTGGTGATGTGGTGGTCTTCTTTGGTGGTAGTTTCGTGATCTTCCTCTCATGTCTTCTTACTTGTTGATGCGCTACCAAAGGTTGGTATGTCTTCCTTCCTTCTCTATTCATTCATTTTGTTCATACTAGATTGAAATGTATGTGTTAGATTGAAATTTTGTTGATAGATAAATGTATGTAAAATGTAGTAAGAAGGCTTAGAAGTCTTAACCATATTTCAAAATATGGTTAGGCTTTGCCAACTTTCAAAAATCGGTGGAGCCTGATCGTATTTCGAATTACGATTTTATATTTTATATTTTGTTTTTCTAGATTTTATGTGTGTTTCTTATTTTATATTTTTCAATATGTTATTATTTTAATATTTTCTCATGTTTTAATTTTGTATTTATATATTTTATTTATTTGGAAAAAATATGTTGTTTAAATATTTTGTTATGTATCCTATAAGTTTAGGAACTTAATTTAGTTTTGTTATTTATTTTTATAATTTTTAATTTTATATTTATTTATTTACTTAAATATTTTTTATTTTGTAATTTTATATTAGGTAAATATTATTATGTTTTCTAAAAATTGAAGATTCTTTTGTTTTGTTTTTCGTTTTAATAATTTGTAATATTATATTTTTTATTATGTAATTTTATATATTATTATGTTTTTTTATAAATTTACGAATGTAATGTTGTTTGTGTTTTATTTTTAAAATTTTAATGTTTATGTTTATTACGAATGTAATTTTTTATTATGTTTATAAATTTACGAATGTAATTTTTTATTATGTTTATTTTTTTTAACTAATGTTGATTATTTAAAATTTTTAGATATGTTTTTTTAATATCCTTGAGAAAGTTATATTTTCAAATATTAGATATATTTTAATAATACAATATTTTTATTTACTAACTTTATATTATATTTAGTTAAGTATATATTATTTCAAATATTGAAAAAATAAAATATTGTAATATTTTTTGTTTTTTTTATATATAAGTATTTAATATAATTTAATTTTAATATATTTGGTTGACAAATATGGTTAAAACTAAAGTTGCATCTGTTCATTGTGGTGAGAGTGTTAAAGGATAAGACCTACGACACTAGGTCATATAGTTAACGTACATAACAAACTAATGTTGAGGTCATTGAGAATCATGAGGATTGTGTTAACCAAGGGTATGTTAAGCACGAGCATGTATAGCATAAGCATGTTGAGTATGCACTAGTAAAAAATTACATTTTTAACTCGTACATTACGCTTTAGTTTTTTTTGGAACCGAAGCGTATCAAAAATGCGGTGGCAATCTCGTAATTTTTGAAACACTATATGCCTCAGTTGCTTAACAACCGGTGTCTAAAGCGAATACTGCGTCGGTTGTCAGGATGAACCGAGGCATAAACCAAAGATACTGCCTCAGTTGACAGATGGACCGAGGCATATAAGCCTTTCTAGCTTGGACTGTGGGACCTTAAAGCTAGGAAAACCTAGCCTCTGGGTAGCGAAAGAGGAAACTTTTCCTGAAAACCTAGCACCTCTCCTCTTCTCCTTTTTCTCGACGATGTGCGATGGCAGAAACTCTTTTCTCATGGAGCGGCAAGGACGCGACGGCGGCGACGTGGTGGCGATTAGGCGCTGGATCAGCGTTTCTCTTCATTGGGTTTTTGGTTCTGTTTCTCTGCAGGTGGATGGCGAAATGGATTTGGGGGTTCTGCTTCTTAGTTTGCTCTGCTGCTTCTGATTGCTCGCTAGGAAGAAGAGACCGAAAGAAAGGGAGCATCTTGATGGCAACAATGGAGTGGTTGAAGCGTCCCCGGTAAACATTGGTCCAATCTCCGTCGGACTTCAACCTCAGCCACTCGGAGAAGTTGTCGGTGGCCAACCGGATCTCCTCCTCCGCGGAAGGTGCAACGCGTGTCGGCACGTCACTCTTCCTCCCTTTGCAAATTCTGACCACCGTGACCTCCATGCATGCATGTCTTCTCTCCTTCCTTCAGTCCCCAACCCTCCCCTCTACCTTCCCCATTCCAAACCCCAAAACCTCACAAACCTCACACCGAAACAATTCTCTCACAACCACTTCTCTTTTCTCTGCAAAGATAGCCGAATTCACGAAGCCGTAGATTTCCTCTCCGAAATTGAATGGCGGAACCTCCAGGCTGGCCCCAACGTTTATGGAACGCTCCTTAAGGGCTGCGTCTACGAAGCCAGAACGTCTTCTCCTGAGCGGCCATTATTGGGTTGCACACGCGAACGGGTCGTTGCGAAGAAGCACTTTTGGGTTACATCGAAATGCAAAACTAAGGGTTCTTACTTGACAACTTCGTTGTGCCCAATGTTTTGAACGCTTGCGGGTTTCTTCGGTGGGTCGGATTTGGTAAAGGGGTTCACGCGTTCGTCGTGAAGACAACATGGTTAAGTGAATGTGTTTATGTTGCGACTAGTCTTGTGGACATGTATGGGAAGTGTGGGGCTTTGGAGGATGAAGAGAGGGTGTTTGATGGAATGGCTGAGAGAAACAATCATAGGTTCTGTCATAGGTTCTGTTTTTTTCCAACACAATCATAGGTTCTGTTTATAAACATTCATATCTTCTTTCCTTCTTTTTTCCAGCACAATCATAGGTTCTGTTTATATATACTTTATTTGTTAAGTTTGTTGCTTCATACTTTCCATTGAATAGTGAGAACTCAGCAACAAGTTTCATATATGGATGATTTTCCTTTTCAGTATGCTATCTTTATATTCCAGTTGCCAATGGTAAGGAGCTTCTTTCTTGCTATGTTTGATCAAGAATTGTAGACTCGATTGAGATTAAAAAGAGAAGGAAAAGAGAAAGCAAAAGAACATAGAAAAATAGAACATAATGAGGAAACGATCTCGGTTGAGATTAAAGAAATTAAAAATTAAAAACACTTTACTGCCTGATTGTCTTTAAACCGAGGCATAATCTGAATCCTTTTGACTCGGTTCAGAACCGAGGCAAAAAGCTTATCCTTTTTACCTCGCTTGTATATACCTCGGTTGTAGAACCACTGTCTATAAGCGAAAATAACCGCTGTCGTTTCTCTTTACTGCACTAGTGATGAGGATGTTGCTCAACAACAACATGAAGAAAGTGGATTCCCAGGAGGTCCACAGGACATCATGCTGCTTACCGATTACATGTAGCATGCTGCATTTGCCTTATGACAAGGCCAGGTTAGTTTAAAACCTAATTGTTAATTCATACTTAGTTGGTTATATATATATATATATATATATATATATATATATATATATATATATATATATATATACTTTTGTTATATATTTTGTTCTTGTTGTTATATCAGGAGGTTATTAAGCCTTTTATCACAATGTCTAGGTTGAGTTCCTTAGCGAACCTATCCTATGAGTACATCGATCATGAATTGATTCTAGCGCTTGCAGAGAGGTGACACTTGGAGACAAATACTTTCTATCTCACGGTAGGTGAGATGATCGTCACATTAGATGACGTGAACAATCTGCTGCACCTATCCATTATGGGTTAATTTTGTGAGATCGAGCTGTTATAATTTAAGGAGGCTCGATATGTTATCTTGGATTTGTTGGGCGTGAACTACACTAAGGCTACAGTTGAGATGACACGAACATGCGGTGCTAAACTTAACATGAGTTGGCTTAAGGATGTGTATGAGGAGTTGAGTAAGAACTCTTGGAGTGCACGACTAGTGCGTACCTGTTGCATCTAGTTAAATGCACGATTTTTGCAAATAAGAGTGCCACTCTTATTTGATTTTCGTACCTGATTCTGTTTCGAGACTTGAATGCCTGTGCGAGATATGCTTGGGGGCCATGACACTTTCACATACGTATGAGCAACTCGGGGATACTAACTTTGTTGACACAAAACAAATAGCTAGATATTGCACTCTTCTATAGGTACAACTTTGTGTTGGATTTTTGTTTTGATATATTTTTGAAATGTATAACACAATTTAAGTAATGTTTTTGTAAAGTTGGATCTATGAGCACTTTCCTAGCAAGGGAATGAAGCAAGTGGTGTCGAGCTACGTCGAAAGCGATCCTCAGGATTCACGATTTGTATCTCCAAGACAGGATTGAAGTCTTCTTGAGTGGAGATCATATCTTGATGGGCTGACGTACAATGCGGTCATTTGGTGGCCATACAAGTCACATAGGGCTATTCACCCTATCATGGTGATTTGTATGTTTTTCGGATGGATCAGACATGATGACATGCTTCATCGAAATTTGTCTGAACGCGTATTGAGGAATTTCATTTATGAGCAGATGATACCACGATTGCCAAAGAGTCTTCCAATGACAGACATTCCGACCATTGATCTGTGTTGGCTGTGGTATGTTGAGCATGATGTAACTCATGCTGTTGAAGTCGATTCTCCATTTGCGTGTGTTGTGACATACCTACAATGGTTTAGGAGGGTATCTCATCTATACGATGACCGATCGAGTCTTGCCCTACGATTGCATTGACACATCTAGATGACGTCCCGGTTCTAGTTTGTCGTAGGTTGTCGTCAAATTCTAGTTTGTTGGTATGTAATCAAAATGATTATTTGTGTCTTAGATGATATTTAAGATGGTTAATTTATGTTGTTTCTTACCATTCTTTTAGAGTTTTATGAGGCATGTTGTCAAGATCCTACAGATCATGATATTGTATCGTGATGTCACAAAGGGTACAGTAGCGTGAGACCGTACTACTGAGGTCTTACAGATAGCTCGTAAGTCGGTTGAGGAGCACGCATCCAACAATAGAGGTGGTCATAATATACGTGGATGATCATCTTTTCTTGGTAGGACCTTATTGTTTTGTATTTCTTTTCATTGATACTATTTATGTCAAATTTTGTATACTTTGACTATTTATAGTTTATTTTGACATATTTGTTTACATATGCAATATGTGCATGACAATTTAATAGATTACTATGAACAAACTTAATTGAATAAAATTAATTAAGGATACATAATTAAAATAATTGAGTTAATACCAAAACCAAATTGTCAACTCTCAATTTTGTTCAGATGAATAAAATTTATTCCCTACATATAAAATAAAAAATAAAAATAATGAAAATGAGAAAAAAAAAATACTATTTGTTTTACTATTTACGCTCCATATTTAACTATTTCCAAACCCTACTATTTGATTTTCCATTTTTAACTCTTATTTCAATGGTCCAAAATAGTCCAACATTTTTTTTCTTCCTTACCACCCTATTTTTCTTCTCACACCTCACCATCCACATCATCCCCCACACCACCCTCCACGTCACCTACCTTTTACATATACTCTTTCCACCTCCTTCTTATATAAATTTTTTCTATACTATTTTTTCTAATTATTCCATTTACCTTTTTAAATTATATTTTATCCACTTATTTTCTTCACCTACTTTTTATATTATTTTTCTTTACCAATTTTCTCCACCTAATTTCTCCATTGACTTTTTCTATTATTTATTTCATCAACTTTTTTTAATCTAATTTTTCCACTAACTTTTTTATATTAATTCTTTCAATTATTTTCCACACAAACTTTTTCTATCTAGTTTTTTATTATACTTTATTTCACCTAATTTCTTTACCCACTTTTTTATATTAATTCTTCCAATTATTTTTTACACTAACTTTTTCAATTCACTTTTTTTTATTATATTTTATTTCACCTAATTTCTGCACTCACGTTTTTTTTTATATTAATTCTTTCACTTATTTTCCACACTAAATTTTTCTATTCATTTTTTTAATTATATTTTATTTCATCTAATTTTTGACCCACTTATGATATTAATTATTTCATTTATTTTACACACTAACTTTTTCTATTCACCTTTTATAATTATATTTCATTTCACTTGATTTCTCCACTCACTTTTTATATTAATTTTTTCTCTTATTTTTTACACTAACACTTTTATTGAATTTTTTTAATTATATTTTATTTCACATAATTTTTTCACTCACTTTTTATATTAATTCTTTCACTTATTTTTCACACTAACTTTTTCTATTCACTTTTTTTAAATTATATTTTATTTCACCTAATTGCTCCACCCACTTTTTATATTAATTCTTTCACTTATTTTTCACACTAACTTTTTCTATTTTTTTCACTTACCTTTTAAAATATTATTTTATTCAACACTTTCTCTAATCATAACTCTATAAATACTCAGATTCTTTTTACTCCAAATTTTAAACACACATATAATACATCTTTTCTCTCCCACGCCAAACCTCTTCACTCCATATCTTTTCCCCTAAACTTCACTCAATTTTTCTCCTACACTCCATCATCATTCTCTTCATATATTTTAATAAGGCACATATATTTTCTTCCCAATTCACTTTGCTTCTATTTTATACTTATTATTTTCCTTTACACTTATTTTATTCTTACAATCCATCGTTTCAAACTTATATTATTAAACTTTCTTAAAAAGAAAATATAAAAATTATAAAAAAATGGTTTTTTCGGTGTTATTTAAAGGTATAAATACTTATGTGATCGTCTGCATCGTCTTAGTAGTTAATACTTTGTTTAAATAATTAAATAACATTTTTAAAGGTATAAGTACTTGTGTGATCCTACACATCGTTCTAGTACTTAAATACCATGTTTAAGTAATTAAATAATGTTTCTAAAGGTATAGGTACTCATGTGAATATTCACATCGTCCTAATACTTAATACCATTGTTTAAATAATTGAATATTGTTTTTAAAGGTATAAGTACTCGTGTGATCATCCACACCGTCCTAGTGCTTAATACCTTCGTTTTTCTCAACCATGTCAAAAATGAAAAATATATGAAATCTTTAAAACTTAAAAACATTAGCTTTTAAACAAACAATCTTTTTGGCAAAACTATGCGATCCTTGATTTTCCATCGCAAGTGGAAATACGTAGGAGCAATGCTAGTCCTTCTCAAGTTCACTTCCCAAAAATCCAAAAATATCCATAATCATATCCATAAATATTTTCCAAACATGTTTTTCAAATATATTTTCCAAACAAAATCCCAAACAAATTTTCCAAACAGATTTTCCGAAAAGAACTACATACCCGTAATTTCTCACATCAGAATACATAGGAGCAATTGTCAATCATTGTCAGATTTCCCAAAAGTATTTTTTTTTGTGTTTTTTTGTATTATCTAGCATTATTATTTTCTGAGAAAAAAAACCATTTTGAAAATCACATCAACTTTGTTCAGTTAATTAAAGGTACTGCCTTCGAGTAGGCGTTGTAGGGTGCTAACACTAGTGCAGTAAGAGGAAATGGCACCGGTTACTTTTGCTTATAGGCACCGGTTCTACAACCGAGGCATATACAAGCGAGGTAAAAAAAGGCAGGTTTTATGCCTCGGTTATGAACCGCGGTGTAAAGGGATAGGATTATGCCTCGATTCATTGTAACCGATGCCATAAGTTTTTTTTTTTATTAATCCCCTACTACACTCTCCCACCGTTTCAAAACCAACCACACAAGCATAAACACAACCCTCATTTTTTGAAACATGTTTCATCCGCAAAGAGACCAAAAACCCACGATTTCTTTTCCTCTATCGAATGGAAATGGACACACAACAACTCATACTTATGACGCTTGGGGAGCCACAAACTCTGGTTTTGTAGCTTCAAAAGCCACCAAAAAACTACAAGAATTGTCACAGCTACAACGACATGGAAGTTCAATTCAAAACAGGGTCAAAGGTGGATGATGAATCTGGCATGTGTTCCCCTCCTTTGTGGTCCACGAGTCCATCAAAGAGTCCCCATCACTGAAAAAATCACTATTGCTATCAGACGAGAGGAAATTGAACAACAAAAATGTGCATGTTAGAAGACCAAGAAAAATATTGACAGTGGAGGGTTTTATTTGAAAATGGTGTTTCCAATGTCTTTGGATCCAAAAAGAAGACTAAGAATAAGATCCAAAAAAATTTCACTTACCAAGCTAAGGAGGACCACTGACGCAATGACTAGGACCGTGGGAGTGACTGCGCCAATAGTGTGGAGACAACGGGGCATGGCGGTGCAACAAGAACCCAGGAAGACCACGTGACGATGGCGGCAATGCGGCGACAACACTATCTTCACCACGCGACGGCAAGGCAGCAGCAGGGAGGCAGCGACGCTGATGTTGTTGACGCAGTGGGGAGGCAGCGGCGGTGAGCCAACAAAGGGGAGGCGCGACGGCGAGACATTGGTTGGATGGAAACACCGGCGATGGTGTTTGGAGATCTTGCACGACAAAGGGAATCGCGAAAACACTATAACGGAGGGCTCACCGATCTGGAGCGGCTTGGCGATTTGGGCTTGGCGATCTGGAGCGAATCTAGAGCAACTTAGTGATTTGGCGATCTGGAGCGGTGGATCTGGAGCGGTGGATGAAGATGAAGATACAGAGGGGAAGAATGGCAGAGGCAGCGGCGACGGATGCTACAGCGGCAGAGGCTAAACAGCGAGAGAGGGGAAGAATGAGAGAGCATAGAGGGGAAGAATGGGAGAGCACAGAGAGGAAGAAGGGAGAGCACGAGAAAGAAGAAGTTGTTGGGCTATGCAAATGAAAATGAAACGAGTGTATAGGCAGCGGTCGTCTGGCAACCCGAGGCAATAAGGCCTTTTTAAAAAGTTGTCAAACAAAAAGTGTGCTTAGGGCAGAGGTATAGGTCTCGGGTCTTCTTCTAACCGAGGAAATATCACCATTCTGCCTCGGGTCATGGTGTAACCGAGGTATATAGCCTTTTACGCTTCGGGTTTTGCGTAACCGAAGCGTATATGGCGCGTTAGATTCCACTTTTTTTACTAGTGTAATGTCTTCCCTAACCGACTCCCAGACTCAAAATCCTGTTTCACAGACCATGTATTTTTATGGTTTTTTCGTAGTTTTCCAGAATAAACTATGGTGGCAACTCCCAAACTCTGAGCAACTCCCAAACTCTGATTTTTAAACTATGGTGACGACTCGCAAACTCACAAATGATTTACACTTTTTAAGAATTTAACTTAAAAAGTAAGTCATATTTTATTTAAGAATAAATATAAACTACTTACAATAAAAAATTAAATTAATACCTGACAAACTTTACTTCAAGAAGTTCCAGATCTATATAAGTTGTACTAATGCCCATTAACTCCACAAATGATTGCATCCTATTCGTATAAAATGAGGACCAAGCTCGCGCCTATGGGTAACAATAGGTTAACGAAATGATGTCCACCATGGGTAATGGACAACCATCTTGTAAGTGAACCTACAAAGTTTTTGTTAAGACATAATCGTCTATAGGACTTATGTGTATAAACACTCTCATATGTTCTAAAGTTTAACCAAATAACATTAAAAGAAATGAGAATGTGAAGATAATTATAACTAGAATAAAATAAGCATAAACATAAGTGTTAGGTTCAAAATCCCTGATCATCTAGCAACATAGGAAAGTCTTAGGAAAACACTTAGACATATATGTATCATAGTACAACCTAAGTTAAAACATCGAGACACAACACTAAATGACTCCCAAGTTAAAGCGTCTATGAGAGTTATGCTAAACACGTATATTATATTGTACCAAACGATAATCAGTAAAACTCTCAATGGATAAAGATGTTGAAGTGTCGAGACAATGCTTTAGTAAAATTCTTAAGTGTCTCAAGCAAAAATTCAAAAACATGTAGAAAACAAAACGTGCTAAACGCTCTAGACATTCTTTTTATCGATAAATTTTACCATCGATAAATGAGATATGTATTACCAACATATTTATCAAAATACTTTTTGCATCAATAACAAATATATCAATAAAATTGGTCAAAAAATAAAATTTCAAAATTCATCAATAATTCAAATTTATCGATGATTTTATTTTGGTCGGTAAAATTTCATCTATAATTCTTAACATTTTTGTAATGAAAAAACTAATGGTTACTCTCTCAAGTACAAAGGTAGGGTATGTGGTTGTTGCTACCATTGATTCTCAATAAATATGGATGAGAAAGTTTTGAGAAACTTAACTCATAATCATGATAGTAGCACTATTATTATGTATGCAATAATTCAACAATTAAACTAAAAAAAAATATGCAATAATGCATGGTAGAAGCAAGCATATTAGAGTGCATTTTCATTTGTTAAGAGATCTTGTGCAAGTTATATATCTATTGACCAAGGCTTTAAAACTCGAAGCTTTCTATAAACGCAAAGATGAAGATTATAATATTTGATTTTTCTGAATAAACTAACTGCACATCAACTCAATTCAAGAGAGGAAATGAAAAGATCTTTATAGTCTGTTTTTTTACTGCATAATAAAGCCTAGTTTTTAGGCACATTTTGCTTTTAACCGATCACGTAATTATAGGTAGTTATTCCCATGTATTCTATTACTAACTATTAATAGTCTGTTTAATTTAGTAAATACACCAAGCATCAATTGCAATACATATTCTTTTTATTTCTTTCAGGAGATAAAATTTTACATAAATATGCTTAAGAAGTAGATGAAAAAAGGCCAAAAACTTGAAAGAAATGGTCCTTTGGTAGTTGAATCTGTTATAAATTTAATTATATGAAAAAACTAACATTTATCATGTGTAATAATAAAAACGAAAATACTATGTATAAATTCATTACAATAAACATTATAAATTTTTCCCACACAAGTTCTATGTTTATTTTCTTTTAGTTTTAACCTATTCTAGCCGACCAAATGAAACTAATGAAAATTCTTGCAGATTTTTGCTTTCTTGTCTACGTTTTTGGATGTCGACCCATAAAATAAAAGTAAGAAATAAGGAGGTTAATACTTTCTTTCATTGACCTACCTTTACTAAATGGCCTAACAAGAATGAGGGCTAACGTGAACGGAATGGTGAACTTTGTACCAATTATTCGTTACACATAATATTTTGACATCTTTACGTGATCGAATAATCCTCTTCATTAAGCAGCATAATCCAAAATTTCAATCATGTCGTGATTTTGGAGCTCTCAGAATTTCCATTCACAAGTGCAACACGTTAGATTTCCACCTGACTGCAGAAAAGGTACACGCGTTGCAAGTGCTTATTGTGATTTCTCCTTTTTAGGTAATACGAAATATGGTAATAAATATTATAACCACTAATGCCAAATTTCGCAATATTTTAGAGTTCGTTAATATAACATATATTGCAGGTTTATGTGCACTTACAAAATTGCCTAAGCTAAGGATCTCATGAGGTATATGCCTATTTATTGGTTCTTTAATCTGATGAAGCCAATCCCAGATTTGGTGCTAATTTTAGGTAAGTTGGAACAGCTTGCTTCAATTAAGCAACAACTATTAAATTAATGCGGCTATAATAAGACGCTACTTTTTATTCAGATAATTCTTTTAATTAGAATAAATTTTTGTAATTAAATATGTTTTTGTTTCTAAACTATCTTTTAAAAATATGTTTTGCCACTAAATTAAACTATATAAAATCATTTAAAACATCAAGAGACTTCATGTGGAGTATTCTCGTAGAAAAACCATTGGAAATAGTATGTCATTAGAAATAAAATAAATTTACTTTCTGAAACAAATAAAATTTCATAGTGGATTATAATATAATTTTCAATTTTTTTTAGAGAGAATATTTTACGTTAATTTTATAAAATGAGGAGATAAAATAGATATATAATTTAGCTTAGGAACCAAACAGGATTCTTTAATCTGACAAAGCCAATCCGAGATTTGGTGCTATTGTTAGGTAAGTTGGAACAGCTTGCTCCAATTAAGCTACAACTATTAAATGCGGCTATAATAAGACGTTTCTTTTTTTATTCAGATAATTCTTTTAATTAGAATTAACTTTTTTTTAGTTAAATATTTTTCTGTTTCTAAACTTTTTAAAAATATGTTGTCACTAAACTAAACTATATACTTATTTTTTCATTCACTTAATAAAACTCATTTAAAACATAAATAGACTTTATATCGAATGTTTACAGTAAAAAAACGGTTGGAGATCATAAATCTATTTTTTTATTATATAATTTAGTTTAAGGATGAAAAATACATTTAATTCATTTTTTTTAATAGGATGTTAATTTTTTCAAATTCTTCGTTCTTAACGTAGTGTTAGTTTGATTTTGTTTATTTTAATACTAAATGAGTATAACATGAAATAATAGATTGAAATTTATTTAAAAATTATCGTAGGTAATGATATTATTGTTTGTGATAGGATAATTGATGTAAAAGTGTTAGTAGTTAAAAAAAGAAAAGGAATATATATAGTTCTAATATGACAGCTTAGATAGAAATCGGGACAGAGGTTCATGTGGGTTATACAAATACCACTAACATCTGAGTCAATTATATAAGGAATTGACACCATTTTTTATCCAAAATTTTAAAACAATAGATTAATGAGTTTTTCATTTTTATATACTGTTTTATTTTTTAATTTCTATCCAATGTGCGACTTACACTCAGACTTGAATATCCAAGAAAACGTTAACCTAAAAAGATGTTAGATGAAAGCATTAAGATGAAAACGAGAAATGTGTGCTTGGTGTGTTGGTCTTGGGGCAGTAGGACACAGTGGACGTAGGTGGATATCAATGTGGAAACTTATTGCAAAGGCTCGTTGGCAACCCACTTCAGACGGCACCCCATTACGTCTACCTTTCATTTGATTCGACGACTCACTCACATTCATCATACAATTTTCTTATCTAAATGCTTTCATGTGCATATCTACATGGCTTTCGAGATTTATATAATTCTAAAGCCAAAGTCCTCATCAATTATGCACTCCCCACTATCAATTCTTGCTTTGCAAGAAAATGACACATTCAAGTAACATTCCTTATTCATGAAACATCTCGAAATACTACATCACTTCATCAGTGAAACAGGTTTTGTTTATCTCATGGGAAAAAACTATGTACTTTCTTATCACTCACTTCTTTTTTTCTTTAACTTTCTTCTTATTGTTTGCTTTGACCAACTTTTTTTAAAGTTGGGGCTCATTTACAACTTGTGCATCATTTTTTCTTTTCATTATAAATAATTAAAGAGTTTATTTATCACGTTGATCGCAGAAAAAGGTGTATGTGAATAAAAAACAAAATATTTGTTTTTCTTTTTTCTTCTTTGTACAGATCATAAATAATCCGTACTAGTATTTTGTTTTCATATTATTTGTTTTGGATTCATAATTAAAATATTAATTTGATTTTTTCGGTTTTTCTAATTAATTAAAATATTTGTTTTAATAAAATTTTAATTTTTGTTAGTTTTTTTCAATTTAGTTACTTTTTTAACATTATTTAAATAATTAATTGACAATAACAATGTAGGTCAAATATAAGTTTGTAGTTTTTTTACTTTTAAAATTTTTTTCTTTTATTTCTTTTTTAATTTAAAAGAATGTTAATATATCAAACAAACATCACACAATGTGGCATAAACATTGTTACGGGTTAAGATCAATGCCACATGTTAGAATGACTATCACATGACAATATTTTATATTCAATTTAGTTCGTTATTCTTTTTTTCAATTCAATCTCATTGTTTTTTTTTAAATAAAACAACTTTGAATTAAGGTAAAAAATTAGTTTTTTAGGTTGAATTTTGATTTCTGAGATCTTATTGGTTTCAAATTTCTTTTATTTCTTCTCTTTAAAAAAATCTAACACAAAATACCATCGCAACAGAATTGTTCATATTTTTATTAAATATTTATAATTTAAGGTTAGAGTTGGTTTAAAAATACAATGAGTATTTTTAAAAAGGGGACTAACACATCTAGTTTAAAATTTTAAGAGGTTAAAAATTACATAAACTATTTAATACTTTATGTGATTTTTAGGTTAAAAATCAATTAAACTATTTAATACTTATGTGAGATTTAGGTTAAGAGTCAATTAAATAGTTTAACCTAAAATAATAAATTAGGGATCAAATTGAATATAAGACACTGACATATAACACAAATACTGACACATACCATTGGTACTAACACGTGTCACTAACCTTGACATGTGGCATTGTTATGGCCACGTAACACGATGTTAGCTTCACACGTGAACACTTTGTTTTAGTTAAGAAAAATTTTAGGAAGATAAAATAATTAAATATTTTAAAATATAAAAAATTTTAAAATCACAAATTGACATGTAACATACATTGTTCAGTATATGCTAATCATTTAAACAACATTAGCCAAAAAGATTAAACTATACAAAATTGACAAAAATTGGAACCTTATTGAAAAAAAAAATATTTAGACTAAATTGACAAAACCAAACGAAAATAAGAACTAAATTAATATTTTAACCTTACAAATAAAAAACCATTTTATTATTTATTTTAGATTTTAACATTTATTGTATTTATTTAATGATTAATGATGGACGTAAGAAATAAACTCTTAATTAATATATAATATAATTTTCTTACTATTATTTAATTTTGAAAATCTTGAAAATATTGTTAAATAAAATTCAGAATTACTTAATAGTATTTTTATTAGACGTGTGAATTTGACACAATCCACATTACTTGATTCTATCTCACATAAATTAGTCTCACATAAAGGGTCAAAAGGTTTGATAAAATAAAAGATCCACATAAGAAAAAATTTATAAATTCAAAATACTAACAAAATTAATATGGATGAAGGTTTACAACCATTTTCAAAAATAAAGAAGTTATTTAAAAATGAAAATGAATAAAATATTACTTAATAAAATCTTGTTACACATTCAAAGCATTTATTTAATCCAAACTTAATCACGGTTAAAGTAAAATTGAGTTGAACTTAGGTCAAGTTAGGTTATGTTGGCACATTTTCAAGCTGGTTTAGATGCGTCTAAGTTAAACCAAGAGAAATTAGGTTCAATTTGGATCAAAATAGGCCTTACTCAAGTCATGACAAGTCAACTCAAGTTATGTAGGATCTACCTCAAGTTGAGTTGGCTTGGGTCACCTTAAGCTGAATTGGACCTGACCTACTTATGGTTGAGTTGAGCTTTCATTTGATCGATTTGAGTAAGGTTTACCTAAGACCAACTTAAGTTGGACCTATCTTATGCTAAGTCATGCAGAATCCTCGTATGGCCACATTGATTCAAGCCTACCTCAGGCTATGTCAATTTATGCCAACCTAGGGCAGAATTGAGTTGAACCCACCTTAAGTTATGTCAAATTGGACCCACGTACTTTGGATCGAGTTGAGTCTAGCTCGATCTTATTTGAGTTATGATCATGTTAGATTGAGTAGATTTTGTCCATATTAGGTCGAGTAGAGCTTGGTCATGTCAAATCAAGTCGAGTTAGGTCTTTTGGAGTGGTACCAAAAGCAAATCCGTGAGGGCTTAGTCCAAAGCGGACAATATCTTACTAGTGTGGAGATATATGTGTATGTGTGTGTTGATCCTCCCTACAATAGTTATCTCCTTTATTTTCACTTAATATTTTTTCACACTAATTCACGTCATACAAGCTATAACAAAAGAAATATTTTAGAATATAAGAACACTCTTTAAAAAATGATATGCAAATGAACATTCTTTGCCAAAAAAGATTTGGCTCGTCCTGCATATTTTTGGTTATAAATGAAAGAGCCATAAATATTATACTATGGACAAATGAACAACTTCTTTCGATCATCACCACTTTTGTAAAAGCTTTACTACAAAGAAGAAATCCTGAAAAAAAAATGTCCACATGTGAGAGAATTCCCACTACTAGCTTGTTTTTATATATAGTCCAATTAGTAATGGGTTCTGAAAGCATGCCTCCCAACAAGCTTAATAGTGTACCAGAAGCACCCATGAAAGGACCAACACACTAAAATGTTCGAAACTACTACATCAACAACACAATGATTCCATGCTAATCGAACCAATTGGAAATCAAAATTGAAATGAAAAGGCACGTTGGCACTAGTACAAAAATCGCGTACAACATCGAATATTTTGGGCTTTTAACGTTGAATTTAAAAAATTCGACATTAAACTTAATGTCAGATTTTGTCAATATTCGACGTTAATCAATTTTTTAGTTTTTTTTTAATTAATTGTGATCCTTATTTACAACTCTACGAGACCTGAAAAGCAAAAAAACAACAAATTTCAGTTTTTGATATTTTTTAAAGCATGAACTACGAACGTGTAGTGTAGTATCAACAACAAACGATAATAAGCAACAACAAACAAGTTCAATCAAACAACAACAAAGAAGTTCAACTAAACAACAACAACAAACAAGTTCAACAAAAAAAAATAACAAACAAGTTCAACAAATAAGTTTTTCAAAAAGAAAACGAAAACGAAAACTAACCTTCAAAAGGTGGGTTCATTGGAATAAAGTTTCGTCACAGTTAGGGATGGCAAAAATACCCGTACCCGCGAGTATCCGCGGATAAAATCCGCTACAGTATTTAGTACCCGTGGGTAAGAAGTATCTGCGGGTAACGAGTAGCGGATATTTTAATACCCGCTTGTTAACAGGTACGGTTCGGGTATCGGCTACCCGTTTAAAAATTAAATTACAATTTTATCCTTCTAAGATGTTATATTTTGTCTGTGCCGTCAAACCCTAAATCACAATTTCGAAGCTTTACACACCCAACCATCCACTACAAAAAAGAAGGGAATTACCGAAGGCCAAAAGCCCTCGGAAACAGCCAAAAACCGTCAGTAAAAGGTAATTACCGAAGGCTTATCGACGGTCAAAGAGCCCTCGGTAAATCCCTTGTCGCTAACATTTACCGAGGGCTTTTGCCCTTCGGTAATTACCGAGGGCCAAAAGCCTTCGGTAATTACCGAAGGGCGAAGGCCTTCGGTAATTTCCAGTTTCTCTAATGACAGCCTCGTAATGTCAGTAGCACATCCGAGGTCATCACCAATTTCTCTAATGACAGCCTCGTAATTCAGGATGTTCTTAGTGAAAAAGTGTGCAGAAAAACCAAAACCAGTAACTTGTATTTTTCTTGACCTTTCAATTTTGATACTAAACAAAGTGTTTTACTTCACTGTCGTAAACAAAGTGTTTTACTACTTTAAGCTGATGTAACATGCTACTACTGTAAAACTTTTAATAAATTTACATCTTAACAAGAATTCACAGATGATGTGGTTGAGATCTACTCATTTGTGTCTTATGTGTGTGTGGTCACATCATTTGATTTAACAGTTTCTCCCAAATTTGAAAACTATAGGTTCCAAATTTTTTGATGAATGCCTCTATGTTTATGGTGAGCTACATAGTGAGTTTTGCATTATTATGGAGATTGACCCTTGTGGGGTTCCCTTTCGTGGTTCTACTTGTGATCCCTGGTTTTATGTATGGGAGGACACTAATGGGGTTGGCCAGCAAGATGAGAGAAGAATACGACAAGGCTGGTACAGTGGCAGAACAAGCAATATCTTCCATCAGAACAGTTTACTCCTTTGTGGGGGGAAAGCAAAACCATAGATGCTTTCTTTGATGCTCTACAAGGTTCAGTAAAGTTAGGACTCAGACAAGGCTTGGCAAAAGGCATAGCTATCAGAACCAATGGTGTTGTGTTTGCTATATGGGCTTTCATATCATATATTTTAAATGGCAGCATTGTTTTTTTCCGGACTTGCAAGCTGTCATCATGAGGTTTTCAAATATTAATTATTTTTCTTCCCTTCCCAAATGGTGTTATTGGTGACAAGTTTGATGGTAAGAAGTTCTTGGACAGAAACACAGGAAAGAAGATATTAAACATGTTCCAACTAGATAAAATAATCAAACCTTTGCTGGAAAACAAATACAGGTTTGATTACAATTATTAAAAATATGGAATATAGTATCTTAGAGAAGAGTTATGATTAGGTGTTGATTACATTATATATTTATATTATGTTCCTCTTCCCCATCACGTACCAATCAACACAAAATCTTCTATCCACCTTTCCTTCTCAACACAATTCAAAAGTGATTTTCAAATCTTTTAAAATTGTCTATCAAGAAATAATATTCCAGTATATGATATCTCCTACTTGTTTTCAATAACAAATTTTGCATTCTAGTAAAAATAACATAAGATGGGTGTGAACGAAAATTTCAACAACAATCATGATCATCATGGGTGTGTGGATGACGATGAAATCCCACTTCCTGGATTTCGATTCCATCCCACAGATGAAGATCTTGTTAGTTTCTATCTACAAAGGAAGCTTCACAAGAAACCCATCAGCATCGACCTCATCAACCAAATTGATATTTACAAATACGATCCTTGGGATCTTCCAAGTATGTTTTCTTGATCTTCTTCTGTTTCTCTTAAACTTTCTAGAAAAGTGTCTCATAATATCATGGAAGGCTTTTCATCTATATGTATGATATAATTATAAGCTTTGAGGCTTTCCTAGTAGATTCTTATATTATAAACTTCAACCAAATTTAATATTTAACATTGCTGATTTTGTCATGCCCTTCTTTTTGTTCATTGTGGGGATGGCCATTCCTCTGGCTCTCAAGGTTAGCTGCGAATGAGAAAATAGGTGGCTATGAATGCTTCAAGCGTTACTTTCTATGTTCCTTTTGTTTCTTCTTTTTGATTCAAACCAGCCCTTTTTTATGCTTCCATTTCTCTACAGAGAATACCAAATAGACTTGTAGCTGTAAAAAAGGTTCTGGTTAGAACACTCAAATTCCTCTTCTGGGGATTGCTCTTGCAAGGTTAGTTTTTCTCACACATTTCCTTTTCCCCTCTTTTTTCAGCATAAGTAAAGAGTTCCCCTGTTCAAGAGGAGGTGAGAAAAGGAATCAGGATTATTTTATGTTATGTACATTTCACTGAGCATTACTCCCTGCTGAAATATACTCGGTCTTGTGAAAGTTATTCTTCTATAATGTGCAATAATAATTGATTCTAGATTTCATTTTAGCAAATCTAATTCTAGTAACAGTCTAGGGCATGCCTTGTTTTGATATGATGGATGACCTCAATGATGAAAGTGGTTTCTCTCATGCTCCGGACAATCTAACATATGGTGTTGACATGAAACAGATAAGGTGGTGTGGCATCCTTAAGGTGATTTTTATAATTTTTTCCACCTCATTTTCTATTAGAGTATATTTTAGCTGATAAGTCTGATACAAAAGGAATAATACTTGTTTTTGAACCATTATAGAGAATTGCTCTGGCATATTTGGTTGTGGCACTTGTGGAGATATTTTCAAGAAGTGCACAAGATCGATCCACCCACCCAACTCTCAATATTGAAGTTGTACTATTGGCATTGGTTAGTCCGTGAAAGTATGGTTCTGGTTAATGGCTAATGTTATATGCTTTTGAACATTTATTTGTTAATATTTCAGGCAAGTGGGGGCTTGCATACTTGCTGTTTACTTGGCTTTACTTTATGGAATGTATGTTCCAGACTGGCAATTCACTGTCCATAATCCAGACAGCATATACAATGGAACAATAAACTACGGCTAAGGCTATTTTAACCTTCTCACTGGCATGCCAATGCCTTGCCCCTCATTTCAATTACAAAACAATAAACTTTCTCAATCAAACAACCACATACATTGCTGCCACAAGAACATCATACACATTCCAGAAGAACATCATACACATTCCAGAAAATTTGTAACTCATAATGAATTTTTAAACGCACAACTTACCTCAACCAAGATAGCACTTGACGATGGCAACCTTTGTACAGCACGACACTGACACAAGCCCACAACGGCCCCTCCAACGAAATCCCTCAACCACGTTCCTTCAATCACATACTAACAAGTGAATGAAAAGTAGATGAAGGCAGCAACACTGTCTAGGCTTCAACAATATGAACATGAGAATGAAATTCTGTGGAACTTACCTCTACCGAGATAGCCCTTCACGAGCACGCAGCAACAGAAGCCCACTACGGCCCCTCCAACAAAGTCCCTCAACAAACAGAACCAACAGCCCTCAATGTAGCGACCAACCCGCTTAAAAACCGTAGCCCGAGACTCCCCAAACCACCACGCACCGTGAACGAACCACGATCAAGGAGGCCAGTCACCACCGTGAACGACCACCACCAGTCACTAACCGAGAAAGTGGGGAGCGTCAAAAAATGGAGGGAAGGGTGTGAAGAAACAGAGGAAAGTCTGTGAAGAAAGGCACGACAAAGACGAAAGCGTGCAAGTGAATAAAATCAAATTGGGGAACGAAAACCCCAAATTGAGACTTAAATTAGCGCGAACCTTACCGACGGCTTAAAAGCCTTCGGTAATTATCTCAATACCGAGGGCTTAAAAGCCTTCGGTAATATGCCGTCTGTAATTTGCAATTTTCCAGTAGTGATCTACCTAAAACTGAGCATTTATGGCCAAATTGAAGAAAGGGAGTCCCGAAGAAGAATAGGGAAAGGGTTATTGTTAATAATATTATTATTATTACCATATATCTGAACCTGTTCCTCTTCTTCTTCTAAGAGTAACCGTTCATAAGGCACGTTGGTGAACGACGCTGCGATCACAATCACGGTCTTGCCGTGGTCAACTTTCCCACCACACTGCCACAAGTATACACTCAGACTTGTCGCTCCCGGTGGCGCCGACAGAGGAAGGAACGATCGCGCCAGCAGAGGAAGGAACGCCGCGCCAGTGAAGGTATTTCGAACCTCCCGTGAAGAGTCACCACCGCCCCCGATGCTGCTGGCTGCCGCTCAAAAATACAGATCCCACAAGTAATTGGTAACGTTGTCGAACACGTCGCAGTCGCTGCCTACCT
Organism: Vigna angularis; assembly: GCF_016808095.1. NCBI lineage: Eukaryota > Viridiplantae > Streptophyta > Magnoliopsida > Fabales > Fabaceae > Vigna > Vigna angularis. The sequence goes on along the minus strand of NC_068976.1, from coordinate 4,311,930 downwards.
CGAGGATGTGTGCGCGGAGCGTGTTGGCGCTCTCCCTGGTGATGTTCAGCAGTGGCTTCGCCTTGTTCTTGGATCCCAGCAGCCGCTCTCGCGGATTTCTGAAGTTTCTTCCCTTTTCCGTTTTTGTTTCTTCCACTACTCTGAAGAAGAAACCCTAAAGAAGGTTTGGGCTTGGCCCATTTTGAAGAAAACCTAAAAAAAAAGTTTGAAAGGTACCCATTTTGAAGAAAAAAATTAATAATAAAAAAAATTATTTGGACTTTTGGCCCGTATGATTTAAACATTGACGTTTGAGAATATTTTTTAAAAAATTTAATTTAAACATTTTTTAAAAATCATAAAATATTATTTTTGTAAAAGAATTTACGGGTTGAAACAAGTATCCGCGGGTTGAAAAAAATCCGTAGAAAGAAAATAATCGGTTAAAACAAGTGAAAATCATACATAAAGTAATTAATTAGTATGCATTTGTATCAAATGAAAGAAAGATTACATGTGATGCTCGTCAAACTTCTTTCGAAAAAAGTTTGAGAAGAGAAGAAGATATCGAACGCTAAGATAAAGTGAATGAATTTTCAGTCTGCCGTTCAAACTTTATTAAATTCACTAACCTTTTGACGTCGAATTTAAAATCCATTCGACGTTTTATATCCTTTTAAATTCATTTGTGAAATGGACGTCAATTTTCTATCAAATTTGAAGAAATCACTAGTGTAACGAAGAAAAGCGACAACGGTTGTTTTTTACAATACGCTTCGATTGTTATGAATTAATTGAAGATGAGTGAGAAGAAGAATAAGAGAAGAGGAGAAGAAGAAGAAAGAGAGGCATAGGGAACAACCGTGACGGAGGCAAAGATAGTGGTAGTAGTAATAAAGAAAGATGAGAATGAGTAAGAGAAGAAAAAGGAAAAGAAGAAAGATGATAAGGAGGAGGAGGAAGAGAAGTCAAAGATGATGACAAAAAGAAGAAGAACACCAAATTAGAATATCTACTAAACAAATATATATCAATATATAAATGTTGATTGTTGGTAATTGTCAATAAATCTTTATAATGAATTTTCTTATTCATCATAAAATTGTAAAGGAATATTTAAAATATATAAAACTTAAAATTTGTTTTTCACACATCAAAAATAATGTGGACGAATGTCTCTTTCTTTCATACACATACTATACTAATATCGTATTACGTAAACAAAAAAAAAAAAAATACAAAACATGTTACACATTCCATAATCACCAGCAACATTGGAGACTGAGACTCCTCACCCTTATTAAGATCCACCACTACTTAATAATATATAATAATTCATATATTGTGTTCTCATCCCTATTCACCTTTAATCTCAAGCTCAATTTAACTTCGTTGGTAAAATTTTTGTACTTTACCTTTTCTTTTTCTTCTGTGACTAAGATTTAAAAAAATCACTAATGTCGAACGCATGTGAGAAGCACATGTTACCCAGCTTGAGTATGACAAACATTAACTCCATATCTATGAGTTTATTTAGTTCTTATATTCTTGATATTTTGTCTTTGTTGCAATGGGTATACTGTAGCCAACTATACTGGAAACTATATATGTTTACTTTTGATAACACAATTCAACATATAAATCTATCGTGTTTTTCTTTTTTTTATCAATCTATTGTATTAATGTTTATCAATGTAGAAGCACCTATATAAATTTTGTTTCTTTGATCCACTTAACACTTTTGATCCTTGAGGACCCCCAATCATGGTGGAAAAAAATATAAATAATTCGATCTACCCTCCAAATGATCGCAGACCAACGGAAAACAGACATCAACTCAGTTTTCACCCTGACTTCCACAAACGAAGAGGCTCATTGGTAAGAAAACATAATCAATTGAGCAACAAAACCAGATGTTCCAATGATTAGATTGCACCCTACATAGAAACAGGATAATGATACTTTCGTAATATTTTTTTTAACAATATTTTAACATTATCTTTGTGTTATTGGTCCAAAATTATTTCATAATTAATAATAATAATTATAAATATTAACATGGACCAATTACATAATATCACGATAGTGTTAAAATATTATCAAAGTATCATTAGTCATAGAAATAATAATGTATGATTTCAAATCCTCTTGAGTATATGAAATTGAATTTTTAATCTTATAGTAAATCTTGAGTCAAAATAAACAGATTTAAAAAAAGTTTGAAGGTGACTTTTATTTTATTAGGTTCCATTAGGTTGTGTGAATTGTTATAGCACCTTTTCACCCAGTGATGGTTAATTATCATTTATCGCCAGTGTAATGGACTCTTTTCCTTAAGGTCTCTTCAATGGCATATAATAAAAATTTTATTTGAATAAAAACTTATAAAAAAAATTAAAATTTTATAAAAATAATTTGATTACTTAAAATGTTGTTAAATTCGAATTTTATTTAAAAAGAATAAAAACTTCAACTTTTTTATAATCTTGTATTTATATATTTTATCTTTATACTAGTTTGACTTATAAAATAATATGTTAATTTTAAAAGGGATGGAGATTTAAAATATCCCATAAAAGATCTCGTAAAACTAGTTGAAAAATAAATATAAAATGACAATTTGATGAATAGGTTAACCTTTTGTGTTTGGATAGAAAATAGTATTTACATTGAGTTATAAAGAGAGACCTATCTAATAAAAAAAAAGCACTCGTGTTATTAATAAAAGTCCTAACTAAACAAACTTGTAGACACAATCTTCTTACATAATCCACAATCCATATATATATATATATATTGATTTCTATATATAAATTAACATCAGCAATAATAATATATTAATATTGATTTCTAGAATGTTAGAAATGCCATGCCACTTTTTTTCCCCTTTCACATCACATAATCAACATAAGCTTTGAAAGTATGCATGAATAAAAAGTAACAGGTTAAACGACTAAATAAAGATGAATATTAAATTCTCTAGCATATATAAACTATTATTCTACCGTTTGTGTGGACGAAAAACCAAACCAGATCATCAAGTGATCATTGATCATACAGACAGTATAAAACTAACTTCAACTTCAATTCCATAAAATTAGTCACTAATTTCTAGTTATCATGTAAAATGGTAATAATATATACTAATATGTTTGTATCGTTCATGAGCACAATAGAATCATATTCAATTGGTATCGTCCACGAGCAAACAAACTAATTAGAAGGCAAACAGTAGCAGCAGATTTGCAACGAAATAACAGTAATATATATATATATATATATATATATATATATATATATATATATATATATATATATATATATATATATATATATATATATACATATATATATATATATATATATATATATATAAATTGATTCTCAGACAAAACATTATTCATAACACCAAGATCGAGAGTTAAAGACTCATGTTGAACATTACTCATAACACCAAAATTCTCAGACAAAACATTCCTAATAGCATGCTATTTCAAGATGAGAGCCATCTGTACAATTTTCTGCTTCTGTTATATGAGTGATTAGTTGTTCTTATTTTTTGTATTCTGTTATTTGAATTTGAAACAATGTAGATCTAAAATAATAGAGTGAATTACAGGATGAAAGATACACAAACCCTAAAGAAAACCCCTTCTTCCCTGAAAACACCACGCTACTTTTTTTCTGCCACTTTCATTGGCACAAGGACTAAAGTGAATAACACTTTCCAGCATCAATGATTCAGAAAGAAACGTTTTTTTAATTATAAATAGTCTATGATTACACTAGTTTATTTGTAGAAATATAACCCTAAATCCAGAATTTAATTTGAAGCAGATTCTCGTGCAGGAGATTTAAAACCCAATCTTTTTGTTCTTCAAGAATCAATGAAAGCAAAATTAACAAGATAAAAAGAGGGGGAAAGTGTTACAAAGAAGAATGTGAACTATAACTACCTTCAAAATTCTCCAATCACCGCCGTGGATTCGGCATTCAAGACTCCCTCCTCCTCTCTCTCATGCTAACGCCGCTAATTTCTCCACCAATCCAAACATAATCCCCACCAATCTAGGAGAGAAATTAGTGAAATTAATAGAAGAAAAACATAAAAAATTAGGAAAAAACAAAATAGTAGAATGTATGAATCATAAAACCTATTTGGTTAGACTTCGGAGCCAAAAGTAGTCTTGCGGAGGAAGGAGTGTTCTCGAAGCCGAGAAGAACGCAGTCGCAGAGGAGTGCTGAGAAATGTGAGTGAGGAGTGCCGAGAAATGCGAGTGAGAGGGATGAGACGCAGAGGGGAAGAGAGGAATGAGAATCAGAGGAAACATGAAATGAAATCTAGCGAGAGGGATATGGGAAATGAGAGAGGAAGAGAGATTATAATTGATTTCTAAAACTCCGTTATAATACATCAATAATAGGTTTTGAACTTATTTACAAGTTTGTCACCGCTTTTCATATTATAACTGATTTTCAAAACTACGTTATAATATGTCTTAAACTTATTTACAAGTTTGTCATCGCATTTCATATTATAACTGATTTTCAAAACTACGTTATAATATGTCTTAAACTTATTTACAAGTTTGTCACCGCGTTTCATATTATAACTGATTAAAAAAAATACGTTATAATATCTCCCTATTATGATGGATAATTTTTGTCCGTTATAATAGGCTTGTTATAAAATGTCATTTTTCCATTAGTGTGAATTCGAATTGATTTACTTTCAAAATTGTTTTATTTCTTAAATGTTTTGTTTGGATTAGACAATTCGTAAATTTTAATTTTTTATTTGGATAAAATATTTTAATTACTTTTAAAAACTATTTAAATATTAAATAATTTTTAACTGATTTTGATTGATGTTATTTTTTGTTAAAATTTGTTAATTTTTTTTTATTTAACATAATTATATTTTAAGTCCTTTATAAATGTGAGAATGTTCAGTTAAGTTTCAAATTTTATGGTCTAATTCAGTACCCAATAAATTTATATTTTTCAATTCATTTCTTTACTACACTCTACACTAGGTCAACTGCTACGTAATCTGCTCATACTATTAAGGTAATCATTGTAAATAAAGAGAATACATAAACAAAAACAAAAACAAAAACAGAAGAAATGGTAAGCAAATATGTAAAAAGAGTAATCATAAAATGGGTATATAATTATTATCACATAAATCATTCAGATAAACAAGCATAACACATACATGACCAACAACTTACCCAACCTAACTATGAAATGGGGTTGTGTAGACACTTGAGAGATTGAAAACTATGTTAGGTCATTTTATAAAGTTGTAATTTTACTTTTGAAAAAAGTTTTAAAGAATCATGTAATTGTATACAAGTACACTTGAATATTTGTGTTGTACATGAATAAATGTATTAAATTTATTTAATGAAAAATATGCTTGATTGAGAAAATTTAAATTTTGACACATTTTAGTGTTTCTTAGAATTAGGATGTTAAACCACAAACATCTAATAGATGATTTTATTTACAAAAATACCACATGTTATTTTTAACATTGGTTGTTTTATGGTCTGACATTGAGCATGTGACGTTAAAGGTAGATTTCGCACTACTGTCTAGAATACAATTCCCATATACATGCATACTTTAGGTTGGGCGGATAACAAGAAGATTCTAGGAAGGACCAATAGCTCACTCACTGTACACGATTCAATTAGCCTTCCATTACACCCACCTCATTATCTAAATTATGGAGGTATAATATAATCTAAGAATTAGGCTTTATAAGCCACCTATTTTGCGTGTGAGACCTTTCTATGCTTAATGCTAAGAGTGGCTGGTGCACAAGTCAAAAATGGGAATAAAATGACCATTACTCTCAGGTTCAACATGTAGATGGTCCAAAGAAAAGTATATATGTGGCAATCAATCTAGATACTTCAAACACTACTGAAACGGCGACCACTGGTTCCAATTCTTTTCGAGCGCCATGAAACCATTAAGTTGGAACTGTCAGGGGCATGGGAACCCCTTGACAGTCCAATCTCTCATCGATCTGGTGAGACTTGAAGATCCTGACATTTTTTTCCTTATGGAGACTCGAATCTAGTCCCGAAAGGTAGATAACGTCAAAAGAATAACGAAGTTTAAGAATGATTTATGTGTTAATCCTTGTGTCAAGAAGGGAGTTCTAACATTATTTTGGAAAGACAAGGTTTACTTACACATTTTCTAGTATTTTACTAACTTTGTGGATACTGTGATTGAGGGTCATAATTTAACTAACCATTGGCCTTTAACTGTATTAAATGGAAGGAGCGTTTACTAAGAAAGGAATACGATTATCACTACAATAAAAGCACGTATTACCAAGGGCTCATTACCGACGACCTTTACGCCTTCGCTAATATATTGGTGAAATTAAATACCGAGGGCTTTTGACCTTCGGTAATGCCTTTGATGTGTCATCATATGCGAACCATATCTTCATCCAGCCATTCTCTTGAGAGATCCACCCGCACACATCTCTTTTTTTCTTGAACCTCCGCTCGTCTCCGATCCATATTTCAAGCTCCTCCGCCTTAGATCTTCATTCGCCAGCCACGATTAGTCTCTAGATCTTCATTGTCCCGTACATTTCTCCCTTACCTCAACCTAATCCACCATAGAATCCAATTTTCACCGATTAAACCTATCCTTACCGTTCTATCTTCATTTTTGTTCGATTAAAACCTCTTTTCGTTCCATTCCATCGATTCAATCGTTGAATCCTTTCTCTCCACCGATCAAAACATCCCAAATCCCCAACCCTAGAATCTACACCAATCAAACCACTCAATCTAGGGTTTGCCTCCATTTTTCGTCATCTGTTCTTCTTCTTCTTCGATTAGCTCGGTCTGTGCCAGTTTCCATGGTTCCTCGTCGATCCACCTCGACCTGGAGCTATCAAGTAGTATTCAGGGCCTAGGTTAGGTGCATCTACACAGAGCTAAGTATTTTCTTTGCCTTTCCATGTTGTCTTCGATTAATTATCTTGATCTGTTTTGCTCTTGTGAAAAGAATTATTTTTAGTGCAGTTTCTCATCTTGGTAGGCTCCTGTAAGCATTACTTCTCTCTAATGATTTTATTTTTCATAAACATTGCCTTTATTTCCTTCCTTCATGGCTGCCAAATGTGACTTTCATCAGTTGTTGTGTTTTGTTTTTTATATGAAATATCCAGTGACATTGTTATTCTTTTTTGTGTGGAAAGAAGTTTAGGAAAATTACGAAATTTGTTTGCGTCAGATTTCAGCAACAGAGCCATTGAGCTTTGTTATATATCTTAATTAAGATGTTTTTTGCTTGATTCTTCTAGGAGGTAAATACTCTCAATTTATCTCTGTGGAATATGTGCAAGACATGAATTTTGTGACATATGGCATCTTAATTGAATTTAAATATGCGAAATGATGGTTTTGTGAAAGTTAATGATTTGCTAAAGCTGAATATGAAGACTTTTGCTAATATTCCATTGAGATCACACATTGTTGATGATATTAAGGAGGTCAACTATTTTCATATACTTCTCTGTTTCAGCACGTGTTCATTCCATTTTTATTATGCCTTGTCAATACCGTTTATTTTGTAATTAGATTCTTGAGTCACATTATCTAAGAAGCATATGGGTGAAAATATAAAGGATATAAGATTGTCATATTATTGATAATAGATGAACTCTTCAATTTTTATTCTTATGAAGCATGGAAGATCACTTCATTGTATTGTGTATCAAAGATAAATTCCTTGTATTTATGTAGAATTTTAGAGGATTGATATTTGTCTTTCTCTTGTAAAAGCAGTCAGAATATGGCTAACAACTTACGAATGTACCTGATCCATCATTTTTGCTTTCAAGAACTAATTCTGCTATAAGTTAATATTTTAGGAAATTGACTAGGAACATTAGTAGGATATTTTTGTGTCATGCAAAGAATTTACATGTTGATTATATTAGTGGTTTTGACCTACTCTTAAATTTTAACTTAATTTTTAGTACTGTACGTGGCTTCTGTTGCCTTTGAATGACTATTTATGCTTATATAACTTTTTTTTGTCTAAGTTATACTTATTTGTATTTGGTTTTATTTTTTCATTCTTGTAAACAACTTGTTGTAACTCCATATTATCATATTGCGAATTAACTGAAAGAAAAACATTTTATTCTAAAATATCTTTTGGTTACTCTCTTAGGTTGTTCAAAGAGACAATAAGCAACGCTTTAGCCTCATGGAAGAGAATGGGGAACTATTAATATGTGCAAACCAAGGCCACACAGTAATGGTAACGTATTCCTCTTTATCAAGTGATGAAAACTTCATGTATCCAATTTACTTTTGAAGTGTTGAAGAAATAATAGAACGACAATTTTATACTCTAGAATGCAACACGTGGTTATGCATCTAATTTCCAGTTAAAATTTTCTTTTACCATTGTCATGTTAAGATGCCAATGAAAAACTCAACAATGCAACAAGGCTTGTTGGATGCTGGACCAGTGATGTGTGGTGCAGGAACAACAAGCTTGGAGTGTTTGGTTCATTAAAAATGTTGTTGAAAGCTAGTCCAAAATTTGTTTTGGGATGTTGTTTTCTGGTGCAGATTGGAGGCTTAGTGGTGCTTAAAAACACTGGTTTGGAAGGCTGGTTTTGGGGTGATGAAACATGGAGTGAAGGGGACTTCAAGTCTTTATCTTGGTGCAATGATCAAATAGGTTTGAAGACTGGAAGTAGTTTTTTTGGGTTGATGCAATTGTTATTTGACAGAACGACTACAGGATATAGTTTATCCTTATTGAGATGTGTGACGCTTGACCATGCCGACTACATAATAAGAGAAACGCATGAAGGGATATATGGATACCATTTGGGGCCTAGGACTATGATATCCCGGATACTCAAAGTAAGCTAATTTTGGCCAAAAATTGAGGCAGATTATGTGGTCTACGTCCGACGGTGCAAACCTTGCCAGAAGCATTGAAGCTTAATTTGTAAGCCGGCAAGAAGAACTTCATAACATCTTTTCCTCGTGGCCCTTAGGAAGTGGGGGATGGACATACTTTGGCCCTTTGCTCCAAGAAAAGGGCATGTCAAGTTTCTTCCGGTAGGTATTGACTACTTTAACAAGTGGATCGAGGTCGAGCCCTTGGCCATTATAATGACAACTGAGGTCTAGCAATTCGTATGGAGAAACATTATATGTCGGTACCACAGACTGGTATCACAGACAACGGTCAATAGTTTGTGGATAAGGAGTTGCCAAAGTACTATATCGGTCTATGTATAACTCATGTTACAAGTTTAGTCGAGCATCTGCAATGAAAAGGCCAGGCCGAGGCCCCCAATAAGGTGATCTTGGTAAAGTTAAAGAAGATGTTGGATTCGACAAAGGGAAAATAGCCCAAAGAGTTATTAGAAGTATTATGGGCATACCATTGCACTCCACAATGAACCACTAAAGAGACCCCGTAATGGAAGCTTCTTTAACCAAGTTGATGAAGATCCCTTGATAAAGTTGATGATGACATTAAAGCATGAAAAAGTAGAGATGAAATGGCTTGTTGAATGGATAAGTGATGCATCCTAGAAGAAGGTTAGACCAACCTTGAAGGAAAAGGTAGAAGAAGTCTAGAAAAGAGACAACTTCAACAGAACTTAGAAAAGTGAGTCTGGTAGTTTTGGCAAAGTTTCACTAATTTCATTAAAGTTCTAAAGATTACAAAGAGAGGAACTCTCTTTTTATAGGAGAAGGAGAACCCTCTAGAATGAAAAGAATACATGCATTTGAAAATAACCTAGAAGCTTCCTTGTTTAAGAAGGGATGAATGAGAGTCTCTCCCTTCAACTAACTTTAACTAACGTCCAAGTTCAAGGCATGGGAGTCTCTCCCATCAAGTTGACCTACCAAGGATGTACCTCCAAGTTCAAAGGCTTCTTCAAGGCCCAATCCAAGCCTAATTAGGTGCTAAACATGATCCAAGCCCAAAAAGTTATTCATTTTGTCAACTCTGACCTTTGCTAGTTGTGTTGCTCATAACTTTCTTCATAGAGCTCCAAATGAGATGATTCTTTATTTGCTGGAAACTAGACCCAAAGAGATTTGATTTGAGTATATGCTCGTATTTGTCAAAATTGGGGAACCATCATTGCGTAAACAACAATATGAAGAAGAAATTAAAAAAAGATGTTTAACTACTAGCACCAAAGCACGACTTTGAAACTTAAGCAAACCCTAGAAGAGGACCTCGAGATCCGAGTCATAGAAACCTTAAGCTCATGACCTCCCAAGTCAAGGGAAACCCCCTTATGCATGAGGACTAGGGGACATTCCAAGTCACTAATGTCAAAGATCCCTTCTCTGAATTCAGTGGAACGATTGACCACCCTCTCCTTCTCCTTCCATTCGCCCAGTAGGGCTAACCTTAGCTTTTTTCATTCTTTTCCCACTCCCTAGGGTTTCCCCGGTTCGAGCCACTTCCTCCCAAACATGTGTGGGTGGATATCGGCCTTAGCTTGCTGAAGGTTGGGAACATTAGATCGTCTCGCCTCTTTTGCCTTCTTTTTTAGCTGCTTTCATAGCTTGATGAACAGATCATCCTTACTGCCAACTTTCTAGACATGTGAGTTATGAAACCTACAAACACATAAGTAGATAATAATTTTTCTTTACTTACCTTTTAGCTCAAAAATAGGATTACTACATAAGTAGATCCGAACAAGGTCCGTAGCTAGCATTCATTGAGGCAGTTGCTCTAACACCCCTATAACTTTCCTATCTCAATAGAAAGGCGATCTCTTGGCCTACCTCAAAGGATTCTCCGTTCAGTAAAAGGGGAATTTTCTCCTACCAGTATTGCCATAAAAATAGGATCAACCACTCTCGTTAATGACAACTCTATAAAATCACTTCTTAAAATTCTTGAAGGAATCTGAGTAAGGTTCTAATAAGGGGCCCCTCGACTTTCTTATCAAAGTCATCCATATTATTGGCTCCTAGGGACGAGTACAGTAGAAATACATGAAATATTCATGAGATGGATCCAGGTATAGGGACTTGTACAAGATCTTGAAGGCTTGAATGCACCTCACCTGTTCAGATTAAGCTATGTTGGAGCCACGTTCACAAGATGAAGAATGCCCATGCTAAACTTTTTGAATGGGAGCCGGACATGTAGTTGTGTGAAATATCGGTATAGACAAAGAAGAAATTATCATATCAACTCTCCTTGTCATGGAAAACACAATCGATTGCATTAGCTCTCTTTAGTGACACGATATACTTGGAGACCCATGCTTGAAAATGTATATGTTATTCACCCAATTTTGGAGTATTCGAGACCACCTATAGTTCGACGTTTGGGTTTGGATTATGGTATCACCTTAGTCATATCCTCCCGGACCTTCCAAAGGGTCTTGGCGCATTCCTCGGAAGGTTCTGCTTGGGTTTCTATAAAATGCTCGACACTCACCCCTAAACCTAGGAAGGATGAAGCACTGGAAGCTATAGATACCTTACTACCAACACTATTATCACTAAAAGACTCAAACATACCTGATAATGAAGATCGGGTACTTCGCTTCAAGAAAGGGAGATCTCTTTATAAAAACGAGACAACAAGCAAGGTAGAAAATATTAAGCGGTGAACTATGGTTCACCCCTCCCTATTTATAGTGAAATGGTGATACTTCAACTTCTTGGGATGCATTTGTTCCAAGCAAGCTCATAGACTTTGCACTCTTCACAAACTGTTGTAATCCCACGAGAAGTTGATGCTTTGATTTCTTTACTACCTCTTGTCACCAAAGGTCACATCATTGTCACTCAAGAACCCATTCAACATTAAACCTCTTCATCGCTATGCTCCTTGAGGTTGGAGGGCTACTATATCTGTAGGAGTAAGGCCAAAGATAACAATTTTCCTTTGCAAAAGCTCTTATCACAAAATGTCATAACCGAGTGCTGGAGTAGGCGCATTGCTTTGGGCACACCGGATACCGAATACTCCTTACCCGTCTTGCAGTCATGTAAAAACTAGGGGACTAATGTATTGAGTTTAGGACTAAGGACCCTTATATCCTTCCAGATAAGGGTTATAGCCCTAAGGCATAATAAGATACAGGGTATCAAGGACGATGTACCCCAATCCAGATACATGGTGCCAATGTCCTTTAACTTAGGGAATTGATGGACGAGGTACCCCACAGAGGTTTGACCCATCCAGTTGAACGCTTAGTCAACTAAGTTAAAACACTATAAATATGACATTAATGATAATTTACTTTCACTTTTTGCATTAATTGAGATTTAACTTCAAAGCTCTTACCAAATTATTGGTTTAAGTATTGGAGAACCTTTTTGCATGATCTCTCTTTGTAGTAGTGTTCAGAGTGTTGGAAGACAAATACCAAGTACTAATAGATTATTATTAGAAGATGCAAAAGACGGTTTGTGGAAGAAAAACCTTTGCCAGATATCTTTGATATTGAGATAATAGATTTAATCATTTAATGTAAGAACAAGACTAATTTGTTTAATTAGAAACTAAAGAAAAATATAATTATTAACAAAACATGTATAATCAAGTAGGCAATTCACATTAATAAAGAAAATCAAAGATGTATAAATAAACAATAGGGTAAAAAGAAATTTACATAATGTGTGTATTAATTTTTGGGATATATATATATATATATATATATATATATATATATATATATATATATAATTATTGTGTGTAAATAAATCCAAGCACTATGATTTGTTAGAATGTGGAAGAAAACCGGGTATAAATAATGATTAAAGTTAAACTAATTGGGAAAAAAAAGCAGGCGACAAAGGTGCAAAAAGTCATCCACTACCTGAAATAAAAAATAGTCTAATGTTTGTAATATAGTGATAAAGTAGGGGTGTTTGATTATTCTTAACAACACCTTGAAATAAGTCCACGTACATCTCTTGTGATGTGCCTATATATGGTGTTGGAGCTTGCCATTGATCAAAGAAGAGTGACACCAATCTTATACGCAAATTGTTCTCTCTCATAAAACAGTTCAGAAAGGAGGAAGAGAAGTTAAGCAATAACAATATTCCACTCTACCAAGTTATCTCTATCTCTCTTGAAACCTTGAAATCAAGATCATCATGGAATGGAGGAAGTGCTACTTGGATGTGATATTGGTGCCTCTTGGTTTTCTTACAAGCATTGGCTACCATTTCTGGCTATGGCATAAAGTTCGAACTCAGCCACACACAACCATCATTGGCATCAATGCTAGTGGTCGTAGAAATTGGGTTAATGCCATGATGAAGGTACATATCTTCTTTCTTTTCATTTTTTTTTTCTGTTTCAAGAATGAATTTCATAATAAAAACGAAAAACTTCAATTATCAATAAAATCTATAATCCTGTTTTTAGGTTAGAAGTAGTCTTGTTCTTTCATGTAAATTTGATTCAAGTTTTATTTTGTAAAAATCCATCGGTGTGATCCTTTTGACCATCGGTGTTTGATTCAGGTTAAATGCCCGATAGCAACATGTATCATCAGATTGCAACTTTTTTGGCAAATGAAAAATTGCAGGTTAAAAGATTAATTTATATATATATATATATATATATATATATATATATATATATATATATATATATATATATATATATATATATATATTAAATAATAATCTGGGTTTTACAAAAAATAAATGGCTTTTTACTGACATTTTTTTTAATTACTAGTAATATTTTTATAAATCTTACATTCGTTTTTGTCGATGAAGAAAAAACAAATATTACATGCGTTAAGCTTAATTTAGTAGGCGGAAAAGGTTATACAAGCCATTTACATTGCTGTTATAAAGCACAACATTTGTTGTCGAATTTTGGTGGTTTAAAAGTATATGCTATGGGAGGCTAAACTATGTTTTTTATTTTTATTTTTTATAATTGGTTACTAATTAGTATTAATTTAGTAAATATCATAATAGTGGAAAATAAATTTTACAGAGAAAAAAAGAAGTTCAAACCCTTTGTTGCCCAGATCAAAGTATTAAACAGTTTTTTTGGTCTTGATATGTTCTATGTTAACTCTAAATTGTTACTCTGTAAATACCCTCATAAAAATATAAATTTGTTATAATGAGTGAAAAGGTCTTAGATCCCAAATTAGGATGATGATATTTTTTGTATATTATCTTATAACATACTTTGAATTTAATTATTAGGTCATATATATAATCATACAATTTATGAAAATATAAACACTAAATTTCATAAAAAATTGTAAACATTTTGATATTAGTGGTTTTGAGTTTTTGTTTTTTTTTAATTGATGGTACTAAGGAAATAATAATCACATAAAATAAAGCCTGTTAGAATATTAAACTATATTAAAATTGAGTTTTAAATAAGTGTAATATTTAGAGACATTAATATTTACTATTATTATCATCATTGAAAGAATTTTGATAGTTAAATGCAATCTGAGATCAATTATATACTAAATAGGTGTTTTTGAGTTAATTACCACTGAATAAGACTGTTTGATTATTACAATTTAGTTAACAATTTTACTCCTCAAAAATTAAAAAAGAAATACAATAAAAAATAATGAGATATATTACGATAATTCTGATTGGTGAAGGTATGGGAACAATGTATTATATTCTATACCTTCGGTTTTAGCATTTCCGGAATCATATTTTTCTTATAAAATTTGGGCAATGAACACTATCTATTACCTTGTATTGGAATATTTATGCATATATCGTTTCCTTGGAGAATAAGGACATGGAATAATTACACTGAGGATATTGCAAGTTAACTAATTCCATATTCTTTGGCATTTAGCATTTTTCTTGATTTATTCTTGTTCCGGGTACATATAAACGCCACTTTCCATTAAAAAAAAAACACATAATTATCTTATTAGGAATGACAATTAGTTGGGTCGGGTACGGATACCCGCTTAAAAAAACACAGATAGTGCTTATCCGACAAAAAAAAAATTCACCCGCTACCCGCACGGATATCCACTTAAAAAATATCCACGAATATTTTAAAATCCGAGATACCCGTGGATATCCGTGGATACCCGCAAATATTTAAAAAAATATATATTTTAATAAATTATTAAAATATAAATTTAAATTCAATTTTAATTAAATTTAATTTTGTAAAATATAAATTAATGTTAATTTTAATTAAATTTAACTTAATAAAATATAAATTAAATTTTTATTTTTATTTTTTATGGGTAGTAGGTATCCGCGGGTACGGATAGTATAATACCCGTATCCAACCCGTTTATAAGTAGATATTAAAATATCCGTTACCCGCAGGTTGCGGATAGTAAATATCCGCGGATATCAACTATCCGTCGCAGATTTTATCCGCAGATATCCGTAGACGCGATTTTTTTGTTATCCCTAGTTCTTATGGTATAGTTAACAAAATATCAATAAATAGATAAAGTGCATGAGAAATCCACGAATTTATCATAATATATTCAAAGAAATATGTGCATAACAATGTTTTAGAAATTAGATTTAAATATAATATTTTATAAAAAGTTATGTGTATGAACTTTCACATACATACACATATCACAACTTGGAAAACAAATCAACATTATTCGGATTTAGTGCGTGCTGAGTCGTGAACAACATGTGGTGTTTCCTAATCTTTCTTATTCCTTAAAAACGTTGTCCCACGATGCAATGTCCCAAGATACGAAAAAGAAAGTTGTTTTTTAAATCATAAATAAGCCAACATAACTTCAATGATCGATCTAATTTCTTAAACAGTGAGAAAAAGAATAACTATTTTTGCCACTGTGCAAATAACAAGTCTTGTCATGGTACGGAAACATATCCTTAAATTTTTAAGAATATTAAAACAAATCTGAAATCTTATCTTACCCAAACCAAATCTGTTATATCATATGAAGTTCCCCAACAAGAACATTCACCGTGTGTTTTACGTATTACTATGTTGATAATTTTTATAGTATTGCTAATTTATCTATTTCTAATAAAATATTTTTCTTATATTAGTTATAATTTTATCTCCATCACCACGGTTATTATTTTGAACAATATGTCTAAAAATATTTTTTATATTTTTATCATAGCACAAAAAGCTAAGTAATTTTATTAAATAATTAATAAAATAGTTAAAAAGAGAATGAAATGCATAGTTATTAACAAATACAATATATATTATACCTAGACACAATATTTTTGGTCTTTCTTCCAAGTGAAAATAGTGTATTATCATTTGCTTCCTAAGAAAAAAAACCAAAAAAAAAACAAAAACAAAACAGAGTAGCATCCTTTTATGATCTTCGGTTTACTTGTATGTTTCCAATTAATAGTTTTTTTTTTTATGAAACGAAGAGCATTGATTAATCTGGTATTGAAAATTGTACTCAAATTTTTACAATAAATATCTATCAATCTCATTCTATATATACACTATTTATCATCAGGTATTATAAAATAGTGCCTCCATTTTTATTTACAAGAAAAACTCATTTTAAAAATTTAAGTAAATTCTAACTATTTTTATTATATTTAATGATATTGTTTTAAAATTTGAATTAATATTTGATTAAAGAATCAGCATCCTTTATACATTTGTTTCAGGGTTGAGAGAGGATTTAACTCTGTTTTTTTTTTCAAGTGTTTATAATTGAAATTTATACATTGATTAATGCAGGACAATGAGAAGAAAAACATCCTGGCCGTACAATCACTGAGGAACACAATCATGGGTGCTACTCTAATGGCGACAACATCCATTCTCCTCTGCTCAGGCCTGGCAGCAGTGATAAGCAGCACGTACAGTGTGAAAAAACCACTGAGTGATGCTGTGTATGGGGCACACGGGGAGTTCATGGTGGCCCTCAAGTATGTGACTCTCCTCACAATTTTCCTCTTCTCATTCTTCTGCCACTCTCTCTCCATAAGGTTCATAAACCAAGTGAACATCCTAATCAACACCCCTCAGGACCCCATGTCCCTTGTCACCCCACAGTACATCAATGAGATCCTCGAGAAAGGCTTCATTCTCAACACTGTTGGGAACAGACTCTTCTATGCAGGTCTCCCTCTCCTGCTCTGGATCTTTGGCCCTGTCTTGGTCTTCCTCTGCTCCCTCACCATGGTTCCAGTGCTCTACAATCTTGACTTTGTCTTCACCACTGCCAAGGGAAAGGTCGAGGCTAACCAAAACAGGGATTTTGAATGAAATTACTGTGTGCTAATATCTTATGTGGGGTGACTCAATGAGTGACTGAGGATTGAAGTAGGTCTTTTTCCTCATTTTGATAATAAAAAATTAATGTGCATGTATGCTCTCCCCACTGGAATGAGCTTTTGGGTGATGATGATGATGATCCATTAGTTTCTATAAGTTAGGTTGTGAACAAAAAGCATACCTTGTGCATAGTTTTGATTTGCTTGGCATGCACTATGGTTGGATGAATAAAATAAAAGGTTGCCATGCTTTTCTCTACCCCCCAACTAATTACAATGGTGCTAATTAGTTTATATTCTGAATTAATAAAACAGTTCTTTATCCAATTATTAAGTTTCATGTTAAAAGTATACATGTACAATAATTTATATAATGTATTATAATAATGTTTATGTTTGCTTTTCTTCTATTTATTATTTTTTTCATGTATTACCTACGTATAAAATTTTTCTAAGAAATTTAGCTAAGAACTCAAGCCTCGTGTACTTAATGTTAGAAAACTAGTATGATAATAACTCGTTAATGAATGATATGATAAACATAACTCATCGGTACAAGGTGTTTGAAATTTTTAGTCATAATAATAAGATGTTACGGATGTTAAGACAAGATTGTCTAAAGATGTTAGACTGTCTAACTCATATTTTGAAGTTTAAAATACAATACTTAATGAAATATCGTTTATTGATTAAAGCATCTAAATGATGTGTTTATTAAAAACAACATTGAACGAAATAAGTGTTTATTAAATACAAATCATCTATCAAACAATATTAAACTAAATAAGTACATATAACATTTTATGAAAATAGTGTTTTTCAATATATTTTGTCTAAAAGACAATGTTTAACAAATAGCATCTAACAAAAGAAAACTATTAAATATACACTTCATAAAATACTAAAGCTTAAAATATTATATCTAAACAGTGTTGAACAAATAAGAGTCTAGGAAAAGCTTACCAAACAATGTAATGAAACTTAAACAGATTTATAAAATAAGCGTTTAACGTTTAACATCATCTGAAGATCATATATCAAACGTTTTGCTTCCTAAATAATGCTTCTATCAAACGAGCTGACATGTGTCAATATGTTTTAAACACACAATATGCCTCTATGTTTACCAACATTTAAAACATTTAATGCATGTACGAAAAAACACCTCTTTGCTTGTATGTTTTGTTCTCTTTATTTGTGCACATAATGAAAATATCAAACTTTATTCAAAAGCTATGCACAAAGGTCAGAAAGACGTTAAGAGATAAGAAGACATTATAGGAATGTTTCCTTAAAGCTTTATGCTCTATCCAAGTTGTACACATTATCACTGTCAAAGTAATGTTTCTCTTCCTAAGACGCAGAATTGTACATATCTTTGTACCTAAAGTCACCTACTCTCAAGGAGGTCAACTTTCTGAGTAATAAATGTTTCACGAAGGTGGCTATATAAAGAGAACTCGTTGAAGAGAAGAAAGTATAATAATTCTTTGAATCCTTACACTGTTATTCTTCTTCTAAGCTTACATCGTCTAAATCTTTCTTTAGAAAAGAAAAAATATTTTCAAATCTTCAGATTTTATTATATTAAATATATCCTCTCTTTAAGGGTTATTTGAATTTGTACTTGTATTCAAAAACACCTTTATTGTGTTTATAAATTTAAGAGTGAATCAAAATGCTTGTTAGTTTAGCTTATGTGAGCTAAACAATCTAGTCAGCTTAACTAATGTTGAAACCAGGAGTGTTAATAATACTTGTTGTAAACCAGGATTGGTTGATTGTCTTTGTTCTCTTTGTCAAATATTAGTTTAACCCCTTAAGAGGTCTTAAGGAACAACTGGATGTATCTCAATTTGGAGCGAACTAGTATAAAAATTATGTTATTGTTTTGCTATATGAACATTTTCCAAAAAGCTCTTTTAGTCACATAAGCGTCAAATAACTATTGCAGATCGTCTAACCCTTGGAAAAGTCATTAAACATTGTTTTGTGAAAAATCTTTAAAACATTATTCAAACTCCCACTTTCTAGTGTTTTCTTATGTTTTAGTGGGTATCAAAGCTAACCTTAAGGGTTAGTTCTTGATAGGACTTAGGAAAGATTCAATGGAAAATGAAGGATATGCTGTAAACTATCCTCCTCTATTCAAGGTGGAAAATTTTAACTATTGAAAATAAAGAATGATTGTTTTCTTTGAAGTGTGTAACATTAACATGTGGGATATTGTTGATAATGGAAACTTTATACCCTTGAATAAAGAAGGAGAACCCACGACTAGAAATTATTGGTCAGACTATCACTAACTAAGGTACCTTTTAAATCCTAAAACTAAAAATATACTAATGTGTACAAGAAAGCATAGTCATGCAAAAGTGCCAAAGATATATGAGACATGTTGATAGCAGCGTATGAAGAATCAAGTAAAGTTAAATAGGATGTAGCATTAAGTACATGAGAAGATCTAAGCTCATATAAATCTGAAGATGAAGAAGAAAAAGTCAATTTATGTTTGATGGCAAACTCAATGAGAGACGCGTTAGATGGCTTTGTTATTGAAGCATATAATGAGCTGATTTCTAATTCCTCAAAGTTTTTAAAAGCTTTTCAAAGCTTAAGAGAACAAAACAAAATATTTTAAAAAGAAAATGATGTTCTAAAAATGAACTAACATCGTCTAATGATGATGTAAAAGCTTTAAAACAAGAAGTTAGCAACGTAGAAGGGAAGCTAATTAATTTGAAAAGAGAAAATGAAAATCTTAAGGTAATGGGTGTTTAGGCCTCCTAATCAAAGGTTTTAAACACCCTTCTGATAGACGAAGATTAGGCTTCAAAGAAAAAATCACTCATTATGTGTCCAAATCTAAATTTATTTCTTTTGTCAAAGAAAATGAGAAAGAATCTAGTAATGCATCTAATTCTAAAAAGAAAAGGATGCCAAAAAATAAAAACATTGGACCCAACTCTAGATGGGTACCAAAGGACAAAATCATTTCTCTTGCAAATTTGTTGGATGATTGAAAAGAGACTCTTATCATAACACCAGGTCAATGGATTTTAACGATTCTTAATGGGAAGAAGTTCTATGTTCCAAGACCTGATAATAGACCTCAAAGTAAATCCAAGAGGAAAGAAGGTAAGAACAGGAAAGATAAGTATAAGTGTTTTCCTATCTAGTGATAATTCCTTTTAAAAGGCCCAAAACATTATCTAGTGACAAATAGTCAATATGATAGTAGATACAATATTATGCTTGAAGAAAGCCTTACATATAAGTTAATGACAATGAGTTTGAACATAAAACATTAGAGCTAGATGATGCATTTTCTAAATTGCAAATAGGAAAGATAGCATCTAAACTTATCTACGCATCACCTACACCTAAAGCGTCTAGAGCTCCAAAAATGTCATGTGAAACCGAAGCGTCTAGACAAAAAGAAGCAAACCTAAAGAGAAAATAGAGCCTAGTGCATCACATCATCTAGTAGAAAAGAATTATCCAACAAATAAGATTATTGGTGACATCAAGCAGAATGTCCAAACCATATCTTTTCACAGACAAAGACCAGCATCTTTCATCTCTCAAGATGAACCGTCTAACATCAACAAGAGAATGATTCATATATCTTGTTAAAACAATTTTGCTATAAGTTTATCAAAAATCTAATACTGCATTCAAGTGTTAAACATATTGAAATTATGCATTATTTCATCCGAGATCATGTACAAAAGGGTATTGTGAATTTACAATGTGTAAAGACAAAGTATGAACTTGCTAGATTCTTCACTAAGCTCTTAGTTGAAGATAAACTTAATCGTCTAAGAACTCTTTTGGGCATGAAAGTGAAAACACAGGAAAATAGTAGAAGGGGTGAATAGGGTTTTTGATATTCTTTCGCAAATAGCGTCTTATGGGTTTTCAAAAGATTAGCAAGCAAGAATACATTCAGACGATGATGTTTCAAAAGGCTTTATAAAAGCTTTTAAGGAAAGAAAACAACAAGGCATAGTTTTTATACTGGTTCACTCAACCTAAGCTACGTCAAGTTCTCCCTTAAGAACTCTTAAGGGGTTCCACTAATCTTTTCAAGATTACATGAGTTTTTCCTCTTTAGGTTTACAACGAGTATTATCACCACTCCTTCTTTCCTAGTCAACACGACTAGTCCGAGTTTAACCACTCCTGGTTTACAAGTATTCTTACCACTTCTAGTCCTAAATATTTTAATCACTTTTAGTCTCAAACCTATACAAGTGCTTTAATTCTCTTCAAAATTTACAACACAAACAATGTTAAGGGCAAAGATATAGATGATAAATCTTAGAGAGAAGATATAAAAAATATAAAGAGTTTTGTGATTTGCTAAGAAGTTTTCTCTCAAAGATTATTGATCAGGAAGTGGTCATCAACATAGAGACCATTATCGTTGCTACAAAGTTCCCCAAATATAACAATTGTTACTATGTTGGCTAGGATGATATGTACGTAAATATACAATGCAAAACATCAAAAGGGAGTACATAAGGAGTTCATCTGCAGGGAGTTGTGCCCCTATGCCAAAGTTCTCCAACACGTTTGCTCTAAGACGTTCTTGCACAAGAATAGATAACGAGACCATACAACGGAGCTGGGTAGATTTTCCATCTACCATGTAATGACTAGGGTTCCCTTTAACCTGCCTCACATAATCTTCATTCATTTCATTTACCCCATCAAGAACCTGCATGAGGAGGTTGACAACTGCTACTACTCCTCATTGGTGTATAGGTTGATTGTTGAATAAAAGGAGTTTAAGAATATGATGTTTGTAAGTGTTCCAGTTCCTATAAGGAAAAACATCTTGGTGAATGATGCTTCTTGAGGCTAAAAGTTTATCATCAACAACATAAAGCAGATGTAGTTGGAGGCGAAGAGACTAACAAAGATCCCTCCTTTTGACGCCACCAAAATCACCAATGTGAGGAAGAACATACTGACCCCTTGATGTGATCATATATGGGAAAAACATGAAGAAAACAAAAGATTCACAAGAAGCATAGCAAAAGGGAACCACTTCATCACATGTCTTCTTTACTCTTTTTTCCCAAAAGAGTAGTGTAGGATTTTTTGGGCTTGTATTTTCACCCTTAGTTGATTAAGTCGTCCACCACTTCCTATTTAGCTTGTCATTTATTTTAGTTTGTGTTGTA
The DNA here is from genome assembly GCF_016808095.1 of Vigna angularis. Lineage (NCBI taxonomy): Eukaryota > Viridiplantae > Streptophyta > Magnoliopsida > Fabales > Fabaceae > Vigna > Vigna angularis. The sequence continues at coordinate 4,289,486 of NC_068976.1, read as the reverse complement.
GGGAACTTATATATTCTTCTTAGCTTGAGAGTTCAAGCAACGTGGGACATAACATGGCTTGGACTTAAAAGAAGTGAAGAATAAATAATTCTCCCCTTTTGGGATTGTAGTTCACGACCAACACCTATTGTTTTCTTAGTTTTGAACTTTGGGAGAGTATGGGAGCTTATAAACCGTTAGGAAAAGTTAGAAAAAGGAGATGTGGGACTTAGGATATGCCTTGGCCGAAACTTCCTCTCTTTGGTTGCACATTTTGCTCTTTCCCACATACCCTAGATCATCACCTTGCTCCCTCTCCTAAAGCTATATATAGAACCAATTACCCCACCCCTGCCCCATTTGTACACACTTTGAGATTGAATAATATTCATAGTTTTGCATTCATTTGCAATCTTCTTAGAGACAAAATATATCTCTTAAGTTGATATTTTGACCTTATCTTGTTGATGATGGCAAGTAGTCATCTTCACACTTATTTGTCATTCCTTTTCCCTTCTATTTTCTTTTATTTAAATTATTGCCTTAGCTTTCAAGTTTTCTTCTACTTACTCATATTGTTCCATATTATGTGGTATCTAGAGCTTAGGTGATCTTCTTTTCTTAGGAATGTATGCTTAGGTAGACTTTTGTTTTCAACACTTAAGCTAGCATCATAAAGTTGTCTTTATACTCCATGAACTAGTTGCTTAATTCAAATTCAACTTGTACCTTTTATGTTGGACTGAAAACGTTTGGCCTGCACCTTGGGGGCGTCTTAAGGGTGCTAAATCCACTCCAAATCGGTACCATTTGTTGTTTATCCAGCCCTTGTCCAACAGCCAAAACATCCCTACAATTGCAAAGAACAATTAGCATGGAGGTCTTCAATAAGTGGGGCTTTTAATCCATTGTTTTTTCTAGCTTTTATCTCATTGTCTTAGCTGGATTTTTCTTGTATTTTCTTGTATGTAAGCCCTTGAATTGAATCATATGTTGTTTCCTCTTTAGGAGTTGTCTAGATTTCTACTTTGCTTTGCACTTGTTTGATTAAATGAACCTTTAAATCTTGCATGCTTAAGAATTGAGATTGATCACTTTAGGACTTAAGTGTGCTTGTTTTGCTTATATGTTCTTTACTTGTAGAAATTGCTTACACAAAAACAATTTTTTCAAACACACTCACACACTTTTAGTACTTGGCTGAAAACTTCTCCATGCTTTAAAAGCTTGAAGTTAAGAAACAAATTCATGATTCCCTTGTTTGGCCGAGACACTTCCAGCATAATGTTTATTTGGTGTGTTTGAAAAAACTCATTGATTTCTACATTCATACTTCTTAGAACATATAGGTTTGAAATAAGTCAAATTATTTCCACTTCTCTTAGATTTTTCTTTTCTTGCATATTTATCTTATAAGGAAGATATTGGCTTCTTTTTTAGGCTCTTCATTTGAGTTCGCGACGTCAAGATCTTCCCATGTGCTCATGGGAACCTTTTTCTTATCGTTTTTGGTGAAGGTTACCTTCTTTTTCGACTTTTCAAGATCAAGACATTCTGACCTAAAATGTCCTAACTTCTTGCACTTATAGTATAACACTGGTCCGTTTTTCGTTTTGTCCTTGGGTTTGTTTCTCGAGGTTGATCCAACACACTTTCCTATAAAGGAAGTATTCTTTTTCTTTCTTTACATGCAATAGATCTTCCTAGAGATGAATGATAGTTCATCCTCTTCTTCCTCTTTGTTAGAGTCTTATTCCTCTTTAGACTCTTTAGAGGACTCTTCAGCCTTAAAGGCTTTTGTGGGTATCCTTCTAGCTTGTCTCTAAGCCTTGAAAGCAATGCTCTTGTCTTTTCTCAGCATCTCATCCTGCTGAAGCTTTAGCTCATGGACCTTTAGGATCCCAACGAGCTCTACTAAGCTTATCCCATCAAGATTTTTCGAGGTCCTAAGGGTAGTAACTTGCAGTCTCCATTGTTTGGGGAAGTTGCAAAGAATTTTGTCAATGTTATCAAAATTTTCATAAATCTTACCTAATGATCTTAGCTTGTTTAAGATTGTTTGAAATATGTTGAATATAACTTGTATGCTTTCGTTGTCCTGCATAGAGAATAACTTGTATTGTTTGCTCAACAGACTCAACTTATTTCTCTTCACTTCACTTGACCCTTTGAAGGTGTGGACTTTCCTATACTCCTCTTCAGAAAGAGCACACATTAGTGAGTTATGTGCTTTTGAGTTAAGAAGATACCTTTGTTTTTTGTCGTCTAACCATTTATCTCTCTCCAGTAACTCGCCCTTCTCGTTTAAGGGTATGTAGTTTCCATTTTTAACTACAACCCACATGTCAATGTGACAAGATTCAAAGAATGCAATCATTCTATGTTTCTGAACTTTTCTCCTTCAAACAAAGGAGGACGATTAACATAGCCTTTGTTTTCCATCTACTAGTAAGACCTTTTTCTTATGTCCTTTTAAGAACTAACCCCTAAGGTTAGCTTTGATACCAACTAAAACACAGGAAAACACTAAAACAGAAACGGGTATTGAATAATATTTTAAACCTTTTCGCAAATAGTATTTAATATTACTTTGCAGGGATTAGACGATCTGCAATAGTAGTTAAGCACTTAGGTTTGTAGAAAGCGTTGAATGGAAAACTTGTTTAAAAGCAAAGGTAGGAAAGCACACTTTGATTCTGAGCAGGTTTTTTTATACGAGTATTATCATTTAAAGCTTGTCTATTTTGAGTAACTTTAAAGCGTTTATAATATATAGCGTTTAGCACTAGTTATATGTATCATAAATAGTCTAACTTTTTATTAGACGTTTTTGTGATTAGACGTTTTGTTATGAACTTTATAGCGTTTAGCGCTTGTCAGCCATACAATAGACATTCTTATACTTTTGGACACTCTTATATCATTTAGGCACTTAAAAGGTAGTGTTTAATGCTTCTAACCAATTATCTTAAACGATTAAGCATTATTTGATTTTTGACGTTATCTTAAACTTCAAAACAATGTTTGTTTCTTAACAGTTACTTCACTAAATATGTAATGAAGGCACTTAATTATTCTACAATAATTTAAAGAGAAAGATGACACTAAAATAAATATCAAATTCTTTTTTATATAGTTAACTATTAGTTTTAACCCTTTATTAATATTACTTAAACCACGAAATAAAAAAATCAGGATTAAAACATAAAACTTTCATAAATTGTCTTATATGTATTTGAAAATTATTTTGATATTGATATAGTGATGAAGACATGGTTACACTATAAATTTGAAAATGTTTTTAATTAATGATGCCATGATTGAACTTGATTAATATTTATACTATAATTTTGGTGTGATAAGAGTAATTATAATATAAAATGAATCATGTAGTTATAAATTTTAGGTAATATATATGGGACAGATTTGTAGCATCAACTTTGATACCTATAATTATTGATGGATAAATATGACATGTTATTTGTTTTTCTCCATTATAAACTTGATTTCATCCTTCTCATTCAACAACACACACCAATCACAGAAACAAAAGTGGAAGATCTCAGCGTTATGAACTTTGTTCTTTGAAGCATAGGAATGAAAATAAAAATAAAAAATAGAGTCATTAACAAAAAAAAAATGTTAAGTAAATTATTCTGAATTAATCTTCTAAAATATGTATATTGACATGGCTTCAACACGTCATCAACCAAGATCTAAGTGATCTAAAGTTGTCATTTGAAACTCTAGCTCACGAACTAATACCTTTTAAAATCAAGCCTTATTTTTCTTGGTCACTTAATACGAGGCTTTTTAAAAGTTCTAACCCATTAAAGTCCCACATTAAGTGGGTTGAATTATGGTTAAGATAGTTTATTTTTAATAGTTCATTTTTTAATGCATTTTCAATTATTTAGTTCATTTTATTTGAAATTTTTGTTCAGTAATTTTCAAATTTCACATTAAATTTTACTAATATCTTTTTTTTCTTTGAATATAAATATTAGTTTTTTAAAAAGCTATTCAAAATAATTTTTTAATTATAATCATATTTTAGATACATAATTTTATTATTTTGAAAAGTAAAAAATATAATGTAGGTTAAATTTGTTTAAGCTTTAAAATAAGATAATTTTGAAAGAAAAAGATGTTCCAAATAAGTCACTTTTTATAAATCCAAAGATTACTTATATTTAAGTATAATTGTAAAAACATATTTTCTTTTAATTCTTTCGTGTTTTGAAAGTTTTTATCAATTTATTTTTATAAACTAGGTAAAAAAGATTCTATATAAATAAACATTTAACTTATTTTTGTTTTGACAACGCACTTCAGTTTAAAAAGAAATGACTTTTTCTTAAAAAGAATCCTTCATAAAAAAATCAAATAAGTTATTATTTTTATATTTTTTGTATATCAAAATTGAATAAAAATACACATAATTTTATAAAATTAAAAAATAAAATAGAAAACTAAATATTAATACAATCCCATAATTTAATTCAGAATCGCACGCTAGTGAATATAATTATATTAGATCAATATATTAATTTAATCAAAAAAATTTAAATAATATTAAAAATATATTATTAAAAATAAAATAGTCAACATGTTAAAAAAAATAAGTGTTATAAAAGATTTTTTTGGACTTTATCCATGTGGATTTATCCATGTGGGTCAATTCTAATTTAATTCTAATTTAAGAAATCTTCAAATTGGCAAGTACTTTACACTATAAAAATGATTAATCATTTTTGTACTTATAAGATCAAAAGAAAAATATCTCACACTTCTAGATATAAAAGGGACCCTTAATTATAACTTTTACATACGAATAAATAAAGTCACATTTTTTACAAAATTATTGATGTTATAAATATATACAACTCGCATCTATAATATTATAATTTCAACTTAATATTTAAAACTTAATACTTTTTTCACTCAACATTAATGGAAGGATTACATCAATTTTAGCCACATTCTATTATGAGTAAGAGAATGAATCTAGTCGGATTTAATTATGAAAACTTCTAATCAAAAGATAAAATTATGAAACTTTTTCAGATAAGCTAACTTTTAAACCTAATTATTGTGACTATATGATCTACATTTACTTATTCCGTCCTTTCTCTCTCTGCCTCGCACACATAAGGTGTTATCACAATATTCTCTTGGTTAATTTATTAAAAGTTAAGAAATCACAACAAATTCATTAAATAAAAATGTAAAAACTAAGAAACTTTGTGATTTTCATTAAGAATTGTGTTCAAAAAGGCATTGCACAAAATATATTCCTATTATTCATCTATATATATCTTCAAAGGAGAATAGCCCAAAATCAAAATATTATAAGTAAAATTCAAGGGTAAACGATTTATAGAAGGGAAATGATCCTTTTATACCCATTTTTTTAAATATCCACTTCACAACTCTATAAAGACGTCATAGAACTTGCTGCCAAGAGAGATCAATACAACTAATCAAACCAAGATTTACCATTATGATACCAATATCAGTGCTTATTAGCATGGAAACTGATAGAACATGATAACCACAAAGCGTCTTAAAAGAAATCCTATGAAGAACAGCAATATATACATAAAATTAAATTATATCCATAATGAAAGCAGTATTAAAAGCATCGAGATACCAATGTACTAAATATTAAAGTCTAGGACCAACCAAACAGGGCACGAATAATACCAAGTATGCCACCACCAATGAGGGCTTTTAGCAATCTTTGCTTTGTACTTGTGTATGGTGGGTACCTAACTGATGCATCACCAATAAAACTGCGATAGAGAACTGCCTTTTTGTGGCTAAATGCATCAAATGAGAATTTCCCGTGGTATGCCCCCACTCCACTCTCACCAACTCCTCCAAATGGCAAAGTATGAACCGCAAGCTGCATTAAAAAAAGCCACATTTAATATGAAGAAACTGATTTCAGGATGAACCAAAACAATAAATACATGGGTCGGAAACAACACATTCTATTTAAAGAATCTCCTAGCGTATATAATGAAATCCGAAAAAATTTTGAGATATTATTTTGAAGTTATTTTCTTTTAATCTTCTACAGTAATACAATTTATATCATTGCCTCCAGTCTTTTAGTCTTGAAGAAGATTTAAGTGATAAATTATACTGATGTTCTGCTTGCACATAAGAATCGGAGGTATTCAAGGGTTAGAGTATAAAAACAATTACATGTAAAGTAGTATCATTGACAACCACGCCGCCAGCTGAAATATTCCTAACAAATAGTTCCTTAAACTTCTTGTTATTTGTAAATATATATGCAGCGAGAGGCTTTGGTCCTGAATTGATCACAACAAAGCTTTCTTCCAGTTTGTCTACCTGTTTCAAGAAAAAGAAAATGGGCTTACCATAAAAGGTACCAATCATTCTTGAGCCATTTGAAAAACTGTGCATAAATGTTTTCATTAGACTACTCACTACGGTAAAAGCAAGAAACCAAAGAAACTAACTAGATTTTTACTATTATCTCACAAAACAATCAGTGTGGTGCAATGGTGTCTTAACACCTACCGTGAGGATGGGAAGTAAAGGACCAAATATCTCCTCACTCATAATCAAAGAATCCCGTGGGACATCCAAGAGAAGAGTAGGGCTAATCTTCCTGCAATGTTGAGAAAAGAAGAAATGCTAGAGTCAATATCAATTCTGTTTCACTAAATCAAGAATTTTTCCATAAAGTACCCCGAAAAGTAAATTCAGAACTCACAATTTGCTTTCATCCTTTTTGCCTCCATGAACAATCTTACCAGAAACCTTATCATCATCCAAGAGCTTTTTCAAGCGATTGAAGTGATTGGAGTTTACAATACGAGACAAATCTTCTGATTCCAATGGGTTCTTTCCATAAAATTTCTCCAATTCAGTCTTCAGCGCATCCACCTAGAAATAAGAGACAGCAAGCACTAAACAAACAGAAAAATAACAAATTTCAAATTACAATTAGGAAAAACTTATTACCAACTTGGGAGCATATTCTTTTGTTGTTATAACATAATCTGGAGAAATGCAGGCTTGTCCATTATTACAACCCCACTTTCCGGCAATTATTCGTCTTGTTGCTACCTGGACAATTCAAAATCAAATTAATTTAGATAAAAAAAAATGCAAAGAGGTCAGAGTGATGGTAAGTACCGGATAAAAATAAAACATGACAACGTATACCTTTAAATTGATGTTTGAATCGACTACAACTGGAGATTTTCCTCCGAGCTCCAGCACGACTGGTGTAAGGTGTTTTGCAGCAGCAGCCATCACAACACGTGCCACTCGTCCATTACCTAAAAATCCAACAATTACACGGGACACATTGTACTAAACTTATAAACAGAAAATCCAGGATCAGACACTAGAAAAACGATAATAAAGTGGATTTCTTGAATAGGACTGACACTAATAGTCTAACAATATGTTACAGATTACACACACAGTCAATGCATCTGAAATTTTAAAACAAGTACAAGGGGACTTGGTCACAACTCAACCAATTGAAAGAAGAATAATGCTCAAGAGCCAAGAGAGTCAACACTAATTTATCTCTTATCCTCAATTATCCATATATTGTTTAGACCACTTTCAAGTGCCATAATACCTATAAGCGATTTCTTACACAAATTTCCTGTTGCGTATCAATTAGATACAACTTTCCAAAGTTTCTACTTCAAATTTCCATCATGTTTACCGAAGGATATATGACCTAAACTTGAGAATTGACGTATGCAGAACACATTTCAATATGCAGGGATACTGCTCAAAATTGTTATCTGGACTATCTCCATGACCAATAACAGTACTATCTATATGTATTCCAATCTTTACAAATCGTTAAACGATAGAAATGAAAGAATAATTTCAAGAACAGCTATATAAAAGTTTATAGATTAGATGCCTATGATGCCTAAAACATAATTAAGAAATGAAATACTTCCGTTGTTATCCACCAAACTAAAGGAATATAAACTTTCATTGTTAGCAGACTTGTTAAAGTAATAGAAACAAGCAATATTGCATATGTATGATCGCTGATAATAGCATGCATCAAACTATCCACATTGATGTTTTTGTAGCATGCATGTGAATTTTTAGGACCTTAAGAACAAATGTTATCTCAAACTGATCTTTTGCAATCAAAATCAAAATCAAAAAAATTATAATGTTCTTTTTTTCTTTTTTGAATGCACCTGTTGAATTATCCAAAAGGGGTGTCAAAATTTGTATTATGTATAATAACATAAATAAAGAAAAATGCTTGCAAATGGCTCACTCGAAAATCTATGTGGCCCACGTCATTTGGAGGGACTCACATAGATTTCGCCAAATAATAAACAGTTGAAAAAAGTTAGTTACGGTATATCGCGAACAGCACAACATGCCTCAAAAGAGAAAAAAAAAATTATCAAAGAGAAGCAATATCATTTCAGGATTCTAATAAGCCGTCAAGAAAACAGAAGAGTTGCAAACAAGAACCTGTATAGAAAATTTTGTCCCACTTTTGCTCTAGCAATGCGGATGTTTCATCAACTGCTCCCTCAACAACTCTAATACATGAGTTATCCATGTAGTCTCCCAGCAGTTTTGCCATCAGTGATGATGTGGCTGGAGCAATTTCTGATGGTTTTAAAACCACAGCATTACCAGCTGCTATAGCTCCAATGACTGGATCAAGTGACAAAACTGGAAAGATAGATGGAAAATGTAATATTATCACCACTATAGATTTTGAAGAGCTTGGAGGAGAGAAAAAGGTGAGAAGTCAGCTCAAAGCAAATGAAACAAGGTCATCAAAATATTAACATACGAAAAGGGTAGTTCCATGCCGAGATGACTAGCACAACCCCCAGTGGCTCAGATACTATTTCAGCTGAAGAAGGAAAAGTTGCGAGTGAAGTTTTGACCTGCAATAAAGGGAAATTCATGTGATAAATAAAAAAGAATTGTGTCGAACAGTATCAGGAAAGAAATGCACATAAATATACCTTTTCGGGATATATCCAATGTTTCAATTCTTTGAGCGCAACTTTACTTGAGTTTTTCAACATAGCAATCTGCAACACAAACCTACCCCCAGTTACGAGAAGTTTGAAAATATCATACCTACACCATTGTAGAAAATATCGACACAACTTAATAAGCAGTAGTGCCGAAACTAGGTTTCATTCTACATTTTCAGATTCATGTCCTTATTAAAGGCTCCAAAATGTTTGGTAGTAATTATTTCTTAATCTCTAAAAGAATTTAGTATCCCTTGGATAAAATAGATTTAGTCTCTTTCCTATCTAAGGGTTATTAATAACTGGATATACACGGGACCACTGATTTCACATCATCGGAGATCTCCAATCAACGTGTACAGTATCAACCTAAAAAACTCGTTCAAAATCAAGTGGAGAAAGTTTGAAAAACAAGATAGCAAGGATAGAGCAGCCTAAGATATCAAAGTCCAAAATTTTAAAGTAGAAATAGCCAATTTAATAAGCATACACTCAATGAAAATTATCATTGCAATTTCAAGAGCTGTAATTAGAATTGCCTGCCATTACTCAAAAAGATAACAATGTAAAACACCAAGACACCAAGGATCTCTCCTCCAAACGCAAAAATTTTCTTTTTTTGGTAACAAATGTGAAAGGCGAGGATGCACTACTTTAAGAAGGATGCCAGGCATACCACACGTCTCAGACGAAAGCTTATATAGGAACTTCATTGGACTGTTCACATTTATTACTTTTCAATCCTACAGGTTTAGGTAATCCTGATTGGCACATACTGTCCTGCTTAAAGAAGCACATAATGTGTGAATTGTTTTGTACTTAAAAAGTAGTACCAAATGATGTGGGCATGCGCCATTTAGTAACTTCATAGCCAGAGGTATCTCAACTAAACTGAAATCCCTTTTGTCAACCGCATTAAAGAATAGAGGTGCTTCCGAACCAAGTTAGTGTGATCATACATTCAACTTCTCTTACAATTTGCTGTCAATCATTTTTATCCTCTATCACCTTACTAATTTCCTATAACATTATTATGACATCATCAGCTTCTCTCCCGACTTTTTCCCTTCATCCACATACCCCAAAAATGCTGTGCCCGTAAACAGTTTTCAAGCAACAAACCTTAAACGCTCAATTTAATTAAAAAAAATAATCAGAAACCATAATAGAGCAAGGATACAGTGGCCTGCAACAACATATCCAGTGACAGTAGTTTAAGTAACCAGTTTGAGTGCTCTGCATTAAACGGTACTGGCAACAAATTCAGTCATTTAACCAACTAAAAATGATAAAGGTTCATTAACCCTTGTGACCAAATATCTCCTCATCCAATCACATACCGCTATATTTATATGGGTTGATTTTTTTATTATAACAAATTGAAAAAGAAAAAGCATAAGAAACAGTTATTTTTTATCAATTCACAATTTCTAGTTGTCTGCCCGTTTTTAGTTGCCTAGATTAAGCCACAAGTACTGGCGCTAACAAAATCCATGGATTAAAACAGCCAAACGACCTGCAGTAGACTCACAAAAAACTCCGAGGCCCACATATTGACTCATCCTAAAGCAAAGAGTTCACCATTAATGCTCACACCAAACCAACCAGTCCCAAACGGCAACGTTTCCACCACCACAGGCAAAGAAAGGCGAACCGCAATCCCACAGACAAATAACCAACCGATAAATTCAATTATACCCCTTCCAACAAAACTAAAATAAATAAATAGAAATATCCCCAAAACAACACTATGCAACACGTCAACACTGCACACAAAAAACATTGCTCAGAAAAAAAAAAAAAAGGCCGTGACACACGGCATCACTCAGTCACCGTAATAAATGAACCTGCACAAAATCTCTATCACAAAATCCACCTGTGAAGAACAATTTTCGAAACATTCCTCTTCCACTACCGAGGTCAAACGACACGCACCACAAATACAGAGAAAGTAAAACACAGAGAGTAACAGCGAGAGCGGAATAAACAACAGCACCTCGTAAGCCACAGTTTCGAGCGGCGGCTTCGCGAGGTCTTTTCGGAGCGCGTCGATGATCTCCGGCTCGTGATCGGCGACGAGTTTCTCGAGCGCTTTGAGCTGCGTCACTCGCCAATCGTAACTGCGAGTTTTGCCCGAAGCGAAGGCTCCACGCAACTCCATCACGAGCCGCGACGCCGCCGGCGCGTCGAACGCACTCTCCGTGGACGTCGTTTTGTCTGAATCCTGAGACGACATTGCTGCTGTGCGTGTTGCGTGCAAAACGACACCACAAAAAATGAAGAAGAAAAATACCCGATGTGGAGCAGTGTTGAGTTAGGATATCCAATCTTATAGCTTACACAATACAGACAAAGAACAGTTTTTACTACCTTGAAGATTTTTAACTTGTTTGGGTTCCATGCTTTTCACAAAAGGATAATATCATTATGATTAATCAATTATTAATATATTAATAAAATGAAAATTTGAATTTTATATTTATTTAGCATTAATTAATGATTAAAAATGGGATATATGTTTCTTAGAGCGAAAAATATCTTTCTTTATAAATTTACAATGATATGCTATGTTATCAACTTATCTTACTTAACAAGGATCCAATTGTATGGTTTCTTATTTTGTTGATATGCCTTTTTTATTGGTTAATATAAAATAATGATAAGACCGTAGTTTATGCTTTACGCACATTATTAAAACATAATGACTATTTGATATGTTAACTAAGGCAGATTTGAAGAATTTAGGCCAATAATAATAGTTGTAAATAAATAGCATACTTTATTACAGTGTTTTAAATATTTTAAAATATTAATCATAGTGGCTAGGTTTATTTAGAAGAATTGAAACATGGACAGCAGTTTTTCTTTTAATTTTAATCATGTTCACTAGACATGTTAATGATTTTTATATTTAAATACATTTAATATTTTCTATAAAAGTTGTTGAATTGTATTTAATTCATTTAACATTTATTAATTTTAATTAATGATATGAATACGTTTCAACATATTTTAGGACAATTAGGTACAATTATAAATTGTAACAGTGAATGATTGGTAATTTTATACTTCTAAATTGAATTTAAATATAAGTTTTAAGTAAATAGTCCAATTAAACAACTTTATTTTACAACAATTTAAATAAGAAGAACTCTAGAGAATAAGATTATTACTTCAACTCTTATATTCAACATTTCAACTCTCATATTCAACATTTATGCTCTGTTCGTTTAAGTAAATTAATGGTATTATACATACAGACGATAAAAATAAGTAATATTTGATGTTCGCATGATTTGATTTGAGGATGACATTAAGAAAAGATTTGCAAGATTAATCATCTACTACATCTCGCATATGAGGAGGAATTTGAAAGAGTTTAAATATTTTTATTATATTACCCCTACACTTTTTAAATAACTTACTAGATAATGATGTTTTTCATAATCGAAAAATATTTTTTTAATAGTAATAATAATAATAATAATAATTAAAATAATAATAATAATAATAATAATAATAATATAATATATTTTTTTAGTTCTATATTATTTTTTTTTATTAATTCTAATATTTTAAAATAAATTTTATAAAAAATATTTTACTCACAAATATCATTTTATATTAATATTACCATTAAGAAAAATTTGATAATTTTAATTTTTTATTTATCAAAATATTTTTTTATTTATTATATTAGTGAAATCTCTCACAAAATTTTATAAAATTTTACTCTCAATTACTCTCAAATTTCTTCATAAGAACAATATATACATTACTCTCAATTTTTCTTAAATCTTTCCACTTAAATAAATAAAAACATCTTTACTATCTTAGCTGTGATTTCACCTAATAGTATAGTATAAAAATATTATCAATAAATCATAACTTATCTTTACTCATCATCTCAAATATTCATTAACTTTAATCAATCTTCTTTTATTTATTTCTCTAAATACTGTTTTTAGAATTTAAAATAATTTTACATCACATTATAAATGATTTATAAAATTTATAATTACAAAATTTAATTAAAACAGAATAAATATACTTAAATTTTAATCGTAAAATAAACTATAATAAATTTATATATGTAAAAATACTTATTTTATTTATATTTTAATTATTTTGAAATGATTATTTATCTATATTATTAATATGGTGAATTTTCTGACACAACTTTTTTAATTTTATTATCTATTTTTAAAATTTTAAATTATTATCATAATATAAAAACATCGATACAATAAAATAATTATTTATAATAAAATTATTTATGATTTAATAATATTTTTTATTTCAAGAATTATCTATATTATTAACTAAGAAACTCTGTCATTTGATGTATAATTGTTTTTTAATTTTATTTATTAAGTAACTATTTTTTAAAATTCAAAAAACTACTTATGATAAAAATATCATCTAGACATTAAAATAATTTTCTATAGTAAAATTCTTTTATAGTTTAATAATATTTTTTAAACTATAAAATAATTTTTTAACAATATTTGTAAAATTATTTGATAGGTAACAATTAGACAAACTCACGTGTTCATCTAATAAAATTAAAAAAAGAAAAAAAAAACTATTTGATAATTGGCTAGTTGATATGTTATGGGAGGAGAGGATGGTCACACGATGATGGAAGCGCGTAACGGACAAGGAAGTTGGTTGTCCCTTTGGAAGTTGTTTCAATGTTCATTGCATATGTTTTGTCTGGTCTCCATCATTTGGGAAGTTTAATTTACAGAAGTTTTGTGGTCCTAACACTTTCTTTATAGCTTGGTTAGTTTATTTATTTATTTATTGTTACTTTAGGTTTAATTGGAATTTTTTTATCGTTTTATATATTGAAATTGTAAGAATTCATTTTTTTTATAGTTTAACTGATATATTTAAATGTAACATGTTATTCTAATTTCATCAATTGAATTTTTTAAATGTTACAATTACATAATTGTAATCCTCTCATTAATTAAAAATCTGTTTACATCAATACCATAGTCTTTCAACTATACACTATATTATTGACTAAAAGTTAATTATTACTATTTGAATTTTATTTTTTTATATAATAAATCTCTTTTATAATTTTTTATTTTTAAGTAATATTTTTTTAATAAGTGTTGATAATAAAAGCGTGAAACAACGTATTTATACTATTATAACATGATTTATGTATTCCAAAATCTTTTTGATAAACATTTAAACAAATCTTTTTGATAAACAATTTTTGATAAAAATTGTTAAAAATAAAACAGATAGTTAGGAAAAGTATTTCTACTTAAAACCTGGAAAGTTCAATTGTCACTTGATTAAAATAATTGATATACTTTGTAACGCTAATTTAAGTTTAAATCTTATATTAAATGATAAAAAAATTAAATAACATATATAATGAAAAGGATCTATAATCTATAATGATATTGTCTTAAGGTCTTAGAATTAAAAATAATAATGATCTCTTATGAAAATTTAATTTGAGTCTCATTATTGTTGAAAAAGATTTATTAATTATCGTAAGTACTTACGTAGTTGGCACCTCTAATTTATTAGTTATCGTAACGTATTACATAATCTTTATATATATTTTTTAAAAAGAAAATATTGAGCTCTTAAAGTCAATAAGCAAGTTTGGATGAGAAGTCATATGTACATAAGTCATTCCTAACGTTTAATATAACCTTCTCTTTCTTTTCTGGTTAAACTACTTGCGTCCTTTTCAGATTTCAAAAGCACAAATTTCGCACCAATATTTGGTGGAATGTTACATCATTTAATAATATTAGTATACGCTATTGATGCTTCAAATATGACTACGAATCATCACCTCAATGTAATATGTTGGATGTCCTTGTTTTAGACCATAGAATTGTACAAGCAGCTTTAAGCACTATATAAAATTATATAAACTTCTTCTATCCAAATTTAAATTATATATTGTTGCCATTATTTATAATAACATTTCAAAATTAAATAATAAAAATAATTAATCGAATGATTCATATTTAAATATATTTTTAAAATTTGATTATCGGATTCTTAACTTGTAAAAACAATTTTCAATCCAAGGATAAATTATGGAAAAAAATATTATTGAATTGATAATTATTTTCTATATTTAGCAATATTAAGATGAGTGACATCCTATCTAAAGAAAGAATACACATATATAAAATAGTCAGAAAACTTTTTGAAGAAAACTTTCTTTAAATAGATTCATTGGAACATTTTCTACCCTAATAAATCAATTTAGAATTTTCTGACTTGTTCTAGAATGGGAAGAAAAAATAAAATTAAAATCAAAATTATGAAACAGTAATTTAAAATAACTAATTAAAAGTATTGAGTTTAGATCTTAATTATTTTAAGAGAAGAAATAAAATAAAAAAAATAATTTATGATTTTTAATATAACTAAAAATAAAATAAAAAGATCGGACCTTTGTGTAAATAGAGAAGTGTGAAGAGGAGTGTTGCATAGCTTATCATACCTAGCACAATAAATCTTTTAGGTTTACTTAAGTTTCTTGGTAGTTGAAAATTCATGAGAAGAATTATTTTATTCATAACATTAAACTTGATATAACCTTAAAATATATAATGGATGCATTATCTTTATGAGACTTAGTTTAAGGCGTTCAATGACCATAGGAGCGACCAAAGGTAGTTGAACATGAGGCAAATGAGGTGCATAGAGTTACTTAAAGACTGTAACTTCGAGTTGCGATACCACCTTGGAAAGGCCAATGTTATTGTTACACTTTGAGTATAAAGAAGACTCAAGTTGTTGATTTTATGGTAAAGGAGTTGGAATTGGTGGAGAAATATAAGGATTTGAACTTTGGATTAGAATTGTAAGAAGAGCACATTAATTATAATTAACTAATGTTGATGGTGAAGGAGTAGTGTTGATGGTGATGATTTACTGATTTTAGCTTGAAACTATGATTAGAAAGTATAGTTAACTTATGTATCTTATGAATGTTGTTAATTTTAAGGAGAAATGTCACATTGTAAATATTAGGATATCTATTGAGTGAGAGTTCCAATTGTAAAGTCATTCAAATTTTACAAACTTATGAACTCATCTAGAGAATAAAGTTAAGTGGTCAAAGTTGAAGGAGGTTCCTATAGCAGAATTGGAGTGAAAGAGAATCATTCTAGTCATGCTATATGAAATTAACCGTATCATGGTATATGTAAAAGAATAAAAGAATATTTAAAGAGATGCAGCAAGTGATCCACACATGCATGTAAAAGTGTTAAAAAGCCTTTAAATGTTACATCAAATGTTACAATTTTTGTTCATCTTCAAGATGATACAAGAATAGAGATTGATCTTAATTTTAAACTTTTCACTATTTGTGTACTTATCTTAGAGAGACATCGCGTACTTAGATAGTTTGGGTAGACTTTATGTACTTGTTGCAAGATAGAAGTGACAATAATAGTATTTGTATCTTCTTTTATATAAGGAAACTCTTTATAATTAACATTTGAGAACTAAACGTAGCCCACGTTGAGGTAAACTAATATAACAACTAAGTTATAAATGGACCTTCTATTCTACATGCAAATCTTCTTGGTTAGTCCTTTAAAAATGGTTTGTGAACTTATTCATAAAACCATAAAACAACTTCCTATTATCGTCAAATATGTTTCTTGTAACAAGATTTTTAAAAGTATTTTATTAGCTCTATTAAAATTCATCCCCTTTATAAGATAGTTGTATCTTTTAAACATTATGTTACTTAAAACAACAAACTTGTATGTTAAACGTTTAGTACACTAAACATGCTTAAATGCTCTACAACATTTATAACATCAAATGCATGTATGGTTTGTAGTTTTTTGTCTGTGGTGCTTTGCTTCTCTTTATTTGTGCATATCATGACAATACCAAGCTTTATTCAAAATTATGTACAAGATTAGAAGGACGTTAAGAAATAGGAAGACATTCTTAGAATATTTCCTTAATTTTTTTTCTCTGAGGAAGTCATACACGCCACCTTTGCGAAAAGCTTTGTTGCTTTGGCGCTACCATGTACCTGACTTTGTACCTAGAGGCTACCTACTTTCCTCGAAGTCAACTCTTTATAAGTAACAATTTTTTCTCAAAGAAGGCAGGACTAGATGAAGAGAAAAATACAAGAATTTATCTTTAACTCTTACGTTGTTATTCTTTATCTGAGCTTCCATAGTCTAACGCTTTTTTTTTGTTTAAGAAAATTTTTTACAAGTCTTCAAATTTCATTGTATTGAAAACATACTCTCTTTGAGAGTTGTGATATGTATTTTTTTCAAAAATACTTTCATTGTGTTTGTAAATTTTGAAGAGAATCAAAACACTTGGTAGTTTAGTTTAGTTGAGTTAAATGGTTTAGTCAGAAAGACTAGTGTTGAACCAAGAGTGCGTAAACTCGTATATTCAGATTGCATAGTTGTAAATAAAGAGTGGTGAAACTCATAATATTTGAAAAGATTAGTAGAACCCCTTAAGAGTACTAAAGAGAGAACTGAACATAACTTAGCTTAAGTGAACTAGTATACACTAGTAAAAAAAGAGGTTTTTAACTCGCACCCGAAGCGTATCAAAATGCGGTGAAAATTTTGTAATTTTTACGAAACTATATGCCTCGGTTCAATTGGAACTGATGCCGAAAGGCTATACTACCTCGGTTCTCTGACCAACCGAGGCAAAAAACCCTACTTTCCCTTTACAAATCAGACTTTTCACATGCCAACCTTTTCAAAATAGGCCTACTGCCTCGATTCTGTGCAGAACCGAGGCAGTATGTCTTGCCAAAAGCTGACAACCTCTGTATTTGAACGTTTCAAATTCATTTTGTCAACCTCTACTGCCTCGGTTCCATATGAACCGATGTCATAAGGCCTTTATGCCTCGGTTTAACCACGAACCGATGCCTATAGTTATAAATATCTTTAAATTTTTTCCATTTATAATTTTATTTTAAATTTTTTCTGAAAGGTTTACGCCTCGGTTGTCTTTAGAATCGAGGCAGTAGAGTCTTATTGCCTCAGTTATCTACTTAACCGAGGTAATAACTTCTTCAATTTTTAAAATTCAGACATTTCATTCTCCCCTTTCATTCTCCCGTTTCATTCTTCCATTTCATTCTTCCCTTTCATTCTCCCCTTCCACAAGCTTCTCACCACCACCATCCTCAACTCGCACCAGTCAAACTCAACCTCAGACTCACATGCGAATTGTTGCTTCTCATCTCGCGCGAATAGTTTGTCGCGCTGCCTCCACCACTAGTCGCTACCGCTATCTCCCCTACTGGTTGTCGTTGCTGCCTCCATCATTCATCACTGCCGCTACCTCCACCACTAGCCACCATGATAAGATTTTTTAACCTATTGTTCCAAGTTGTTGCCTCTACTTCTCTCTCACGAACTACGTTGTTTGTTATCGTCATTGGATGTTCGCCATTGTCACTAGCTGTTTGTCACCGTCTTCGGTCGTTCGTCGTCGCCTTCAACCGTTCGTCACACTGTTTTGTCACCGCCTTCGTTGTTGTAGATAAAAAAGAAAAAAAAATGATTTTGAAAAGCAAAAGTTCGCATTTTCTGAAAAAAAAAAGGGATCTACCACCTCGGTTCGAAACCAACAGAGGCAAAAGACCCCCCACATAATGCCTCAGTTCAGAACCGAGACATAAAGGCTACCCCTTTTTGCCTCGCCTGTATATACCTCGATTCAGGAATCGCTGCATATAGACGAAAACAATCGGTGTCGTTTCCCTTTATTGCACTAGTGATAAAAACAAGCTTGTCTTGTTTGCTTTCCTTTATATATGTTTTCCTAAATGTTGTTCAAAAACTTAAAGTGTTTAATACATATTTGCGAAAAAGTTTTTCAAAACTCTATTCAACTCCTATTCTAGAGTTTTTCGTTTGTTTCATTTCAAACATAAACATAAAGATAAAACAAGTCATGAATTAAGATTACAAACATATCAATCATGGAACAATACTCCTTGTGGAGTTTTAAAGTCGTTTAAGTAATCTAATGTAAGACCTAGAAAAATTAGATATCTAAAAAGTGTGGTAGTTATGGGAATCGTTATTTAAATAAGAAAAAATAATTATTAAAGTAAAATGTAACACAATTATTTAGAGTTTCTTAATATGGATTAGTGATTATGTGTTTGGTTCTTGCTGTGCATAATAGATATTTAATTATTTTATTATTTGTTTATGTAAAATTATATATTAATATTTATAATAATTGTTATGTATTTATTAAAGTGTGAATGTGTTGTTATATTTATTTGAAAATTGTTTTTGGTGGGAACGTGAGATCTTAAAAATTTTAATAATTAGAAAAATTTAATATTAGATGTGTTGCGAAAAATTTAATATTTATTTATTTAATTATATTAAAATTGTAATCTTCAGAAACAATAATACTGATAAGATATAATATTTGATCCTGTCAAGAAAATCAGAATCTCTTCTCTCCAACAATGTTAAAATATTTATTAACGTGAACCGGTTGATTTTTTTTCTTATATTTATATAATGAATTTGTTCTATTTCAATGTCATCTTCCTTCGTACGCATATATAGTCTGTAGATAATATATTATAAATTAGAAAAAAAACAGTTATAATTTGGAATGCTTTTGTCTTTTCATCACGTCACCTATTTTATTTACACTTATTTTTCAAAACGTAGAAATTTACCATACCAATACAATTTATAAATTCTATATGCATAAACATATTTTTCTTCGACGTTGATTTACGATTCAAAAGTCATAATCATATTTGTTTAAAATATCATAAAGGTATTTAGTATGTTTAAGACAATTTTGATAAAAAACTGAAAAAAAAAATTCACATCATCCAAAATTTAAGTTTAAAGATAGTTTAAATACATTTCATAATTTAATTCCGTAAGACATTTTCTAAGGATCAAATCACTATGAAACTTTAAGTTTTAAGAAGAGAATACTTAAGATACGAAGATTGACCACAAATATATTATTTTAGTAAACTTGAAGTTGAAACAATCACCTAGAAATTACAGTAGACTATTATACTATAGGACATTATAGGTTATCGTCTATGAGGATATATAGATGATAATGGTTAACAAAAAAAACCATGGTTTATATATATATACATATATATTTATAGATGATGATTTTTAGCAAATCATTCTTAATAAATATTTAAATAGATGAACTTTAGAAGAATTATTGTCTATAAAAAAATATAGACATAATTTTGTAGTTAATAATTAGTGTATGTATATGCATTAATAATTGATCATGTAAGAATAAATAAGTTATGTCAAAGATTAATTTTCTTTTACATTAACCCTTAATTGAGAATTTGTTCTATTATCTCATGTTACTTAGAAATAAAAATCAATAACAATTTAAATAGACTTTCCTCTCAATTCTAAAATGAACAATATATTAATTGTGATTATCAATTCTAACAATGTTATCACAATTACTTTTTAAATATTATAATATCATAAAGAATAAACTACCAAATTATTATTTCCTTGGATTAAAAATAGAAGTAACATAAATTTCTAAAAGCAATTAATTATAGTTTGGAGAGAGATTTAGTACCTCTTGCACAAAGGCTTCAGTTTCAGACTTAGACAGATCTGAGTGAAGAGCTTGAACAATCTCTTTCTCATGTTCTTCACTCAACTTGATGAGGGCCTTCAACTGGGAAATTCTCCATTCGCATCCACGTGTCTTGCCACAATCAAACGCTGCTCTCAGTTCCTCAACCATCGCTAAAGCATCTTCTGAACCAAACACTTTCTTCTTCGTGTTCGACGCCATGTTGTACGATGATGAATTTGGAGCATACACGAATGTTTTCCAGGGTTCACAAATCACAAACATATATGTAATAGCAATGGTTATTAGTCTCTTGTATTCATATTGTTTGTCCTTATCAGTGTCTTGTTCTTATAATTGTAGTATTGTCATTATTCACTTTATATATTATAGTGTGGTCCGACGGAGGAAGCTATGGCTGTCTGTTGTCTTCTTTACTTCAGATTTTCTTAATTAGTGGAATTGTATGTGTTCAATATATTATATTTTGATTATTTTTAATTGGAATGGTTGAATTATAATTAACAATATCATAAAAATATATTCATGATGTTTTTTTTTTATCTGGAAAAAATTGGGTTCTCCCAACCCAAATATAACAAAGTCAACAACATATAAAACTACAAAATACAATATAATAAGAAATTCTTTGATTGTCCTTCCTACCATAAGGAAAATCCAATATGAAAAATGTTCATATTTTGGCAATGATACTCTTCACAAGATGCTGAATATACTATTAATTAAGTTATTTCGGTACAATATAGCAAGCCTCGTGGTTCCTTTGTTGCCATAGTGTCTTTATCTTATCAAATACATGTAGCACTTATGATATAGATTGTCTTATAGTATTAGATGTGCATTCTCTTTGTAAACAATGGTTGTTGGTTTCTCTCAAAATTACCATCTACGACAGATTAGCTACTTAAATTGGTATATAAACACTATAAAAATTATTCCATTGAGGTTTTTATTTTAATTTGATTATGTTGAGGATTTATTTTAATTTGTGGGAGTTTTTACTCTCTGTAATTTAATTTGAGAGAATTTTTAAACCCTATGCAAGTACGTTCATTACCTTTTCTTCGGAGGTTTACGACAACTTTGATATTTGATTTATATTGTAGAATTTTTTTTTTAGAATTTTAACCTTATTATATTGATGACTATTATTTTTTAGATATTTAAAACCTTCTTTATTTATAAATATTTTATTACATACTTCAATCCTACTGTTTTTTTTTTCATTTCAAAATTTAGAAAAGGTATACATAGAAAACTTGCATGCCTACATGATGTAACTTGTAATTTAACTTAATATAGAAAATTTATATAGGACATAGACACAAATTCATATAATATTAAAATAATATTTGTGTAATACAAATTTAATAAACACATAGCTAAATTGATATTGGTCAGGTGTTGATATGAAGTTAAGAATAACTAAATTGTTAGAAACAATTTACAAGAGATAGTGAAATACAGATGGGAGGTAAGTTTGGTTTGTCAAATGAAGATTGGTTGGTCATGCAAAAGAAGGATCCTTTAAAGTTGAGGTTTAGAGGTTAAGAAGTTGTGTTGAGAATAGTGGTTAGACCAATCTACACTATTGAACATTAGATCATTTAAACATATTTTAGTCAGGTAAGGTGTTGAGAGTAATATCTTGGTCTAGTTAAGAGGTTTTGATAGGAAAGTGAAGAGAGCAAGTTTCTATTCCAATCTGATTAATGAATTTTCGAGGTTGAAAATTTTTGTTGATGGGGAGAATGTAAGAACTGAGAAATTTGAGTATATAGAGTAGATGGGTGTTTTATTTTATTGAGACCGACTTATTTTAATAATAAAGGTTTCGTAATATAAAAATAAGATTATATCGCATCTCATTATCTAAAACACAAGTCATCTCTCTAAAAACAATTCTCTTGAGTTCTCTACCTTCACTCTACCTTTTTTTAACTCTTAAGTAATTTCTTTGACAATCAGGAGGTGCCTAAATGATCACAACAGCGAGGTCTACGTTTCTACCCGATCGATTTCTTCTCTAGAGTAAGTAAGTTTCGACTCTTTTTTTCTTTCGTCGTTCTGTTCTAAAATATCTGGTTTTGAGGGTTGATGCATATGTTCACCCTTATCTATTCCTCGTTCCTTGTCAATCAACGTTCCTAATGATCTATTTTGATCTCAATTATGAGGTTTATAGGTGTTCCTAGGATTCCTTAATCTTGAAGCAAGGGTTTGACATGTATGGAGTTTGGTAGCTTCGGTGTAAGGTAAGGGAAGCTAATGTTATTTTTCTAATTTAATTATTAAGTATAAAATGACATTTGGAAGTATATGAAATTGACGGATTGTGTTGAAAATGATGATGAACTAGTTGAATGATATTGTGTAATTTGTTGAGTATGTGTGGAATTGATTAATTGTCATTAATGATGTTGTTGTGATGTTGTATTGATGATTGGAATCAGCTGAAATGGTTAAAGAGTGGTGAGTATCGAAGTATATGGTTTAGTAATTGAAATGGAGGTCTTAATAGGCAAAATTGTAAGATAATGGTTGGAGTGAGTAATATTATATTTCAGGTCTATTTTCATGTCAATTAAAACTTATTAGAGCTTAGAGATAGATTAAATATGGGATACAAACTGATGTTAGTCGGTAGGGTGAAGTTTATAAGGTTTTATGCTAAATTTTAGGGGTCTGAACAGTTGAGAATTTGGATTAGGGATCAAATGGGAGAAGCTGGTTTTGGAGGGTTGTCTTATGGTCATTTTAAACTTGTATAGGCTGTTAGTTAAGAGGAATCTGATGTAAAAATGAAATAGTGGTTGATAGGTTGGTATGGTTTTATGGTCAATATCGGGGTTTTGAATGGTGACATTTTGATTTAGATAGTCTGTGCTAAAAGGGATGGTTTGGGGTCGATTGTTGAGTCATTTCTAACTTTTTAGAGTCCTTAAGTTACTTGAGCTAGAATAGGTAGAATGTGATTTTGGTCACTAAGTTAAGAATTTAGTTGTTTTAGAGTTTATACCTTGTTGTAAACAATTTATTATTAGTTTAAGATAGGTTATACATTTTTCTTTAGGTATAAAATAGTTTATAATCCAATATAGGAGTGTTAAAACTTAGTAAAAGTGATTAAAATAGGTAATGAGTAGCTTAGAAGTGTTAATTTTGCTGTTTTAGTTTTGCATAATTTTGCAGGCTAGTTGGACGAGTATTTGGGGGGGTTTTGACAGAGAGTTATAGTGGTTGAGCGAGCCAGCTCGCTGAGCTTGGGAACTTACTGTTTTGCCTCTAGCTAGGTGAGAAGAGTCTGTTAGTTGGGCGAGTGAGTCTGTTTTCTTAAGTGTTTTGGAATCCTTTTACCTATGTATATGGTTTGAAAAGATATATTGGTTTATTATATGATATATGGAAATGTTTAAAACTTATGTTTTGAATGGAATGAGATGTATAAGAGTCCTAAGGAGGATTCTTAAGGGTTGTATAAAATGTTGTTAGTAGAAATGTAAGAAATCGATATAGGGGTTATCTTGACACTCTAATGATCATTTATGCTCAATTAGAGATTGATGAGTCATGTCGTGAGAGGAGCAGGAGGTTCTAACTTGGGGGTCTTCTTCATGGTTGAACATTTTAACGGACTAACCTTGTGTGGTAGCTTTGAGTAGGTCAGTTGTTCCACCACACAAGTGTAGAACCTTCCATGGCTCGATATTTATACTATATTGTAAAGGTTTTGGCCAAGTCTGAGTTAGTGGTGTGCATGGGAAAGATGTTTTGATATGTGTGAACTGAGTTGTATGATGAAATTTTATTTTTACCATGTTAAATTGTTTTATCATTAGCTCACCCTTGCCTTTGTTTTTGTTTGTCTGTGTGCGTTTTCTCTTTTGCGATGAAGCAACAACATAGATAGTTTCTTTTGTTCTCTATATAGACTTTTCTTCATTAGAAATATGTAGTTATTGTAAGTATATATTCATCTATGTAACATTTTATTTTAATCGTTTTATACTATTAAAATGAGATGTTACAATTTTCACATTTTTTAATTTTCTAATTCAAAAATATATTATGTATTATTTTTCTTGAAAGTAAGCCTATTTGTTTTTGTAACAATCAAACAACACGCTACAAACTCACTACTAGAATTTCTACTATCAAAAGGTTTATATAACTTAGATTTTTCTAACATTGTGTTCGTTCGAAGAGAGAGTACTGGTAAGAGGAATTGGAGGAGATGAATTTGGCATATTAACTATGTTCGTATCAAGGGATTTAGAATGAATAATTAGCGTTGATTTATGAGATGAAGCGTTTTTTTCATCTCCGGGAATGCA
Organism: Vigna angularis; assembly: GCF_016808095.1. Taxonomy (NCBI): domain Eukaryota; kingdom Viridiplantae; phylum Streptophyta; class Magnoliopsida; order Fabales; family Fabaceae; genus Vigna; species Vigna angularis. Next base: position 4,264,507 of record NC_068976.1, on the reverse strand, counting down.
ATGAGATTTGAGGGTAATTATGGTGAAAACTCTCTTCTACCCCTGATAATAAGCACATACCACATGAAGAACATTCAACACCATATAACAAAGCACAATTAGTCTTCCCGCCCAACTTCACAACAAACATAAGTAGTTTTGCCGTAAGTTGTGTTTCTAAAAAAAATCAAAAAGAAAGTCAAAGATAATACACAAATGGCGAGATTGAAGATGAAACCTTCAAAACGCATATCTTTATATCAGTAACCATATTTCTTTTAATTTAAATATTTAAGATAATTTTAAAGCGTGTAATTAATTTTTTAGATATATTGAAATTATTTTTAATTTTAACTTTTTGATAACCTGATTATTATTTCTTTTAAATTTATAATAACTCAGAGTATAAAAAGACATAATTACAAAAATAATTAATATTATTTCACTTTATTGATTAGCAAATAAAAAACATTTTCTTAAATAGTTAAATTAAAATTAAAATATAGATATAATGTATAAAAATTAATTTTTATTTTTTTTATCATTATAAACATTTTTACAATAAAATATAACATTAAAAGTTATCATTTTATATTACTTTTATAACTAGGGACATTTTGATAATCTTCAATTTCTATCAATTAAACAATTTTTTTTATCTATCACATCAATTAAATTCTACACTAATTTTCACAAACTTTACTTTCAAATCCAGTTTCACTCATCTTCAAATCTTCTAAAAAAAACAATAATCAATTCACTCTCAAATCCCCTCAAATCCATTCACTCACCCTCCCAAATTAATCTTGTAAAATAAACACACCCTAAAAGATATGTTCGGATTTGTAGAAATTTTGAAAATATGAGAAATATAACAGATATATTGTATGCAGTAAAACTATATCCTTAAACTGGTATTATTGTTTGTTTACATATCCATTATAATTATATAAAAAAGTTGCATAAAGGACAGGTACGATATCAATGCAAAATAGTTTGCCTTACCTACCAATCGTTTGGGTTCCAAGCAAAAAGAGTTGAAAAACACAAAATATTTTAGAGACCTAGTGAAATATCACCGAAATAATCAAAACACAAATTAAAGAACAAACGAGTTAAAAGAATAATATTTTTTAACATATAAGACCATTGAAACCTTAAAATGCATGAAGAACTAAATAATTAAGAGCAAGGAGATTTTAGAGAAAAATAGACTTACTTTAAATTGAATTATGATTGGATAAGAATCCTCTATACTTAATTAACCTTATAGTTGATAGGATGTCTTACTTGAAAAATCACAATTGAAGGTAGAAGTTAGAAAATAGTGTAGTGTGAAAGAAAAAGAAAAACATGAAAAAGAAAATTAAAAAATAAAAAGAGAAAGAGAAAAAGCAGAGAGGAAAGGAAAAAATAATGTGCTGCCTCGTTCTAACATAGCTTATGAGGTTCATTTCACTTTGACTAGATTGTCCAATTCATTTAAATCAAGACCATTGCAATATTTATTATAAGTTAATCATATTGCCTTAGAAGTATTATATCTATCTCTACTTTTACTTATATATATATATATATATATATATATATATATATATATATATATATATATATATATATATATATATATATATATATATATATATTATGGTGTTAGTGTTCAAACAATGACCTTGCATCCAAGGTGAAGCCTTATTTAGATACAGTTAGCAAATCTTTATTCTGCTTCATCCACGCTATAAAGATTGTTGAGACCATAGATAGTCTAATCTTTAAAATCTCGCTAGACGATCTAGCTTTAGAATCTAATGGTTTTAATAATAACAAACACTTTATGTATTATGTTTTAATGTACTTAATAGTATATATATATATATATATATATATATATATATATATATAATGTGTATTTTTGTTACAGCTGAAGGAAACTATGGACCATACAATAATTTTTTTTCATCTCGGTACATATAGTCTAAAAATCTAAAAATCGATGGTCAATTTAACCTTGTCTAATGATTCTTATATTTTTTTTAATATAATACATGCATAATGATTAAATATTATTCTACCAATGGATATATTATTTGTGTTTAAATCGTTTTTATAAAAAATATGGTCTTACGATTATCTATTTTAAGAAATAAAATAAATTTGATTATGTTTAACTTCAATTTCACTGTTTGCAAATATTTATTCAATTATTTCCTTAAGCATAAACAACTTGGAAGAATGAAATTATTTTTTTCTTTTCAAGCATAAAAAAAGGAGATTCACTTTTTTAAACTCAGATCTTTCATAATCAAGAATTAGATTATTCAAGTTGTAATAATCATCTCTAATAATACTACAAATAGAGTTTAAGTTGAAGATCAAGAACATTCTACAAACAATTCTTTTATAAATCCTTCACTAAATTTTAATTTTTAGCTTATAGTGTGTTCTCTTTAAGATTGTTTTTCTTTCTATTGAGACTTTTTAATTTAAGGGGAAACTAAAAAGGTTAATTAAGAGTGATTTGTGTACTCGTGAAAATCAGAAGCGGTTTGTGTACTCGTATAACTAGAAGAGATTGACGTACTTGTTTTTGTAATCTTTGTTTAATTAATCTAACATCTTAAACAACTCTTATGTAGATTGATTAAGAGAAAACTTAATATAACTTATGTGTTTAGGATGACCCAATATAAAATTTGCATGTTGTTTGATTTGTTTTACATTAGATGGTCTAGTCTTGTCTTGCATGAAAAAAGATTAAGGCTTTATTCAACCTTCCCCCTTCTTGAGCCATTTATTCCAACAAGTGCTACTAGAGCTATGGAAATAAACTCTATGGAAGGTGAAGGTCAAGCTGTCAATCATCACCCATGTTTAAAGGCAAGAAATATGATATATGGAAACTCAAGATGGTGGCATACCTTGAGTCTTATCAATACATATTTGTTGCATATCATGGAAAATGGGATTCCAACCTTGTATGATAACAATGGAAATTTGTTTCCATGTAGCTTTTAGAATAAAAAGTAAAAGTATCATTATTAATTAAATGTTAAAGCTAGACACAATCTACTACATGCTTTGTATGAGCAGGAAATTACTAAAGTCCATGCTATGACGTCTACAAAGGAGATATGTGCCTTATCCCATGAAGGATCAAATGAAATAAGAAGGAATAAGTTAACTATCCTCAAACAATAGTATGAGATGTTCACCATGAAGAAAAACAAAATCATGCAATCCATGATTGTTAGATTATAAACCATCCTTATGAGTGTGAGATCTTCTGGAAACATGGTAAGTCAATATGAGGTAAATGATAAGATGTTACAAACACTTTAACCAAAATGGAGAACTTAAGAAACAACATTAAAAGCATATAACGATTTAGAGATAATGTCATTTTGAAGAATTGGTAGATATACTTAACAATTCATGAATAAGTTCTACAAGGAGATGCTTAAAAGAAGAAAAGAATGACAAAGTAATTATTTAAAGACCAATAAAAAAGCTAATAAGTCTATGTCTTAAAGCATATGAAGTGGTAGACCATGGGTCACATGAGTTTGAATATAAAAAAGATGATGATTTGTCCTTTCTAACAAACATGCTTAAAAGAACATTGGGGAACCATGCAAATTTTGGTAAGAATAGAAAGTACGAGAAAAGAGAAAAGGAAGAGTAAAAGGAAAACGTTGTGTGCTATAATTGCAAGAAACTTGAACACTTTAGAGCCAAACGTCCAAAATAAGAAAATAATGACAAAGAGAAAAAGGCATAAACTATTTCATAAGGAAAATAACTTCATGGCAACTTGGGAGACCTAGATTCCTTGAAATATGAGTCAAAACAAGAAGTTTGTAAGATCCAAAAAAATATTTTTTATTGATAAAATAAATTAAATGGATGGAGGTTTACATTTAAATTATTATGTTGATGATATGACTAAAGGATATGGTAGCTTAGTTGGCTTAAGCTTGTTAGTAAGGGAGGTCATAAGTTTAACTCTCATATAGAACACTTATTATTAAGAGTTAAAATATGATATGAATATATATTATTAAGTTAAACTTATGATCAAACGATATCATGACTCAAATGCCTAGAGTGCATGTTATAGAGGAAGAGGTCATGTGTTCAACTTTGATTCATATCTGTGTTTTGTATGTATGTCATTGGATTTTTATTTTGTACGTTGCATGTAAATCTCACTCTTTTAATCAAAGGTACAATCCTATCCCATTTTGAAAATATTCACTTTTATATAAATTGTAATCATCGTACCTTAAATTTTAGAAAATTTTGGCTGCATTTCACATTTGTCTTTAAGTGACACGAAATGAAAGTGGTGACACAAAATCTCCACAATCAAATATGTTCCCAAAGATCAACATAAAATGCAATGAATCAAAATTAAGTAAAATATATGGAATGTAGATTATAAGTTATGTACTAATCAACTAATGAAGATTTATTACTCTTCTCAAACTATCCAACTAGACAATTCAAGATTCAATATAGTTATTGGAAAGTGGATTCTACTGTTCACCATTTTTAGAGATAAAAAAATATCAAATAACCACCACTTGTGAGAGGTGCAAGAAAGAAGAAGGGAATATTACTTAGAGACATGAGATCCCTAACCATCCATTATATTTTATGAGATTTTTTTTTATGTTTGAGATATTGATTGCATGGTTCCATTTTCTATTTCTTCTAGTTACTCTTATATTTTACTTATTGTTGATTATGTGTCTAGATGGGTGGAGGATAATTCTACCATGACTAATGATTCTAAAATTGTTTTAAGTTTTATTATTTCTAACACTTTTTTGTAGCTTAAAGTTGTTATGAGTGATAAGAGGGAAAAATTTTAAACAATAGCAACTTTATTCCAAAAGTGTAAGGTTACACATAGAGTTTCTACACCATGTCATTGACAAGTTGAGAATGCTTTAGACAAACCACACCACAAATAGTGCTTGTGTATGCTAAACCATACAACTTTATTCCAAAATTGTAAGGTTACACATAGAGTTTCTACACCATGTCATTGACAAGTTGAGAATGCTTTAGACAAACCACACCACAAATAGTGCTTGTGTATGTTAAACCATACAACTTATGTTTATTAGGCTAAAGAAAACACTTATGTTTGATGACACTTAATGCTTAAAATTATTACATTTTACACTTTGTTGTTTAAGCACATAACTAAAATAAAACAAAAGGATTTATTTAACTTTGATCTAACAATGGTGATTAAAGAAGTATTTGTATTCTTTATCTGAGGGAAGATAAAAAGGATTTTCTAAAAATAATACTATGTACTTGTATGAATCAAAAGTGACACTAAAACAATAATTTTTTTTGTTATATATTAATTATAGTGAAACCTTTCAAGAGTTAGTTGAAATGGAACTAGGTATAGCTTAATTGAAGTGAACTCGTATAAAACAATAATGTATCTCTCATTCTATTATAAGTGTATATTGTCTATCGTGTATGTCTTTGCACGCAAGTCTTGCAGAAAGATATTTGTGAAAACATTTATAAAACCCTAAATAATAGATGTTACAACCCTAAATGAATGTCTATATATTTATATATGTTTAGCTTTCTATAATTTGATTGGCAAAATCTTATTCTTAAATTACTATAAATCAAACCTACGAGAGCTTTATTTTATAGTTTGATTCTATTTCATAGACTTATTTTCATATAACCTAAATTCTAAACTAAGGATGACAAATGAACCTTTTATATAAACTTGTCAAATTAGTCCATCTCATAGAACTTGGCCCTCATGGGTTGAGGCCAAAAAAGATCACAAAGCCAAACTATTTTTTATTAAAAAAGTCAACATGACCAAATATCTATAAAGTTCTATGAACAAGGACCCGGCCTTCTCTGACAACTTTATTTCTAATAATCTATTGCTAATATTATTCAAAGTTTTTTTTACTAAGTTAACATATTAGTCTAACATATGTTGTAACTTAATCATATCCACTAATCATGCGTTCTTGAATCAAATTATGCAATTGTATTAACATCTAGTTTATTATTTTTTTTAATTTTATAAAATTATGTGTATTTTTATTCAATTTTGATATACAATGTTTATATTATATTAGCATTGTTTTATAAAAACAATAACTTATTTGATTTTCTTATGGATGATTCTTTAGAGAAAAAACCATTTACTTTTAAATTTGAAACACGCTTATTATATTTTAGATGTCAAAACCAAAAATAATTTAAAAGCTTATTTATATATAATCTTTTTTAAATAGTTTATCAAAATAATTTCATAAAACATTCAAAACATGAAAGAATTAAAAAAATGTGCTTTTACAATTGTATCCAAATATAAGTAATTTTGGAACTTATAAAAAATGACTTATTTGGAACATTTTTTTCTTTCAAAATTGCCTTATTTTTAAGCTTAAGCAAACTTACCATATATATATTTTCAACTTTTCAAAATAATGAAATCATATATTTTATAATATGATTACAATTAAAAATTTATTTTGAATAGCTTTTTATAAAATCAATATTTATATATTTATATTTAAAGAAAAAATATATTAGTAAAATATCATGAAAATTTTGGAAAGTGGTTAATAGAGATCACAAAGCAAATGAAAGAAATAACTGAAAATTAATTAAAAATGAACTAATTTAGTTTTGGAGGGTCAATCTCATCCTCTCCCTATCCCAACCCACTTTATGTGGGGCTCTAGGGACTAGGGATTTTTAAAAGCTCCCTGTTAAGTGAGCTAGAAAAATAGGACTTGATTTTAAAATGGTTACGGTCAGTCATGGGCTAGGATCGCAAATGACAACTCTACTTCTATATGAGTATTATTTGAACTTGTCCCAATTTTGATGGAGAATGTTCACTTTGGTATAGGTATAGATAATATCCAAATTTTTAAAATGGTTATGGAGATCAAAATGAGTATGTATATATTTGTCGATCCTTATATTCGATATTCACTCTCTTTCTTATACTTGATCATACATTTAGTTTATTAAGTAATCTAAACATATTATATGAACATTTATTTTACCTTAGTTTTCTAACTCATTTTCAAGGTACACAATTGATCATTTATACTATTTTTTTTTTTAATTATTTGACCTTAATCTAATTCCTATTTAATACGTATATTTGATATTTATAGAGTTATAATTTTTTTCTTAATATTTGAGATTGAATAAAATTATATACGTATCCTTTTGACATTTAATACTTTATAACATGTTTTCTTTGCTGTGAATTTTATTATTTTTGTAAGGGCCTGTAAATTTATAAAAGGGTCTTTGGGCCTTATGTGGGGCAGCCAGGCCCATCAAACTAAGGTCAACTTGACCTTAGGAGGGGCTCTTCAGAACCCATTTTCTTCCCCTGAACTTCATTTCTCATTCTCTCTAAAACTCTCATGCCCTAAACTCTCTCTGCCTTCTCTCTAGATTTCCAGCTCAAAGAACCGTAGGAATTTGATTTTTGTGTGGCCCAAGCTTCCGCAACGTAGAGATCTCCATTTCTACCGAACGTTTTCTTCATTCCGACTAGGCACTGTTTAGGTCCTTGCTATGAGGTACTGTTAGAGCGTTCTAGTGGGTTGTGCTGCTCAACTTCAAGGTAAGGGGAGCTAGTCATATACTGTTTGGACTGTATTATGTGTTCGTTTGAATAACTTGCGATTTATTTTACTGTTATATTATGTTTTTGGTGATGAGCATGTTGGTTTGTATTATTGGATGATTAACAGTAGCATAATCATGGTGTACTGAATGTTTTTGACTTGGATGAGTTGTTGGTTGTACTGAGTTTCTGATTTGGGGTAAGAATTATGGTAAAATAGTCAATATGGATAGTACAAGTACTAGTTTAGCTTACTGTAAAGGAATGTGAGATAGGGAGATGGGGAAATTGGAGTGTAAAACACAATAGGACAGTTTGGATGACTTAGATAAATAACTTGTGACTCGTTGAGAGTACTGTGTTGGTAGGATAGAAGAATCTTAAAAACCTGAGTTGGCACATCCCTGATCATAGAGTAGCCCTAGCCTAGTCCAGTCAGTTGTGACTAGTCATATGTGCTGGCGTTGAAGGTGAGACTGATGCGTTCAAACATCTGATTCTTCTCCGATGACCAATTGGGTTAGGAAGATGTGGTTGAGGTGGAAATCTTGTGTTAGTCATGTTAGAGGAGTAAAAGGTTAAGAGAGTATTGTTTTTGGTCCTTTGAGAGGAACTGAGGTAGGGAATTTGAGCATAGGTGGTCTTGAGTGCAATTGGACAGTGTGGCTAGCTTGTATGAGTCAATTAGAACAGGTTAAGGTCATAAAACTGAGTAAAGTCATGTTTAAAATGGTAGAATCAAAATTGGGTCCTTGGGTTAATGAACTTGGAAATTTAAGTTGAAAACTTGGTAGTAATCACTTTAGAATCATGCTAAGAACGTTTATAGTCATCTAGACAAGTTTGATTAGGTGTGATACAAGAATTAGGAGGGTTAGAAGTTGGGGAAAATAACTAAAAAATGGTAAAGGATGTGTGAGTTGCCTAATTATGCAGAATCTGCGTCATGCAGATTATGCAGACTCACTATGCGAGTTGTCTCGCATAGCGAGACCCTGTAGAGGGTGCTCACTGTCTTGGTAATTCGCGGTGCGAGCTGGTGCGCTATGCGAATTACCAGAGGGTGATGCTCACTGTTTATGGACTCGCCATGGCGAATCCTATCGCTATGCGACTGATGGTGGTCTGGGATCACTGCCCATTTAATTCGAAGGGCGAGTGGGGCGCATAGCGAGAGCTTTGGGGAGGTTGGTCTCTGTTTGGGTTCTAGCATAGCGACCTGGGTGCGCTATGCGAGAGGTTTGGGGTCTAATGCATGTTGCGACTTAATTCGCTATGCGAATTAAGGTGCGCTATGCGAGAGGATCCTGTCTCGCCTTGCGGATAGTATGCGTTGTGCAAGAAGTTCTGATGACCAGTAGATTAATATACTCTTGTTGTATGATTGACTATGGGGTGGTTACATTGGTTGTGAAATATCTATGGGAACATATTATATTGTATGAGAATATTCAACATGTGATGTATGGTTAAAGAAAAAGGATATGTGGTTAAGAGTATGGTGGATTGACGTAATTCCATGATCTTCAAGGAGAAGATTCATGGTGGTGCAGTAGGGTTTAGAATGATCTACAGGGAAGCTCAGTCTTGGGGGTTATCCTGACGCTCCAATGGTCTTTCATTCTCAAGTAGAGAGGATTGAACCATGTGGTGAGGAGTAGCAGGAGGTCTTAGTCTTGGGGGCTTCCAGTATGCCTCAAGGCCCGGAACAGGCTAACCTCGTGAGTGTGGTAGGGTGGGGAACCCAAGTTTCATAAGCCACACGAGTGCATAACCCGCCATAGCTCGGTAATCATTCTGGTCCGGATGAGTCGGTCTATAAAGTAACGAGTCTTGTGATGTCATTTTACCATGTTTGAGTGACTTTTGCATGTCGTATGTGAATGAATAACATGATTTTTATATCTAGCTCACCCTTGCTTGTTTGTATTGCTTGTGTATGTTTCTTCTTGTGATGATCATCCACTTGGATGGGAGCAGATGGCGAGGAGGTTCCATTGGAGACGGTTTTGGAAGTTGAGGACAATGCTGCCGCCTAGTCTCCTTTGACGTTATTAGTTATTCCTGTCATTTGGAATACTGTTTCCTTTCCAACTTATATTTTAGATCTCTTTGGAATTTAAGCTTAAATTCTGAAACTATTTTGAGGATGACTGTAATCCTAATTATTCTTGACTGTTTTTCTATATTATGCATGATGACGTCTTTAATATATAAATACCTTCTATATAATTGGAATGCCACAATTTTTATAAAAATTTATTTAATTATATTCGAAACAATAAAAGAGAGTAGTACATATAGATATATGGGTGTATTAATCCTCTAATGAAAATGAGAATAAGACAAAAATCTCATACTATGAAGATAAGTATAAATTTTTACTTTAAAAATGAAAAAGAAATAGTCAAACCCACATCCACTCACGTATTTCCATCCTTATTCCAAACCAATTATCAACCAAATGGTAATAAGACATGTTTTTGCAAATATGACAATAACTTTATTTGAATTAATCTCTCCTTATCTCAAGTTTGAAAACTCTTATCTTAATGTGTCCACGTCTTACACCCAACAATCATAAAATTGTGCCCATTGAAAATCACAATGCATAATGAGCTGGATTGCCTCGTGGAAATCATATTCAACATCGGTACTGTATATGGATAGATACATTATCAACCATTATCATCATTCCATGAACCATGTCCCACAATTATTTCTTCATAGTGCAAAAACTAATTCTTCTAAAAATAAAAGCACGGACAAAGCCTTCCTTATAATCTAAAATCACTCTCTTGCGTGTAGTTATAATTGTTGAATGAAACATAACTCCATCCCAATTTACTTAGAAAATCCATTTGGTGGAAGTCTTACAACACCTTAATTAACGGATCATGCATTTCAATCGTAATGTTACATAGTTGATTGTCAAGAATGAACATCACCCATTAAAGCTTGAATATGACCAACAAGATGGGAATAAGATACGTCTTCCCTTAAAATAACAATTAATTAGATAGGAACTAGCTAGTAATTTAAATGTGATTAGGTTCGATGGACTCTTTTCATAAAATAACTATTATATTTTTAAGAAAACAAAAGTAATTTTATTTTTAAAATATATAAGATCATTAAGATAACAATCAATCACTATATTTATTTTGGAGTTAAAAACTAATTATATGCTTAAAAGACGTATCAACGGGTTAAATGTTCAAAATGTATTTAAATTATTCTTTTTCTCGACTTCTAAACTATATGAAATTATTGAAGGTAATATATAAATATATATATATATATATATATATATATATATATATATATATGGTTTTGCTAATTTATGTAATTTCTTAAAATATATCAAAGTTTAGTTGCAAAAATATTTTCATATATAATGGATTTTAAGTTTTAAAGATTAAGGGTATTTGAATAATTTTTTATTTTTTTATTTTAAATTAAAAATAAAAATTATTAAAATATCCATGTGTTTAAAGTATGTCTTTTTGTATGAATAGAAATTTTTTTGTCAACTAAAATTTAATACACTTTAAGAGGTTATATAAATTAGCAAACTCCATTAAATTATTTTATTTAAAATTAGAGTTAATCTTATTAATATGACTTAACTTTATTAATACACTTTGTTTTAAATGGTAAAGCAGATTAAAAAATTACTCATTGATGTAAAATAGGGTTGGACTATATGTACGAGCATTTCAAAGCTTTGAGCTCGTTAAAGGAAAGATTATCACTTTAACCAAAGATCAAATGAGTGTTACGATAAGATCGTCTAAGCAAACATTTTTGAAGTTTAATAAAAGCATAAAATGAAATAGAGTTTAATAAAATAAAATCATTTAGGATAAGTTCACTAAACGTTGTATGTATAAAAGATATTTTAAACGTTGAATTTACTCAAACAAATTATGTATAAATGCTTATACACGTACAATGCCTAAATGCTTAAGAAACGTCTAACACTTTTAGTGCATGTACAAAATAGTTCTCCATTGTCTATTGTGTTATGATCTCTTTTTCTACGCAGATGAAATAAGTACAAGTTATTCAAAAGTTTTGCATCGAATTAGAAGAACGTTAAGAGATAGGAAGACATTCTTGGAATGTTTCCTTCATGCCTTATATCTTTCTCTTCTGTACAAGCAAAATAGCATCTGACCTCATAATAAAAGGCTACATTGCTATGCGAAAGTCAATGCTATGAGTAACAAATATCTTTTTAAAGAAGTATATATAAAGAGGATTGAATGAAGAGACGAGAACAAGAATCAAGATATGTTATTGCTTATGCTTATGCTATTGTTTTCTCTCTCAAGCTTACATCGTCTATACTTTCTATTTGAAAAAGAAAACTTTCTTTACAAGTTTTCGGATCTTCATTGTATTGATTTTAAATCCTATCGAAGAGAGTAAACATTTGTACTTGTATTTCAAAAACACTTTGTTGTTTTTAGATTCAGAAGTAAATCAAAACAATTGTTAATTTAACTTTGTGCATTTAAACGATTTAGTCAGTTGGACTAGTGTTATAATAGGAAAGATGAAACTCATTTAACCAGTTGGGTTAGTTTGTAAAACCAAGAGTGTTCAAACTCGCTTGTAATCTTTTGAAACATTAGTCGAACTTCTTAAGAGTATTCAAGCGAAAATTGGACGTAGCTTAGTTTGGATTGAAGCAATATAAAAATAAGTTGTTAAGACAAAATCGTCTATAAGACTAAAATGTCTAAACGCTCTCGTATATTTTGAAGATTAACAAAAAAACATTAAACAAAATGAGAATATGAAGATGGTATCACTAGAATATCGAAATAACTAAAATATAAGTGTAAATAAAAATACTCTGAAAACCACGTAACTTAGGAAAGTATCATCTAAGCATAAATTGGATGTAACACTAAATGATTCTCAAACTTAAGTGTCAATGATAGTCTTGCTACATGCAAAACATATACTATACCAGACAGTAATCAATTAAACTCTCAATTTAGTTAAGAAGGTAAAAATGTCTAGACAATGATTTTTGAAAGCTTTTGAAAGTCTCAATTAATAATCCAAAAACTTGTGATAGAATACAACTTGTTAAACGCACTTGATTAATAGAGCAAAGTCTAAAAGCATTTATATAGAATAGACGATGCCATGAGCTAAACGATCTACTTCACCCAACAATGAAGTCTTCAATCAATGCTTGGTATCCTAGTGAGAAGCACAAATGATAAAATCCTACCTGAATGGTATAAAATGTAAAAAACACTTTGTTGTTTTGACAAGAATTAAATGTCATTAAATGTTCAACGTTCAAAAATAACAAAAGTTATAAGAGAAAGGACGTATATGCTACAAGCATATCTATTATACTTTGTGCAGGTTGCCTAATACACGAATCCACTTACTTCATCAAATAAATATCAGAAGTGGACATTAGGAACAAAGAAGATATTCACGAAATGTTCTCTCCATTAGAAGTCGTGCCAAAAAGATAGTACAACCTAATTCTATTAAAGTACTCAAAAAGCAAGCATGCTGTGACAAGTTGACTTTAACCAACAACTAATTCATACGACAAAACTGAGAAGACTCAAGAATCAAGACCAAAGCTATGTGTAACAAATATCTTTTGAGAAATATTTATAGAAAAAGAGTCGAAGAAAGAATCAAGAGAATAACTTACAAAGAGAAAAGCATACAAATAGAAAAACAAAACAAGAAAATATCGTCGAGAGAAAAGCATATAAGAGCTCAAGAATTTAAAAAACAAATATCTGTGAAGATAAAAAGATCAAGTCGAGAAACAATCTCAAGCTTCATTGTAATATAAGCTTACTATTATAAGAGGAGAAGAGAGAAAAAAACTCAGCGAGTCTGTAGAATGAATTTGACTAAACATATATCCTTTCTATGAGAATAATCGTCTAAAGATTTGTAAGCAATCTATTTGATTGCACATTTTGAAGAGAATTAAAACACTTGTTGATTAACTTAGTTGAGTTAATGGATTACTAGGCAACATATCAAGTTGATACCAGGATTTTCTAGTGGAAACCAAGAGTGGATGAAACTCAAACTAGTCACGGTAACAAAGGTTATTCGTTGACTAGGGACACAAGGAGTGGTGAAAAGTACTACGCAACTAGGAGTGGGTGAAACTCAAACTAGCAGGGTAAAAAAGATTATTCTTTGACTAGGGCTACTAGGAGTGGGTGAAACTCAACTAGTCATGGTAATAGGGGTTACTCGTTGACTAGGGATATCACGAGTAGTGACAACACTTAGTTGTAATCTTGTTGAAGATTATAGTGGAACCCTCTAAGGTGTTAGATGAGACTAGATGGAGCTCGGTGGAGTGAACTAGTATTAAAATGAATGTGTGTTTATTGTTTTGTTCTCTTTAACACTTCTCTTACAAAATCTGCAGTTGCACTTACTTTTAATATAAACTCTTCCTACATTAAACAATTCGGTGTTAAAAGGGAAGTTTTACTAAAACTTTAATATAAATATTTTAACAATTGAAAAGCACTCAAAAAGATTTTATTGTTTTCAAATGGCGAGCATCTAGCTATTTGCGTATAAAGTCTTTCAATCATTGACTAAAGTTCTATTATATTGTATGCAAAAAGTTTTCCATTAACATTATTCAACCGCTCCTTCTAGTGTTTTTCAAGTACTTCAGTTGGTATCAGAGCTAACCTTGCAGGGTTAGTTCTTAACATGACTCGAGGAAAAGATCTTGTGGCATGGAAAACGAAGGCCACTGTTAGAAAAATGATGAAGATGAAGTTTTGATGATGCCCAAATCAAGTCAAGAACAACCAAGATTCATGAAGAATTATTTTGAAGACTTGTATCATAGCCCATAGCTTTTGTAATAATTTTATTTTGATGTTTAGAACTTAAGAAATTAGTGGTTTTTGATTATGTATAAAAAAGATATGTAAAAATGAATTTAGAGTAAAAAACGTACAAGGTTAATCGATTAATCAGGGGAGTTAATCGATTAACCAGGATGACCGATGGATTTTTAGTTGTTTTCTAGCCGTTGGACTATCTGTTGGGGAGTTAATCGATTAACCAACTAAGTTAATCGATTAACACTGTCAGAAAGACTAAAAACGAAAAATGGAAGAGTCTTTTCTTGAGTCTATAAATAGAATCTCATTTTATCTCAACAACAACTCTTCCCTTGTGCTCTATAACTCAGAAACTCTTGAGAATTGTGAGCTCTTATTCAGCTAAAGAAACTCTTGTCTATGGAGCTAGTGAAGTGCTGCTACGGTGAAAGAGGAATAACTGGTTCATCCTTGGTGTGTCTAAGGAAGTGTTCGGAAGAGGAAGTCATCCTTCGTGAAGTATTCGAAGGAAGTGTTCATCCTTTATGAAGACTCAAAGGAGGTGTAGGTTCATCTCATGTGGCATCAAGAGAGGTGTCTTCTAAACTCGTACAAATTGTACTGTGTGATTGTAATTTGTAATTGTTTTGTGATTAGTGAACTATTTATCTTGTTTTGAGATAAACGACTTGACGTAAGATTGGTAAGATCTGAACTAGGATGAAATCATCTATGCAAATTTCTCTCAACCTTACTCTCTTTACTCATTATTGTTAATTGGTAAGTAAGTTTAATTGAGTAAAAAATTTAAAAGGCACACACTTTTATTAATAACCAATTCGCCCCCCCTTTTGGTTTGTTGTTCCACGCTAACCATTCCGCTGCAGCTGCTATGACAACTATGTTGTTAACCGTCCTCCTTTATTCAAAGGAGAGAAGTTCGACTATTGGAAACAAAGAATGATCACATTCTTTGAATCATGTCACATTGACACTAAGAATTTTCATTGATTTAGGGTTACTATTTTCATGGATTTTGTTGTTATTGTTTGAGTTCAATGAATGTGGTGATTACATACCTCTGTTGTCAAGAACAATAAGTGTTAATTCACGTTCCTTTTCGATTAACACATCATGTTATTAACCTGGGCTTTTTCTATTCTGTTATGGGCACCTCATTGCACGGTTAGTGTGGCTTCACTTAAAGTGGATTATGCAGTTCTTGGCTTACATTGTAATATGTTTTATTTTAATAAAATTTTCTGTGAGTGTTGTTTATTTTCTGATCATTATCTATTCATTTTTATTTATTGCTTATTTATATCTTTATTGATTCTCGTTTACTCGTTTATTTGCTTTTGCACAATATTTTTTCGACTGTGTTCACTAACAACATGCAAAAGATAAAAACAAAAAACTATAGAACACACAAGATTTAAAACTAAAAGCTAAACTAAAGAATGAACTAAAACACAAGACTTAGAGGCTAAACCTCAAACAGACAAAAACTAGAACCTGAACCCCAAACATAGAAATCATAAGAAAACACTTAGGTCCTAAGAAATAGAAAAACATTTAGGCTAAAACACCCAGACGCATAACTGGATGATGTATTGTCTAAAAGCGTCCAAGAGAGATTGAGTTAAACTCTCAATGCTTAAAATACTTGGATTAGGTAATTGGCTTCTCTCGAAAACAAAAACAGGTCGAGACAATGTCTTCGACAAAAACATTAGAGGCTTAATTATTAAAAACACATAAGAAAGCCTAAGGAAGTTAAACTCTATCTGTCTAAATAGAGAGAAAAGCCAAAGAAGTGTTTCCTTGATCAAACGATACCATTAGCTAAACAAACACCTTCTTTTGATGAAGTATTTATATACGCTTGATATCTTTAGAAAAAGAACTTAATTGTAAAATGCTACCTAATAGTAGGAAATCAAAAAGTACTTTGTTATTCTGAGCAAACATTAAATGAAATTAAATGCTCAATATTATCTGCTGCATGCACAATATACTCTAATTTTGCAAATAAGTTATTCTACATGCATCCAAAGTGCTACATATTAAATATGAAAATGTGGTTGTTAGAGACAAAGGAGATAATCACGAAATGTTCCTCTCTTGAAGTAAACTCTAAAAAGATCGTACATCCTATTTCGAGCAAAGGACTGAAAAAACATGTCTGCTTTGACAAAGTTGACTTACACAACGACTACTATGAAAAGAAGAAAGAGAAAACATAAGTATCAAGGCTACAAAGTACAAACTAAGTCTAACAGACAAATATTCATGAAACCTATAAATATAAGATCTGTCAAGAAGAAAATCAAGAGGGTAGCCAAAGAGCACAAAGAAAAGCTTACAACAAAATATCCAACCTAAAGAGAAAAAGAGAGAAAAAAGCTCAAAGAAAAGAATATATCTGAGCTCAGAAAAGGAGAAGAGAAGAGAAAAAAAAGAAAAAAGATACTCTCTAGCTTAAGCATCAAATTCTCTCCTAGAGAGATTTAGTCTGAACTACTTGTAAGCAATTGTTGATTGTATTGAGGGTTTTAATTGCTTTTTGAAGAAGTTTATGACCTCCACAAATTATGATTAATTTTTCACCATTATAAATTCCCTAGTATACTCAAATGTCCCTCAAACCTTCCCTCATAACACTCAAAACTTTCCCTTGTATTTCCCACTCTAATTGCATTTTAAGGTCAAGTATTTGTCTTATTCTAAGATTTTCCTAGCTCACTCTCTTGCAAGATTGGTCGAACCTACTTCAAGACTTTATCCCCAAGCCACTTTTCATCAAACACTTCCTTAAAAAATTCAAGTGTTCTTCAAAGCTACTTTAGGATTCCTCATCAAGCTCCATAAATAGGGTTTCATCATTTAGTATCAAGAGTAAATGTTGCTTTCCTTGGAGGTCTTCAAGGGATAAGTTTTGTTGACCCCTTTCATGATTTCTTTTTGTCGCATCTATCCTACCATGTTTGTATTGTGTTTGATCCATGTATGTGTGCCATGGGTTTCTAAATTTTGGTTCAAATCACTTGTTTTTCTTAAGTCATCCATGTATGCGGTGTAGGAATTCCATTTTTTTCTTTTGCATATGTTGGGTATGTGTAGTTGTTTTTGGTCATTTCCATTGAATGTCATACGAGTTTAGAGTCTTTTATTTGATTTTATGATCCTATTGTTTTTTCTAATGTCTTGTTGATTCCAAATTGTCATCACTTCAATGTTTTACCATTATATTTTCATTTTACAAAACATCAAAGCTTGAAAACACATGATTAGGTGCGTCAATTGAGTGTGTTTTTCATTTGGGTATGTTGTCTTGATTTTCTAAGAGTTGGGGTTCCATAAAGTCTTTTTGAAATTGTCAACAAATTACTTAATTCCTTAGGAGCTTCTATAAATTTTGATTGCTTGAGCCTTGGATAATGGGTATGAAATTGCAAAATAATATGTTGGTTGTTATTGTATCAAGTTGATATAAGAAAAAAGTATTCCTCTCTACTAAATTTAAAGAAAAGAAGAAAAGAAAATGAGCAAATGAAGTGAAGAAAAGAGATAAAAGATAAAGTAACAACAACTAAAAACCCATTTTGATTTTGGAAATTGGTCTTATTTGTGAACCATTTTTTGTTATCTTAAGTTTCATTCTTCTTGGCTAAGATCATCACATCTTTTTACTTTTAGTTTGTTTGGTTTTATTCATCCATTATAATGCCTTTCATAGGAATTTCCTTTTGAAGTGTTTACTTGTTTTTGTGCTTTTATTTTAGTCTATCTTTCTTGGCTTCTATACATCTTGTCAATTAATCTTTATATGATTTTAGCCTTTGAAATTATGTATTTATTGATTTCTTTTCTTGGCCTCTTGAATGGTTCATACAACTATGAATTTTTCTTCTTGTGAAGTGATTGAATAACCTTTCAAGTAACATCTTAAGGGTGAAAAGAAGCTAGAAGAAGTACTCTTAATTGGCTTGGAAAAGGGATATGACAAGGAGGCATTTATAGTGACATAAAGAGATGACAAAACTTGAAGAAACAAGAGCAGGCTCACAACAGGTACATATTTTCTTTTAAATATCACAAAACTTTTCTTGTAATTTGGTTCATTTGCCTTGTAATTTTGGTTTGTAGTTTTGTTTCATTTGTTTCCTTGCTTGGTGTCTTGGGAAAATGCCCCTTGGTGCAATCTTATCTCCACAGGTAAATTGTTGTAATAGTCTTAATTCCACTTTAGAAGTGAAGGTACGTCAAGGAGCTCCAAAGTGTCACTTGCACTTTCACCTAGGGTTGTTAGTTGGCTTACATCTTTACATTTCATATATTCCTTGATTTTGTTTCCTTTTATAAGTCTTCGTGATATATAGGTAATTTGTAGCATTTTAGTTAAATCTTTGTTTGGTTTAGGTGCATTTTTGCATTGCATTTGATAAAATTGTTTTAGAAGTTTTTCACCAAGAAGCTTAGGTAAAGGTAATTGATAGAAATCTCCTAGCTAGGTTTGGCTAAAGCTAGAATGATACAATGAAGATAATCCCTTGAAGATATATGGTGAGGAAATGTGGTGGATCAACAAGGATAAGGCTGGAAATGCGAAAGCTATGGTGTTTGTAAGGCTAAAATCGCATGGCCATATGGTGGTTAAATGGTTGTGGTGTGCTATTCGAAGGCTCAAAGAGAGGTTAGGCTAACTCTAAGAGGAAAGAGACTAGAGGAGCCTTATGGGTTGTTCTAGTCTTGATCTTAAGAAGAGTATTATGGCCATAAATGGGCAACATAACATTATTCAACATCAAAGTTGATTAGAATAGAGGAGACACAAAAAATGGGGCCTTCTGAGGAGTGAACAAGTGTCCACAAATCCTCTTCAATGATGGGAGGACATGTGGCCACTCATATGTTATGACAAAATCGTCTATCAGACTTATATGTCTAAACGTTCTCTTGTTTTAAAGTTTAATCAAATAACATTAAATGGGACAAAAATCTAAAAATGCTTAACTAGAAGAATAGGATAGGCAGAAGCATAAGTGCTAGGAACAAAATCCCTAATTATCCAACAACATAGGAAAGTCCTAGGAAAACACTTAGGATTATATGAAACAAAAAACAACTAGGTTAAAGCTTCTAGACACTATGCTAAATGACTTACAAGTCATAACATCTTAGGGAGTTATGCTAAACACATACTTTCCACATGGTTTGGATGTCTACCTTAAGGAAAAAACCTATACTAATTAGGGCTTAATACAAGCCTTAAACAAACCTACCTATTTGGTCGAAATATATGGCCTAAAAAAACCTACACTACTTGGCCAATATACATGGCCTAAAGAAACCTATACAACTCCAAGTTATGCTCCATGATGGCTCTAAAGGTGGTCCAAAAGGTAGAGTTTAGACCATCTTCATGAATGACTTCAACTCTTCTTTTAGATGCTTGACAATGGCTAGGGGGTATGCCATTAGTAATTTAAGGAAAGTCTATCTAGGAAGAACTTGGTTTCTAAACTTATCCATTGTGCCTCACCTCTCCTTCTTGGGAGCTACTTGGAACACCTTTACTCTTTGTTTCTGTCTAGAAATCCTCCATCCAAAAAGAAAACCTTGTTTGTGGAAATCTTTTCATTCACAGTTGTGAATATCTTTTTGAAAACCTTTGTGGAATTAATTTCTACTTCATAACATGAGTGATCAATCTCATCATTCCAGTGTACATAAAAGTGTAAGGGATAGCCAATAGGGTGTACATTTGAGAGATGAGCTTCAACAACAAAGACTAAAAATTAGTGAGCTGAAGAACATGGTTGCCCAATTCATAATGAATCAAAGTAAAGAAAATTAATAAGAGGAAACCTCACAAAGAAGGAGAAAGTACACTACATAAGTTTTCCCCTCTTCTAGTAGAAATGAGTGCTATAGTGACCATCACTATGATGATTTCTACCAATCCCCACCTAAGAGATCCCATAAACATATAGATCATCCCTCTAAGGAACGTAGAGTAGACCTTCACCCTTTCCATGGAAGAGACAGTGTAGAAGAGTACTTATATTGGGAGATGAAAGTCAAGCAATTATTTGAGTACCGCCATATTAGTGAGGAAAGGAGAGTACCCCTAGCTACTATCAGTTTCCAAAGTTCTACAATTTATTGGTGGACTACCTTGGTTAAAGACCACCAAATCAATAACTTTCCCCAAATCAATTATTTGAATGAGCTTAAGACTGCCCTTAGAGGAAGGCATATACCTTCTTATTATGATAGGGAGTTGATGGACAACCTCCAAAGACTCCAACAACAGAACATGAATGTAGAAGAATATAGGCAAAAAATGGAATTGTTCATGTTAAGGGCTGGAATTAGGGAAGTACTAAGGTTAACAATATTTAGGTTTCAAAGTGATTTTAATTATGATATTATGGATATGATAGAGATTTTAACTTATAGGGACCTTAGTGACCTACTCCAACTAAGTATTAAGGTTGAGCAACAATTGAAGAGGAAAACATCCTCTAAGAAAGACTACCCTAACATCTCCTACCCTAGGTAAGATTCAAAGAGGAAGGGTTAACCCTCCAAATCAAAATATAAGGATCTAGGGATAGGGAAAAAGAAAAGGAGAGATGTCCCCAAAAGGAACCTTCCAAAGATAATAAGAGTAAGGAGATCAAATGCTTTAGATGTAGAGAAAGAGGACACTATGGTTTTGAGTGTCCTAACAAAAGGTCTGTATACATCCTAGAGTATGAGAGTCAAAGTAAGGGTTTTTCATATTCAAGTGATTCTAGCACCTCCATTTATGAGGAGGAAGCTTTGCCTTGTGAGGGTGATTTATTAATGGTGAGAAGGCTTCTTGAAAGCCAACATGATGAGTTAAAATAATCACAAAGAAAAAATGTATTCCACACTAGATGCAAATTTTTAGAAAAGACATGTTTAATGATTGTGGATAGTGGTTCTAGTTGTAATTGTTGAAGCTTAATAATGGTAGAGAAATTAGGCCTCACTACTACCCCTCATCCTAGCTCACTCTCTTGTAAGGTTGACCGAACCTCCTTAAACTATCCCCAAGCCACTCTTCATCAAGCACTTCCTCCATTAATTCAAGTCTTCCATAAAGCCACTATGAGACTCCTCATTAAGCTCCTTGAAGAGGGTTCCATGAGAAGAAGAAGGACTACTCTTGTGGAGATAGTGTTTCAAGCTTGATTTTCCATTCTTTTAACCCTTGTAAATATGTACATATGTCTTTTTTTTAGGGCTTGTATTTGGGCCAATGACCTACCTATCAAAGGAGCTTAAGAAACGTAGACGATTTTGAAGACATAGTTGCATCTGTTAAGAATTTGGCTTGCCCCTTAACTTAAAAGAAAACTCACATCTTTTTGTGCCGTATATACACAGTTGAACATCAGGTTTGTATTCCTTGTACTTTCTATCCCTTTCATATCTTAACAAGACAAATGTCTTTCTCTCAGGTTTTCCAATAACTTTATCAGATCTTATAGTTATGATAAAAAACCCAAGATGAAAAGCAATCCCTCGAATTCATTCAATTAAGTCATCACGTATGGAAAATATTTGATCAATTATAAAATTATTTGTATAATCTTCCTTGGACACTTCATTGATGAAATAAGAGAAATCTAACACAAAACTCGAATTTACTTGGGAATCCATCAAATTGAAAGGATAATATTTCATCTTAGAGTATAATCACAAATAACATAACATCTCTTCCCCTCAAATACCTTACTTCATTGATAATAATACTAATAATACCTCCATAAATTATTAAAAAAAATCTAACAAATTAAAAATAAAATTAACAGAAAAAACTTAAAAATGAAAAATGAAAAATGACAATAAAGAAGTAACTAGATTTTGAAATTCAGTGAAGGTAGTAATCAGATTAAGAAACTCAGTGAATGTAGTAATCAAATTTTTAAATTGGATAAAGGTAGTAATCTGATTTCGAAATTCGATGAGAGTAGTAATCAAATTTCAAAATCTGGTTAAGGAAGGCACCAAATTTTGAAATCTGGTTAAAGCTTCACTGAATTTTGAAATTGGGTGGATACGTTAACTGGATTTCAAAATTTAGTGACTTGCTTAACCGAATTTGAAAATCTAATGGCTTCCTAAATTGAGTTTTGAAATCTAGTGGATTCCTAAATCGGATTTCAAAATCTTATTAGTTTTGAAATCCAATTAATTTTCTCACCAAATTTTAAAATTTAGTTAATTTCTTAACTAGATTTCAAAATTCGGTTACCTTTTAAATTGGACTTTGACATCAGGTTTGCTTCCTAGCGGTTCAAAATGCAACATAAATGAAAGAAAATTAAAAGAATGCTTATACCTTATGTGAAACCAAGAAGATGAATAAAGCACCTTGGACCACCACCAAAACAAAATACGAAGAGACCACTTACAAAACTTGAAGGATCACAAAGGATAAGTATAAGAACAAAGTGAACTTGTAGAAGAACGAAATGAACTTGTAGATATAGAATGTATATATAACATGGAATTAAATGACATTTGGTAAGTAATAATTATTGTTTACTTTGTTTTTTTTCTTTTTTAAGGTTATATCTATTCACTTGGAGATGCAAGGAAAAAAAAGGATTGAAGATGTAAGAAGAAACACTCCCAACCTTGGCCTAAGAAGTTGTTGGAAACATTGGGCATGGTTGATCTTAACCCAAACATATTGACATTATAAACACAAATGCTAAAAATACAAGCCAAAAAAACTTGTTAATTACAGATGGAATAGAGACTATGTTTATACAAAAATATACTACGTCTGTTTACATTTTTACAGACAAAGAATTAAAATTTGGGTGTTTCTCCCTCCACCACCACACCTTTCTCCCTCCACCTCCCCTTTACTATTTTGTCCCTCAGTAAAATTTTATTTTTAGGGTTATTATTTTTTAATTTTACCCATTCACAACCTATTTCACTAATAACTTATTCTAGTCCCGTACATGAGTAAAATACTTTTCTTTCATTTTAACATTATATTTCTTCCTCTATTTCTTTCGTTGTGAGATACTACAAGTTGCAAAGGTTGGTGGTTGTGGAAAGAATTATCAAGCAGTCTCCCTCTCGTGGTGTAGTATCGCTCTCGTGGTGTAGTGCGTGAAGTGGTGCAGTGCGTGTCGTGCTTCCTCGTATTCGAATAAACCTTGAAATAAAACCCTAAAATAAAAAACGTAACCTTTAAACGGAGGTGACATCCTTCAACGGATGTCAACATCCTTCAACGGATGTCAACATCCTTCAACGGATGTCAACATCCTTCAACGGATGTCAACATCCGTTTAAGGAAAAACGGATGTCGACATCCGTTTTACCTTAAACGGATGTCGACATCCGTTGAAGATGTCACCTCCGTTTAAAGGTTACTTTTTTTATTTTAGAGTTTGTTTTATTAAGGTTGATGTATACTTCCTCACGCTGGTTGATGCTCTGGAGGCTCCTCGATATTCCTCCACACCACGGCGGCGACGCTCCTTCACACCACCGCGACAATGGAAGCTTTCAAACAAAAAAAAACTGGGAAGAAAAAGGAATAAAAGTGCGGGAGGTGGGGAGGTGAAACAAAAATGTGGAAAGGGGAAGATAGTTCCGTGGGTGGGTGCTGGAAAAGTAAAATTAGGGTTTCAAATTATTTAAAATAGGATAAAAGTAAAAATCTTTTTAACTTAAGGATATAATTGTATTTAAAATAATGTGGGGAGGTGGAGGAAGTATAGGGTGGTAGTGAAGGGAGCAACACCCTTAAAATTTGATCTTGCCTATTATCCAAGACCCTTTATGTGATTTTCATCCGTCACTCAAGCCTAGGCCCAATGATATTTTATTTATAAGCTTGGATTGAACTTTGAACATTCTAATCACTTCGTATAATATCCATTCGGCCCCTAACTAACTTGGATGGTACAACTTCTATAAATAAATCACACCTTTAAACAATTTATATATTAAAATAGTCCTTTTTGTTACAAAATGAATAAGAAAGAAAGTAAATCTTACTGACATTAAATTGTTCACAAGAGCACAAAATTATATAGGTGAATACGTCACTCCTAATATCATATTTTCTCATTTTTCTTACACTGCTTTTATACAAAATCACCATAATATTTATATATATTTTTTACTTATAAGAATTTTTGTTATCTCAATATTTAAATTTTTTATTTCATATTATATCAATTTATTTTGTGCTCAACTTAATTCTTATTTTATTTTACAATATTCAATTAATCTCTATTATTTAATTAATATAGACACTATTTGAAAGATCATGATCATATGTTTGTAATCACGGCATTGACAGCTCGCCCTGTGTTGTGAAATTGTTTGATAGGTGACGTTTTGGGAAAAGAATTCTAATACGGAGGAATGAGCTTTTAAGACTGCAATCTTTCGAAAGGTGCAATGTAATGTCATTGATGTTTCATATCACAATAAATACACATTCGAGGAATCTAGCAGGTTCACACTTTAATATATGTCTATTTTCTATATAAATAGGAATACGTAACTAAATCAAATTTTAGTGGATAAGTTTACTATTGTTATCTATTACAACTAATTTTCTTTAATGAATGCTAGACCTAATTTTCTTTAAACATTTTAATCATCAAATTAATTTCTTAAGCTTGTAAATGGTCACTACATTAACTAATTTTGACCTTTCAAGCAAAGTTTCAACTTGCCATCAAATTAATTTCTTAAATGCTTATTAGTAGGTCCGATAGAGATAAATAAATTTTAACTTATCATTCGATTAATTACATGTTCAAATCGAAATTTGAGTTTTTTTTTTAAATATTTTAACTGAGTTAAATTAGATTAAACTCATTTAACCTACGGATACAAAGAGGATTGAAGATATGTTGATCCAAATTTATTAATAATAATTTTTATTATTTTTTTAGATTTTTTATTATAATTATTTACTACTTTAAGTTGATATTTTGATATTTATAATAATGTTTGATAAAACAGGTTACATTTTTTTATTATACTTCATCTGTTTACTTTCACTATTATATAATAATATACATAAAATAAACCGAAACAACAAAAGATATTTTAAAGAGACGATGTTACTAATAGTAGATTGAGATTAGATTACAAACTTTTTAATTAAATAAAAATTAAATTGAACTCACTTATTTTTATTTTAATTTGTGACTAGGAAATCAATCATCTTGACTCATTTTGATATCTTATTTATAATTCTTCGTCAAGTACAATAACCTTTTGAACATTTAAATTAAAAATTTGATTTTGAGTTAGAAATTTGGTGATAAAATGAGTATTAATGAATAATACATATTTATGTTAAAATTAGTTCTTATATGAGATAATTATAAAAATTTAATAATATTTCTAAATTAGATATTTTAACTAATAAAGAAGTTATATGAAAATTTATTTTTATTTTCTTCTTCAAAGGTATTCTAGGAATAAATGTGTTAAAATATATTTTAAATGATACAATAATGCCTTTAATTTTATGACTTCAAATGAAAGATTTGTTTACGTATTATACTTATATCTTGACAATTTATTTTAAAACTGTTGTAATTATTATCTCTGTCTTTTATTTTATGAGTTTTTCTGTAATATTTTATTTTTCAAAGAAAGCTTATAAATAAAAATTTCTAAGAAAGATGGAAAGTGTCGGTGAGAGAGTTATTCATTGTTTCTAGAACCTTGATGTCTTGGGTGATGCCACCAAGAAGCAATAAAAGGTTAATCATGCTAGATTCTTTCCCCACCTATATCTATGAAGTTGACTTTACCAAACTATAAAGTATATTTTAAACATAAAGTGTGAAATTATTGTTAAATATTAATAATTTCAATTCATTTTCACATTTCAACTACTACTCACAAATTTTAAGTACAACTCATGATATGAGATTAAGTAATCATTGAAGATGATAATCCTAGTACTATTCCATAATTACATTAATTTTTTATGACTATTTTTATGTATATTTATTCTTAGAATTAA
Source organism: Vigna angularis (assembly GCF_016808095.1). NCBI lineage: Eukaryota > Viridiplantae > Streptophyta > Magnoliopsida > Fabales > Fabaceae > Vigna > Vigna angularis. Next base: position 4,237,956 of record NC_068976.1, on the reverse strand, counting down.
TATATTTTTATTCTTGAATTATATTTAAATATTATATCTTATTATTAAATTAAATATATATTAATTTTATTTTAAATTTTTATAGAAGTTATGTAAAATATATTTTTCATTAAATAAATGTTATATTATAGTTTAATATAAAATTTTGTTTATCATACACTAAAAATATACTTTAATTATATTAATATATATATATATATATATTAATTTAAATTAAAAATAAAACACAATCTTTAAAATTAGTTTGAGATGAGAAATATACCTTTAATTTAAATTTAATAAGGAAAAACTTGCTCATATAAGAAACAAATATAATAACTTAATTCTTTCTATATGAATATATATGCAATGTTTATAAAATAAATGGAAGGATTATTACTGCAATACTTTTTCCTGAAACAAGTAAAGTGGATTATTGTATGGAAATAGAATTAAGAAGTGTCTAAAAGAAATTATATGCAATCTAAAATAATATCGATGTAATTTATTGTATTAAAAAGAGAATAAAATGGCATAAGTCATGTTAGTTTTTTTTTTCAAGTTACTTTTTAAAAAATAGTGATGTGACCTAAATATTGATTGTCATATAGGTTCCATATAGGTTAGATTTTATCGATGGAAGTATAAGGCAAGCAATAAGAAATAAGTATCAAGAATGAATTATAAAATAAGAAACAAATTTATACGAGAAACCCAACTTAAAAAGATAAGTAAAGAAATAAAGTCAATTTAAAATAAACAATTAGAAACATATAACATAAGAGACATTAAAGAAAAAACAACTATAATCAATAAAATAAAAGTAAAGAAAAGAGAAAAAAAATTAAGTATATTTTTATTTGGATAAAAATAAAATTAGATAAAGAAAAGTTTGATCAAATGAAAGCTAAAATGGTTGAATTGTTATTCACGCGTATATAAATATTACCCAAATTATTAATTGTATATTTTTATTTGGATTATGTATATCTATATCTCTCTCTCTCTCTCTCTCTCTCTCTCTCTCTCTCTCTATATATATATATATATATATATATATATATATATATATATATATATATATATATATATATGAGATTCTTATGCACATTTGTTTTTATCCTTTAAATATTTTTTAAATTAAATAATTATTTTATCAATATTATCTTTTAAGTGATTATTTATTTATATTTAACCGTTATTTTTATTTGACTTTTTTTAAACCTAAATTTTTAATGAAAAAATTATTTAAAAAATAAATAAAATTTACTTTAGTAAAATTATAAAAATTATTTTACACTTGATTTTATAATTATAATAATAACAATAAGAATAATTTTATTAGTTTTTATTTTATCGTATTTTCATTAATAAAAAAATAACTCTCTCATAATATCTTTAATTAAATATTCCTTAAATTATTTCAAACAGTTAGTCTATTTGAAAACTCAATTTATAAATATTGTACTTATTCTAATTGTTCCACGTAATATTATTTTATATTTTTTATAATTAACACATATTTTATATAATATTTAATATTGTATCATCATCTAAAATTTTATCATATTTATAAATGAGATATTTTTGTGAATAAAATTATCTTCCTTATTTAATAATAACGAAAACACATATGCTGTCGTATATGTCTGCTTGTATTTTTTAAAAACTTGTATTATATTATAAGTTAATAATATATAAATTGATTAAATTAATGCTTAAGAGAAGATTAATGAGACTAGTACGAAGTATTTGAATGTTACAAACTACAAATATAATATATAGAAAAGTGACGCAAAATTCGAAAAAAATAACAGTTTTAAAAATAAAGTAGTTTTGAGATGTTAGATTATTTTGAAAAATTAATGTTTTTGAATTTACATTTTTGTTATTTAATTTATTTTATTTATATTTTTGTCTTAGGAAAAAATAGTTGTTTATTTTTATTTAATTGGTGCAAAAATTAATTAAGGGGTGATTTGGTGTTTAGAAACCCTAGAAACTCTAAATTAAAGAGAGAAAATAGAGGAAGAGAGAAGATTGAAGTTTTAGTGTAAAGGAAAATTGGTGGTGTTTTAGGGTTGTAGATAAAGCCTTATGATTGGCTAAGCTACGAGAAAACTTACCTTTGTTTATGGTTATGTTATATGTGTTCTTGATTATCTTGATTGATAATCTTTGTTTTGATACATGTGTATATGATTATGATTATTTGTGGTTATTTTTGGGTAAGAGTTTGTGTATGAATGAGCATAGGGTTTATGTAATATTTGTGATGAGTTTTCCCTGTGAATGTATTATTTATGTTTTGTTGGCTTATCCCAACAAAGAGCCTGATGCTAAGGGAGAACAAAGTTATGATGCCTAAGCGTTTCCATGCAAATATATGTTGTAAGTGTTGGGTTATTAAGTTTCCTTTTTATGTGGAGAATATGCCAAATAATGTAGACCATTAGGTCTCAGTTTGTTTTAATGGAGATGGTTCAGATTAGTATGACACATTAGAGTCATTTGAAGAGAAGGAAAAGTCAAGTGAGAGAGAAAGGAAGAGAAGAAGTCATTCCCACTTAACATAAAACCTGTAGTGATGTTTTTGTCATTGTGAAGTCGTTCACCGTTGGACCAGGCTGAGTTTTGGACATTGGGTTCCAAATGTATGATTCTTCATTCTGACCGTTAGGATCGTCAATCAAAGGTTTATTTTAGGAAAAAACAACCTTGCATCAACAATTCTATGTTAGAGAATTTCATAAAATCAGCACTAGTGTTTTTGTCGTTGTGAAGTCGTTCACCATTGGATCGGGATGATTTTTGGACAGTGGGTTCCAGACGTATGATTCTTCGTTGTAATTGTTCGGATCGTCAATAAGAAGTCGAGTTTGGGAGAAAATAGCCTTGCATCAGCAACTCTGTTTTGGAGAATTTCATCTTCTCGGTTCTCATTTATAAGCATTATGCTTAGTTAATTGGCTGATTGAAAACTCTATTTGGTGTTTTTACTAGAGACTCTTTTCTACCTTATTATTGGGAGTATAACATGTTAATGATTGAATTTGGATGATTCAAGTGATGTATTATATGTGTTTGAGTATGTTTATATGGGTATGTGATGCTTGAATGCATGTATGATGTGCTAATTATGCTTCCACGTGATCTATGGTTGATGTATGTATATTTGAATGCTTGAATCATGTCCAAGATGTATTTCGATTCGGCAATAATTGATTATCATTAGTTATAATCGATTATCTACATGTTCATTTTGAGTATGGTTTTGGGAATAATCAATTATCTGGGATGATAATCAATTATCCATTCCTCCATGATGTTTCTAGGTAAACTTTACTGAGATAATCAATTATATTAAGTGATCATTGATTATCACAATGCATTTTGGTAAAAAATGGTGAATTTGATTAAGAATGAATGTGAACCAAGCCTAAGGAGCAGTGGAACATTTTGAAAATCAGAGATTGAGGTTAATCGTTAATTCTAGGGTCAATTTGACTTGTAGTTGAGAGTGGAGCACGAGTGACTATTGGAATGTACTTGAGTATGCGATACTTACCCAGGAGCGTGATTGAAGAAAAAGCACGTGCAGTAGAGGGTGAATCAACAAAGTTAAAGAAGATGATCGAAGATGGCCCTAGACCGAGAATGAAGTACGGGACCCTACAAAGAAGTTGACCGGTGGAGATGGAAGATGACTGGAGCTGCCACGTGGAGGGCAAAGATCAAAAGCGTAGTGAGCAAGTTTTTCCCTTTTCCCGCTTTCATTTTCTTTTTCTTCTTCGACCCTATATAAAGGGCTTTCACCATGTAAAAACATTTTACACTTACACTTTATACACTTTCAGTTTACAGTTCTACGCTCTTTAGATTAGGGTTTTTACGCTTTTGTAGTGGTAGAAGTTCTTGGCTACTGGATTTCACCTTGAAGCTCTCGAGAGTGATAATTGCGAGTGGTTTGGTGAGTCCGGTAGTGTGTAAATTTCCTTGTCATGTTAATAAATTTCAATTTCGTATTCTTGTTATTTCGATTTTGTTCTTTGTTTTTTTTATTTTTGCCATTGTTATGTTTTGAGAAAATGATTTGAACTCTGTCACTCTGCATTCTATAATTCCTTTTGGAATTAAATGACTTTGTATTGAGCATTCTTTATCGAGATGTCTTCTCGAGTCAGAGATGAGTCCAATGCATAAAAATTGATTCAAATTTTTGTTTCTTGAATTTGTTTGTGAATTTAAGATTGATGAATAGGCTAATGAACATTGGTTAGACAAATGAGTGGAAAGAGTCAATTCAAACTTTTGAAATATGAACTAGAATACCCTGGATTGAGATTCACATTATCAGTGTAGTTCAAATTCGTAGTGTAGTGTAACATATGCATACTATTCATTTGTAAGTTTAGTTGCATCATTTAGATTTTGCATTTATAGATTTTAGGTTCTGGCAGTAGCAATGTTCAATAGTTTAGGTTCTTTCGTTTGCATTAATTTCTTAGTCTAGTTTAGGTTTCATATTAGAGTTTCAATTTCTTTAGCTTAAATTCTATAATTCTTTACTGTTAGTTTCATTCTTTCAATTACATTTCATTTTCCCCACCTGTTTAGTAGTAAGTAAATAATTAGTAAATAAATGCAAGACCTTAACCCTATACTTTAATCTTAATTAGCTGAGTCCTAGGATTGATACTCTGGTTGCCCTATGCTACATTAGTGGGGACCATATTTGTTCTGCCTTAGGTGACTAAAGGGCAGTTTAACACTAGGCTTTGAGTCTTTCTTTTTCATCAAGTATGTAATAGCTGCATGATTTGTGTAGACTCTGACCTCATAGCCAATTATGTATGATATGAACTTCTCTAACCTGTAGACAATGGCTAGAAGTTCCTTTTCACTTGTGGCATAATTAACTTGGGCCTCATTAAGAACCCTGTCCATGTAATGAATAATATGAAACTCGTTCTCCTTTCTCTACCTCAAAACAATACCAATAACATGATCATTTGCATCACACGTCATTTCAAAGTTGAAATTCCAATATGGTGGTGTGATGACAGGTGAAAGCCGAGGTTGCGCTTAAGCTACTCAAAAGTCATAGACAATTCTAATTAAAATTGAATTTGGTGTCACTTAAGATAAAAATATGTTCTTGAGGGCTTGAAAGACACCTCTCATGTTCTGTTATTTATATAGATAAAGAGTTGATACAATAGAGAGATAGAAGGTCAAGTCACTGTCCTAGACTGCTAGGTACAATGATTAGAGATAACCCAAATTGGTTCTTGATTTCATTCAAAAAGGATGTGAAGATGGGTAACAATTCAGAGCGATCTTTCATTAGATAAACCCCAGTACATCTAGAATACTCATCAATAAAGGTAACAAAGTACCTAAAACCAAAAGAAGAGACGCGACTAGGTCCCCAGACATCAGAATGAATAATAGAAAAACTAGAATTACACATTGATTGAGACTTTTTGGGAAAGACAGATCTAACATGTTTTCCTAGTTGACAAGACTCACATTCTAAAGTCTGAAGACCACTAAGTTCAGGACACGTCTTTTTTAACTTTAACAAGTGAGGGTGACCAAATCGGTCAAGTAACACTTTAGGGGGAAGAGCTGCAACACAGGATACCCGTGGACGAGATCTAAAATGGTATAAGCCTCCAGCTTCATATCCTTCTCCAATCTGTCTCCCCAAGCCACGCTCCTGTATAACAAAAGATTTTGAATTGAAAGTTATTGAACAATGTAACATTTTGGTTAACTAACTTAAGGAAATTAAATTGAATGGAAAATTAGGGACAAAAAGAACAAATTTCAGAGTTAGAGAGGGAGACAGGGAGACTTGATCGACTCCCTTTGAACAAGTTTTAGAGCCATTTGCAAGAGTAATGAAATGGGGTTTTTCTTGGAGGGAAAGGGTTGAGAATAATGAGGTATTACCAGAGATGTGATCAGAAGCACCCGAGTCAATTACCCATGAATTTTGACCTTCCATGGATTGAGAAATGCAAGTTGTGGATGTACTGGGGGATTGAGATGATTGCGCCAAGCTGTTAGACTTTAATCGCATATACTCTTCCTTAGTGAACTTGGAGTTGGAAGTGGGAGTTTCAGCCTTAGAGATATTGGTTGTTTTTGAAGGAAAACCATGCAAGGAGTAGTAGTTTTCTTGGGTGTGACTCATCCTCTTACAGTAAGTGCACTGTGGACGTCCCTTACCTCCACGTCCTCCTCCTCTAGTGCCCTGTCCTCCTCTTCCCCGCGTAGCAACCATGACAGATGGTTCCATTGTTTCAAGAGCTTCTTGAGATTGAGGCACTGGAACACGAAGAAGACGTGTGGTCAAGGCTTCCAAGGAAGAGACCTTATGACTTGTCAGAAGTTGATCACTGATATGATTCAAATCAGGGTGTAAAGCACGGAGGATCATCACCATATAATACTTGTCAAGCTTCTTCTTGATGTCTTCTGAAGACTCCATTTCCAAGAACATTCTCAACTCTTCCACAACTACTTGGGCTTCAGTCATGAAGGAGACCATATCATGGTTTGTCATTTTGAGACATGCAAGCTTGTTTTTTGTATCATAGAGACGTTGAATATCATTAGCATAAATGCTTTGAGCTTTCTTCCAAAAAGAATGACATGTTTTGAAGGCTCTAAGAGATATCAAAAGTCGGGGTTCCACTGATTGCCACAATAGGGCACACAATTGGAAATCTACTTATTTCCATTGTTAAGCTTTTTCAGAAGGTACTTGGCTTCCATCCTGCTCAGGGTGGTCATAATGTCCTTGACCGAGAAACCACATTTCCACGGCAGCAGACCAAGAGAGGTAATTCTTTCCGTTTAGCTTTTCGGAAGTAATGGAGGGACGTCCAGAGAAAGAAAGAACACTTCCAGACACCATTGTTGATAAAAGTAGGAGAGGAACTAGAAAGAAGCCAGAAAACCGAGAGGAACTAGAAAACCATACGGTTTCTTAGGGTTTTCTTCAAGGGGAGCTTCTGGACCTCACTAAAGCAGGGTTTTGAGGGGAAGAGCAGAGAGAGGAGGTCCAGGCGACAACTATGGAGGTGTCACGGTGACTTTCCGGCGGCAAGAGGGCGGCGCGTGAGCTACAGGCGCCTGTTCACAGCGTACAAAGAAGCAGCACGTGGCTGAGCGTGGGGAAGAATCAGACGCCGACACTGGTGGTGTTGGTCGTCGCGTGAAGAGGCGAACCAGATCCAGTGGTCGCCGGATAGAATAGTGACGACGAACGGAAGCGGACGATGGCGGACAAATGCAAGATGGCAGAGAACCAAGTTGAAGAGCTTCAAACTGTAGTTGACAGCTGAAGACAGTGGCAAGACAATCACGGACGACGACAATGGGCACCGGAAGATGCAAACAACAATGACAATGCTGGTGGACCACTTTAGGACAGAAACCAAAGCAGGATGAACCTGCTCTGATACCAACTTGAGATAAAAATATGTTCTTGAGGGCTTGAAAGACACCTCTCATGTTCTGTTATTTATATAGATAAAGAGTTGATACAATAGAGAGATAGAAGGTCAAGTCACTGTCCTAGACTGCTAGGTACAATGATTAGAGATAACCCAACACACTACCCCCTATTTTAGTCCTATTGACTACACTAACAAGTAGACTTAGTAATTATTCTAACAGTGTCCTTGACCAGTTGGTTTCTTAAAGGTTTAGCGACTTAAGAAAATTACTTTATGAATCTCTTACATAAGCCAACATGAGCTAGGAAACTTCATACTCCTTTGACATTAATAGGTGAAGGAAGTTTGGAAATGACCTCCACCTTAACAAGATCTACTTTAATTCTTTTTTTTTTTAAATCTTGTGGCCTAGAACAATTCTTTCCTTAACCATAAAATGACATTTTTTTCAAGTTCAACATTGGGTTAGTTTCTATGCATCTTCTCAATACAATGTTGGGGTTTCTCAAGCATGCATCAAACAAGTAACTATAAATAGAAAAGTCATCCATGAAAACTTCGATGCTTTTCTCAACCAAGTCAAAAAAGATAGCTAGCATACACCTTTGAAATGTAGCTAGAGTGTTACACAATCCAAAAGTCATTTTCCTATATGCAAAGACACCAAAAGGACATGTGAAAGTTGTCTTCTCTTAGTCTTGAGGATGCACAACTATTTGGTTATAGGCTAAGTATTCATCAATGGACAATAATACTCTTATCTAGCTAATCTTTCTAGCATTTGACCTGTGAATGAAAAGGGAAAGTAATCCTTCCTTGTAGCTTGATTGACTTTTCTGTAATCAATGCACATTCTCCATCTAGTGACCATTCTAAAAGGGATCAATTCGTTCTTCTCATTACAAATAACTGTTATCCCTCCTTTGTTTGGCACAACTTGTACTGGACTTTCTCATTAGCTTTCAACAATTTGAGCAGTCGTTTCTCTCCATCAGGTGCAAGAGAGTTACTTAAAATGACTGCCTTACTGCACTCTTTTCCAAAAATGCATATTTCAAGTAAGGTGGCAACTGCTTTAATTTTGGTTTCTACGACTGTAGTTTTGCTTCAATTGCAAACTAGCGTGGTTGTAGTGTTGCTTCAATGTTGATTGCAACCCTTGGAATAGCCTCTTCATTTAGTTCTTTTGTCTTGTCAAATTTTGTAATTATTTTTCTAATTTCCTCTTCTTCATTAGTATCTCCTCTTGGTTCAATATTCATCAAGCCTTTTTTATAGAGGATCAACTGGAGAAAATGTGCTTATTGTATCCATATAGATTATATCCAGCATATTTATTCTAAAACAACATTTCCTATCAATTGGATACTTCAAAGCCTCAAATACATCAAAGTTCATTTCTTCATCTTACACTCAAACGTTTAATTTTCCATTATCCACATCAATTATGACTTTGGTGGTCTTCATGAATGGCCTACCAATAATCAATGGCACTTCAAAGTCTTCCTCTATGTCCATGATCACAAAGTCCAATAGGAAAAAAATTCATCCACCCTTAATAGAAGGTCTTTTACTACTCCTTAAGGATGTTTGATTGGTCTGTTAGCTAATTGTAGTGTCATCCTTGTATATCTTCTTCATTATTGACAACAACAGGAGATTAATGCTTTCTGCAGGATCTAGGAAGGCATTTCCAACTATCAATTTTCCTATAGTTACAGGAAATGTGAAGTAACTTGGATCACAAGTTTTCTATGGTAGATAATTTTGAATAATTGCACTGCATCCAGCCTCTAATTCCACATTTTCTTCTTCTTGAATTCACCTTTTCTTTGTCAGTAAGTATTTCATGAAGTTTACAAATGTAGGTATTTGCTCCATGGCTTTTGTGAATGACACATTTATTTGCAACGTTTTAATCATGTCCAAAAATCTTATGAATTTTCTCTTTTTATCCTTCCTGGTTGGTCCATGAGGGTATGGTAGGTGTGTGACAAGAGGATTGGCATCGTCAAACAATTTCTTCTTTTTCCTTTCTCCCTCTTTCTTTTTCTTATCAATGTCTCTCTTTTTCTCATTTTCTTTTTCATACTCTACTTTTACTTTTTTACTAGGCACACTTTTTTCATTCTATTATGCACTTTGTTTCTCTTCTCTCACTTTTTTAGACTCAGGCACACTCATTTTCTTCTCTCAATTTTTCTAATTTAAACTCACATTCATTTTATTTTTTTTATCTCATTTTTTCTCACGTTTCTCCTTTCCTCTCAAGTCATCACAAATTCCCTTACTTATTACAATTCCTTGCCTAGTTGTGATGCCTTTACATTGCTTCTTTAGATTAATTTTGGTTTTGGATGAGAGCTTTCATTCTTAGTGATTTACCAACTATTGTGTTATTTGTCCAATTTGTACTTCAAGGTTCCTAAGAGATGTTTTTGTGTTCTTTTGATTAAATGTAGATACCTAGATGAATTGTGTTAGTGCCTCCCCAATTTTAGATACTATGTCTTATTGTTAAGGTTGTTGTCCATGGTAAGTTGGTTATGCAGTTTGTCTACTGGTTGAACCTATATCTAGTCTCCAACTTTGATGATAATTTTAGTTTTGATTTGATCTCCAATTGTTGGAGTAACTATGTTTCCTTCTACTATTGTTCATGAAGTTCACTTCCTCCCCTTTTGTTGTTTCTGTTGTGGAACAATGGTCATTTTGGTGTTTAGTAGCACATAAATCACATTTAAGAATTTGCTGCGTACAGCCATGAGTTCGTGGCTCAAGTTGCATCCTCGTCATTTTCTTCTTTAACTCTTCCATTTGTTAAAAAATGAGTTTGTTTTATGCCAGTATGGAATTTTGCGTTCCTAACGTCCTTCCTGATTTACCCGTTTACTAGGATGTTCAGTGGAATCCTGAGATTCTGCTCACTCTCATCTTGGCAAGGGCTATGATGTTTTCGCCTGTCGTGATTAGCATTGAGTTACAAGATTAGCCATGAGTTTCTCTAGTTTTGTGCCATATTGACCTGCTCTAGAGTCCTCGAATCCAATGCCAAGTGCTTTGGGTACGACTTTTGGGGGAGTTTTGTTGTGTTCTTCGGTTGCACTCGGCTTGGGAGTAACAATGGCCCTCCTTTTAAAGGCTCCCCCGATACATCGAGGTCCAACTTGTGTCGCGCTACTTTTGTGAGGTTGATTCCTCACTTGCAATTGAGTGTCAAGTCTACATTATTGGCTGAGGGGTCTTTGGTGGAGGACGAGGATGAGGGGGAGACCTCCCGTTCTCTAAGTCGGTTAACTCGTGTTCAGGGTTAGGAGGTATGTCTGATGTTAGACACACACAATAGTGAGTTTCTTATTGTAGTGTTTGCATTGTCATTCGTTCTCCTATATTAGTATTTGTACCTAATTTCAAAGGGTTGTTACCAGGTTGAATTCCATCTTGTGTGACAATTGAGCTTGGCTTCGGGTGGTGACCATGGAAGAGTGAGGTTGGGGAAAAGTTTTATCGGGGCTCCATAGTGGGCTCCAAATGTTCTTACTGGGATCCTAAGCGTGGACCTCGAACATGTGGCAAGATCTGAGAGGGTTGAAGAATCTAGATATGTACTCCTAAGGCTTGGAACATAGGAGGAGATTCACCTACAAAAGACTCTCTAAGCTCAAGTCAGTAAGAGAGTTTGGATATGTTGAGTAAAAGATAGAGTAAGTATGAGTGTGTATTTCTTGGTGAAATACCATGTATATTTATTAGGTTGGAGCTCTATGACTTATGCGATAAAAATATATAATATCAAGATGATATGAAAATATCAATAAAAATAAAAACTTAACGTATATATGATAATCAATAAAATAATCATAATAATGTTATACCTCACTTAATTAACCAAACATTATGTAGATATATGATATTAAAAAATATCATAAAGTAATCAAACTATCGATATTTGATCATATATATGCTAATTACCAACAAATAAATTTTAGAATATTATGTAAGCACTCCACCTAAATAATCAAATTATTTTATTTTTTAATTTGAATAATTTAGGTGGAGTGATTTGATGTATAAATTCTAAAAAATTATGTTAACATGTATATATAAGTTATGATTAAACCTAATTACTAATTTGGTCTCAAATTGGGGATGACAAATGAGATCGTTTTAAAACACAAGGGGGGATTAAATTAAATCAAAATTTTAAGAAGGAACTAAGTTAAAAACAATCACTAGACATGACAATAACGTTGACACATGACATTACCACTATGACACGATCATGACTTATGGCAGTTTATGTTTTTTGTTTAAAAGTTAAAATCTTCACGAATTGACATATGACATGTATAAACACGACAATAATGTCAACTTAACAAACACAACCAAATTTAATCTTTTGTAAGAAATGGAGGACTAAATTAAAATCCAAAATAATAAGAAAACTAAAATAAATCAAACCAATAAATTAGAGGATTAAATCACTAATTAAGCCTAAAAAATATATATTATTGTAATATATTTATTCTATCACATTCAATCTACTAATTCTGTTTCAAATTAGTTCTATATATAAAGAGAGAAATGATCGTCATAGAGTGAACTTAAAAATTGTAATTGAATAATTTTATTATTTATATTATGAACTTAAATATTGATTTGTTATCTAATACGTAGATAATAAAATGGATTGTATTTTGATATGTAGTAATTTATTATATGAAATTAATAATTATCTTCATTTGTTCTATTGGATACATTAACCGTCTAATTAAAACTTAATTAATATTTATATGATTATATATATATATATATATAAAAATTAAAAATAAGGAAAGGCTAATAAACTAGTTTAATCTCTAATTGTACAGTTTAAGACTCTTAATTTGCCTCATTTTTTTGGGGCTTAAACAGAGAATAAAAATTGATCGATCGGTTTGGTCCTCTACATCTATTAAAAATATTGTCTAACTTTGTTTTTTTGTGCCTAATTTAAAACTTTAGACTTTTCTTTGTAATAATATTTTGTTTCTTGATACAATATTATTTTGTTTATTGAAGTATCTTATAAAATGTTTTGATAATAAAAATAAAATAAAAAAAGAAAAGTAAAAACTAAAAATTAGTCCATTAGGTAAAAAAATATTATATAATTTATTATTATAAAAAGAATCTCAAATATCATAACTAAATATTCAATTTTTAAATTAAACATTTCATAATAACTAAAGAAAAAATAGTATGGAAATTATCAATATCAAGTTGAAGAAAGAGATGGAATGGTCGGTTGTAATCTAAGTGTATATAATAAATTGTGTTTTTGGCTAACAATAATGCATTTTGTTTTCTTAAAAGTCTAAGGAGAGAGAAGATTCTTTTCATTTAGACACTAAGAAAATATTACAAACCCAAAATGGAATTTATAATTATATCAAATTTTCTCTCCATTGATAATTCTATAATTTTTTAATTATAGTCATGGATACCGAATATTTAAATTATTTAGAAGGTTAAGACCAATCTACCTATTAAATTAATAAGCATGTCAACATGATAATCTATATTAAAAAAATTATATATTTCTCTCCTTTTCTCCTTTATATATAGATAAGAATGTGTGGTTAACAATTTTAGGTCACTTATATATATAACAAATTATTAAATATGTTAGAGCTATTGTATTTTATAAGTCAATTATAAAGTTATCTAATAAAGTAAATATGGCTAAGGATATATATGTCATGAAATTTTTATTATATAAAGATTAATAATAATTTTAATTTGTTGAAGAGACCAAATTGAAATTATTAAAACTTAGGAAAAGTAACCGATAAAAGTTACATAAAGAGATAATAATCCCTATCCTTAAGCACGTACATTATTCATATTCCTTTCTCTTTATCCATATCAAGAGAGAAAATCAAGAGGGAACCTAAGGTGCTCTATGGAGGGAAGACCATAAACGAATTAAAGGTTGATTATTAATTGTTTCCAATGACCAATCCTCAAGTATGTTTTCGATTTTTGTTCTAAAAGGGATTTGGAACTGCACTATTTTATAATGGTTTATTGCTTATTATTTATTGATATGTGATTCATAAATCTAACAATTAGTATAAGAGCATGTTAGTTTATGATTAATTGGCATGAACCCTAATCTGTTTTTCTCAATTTTATAAAAGAAATTTTGTTTGTGAAATTTGAGGTTTTAATTAATTATGGGTTGTATTTTAAATTCTGATATGTTAATTGTATTAATGTATGTTTGATGAGTGACTTTTATGATTAAAATCAAGAAAACCCCGATCTGAACCCTAATTAATAAGAACCTTAAACTGAAAATTGAAAATGGTACTTTTGTGTTTTGGTGACTCTGTTTCCTTCTTTTAATTCATTGTAGTAAGCATAAGATTCAATTTGGTTCATAAGGATTAGTTTAATGAATGTTTATGGAGTGAATTTTAATTAAAGTTCTCAATCAAATCATAATCCTTTAGAACCGTAAATTGTAATTAAGAATCCTAATAGATTATGAAACCTTAATTTGGGAAAAATCCCCAAATTTTGTTCGTGGTTTGTATAGTGACCTCTGTTCGTCTCCTTCCTTGCTTCATTGCGGATGATGTTCTTCACCAAGGTTTTTGAGGGAGGGTTCAAGACCTTTGCTTTTGTTGTTGTTTTGGTTTTCTCTCACGAGTGATGGCACAACGGTGGTGCCTTTCTTTAGGGCAATGGAGGCACGACAACTTGCTCATGGTGGAAATTGGCCTTCGCATTCTTCTGTCAATTGTGGCGGTCTTTGTTCTCTAATGCAGGTTCGCTATTATGGCTCGCGAATAGTAGAGGAGTTTTGATGGTGGTTCGTGCAGAAGGGCTCGCGACAATTTTGCAAAGTTTGGCGAGCTTCACGGTGGTTTTTGTAAGACCCGATAAAATGTAGAGCTTATAGATAAGACTTGAGTATGTTTTATTAGACTCTACACGAGTTCACAAGGTGTGGTGTAGCTTAGTTGACGTACATGTCTTGAGTAGAACATAAAATTCTGTGTTTTTTATTTATTTTCTTGATATAAGTGCAACATATGTTATTGTATGGTTGTTAAATTTGTGATGTTCTATATTTTCAATGTGAAGTGTTGGCTTGTTGGTAGAGATATATGTTGAGGACTAAATGATTGTGAGTTCAAATCCTAGGAAAAGAGGTTTGATGTAAAACCTATGTTTGATTTTATTTATATTTTTGCTTAAGGGCAACCATTTTAGTAATTCAAGTGCATAAATTATAAATAGGGGTGAAGGAAGTAAAAGCTTGCAGGAAATGAATTTTTAGAAAATCTTTATGAATAAAGCTCTAGAATTGGCCAAGGTATGAAAAACTTACCTTATGTAAGATTTTATTTATTTAATAGATAGTAATTTTGAATTCTTTGAATGATTAACTACAGTGTGATTGTTTGGGTGAATTATGAGATTATGATAGTTTATATATCATAGAAATTTTATTTTAGGACGAATAAATGTTGGTTCTCATTTATATGCACACAATAATCTCATTTTATCAATAATCTCATTTTATCATGTAAATATTTATATAATGATTTAAAAGAAAATGAATAATTACTAGGCAAATTTGGAATATGAAACTAGAATAACATATTAGGAATTAGGATTTCTTTAATTATAATTAAGAATTTATGAGAAATTAGGGTTTCTTTTTAATTATAATTAGATAATTTGAGATCAGAGATCCTGTTAATGTTAATTAGAAATTATTAGGGACTAGGGATCCTATAAGGGACTAGGGATCCTATTAATGCAATTTCTAATTACCTTTAATCTTAGTTGGGTAATTTAATTAAAACCACTTAACACTAATTAAACTTTCAAAAGCTTATTCACAATAAAAAAACATAATTAAGAATTTGTCTTCTTCTCCCTAATTTTCTTTTGTTTCTTGCACTTGGACAACACAAGCCAACATTCTTCTTTCTCGCGGACAACTCCACTCTAAGAGTTATCCTTGTCTCAAGCAAAGGTAGAAAACTTGTGGTGGAGAAGACAACGAAGATGCGGGGGCACGACACAAGCGACATTTTCACCTTCTTTGAGGGCTGACAATGTGTTCGCGAGGCGACTGCGTGAGGGGATAATGTCAGAAAAGGTTGTGGCGACTTGCGGTTGTTCAATCTGGGAGTACTATGGCAGAATCGCAAGGCCCTTCATCGCATAAGGAAACCTTCTTCTTCTTCTTCTTCTTCTCTTTTTTGGGTTGTTTAACAGGGCAGCGCAGGTGCGACCTCTTCGCGGTGCAGTGGTCACAATAGCAACATCATCGCGACGCAATGGGCTCTCTCTTCAGAGACTTCGCGAAAAGGGTTTTGATGGAGTTTTTAGGGGTTAGGGTTTTCACGTTTTGGAATCTGATTCCTGCTATCTGGGTTCGTTTGGGATTAGGGTTTTCTAAAATTTGGAATTAGGGATTCTATGGTGTATTTGGAATTACAATAAATGAAATTGTGGTTTCCGATCTTGTTTCTGTTTTACGATTTGTGAATATGGAGTTTTCCTTTTCGAATTGGGATCTATTCTTGTTGCCTCAAATTGCATACTTTGGGGTTCTGTTTCTTGCGTTTCGGGTTCTATTTTTTGTGTTGTTGGTTCTTAGTGTGTTGATTCATGGTTTACGTGCAAGTTTGCGATAATGAAGGAGTTGGTGGGTGAAGCGAGTGAGTGTCAGAGTGGCTACAACAACGTTGGGCTGTGTTTGGTTAGTTTGGACCTAATTGGGTTGTGTTTGGTCAGTTTAAGCCCATAAATAAATATAAATTAATAATAGAAATGGGAGTGAAAATGAAATCATAAATAAAATTAAAATAGTTGAAATAAAATCTAAACAAAAATATAAAATAATGGAAATGGAATTGGAATTAAAATTAATTTAGTTTAAAAAGAAAAGCAATGAGATTTTTAAAAAGGAAATAAATGATTTATTAGTTTTGATTATATTGTATGATTTTTATTTATTTATTTTGTAACTTATTGTTGGAGTGGAACCCATGAGGGGTTCATATTGAGTACATTAGGTTTTGAATGAGATTTTAGATAATGATGAATCAATAAGGTTAGGCAAGGAATGAGAATAGTTGTTCTGTTTAGGAATATGATGAACTTTAACTGATGATCGGAATGTGTGATTGTTGGAGTTGTACTATAACTTGTGGATGATGGATGAGCATGAGACATAGGGCATGGGTCTACTTACTGTACCTAATAAATCTTTAAATTATTTGTCGTGTGATACGGTGATACGCGGGGACCAAGCACGATGACACATCAAGGTCAGATCACTCGAAGGATGGTCAAAAAGCTCCAAGAGGACCTTGAAGATTCCTTTCTAGAATGTCAAGTTCTCTGTGCATGCTTTGAGTGGAATCCAGGAGCCCAATCAGATGATCCATAATGGCCCAAACCAACACACGGGGAAGGATAGAAGAAGTCCAAGCAAAGAGGCTGAGTGTCAACGTGTTTGCTATTGCTTTTATGCACGTGTATTTTGTGCAAGCTTCTATATTTTCAGCACATTTCATGCTTTTCCACGTGGGCTATGATTCACAAATTATGGCTTTCATCAATACTGTACAAGGCTAGGTGAATCTCCTATAAATTCACCTTAGCCTTACTTGTAATTCCACTTTTGGAATATAATAGAGAAATTCTGCTGATGTAATTTTCCAGCCACTTTCTCTGCACCGAGAGTCATTCAATTGCTTCTTCACTCACCCTTATAGCTTCTTTCCTTGAATGGAAGGTCATCTGAGTTGTAGCTGCCTCACCTAAGCACTTCATCCATTTCATACAACCACCAAATCACACCATTTTCGCTGCCAGCTTCCACTTTACTTTCGCTGATCCAATTGCACGATGGTCTTTGTTGGTTTTTGCTTTTGGACGAAGCTATCATACAGGATAACGACCCTCTTTCGCCTTGTGTGAAAAATGAGGGATGTTCAAGTGTTTAACCTTCTTTGTGTGAGGTGATGATGTTTCGCCTAGTCCTTTTATAGCAAGGAAACATGTTTTTAGCCAGGGTGGCGGGACGACTCGAGTAGGTTTTGTAGCGGAGGCTACAAATGGCCTGTAGAGAAGGCTACATGCGTGTGTGAGGTAGGGTGCATGAGTGTGACTGATTCTTTCATGATAGTGTTATGGATTGGTGATGGTCATGATAAGGATAAGCATAGTTTTGTGGTTTTGTATTTCACTCATAATTGGGACATCCCAAAAATGGGGGTGTTATAGTTTTGTGGTGCAGTAGCGTTTGTGGTTCGTGCGACGATAGTTCAGAGGTGTTCTATGGTTCTTTGCCGCGGTGTTGAGCGGACTTGTAGAAGACATGTTGTGGTGGATCTATGGGGAGGCACATTGGCTCTTTCGTGGTGGGGTTTTGCTATGGGGAGGCACATTGGCACTATTCGTAACGCCAATTCTGGCTTCTGATCTATAATGGTGGTGCACCATAAGACTAAGTGTCACGGTGGATGGTGGCGGAAGATTAGTGGTGGTTTAGATTTGTAAGTATTGTTCATTGGTTCGTTCTAGTTTGCGAGTTTGAGAGGTCACGATGATGGTTGCTTCAGGAACGTTTTGGTAGATCTAGTGTGGTTCTCTATTTTCTCTACAATTGGTATGACACCTGCGAGAGGGAGAAAGGGTAATGGATTTCTATTCTGATGGCCTGGTTCGTGTAGTGATTAGCGCAATGGCCCAATCACTAGTTCGTTGATCATGGTTAATCCGCGGTGGCATCAATGGCATGGTGGTTTTTGGCATCGGTTTTGTTCGCCGTGGATCTAAAGCCCAACCCAAACCTAATCTAGGGCAGATTCTATTTTGGAACAGATCCATTTTCTGGAAGATCCGTTTACGAGTCTAGATGTCATTTTGGATCTGATTCAAATATATTTTTGGGATATTTTATGAATTTTAAAAGAAGATAAAATTATAAAATAAAGTAAAATTAATAATTATTTTGGAATAAATAGTAAATTCAATTTTGATCTTGTTTATAATTTTGAATGAGCTATTGATAATTAAGAAATGACCAAAGTGAGTCTTCTTTATTCGGTAGTTTATAGAGAAATTATGAATGTTCGTCTTTATGCATATCCATGTGAGTATTGGTCGACTCAAAAGAAGATTAATATTTGGTCAAATTGTGTACATACATGTAATGGTATCATATGATAATTATAAGGTTTTACGTGTCAATGATAAATCCATCCAAAGATAGGTTTGTTATGGACATGTTATTATTATTAATGTTGATCATTACACCAAGATACTTCTAGTAGTTAATATTACTGTCCAAAAACTTGATATTGATGGGGCATTGGGTATCATGAGATGGATAGACCATTATTTAAATATATTTATATAATTATTAATGTTACGGTGTGAGCTTAATTCCTTTGTTTCTCTTGTATAAAATACAGGTACAATGCCAACTTAAATTTAGTGTTGGTCCTTAACAATACAAATTTTAAGGATTGGAAAAATAACATAGAGATAGTTCTTGGCTGCATGGATCTCGACCTCACGTTAAGGATTCAAAAACCTCATTCTCTTAAGGACTCAAGTACCTCTAACGATAGGAGAGAATATGAGAAGTGAGATTGCTTAAATCGTATCAGTTTGATGATCAATAAACACAACATTCCAAAGGTCTATAGAGGTACTATATCTGATGACATTACAAGTGTTAAAGATTTCCTTGTTGAGATTGAAAAGTGCTTTGTGAAAAGTGACAAGGAAGAAACGAGTGCCCTTCTTCAAAGCTGGTTTCCATGAGGTATCAAGGCAAAGAAAATGTGAAAGAGTACATTGCTTTAAACTTAAGGCATTGAAACTTGAGTTGTTGGAAGACTTACTTGTACATTTTGTTTTGATCTCTTTTCCTATACAGTTTGGATAGTTTAAGGTTTCATATAACTATCAAAAGGATAAATGGTCTCTTAATGAGCTCATTTCATATTGTGTGCAGGAAGAGGAGAGACTGAAGTAAGAAAGGACTAAATATGCTGACTTATCCAGTACCTTTAATGACAAGGGCAAAATAAAAAAAGTTTGACAAATGTTTCTTTTGCATTAAAGTTGGACATATAAAGAAGGATTGAAGATGTATCATGCTTGGCGGGCCAATAAAGGGTTGCCTAAACTACTAGAAGATTATTGATTCCGAAATATGTATGTATTTGGAGATGTCAAATCGGTAGAGATGAAAGTCATAAAATGTTTTAGATTATTATTTTGTAATGATTCTCTATTTTTGGTTTTGAAAGAAGCTTCAGTTCTATCGTCATTTATGCGGAATTTGATTTCACTTTGTTACTTGAATAAATTTTGTTAATTATGTTAGTTTGGAAATAATTAATTTGAGATTGCTTTTAAATTCGAGTTTTGTTGGAACTAGTTTAGTGTTGGCTAATAATAATCTACATATTCATGCAATGATTTCTTACTGTGAATCCTTAAATATGGAATTGCATGATACTAAGCATAATATTCTTTCAAGATATTGAGTTTGGGGAAGAATCAATGAAAGTGAATTGATTCATGAAGTTACTTTTGATGAAGCAAGTTCAGAACCTCTAGCAAGTTTAGAATCTCTATAAGAACAAACTTAAGATCATCATAAACATGTGTGTTGATAAATGGGGAGATTGTTGATAGGGGGAGCACATGTATTAGCTGAACCAATCCCTGTTATGTTGGTCTTTTATAAGTAACAACACATGAATGTGGTCAAGTCATAACAGAAAAGAGTTTCTGTATGTTGTGTTTTTTACATATGTGGATTTGCAAAGGCATATATTGTGTGATAAATATATATGTTGAACATACTAGTTATTTTGCATACTATTGTGTTTATGATGTGATTATATCTGTGTATGCACTATGTATGTTTCTGTGTTTTGAAAACCACAAGCACAAAAGCATATCTGCATGAGATAATCGATTACAGTGTTGTAGTAATCAATTAAGGTCATCAAACAACTTATGATTTAAACTGTGGCAAAACAACTAGTTTGAATCAATTACATTAGTTGGTGAATCGATTAAAACTTGTGTGTTTGCATACATCATTTTCAAATGTGCTGTGATGAGTTTTTGGAAAGAAAAGTTTTAAAAAATATTCTAAGTGTTGAAGCTTAAATCGATTACCTGTGTTGTGTATTCGATTAATTATGTTATGTTTGAAAACATATTTCATGCTTGTCATAACTGCTATAACGGTCATATTTTTAAATATGTTTGATCAGCATTTAATGATAATCGATTACATTAATTGTGTATTCAATCTGTTACGTCTATTTTATGTAACCAATTACATAAGTTTAGTAATAGATTGTTTTGCGTCAGGACTGATATAAACTATATATTGACGCATTTTTGAATTTTGTAATGAACGAACGATTAATCATTCTTACATTTTCATATCTAATTAATTTGATCTGAGAGGTGTTTACATATTACTCAAAAGCTCCAATAATCAAGAACTACGAAGAATTTGAAGGATCTTGAGGCATTCTTGAGAGACGTTTATTGAGTTGAATTGACTGATCAATTTAGCACAACTGAAGGTGCATCTTGATAGATCAGGAGATAAGACTTGCAATCTTTGACTTATTGTTTTCCTGGACGTGCGTGTCAAGAAGAAGAGTGTTGTGCTCTTGACTTTGAGATGAGATTCTTAAAGGGTTTTCTGCAACAAGACCGTGGGGTGCTGTGTTTGCAGGTGTTATTGTTTCTATATTTGATTGTGTGAGTGGGAAAGGTGTTTACTTTGTGAGGGTGTATTCACAGTAAAACCTTTGGTGTAATTCTCCAATCATTATAGTGGAATATACTTCAATCAGTGGTTGAATGGAAGGGTGACTGGATGTAGGCATTGAGGCCGAAGCAGGATAAAAACTATGTTTGATTTTCTCTCCTTTATCTCTTTACATTTGCATTTACTGTTTCATTGCACACATATTTGCTTATTACACAAGAAAGATTTCAAGAACATTATACTTAGCGAAAAAGATTTAAAAAGTTCAAGTTTTTATAAAACACCAATTCATCCCCCCTTTTAAGACCTTGGCAAGTGTACCGAATCGTATTAAGTAATAATAAGTGGTAAGACCAAGTATCGTTTCCCAAGAGACTCACGGCACTAAACAGTCATGTAATTACTTAACTAATTAAGACATTGAAGAACAATTTAGGGTTTTTGAATGCAAAAACAAGAAAGTAAATATGAATGCCTTTTGATCAATTGAAGAAAAACACAAAGGTGAATGAATGATATTGAAATTATGAGATGACTATGTTGCTGGGTTTAGATTTTACCTAGTTTACTCTCATGCATATAGGAATTCGTCTTCTTCATTCAATTGTTAACGTCACTTTCTAAATAACTTAAAACTCGATCCCTCGGCGAAGAAAGTCTATCCTTAATTAATTTTGCATTACGATTAGAAGCTTAAGACGACTAACCCTCTAATCCCCATCCCTGGGCAATATTGCTTTTGGAAGAAATTCTCCAGATCGTGGTTTCTAGGTATTTCCCAACAACAAAGAAGACCATAAAATCATGTCATGAACGATCAAAACATAACAAGCATAGAGAAAAGGAGAAAATCTCTAACAATTGATGAAAGAAGCATATATAATTAAAACCAATTCAAATACATGAGAGTTCACAAGGTTACATTATCCCCCAACAATAAATTGAATTTAGTTCCCCTTTTTCATGGAGAAACTAGAAGAACAATGGAATGAGAATGAAAGATAAACCCTAAAAACTGAAGAGGAGAGCTTTCGCATCCACTTTTGCCTCCAGAGAGTTGGAGAAATTTGAGTTTGTGTTAATTTTGTCAAAAGATACTCCCTCTAGGTCGTGCAAATCCTTAAATAGGGCTGAATTGGATCATGGGCCAACGTTGACATCGCTCAGCGCCCCTACTTAGGGCGCCCAGGCGAGCTTGCGAGAGGATGGCGCTTAGCGCCCCAAGAAGGGCGTCCAGGCGTGAAACGTTACTTGAAGACTGATGCTCAGCGTCCCTGAAAGGGCGCTCAGGCGTGACTGCGTGACTCTAGTGCGGAGGGCCCTAGAGGAGGGCGCCCAAGCGTCCTGCGACCTTTAGCAGCCTTCTCTTTTGGTGCTCTTTCTGTCCTTTCTGAGTTCCAACTTCTTGACATTTAACTCCTCTTCCAATTCATCCCAGTTTTCTACAAAATCAAGGGAATTTAGTGATAAAATCTTCAAGTGTAACCTCAACTCTCTTATTCACCAAAATAAGCTTAAAACAAGAAAATAAGCAAGTTTCTGAGTAAAAAAGGGTTCATTTGTTATCACAATTTACTCTCAAATAACGGTTAACTCAATTGTTATCACCCCCTCTTGGTGTTGAGAAACAAAGTCCACCAATTCTAACAATGTGCTTCATGAGGAGTATAAGTCCAAGCAAGACAATAAAGTTTGGAAACTTATTCCATTACTAGCAGGTATAAAGCCCATTGATATTAAGTGAATATTTATTTATGACCAAGAGAGATTTTAATGGTAATCTGGAGAGCTATAAAGTTTGTATTATGGCAAAAGAGTTATACTCAAAAGGAAGGGGTTTGTATGTTGATTACATACTTAAAGCTTTTAGCATGAAGGATAGTAAATCGGGGGATTCTCTAGGTTCTAAGGAAGACGAGTTCAGTCTCAATCAATGCCCAAAAGAAATTTAGAAATTCAAGAAATGCAGAAGATTCCCTGTGTTTCAAAGGTGGGGAGTTTGATGTATGTCCAAGTATGTACTCGTTTAGATATAACGTACATAGTTGGGGCTTTAGACAGATATTTAAGCAATTCATGAATGAATAATTGGAAAGCAGCCAATAAAGTTATGAAGTTTTCTCAAGAGAATCTCACGTATATAGGGTTAGACCAACTAGAGATCATTAAGTATTCTAACACAATATTGCAAGATGCTAAGATAGTTTAAGATCCATTTTAGGTTACATTTTCATGCTAGCTAGTGGTGCGGTTTCTTGGCATAATACCAAGCAAAACTTTATGGCTTTATCCACTATGATTACAAAAATTTATAGCATTTTATGAGGCATCAAATCAAGGTATGTAGCTTATTTTTGTCACAGAGTTGCGTATTATGAAGGAATTGAAAGACCACTCAAGTTATACTCTAACATCAAATCAGTTGTTAAAGAAAGAGTACAAAGTGTATGGATTTCCATAAAATACTTAGGGACACAATCCTTGAAGGTATATCCTCTTAATAATGCTCTTATACCCAAGGTCTTTCAAGAACATATTGCTCATATGGGTGTTTTTCAGTTTGAGAAATCTTGGTCCAGTGGGAGTTAGTCACTTTTGTGTGTTTGTGTTCTATGTGTGGTTTTCATGTATGAATACATGGTTTATTAGTCAGAAACTACACTCTGTATATTAAGGTTATCGTATTGATCTCATTGAGATAAAGTATAGACCAATTGAAAATAAATGTGTACAGTTCACCTTCACGTAATTTTCATGCTACACATTTCATAATGAATCCATATCATTTGGTTCTGTCAGCATTAGTGATCATTGTCAAGTTTGGTTGCGATTTATGCAATGAAAACTACTTTGGTTCTACATGCGAATATAATCAATTGACGAGAACTTTTGGATATGCTCAAGTTATATAATGACAATTATGAGCTCATAAAATCTAACACATTTGTAAGGATTTATATAGATATATATATTTGTGACGAGTGGGAGATTGTTAGTAATTTTGGGTCATTCATATATATATATATATATATATATATATATATATATATATATATATATATATAACAAAGCATTAAGTGTTATGGTCATTGTATTTTATTAGACAATTATAAAACGATCTAATCAAGTAAATGTGGCTAAATATATGTCATGAAATGTTTATTGTGTCAAGACTGTGAGGACCGTAAATTTTTGGAGAGATGGGGACAGGGTAGTCACCCACTCCTTGCATTATTGGAATGCATTATTGGAGTACAATTATTAGGGGAAGCTTGGAAGGGGGGGTCTTTTGATTATTGGCATGTGAGAGGGAGAGAGGGAGCAGATGGGGAGTAACATCCAGCGATTTCCAGCAGCATCAGGGGAAGATGAAGTGGTGATCTCGGTCAAGCAGAAATAGCTTGAGAAAGGAGCATCCAAGGCTTGGAGATGAAGCACTTACTGCCACGACCCACACCAACTGGAAGGAAATAACACACGTTTGGAGAGCTTCATTAATGGTTTGGAGAGAACACCGTCCAACGTTCCAGCAGCTTGGAGAATAATTCACGTTTCCAGCCGCCACCATGGTGGGAGACTTTGGTTCTTCAAGCGTCCAACAACCTTGAACATCCAACATCTCCAATCTTCCCAACGTAACTATCAAGTAGAAAGGACAATCAGCAACTGCACCGTCCTCCATCAGCACTAGCCTTCAACATAGGAGCAGCCAACCCATTAAGAATTCACGGCTGGAAGAAAAATCAAGTGGAGTCCTTATAACAAAAATCCGGGATTGGAAGGGTAGATCTTGAACTGTACGTCTGAGGTAGATTAATCCCAAAATTTTAAGGAAGTCTTCAAGAGGTAAGGGGAGCTAAATCTATTTTCCTTGATTTTTAAATTATACTGCATTTGATGCAAATCTGGGAAGTTGGGGATGAACATTTGGGGTTTCTGGGTTCTGGAAAACGCGATTCGGCAGAATTCTGCAGAAACGCGCGTGCGTCCAATTTTGGTGAGTCAAAACTGGACGTTCGTCCACTGTGCTCGATTGGCCAAAAATATTCGAGCGTTCGGTTTGGTGCTCTAAGCTAACGAACGTTCGCGTTCGTCCATAGATAAAGTTAGAAATCTTAAACGTTCGTCCTTAGTCAAGTATTCTCAGCATTGTCGAGCGTTCGGCCTTGGTGCATTAGTCAGAATAAGCGTTCGTCTTAACTTGGTATTCTCGGGTAGCATTGTTGAGCGTTCGTACATCATTTGATAGTCCACTGAGCGCCTCACTGGACGAGCGTCTTCTTCTGCTAGCTGGACGAACGTCCACTGTTCCCTACTCTGGACGAGCGTCCACTGCGAGTCTCGCTGGACGTCTTCTTAGATTTCTGGACGAGTGTCCTCCATGAGCATGTTGGACGAGCGTCCTCTTCTCTCTCTGTCGAGCGTCCTCCGCATTGCTGAACGAGCGTCCTCCGCATTGCTGAACGAGCGTTCTCCGCATTGCTGAACGAGCGTCCTCCGCATTGCTGAACGAGCGTCCTCCACATTGCTGAACGAGCGTTCTCCGCATTGCTGAACGAGCGTCCCTGAACGAGCGTCCTCCGCATTGCTGAACGAGCGTCGTCCGCATTGCTGAACGAGCGTCCTCCGCATTGCTGAACGAGCGTCCTCCACATTGCTGAACGAGCGTTCTCCGCATTGCTGAACGAGCGTCCCTGAACGAGCGTCCTCCGCATTGCTGAACGAGCGTCGTCCACATTGCTGAACGAGCGTTCTCCGCATTGCTGAACGAGCGTCCCTGAACGAGCGTCCTCCACATTGCTGACCGAGCATCCTCCGCATTGCTGAACGAGCGTTCTCCGCATTGCTGAACGAGCGTCCTCCGCATTGCTGAACGAGCGTCCTCCACTGTTGGACTAGGTATTCTCAGGCTCCGATCGTAAGCGTTCGGTATTAATGGTAGATAGTTCGGTTTTATTGATGTTCATTCTCAGATAGTAATTGTCCATACTGAACATTCGGTATTAATTTGATAGTCTTAAGTTTGAATCTTAAGTGTTCGTTATTATTATGTGATTAGTAATTTATAGCGTTCGATCTGGATCAGGTATGGTTAGGTTTAGATTATAAGCGTTTGATCTCTGTTCGTTCTAAGAGTGTTTGGTCAATATTGGGTCCCGAGTTCCAGTGTTCGGCTCAATAGTTCATGATTCCCTAGCGTTCATTCAAATAGGATTCAACCAAACAGTGTTCAGTGAATAACGTTCGACAGATAGCGAACGTCCAGTAGCATTCGTCCAGTTGAGTTTGGTGAACAGTGCTCATTCAAATGTATTCTACATTTAGTGTTGGATTCTAAGTTGAATGAAACTATGCGTATAAATGTTTGGAATATAAGATGTAATGTGATATGTGTGAATGCATGAGGTATGATAATTATTGTGATGTATGTATTCTATGACATTGATATGAGATCATGCATTTACTCATGATATGAGTATTGTGGGGAGGTTTTGTAATGGTATAATGTGAGTTGAGGAACGAGTATGGTATGAATCTCATGGAGAGATTCTGAAAAGTTATGTTGTTAGTGTATATGTTGATGTTGAGGGTCCCGTAGTTGGAGGTTATCCTGATACTCTAATAATTCATCCAGTCTCATGTAGAGAAGGATGAATTATGTGGTGAGAGGAGCAGGAGGTCCTGGTCTATGTGCCGGTGTTGGACATAGTGAGGGGACTAACCTTGTGAATGGTATGAAGTATTTTGGAAGTGTATTTGTAAGAAAAAAGTAGGAGTCATCACAAGTGCATAACCTTCCGTGACCGCTCATCAACGTATCATCCGGATGAATGCCTAGTAAGAATTGTAGTATGATGGTATATGAGGATGTCTGACATAAATTTTATATGATGTTTTTATCAAAGCATTTATGCATGTTTTATAATTGTTGTGTTGCATGTTAGCTAACCCTTACTTATTTGTGCATGTATCGGAAAAATCTTATTTTTGCGATGATCGTATAACGTTTTTGTTGTACGGGAGCAGATGAAGGATTGTCGCGTGATCCGGTGCAAATGAAGAAAGAGTTGGAAGACCAAATTAGAAAGATTTAATGTATATATATTTGTAGTTAAATCTGAGCTTAAAATATATGTATAGAGTTAAGTATGAGGTTACGGGGTGTTACTGTAAATGTATTATTATAATATTTTTTGAGTTTGAATTTTATAGGGTGAATTTTTGGGATGTTACAAAGACCAATAATAATTTCAATTTATTGAAAGGGCAAATTGAAATTATTAAAACTTAGGTTAAATAACGGATAGAAATTACTTAAAGGGGTCATGATCCTTATTTATGTTCCTTTCTCTTTATCCCCATTAGGAGAGAAAGTCAATAGGAATCTAAACTGCCAGAAAAAAAATCATAAACCAATTAATGATTAATTATTAATTGTTCTCAATCACAAATCTTTTATTTACGCTTCTGTTTTTTGTTCTAAAGAAAATTAGTAACTATTATATTTTATAAAGGTTTATTGTTGATTATTTATTGATATATGATTCATAAATCTAACATATACCTAACATATACGTCTTATATAACTTTTTCATTTTATCGCGTAACAATTGTGAATGTAATCTTATATAGATTTTTTTTTTCTTTATTTTAGCTAGCATCAGTTGTCAATATAAATACATTTTAAAATTATGTACACTAATATTTTGATATGTCCATCAACTAAAATACAAAATAATATATGAAAATGTTTGTAACTAATAAAAATTATCTATGCTAATACTAATTAGTAACTCATTTTTTTATATTTGTAGAAGTTTTTGTTTAAAGCTGATATAACAGTTAGATAAAGATTTTCCTTTTTGTTTTTCTTTTGATCAACACACGTCCTATAACGTGATTTCATTATTTAAATTTGTTTTAAGACAAATACTAAAGACACACAAATAAACTTATATAAAGTATACTTGTAGAGAGTAAAATGAATCAACATGAAATATCTTTTAACTTTTCATAAGAAATATCTTTAAGAAATTAGATAAATTATGTACTTTTCATAATTTAAAAAAATTAAGAATGTTTTCCAATTTTAAATCATTTTTAAAAAAAAATCGTTTTTAAACTAAATTTATAAATATTTTGTTTCTTTACTTTATGAAAATAATGTAAAAATATAATATATCATTGAAAATAATGTTTTATATAACTTTCATAAAATATAAAAGTAATATCTATAAGTTTAATTTATGAAACAAAATACAATATTTGAAAAAAATTTAAGAACATATATCATATTTAATCCATTTAAAAATCAATATATTGAAACAATTTAAACTTGTTCTGTTTAGAAAAAATTTATTGTAGTTTTCATTTTCATTTTCTACGACTATTTATTTAAAACATTATCCAAACACGCAACATTGCATGTATTGGTAATTAGCACATCAATATATATATATATATATATATATATATATATATATATATATATATATATATATATATATATATATATATATATATATATTAATGAGAAGAGTATCCAATTCTCTCAAAATTCTTAAATGTCAACTTCTATGATATAATAAAATGTGTGATGAAATAAGATATATAGGTTGAGTCAACTACTTCGAAAGAAAAGCAATTAATCAAATAAATTTAAGTTAATGATGCCGAAATAACATGTTCGAATTTTCTACAAACAGCATCCATCAATTTTTAAAATCCCTCAAGTTGCCATATTTTTGCTTAGAGAATCCCTCATTTTCTTAGAAAAATAATTTTATGGTTCATCATAGATGATAGATCACATTATATATGTGGACTTTGATTTCATAATTGAAGATGATGCAGGAATTGAAAACTTGAACTGTTCAATCCTATCCACATATGAACGACTGGAACAACCCTTCACATGCTGAAATAATTTAATTATGAATGCATTTATGCTTACAATTAATTTTAGTTGTTCCCTATTTCATTTTCAAGTGTTAAAAAATTTGAATATTATTTTAAGTTATGAAAGTTTAAAATAATGTAAATTACTTTTTTTATTATCTATTCTCGTCAAAAAATATTTTGAGTTTATGTATTTATATACTGTGATATAAACAATGATAAAGCAGGGAATATAAATATTTTATTATAGACAAATATTTATTTCTTGATTTTTCAAAAGAGGCTTAACCCTATGTTTACAGGAAATAAATTATGAAAAAAAAATAGAGAGAAAAATATCTTTATTCATTTGAGGGTTAGCATGTAAAAAATAATAACTAAATTAAGATGACATAATTGCTCATTTACAAAATTACACATTCTTTTATTATAAAAAAGAGAAGGGTGAGGTAAGTTTGGAATCAGATTTGTTATATTCTTTTCATTATTTATTTTTTATATTTAATTGAAAAATAATATATTTGATACCAGTGACATCTTTTTCTGTCACTTTCCTTATTAACAATGACAAATATGCTTTCTTTGTACTTATTTTGTTGTATTAACTATTTTTCACTCAGCTCTCTTTTTTTATTCTGATCTAAATAAACAATAATTTTTTTAAATAGAGTAATAGATGGAATAATTGTGAATCTAGAACCTTGTACTAATAATGATATATTTGCCATTAGGTTGCTCAACAAGTTGTTATGAAACGGAATAACATCCAACAGACAATCATTGTAATCTATAATCAGTAAAAAGATACCAAATATTTTCATGTATGGTCTGTTAGTCTATCAACTTTTCTTAATTAGTTAGAAAAATACAAACCTTAAGGAAATAAATTCGAGCAAACTACTCAAAAAGAGAAGTGATTAGTAGCACTTAAATATATATTTTTATTTCACATAAATTCATGAGTTTTTATTTTAGTGCCTATGATTTTTTTCTTTATAAAATTTGAAACTATTTTTTAGTTTACTGAGAAATTTATTTTTAATAGTTATAAAATATTTTTAAAATTTTTACTCTTCTTAAATTTAAATCATTATTTAAAAAAAATTGAGTGTTTCTAACTATTTTTAAATACTTTGAATTTTTTATAATTGTTATAGATATTAAAGTAAAAGTGAGTTTATTAATAGATAATTGTATGGATACAATTCATAATCACTCGCAAAAGACATTTAACATCATCCTTTAGACGTCCGATCACTGAATATTCAACGTAAAAAATGACAGGTGATATTGTTGTAATTAAAATTACTATATAATCGTCGGTTAGGGGGGTCCCCGACATCTAAAGAAGAATAAACATTGGCCCATGCAATTGGACGCCAAAAATAGACGAATGAATTAAAAATATTAATATTTTAACTGGCTTTAGACGTTCGGGTTCAGGGTGTCCGACGTTTAAGACCTATTTCAACGTCAGGGCCAACCATTAGATGCTAATGAGGTAGTCAGAAATCCAAAAGTCACAATTTAGATGTCTGATCCCATTATACGGACGTCTAAAGTCTTATTCAGACGTCAGCTCCCTATCCCTGGATGCTAAATTGCCTGAAAAAGTGACTTTTCCATTGCTCTTAGACGTCCGTCAGTCAGCACCGACTTCTAAATAGGTCTTAGACGTCGGCCCGTCCTAACCTGTACTCCAAATGTGTCTGCTAAAGTTATATTTTAAACCCTTTAAACGTCATCTCGGGAGGGGCACAAACGTCTATAGTCATTTAGACGTTAGCTAGTAGGGGGCCCGACGTCTACGTAAATGATCCAACAAATCAAAAATGGTCAGTGGTATTGGAAGGAAAAAACATGCACAAATATGATGATGAAGATTCTCTTGAAATACTTAAGACAACAGCTTTTGCATCAAGACCCATTGAAGACACGGTTGATGACGTAGCCGATGACATCCACACAATTCGGATTGATCACAACAAAGGAATCTGGGTGAAAACAACATCTTAATAGGTTTTGTGATATTTTTTTAGTTACTTTAGATGTTGTTTTATTTATTATATTTGATATAGTATTAACCATAAACAATATTTTTCAGGTATGTCGACCTCAGGATCAGGAAAGACCGGATGTGGTCGATCTGCACACGATTGCCCGATGTGACATCCCGACACATTGCAGAGGAGAGGATACATGTTGACATTGACCCGAGATCAGGTATGCCTTCAGGGCCAAATGTTGATAGGTTTAGGAGTTATCTGGGTGTGTTAGCAAAAACCCATGTTTATATCGTTCTTGCATCTTGGGATGACGTCTTAGAGGTCGACAATAACTTTTTATGGCAGGACATTTAGGTATGTTTACTTAAAAGAAATTTGATATACTTTTATCTTTGTTCTTGTTATGTCATTAACATGTTCTTTGTTTTAAACAACAACATTATGATATTCCAAACACTAGTCAAATTAGAAGGAAAGTGTTATCCCATGTAGCGATCAGATGGAGGGATTTCAAGACAAGACTGACACATCTATATGTCTTTGGAGACAGACAACATGAGTTTCCATGTGACAATAGTACAGAATAATAGAGGAGGAGTGGATGTAGTTTCGTGCATCTCGAGAGTTTGAGGATTGACAGGTTTGTTTCTTAACTTATTTCTTTAGTTCATTAATGCATTTTATTATGATTTTACACTTAAGAATATACATAGTTTCACAGGGTAAAAGGTTAGCCGCCCAAGAAAGATAAAGGCTAAATGATGCAACACACATGTTATCATGCATTACTTGAGAAGAAGATGAGAAAGAGTCAAGCGGAGGCCTTAGGACTTAGCACCTGCATCTGCTAGGTATGAGATGTGGAAGGTTGCTCGGACTAAGTTTGATGGGAACATGACATCTTCCTCAGCTGCCTTGATCTCACTAAGAATTGTAAGTTCAAATTCTAAACATTTGATTGTGTATTTATCATCGCATGTATTTTATGTAACAAAGTTTTTTTTATATGCATGATGAGTTGATTGAGAAACAGACTCAGGGAACATTTGTTGGCCAAGTTAGGGATGACATTCTAACAATGAGCATTGGAAAGCCCGAGCGCCCAAGACGTGTACGTGGAGTTGGTGGGGCGATTGGTCTTCGTGACTACTTTGACCCTACACAAAAAAGCATTCAATCCATGAGTTAGGAGGCACTAACGAAGATGGATCTTTAGTGGGAGGAAAGGATCAACCAAAGCATGAGATCTATGGAGCAACGATTCATGGAGCAGCTACAAGAACAAAAGGAAATCCAAAAAGCACTTGAAGAGAAGTTGCATTTCATGACACAGTGGGTTGCCAACTAAAGCTCCCACAACACCTCGGGTCAGCACTAGAGGATCATGCTCTGCTGTAGACCCTACTGAGTATAGTGGTAAGTATGAGATGTTAGTTGATGGGAATCCTCCATGCATTGTGGTTGTCGGACGATAACTTGAGGGAGGCGAGATTATTCATGGTGTTCCCTTATTACCCTACTACGTGCGTGTGACCATTGACGAGGTTTGGGATCTCCAGGCTCAAGTGCATGTACCCACTTCAGAAATTCAGTTTGTGGGGAAGGTGATAGGAACATTTATAGCTTGGCTTAGAGCATTGATCATGTCACACATTGCTACACCACATGTATAATATTTTTATTATTAGTATTTCTATGTTAAATTTATAAACATTGATTGATAACTTTGAAAATTTTATCTTTAGTTCATACGTCCTCAAAAGCAGCCGATGCATGAGCCATTCATAGATGAAGATGATGAGATGGCTGAAGTGGAGGATGATCCTCTAGCAAAGCTCATGACAAAATTACTCAGGTTGTCCAAAGGACCAATACAATTATACTAGGATTTGAGAGTATTTGGCCTCCAGTGTCATGTGCTAGTATATATCACATTCAATGATGCATTGAAGGTCATTGGGGGAGACAGGATGTTGAATATTTCCATCCGTCAACTATGGTGCATGTAAGATAGTTAATTTTGTCTTCCATATTAGTTATATTTAGATTCTTAGTTTCTATCAACTTAATTTTATTGTTTTAGGTACATGGACATAATCATTGTGGACCAAGGTCGGTCTTCCATGTACGGATTTGTTAAACCTCAAACCATTCAACCTTCTAGTAACACAATTGAGACCAAACAAAATTATTTACAAACATGGATGACTGAGTCAAATAGAGACGTATACCTTGAGCCATACATTGATGGGTATGGTTGTTTTATGTAAAACTTTATTAAGGTTTACTTAATTAGTTTACTAAATATTTATGATTCATGATAGGTCTCACTAGCAGCTGATGGTCATCATTCCCAAACAATGCAAAATTATATGATTTTGTTCGTTGCACTGGAAGATGAAAATTGACTTGAAAAACATTCTTCAAGAGTAAGTGTTTCTCTTTTTATGTTTCAAATTCATGTTGACCTTCAATTTTTATGATAAATATAGTTATATTAATATTACCTTATGATTTCAATGTAAATAGAGTTGCGGGTAAAGCCCGATGTCAACTAGTTTAAATCCTGTATCCAAAGGTTGTAAGTCGTTTATAGTTCTAATTCAGTTTCTATGTTATTGAATGATCTAAATGCTTGATTATTTAGTTTGTCATTTTAGTGTAACAAGCAACTAGATTCATGGGAATGTGGCTACTATGTCATATCTTGGATTAAGACCATCATTCGAGTTGCCATTATAGATGAGTGGACTGAGGTAATGATGATTACCTACAATTCATTACAAATCAAATCCATCTTTCAACATATGCAAACATAATGAATCTTTCTTCATTTTGCAGCACTTCAAGAGTACATGTCCTATATCAGAGGACCCAATTAAGAAGATAAAACAAGAATGGACAACTTATCTTCTCCAAAGATGGACCTAGGAAGATTTGTTATTGTTGTTGAACATTTACATTTATTTTAACTTTAACTTTTGATAATTTAGGTTTTTGATTGTTTTTTAGTACTTTGTTAATTTGAAATGCATAACATATATTATATTATGCTGTTCTAGGATAATTTTCTATTTTTCAGGTGTGGTTTTATTGTAAAAATAAAAAAATTTAAAAAAAAAACTAGTAGACGTTTGTTTTGGCATTGTCCGACATCTATTAACGTATGTTAGTGCACATGCAGACGTCTAATGGATTACAAAGCCAATATTCATTCCAAGACATTAAACGTCGGCCGCCCACAATCAAACGTTTGACCTGTGCTGTCCGAAGTCTATATAGACGTTGGACCTGTACTATACGACGTCTATATAGACGTATGATCTGTACTATCTGACGTCTCCCAATAAGACGTCGAAGCGGGATCAGACGTTAAAAGCCTTTTGTACATTAGTGAATCAAAATATGGTATTAATGTATTATTTAATTAGTTTAATAATGTAAATTATACTATTTTTGTTTTTCCTTATATTTCTCGGAGTCTTAAAAATTTATTAAATATCATAAGGAAGTTTATATTGATTTGATATTAAGTATGTTAAAGAAAGCATTGTTAGAGATAATTTTTATGAGATATTGTCAATTTTGAAGTTTGAAATCATATTATAATTTTGTTAGATGTCTTAGAGCTAGAAGTATGAAAGTGTATTTAAATTATCTTTTACCTCGACTCTTTAACAATGTAAGACTATTGGATTACCAAAATAAGTCCCTAGGTTTAAGGGAAATTAGGGTTTCAATTCTTTTGGAGAATGAAGGTGTGTGTCATGAACCTCACTCATCTTAAAAATGGAACCAAGGTTCCAATATCAAGTTCATTAAGATAGTATCATTAAGGTTATTTACCACATTCGAGGCATTGTCTACTTTAGAAACAAACAAAACTGTTCAAGAATCCTCAAAACACCTTCAGACGCATAGAAAGCCATATATGTTCTTAAAAGTAACATAAACATGGTCAGGGCATATCATTAGCAACAAAAACTCTAATAGAAGACTCAAACACTACATGTAAATCAAGATGATTAACATGCACAGAGAAAACATACAAACCAAGAAAAGGATAGAAAATCAACTTATTTTGTTGAAGAAACTGATCAGACAAAAGTGAAGAGTTTGCTTCAAGATCACCTTAACGATCTCTGATCTTTAAAGAGATTAACATAAAATAAGAAAACCTAGAAAGAAAGGAGAGAACTCTACAGAAAATATTTTTAGAGAGATTATATATTTTTAAATAATAAAACTCGTTTATAAAAACTTTATTTATAAATTTAAACTTTTAATATTAAAATAATCAAATTTTACCGTCTGAACAAAATATCAATTTTAAAACAAAATTTTCTAACCTCTTACTTTATCATAATTTTATTTTTGGTTTGATAGTGACTTAGAATTATTTGAAAAATTAATTAAAATATAAAAAGTTAGAAATATACTAAAAATAATAAAAACATTTATTAAACAGATTTGTTGTACTTTTAATTCTTATAAATAAAATAAAAATAGAAAGAGTAAACACTATACATAAAGTAATAACTTACAACGCAAATATCTCAAAAGAGAAAAAAAAAACTAACGAGGCAAATGGTTATTTATTGTCAATTTCTACGTGGTTTATTTATTCTGCCCATAGTTTTCAAAACACTAGAACCATAGATGATAACTCTCTCCAAGGTCAAATGAAAGGTCACCATCAACGGTTTTACATAGGAAATATACCCAAAATGTTATTGGCAATCCAAAACTGATAAAAACTAAAAGAAAAAAAAACAAAAACAAAAACAAAAGCAGGAGTTCAAGCATGAGAAGTTATGTTCCAGAATAAAGCAATATAATAGATGTGTTAGCAAGACTCATTCCTTCAATAGTCCACTTGATCAAAATACAAAATTTAAATTATCTTAAGAATCTGGAACAAAAACATTTATTGTGGAGCAATTGAAATGATAATTCTTTCGTAAGAACAAGTAACAGTTCTTAAGACTTTTAAAACAAATAACGTAAGATTCATTTCATTTTCTTAAAAGGTTACAGATTAGAGATAAAGCTTGCTGATAAAAGTCCTGAATCTGAGATAACATTTTGGATCCATCATGAGTTGATCTTTTAGTCTGCATAATATATTTGTATAACATTGATACTCATCATTTCTTTATACGTTGATTAGTTTATCACATCATATTACTTATCTTATTCATATTTTTCTTTTCACTCTCGCTATAACATGCTGTGTCTATACGTCATTTTCCATAATTATTAACAGAAGTCCATGCTCAAAGTTAATAAAGTATAGATATAGAACTCCAGATGTATGTTGCAGCACACAAACATGAGTGTGTATATATATATATATATAGTATATGATATGCATTGCAGAACAGGAAGAGGGTAGAGGGTATAGAGGAAGAAGGAATCAACTAAAAATGAAGAGCACAAGGAGAGAAATGGAGAAGAGATCAGAGATTGGTTCTGCCATTGAAGAACTTTCCATGATGGTCATAGTTAAACCTGGTGAAAAGCATGAGTCTGCTCATATCCCCACCAAGCCTTTTGTTTCTGTTTGCTATTTGGTGCTGCAAGTTCTTGGTGAGTTCACTTGGAACTTGATCTCTTTCTTTGAAGTTCCAATAATGTCATGTGACACCTAAAACATTGTCATCATGTGTCTAGCAGATAAGATAGGACCGACAATGGCTGTTCTGAGACAAGACGTGTACCAGAATATTAAGGTTTGCTTTCATCATCCACCAAACCACTTCATTCCTTCAGAACAAAACCTATGGCAATTGGTTTTGTCCTTGTGGGTTATTTGCATGGTTAATTTATTGACTGCTAAGTTTTAACCAGAAATGATTAGATAAGTTTTATTGACTCCTACTAATGTTTGCATGTAATAGTACTTAATAAAGAATATTAATTTTTCTAATGAATTGAAAAACTTATGTACATGTTAAGATTTTGTTAATAAGAAAGTGAACTCATTATGTCTTTCAAATCAATCTTATATTTTTCAAATATTAGTGTGAGAAGTTGAATTCATAATCTCTCTCGACCTACTTTCAATTTTTACCAAGCTATTAGAAAGTGAATCTCGTGCATGATAGTAGAAATTGGGTGGTCCGATAGCGGCCCGATTGCGGGTGGAATAGAAGAATAGAATGCCCACTTAGAACTCGCTAGGATAGGCTCTAATCTGGCTCTGATACCATATTAGTAGTGGGTTTTAAGCCTAACTCAACCCCACAAAACCGGCTTGTAAGGTGAGGTTTGCACCTCACTTATATATTATCATTTGGCCTTATCTCTAGTCGATGTGGGACTTTCCAACACAAGCAAACATATAGTTCCATGTACATATCAAATAACTATATATTGAAAACTTACTCCAGTTTAACACAGTTGCACATTGCTGATAATCATCCAACTTCCAACTATAACTTATAAGTTAGTCTCTGTATCGAATTCTGTTTCGTTGCAGACACTGGAACTGATGCATGAGTCAAATACCTCAGTGAACTCGAATTTGGTCGAGATATTGAAGTCAGAAGCGAAAGAAGGCAATGCAAGAAAAGGGTCTAGCTGCAGTAAGGCCCTGGTTTGGCTCACTAGGTGAAAAAACTAGAGACTAATTTTTATGAACAACATATAATATTTACTACTTTGATATTACTCAGACTGTATCAGCAATGTGTACTGAAATTCTACATGACTAAAGTTATCTTTTTTTTCTGCAAATTGCAGGACCCTGGATTTCACCTCATCATTATTACAGACACTAGCAAAAGACCCTGAAAAGAGAATGGAGCAAGTAGTTGAGGAGGCTTATGAATTAACCTTAAAACCGTGGCATGGATGGATTTCATCAGCTGCTTTCAGAGTAAAAAACACAATTTTTTTATGGATTAACTGGCTAATTTACCTATATGATTATGATGACCACTTTTTCATCAAATTCTTATAATGACAAAAACTCTTTACATTGCATGGAATTGCAGGTGGCTCTAAGACTGGTACCAGAGAGTAAAACATTTGTTAATATTCTTAGAACTGATGAGGAAAACTATGACACCCTGAAGGAGAAAATGCAGATGTTGGTTTCTCTGTTTGTTCCTTTTCTTGAGGATATCCATTGTATTCTAGTAAGCTTGGTTTTCTGCTTCATAACATAACGTTAATTGGTAATGAATTTTTCTGGTGTCTGCTTACACTTTGGGTGTTTTTGCAGAGATTGTATAACTTGGACAAGATAAAGTCAACCTGAAGTCAGAGAGAGAATAACTAATGCTGTGTTTGGTGTATTCTCGCTTTCTAAAGAGAAATTATCAATGGTTTGATTGAGACAGTTATGTTTTGCATTATTCCTTACACACTAATTAAGTATTACTAATTTTTCTGTAAATTTAAAAACTTAATTACGTATTATGTAATTATTAACAGAGATCATAAATAGTTATGGTTTTAGAGTACGCAATAATTTTCCTTTCTGTACAGTTACTTTAATGTAAATGAAAATGTAAATATTTTGTATACTAAAGTTTGTATGACAGAACTATTTATGGCATCAAGGTCAATA
This sequence comes from Vigna angularis, assembly GCF_016808095.1. Lineage (NCBI taxonomy): Eukaryota > Viridiplantae > Streptophyta > Magnoliopsida > Fabales > Fabaceae > Vigna > Vigna angularis. The sequence continues at coordinate 4,199,193 of NC_068976.1, read as the reverse complement.
CGTGTTAATGGTTATCTCTCTCTTAAATATGTTTATAACGTGCCCCTCAAAATTCTTCTTCTGTGTTTAAGCAGAGATAAATCTCAAGTGGCTAATTTAATTTTTAGTTAAATATAATTTTAGTTCTCTCAAATAAAGGAGGTCTAATTTTTGTTACTTTTAACTTTTTCTTTGTTTTTAGTTTCTCAAAATTTAATTTTTTTATTTTTGACCTATGGTGTTTTGCGACATCGGTTGATTATTTATGTGTTGAGCTATGATTATTTCAAGTAATAAATATTAATGCCATAATATAAGGTTGACATGTTATTAAAAAAAAAAAACTCTTAAAGTCTTTAAAACAAAAAGTTACTCTTTTATCTTAAAACTAGTTAAAAAACAATTAAAAGTTTCATTAAAGAATTTTGATTATTATTTTTAAAGTATTATTCAGAATATTTATATCATTATACTTTAGAAATTTTTAATTAATTTTGATATTTCAATTTTTTTAATAAAATATTATGTTTATTAAGGTGTTTTGTCTTCCAAGCAAGGGCTATTTGGAATCCAAACAAATCCAAAGAACACCTTAGTTCACGTAGTCACTTAAGAATCAGTTTGTAATGTCAAAATTGTACATATGTAGAGTATTGCTTGATTTAATTGATTAGTTTATTTACATAATCGATTAAATTGAGGTTGTCAGACTAAAATGGCCAAATACAAGGTCTAAAAGAAATATACCCTTGGTCAAAATATAAGGTCTAAAAGAATATTTGTATTTCACTATTCAAATGTAGAGTCTTTCTCCATGAAGTTTCATTTTCTTTAATCTTCTTAGCTAGTGTCTTGGTGGCTAGATGGTTTTCCATCATACTCTTTGTCTAGAGAAAGATCCGTCCTCAAATTCGAGTGATGCTTAGTGACAGTGGTCATGTATTTATTTGTTAATGTACTCCAAGACAAATATGAATCTACAGTAACCATCAAATAATATTTGAATAAATTATTATACCAAAGTAAGTGCATATCTAAAGTAAAGAACAAAATAATAAGGCCTTTTTTGTATTTTTGAAATGATTTTCTTTAAGAATAATAAGGCCTACTTCACAAAAATGTTTTTGTTTACTTGAGTTATTTATAACTTGTTAGGCACAATTCAAAGTGCGATTTTTCAAAAATCTATTGAGGTGTTTAAAATAATGAGGAGTGAGAATGGAGTTAGAAAATTTTCAAAAGTAAAGGTTCGAATCAAGAAATGAGAATCGTTGATAACATGAGAAGAGTTAAAAGATTCAAAAACTTCCTTTAAAATTTCTAACTCAATTATAATTATAGGAGTGGGAGGTTCCTTTAGTAGCACTTCCTCCTTGAGTAGTATTTGTTTCTTCTCCTTTTCTTTTCTCTCAATTTCTTCTTTATCTTTCTTTTCTCTTTCATCCCTTTATCTTCTCTCATTTTCTTCTTTCTCTTTTTTTTCTCTCTACTCCATTTCTCTTTTAGCTTCCTCCTCTCTTACTTTTTTAGCTTCTTCAATTATAGCTCTTAGAATTTCCTCTTCTCTATCTCTTAGAGCTTTTTGTATTTATTTCTCTTTCCGTCTTTCAATCTCTCCTCTCTTTATACTTTAAGAGTTTCTCAATTTTCTCTTTAAACTTCTTCTCTCTATGATAGAACCTCTTCTCACTTCTAATAAACTTTCTACATCTCTCCATGAGTTATCTCATCTCACATTACAACTCTTGGTTGCTTTCAAAAAAAGGTAGAAAAATTTTTCTTCACATGCATGCTCTTAAATCATGTCAATCTCTAATTGGTGATTTTCATCTAATCTTAAAATCATATTGTCTTTGATGCCACCCCACTCACATGCATGCCCTACAAACCTAGAAGTACACAAGCTAACTATATGATATTTATTACACCTAACAATGAATGGATGAAATTTTTTTGTTAGAAAAGTGATGCCTTGTATCTCAAACCAGAGTGGGGGGTGAATTGGATTTTGCCTTAAAAAAGTATTCTTTTCAAAAGCTTTGCAAAATCTTTGGTTTTCTTGACATCAATAAAACGAGTATGATGGCTCGTTCCAACTTGGGGGTGGATTAGGAAGCAGCGGATGAAGTGCTTATGGTTTGTAGAAACGAATGGTGAAATCAGTGGATGAAAGTGGTGGAAGAGGAGCTCACGAGTAGGGGTAGACTAGCTCAGACGACCTTCACTCTAGAAGGAAGCTAGGTGGTGAAGGGAAAGCTCATTTAGAAGTGACTTTTGTGTAGAGTATGGGCTGGGCATGGCAGCAAAGTATACTCATATATTTCATCAAAAGTGTTTTACAAATGAGAGCAAATGGTGAATTTATAGGAGAAATTATATGTGCAAATCCCTCACACAATGAATCATCTGTAGACCCAAAAATAATACCATCTACGTACACTTGAACAATCAAGATGTGTTTCCCTACTTTCTTAATAAACAAGGTTGAATGAACCTTTCCTCTACAAAAATTGTTCTCAATCAAAAAGGTACTAAGTCTTTCATACCAAGACCTAGGTGCATGTTTAAGACCATACAAGGCCTTTTTCAATTTATAAACATGATCAGGATATTTAAAATCCTCAAAACCAGGAGGCGTACTAACATAAACCTCTTCTTTTATGAAACCATTCACAATTGCACTTTTCACATCCATTTGATACAATTTAAACTTCATCAAAGATGCATAAGCAAGTAACAATCTAATTGCTTCTAACCTGGCTACCGGGGCATAAGTTTCATCATAGTCTATACCTTCCTCTTGACAGTAGCCCTTTGCAACTAGCCTTGCTTTGTTCTTTGTGATGTTTCCATGTTCATCAAGCTTGTTTCTAAACACCCACTTTGTTCCAATGATTTGATAATCATCTTGTTTAGGAATGAGTTCCCAAACATCATTCCTTTCAAATTGATTCAGCTCTTCTTGCATAGCAACGCACAATTTATCATCTTGAAGAGCTTCTTTTATGTTCTTAGGTTCTATCTAAGACACAAAAGCTACTGTTAAGCAGAAACTATTAAGATTGTGTCTAGTAGTTACCCCTTTTGATATATCTCCAATGATGTTGTCCAGAGAAAGTCCTCTTGGATGTTGATAGCTTTTAGGAACAACCACTTGATGATCAACTTGAGTTTCTGGAGGATAGTTTTCATTTAGATACATCTCTTCAAGAGCTTCCCTCAAATAATCCTCATCACCTGCAATTGGTTTATTTGACTCAAGAGGGTTCACCTCAAGGTCCACAATTTCATCGAAGACAACATGCATTGATTCTTCAATTATCAAGGTTCTTCTATTAAACACCCTATATGCTTTGCTAGTTAAAGAATAACCTAAGAAGATTGCTTCATCAGATTTAGCATCAAATTTACCTAGATTATCTTTACCATTATTCAATACAAAGCATTTGCATCCAAAGATTTTCAAATGAGACACATTTGGTTTTCTACCGTTAAACAGTTCATAGGGAGTTAGCTTAAGAATAGGCCTAATAAGCATCATGTTCAACACATAACAAGCAGTACTAACTGCATCAGCCTAAAAGTATTTTGGTACATTAGATTCATTTAAAAGAGTCCTAGCTAATTCTTCTAATGATCTATTTTTCCTTTCAACAACACCATTTTGTTGGGGAGTTCTTGGTGCAGAAAAATTATGAGCAATTCCATGTTCTTCACAAAACTTTTCAAAAGATTCATTTTCAAATTCACCTCTATGATCACTTCTCAAAGTTTTGATTTTCAAATCCTTTTCATTTTGAACACATTTTGCAAATGATTTGAATGCTTTAAAAGCTTCACTTTTCAACATTAAAAAGAATGTCCAAGTAAACCTAGTATAATCATCAACAATTACAAGAGCATAGTAGTTTGCACCAAAACTTTTAATTCTAGATGGACCAAATAAGTCCATATGCAAAAGTTCTAAAGGTTTTGATGTAGAAATCATGCTTTTAGATGAAAATGAGGATTTGGTTTGTTTTCCCTTTTGACATGCAGAGCATATTTTGTCTTTCTCAAATTTTAATTTAGGCAAACCAATCACAAGATCTTTTGAAATCAATTTATTCAAATGTTGCATATGAATATGTGCAGCTCTTTTATGTCATAGCCAATGATTTTCCTCTTTAGCAACTAAACATGTTATACTATGACTAGATGCACTTTCAATATCAATCAAGTAAATGTTATTATGCCTAACACCTTGCAAAGCAATATCAGTAGAATTTTTAAAGTATACAGTGCATTTATCACTTTCAAAAGTTACCTTGAGACCCTTGTCACATAATTGGCTTATGCTTAGGAGGTTGTGTTTAAGACCTTCAACATATAACACATCCTTTATTGTTAGTGTGTTTCCTCCTCCAATGTCTCCAGTTCCAATGATTCTACCTTTGTTGTTATCCCCATAGGTCACAAATCCTTGCTTTTTCTTCTCAAAAGATATGAACATTTGCTTGTCACTGGTCATGTGTCTCGAACAACCACTGTCAAAATACCACAATGACTTCTTTGACTTAGTAGGTTCATACAAAACAAATTAGCAAGAATTTAGGTCCCCAATTTCATTATGGGTCCTCGGGGTTAGTTCATGCAAACATACATCATTTCACAAGTTTAACCCAAGCATATTTACCATTTGAAACACCAAAATGTTTAATGTTGCATCTGTTTAGGGTATTGTCAACACCCAATTTCGTCCCGGTAAGTAAATATTTAAAAAAAAAAAAAAAAAGAGAATAATAATTAATGGTGGGTAAAAAGGGATAAAATAATAACTTTAATACCAAACACAATATTTTTGAAATGTTAGTTTAATATGGTAATAATTTGAATTAGTATTATGCTAATAATTATAAGCAATAACTAAAATAGTATATTAATATAATTTGTTGCATCAGTTGCTTTTAAAGAGGAAAAAATGATTTTCTGACAATAATGATAATAAATGTTTTGAATATTATTTAATTTGTTTTCTGGCAATCAAGACCATTTTTTTCCCTATTTTGTTTTATTGTCAATTAATTCACAATTAAGGCCAAATTTCCATAATATTACAATGTGTGTATATAAATATGCACTCTGCCATAGAGGGGGGAACGAAAAAAAGATAGAGAGAAGCATGCAGAAATAATAGAAAGAGAGTATAGAAAAAAAAAATAGGTTCTCACTCATAAGAGTTCTGTCAACGACAATCATCAAAGAAAAAAGAGGAGAGTACTAAAAGCTAAAAAGGTATGTTACTTCTACACCATTTTTTTTCTCTTTTTATTGTACTTTGAAGTTTTTTTCTAAAGGTATGCTTTTTTTCCTATACACAAATAATGTTTTTTTTTAAATCATAATTTTTTATAAGTATGTGTCGGCTTATGACCGGTTTCTTTCTTTTTTTCCCACCATTTTTAAATAAATAAAAAATACAAAATCTTCAAAACCAAAATAGATGTCAATCTTGTTAAACCAAATCTTTTTCGGATTCACTTTTCAAAAATCTAAATCAATCAATAATAATTTTCAAACAAACTCACAAACTTTTTTCTACATAAAGAACTACGTGATCCCTAATTGTCCATTATAAATGGATGTACGTAGGCCCAAGGTTAATTCTTGTCGGGTTCATAAAACAAAAAATATTTTTTTGTTTCTTAATAGTTTTATTTTATTTTATTATTTTGTTTAGGGAAAATTAACATTTTGCAAAACCACGTCAACTTTATACATTTAATTAGAGGTACTGCCTTTGGGCAGGCGCGATAGGGTGCTAACACCTTCCCTACGCGTAACCGATTCCCGAACCTGAAAATCTCTTTTCGTAGACCATGTCTTATTTTATGGTTTTCCATAGTTTTTTCCATAATAAATTATGGTGGCGACTCCACGAATCTATTTCTCAAACCCTTTTTTTTTTCGGGTCGTTGTCCCGTCGCGATTTCGGTTGCGACAGATGGCGACACCATTGGGGACGCTAGAGAATCAGGCCTTCTTAATTAAATGTGCAAAATTGATGTGGCTTTTATTTTATTTTATTTATTTTCCCTTTATTTATTATATATGTTTGTCTTTATTTATTTTGGTAATTTATTTATACTCGTTTTTATTATTATTATTACTTTGCATATCATGAGTGGGACCCTATACCCGGGTCTGAGTGTAACATAGAATTAGAGGGGTTGTGTAGCGGTGTCACGTCTGGACTATTTCCAGTTTGGCTATCGTGAGAACCCCAGCCAGTGTCTGTTCTCTTTACATGCAATTTCACACCTAGTTGCGTTTCAACTATTGTGGAAAAGCTGTGAAAAGGACCATAGTTCTGGTGGCCTTAATTTTAGGTTTAGGAAGCTTTCCCTATGAGATTGCATATACAATGCTTAGACTTTAGGACGTTGGACCTACCTTAAAAACATAAAACTTGTCTTTTAATCATTATTTTGGCATAGACATCTTCATGCATCATATGCGTTAGCACCATTTTCATCTTTTTTTTCCTTCATTTTCTTTATATACAACAATAAATGTGTCATGTTTTATTTAAATAAAAAAACAAGAACAAAAATATCATGCCTTAATGAATAAATTAATAATGAAAAATAAACACTTTTTAGTCAAATGAATTAATAAAACTTTCATTTTTTTTGAAGCATTTACTAACATGAAATCGTGAAAATAGTTTTCTTCTTCATCTTTTTCTATCATCCATTTTTATCCATAAAAAAATCAGTTTATATACGTAGCAAAAAAATAAAAAATAAAAATTTGAAAATAAAAAAAACAGGGGCAACTTATCTAAGTTAAAATTTTCAAAAATAAGGCGATCATAATTCAATGGGAAGATATGTTTCTTCATCCAAAAAAAAAATTATCATTCTTTGTAACCTATTTTGAGTCTTAAAAATAAAAAATAAAAATGATTTTGAACAAGTCAGGTTGACATCAATAATATTTAGAAATATTTATTTTTGAAAAAAAAAATCAAATTTTCAAAGCACAAGGAAAAAATGAAAATGGAAAACTTAATTTTCATTTCACTCTAACAAGAATTTTTTTTTTTTAGCCCATTGGGCCCAGTTGATAGTTTTCTTCAAATTCAATTTCTTGAAAAAAACAAACGAATGCGATAAGAGGAAAATATAAAAAAAAATATTTCTCAAAAAAGTTTTATCATTTTCATTTCGCCAAAAAATGATAATAAATTACTCAAAACCCATGCCTAAAAACTGGGGCAGCTTTGACATTCATGGATACATATCTCATATTCACATATTACACGCCAACGTGGCTATCCAGTGTCCTTTAAATCCTTACCACTTTCAACTTTTATGTGGTGTCCGTTTATTTTTAGCATGCATCATTTATGCATTTTCGCATAATTCGTTTTCATCTAATCCAAGTTAATAAAAATAGTATAAAGTTTAAGAAAAAACAACGGCGAAACTTCCACGACATCCTTATAAGACTCGAGCAAACTCCAAAGCTATGGAAGATTGAGAAGAGGAACGTGAAACTATAAAGGCCAATATTAGTCAGCTAAAGGATCAAATCGGTCAAATTTTAGAAGCGTTGAAAGCCATGAAAACCGCAGGAGAGACTTCGTCTGCAAAGGCTGATGATAATGCTCACACTCCAGTACATGACGTTGTGGGCACACAATTCACATTTCCAATGTATGGTTTACCACCAGGTTACACACCGCCAATTGGAGATTATTCAGAGGCAGAGCATACTTCTTTGGCTTTTCTCGTAACTAGCAATGTACTTCCCATTAGTACCCAGGGGCCTATCCATACAACTGAGGCAAAGTTGAATGAAACGTCCAAGCTTCCCCACACAATTGTCGCACAAGATGTTGCTTTGCAGGCGAACGTAGAAGGAGCGAAGGATAAACTCGAAGTTCTAGAAGGTAGACTGAGAGCCATAGAAGGGTTTGAAAGTTACGGGTTTGGTGACGTGGCAAGGTTGAGTTTGGCTCCAGGAGTGACCATTCCACACAAGTTTAAGGTGCCAGAATTTGAGAAATACAAGGGAAACACATGCCCTAAGAATCATTTGACTATGTATTGTCGAAAAATGGTTGCCTACGCATACGACGATAAACTACTTATTCATTTCTTTCAAGATAGTTTGGCTGAAGCAGCATTGAGTTGGTATACGCATCTTGAATCCTCTCATATTTGTTCTTGGATAGATTTGGCGGATGCCTTTGTAAGACAGTACAAATACAACATGCATGTCGCGCCAGACAGGTTACAATTGCACCATATGGCAAAGAAAGATGAGGAGTCTTTTAAAGAATACGCACAACGATGGAGAGAGCTGGCAGCGCAGGTTGAACCACCTCTATATGACAAGGAGATGGTTGTAATGTTTGTAAGCACACTACACCCACCTTTTTATGAGCATATGATTGGCAACATGTCTTCCAATTTCGCTGATATCATCATCATAGGCGAAAGAATCGAAATCGGACTAAAAAGTGGGAAAATTATATCTCAAGCCACCACTCCGAAGAAATCTATTTTTAATCCAGGGAAAGAGAAAGAAGGGGGAATGCATGGAACATCAGCAATACCCATGTGGGGAGGTCATGCGCCCACACATAGCTATTAACCCAGCCCGAGTTATCCTCCTTATGTGAACAATACAGTGTCTGGTCCCCAAATGAGACCTCGACAACCAGGATATTATCAACCACGACAGGCTAATGCCAGGGGCACTGGAGCCGGTTTAGGTCCTGATCAGAATGTTGGTCAGAACACTCATCCTAGGAGGGAACCACAGAAGAATTTCACTCCCATTCCTATGACGTACACAGAATTGTTACCTCATCTCTTAAAGAAAGGCATGACCAGTATTCGTCCCATGAAACCTTTACAACCTCCATACCCTCGTAATTATGATCCAAATGCAAGATGCAATTTTCATGGGGGAAGCATTGGCCATTCGACTGAAAGGTGCATGGGTCTTAAGTTCAAAGTACAATCGCTAATTGATGCAAGATGGTTGAAGTTCCAAGAAGACAAACCTAGTATTGAGGTCAACCCCCTTGCCGAGCATGGAAACGCCTCAACCAATGCCATCGAGGTTGGACGACACAAGCTAGTAAGGAATGTAAGTGAAATTCGAAGCTCCAAAGAGATCATTTTTGATAAATTGGTAAGATTGGGTTTGCTAAGGGGCGAAAACGGTCTCGGAGAGGCATGTGGAATTCATCCAAGAACTAAACATGTCATTAATGAGTGTACCAAGTTTAGAAGCATTCTCCAAGATCTGATCGACAGAAATTTCCTACAAATATACCACAAGGATAAAGAAGAAGATGTATTTGCAAACCTAAGGGTTGAAAGATAAAGAATTTGTCTGTGATGCTTATTGAAATTATTTTTAATTAACCTCACTACTTTGCCCGGAGCCTTGGGGTTTGTGCGTTACGGGTTGACACTTTCTTTTGCATTTGGTTTAACATTAAATCATGTTTGTTTCGTTTTTTTTTTAATCATCTCGTATCTTAAATTTTTTGTAACTCAAGTAATATGGATATCACAATGAATGTTTTGAAAAAAATTAATGTTGATTTTCCTAATTTTGAGCACCCTATCAATAACATGGAAGATGATTATGATTGACACATAACCCTCTCCAGTGTTAATGAGATTTGTGAAGTAAGATTCTAAAGAAATAAAACCCCATCAAGGAGAGGTTGAAGCTTTAATATAGGAGAAGAAAACGAGAGATAAGAGGTAAAGGTCGGCACTATCATGAAGAAAGAGTTCAACACGAGTTGCTACTCAAGCTAGAATGTCTTTAGAATCAATGATGAAGTACGAAAGCAGTTCGATGCGAGATTCTTAGCCGGGGCAAAATACTCGCAATAGGTGGCAAGTATCGTGTCGAAGAAGGACGATAATGAGCAAATGTGTGTCGACTATCGTGATTTAAAGATAATTTCTCATCGCCGCAAACCTGAACAATGAAACTTCACATCGTCGCCCAAAAATGAATGGGGCAGTCAAGGCCGTTAATAAAAAAATATCAAGAGGATTGTACCTTCGATTTACTCGGTTACTACACATCGGTACGCATGTAGACTGGGGCAACACCTTTTTCTTTGGTATATGGAACAGAAGCAGCACTACACTTCGAGGTAGAAATCCCATCCCTACAAGTGTTAGTGGAAACCAGTTAGAAGAAGTAGATTGAGTTCAAAACCCGGTTTGATCAACTCAATCTCATTGAAAAAAGATTGACCGCAACATGCCATGGACAACTATACCAGCGAAGGGAATTCCAAGTAGGTGAACTGGTCCTAAAAAATATTTTGCCAATACCAAAGGAGCACAGGGGCAAGTGGACTCCAAATTATGAAGGCCCGTATGTGGTAAAGAAGACTTTTGGTGGTGGTGCACTTATTCTCACCAGAATGGATGGAGAGGGGTTGCCTTTGCCAGTTAATTCTGGCGTAGTAAAAAAAAATTCTAATGATTCTATGATAGGGAATGCTTTTAAAGTGCAATTGGCAATATTATATTGTTTTTATCCAATAAATCTTTTTTCATCTCTTTCATAAGGTTGTTCTTAACTTTCAAAATGACTCCCAAAAATAATAAGCATCACAGATAGATTCACTGGGTGCGAGTGTATTCTTAAAGGATGTCGTGGAATTAAAACAAAACGGGAAGTATTTGGGTCTCACATGAATTTTCACCCATACATTCATGCATTCATCATAGTGTAGGCATCATCATAGGAAAAGCATGGCACACCATGCATCGCCAACATTCAACAGGAATTTGTAAATTCGATAGAATACAGTTCAAGCAAAATACATCAGTGAAAAATTCAGAATTTAAAAAAAAAAAAACAAGCCCAGTTTTCATCCTGGCACCAAAGCTCAGTTTTCATCCTAGCACCAAAGCCCAGTTTTCATCCTAGCACCAAAGCCTAGTTTTCATTCTAGTACCAAAGCCCAGTTATTATCCTGGCACCCAAAAAAAAAAAGATAGAGGGAGACACTATGAAATAATGGAGATAGAAAATGTATGAGAGAGTATAGAGAAAAGTAAATTATCACGCTAGAGGAACTCTGCCAACAGAAACTATCAAGGAAGAATTAGGGAGTTTTGAAAGCTGAAAAAGTACATTATCTTCACACCCTTTTTTTTATCTATTTTGTTGCAATTTGAAGGTTTTTTTTCTAAAGGTTTTATTTTTTTATACACAAATGACGTTCTTTTAAAAATCATGATTTTTGAAGTATAAGTACGCGTGAACCTATGGTCGGTTTCTTTCCTCTTTCCCACCCTTCTTAAAAATAAAAAATACAAAATCTTTAAAATAAAAAAATATCAATCTTGTTAAACCAAATCTTTTTTGGATTCACTTTTCAAAAATCTAAATCAATCAATAGTAATTTTTAAACAAACTCAGAAACCTTTTTCTAGATAAAGAACTACGTGATCCCTGATTGTCCATTATAAATGGATGTACGTAGTACCAAGGTCAATTCTTATCGGGTTCATAAAACAAAAAATATTTTTTTGTTTCTTAATAGTTATTTTTTTATGTTATTTTACCATTTTGTTTAGGGAAAATTAACATTTTGCAAAACCACATCAACTTTATACATTTAATTAAAGGTACTGCCTTTGGGCAGGCGCGATAGGGTGCTCACACCTTCCTTACGCGTAACCGATTCCCGAACCTGAAAATCTCTTTTCGTAGACCATGTCTTATTTTTTGGTTTTCCATAGTTTTTCCATATAAATTATGTTGGCGACTCCACAAACCTTTTTTCTCAAACCCGTTTGTTTTTCGGCTCGCCGTCCCGTCGCGATCCCGGTTGCGATAGATCCCGATTGTTTGAAAATTATTATTGATTGATTTAGATTTTTGAAATGTGAATCCGAAAAAGATTTGGTTTAACAAGATTGACATCTATTTTGGTTTTGAAGACTTTGTATTTTTTATTTATTTAAAAATGGTGGGAAAAAAGAAAGAAACCGGTCATAAGCCGACACATACTTATAAAAAATTATGATTTAAAAAAAAACATTATTTGTGTATAGGAAAAAAAACATACCTTTAGAAAAAAACTTCAAAGTACAATAAAAAGAGAAAAAAAATGGTGTAGAAATAACATACATTTTTAGCTTTTAGTACTCTCCTCTTTTTTCTTTGATGATTGTCGTTGACAGAACTCTTATGAGTGAGAACCTATTTTTTTTTCTATACTCTCTTTCTATTATTTATGCATGCTTCTCTCTATCTTTTTTTTCGTTCCCCCCTCTATGGCAGAGTGCGTATTTATATACACACATTGTAATATTATGGAAATCTTGCCTTAATTGTGAATTAATTGACAATAAAACAAAATAGGGAAAAAAATGGTCTTGATTGCCAGAAAACAAATTAAATAATATTCAAAACATTTATTATCATTATTGTCAAAAAATCATTTTTTCCTCTTTAAAAGCAATTGATGCAACAAATTATATTAATATACTATTTTAGTTATTGCTTATAATTATTAGCATAATATTAATTCAAATTATTACCATATTAAACTAACATTTCAAAAATATTGTGTTTGGTATTAAAGTTATTATTTTATCCTTTTTACCCACCATTAATTATTATTCTCTTATTTTTTTATTATTTTTAAATATTTACTTACCCGGACAAAATTGGGTGTTGACAGGTATGACCATGTTTCATGTAGTAAAAACAACAAACCTTATGCACTTTATTTTTCACAAAAGTCCCTTTTTCTACCCAAACTCTACGAGTTCTTTTCACTTTAGAATTTTTGTGTCGATGCATGTTTCCATTTCTAGCATTGCTTCTTTTAAAGTTTGTCTTAGCATGTGAATTAGGCTTGGTTGCCTTTGCATGTAAGTTCTCAAGAATGTCAATATCAAACATATGACTCTTACATGATAGACATTCAACAGGTTGTACAATAGCATTAAATTTCGATAATTTAGTTTCTAGATTACTAACTTTGTTTCTCAAAACAATTTCGTCATCTAGCACTTTTTCATACTTCAATTTCAATTCATTATGCTCTTTCTTTAATTTTTTATGAGCATCATCAAGTTTTTCAGATTCATTTAACAAATCAAGAAATGCCTTTTGTAAATCAAATTCATCACTTGATTCAAAACTAGAATCACTTACTTGGCTTCCAGCATCTTCTGAGTTTGCCACTAAGCACAGATTAACTTCTTCATCTGAATCGCTTGAGCTTGAAGAACTAGAAGCATTTTCTTCCCAAGCTATGTAAGCTTTCTTCTTCTTTGGAAACTTTCTTTCCTTCTTTTCTTCACTTTTCCTATTCTTAGGACAGTCAATCTTCACATGTCCTCTTTCTCCACACTCATAGCATTTGACGCTTGATGGAGATCCTTGATTATCTTTCCTTTCTCCATGGTATTTGTCTTTTCCTTTTGCTCTCATAAATTTAGCAAACTTCTTAATCATAAGACTCATGTTTTCCTTATCGTCATCGGAATCATCATCCTCAATTCTTTTAGAGCTTTTTCCTTTTCAGATTTCAGACTTGAAGGCAAGCGTCTTTCTTTTGCCTTGATCCTCTTCTGCAATTAAACTTCTCAACTCAAGCTAGTGCTCACGAAGCTTCCCAAAGAGAATTGCCATTGACATCTGAGTGAGGTTTTGAGACTCTGAGATGGCAGTCACCTTTGGTTGCCAAGACCTGTCCAATGATTTCAATATTTTTACATTCAATTCATCAGTGTCAAAAGTCTTACCCAACCCTGACAAGTAATTCACTATGTGAATGAAACGCTTCTGAACATCTCATACTCTTGGATGTGTGTGTTCTTCCTTGCACGTTTCACGTCAACTGTACCCTCATGTGTGACTCTAAGGACCTCCCACATCTCCTGTGTTGTCTTACACACTGAAATTCTATAAAATTCATCAAGTACCACAGCATATGAAATAATATTATGAGCCTTAATGTCAAACTGAGCTCGTCTATTTTCTTCAGCAGTCCAGTTAAAGTATGGTTTTTCTACTTCTACACCATCAACAGTACATTTTGGAATATAAGGACCATTTTGTACAACTTCCCAAATGCCTCTGTCAACAGACCCCATAAAAATTTTCATTCTGACTTTCCAGAATGCATAGTTATCACTAGTAAAAAGTGGTGGTCTGTTGATGGAAGCACCTTCGGCATACACTTGAGTTTGATGACCGGCCATTTTCGCAAAAGTTTGAAAGAATATCAAAGCAAGCTCTGATACCAATTGGAACTGAGATTGGTGAGACAACATTTCGCTAAATGGGATTTGTTGCTCGTGGCCGCGTGATCATTCATAAGGATGATGATCACCAAGATGATGATAATGACGATATGGACGCCCATATGGTTGACCCTGTCCAAGCTGCTGATCCTGCTGATGTTGGTTCTTCTCAAATGCCTTCCTCTTCCTCACTAACTCTAGAGGAGCATTTTGCAAACCTGTCTAAACAAATGGAGGATATGCGTCTTGCTCAACAAGCTCACTTTGAACAGATATATGAGTGGCAACAAAATTATGAAGAATATGTGATTGACCAGTTCAATGACCTTGATACTCGTCTTGGAAACATTGAAAATGAGGAGCATTGGTAAATTTGAAGATAAATGATTTTGATGATGCTGCAAGAAGATAGACTTGAAGAAGTTGTTAAAATTATTTTAAAAGCACTTTGTAAAATATAAATGTATTTGGAAAGTCTTTGAATATGTAATAATTAGAAAATCTCGTATCTTTAGTTAAGTTACGCATTTAATCGATTATGTGAAGCTATAATCGATTATCATGAGCACTCTTGAAAAAAACATTTCGCTCTGGAATAATCGATTATTCCTTCAAATAATCGATTATCAACTGGTCCTGATGAGAATTGCACAAGTCTCTGGAATAATCGATTGTTCCTCAGGATAATCGATTATCACTTTTTGAAAACCCTGTAACGGACTTAAATAATCGATTATCACTAACAATAATAGATTATCAGTGGCAGTTGTAATCTGTGTTTCTAACTCAGACCAGTTGCCTATATATAGTTGTTCCAAAACCCTTAGTGGGTTAACTCTGAGCTTTTTGAGAATACAGTTTGTCTGAGGAAGTTCCAAAAGGCTAGTTCAAGTGTTTTTCCTGGTATCGTGAATAAGAGAAGCTCGCGATTTGTGGGTCAAAGGTCAGAGCGGTTCTCTTCGAGTTGGCAAGGCTGTCATCTTCCGGTTCGTATGTCGAGGGAAGATTTTATCTACACTGTTCCGGTTCGTTGGTCGAAGGAAAGTGTAGATTCCTGCTTCCGGTTCGTTGGTCGAAGTAAGGTTTTATTATTCTATTCTTTCACTCCATTGTAATCTTTGAAACTGGTTTTTAGTGAAAACGTTAATCACTATTTATAGTGATTAACAACTGGACATAGATTCTTTTGAATCGAACCAGGATAAAAACTCTTGTGTGAATTTTTCTACTCCCTACACTCTTTACATTTAGCGCATATCAACTATTCGATAAATTTTCTCTAAGAAAATCAATTTTCTAAAACGGACCATCTTAATACGAGTTTGACCGAACAAGCTTTCCGCTATCTGTATTTCATTCCGTTGCGCGACTCTATAACGGTACCGATTGTTCCGACATGTTTAGGGTCTACCCCCTCTTTAGCACACAACCGTAGGTCATCCCACTAGTGGGACTCTATAAAAAATGACCCAAAAACGGCCCAAAAAGTCAAATATGTCCAAAAACTACCTAAAAACGAAATTACATTTTAATTTAAATAAAAATGCTGATGTGGCAAGTGAAGAATGGCGTGGCAACTCTCTTGATGTTCCAAAATAATATTCCAAATAATTCCCTGCAATTAATAATGGAAATAATTAGCATCAGATAATTTAAATTAATTAAAATAAGAATTATTGACCAAATTAAGCCCAAATATCAAAAATAAGGAAATATTGGACAATTAAACACAATTCCCTAATCAAATGTAGTACAAAAAGCTAAGTGAATAGTATAAAAATATTGATTCATCAAAATAGACCACACTTAGTCTTTTGTACTCCTGGGCAAAATTAAGACGTGGATCAAG
The DNA here is from genome assembly GCF_016808095.1 of Vigna angularis. Classification (NCBI taxonomy): domain Eukaryota; kingdom Viridiplantae; phylum Streptophyta; class Magnoliopsida; order Fabales; family Fabaceae; genus Vigna; species Vigna angularis. The sequence continues at coordinate 4,183,062 of NC_068976.1, read as the reverse complement.
GAACAGTTCAAAGGACATCAGGGGAGTAACACAACCTCAACACCTAAAGAATCACAAGAAAACAAACAGATTTACACAGTCCTCAAGGAATCTGGCAAAGAAAAGGAGTAGACAACATCCAACACAAAAAGAATCAGAGAAAGCAGATATTCATGGTAATCATCCAAACAATTCCAAACATGGCAAAATAATCAATCAGCTCAAGAGGTGAATCAAAAGTAACAAAACCTTACAGATGCACTATCACTGTTTTTCTCAAGTGTCTAGGGTAAACAATGTCAACTCAATGCACTCAAGAAAGCAAGCAACAAACAGACTCTGCAAGCCTCTAATATCAACACCCAAAACATATGCATGTTCAAATCAAAAGGTCTTTTCATGGTTGTAATGGGGCCAAGGACAAGGGAGGATATAATATAGATGAGAAGGTACAAACCAAAAAGAATAGAGGAGCAATAGGGAACAAGTGAAAATACAATTAAATCACACCCAAAACCTCTAATTCAATCCTCTTCGTGACTCCATTATTAAAAAAAAGTTATTTTTTTACATTTTTTTGTATTTATTTTTTTTTCTTTTCTTGTCTCTTTTCTTTTCTCTCTTTTTAGAACAACACAATTGTCAGAGAAAAGATGAACACATATTTACACAACAACCAAGAAGAGGAACCAACTAGCCAATTCACAAGAATCCCCAAGAATCCAAGCTAAGTGAATAGTATAAAAATATTGATTCATCAGAGGCCATAAGGCATTGCTCTAGATTTTGACTCTAAACAAGTGATGCACTTGTAGCAATGTCTTTGGACATCTCTTCTCATGTGGGGCCAAAAGAATTTGTTTTTTAGCATGCTTAGGGTTTTGTCTACCCCAAAATGCCTCATTAACCCTCCCTCAAGCATTTTTTTTTTGACAAGGAGTTTTCTATGTGATCCTTGGGGTATACAAATGTCGCCTTCCTTGAAGAGGTACCCATATCTCACATAAAATCCTCCTTGTGGTTTGTGCAGACATTCCTCATAAATAGTGGCAAACTCACTATCTTGAGCATACAATTCAGTTATGTTATCAAAACCAAGAATTTGAGCACCTAATGTGGCCAACAAATTGTTTCTTCTTGATAAAGCATCTGCCTTAATGTTAGAATTGTCTTTCTCGTATTTGATAACATAAGAGAATTGTTTAATGAACTCTAGGCATTTGACATGCCTCTTTTGCAACTTGTGTTGGCTCTTCAAGTATTTTAGTGATTCATGATCACTATGAATGATGAACTCCTTGGAAACAAGGTAATGTTTCCAAGTTTGAAGAGCCCTCACAAGAGCATAGAGTTCTTTATCATAGGTGGGATAATTACAAGTGGCCCCATGAAGTTTTTCGCTGAAATAAGCAATGAGGTGGCCTTCTTGTAATAATAAAACACTTATAGTATCATCCAGAGATATCCCCTCTCAATGTACTTCTCACCCCACTCAAAATCACTATAGTAACAAGATGTGAATACCCTTACAATCTTACCAAAAGCAGAGAACACTCACAACTCTCTTTACACCTTAAAAGCAATACCAACTCTCAATGAGAACAATCGCAGTTCTCTCCCCCTAGCACAACAACATAGGAACACAATACTCAGATTGCAAATTCAAACATTGAAATTGATTGTCCAGGTACACTCCAATAGTGCAGAATGAATCAATACTGTTCAGCCCAATTTCTTGATAGAATCTTGATGTATAAACCCAATTTTTATCCTTGATTCTTGAAGACGGTTCTTGGACTCTCCTGTAATAAATACTTAATCAAAATGTTAGTTATGAAATTGATAGCTCAAAAGATTAGTTTGAAACAGCGAGCAAGATAGTTATTTATAGGATTTTTGAATCCTGACGCAATTTAATTGATTACGAAATTAATGTAATCTGTTAAGTTTTTCCTTTTACTTTAACAAATTTGCCTCTATTTAGATTTAACAAATTATACAGCGCATGCAATCGATTAAACAATTCATACAAGCCAGCAATAAATTCATATGACCGTTGGAAACAATCCAAGCTTTAAATGAAATTGATTTTGACAAGAGAAACATATTTAACTTATTATGAAACTTATGTAATCGATTATCTTCAATATTTAAGCAAATTTTCAAATCAATTTCTATTCCAAATAGATCAATGCACTTATCAAACACATATTGGCATACCATCGTGTTTTAATCGATTATACAACTTATGTAATCGATTACTACACAGCTATTTGGCCATGTTAAGCATATAGTAATATCTGGAGAAATCTAACAGATTATATACATTACTTAACCGATTATTTCTTACCAGAAATGAAACATTCAATCTATTTAACTCATGAATCATTTATCAATAATGATTTCATACGTCAAGTACAAACACAATAAAGGTAAAGTAATTATTATGCCATTTGTTGTGTAAGAAACCATAAAATCATTCTTTTGTTCATCATAAAAAACATAGATATATAGGGTAGGTATAACTCCCCTTATCAACACTTTTCAACCTTTTTCTCCCAATCTAAGCATGACACTAGATCAACTTTACTATCAAAATGTGGAAACTACTATGATCCAAAAACTATCATGCAAATTAAAATTATGTGAATTATCACTCATGATGTTGTAAAGAAGAAAGTTTTTCACAAAGATTTTCAAAATGTTCATAACTATGAATGATAAAGATTTTCCAAAAAGATTTTTCTTTTTGGTGGAGGATTTCTAGAAATAAATTAATGATGAAAGTGTTCCAAGTAGCTTCCAAGAAAGAGAAGTGAGTCACAAGTGAACAAGTCTAGAACTCAGTCTTTCCTAGATAGAGTAGTCTGGGATTACTTTCATCAATGTTTTTTAAGTAAAAATCTTCAAAATAATTTTCCCTAATGGTGTTTGTAGAGTGTTCATAGAAACCAAAGAAAGATCTATTTACTTGAAAACAAAGGAACCACCGTATATATCACATAGACCTAAAAATGAAACAAGAATTACAATAATCAAAATAAGGTAGAAAGAACAATAAAAACAATTCACTACGCTAGGCAAATCTTATGTGAAAGTGTGAGTGACACTTGAAACCTCTTGACACACTTTCAGTTCTATTGTGCATGTACTATTACAATGTTTAGTCAAAGATATGCTACTGCACCAAAAGTAATGATAATGGTCTCTTGTACACACTTTTGTTTTTCACTTTTTCTTTTTACTTTTGTACTTTTTGTCTCTTTCTCTTTTGTTTTGCTTTCAACAAACATAAATACCACAAATTAAATTTGTAAAATTCTTAAAGACAATAGCCTAAATAAATAAGAGTTTAGTTTTATAGATGGTTTTAACTCTTTTTGAATTTGATTAACCATACTTATTGTGATTGAAGCTTTGACTAGACTCCAACTTCTTGTTACAACTCACAAAACGTGTAATCTTTCCAATATAACTATAACTACTAAAATTTACGTATTCACATTTTTTTAATACCATTACATGAAAAAAGATCTTCTCAATTTTGCAACTAATATAAAGCAGACCTAGAAATTTAAACCAACGATCAGGCATGTAGAGTTCTTGAGTCATATTGTACGATTTAACATCAATTCATATAATTAACACAAATTGTGGCTTAAGTGATGATCCTACATCAATAGGGTTCGGTATGACTTAAGTACGAAAAAGTAACTTTAGCAAAAAATGGGTCCAATTCTTTTTTCATTTCCAGCGAACTCTTAATACGTTAAAAATTAAATTGAATTTTTATTTTTGTTAAGAATTAAATTCACCACTTGAATGAAAGTGTTCATTCCCCTGATAAAATAGCGATTTCCAAACAGACAAGGACAGATCCTCCGAAGTTGGATCCCTTTTGATCCTCTGCATTGCTCCACATCGCAACTTCTTCCACGCACACTGCTGCAACAACAATTCTCAGCAATTTCACTCAACCAAACCAAAACTTTCACTTCTCCATTATCATGAGCATTCTCTCTTATTCTAACTCAGGTCCTTCAATTCAATTCTCTGTGTGAATCGTTAGAGCCTTCAAACGCCATATTTTCGCCACTCACTGCTCCATGTGACCTCCTTCATCGCTTGTGTTTCCACTGCGATCCAATGATTCCGTTGCTTAGCTTCACTCTCTTTCCCAAATAATAGAAAACCCCATTACAATGAACAGTTACCCTTTTGGATCTCAGGCTTCCAAGTCCTTTCTCGCATACCCAAGAAGCGATTTTGACTTAGAATCGGGAACTGCCATAAAACGAACCCGAAAGCCCAAAAGTTCCCCCTTTCACCCTATCAGAATGATAAAGTCATTTGGGAATCGATTGCACCACTACCTTACGCTTCACCCTCTAAAGGGTCTCTTCTTAGCTTTGTCCTTTGTGTTCATACTTGTCATGATTTTCTCCTTTTATGGAACCCCATATAAGGTGCAAAGTGGCTACGTAAAAGCTGAAATGAGTTCTGATGATTTCCCTTTCTCCAAGCTTCAAAACCTTGTGATGGTTGCTGGGCATTCTGTTTACACTAGTAGTAGTTGTGGCAAAATTGACAAAGAGGATTCTTGGTTTTTAGAGTCTTATCAGAAGAATCCTGGCCAAGCTTCCACTTTTGTGACACACATTCTTCAAGGGATTGAAATTGCGGCAAAGGATGACTCTGCTTTGCTCCTGTTCAGCGGTGGAGAGACTCGTAGAGAAGCGGGACCTCGCAGCGAGGCCCAGAGTTACTGGGCTGTTGCGGATTCAAAAGGGTGGTTTGGTGAGTTATGGAACTTGCATTGTAGCATATTTTGTCTGACTGGTGAAACTAAATGCCTGCTTAATGTTTATTGTTAGGGATTACAGGTTAGGAACAATTATTAAAGGAGAAGGAATAGAATAGAATTCCCTGATTGTACTGTTTATCTTTGTCATGTGTTTGACACTGCTGCTTTGGGTTTATAGTTTGTTGCTCCCAGGAAGATCAGACACTATGTGCGAGATATGAATGTCCAAAAACAAAATATAAATTGACATAATAAGAGATAATTGAAGATGGTCGATTAAGTAGGGAATTAAGCTGGTCTTTGGTTGCACTTATGCTACCCATGTATGTGAAAAAGAACATGTGAATTGGTACATTGAATTTGTGATTTTCTTTATTTATAGTCATATTTTCTCATTAGCAACAAGATCATATCCCTTGGGAAGTGCTATAATTTTAAGACAATATCATATTAATTTAGTAGAATTATTTTTCAAATTTCCATGTTATAGAATATTTCCTCTAGTGTTTACTAGTCATTTGACAGTTTGGCCTATCCAAGAGATTATGCTAAGAACTTTCTTATGGGGATAAGATTGCATCAAGATTCAGTCATAAATCTTTGCTTGTTAGATCTAGTCTTGCATATGCTTTTCAAGGACATAAAAAATATTATCCATCCCTAACTTTATGTTTTGTTTTTTTGGGATGACAGTCTTTATTGAGGGATAGGGAAATAGTTAACATTAGGCTTAAACTTTGGACACACACTTTGGAAACAAAGGGTTTTAGCTTACTAGGCATACACTAAAGTCTATGCATTTTAACTTTAGCAAGAGAGAAGGAATCTGACTTGGAAGTCAAACTAGAAGATATTGTACAATAAGTTCATAAGTTTAACTATAACTTATTTGGTTGATCAGTTGGTGAGTTAGTGTAAATACACTAGCATTGAGTTTGAATCCTTCCTAAGAATCAAATAAAAAAAATATCTAGGATTAATATTACAAAAATGATAGAGAAATTAATGATATGTTACACTAAGATACTAGCAAGAGGACCACAATAGAGAAAAATTTAGAGAGGTATTTGTGATTGTAGAGTATCTACCAAAGTTGAATGTGAGTTTTACATTTAGTCCGTCAAGCTATATTAAATGGCAGTGAATGTGAGGCCACTCAAGAAATGACAAGAAACAAAATTATTATATACAAGAAGAGATTTGTATAATATTGATTGAGACAAAAATGATAAATATCCAAAAAATTGGTTTGGACACATGCAATGAAGGCCAATAGATGGCCAACAATTAAAATGGTAGATTCTATATTTTTAGTTTTTGTGAAAAGGAAAGAAAGACCAAAAGAGACTTCTGAGGAAGTTGTTAAGGTTTTTAACAATGTTCCATGATGTCATATGATTCATCTAACATACAATCATGTGTCTGAATCATGTTTACAATTATGAGAGTGTATACTCTTGTACTCGATCATATGAGTAAGGGGGATGCAATGAGGTGCGTCATGACAGATCGGGAGAAGAGCAGATGTAGTTGGATCACATGGTTGCCTTTAAAATCAGAGGATCATGTACTGTGTCAATCCATTTGTTTGCTAAAAAACTTGACCCGAAAAAGAAGCCAAACTCTTCTCTTTTCCCCTAGGGTTCCCATTTGCAAACCAAACAAAATCAAAGAACTCTCAGCCACACATGCTCTGATTATCGACAGCACAACCATCATTGTCATCCTTGTCAACCATTGCAACATTGACACTGTTGTCACTGATGCTGGCTTCACCACCATCGGCCATCACAAGACTTATTGGTAGTTGCCTTTATTTCAATTGTGTTTTGTTCTGTATTTCTTCTTAATGCTTCTTCAATTCTTGCTACCATTTTGGAGAGTGTTTTGTCCTCTTCAGAATTTGAAGAAAAAAATGGCATCATTGAAGGTGGTTTAGGTCATGCTGCTAAAAGAGGAAGTGGTATCAGAGCAAAGACTGATCCTACATGGACTCATTGGGTTTGAATTGATGGGGAAACAAGAAATGTGAAGTGTAAATACTGTGATAAAGTATTGACAAGAGAATTTATTGATTGAAACTTCAATTAGCATGAACTTCAAAGGATGTTGGAGCTTGTATAACCATTCCTGAAGATTCATGAAGATGTTAAAAAATTAATGTTGGATTTTGTTTATTAGTTGCAGCAAAATTTGATTAAAAAGTCAAAATACAAAGGATTTGAAAGGGGTAGTAGAATAGGCGATTCAGAGGATGCTGGACAAAAGCTAAAGCAAGCAGAATAGGGTCATGACTCATCAAGTATTCTCATGAAAGTGGAAGTGATCAATCAAATTGCTATCATTGCCATTTTCAAGAAAAGTGAGAGGATGCACGTCAAGAAATTGCCTTATTTTCTTACAACAATGCTTTACTATTTAATTTATCAAAGAGTAAAGTGTTCAAGAAGATGCTCGAGTTGGTTGCCAAACATGGTACTGGATGTAGGCCACAATCATACCATGAAATTAGGGTGAAATATTTGAAGTAACAACTTTGGGCAGAACATAAACTGTTTTGCAAGAAAAAATGGGTGCTCTATAATGACAGATGGATGGACTAATAAGAGGAGGACTATATAAATGAAATTCTTTTTCAAGATAATGTGATGTCATTGAGGAGGTTGGGGAAGAGAATGTGATCGAAGTTATAGCTGATAATGCAATAATTACAAGGTAATTTGAGACTTGTTGACACAAAAGAGAAAGAAGTTATATTGAAGATCTTGTGAGCTCATTGCATGAATTTAATGTTGGAAGATTTTGAGAAGAAAATGCCACTCCGTCAAGACACAACACAAGTGGTAAAAAAATCATAACCCACGTCTATTCAAGAACTACTCTTATTTGCTTATTGCAAAAATTTACTAAAGGAACGAATTTGATAAGACTAGCTAATACTCATTTTGACACTTTTTATTTGACTTTGAGATGCTTGATTGAAAATAAGTGATTAATATTAGGATGTTCACATCCAAGAAAAGGCAATCTAGTCATGTTGTAAATACTATAGATGGAAATCTTGTCGCAATTTTGATATTTATTTTGAATTGCATGAGGGGTGCATTTTCCTTAATTAAGGTGTTGCGCATGGTTGGGGACTAATGAATGAACAAGAAAAATCAATGAAGTAAAAATCCATATGTGTTATATGCATGAAATATTTTTTGAGCTTCTTAAGTGCTTTTATGAAAGATTGTCATGGGATTCATTTATGAAGAAATGGATATGCTAAAATGGTGATACAAAGTCCCTTCAATGGAGTTAGTAAAAGGTAATAATACCTTTCACTTGTTTGATTTTATACTTTTTTTTTTTTAATTATAGACTTTGTTTGGAGATTAATTTATTTATTTTTATCTTTCATAGCCACACTCCCCTTTGCGAAATCATTAATCAAAGATGGGACAGCGAATTGCATGTGCCATTGCATGTTGCAGGCTATATTATCTTAATCTCAAGTTGCACTATAATCCTGAATTTGAAATTGATTATGAAGTGAACCAATTAATATATGATTTATCATCGATAGGATGGTATGAAATGAGATAAGTAAGACTGATCCTTATATTGAAAGTTTCAAGAGCAATTTTAGATTTTTTTATTTTGGTAGTCTAATGGCTCAATTTGCATTTAAAACCAAAACTCCAGTACAATAGTGGGGAATCATATGGTGTTGAACATATAGAATTACAAAGGTTTTCTAGCTTGTAGTTCATTTGATGTGAGTGTAATTGGAGTGCTTTTGAAAGGGTAAGAATTCGAAGTTATGAAATTGATTTTATAATTATTTATCTATACTATCTAGTAGTCTAGTGTAATGTGTTAATTAATTTTATAACTATTTTAGTCCACACCAAGAAAGAAATTGTTTACAACAAAACATCAAGATTGAACAAGAAGATCATACCTGACTACTAACATTGATGTTAGAAAAACAAATGACTAAAACATTGATGATCTTGCTTCTGATGAAAAATGGACTCCAAATTGGAGGAACCTCCAAATCATCCATAGGTGTAGCAACACCAACTTTACTAACATCTTCATTTTCTCCAACTTCAACTAAGTGTCTTCATCTAAAGCATCCAAAGTTGAATTTGCTTCATTTTCCTCCATAGTCCATTCATCATCAAAAGCAAGATCATCGATGTTATAGTCCTTTGTTTTCTTAACATCCTTCTTCAATCTTGAATAAGCCATCACAAACACCACATTATTCATAGTCTTTTTCTGTAAATGATTTCTTTTCTTGGTGTGGACCTAAATAATTATAAAAGTAATTAACATATACTAGCCTCTAAAAAATAATTATAAGATCAATTTCATAAATTTAATTCTTACCCTCTCAAAAGAAATCCAATTATGATCACAACTGAATGAACTACAAGTCAAGCTCAATACTCTAATTGCAAATCTTCATAATTTTGGATGTTTATCACCATTGTGATGGAATTTGGTTTTTGAGTGCATGTTGAGCTATCGAACTACAAAAAAAATCCAATTTTACTGATCTCATAAATGTTTCCCACCAACCTATCCAAACAATCATGCATCCACGTTACACCTCATAGTCAACTTTAAATTTAGTATCATAGTGCAACATGGGATTAAGGTCATAGCCTGCAGCATGCAATGGCCTATATAATTGGTTGCCCCATCTTTGGTCAATGATTTCCTAAAGGGGAGTGTAGCTAAGTAAGATAAAAGTAAATTAATCTCCAATATAACTGTAAGATAATTAGTTATTATTACCTTTTTCTAACTCCACTGAAAAGACTTTGTATCTTCTCTTTAGCAATATCCATTTCTTCATAAATAAATCCCATGGCTGCTTTCACATTGGAATCTGCCATGCACAACACCTTAATGAGGGGAAGAACACCCATCGTGCAATTCAAAATATTTTTCCAAAATCTCTTATCCAATATCAAATTTTCCACAAACCCTCCATCTCTAGTCTTCTTGAATTTAGGAGAGAGAATATATTATTTTCTATTATATGTCTCCTTACATGCATTGGATATATATACAAGAGCTCATTGATTGAGCAGCCTATTCTACGGAACAAATCCCTAAAATTGTGGGATCGTTATTCTAATAATAATAGCAAGATACAGGAAATATAACAAATTAAATACATGGAAATAATATTTAAAGTTTCCTAAAATATATTTTGACACTCCCCCTCAAGTTGGTGAATAAGTGTTTTCCATTCCCATCTTGGATATAATTCTTTCAAAATTACTGCTGCTCAGTCCTTTGGTGAGTATGTCTACAAGTTGACCTTGAGTGGACACATATAGGGTGCAAATCAAGCCACTGTCAAGCTTTTCTTTGATAAAATGCCTGTCCACCTCAATATGTTTGGTTCTATCATGTTATACTGGGTTGTGTGCTATACTTATTGCAGATTTATTATCACAATATAACCTCATTGGTTCATCCCACTTTATCCTTAAGTCTTCCAATATAATCTTTAGCCAAAAAGTTCACATATTCCTTGGGCCATTGCTCGAAATTCTGCTTCAGCACTAGATCTAGCTATCACACTTTGTTTTTTGCTCTTCCAAGTTACTAGGTTTCCACCAAGAAAGGTACAATATCCAATAGTTGACCTTCTATCCACAGCTGAACCTGCATAAATAGCATCTATATATGCCTCAAGACTGGCATTCTTATATTTTTTTAACAAAATTCCTCTTCCCGGAGTCCCTTTTAAATACTGGACAATTCTAAGTACAGCTTGTAAATATGCTTCCTTTGGTTGGTGCATAAATCGGCTAACTAAGCTCACAACAAAGGCATATTTGGCCTAGTGTGAGATAGGTAAATGAGTCTTCCCACAAGTCTTTGATACATTTCTTTATCCACATAAACATCCTCCTCTGCACTTCCTAACTTTATATTTGGATCAACAGGTGTACTTGCTGGTTTGCAGGCTGTTTTACCTGTCTCCTGTAGCAAATCAATGATATACTTTTGTTGGGATATGAAGATTCCTTTCTTGGAATGGGCTACTTCAATTCCCAAAAAATATTTTAGCTTCCCTAAAGTCTTGATTTCGAATTCCTTGGCAAGGCATTGGCTCAACCTTTGTTGTTCCTTTTTATCATTCCCAGTAATAATTATATCATCCACATAGACCAATAGTATTGTCACTCCCCTTGAATCAGAATGTTTGATGAATAAAGTGTGGTCCCCTTGGCTTTGTTTGTATTTAAGACTTATCATAACTTTGGTGAATCTCCCAAACCATGTTGTAGGTGACTGTTTCAACCCGTATAGCGCCTTTTTTAATTTGCAAACTGTGTTGGCCTCAATCTGTCCTGTATACCTGGGTGGTATTTCCATGTATATTTCTTCTTCAAGATCCCCATGTAGGAATGCATTTTTTACATCAAATTGCTGCAGTTCCCAATTGTAGTTTGTTGCCAACGACAAAATTACTCTAACTGTGTTCATTTTGGCAACTGGTGCAAAAGTCTCTAGGTAATCCACTCCATATGTTTGGGTGAATCCCTTGGCTACCAACCTTGCCTTATACCTCTTAATAGTCCCATCAGCCTTGTACTTCATTGTATAAACCCACTTGCACCCAATAGCCCTTTTTCTAGGTGGTAGGGAGACTAGTTGCCAAGTATTGTTTTTCTCCAACGCCTCCATTTCCAAGTCCATGGTTTGTTTCCATTTTTTGCCAATTAATGCCTCAGATACAGAAGAAGGTGTAGTTGTGGTGTTTAGGCTTGTGAGAAAGGTTTTATGGGTAGGTCAGAATTTTTCAAAGGATAGATAATTTGTCAAGGGGTAAGGTTGTTGTTTTGTGCATGTTCTGGTTCCTTTTCTAAGAGCAATTGGGAGGTCTAAATTATGATCTATCTGTTCAACTGGTTTTTCAGAAGGAAATTCATCACAAGCAGTAGAGATAGAATTTATATGATCAAAAGGAATTACCTCAGGTAATGTTGTAGGGTTGGATTCTTGAACATGAGTAGATCTTAGAATGGCCTTTTCTCTTTGTGTGTACACCAAATTTTTCCCAAATTTTGTATTATCATGAGGTTTAGTTGCTGGTCCTATAGATTGAGGTATTTGATTCACCTCTACTTGTTCCTCTTCAGCTTCAACCTCACATATAGTGGTCATATCCTTTTGAGTTTTTGTTTCTGGTCCAAAAGACAGATTTGGTAACATCAAAGGTTCATCTTCCTCTCTTAAAGTCTCCCCCTGAAGATGAGATTGGTCAAAGTAGCTTACTCGTTCATTGAAAGTAACATCTATTAAAAGTGACTTTAAGCCTAACTCAATCCCACAAAACTGGCTTGTAAGGTGAGGATTGCACCTCACTTATATATTATAAATTGGCCTTATCTCTAGTCGATGAGGGACTTCCAACACACTCCCTTCACGCCGAGATATAGACATCTCGTGTGTGATAGTAGAAATTAATGGGTGGTCCAATAGCGGCCCGACAACGGGTGGAAACAGAAATGCCCACTTAGAACTCGCTAGGATAGACTTTAACCATGACTCTGATACCATCTTGAATTTAGGAGAGAGAATATATTATTTTCTATTATATGTCTCCTTACATGCATTGGATATATATACAAGAGCTCATTGAATGAGCAACCTATTCTACGGAACAAATCCCTAAAATTGTGGGACTGTAATTCTAATAATAATAGCAAGATACAGGGAATATAACAAATTAAATACATGGAAATAATATTTAAAGTTTCCTAAAATATATTTTGACAAGTCTTTATCAATTGACTAGATTTCCACCCATTTGATGTGAACATCTTAATAAGTGACCTTTTATTTTCATTCAAGCATCCCAAAGTCAAAAAGGAAGTGGCAAAACGAGTATTAACAGGGCTTATGAAATCTGCCCCTTTTATAAATTTGTGCAACAAGGAAATAAGACTTGATCTTGAATAGATGTAGATTGTGATTTTCTTACCACTGGCTATTGTTTCATGATGGAGTGGTATTTTCTTTTCAAAATCTTCCAACATTAAAATCCATGCAGTGGGGTGCATAAGGTGTCCAATATAACTTTTGTCTCTTTTGCATTAACAATTCTCCAGCTGTCTTGTAATTTGTTGCATTGTCAGTTACAATTTGGATCACATTTTTTTTTCCAAACCCCCTCAACAACATCTTATAAACTTTTTCAGTTGTCTTGCATATGTCAGAAGCATCAATAGACTTAAAAAAGACAGTCCCCCTTGGACTATTAACCAGAAAATTGAGTATAGTCCATCTCCTCCTATCAATCCATTCATCTATCATTGTTGTGCATCTATATTTCATCCAAAATAGTTTATGTTCTTCCAAGATCAGATTGGCCTTTTGAACCTGTTGCTTCAAATATTTCACCTTAATCTTATGGTATGATGGCGGCTTAAATTCGAGACCATGTTTGGCAACCAACTCAAGCACCCTCTTGAATTCTTTGCTCTTTGCTACATTAAATGGAATAGCATTGTTGTAGAAAAATAGAGCAATTTCTTGACAAGCATCCTCCCTCTCACTTCTCTTTAAAATGGAATTGATAGTAGTTTGAGTGTCCCTTTTCTTGAAAATACTTGACAGTCACCTCGCTCTCTTCTTGACTCAGTCTTTTTCTAGCATTTTCTGAATCACCCGTACTACTATCCCATTCAAATTTTCTAGATATTGAATGCAAGGGTAGCAGCGTAGGCAGTGAGGACAGAGTGCTGAAGACAGTGAGGGTGGTAATCACAGGGGACCATGGTGAAACTTGTGCCTCATGTGTCTTCCCCGCTGGTTGTGATCTGTGAAACACAATCCTAACAGAAAAAGGTAAGAGCGTTGGGCTTTTTGGGTTGGGCCAGGTCAGTTTTAATAAAAAATGGATCACCAAACCCTAACATCACAACACCAAGAAGATTGACACACACCATCCTCCAATCCAGTGAACAACCTTGGATAGTTTTTGTTTGTATTGGACAATTATGAATTTATTGTTTATTATGAGTGATTTTATAAATTGTGAACCTATTTCAGTTGTTATGTATTGGATCTCACTATTTATGACTTTTTATAAGTTGTTATTTTTCTTGTCTATATTATTTTTAATGCATGCACAGGTTTATGAATATAGTTTTTTCATATACTACAACTTTTACGAGTTGAGCAATTTGATCTGAATAAATAGAAATAGTGCATGAATTAGGCTTGTAGATTTTAAAATCCAGTGATTTGAATTTATGGAAAGCAACTTCAATATTCCAAATATTTGATTTTAATGTTGTGTTTTGGATGAACTCATTCTATTTGAGTCCAACTTCTGTGATTTGAAAGCATAAAAAATCATAGGAAATGTTTATTTGAATAGGAAAAGAAAGGAAGTGCAGTAAGGAACATTCATATTGTAAAAAATGTTTTCTTGGCCTTGTTAATGATTTAGGAAGAGATACAAAACTAAAGTTTCAACGGCTTTTGTTCTGATTAATGGTTTGCGCCATGGACCTACTAATGAATATAAAGTTGGCTTGATGAATTTCTGCTGCATAACAGTTTTATCAGGCTGCTGTTGATATGAATTTCACTATCTTTCAGCTTTAGTTTATATGCATATGCTTTCCAAATTAATTTTTATCAGAAATGATGTCATACTTTTGGGTTGTTTGTAGGTAAGGAAGAAAGTGTGAAATGGAGAGCACTTACAGAGGAGCATGCTCGTGACAGCTTTGAAAATCTTCTATTTAGTGTCTGTCGATTCCGGGAGCTTACTGGCTCCTATCCCCAAAATATAACTGTATGTAAGCCTTTCTTATGTGAAATGAAGAATTCTATTCCTTTATTGCATTGCAAGCTTTTACTGGTTAGATTCATTAGTTCCTTCTAAATGCTGATTTAATTTATCAAATATGTTATCCCTCCATTCTTTTCTATGTCTATAAAGGAACCAAAATATATAATAAAATGTTTCAATCTGATTTGTTGAATCTGGAAATCAGGTTGTAAGTTATGATTTCAAGGAAAAAAGATTTGCACATCTACATCGATCTGCTATTGGATTTCCAGAGTCAAGGTTCTTCTATGCTGGTACTCCTGCTACATCAAATTCAAAAGCAGCTGCTCTAAGAGGTGAGGAATTGGTTAGAACTCAGTTCCAGAAAGACCCATATGGCTGTCGAGGTTCACTTTATCACAAGAAACTAAAGCGTGACCCTTTTCATCGTTCAATTCCTTATCCCCATGGGTGCCCTGAAATTGAAGGTTTATTCAAATATTGTGGACCAAATCCTTATTCTGATGCACTTCCATGGACACAGTAAACATGACACAGTCAACTTATACAACTGTATATTAACAAGTACAGATACTAGACACATTACTTTTGATTCCATATTTGACTAAATTGTTGATAGATAATGAGAAGATTAAATTTTGTTGCTGAGAGATAATGACAGATTGTGTAGATCAAAGTGTTGCATGTTTGTGTGAGGAGGTTTGTTGAAGTTATCAGTTACTCAAGACGGTTCAAAAACATATGTCCAGGTTTCATGTTCTGCAGTTTGATATGTTGCAATGTACATATCGAGGGAAATTTTGCTTAGCTTTTTGTATTTTATTATTTATGAACCCTCTATAATTGAATATGGTATAAGTGAACCTTTGTTTGGATGAGGATGGGTGGAAAGGATGGAAAAAGAGAGTGGAAAGGGAGGTTACTTTTAGGTAAGGAAAGTGGAATATAAATGACTATAAGTGGGTGGAAAGATTGTAGATGTGATTTGTATGAGTGAAAAGAAAAAGAATTAAATTGTTTAATTTAATAATTTACTAAAATGTCTTTGCATTTATTTTATTAAAATTGGTTTAAAATAATTAAGTAAAACGTGTGTGTATAATAAACTCAAAAAAAGTTAGAACTTTATTTATGTAAAGCAATAATACATAATTTTCAAAATTTATTTTACTCAAAAATTGAATAAGATAAAGACCTAGAAAATGACATTTTAGAAGTAATAGTGGGTTAAATCGGTTATTTTAATACTAAAAATTTTAATATAAATAGTTTGTTATGAATGAGTTTTATTATTTTAAAACAAATCATTTTTCTAAAAGTCATTTTTCTAAAGTTTTTTTACTTCTTTGTAACATTTTTTTCTCTATGTTCATTTGATTGAAGAACTGAGATAGTAGGATTGCTCTTTGCGACGAGTTTCTTTGTTTGCGTAAGTTGGTTTTCAATCCCTTTTCCTTGTCTTTTCTATTTCATCTGGTTGCAAGTGTGGTTTTTCTTGCTTGCATATATTCTTGTGTTGTATTTCTTGAATTTCTGTTTATCAATGTCTTTGTTGGCATGGTCATGTCGTTTTAATGTTTTCTCTAGGTGTAAAAAAGGAATAATTTGCAAGTTAAGAGACATCTTGGCTCTTTAGGATTTGTTAAGCAACTTTGTGAAAATAAGGAAAATTAGTCTTTAATTCTCTTGTGGTGTTTTTGCTAAATTGATGAGTGCATATTAATGGTTGATTTTATGTTGATAATGAACTTTATTTGTTTTGATGCATTTAATTTGTGGTGAATATGACTATTTTGGTTTTGGTTTACGTAGCTAAATTATTTGTTCACAAATTTGTTTGTTTGTACTTGGGTTTGTGTGATTGAGAGAACTTAAGAATTTGAGCAATTGAGTAAATTGGTAAGAGTGTTAGTGTGTAAAAACAGTTTTGAACCAACTCATTGAGAGATATCAAATTAACGTTAAGCGCCAGTTTGTGTTATAGGCTTGGGACATCCAAGGCACTCAACGAGCGACCAACTGTATCGTCGAGTGTCAATTTTTGCTAATAGTTTGGCATTAAGCAATGCTAGGATGTCATTGAGCGTCATCTTTGCAATACAAGTTCAGAGTAATTTAGTTTAAGGGCGTTGATCACAATATTTTGCAAGAAAATGGTGTTAAGAGTCACTTTTCACAAAAGGTTGAGCATTGTGCACCATCTTTGATCGCCAATTTGTAAATTAGATTTGTTTTTCTTTTTTGGTGGTTTGAAATAGATATGTGATGAAATTGATGTATGTTTATAAAATCGTTTATTATTATTTGTGGTGACAATTATGGTTGTGGATAAGTTTTGAACCAACTCACGAGATATCAAACGTTAAGGGCCAGTTTGTGTTATAGGTGTGGGACATCCAAGGCACTCAGCGAGCGACCAACTGTATCGTCGAGTGCCACTTTTTGCTAATAATTTGGCCTTAAGCAATGCTAGGATGTCGTTGAACGCCATCTTTGCAATACGTTCAAAGCAATTTAGTTTAAGGGCGTTGAGCGCAATATTTTGCGAGAAAGATGGTGTTGAGAGTCACTTTTCACAAAATGTTGAGCATTGTGCACCATCTTTGATCGCCAATTTGTAAATTAGATTTGCTTTTCTTTTTTGGTGGTTTTAAATAGATATGTGATGAAATTTATGTATGTTTATAATATCGTTTATTATTATTTGTGATGACAATTATGGTTGTGGATAAGTATGGTGATAGTATTGAGAAAATTTCAAGAAATTTTGTAATAATGATCTTAGTGTATGAATTGACATTTGATGGGTCAATAAGGATGTATTTTGATATTCTATCAAAGAGATGAAAGGTGAAAAAGAGAATGATAGGAGATCCTCGGTATTTTGGTCTTAGACAAAAAAAAATACCTAAGATTTAATGATCTTAAGTACTTAATGCACTCTAAAAATATCAAAATCTAATTGTTCAATATTTTAGAGTTATTTACTTTTAAAATTAATTATATTATATTATATATATATATATATTAAACCATCTATTTTATTTTATTCATTTTATAATGTTTTAATTTTTTTACTGTGGTAAGCAATTAGGAGATCCTCATTATTTTGGTCTTAGACAAAAAAAAAACCTAAGATTTAATGATCTTAAGCACTTAATGCACTCTAAAAATATCAAAATTTAATTGTTCTATATTTTAGAGTTATTTACTTTTAAAATAAATTAATTATATATATATATATATATATATATATATATATATATATATATATATATATATATATATATATATATATATATATATATATATATATATATATATATATATATTAAACCATCCATTTTATTTTATTCATTTTATAATGTTTTAATTTTTTTTATCAGTAGTAAGCCATTAGAAATAGGATATTACTATAATGTAATTTTAAATTGGACAATAATTTTAAATCATAAAATTCTAAATTTAAGTGTATGAAATTTGCACAAAGTTTATGCATATTAGTGTACGAAATTTTCACAAGAATTTTATGCCACTTAAATATCAAATTGTGGTTGGATACGAAATGTGGATTGTTGATATATTAATTTAATTTTAAATTGAGATTTTAGATGCATGAAATTTTTAGAAGATGTAAGGTCTCGAAAATTTAAACCACCTCCACCTGTCAAATCACGTCATTAATGTTCTAAAATCTTGTCCAGAATTTGTATTAAGAAACGCACCCACACCCTCTCGTTCTGAGCACCATTTAATGCACCCTCGTCACACGTGCAGTGCCATTAAATCGCACTCACACTCATTCTGCATGCAGCTGCCAAGTGTCACTTTGGAACATTCGAAAATGTTAGTGGAATCCAAGTGGCAGCAGGTGGATGGACGTTCGTCCTACGTGGGAAGAGAAATTACTTTTCTGGAAAACACTCTCCCACTTCTCTACATGCTTCGTCTTTTTCCCTAAACCTTTGATTTCCAAATTCTCTGCCTTCTCTCTAGAACCTCCATCTTCTCTCTACCATAACTTACCTTCTTCTTCTCCGATCCAATTTCAGAGACCGTAGAAGCAATCCAGACGTCATAAGCTTTCCATCAAACCGAACAAGTTCAAGTTTTGAATTCTGGTAAGTTCGTCCCTTAGCTGTTCATTATTAGGGTTCATGCAAAACCAAATCTGGTTATATGCATTCTCTTTATCTGAATCAAGTTTGATTCTGGAATTTGTTTTAGTTTGCAAGAAGTTGAGTGGTCTGAGGATAGAAGTGATAGTTGGGTGAATTCGGGATTTCGTGTTAGGACGTTCGTTCACTACTGATCCAGGTAAGGGAAGCTTATTAAGTTTAATTCATGTGTATGTGCTGTGCTGTATGAAGTATGTGAAATTATGAAGTATGAAATCTGTATGATTAATCTTTGATGTATGATCTGGATGATGAGATGATATGTGAAATTTATGAAATGTGCTATAATATGCGTAGTTAAATGTATGAAGGTTTATACTGAAAAATGAGTTACTGTAATTGAGACTGGAAATATGAAATACTATGAAAATGAATGTTCGTTATCGAACGGTCTTTGACCGTTCGGTATTTAGTACTTTCCTTGAAAACAGAATTCTTCCATTTGGAAAGAATACTGTGTTAGGACGAACGCCCTCTTATATTAGTCTTACGTTTGAGCGTTCGGCCAAACGTAGGTGCACTGAGAGTTATGCGAGAAAGTGAGAAGCTTAGAAAAATACCATCTTATATACTTAGTCATTCCTAAATAATTCCCTTCACTATGATTATCTTATACATTTTTCCCTTTTTATTAATATTCCGCCTCAGCGATAGGTCTCGACCCAGAGCGTTCGTTATGGGTAGCGCTCGGTCTTATACCGAACGCTCGTCCTCACACTTGTTTACCAAACGTATGAAAATAGCGTTCGTCCAAACAGTAAATAAATATCTATTACCGCGTTCGGTCATTGACTGGCGGTTAATATCTTTTATAAAATCGTATCCGTTATCAATATCTAAAAGTCTTGCAATGTCTTTATTCATTTGAATTCGATCTAAAGTCCTTGAATTTAAATTATTCTAAGTATCAGTTGAATCGTTCTAGAATCAGTTCATTTAACTGATTCAAGTGGTCATAACGTCCGTCCTTGGAAAGACGTTCGTTTTCTTTCTTTCAGAAACGAGTATCTCTCGGTATCATGATAACGTTCGTCCTCATTATGAAGGGGTCTGAACGCTCGTCTTTTTGTGAAAGTGGAACTAAGAATGAAAATGTGATTTAGAGGGAATTATATAATGTGCGAACCTTATATGAGATGAAACTATGATTTTGGAATTTGAACGAGCGTTCCAAGGAGGAACGTCTCTATGATTTGAATATGAGAAGTTGTGTAGTATGACCATGGTAAATTTACTGATGGCAGTTCATCCTGATATTCCGTGAGTGTTCGTCCTCAAGTAGAGGGGAGTAAGTCATGTGTGAGAATGACAGGAGGTCCTAGTCCTATTGAGTACTTTGGACTGATAGGGCTAACCTCGGGTGGCAGCTGTTGAATGTTTACAGTTATCACATCACCCGGGTGCACGAACGCTTGTAGGTACATGGATTCATACAGTCTGGACGGTCTGTCTTATGAGAGTTTGAGTTGATTTTATGCGTTATGATCTTTTATGAATATGAAAATGCTATGTATATGAATGACTTGTGAATTAAATTCAATAAGCTTACCCTGTGTTATTTCCTTGTGTTATCGTTCGTCCATGAACGTTCGTCTTGTCTACGCAATGATCATCCGTGTGGATGTGAGCAGACGGAGAGGCGTTGCTGGAAGAAACACTGAAAGAAGAAAATTTGGAGGAAGCCAATCTGATCGAAGTAGAGGTTAAAGCCGAGCCCTAGAGCGCTCGTTAAGTTGTAATTTTTATCTTTGCTGTTAGCTTTTGGACGTTCGGTTAAAGTTTGTAAAACCGTTCGTCTCTAAACTTTGAAATACTACTGTATGATATTTTATTTCTGTACGTAAACACGTTCGGTTTTAGAATTTTATGTTTAGTGTAAAACTGCATGTTTTAACTATTAATTGTAATTAATTCTAATTTATGATAATTACTATATTGATGTTACAGAAGAAATTTATGTATATTGATCCATTATGCCAATAATACTTTTATGTAATTTTAAATTGTAAGATTAGATAATTTTAAATCATGAAATTGCAAATTTGATGTATGAAAAATATTAATATACATCACATCCATTCACTTAATTTCAAATATTCTTAAATTTAGTTGGCAGACAATTCAATTTAGTAAGTTTGTCAGCTTAAAAGACTGACTCAGTTGTTTATAACTGGGAAAACCGGTTTATTTAAAGTTTTGACCAGAAAAAATCATTAAATTTGCCTTGCAATAGAAATCATTAAATTTCAAAATCTAATTTAAGTTTAATTTTAAAAAAAACAAACTGGTATTTTAAGAAAATATTAAGATGATCTTCGGGAGCTTTGTATTTGGAAGAAGATAATGGCCTTTAAAAAGGAGGAAGATCATGGCTTTTAAAAAGGGAGGAGTTAGAAGTATTGTCATCATGAAATTTACGATAGAATTATTAAACATGTGGAAGAGAGAAAGAAAGTAATTAAGAAGCCATGCATGTTAGAAAGAAAAAAGTTGTCCTATTTTTAGAGAGATAAAACAGAATTTCAAACCCAGATTTTGAATGGTTAAGATGAAATCAGTTCAAAGATTTTACTGTAAACTTCAGACTTGTAATATTAAAAATACTCCAAACTAAACTTCTATGCATCAGAAATCAAATAAAATTTTAAAAACCTTATTCAAGGTAAGTCAATAAATAAAATAATTCTGATCTCAATCAAATAAAAAAATGCCCCTGCCCTCATCATATCACTGCAAAACTACAAATAAATTTATATGTACGTTAATTTAAGATCTTTTAGAAAAGATTTGCATTTCTAGAAAACGATGATAGAGTCAAATAGAAACCCTAAATAATGAATTAAAAATGAACAGGGAACCATCAGAAACCAAATTGTATCCCCAATAGCTATAAATGCTGTACGGTCCGCATCATGGCTAGGTTAAGAAACCCCATCACACGGTTCCCTTGTCCAATTTGAATACAAATCAAAAAATTAGACAAACAAAAATGCAAAAACCAAAAACATGAATTTGAAAGAATAACCAAATTTAGTGGTCTTTAGAGAAAAAAGGGCTCAGATGGAATGGGTTGAGAAACTTATCAGCACTGAATAATCAGAGTGGTGCATGACTTTCTCTAGAACTCATCACAGCCCGAAAATTTCAGTGCTCCGTTTAAATAATCCGAAACAGCATAAGAAACAAATGCACAGAAATGAGAAAACAAAGAAACTGAGAAAACAAAGAAACTGAGAAGTATGTGTGAAAAGAAATCGATGGGAGAACAGGGTTGCGAGGTCGCTTTTATAAGAGAGAACACACAAACCCTAATTCAGTATTTGAAATCTATTGGTTTTTTAACAAATGGACCCGTCTACGTGCCCTTCTTGGGTTTTTTTCTTTGTACATCCACAAAACTACAATTTGCACTCCCTAACGTTTGAAATGACCCTTCTGCTCTTCATAAATTTATTTTCGTTGTGTCGTCTCCTTTTCTGAGTTCGTTTGCTTTTGGGTGTTTTTTACACGATTGCGACTTTGTTCTTCATTGCTACAAGCTCAGGGATTCAGGTAAGTTTTGTAGTGATTTAAAGTTCGTTAGCTTTAGGTGGGTGTAAAAGGTATTAATGGGTAGCATTAATGGAGTTTTTTTAAGGCTAAAAATATTTTTTTATTGTAATTTTATAAAAAATTCAATTAGATTTCTAATTTTTATTTGGTTTAATTTAGTTTTTTAATTTTTAAAAATAATTTAATTAGATCATTTCCGTTAGACTAATACTAGCTTCCGTTAGAATTTATATATCAAATCATTACACTTAGAAAATAAAATTAATTTGAATATTTAAGTTTGGTGGAGTGACTTGATAAAATAAATGAACAATGAGGAAAGAAGATGTGTGTATTATTAGGTTATGAAATAGGTGATAATACAAACAATATAAAAAAGACTTAGAAGCAACTACAACTGATAATAATAAAATGTGAGTGTCATTTTAAGTTTTGAGGAAGTTAGTATAAGATAGGGAATGATGGATTGTAAAATTGTTTTGTGCCTCTCATTGTCACGACTTGATAAATACATTAGTATATTATCTATATGTTGGTAACTTCACACATAATGAGAAGTTGATACTTACTAATATGACAGATAATTTAGTCAAACCTAGAAATATTCCATTAACAATTGAAGGAGCATAATAAAAAAATGTGACAACTATAAAACAAGTACATAATGCAAGGTATACATATTGTAAAATGAATCGAGGTCACATAACTGAAATGTCATAACTAATGATGTTACTTGAGCGAGACATGCATATTCGTTTGTGTAGGTTTAATGAGAGTATAAATGTGGTGACAGATATATTTGGACATATCCTGATGTAGTGAAATTATTGAATTCCTTTAACATGGTATTGATTGATAAATAACACACAAAATTAACAAGTTTAGGATAACCTTTACTTAAGATTGTTAGTGTAACCTCTACTGAAATGACTTTTTTATTGCATTTGTTTTATTGGAATCTAAGTGTGAAAAGAACTTTGTATGAGCTCTTGAAATATTTAAAGGTTTGATTTTATATTCCCTCCCTAAGGTCTTCGGTAGTGATAGAGACATTGCTTTAATGAAAGTAATAAAGACAGTATTTTTAGAAGCTTCAAATCTTCTATGTTGTTTTCACATGAAATAAAATGTAAAAGAAAAATGTAAATTATTAGTGCATTCAAGAGAGGCCTAGGATCAAGTCATGAATACTTGGTGAAGTGAACGTCTTTCGCTCCATAAAGACAGGTCGGCTTGGATCAGTGGAAAACAAACGTAGAAATGATTTAGTGTGGTGTGTGATGTTAAGATAAAATAGTCTAAGCAAATTTTATTTTGAAGTTTAACGAAATGTTTAAACAAAATAGCGTCAAATCACTTTAATTGTCTAGGATAAAGAGCGTTGAACGTTATATCTTAAATATCCTAAATGCTATAAAGAACTACAACAGAGCATCTAATCACAATAGTGTCTAACAAAGTTTAAACCATCTAGGATAAAAGTAAAGAATGTTAAGCGCTATATATTAAAATTCTCCTAAACGATGTAAGTTACTCAAACAGAAACGCCTAAATGATAGTACACATATTGTGCCTAAACGCCTAGAATCGTCAAATTCTTTAAAGCATGTATGTTCTAGTACATCTTTGTCTGTACTGTTGTGCTTTCTTTGTCTGTGCAGATCATTACCTTTTTTCAAAAGTCTGCTAAGATCAGAGTAACGTTAAGAGATAGGAAGATATTCAAGGAATGTTTCCTTCATGCTTTCTGCCAATCCTTTATATACACACAACATAAGTGTTTGTCAAGACACAACATAACTTATGACTCAATACCATAAAGGCTACACCTTTAGAAGAAAGTCAAAACTCTAAGTAATGAATCTTTTTCGAAAAAGTCTATATAAAGAAAACTACATAAAGAGAACAAAACAAGAATTAATACGCTTTTAATACGCTCACGTTGCTTCTCTCCTTAAGCTTTGTCTCATAGACTTGTTCTTTGAAAAGAAAAGTTCTTCACAAGTTCTCATAATCTTATTGTATTGATTTAAAATCCTCTGTAAGAGAGTTACAAAGTTTTTTCTTGTAATTTGCAAAATACTTTGTTGTTTTCATTTAGAAGTGAAGTAAAACACTTGTAAGGCTAACTCAGTAGAGTTAGACCTTCTAGTCAGTTAGACTAGTTAACATCAGGAGCGATTATACTTGTTTTAACCAGTGGTTTAGTTGTACACCAAGAGTGGTTAAACTCGTTGTGATCCTTTATGATTAATGGAACCCTTTAAAGGTATCTAAGGAATAACTAAACGTAGCTCAATTTGGAGTGAACTAGTATAAAAACAAGTGTACCTTAATGCCTTTGTTTTTCAAAGGTTTTCCTTAAACGTAGTTTTATAAACTCAAGTGTTTAACAACTATTATAGACCATCCAAACTCCTATAAAGGAAATTAAGCACTAATTTGCAAAAATATTTAAAACTCTATTCAAACCCCTCATGCCCCTCTCTTTCTAGAGTTTTCCTTGAAATAAATGGAAAACACTAGAATGAGCAAGGGAGGGGGGATTTGAATAGTGTTTTGGAAATCTTTTTTCCAAAAGGACGTTTAACAACTTTGTTCAAGATTAAACGATCTACACAAGTTGTTAGATGCGTAACTTGTAAAGTATTGTTTAAACCACGCGTTCAACGATAACATGTTTTTCAAGTGTTTCAGTAAAGCTACTACAGTGTTTTTAAGAAAGACAACTCTTTAAAGAGAATGACGTCTGATGACAAGAGCGTTTATCAATAATTAACTTTGCAGGCAATTGCAGTATTTGTAAATAATATGTTTTACAAAGATGAAGTAGTAAACACACAATTTTTTTTATATTGATTCACTCAACGGAGCTACGTCCAATTCTTCTCTAAGACCTTTTAGATGGTTCCACTAGATTTTTAATGAGGTTATAATTTCAGTATTAGTACCACTCCTGGTTACACTAGTCAATCCTGGTAACAATTATTACATTGACTAGAACTGAGTATCACACTCTTGTTATGCAATATTCTTCACCACTCTTGGTATCCCTAAACAATTATGGTATTTTTCTGATATGCTGCCTAGTTGAGTTTCACCCATTTCTGTTTTCCATAGACAATCCTAATATCTTCTTGATATGCTACCTAGAACTGAATTTCACTCACTCCTGATTTCCACTAGACAATCACGGTATCAACCTGATATGCTATCTAGTAATCGTTTAACTTGATTGAATTAATCAACAAGTGTTTGAATTCTTTCCAGAATGTGCAATCAATCAGATTGCTTACAAGTCTTAGATGATTACTCTCATAGAGATGATGTGTTCACAATACAACTCTATCTAATATACTTTGTAGAATTTTCTCTCTTTTTACCAATGTAAGCTTATGATTCTATGAGGCTAAAAGTTTTTGTTCTCTTTTTATAGTATTTGTTTTGCTTCTCAGATGATATCTTTTGTATTCATGTGTTTTTTCTCTTGATCTTCTTTTCTATGAACTTTTCAACTCAATTTTAATGGCAAAAACATTATGTGAATATTTTCTCTTTCTAATGTCCACTTTTGACTTTTAAAGCCTTTTTCCTTTTATAGACTATTCTCTCTCTACACAAAACTGGATGAAACTAATGAAAACATTGACAAACCCAATTTAGATAAATTTCTTGGTAGTCATTTACATTGGAAGAAAATTAAAAAAGAAGTAAACTGTTTTAGACAATATGTTTGCATATAAACTCATTTGAAGACATTGACATCTCGTATATACTCATTGAACTTCGAAAAATTAATTTCACTCTTCCATACAAAACACTAACATAGAGAAGTTTACCCACAGAGCACATCATCTATGAGATGATAGGATTTTTTTTCTCCTTACAAAGTAAAAGACTAGCTAAAACAAACATCATTAAATGTAAAAAATTGAAGTGGAACCTATAATAATCCTTCAACATCTACGAGGAGCACTACACATGACGCATACACCTTGATGATATGTTACACGTATAGCAGGTATTATTCAGTGTCTCAATCCATCACCTCAAGTTAAATATATACACTTATATTTCAGCACTTTCACCGAAATATAACGACGTAGTTTAAAATTTCACGTCGATTCGTGTGTAACTATATATACACTGAACTGTTAAAAAAACACTATCTTCTACTTCTGGAGGTTCCTGCTTTTGATTGAGAATACTGTCGTTTTCCACTGGATAAGCCACTATCACTGAAACTTCCATCACCCATACTATCATGAACGTCAGAAAATTCTGGTATTCGTGATCGCAAGGGAACAAGGTAACAATCATCCTTGGCGATTTGCGTCCGCTGCTCATGGCGTTTCACATTTTCTGATATCTGATGGAAGGTTTTGTTTATCTTTGCAATGCCCCTCTCAACAGGCTCCACCACATGAGAAACTGTAAATATCATGTCATCGACAATCTGAAACATAAAAGACAGTAGATATCTCACAATTAGAAACATGACAAGATGTACAGGTGGAGCAGGTTCAAGTGTTCATATCTCACAATTTCACCACTTCCAACAACAACGTCCCGAACACTCTGGGTAAATTTCATAGGTTTTTCTCTCTCATAAGCTCCCAGCCATGTTCTCGTCGAGCGCTGACAGTCTCGAACCTCCTCGGGGTCTGGTGGCGATCCTAGCGAGGCATAGTCGGTCATCACTGCTACATTACGGACACACCTCTCCCCCCTTTTGTAAGGTTCTGCTGGGAAGACATAAAGGTGCACAACAGCAGCCACGCCCATCTATTCACAAATTTTAAGAAGCCAAACCACATGAAAAAGGTTTTCCCAGAACTTCAGAATAATTGAATATTTTGTTTCAAGTAAGACACCCAACACAAGAATTTATAGTTTAAACATAACCTAACTTAACATGACGTGACATACTACTTTACATACAACAGCTAACCAGTCTACCCTTGAATAACAGAATAAAATGAACCTGTCTCGGTTTTAAAGGAAAGCAGTCACTGGTCACAAAAAAAGCTCCATAAAATCTAACTTACTATGCCATATACGATCATTTAATGTACTGCAGAAGTCCTTCTCGGAAATAGCATCTTATGCCTGTGCCTCATCACCAGTCATCCGGGAGTGAGGACCCGTGATGCAGATATAAATATATAGATAACATCTAAACATGTTCATTCTTTAGTACTTCATTAATTACCCTACCATTAAAAAATGCTCACACACATGTTTTACCGACTTACAGAGAGAGATTGTTGAAGCAAAGCAAAATTTTGAACAAAAACAAAAGGCTAGTTATAGCGAGATCACTTATATAAATACAGAGGATACGTATATTCCTTATTCAATCAGATGTTAACAGTTTATAGTTCATTCACTTATTTCAATTATTAACCAGGTGTGTCAATTCTGGAACAACACTCTCTAGTGGGATAGCAGGATGCTGCAACACACTAATGCTCAAAAACAAAGAATTATCCGTAATTAGAGGCATTCATGTGATTACTAATGAAAGGCCATAATATAAAATACGATCGTAATAAAAAATAAAGGAAGACAATTGCATTAATAATAAAAGAATACACTCAACAAAGAGAGTGCGCAAAAAACCAAATGAAGAAAAAAAGGAGAGGGCCTGCGGGTGTGAGCATCACAACACAAAATCGAACAGAGACTCATGACTAACAGGTCGCTGGAAAGAAGTGCACATTCTGGAAATGCTAGGCTGGGCCCCAAATGATGTCAGAGGAGTGGATCATGGGCAGGATGACTTGGTTTGAAACAGAGGTAAGTTATCAAGTCTGTTTTGCGTGAATAATGTGTGAATACAGATGAGCAGAAGTGAAATGTGTGTTTACGCTAGTAATAATAATTACAATGTTTGTATGTGCATTCATATACAATACAAATATTCAACAATCTGCTTGACATGTATGCATATACAATACAAATATTCAACAATCTGCTTGACATATACAAAGGAAGAAAAATACACACTACCTCAAAAATTCATACGTGTACGTGTGGCATGGCCCATGGTTTTCATGCAATACAAATGACAATGAATACAGTTCAGATTAATTCCAAACACAAATGCAAAGGATACGAATATATCAGTATACCTTAAAATCTAAATATCTAAATCTTTAACAATGCTGTATCAGAGAAAATAATATACATTATTAGCAGCACAACTAGCTCACCTCTATACAGATGATGTAGTCCTGTATACGTGTTTTCAACTCCTGAGCCAAGGATCCCCTAAAAGCTCCCACATAAAATAGAAATGCAACAGCCACACTTTGCCACCATGTGAGGAAGACAATTGACTTAAAAGTTAGAAACTTTGCCAACGGTTTGATTGGTTTCAACTTATCTTTAATAACAGAATAGAATTGTACAAGGCAATATAGGGCCCATGTCTGACTAAAGTTAAGAACTAGTGCCAAGTAGGGATACCTGCAAGCACAACAGTGTCAGACTAGAGGGGACACAAAATTACAAAATTACTGCTACCCAACCTTGCACACCCTCACCACAAAAAAGTTAAAGGTATTATCATCAACATTTATCTTTTCAATTGACATATAAACTATACATAACTCTCTCTCTCTGCATATAATATATATGTACGTATATGTATGTATATATATATATATGTATGTATATGTATGTATATACATACATATACATACATATATATATGTACATACATATATATATATATATATATATATATATATACATACATACATATTGTTAGGATATTTATCCTAATTTTTCATGATTATATTGTGTCAAGGATTACCCTATTTATCATGATTATATTGTGTATAGGGTTACCCTATTTATCAGGTACTCTTGTACCAATTTATTCTTATAAATAGAAGATTATGAGAGGGATCAATCAAGCCCTCCACCATCGTCGTCGCCGCCGGCCGTCGCTATCAGTCTTCGGCCATCATCTGCCATCGTCGGCCGCCGTCCGACACTGCCGGCCACCGTCCGCAGCTAGCCGCCGTCAGCCACTGTCATAGTTATGTCCATCTAAACCCTTAGGGTTTTCTTGTTCCTTGCTGGTACGATTCGTCTTATTCAAAGATGACGTCTAGCAGTACTCTTTCCTTCTCCGGAAGTCCATCAATTACCTCTGAAAAGCTAAATGGAAAAAATTTTCTATCATGGTCTACTACTGTTGAAATGTGGTTCGTTGGCCAAGGGCATTATGACCACCTTGAGCGAGATGGAAGCCATGTGCCAACTGAAAAGGTTGATTAGTGGAAACAAGCAAATTTCTAGTTGTGTGCCCTGTTATGGCAATTAGTGGAACCCAAACTTCTTATATCTCTAGGGCTTTCAAAACTTGTCACTCCTTTTGGAAGAAAGCTCAAAGCATTTATGCCAACGATATTCAACGTCTCTATGACACTGCAAACAAGCTGGCATCTCTTAAAATGGCAGCCGTGATATGGTGTCCTTCATGGCTAAAGCCCAATCTGTCATGGTTGTCACACGAGGAAGAGGAGGACGTGGCACTAGAGGAGGAAGACGAGGAGGTCGGGGACGTCCTCAATGCACATATTGTAAAAGGATGGGTCACACTCAAGAGAATTGTTACTCCTTACATGGTTTCCCTTCCAAAGCTGCCAATATTTCGAAGACTGGAACTTCCACTTCGAAGACTGAAACTACTACTTCTAAGTTCTCCGAGGATGAATATCAAGAGTATGTAAGGTTAAAGTCTAACAGTTTGGAACAACCTGCGTTTCTCAATCCATGGAAGGTCAAAATTCATTGGTAATTGACTCAGGTGCTTCTGATAACATTTCTGGTAATACCTCTTTGTTCTCATCTATTTCCTTTCGAAAAAAACCTCATTTCATAACCCTTGCAAATGGATCTAAAACTTCCTCCAAAGGATTCGCTCATGTTTCCTTGTCTCCCTCCCTTAATCTCAACTCTATTCTTTTTGTCCCTAATTGTCCTTTTAATTTAATTTCCCTAAGTCAGTTGACCAAAATGTTAAATTGTTTAATAACCTTTGATCACAAATTTTTTGTTATACAGGAGCAAGGTTCGGGGAGACAGATTGGAGAAGGATATGAAGCTGGCAGATAATACCATTTTGGATGTCGTCCAAGGGTGTCCTGTGTTGTTGCTCCTGATCCTAAACTGGTACATGATCGACTTAGTCATCCTCATTTGTCCAAATTAAAAAGATGTGTCCTAAACTTAGTGGTCTCCAGACCTTAGAATGTGAGTCATGTTAATTAGGAAAACATGTTAGATCTTCCTTTCCTAAAAGGTCTCAATCAATATGTAATTCTAGTTTTTCCATCATCCATTCTGATATATGGAAACCTAGTCGTATCTTCTCCTTTGGTTTTAGGTATTTTGTTACCTTCATTGATAAATATTCAAGATGTACTTGAGTTTATCTTATGAAAAATCGTTCTCAATTGTTAGTCATCTTTACATCCTTTTTGAATGAAATCAAGAATCAATTTGGTCAAGTAATCAAAATATTAAGAAGTGATAATGCAAAAGAGTATTTCTCATCCTCCTTTTCTGCCATCTTGAGTTCCCATGGTATCTTACATCAGTCTACTTGTCCTCATACACCGCAACAAAATGGTATAGCAAAACAAAAAAATAGACACTTGGTTGAAACTACTCGTACCCTTTTGCTTGGTGCCCATATTCTTGTCCATCATTGGGGGATGTCATCTTAACTGCATGTTATCTTATTAATAGGATGCCCTCCTCCTCTCTTGATATTAAAGTCTCTTTCTCCATTCTGTTTCTTAATTATCCTCTCTTTCATACATCTCCCCGAGTGTTTGGCTGTGTATGTTTTGTTCATGACATGTCTCCAGGTCTAGACAAACTCTCTGCTCGCGCTCTCAAATGTGTCTTCTTAGGCTATTCTTGACTTCAAAAAGAATATCGGTGTTACTCTCCTGAAACTAAGAAGTATTACATGTTTGTCAATGTCACATTCTTTGAACAAACTCCTTATTTCTCTCCATCTGTTCAGGATGTTTCTATCCTCCAACAGGTCCTTCCTATTCCAGTGGCTGAGTCAAATAGTTCCATTGTCTCTATTATTCCAAATCTTGATCACAATCCTCCTGAACCCGTTTCTCCACATACTGAGATCATGCCACACAGGGCCCCAATGGATAGTCCACCTCCCCAAGACAATGGTGAATCTCCTACTTCAGATTCTTCTCCCTCGTCACCTCCTCCCACACCTCCTACTGCAAATGATTCAGCAGGCCTATTGCTCTCAGAAAAAGTACTCGTTCCACTCGAAACTCTCATCCCATTTATAATTTTCTTAGCTATCATCGATTGTCGCCCTCTTATTTTTTTCTTTTATCCTCAGTGTCTTCTATTGTTATACCCAAGAATGTGAAAGAAGCACTTGATCACTTGGATGGCGACAAGCTATGATTGTAGAAATGTAGGCTCATGACCACAGTAATAGTTGGGAGCTGGTGCCCCTTCCCCCGGGCAAAAAGACGGTTGGTTGCCAATGGGTATATGCAATTTAAGTCAACCCTGACGGTGAAATTGATCAGCTCAAAGCCCGACTTGTTTCAAAAGGTTACACTCAGGTTATTATGACACTTTCTCTCCTGTTCATGGCAGCCATTCGTATTGGCCAGTTCATCAATTGGATATCAAGAATGCCTTCCTACATGGTGATGCAAACTGCATCGATATTTATATGGCCTCAAGCAATCACCACGTGCTTGGTTTGGAAACTTTAGCTCCATTGTTAAAAAATTTGGGCTAAAAAGCAGTGAAGCAGATCATTTGGTTTTTTACTCTCATTCTTCTCTTAGGAAATGTGTTTACTTAATAGTATATGTTGATGATATTGTCAATTACAGGGGATGATGTTGGAATATCTCAACTGAAAGAGTACTTGTATAGACATTTTCAAACCAAGGATCTTGGAAGTCTTAAATATTTTTTAGGCATTGAATTAGCGCAATCAAAAGATGAAGTTGTAATCTCCCAAAGGAAGTATGCTCTTGATATATTACAAGAAATAGACATGATTGATTGCAGACAGGTAGAGAGTCCCATGGACCCAAACCAGAAATTAAAGACAAAAGGTGAATTATTCTCCGATCCAGAGAGGTATAGGAGGCTGGTTGGAAAACTGATTTATCTTACTATTACAAGGCCAGATCTATCCTTTGCATTTGGAGTGGTTAGTCAGTTCATGCAGGCTCCAGGTGTTGACCATTGGAATGCTCTCATTCACATTCTAAGGTATGTTAAAAAGGCTCCCAGGCAAGGATTGTTATATGAAGATAAAAGAAGCATTCAAGTCTCTGAGTATTGTGATGCAAATTGGGCAGATTCGCCTATTGATAGACGGTCTACTATAGGATATTGTGTTTTTTTGGGAGGAAACATTATTTCATGGAAAAGTAAGAAACAAAATGAAGTAGCTCGATCAACCGCTGAAGCCGAGTATAGGGCAATGGCGTCACTAACATGTGAACTTATATGGGTGAAACAATTCCTTCAAGAGCTTAAATTCTCTGACATCCATACTATGAAGATGTATTGCAACAATCAAGTTGCTCTCCACATTGCATCAAATCCAGTGTTTC
The DNA here is from genome assembly GCF_016808095.1 of Vigna angularis. Taxonomy (NCBI): domain Eukaryota; kingdom Viridiplantae; phylum Streptophyta; class Magnoliopsida; order Fabales; family Fabaceae; genus Vigna; species Vigna angularis. The sequence goes on along the minus strand of NC_068976.1, from coordinate 4,150,077 downwards.
ACGAGAGGACTAAACATATAAAAATTGATTGTCATTTTATTCGTGAAAAGTTGTTGACTAAAGAAATATGTACTAAGTTTATTGGGTCAAACAATCAACTCGCAGATGTATTGACCAAGTCATTAAGGGGCCTTCGGATTGAGTTTATTTGTTCCAATCTTGGTACATACAATTTGTATGCTCCAAGAGGGAGAGTGTTAGGATATTTATCATGATTATATTGTGTCAAGGGTTACCCTATTTATCATGATTATATTATGTATAGGGTTACTCTATTTATCATGATTATATTGTGTCTAGGGTTACCCCATTTATCATGTACTCTTGTATCAATTTATTCTTATAAATAGAAGATTATGAAAGGAATCAATCAAGCCCTCTAGAATTATTTTACAGTTTAATTCTTAAGTCATATATATATATATATATATGTATATATATATATGTATGTATATATATATGTATATATATATATGTATGTATATATATATATATATATGTATACAATAATAATTGGAGAAGGCCAGTGAGCGATTTTAGCATGTACATGTAATCTTCCTCAGGCATATTGATAGTTCTTGTGGGCCTGAAGACCCAATATTGTTGGTATTAACTTCGAACCACTTGATCATACAGACATTTTTATACCATTTTAATTATTGATTCTCAATAAATCTTGAACAATGATTTCAGTATCTATAATCAAGATCAAAACACGAAACATTATAATCTTACCCGTATTTCCATTCAAACTTCCCCTCTCCATAAACCCCAAAAGATTGGAGAATTGTTGCCAGTACTGCACATATCATCTTCAATATCATCTGCAATGAAGATTTTAGTGAGCAACAAGAGAGATATTTACTTCGCACAGAAACCACTAGAGGGAGGTTCGGGGAAGACATTAATATTACACAATTTGACAAAATCACACATACATATTGTACAATGCCAATTTTCACAGATTGATAGAACTCGGAGCCTAGATTCCAATCCTTCAAGAAGAGATTTAAGGGAAATGGATGCTCTACAACTCCATATGCATATGCTTCTTTCAGAAGAGGAATGCTGGAGTCTGTTAGGTTCATACTTTCCATAAATTGAATAGTTTTGTCCTCACCACCTATAAAAATAATATAAACATAGTATTAAAGAGCATTACAGCATAATAAAATTCAACAAACAAAAGAATTTGAGATGTATCACATCCTTTTCAAGTCATGCTTTATAACATTAAGGTATCAAATTCTGAATGAAGAAGCTTGAAAATTGAGGGAAGGAGATGCAGAAAGTTCCAGTAAAAGATCTCATCATTTATCACTTTTGGAAAATATATCAACACAAAAATAACAGGCACAGTTAATGGAATCTTATGGTCATAGAATCAATTTGACATACCTAAGCAAGCTATCAAATATCTCTCAAAGCAGTATAATGCAAAAGCTTCATAGCATTCCCGGATAATTTCACTGTTAAATGCTGCATCAGAATCCAAAACTGACAAAAACTGCACCATACAAACATCAGTACTTGAGAATGAATTATTACATTCTATTCAAAAACAGAGATATAAATGGAAAGATTAAGAACTAGATTATATACAGCTGGAAGAAATGGAAATACAATGCTTCATGCAACTTGCTCCAGATAGTCGTTGTGTAAAATGAAGCCAAGATTTACTAAAATTTGTATTACCAGTTGAAGAACAGGATGTGAGAGTATATTTATGAAAATAAAGTAGTTATTCATCCTAAGCAAGTCCCCCAGCATAAAGATGTAAGAAAACGATTCAAAAAGGAAATAATGGAAGTGAGACGCATTTCTTTGTGATAGGGAATTGTTTGGTTCTTGAAGGGGCCATACTACTTTCCTCCCAGCTTGAAGGGAGTTGGGATCCTGGAGTGGGCTGCTGATAGAGCGGACAAATTTTTTGACTTGCAAGGGGTAACGGAGGATGAAAAGAAGGTACGGTTGGCGTATATAAGCATGGAGGGCAGTGCTGGATATTGGTTCCAGTTCTCGAAGGAGAAAGCCAGAAACCAATCTTGGGAAGGGTTGAAGGAAGCGATGGTAGCGCGGTTCGGGGGAAGAAGTAGGGGAACCGTCTATGAAAGGTTGGCACCATCAAGCAGACCGATTCAGTGGATGAGTTCATCAAAGAATTCGAAATCTTGGTAGGACAAACGTCGAAGCTAACGGAGGAAATGCATATCGCGTGCGACGGGGAAGAACTGCATAGGGGTGCGAAGTCAGGAGGAACGGGAAGAAGCATGACGAACTGGAATAAGCCGATCGGGACGGTGTCGCGGGTGGAACCCATACGTCAAAACCACAACCGAATGAGGCCAGCGGAGAGTAGTGGGTCGGTGCGTAGAGAATCGACATAGGCGAGTGGGGTGGCGTCATCCAATATCGATAATAGAGGAAGAAATTTTAGACTTATGGTGTTCCAGGAATAACAGAGATGGAAAGGGGAGGAGAAGGGGCACCTTACCCAGGAATAACAGAGATCCAGAGAAAAGAAATAGAGGAGGTACTGGACTAGTATGCAGGGGTGTTCCAGGAACCCAGCGGGTTGCCCCAGAGAGACTTATGGTGTATCAAATACCCATGAAGGAGGGAGTTGACCCAATAAATGTGAGGCCCTACAGGTACCCACATGTGCTGAAGAATGAAATAGAGAAGCAAATGGCGGGAATGCTGCAAACACGACCAAGCAATAGCCCATATTCCAGCCCTGTTATATTGGTTAAGAAGGATGGTTCTTGGAGATTTTGTGTGGATTATAGGGCCCTAAACCATGCCACAGTTCCGGATAAGTTCCCAATTCCAGTGATAGAGGAGCTGTTGGATGAGTTGAGAGGAGCAAAATATTTCTCCAAGGTTAATCTTAAGGCAAGACAATCAGAAGACAACGTTTCGCACTCATTTGGGGCATTATGAATTCTTGGTAATGCCATTTGGCTTAACCAATGCCCCTACAACCTTTCAAAGCGCGATGAACAATTTACTGCAGCCCTACCTAAGGAAATTTGTGCTAGTTTTCTTTGACGATATATTGATTTACAGCCAGTCATGGGTAGAACATATGAGGCATGTGGGGATGGATTTGAGGAGGCTGGAGGAAAATCAATGGGTTGCTAACAGGAAGAAGTGCGAATTTGGACGTGTTCAGATAGGGTATCTCGGCCACTTGATTTCTGAAAAAGGGGTAGAGATGGATCCAGGAAAAGTAAAAGAAGTGTTGGATTGGGAGAGACCAAGGAGTGTGAAAGCCTTGAGGGGATTTCTTGGGCTGACTGGGTATTACCAGCATTTTGTCAAGGACTATGGAAAAATTGCTAAGCCCTTGACCGACTTATTGAAAAAGGGAGAGTATAGTTAGACTGAACGGGCTGAAGAAGCTATGTCTAGATTGAAGAAAGAAGTTACTTCAGCCCCTGTGCTAGTGTAACCAGATTTTGATCAGCCATTCCACATAGAATGTGATGCGTTGGGAGGGGGAGTTGGAGCAGTGCTGACACAAGGCCGAAGACCCATAGCCTATTTCAGTAAGGCCTTATCGGAGGGGTCATTGAACAAGTCAATCTATGAGAAAGAACTCATGGCCTTGGTGATGGCCATACAACATTGGCGACCATACCTGCTGGGACAACGGTTTGTAGTTCACACAGACCAGAGAAGCTTGCGGTACTTGCTGGAGCAGCGGATTACAACCCAGAATCAACAGAATTGGCTTGCCAAACTGCTTGGGTATGACTTTGAGATAGTCTACAAGGCAGGGAACACCAACAGGGCAGTGGATGCATTGTCCAGAAGAATGAAGGACCAAGGGGAAGGGGAAAAGGAATTAAGGGTAGTGACTAGACTCTATTGGCAGGATTTTGGGGATATTTTAAAGGATGTGGAGCAGGATGAATACTTAAGGAAGGTGGTGGAGGATATTAAGAAGAACCCAGAGGCACACCCACCTTTCACTATGGAGATTGAACGGCTGCATTATAAGGGTAGGTTGGTGATATCAGCTCATTCATCCTGGTTTCCAAAACTGCTAGTCGAGTTTCATCTGACCCAAACTGGGGGGACTCCGAAGTGTACAGGACCTACAGAAGGGTGGCTCAGTCTCTTTATTGGGTGGGAATGAAGAAGGCTGTTACAGACTATGTGGCGGGTTGTTTGGTGTGTCAACAACACAAGTACCTTGCATCTTCCCCTCAAGGATTGCTGCAACCTCTACCTATTCCTAATGTGTGGGAAGAAGTCAACATGGACTTCATAGTCAAGCTGCCACGATCGAATGGGTTTGATGCAGTGCTGGTGGTGGTGGATCGCCTTAGTAAGTATGGCCATTACATACCCTTGAAGAACCCTTATTTAGCTCGCACGATAGCTGAAGTATTCATTAAAGAAGTGGTCAGGTTGAATGGTAGACCAACTTCTATTGTGAGTGACAGGGATCCCCTGTTTTTGAGTAATTTTTGGAAAGAGTTGTTTAAGAGGCAAGGGACTCAGCTACAGATGAGCACAGCTTACCACCCAAAGTCCGATGGCCAGACGGAGGTGCTGAACCGGGTATTAGAGGGGTATTTGCGATGTTTTTGCTCGGAGCAACCTAAGGGATGGAGTTTTGTTTTGCCTTGGGCGGAATACTGGTACAATACCAGTTTTCAGGGAGCTGCGAAGTGTACACCTTTCGAGGTAGTCTATGGGAGATCACCTCCATCTTTGCATAGGTTTATTCTAGGCGAAACAGCAATGGAGGCAGTAGCACAGGAGTTACAGACCCGAGATGAGGCTTTGAAGCAATTGAAGTTCCACTTAGTGCGAGCCCAAGAGTTGATGGTAAAGTAGGCTAATAAAAAGCGGAGGGTAGCAGATATTGAGGTGGGCGACTGGGTATATGTCAAAATCAGGCCGCATAGGCAAACATCCATGCCATCGAGGCTGCATCCGAAATTGACAGCGAGATACTATGGGCCTTTCCTAGTTGAGCAGAAGGTAGGACAGGTGGCTTACAGGCTTTAGCTACCCGAAACAACTCGCATACATCCTATTTTCCATGCATCACAGTTGAAGAAAGCAGTGGGGGCTAGGAGTGTGGAGAAAGAATTACCTGCGGATTTACAGGGGGAAGGGCCGTTTTATTGGCCTATTAAAGTCTTGGATAGGAGGCAAATAAGGCGGGGAGACGAGGAAGTTCCACAAGTGTTGATTGAATGGCAAGAGGGGGAACATTGCCATACGTGATCAATACCCGGAATTCAACCTTGAGGACAAGGTTGAACATGGAGCGGTGGGTAATGATAGGCCCTGGTTAGTTTACAAAAGGAGAGAAAGAATTAAAGAACCTAATTGTCTTAACAATTAGGGGGGGGCGGGAAAGAATTGTATAAATAACCTCTGTTTAGCAGAGGTGGGGATCTTTTGGCAGTTATTCTACAGACAGGTTCTTTGAACCTTGTGAGGGAGGTTATGTTCCCAAACTATTCTTTGTACAGGCTATATCTTGAGAAATAACATAATTCTTTCATTCTTCTTTGCATTTTGTGCGTGAGAGTGTTTTGGCTAGGTTTCATACTCACCCATGGCATGTGTCATTGACCACCCAAAAGATCCAAGTGTTTTTTTTTAGTTAGAGAGTCAAATAAACTTAACTTAGTGTTTGTTTAGTAGAGTAGGAAGAAATGAGTGAATGAAAAGGGTCAATCTAAATAGCTAAGAAATAAAGTGAAATTAAAGGATGTTGGTTAAAGAAAAATAGGAAAGAGATAGGAAAAACATAACAGATAAACGAAAAAAGGTGAGAAAAAGTAAAGTGAATCCCATCAATTTAAAAAATGTTTCCACTCTTTTTTCTCTCACAAAATACCATACTTAATTGCATCCTCTCTCTCTCCCTCTTACATTTCATCCCAGCCAAATAGAGATTACACTTTCCATGACTGAATAGTTCTTTCAGTATGTAAAAAGCAAAGACAATTAACCCTGAAGCTGAAAAGGTAAAGTAACTAAACAACATGCACTACAAGTGTTAGACTCAGGAACTTCCAATGAAACAGAATTTCCTAGATCACAATTCTGGAACTAATCAGAACTAACGCTCACAACTGATAACACAAGTTTCTGCTCTAATAAAGAGAATCCTCCTTCAGCACTGCAGAAACAATGAAAAACAGACACCCAACCTAATTGATCTCCTTTCCTATATCTATAATCCAAATTGCCTATGCCCACTGATATTTAACAATATTTTATTGATACTAATAACTGCCCTATTTAAAAAACTGTCATACATAAATAACAAGTGTCTTTTATTTTTTCTAACATATACCTTCAATGGAATAACAGTAAGTTCCAACCTACTCCCACCGCTAGCAACTAAGTTCATCCAAACATGTGAATCAAAACCAGCGGCAAGATGAAAAACAAAAGAGGAAAACATGGATGCTTATTCCCAAGAATATATGTCATAAACTCAAGTATAAAATGTAATAAAAGGAGAGCAGTAAGTATTATGTAATTGAGTTAGTGTATCTTACTGATTCCAAGGCATAAACAGGAACCATTAAAATGATACCAATCAAAAACTTTTGTTCCTGTAAAGTGAATATTGAAAAATAAAAAAGACAATTAGCCATAGAAAATATTACAAAAGAAAAACACTGAGGTGAAATAGGAAAGTCAGTTAAAAGTGAAAACAGAATTAACCTCGGGCTGATTATAGGAGGCTAAATGCTCAAATACTAAATACATGGAGAGAACAAGAGCAGCAACAACAAATATACTTGCACTGAAGACGGTCAAACTCACAGTTCCTCTGGACTCCTCACCCAAGTTTTGGAGCCACATAGTCCCTTCTCTTCCAGTAGATTCAACTGGGATAAAAAGAAATATGGAAAAACAAAAAATCCCCATCAAACCCATTCGATAGAAACTTGTAATTGGTACTAATCACACATGGTCACATTCACATGTACGATTCACTACAAGAGTCTATGCTCCCACGGAAACTTTTATTTTATCTAAGTTTCCCTCCCTCCTTGTCTAGATGTAACAGCAATTCCTCAAATTCAATAGGTAAATGCAGAACTAACACATTCCACCAACAATTTAATGCAGTTCTTGCTTTTTATTCACACGAAAAATCCAAAACGAGATCGCAAGGAATCCTGCAATGACAATCATGTCGACTAATGATTAACAAAAAGTAAAACAAAAAAACATTAAACATTATAAAAATCTCAAAACTCTGCTTCAAGGCAGGTACTGTTAGTTTAATCAACTAGTGCATATATGTATAATCTTTAACAGAGATAAACTAACAGAAACACAAAACCCTCAATGTTACAACGTTAGTTTCAAAATACACATTTCACACCGATAAGGTTTTAAATAACGGTATTGATCATTCATCATTAATGAAACGTCAAAACCCTAGGCTCTGGAAAACAAAGTACTCACTGAAACTGAAGAAAGAAAACGATGCCATGTCAAAAGCATCGAAAAGAAAGAAAATGAAGAAGAGAGTTCAAACCTGTTCTCTCGACTCTTATTTTCCTTTTTCTTTTTCCAGGAAAAATGAAGATGGTGCATTTTACCAAAATATAACGCGACTTTGCCTTCGGAGTTGGAAAACAACGTTGCAAAAATCGCTAAATTCGAGGTAATAAATAAATAATTATATATATATATATATATATATATATATATATATATATATATATATATATATATATGCAATTTGGCGATAAGGGCAAGAAATCAAGATAAAATAATTTATATGGATTAAATTAATTTTGTCTTGAAATATTATCTGACAAACAAAAATCTTGAAATATTATCCATTTGGTTTTTTGTTTGTCACTACAAACTATTAATAATTTTAAATTTATAAAGCAAAAATAAAAATTATTTTAATACTTATTGAAAATTAACGTTAACTTTTGTTTTAATAAATATATGGTGATAATTATTAAAAATATTCAATTACTTTAATAATTTATCGAAAACAAATAAAAATAAGAAATTTAAATACATCATATTTTTATAATATTAAATATTAAATATGGAATATGTCAATAATTGATGTATTAAATGGATTATTTACTTTTATATTAATTTTGATATTGTAGTATTATATTATTATAGATAAATATGTTAATATATCATGAAATGATATTTTAATATTTAAAGCCCAATATAATAAAATATAAAACATATTCTATTATTACTTATAATATCCTAAAATTCTATCTATAATTTCTATAATTTTATATAAAGAGTATTGCATTTGTAACTGCTCCATAACTTTATTTGGAATATACATTTCATTATCATTTTATCTTTAATAATATAAATTATTTTATTACTTATTTTATCCTTTAAATTTTGCTTCTATTTTTTATAATTATCTTTTAAGAATATATATTTTTTAATTTAATACATTTTATATTTTAATAATAATTAGAATAATTAATTTTCATATTTTTATCATCATAAAATAAAAATTGATACAATGTGCACTAATATAATATAAAAGTAATCATTACTCTCCTTTTTTTATCATTATATAATTTAAATTCAAGATAAAGAGTTGGCTTAAATATCCTTGTAACCCTTACATGTATTATCTCTCTTGTTTATTTCAAAATGTATTGTATTTCTACTTTTTTTAAGTTATTATTATTAATTATTAAAATATAAATATATTAATTAAACCAATTAAAAGAATTACATACATAATTCAGTTAAGTAAAATATTTAATATTTTTTATGATTAGCAATTCTCAAAAACTAAAACATATTTAAAGGTAAAATATTTGTTTGTGATATATTATAAAATAAATGGTTTTATAATCATAAAACCTACAATTTAAAATAATGTATGTTTCTTTTTCTTTTTCTTTCACTTTAGTTTTTCAATTTTATGAGCTTTCTAAAAAATCAATTTTGTTAACGACAAACAAAAACTAAAATCTAATATCTTAGGAGAGAAATTTGGAACTCTCATTTCAAATTGAGAACAAAAATAAAATGAAAATGTTTCAGACAAAGATAAATGTTATGTAAAAAGAAGACAAAGTTAAATCTCATACATCATACTCGTATTGTTCTAAATACAATTAGAAAGTGTAAAAGTGTTTGATCAAAGGAGAGAAAAAAAATTGTTGTGGTTTCTAGAAAAAACGGTGCTCGTGACATGTGACAAACTAAAGGTTTATGTTATTTTACCTAAAGAAAAGCCAATGGATTAATATGAGAGGATAAATATAAATTTTAGTTGGGTTAAATATGTTTTTAGTCCCTAAACTAACGCGATTTTGGGTTTAGTCCCTATTCGAAAGTTTTGTTTCTTTTAGTCCTCTTAGTTTTGAAACTCTTACTTTTAGTCCTTAAAATTGAACGGCGTTAAATTTTTTTTGATGTGGCAAACAGTGAGCCATGTGTTATGCCACCTTCCCTGACTACTTTTAATTGACGTGGCAGTAAAGGTGTGGTGATCGGTCGGCCTGGTGGGTGGTCGGCCACTCGGCATCTACTCCAACAAACCGTTCGACCTCACTTCCCTTTGTCTTACCGTTCGGTTTCTCCTCTAGTGCATCGTTCTGCCTCAGTCACTCTTCTGTCTTTCGCTTACCACTCGATCTTTTACTCACCTCTCGGTCTTACACCCACACACTGTTCGATCCTGCACACAAACACACACTTAACCGTTCGGTACTACAAACCTACACACTTAACCGTTCGGTTATGCTTAGAAACATACAATTAACCGTTCGGTCCTACACACTCACACACTTAACCATTTGGTTCTTCGTGTTCACACCACTAACCATTCGTCCTACACACCAGATCGACCACCAGACCAAGTAGTCGACCGATTGACAACCAAGTCGACCACCAGACCGAGTGGCCGACCGATCGACAACCAGGTCGACCACCAGACCGAGTGGCCGACCACCAAACCGAGTGACCGACCGAGTGGCCGACCGACCACCAGACCTTTACTGTCACGTCACATAGTAGTCAGGGAAGGTGGCATCAAACGTGGGCTTGTCGTTTGCCACATCACGCAAAAGTTAACGTCGTTCAATTTTAATGACCAATTATAAGAGTTTCAAAACTAAGAGGACTAAAATGAACAAAACTTTCGAATAGGGACTAAACCCAAAATCGCTTGATAGTTAAGGGACTAAAAACATATTTAACCATCTTATGTTCTACATTAATAATATTTTATTAGTTAAAGGTCTTAAACATAATATGTTAAATTTAAGTCAAATGTGTGGCATCAAATACCATCTTTTATTCAGTAAAGGCCAATGTGTAGTAAACAAAATAACAAGATTTTATCTTTTCTATCAAGGGATAAGGAAACTTGTATAAGATATGCGTATCTGTAAATTATCATATCAAAATGTCAATTGTCTAGCATATTTTAAAGAATATCGTTGGATGTAACACAAGCGTGGTCATGCAAACTTGAAATTCATCTCAAAACTAGTTAGACCTCATAAGATGATTGCCTGACATATCATTCTAGGATGGTCTTCTTTTTGAAGTATGTATAAAAGGAAAACAAGTGAAAGAGTCTTTTCACAACAAGAATATTATTTTCTCTACAAAACCTCTTGAGTTGATGCACATTGATCTATTTGATTCAATAACAACTTGATAGAAACATCCTCAAGCTAGGTTAGGTCAAAGGATGAAGAGATGTTATGGTGACGATAATGCGGAAGTAAGGAGGATAATGGGTGAAAAAGGTCATGACCTTGATGTTCAGATGGTGATGGGGTGATGTTTAATGATGCTCTTAAAGATATTAGGTCAACTTCAGAGGAAGGTGGCTACAGGAGACCACATGGGATGCTCTAGCCTTGACTTTATGTTATAATATATAGTGATATTGCAAAAGTTAAAGCCTTGGAATGTTTAGAACGTTGGTTGGCAATGGTAAAAATATATTTTATTAATTGCAACGTTAAAAGTTTTTAATAAGCAATGTTAACAAATTTTAATAAGCAACGATAAAAAACTTTAGTGCTCCAACGTTAATTTGTTTTGCTTTTATTGTCTTTTATGTATTTTATTCTTTCCTAGCTCTATAAATAGAGAGTTATTTCCTCATTCCAAAACACGCCAAAATCAATCTTATCTCATTCTTCTTTTTCTTTTCCTTTTCTAAAATTATTCTAGGTTATTCTATACTCTTTTTAGAGATCCTTGCTAGTTCTGAGATCCTCAGAAATATTCTGGGAAGTTCCTGTTGTATCCTGGAGGGTTGCGCAATACACCGCGGATAAGTCCTTAAGGATAGTGACTCTACACACCTCAGGAAATACTGTTTTGTCAGCTTATCTAAAACAATCTTAAGGACTTATGGCTGGCATCAACAACATGCCTTCAGAGAGCCAAACCATTGCTTCCGAAACCTAGACGGTCTTCGCAAAATCGCTTCTGGACGTGTCAAAAATCGAGGTTTTCTTTGGACAGAACTTCCGACGTTGGCAAGAACGTGTGTCTACCCTTTTAGATATGTATGGAGTTGTTGTTGCTCTTTCATCTCCGAAGCCCGACTCCACTATTCCTTCAAACTCAAAACTAGTTGAAGAGTTGACTTATGCGAATAAGGTATGTCGACACACTTTACTTAGTGCACTTTCTAATGATTTAATTGATGTGTACTGTTCCTACAAGGAAGCAAAAGACATTTGGGACTCGTTGATTCTCAAATACACTGCCGAAGATGTCATCAGACAAAGATTCGTCATAGGAAACTACTACCGTTGTGAGATGATTGAAGACAAGGACATAAAAACTGTAACACCTAAATAATTTAAAGGGTATTACTGGTAGTAGAGACTAAATTAGTCTGATATAAACAAACAAACTTTATTTCAATTCCTCCAAAGTACAATACCAAACTTACAAACTTTAAACAATATAGTCTTCACCACTTAACATAAATTTGAAATTTAACTTATAAGTCTTACACAACATATTTTTCCAATACAATTTATTCTTTTTACAAAAATCCCTGAAAGTTTTTCCCCGCATCTCTCTCATCATCTCTAAGCTTTTTCAACCGCATCTGCAACATTATCTATTCACATATAACATGAGTTATATGATCATAGCACAAACAAATAAGGGTAAGCCAACCATATCATACAATCATTAAACTTATAATATAAATGTTTCAATCATATATTTTTGCAATTGATAAATACCATTATCCCGATGTCATTAATTCATCATTTTTTTTTAAATCACCTTTCTCATTTTCATAAACCTTACAAGTATACCATGCTTACTCACGAAGCCTTATGGTCAGACCGCTCTCTACCTGCTTCCTTAAGCCTCACCTGTATACTATGTCTTACTTTTTGAAGCCTTATGGTTAGACCTCTCTCTGCCTGCTTCTATAAAACTTACGGACCATATATTTATGTCAAAGCCTTATGGTCAGACCACTTTCTGCCAGCTTTCATAAACCTCGGTGTGACTCTGCTCATATCAAGCTCTCATGGTATAAACCAAACATACTACTCCAAGTAGTAAACATCATTTCATAAGTAATAATTTCTTATATCTACTCCCACATTTCATAAAAATCAACAAATCATACCCTCTTATCTACCTAACTCAATCATGTTCGTTCTTTACTCATAAATTGACAATAACTCGTTTTGTTGTCAACAAATTAAACATATTGCCAGATATCATACTTCATATTATAAACTCATTTTTCCCATAACGAGTATAACTCAACATATTTTCACAAATCAAAGGTCATATATCAGCTAAAATACATCAACATATCTTAGGAACTAAAATTTAAAGTTTGGGCTTAATGTAACGGTAAATGAAATATATATGAAGTTCTTACCATGATAACTTAAGAACAAAAATATAGTGTTCATCATACTTTTCAAAATTTTGAAATTTATTTCTCAACACATAGACTTCTAATTACAGATCCTAACGGTCAAATTATAGTAATATATCTTAGGAATCATATATCAAATTTTCAGGATGATCCAACGGTCAAATAGAATAGAATCTATATTTTTCCGAGAGTACTCAGTAATACAATTTTATTCAAACATGCCGAACTTATTTCTCCAAGTACAGACTCTTAATTAATGATTCAAACGGTCAAAGTAAAGAAATAGGTCTTAGGACCCATATATTAAAATTTTAGCTAAATCTAACGATAAAAACAATTAAGAGGAACGTTTTACCACTGTAATTCGAACATAGAAAAATTAAAATCATTAAAACTAAGTTTACATAGATAACTACCATTACCAAAATTTTAACATGATCATAATTCATATTCATGATCATAATATGTATAAATATCATATGTAAGAAAGGATTAACTCCACTACCATCAAAATAATCTTAATATAAAAATTCAGGGGAAATGAGAAGTTGAATCTGGCAAAGCCGGTTAGACAACTTCCCATCCTTCCAGAAAGATGCAACAAAAATAGATAAAACAATAAAATTTCTGGGGAAACAAGAAGTTGAATCTGGCAGAGTCGGTTAGAAAGCTTTTCATCCTTCCAAAAAGATGCAATAAAAATAGATAAATCAATAAAATTTCTCGGGAAACAAGAAGTTGAATCTGGCAGAGCCGGTTAGACAACTTCTCATCCTTCCAAAAATATAATATAAAGAGATAAGAAACAATAAAACTTCTGGGGAAACAAGAAGTTGAATCTGGCAGAGCCGGTTAGACAACTTCTCGTCCTTCCAAAAATACAATATAAAGAGATAAGAAACAATAAAAGTTCTAGGGAACAAGAAGTTGAATCTGGCAGAGCCGGTTAGACAACTTCTCATCCTTCCAACCATACAAAAAGAACAACTAATAACATACAAATAGCATACCATAATCAATATCACATTTTACAACTATCAAACTTGGATCTCCTCACAGAAGCATGTTCTTATTCAAAATTCAGATCACACAGAAACAAAATGCTTCATATTCAAGATTTAAGATCAAACAAAAGCAAAATATTACATGATCAAGACTCAGGATAATACAAAACAAAATCTTAATATTAACTCCCCTTACCTCTATTATAGACTTAATCTCCCCGTTCTCTGAAAACTTTCAGAATATCCCCTTTGCAACTAGAAATTCTTCCAACTCTTTTCTTTCAAAAATTTTCTAAGTTTTTTGGTGTAAATTTTTAGCCTTCCCCCCTTGGCTATTTATAGCAAAAAAAAAATTACTATTCATTTTTACTATTCATTTTAACTATTCATTTTTTTATTCATTTTACTATTACAAAAATAATTTTTTTTTACTTACAATTTGATGAATTCTGATCTCTTATGACTCAAGGCAACGTGGAATACTTATCCTTCCAAAAATATTTTTTTTTACTATTCACTTTTTACTATTCACAATTTACTATTCACTTTTTACTTTTTTATTTATTTATTTTTTTATTTAATCTAGTATCTGAATTACAAATATTTTCAAGGATCTTACAATCTCCCCAACAACAAAAATTTTCGCCCTCGAAAATTATCTATTTAACAAAAGACTATTTAACAAAAGACTACTTACAAAAGAGATATGGATATTCCTTTATCATAAATTCTTCCAATTCCCAAGTCATCTCCTGTGTGTCTTCATTCCAAAGTACCTTTACCGTGCGAATATCCTTTCCTCTTAGCTTTTTCATTTGAACATCTAGTATACGCACTGGTCAAACTTCCATTGTTAAATTTTCCTTGACCTGAATTTCATCAACTTCTAACACATGCTTTGGATCTGGAATATACTTCCTCAGTTGGGATACATGAAAAACGTTATGCAAATTTGCCAATCGAGGTGGTAATGTTATCTCATAAGCCACTGACCCAATCTTTTTGAGAATTTGATACGGTTCGAGAAATTTTGGTGTCAGTTTCCTCATCTTGATAGCTCTCCCGACTCTTGTAGTTGGTGTTACTCGTAAGAATACATGATCTCCTTCTTAAAATCCTAACGGTCTTCTTCTTTTGTCGGCATATGACTTTTGTCTACTTTGAGTTGCTTTCATCCGATCTTGGATTAATTTTATTTTTTCTATGGTTCGCTGTAATAGCTCGGGTCCCACTGTCAGTGCTTCCCCATCTTTAAACCAACACAACAGGGTTCTACATCTTCTTCCATATAAAGCTTCATATGGTGGCATGCCAATACTGGAATGATAATTGTTGTTGTAAGTAAATTCTACTAATGGTAGTATCTCATTCCAACTTCCGAGATGATCTAATACACAAGTTCTTAGCAAATCCTCCAAAGATTGAATAGTTCTTTCTGTTTGACCATCAGTATGAGGGTGATAAGCCGAACTCATCCTCAACTATGTTCCCAGAGCCTTCTGTAGCGTCTGCTAAAACCTTGAAGTAAACCTTGGATCTCTGTTTGACACAATGCTTGTAGGTATGCCATGCAACCTCACTACTTCCCCGATGTATAACTCCGTCAGCTTTTCTAGTGACATACGTTGATTAATGGGCAAAAAGTGAGCGCTCTTGGTTAGTCTATCAACGATAACCCAAATAGAATCGTGACCTTTTGATGATTTTGGTAAATGTGTTACAAAGTCCATCGAGATACTGTCCCACTTCCATTGAGGAATGTCTAACTGTCGTAACATCCCTCCCGGTTTTTTATGCTCCACTTTTGCCTTTTGACACACCAAGCAGGCTGCTACAAACTCGGCCACATCCCTCTTCATACCATTCCACCAAAATGACTCTTTCAGATCCTTATACATCTTAGTCATACCTGGATGTATGCTAAGACGACTTTTATGGCCTTCATCCAAAATTAAATGTTTCAATTCACTCTTTGCAGGTATACACACTCTGTTCTTAAATCGAAGAATGCCATCTTTACTTAGAACGAACTCCTTGGCTTGATCGGTGTCCAACAACCTGATCTTTTGCTGCAACTCTTGATCCATTGACTGCTCAACCTTCACTTGTTCTAAGAAGTCACTAGTGATTGCCAAATGACCACACCATATATGATGTGGGGTTAACTGCAACCCCAAGTTCATATCACGAAACTTTTCTAACAGTTCTAATTACTTCACCATCAGTGTTGTTATCTGAGCTTGTCTCCTACTCAATGCATCTGCCACCATATTGGCTTTTCTTGGGTGATATAAAAGCTCGAAGTCATAGTCTTTCATATATTCCGTCCATCTTCTTTGTCGCATGTTTAGCTCTTTTTGGTCGAACAAGTACTTTAGACTCTTGTGGTCACTAAAAACTTGGAAACATGCCCCATAAAGGTAGTGTCTCCATGTCTTTAATGCAAATACTACTGCTGCAAGTTCTATGTCATGCGTTGGGTAGTTCTTCTCATGCTCCTTTAGCTGCCTAGATACATAAGCTACAAGTCTCCTTCCTTGCATTAGAACGCACCCCAATCCTTGGTATGACGCATCACAGTATACCTCAAAAGATTTGCTAGAGTCTGGAATGATTAATACTGGTGCTGACGTTAGTCGTTGCTTCATATCTTCAAAACTGGCTTCGCACTTGTCAGTCCACACAAATGGTTGATCTTTGCGAGTTAACTGAGTTAGAGGACCTACAATCTTGGAAAACCCTTCGACAAAACGTCGGTAATAACCGGCTAATCCTACAAAACTTCGTACTTCAGTTACAGTTTTCGGCCGCTCCCACTTTAGCACAACTTTCACTTTTGCTGGATCCACTGAGATTCCTTGAGCAGAAATCACATGACCCAAAAATTGTACTTTCTCTATCCAGAACTCACACTTTGACAGTTTCCCATAGAGTTGATGTTTTCTCAAAATTTCCAACGCCACCCTCAAGTGTTCTGCATGCTTTTCCTTATTCTCTGAATAGATAAGAATATCGTCTATAAATACTACCACGAACTTATCTAATCATGATCGAAATATTCTGTTCATGTAGTCCATAAAAATCGTTGGAGCATTCGTCACGCCAAACGACATTACTACGTACTCAAAGTATCCGTTGCGAGATCTGAAAGCCGTCTTTTGTACATCTTCCGTCTTGACAAGAATCTGATGGTACCCAGATCTAAGATCAATTTTTGAAAACACCTCTACTCCTCTCAACTGATCTAATAGATCATCGATTCTTGGCAAAGGATATTTGTTCTTTATTGTAACCTTGTTCAACTGTCGATAGTCCACGCACAACCTTGAACTTCCATCATTCTTCTTCACCAGCAATACAGGAGCTCCCCATGGAGACACACTTGGACGGATAAACTTCTTCTCTAACAGATCTTCGATTTGCTTTTTCAACTCTGCTAGTTCGGCAGGAGCCATTCTGTATGGAGCCATAGAAACCGGGCCAGCTCCGGGCACTAGATCTATTGTGAAATCGATCTCTCAACTAGGTGGCAAACCTGGTACTTCTTCTGGAAAAACATCAACATATTCTTCTACCACAGGTATTCCGATGATTTGTTCTTCAGTATTCTCTCTTTTCTCTTGAGCTAACACCACATAGCAGGTAGCTCCATCTTTGATAGCCTTCGCAACGACCCGAGTTGAGCTTAGTTCTAAATCATTCAAATTTAGAAACTCTATCTTTTGTTTCCCGCAGTCAATAAGAACGTGATTGGCAGTCAACCAATCCATTCCCAAAATAATGTCTAGATTTTGAAGGGGTAAGCAGATCAAGTTCACTTTGAACTTGCGTCCTGCAATTTGGATCGGGCATCCGACACAGATTGAACTGGTCACAACTGGTCCCGATGCTGGTGTAGAAACTACTAATTCACACCCTAGATCACGCATCGGTAATCCGAGTCTTTCTAAACATGCTAGGGATATAAAGGAGTGTGTGGCTCCAGAATCAAACAAAACATATACGCATTCTCCTAACAACATACAGGTGTGTAAGATTAATGTACCTGGCTTAATAGCCTCTTCTGTAGACATTGTGAATACTCTTCCTGTTGCCCGGGGCTTTACTTCAGCAGAATCTTGTTGTTGTGGTTCACCCACTTTCTTTTTCTTTGGACAAACATTAGCAAAGTGTCCTGAATCATTGCAGATGAAACATCTCTTCCCTTCAACTTTTTCCCCAATAAGTTTAGGGCAGTCACGTTTGAAATGTGCTCCTCCACACTCAAAACACTTCACCGTTCCTCGATAGGATAATTGTGGTTTTTCATAAGGCTTTTTGTTGAATTTCATTGAAGATTCTCCCTTTGCAAGTCTGGAAACTCTATTTGGATCAAACTCCAACAATTCTATCATTCTGGCTTTCTCTACCAATGCTGGAAACTCTTGTATTTCCAATGGCATAAGTACCTTCTTCAGTTCATGCCTTAGTCCTCCCTCAAATTTTCGACATCTCCATTCTTTTGTGATATTCTGAGTATAAAATCTTGAGAGATAACTAAATTTTACCACGTACTCTTGTACTGATAGCCTTCTTTGTTGTAAGGTCAGAAACTCTGCCTCCCTTGCAAATTTTGCACTGTTTGGAAAATATTTTTCCAAGAACCTTATCTTAAAGTTCTCCCAATTCACAGCCTCACCACGAACCGTCATCAACCGAAAAATCTTCTCATTCTGCCTTAGCCAAGAGTCAGCCTCATCAGGAGTAGCCTCCCCATTAAATTTAGTTGGATCATGCCTTAAGAAGTCATTCGAGCTATAATGATTTTGAGGTACTTGATCAACTTCTTGTTGTTGCATCTTTGTCGAGTTTTAAATGATTTCTTCAAAAAGATAACAATACAATTTAGCATATGATATCAATTTCCTCAAATAGTCATTTTCATCATAAACCATTAATAGTTTTACTAAGAATAATAATTTCACTCCCCACAGTCCCAAAATATTTTCGAAACCATTGCTCTAATACCACACTGTAACACCCAAATAATTTAAAGGGTATTACTGGTAGTAGAGACTAAATTAGTCTGATATAAACAAACAAACTTTATTTCAATTCCTCCAAAGTACAATACCAAACTTACAAACTTTAAACAATATAGTCTTCACCACTTAACATAAATTTGAAATTTAACTTATAAGTCTTACACAACATATTTTTCCAATACAATTTATTCTTTTTACAAAAATCCCTGAAAGTTTTTCCCCGCATCTCTCTCTTCATCTCTAAGCTTTTTCAACCGCATCTGCAACATTATCTATTCACATATAACATGAGTTATATGATCATAGCACAAACAAATAAGGGTAAGCCAACCATATCATACAATCATTAAACTTATAATATAAATGTTTCAATCATGTATTTTTGCAATTGATAAATACCATTATCCCGATGTCATTAATTCATCATTTTTTTTAAATCACCTTTCTCATTTTCATAAACCTTACAAGTATACCATGCTTACTCACGAAGCCTTATGGTCAGACCGCTCTCTACCTGCTTCCTTAAGGCTCACCTGTATACTATGTCTTACTTTTTGAAGCCTTATGGTTAGACCTCTCTCTGCCTGCTTCTATAAAACTTACGGACCATATATTTATGTCAAAGCCTTATGGTCAGACCACTTTCTGCCAGCTTTCATAAACCTCGGTGTTACTCTGCTCATATCAAGCTCTCATGGTATAAACCAAACATACTACTCCAAGTAGTAAACATCATTTCATAAGTAATAATTTCTTATATCTACTCCCACATTTCATAAAAATCAACAAATCATACCCTCTTATCTACCTAACTCAATCATGTTTGTTCTTTACTCATAAATTGACAATAACTCGTTTTGGTGTCAACAAATTAAACATATTGCCAGATATCATACTTCATATTATAAACTCATTTTTCCCATAACGAGTATAACTCAACATATTTTCACAAATCAAAGGTCATATATCAGCTAAAATACATCAACATATCTTAGGAACTAAAATTTAAAGTTTGGGCTTAATGTAACGGTAAATGAAATATATATGAAGTTCTTACCATGATAACTTAAGAACAAAAATATAGTGTTCATCATACTTTTCAAAATTTTGAAATTTATTTCTCAACACATAGACTTCTAATTACAGATCCTAACGGTCAAATTATAGTAATATATCTTAGGAATCATATATCAAATTTTCAGGATGATCCAACGGTCAAATAGAATAGAATCTATATTTTTCCGAGAGTACTCAGTAATACAATTTTATTCAAACATGCCGAACTTATTTCTCCAAGTACAGACTCTTAATTAATGATTCAAACGGTCAAAGTAAAGAAATAGGTCTTAGGATCCATATATTAAAATTTTAGCTAAATCTAACGATAAAAACAATTAAGAGGAACATTTTACCACTGTAATTCGAACATAGAAAAATTAAAATCATGAAAACTAAGTTTACATAGATAACTACCATTACCAAAATTTTAACATGATCATAATTCATATTCATGATCATAATATGTATAAATATCATATGTAAGAAAGGATTAGCTCCACTACCATCAAAATAATCTTAATATAAAAATTCAGGGGAAATGAGAACTTGAATCTGGCAAAGCCGATTAGACAACTTCCCATTCTTCCAGAAAGATGCAATAAAAATAGATAAAACAATAAATTTCTGGGGAAACAAGAAGTTGAATCTGGAAGAGCCGGTTAGAAAACTTCTCATCCTTCCAAAAAGATGCAATAAAAATAGATAAAACAATAAAATTTCTGGGGAAACAAGAAGTTGAATCTGGCAGAGTCGATTAGACAACTTCTCATCCTTCCAACCATACAAAAAGAACGACTAATAACATACAGATAGCATACCATAATCAATATCACATTTTACAACTATCAAACTTGGATCTCCTCACAGAAGCATGTTCTTATTCAAAATTCAGATCACACAGAAACAAAATGCTTCATATTCAAGATTTAAGATCAAAAAAAGCAAAATATTACATGATCAAGACTCAGGATAATACAAAACAAAATCTTAATATTAACTCCCCTTACCTCTATTATAGACTTAATCTCCTCGTTCTTTGAAAACTTCCAGAATATCCCCTTTGCAACTAGAAATTTTTCCAACTCTCTTCTCTCAAAATTTTTCTATGTTTTTTGGTTTAAATTTTCAGCCTTCCCCCCTTGGCTATTTATTTCAAAAAAATTTACTATTCATTTTAACTATTCATTTTTTTATTCATTTTACTATTACAAAAATAATTTTTTACTTACAATTTGATGAATTCTGATCTCTTATGACTCAAGGCAACGTGGAATACTTATCCCTTCCAAAAATATTTTTTTTTAATATTCACTTTTTACTATTCACAATTGACTATTCACTTTTTACTTTTTTTTATATATTTTTTATTTAATCTAGTATCTGAATTGTAAATATTTTCTAGGATCTTACAAAAACTCAAATCAATGAGTACCACAAGCTGTTGGAAGATATCAAAGCATAAAATATTCTGCTATCGGATGAATTTGTTTCAGAACTTCTGATCAAGAAATTGCCGCCATCCTTGACAGATTACAAACAACAGTTGAAACACAGGCACAAACAGTGGTCTCTACCAAAACTCATTACACACACAATAATTGAAGATACCAACAGGAAGGAGTCTGCTACTACAAGGGCCAAAGCTTTATCTACAAAAGCAAATGTGGTAGAAGTAAAACTTCCTCCCAAAAGGTACGAATACAAACCTGATCACAAAAAGAAAAATAATTTTCTTAAATCTCGTCCCAATGAATCTAAACCCACCTTTAAGAAGAAAGAAAATTGCTTCGTATGTGGGAAGCTAGGCCATCATGCACCACAGTGCAGGCGTAGAGGGAGAAACAACAATCCTCCTAGGGCCAATATAGCCGAAGGAGATGACATTATTGCTGCGGTTGTTTCTCAAGTGAATTTGATGACCAATGGGAGCAAGTGGGTGGTAGACTCTAGTGCTACCAGGCATATATGTGCAAATAGACGTGCTTTTACCTCTTATACTAGTGTAGGGGATGGAGAAGAACACATCTACCTCAGTGATTCCAGGACCACTCCTGTTCTGGGAAAAGGAAAATTTCTTCTCAAACTCACATCTGGAAAGACTCTGGCCTTGAGTGATGTGCTACATGTTCCATCAATCAAAGTTAATTTAATCTCTGTAGCACTATTGGGAAAGGTGGGGGTTAAGGTGTCATTTGAGTCTGACAAGATGATCATGACAAAAAAACAATGTTTTCGTGGGAAGGGATATTGTGATCAATGACTCTTCATTCTAAATGTTTTTGAAAATATTAATGAATCAAGTTCTTCTGCTTATATTGTTGACTCGTATGATATATGGCATGCTAGATTAGGACATGTGAATTCCTCATATGTTTTGAAATTACAACGACTAGAATTGGTTAATATGCATGATAAACAGAGTAGTAAATGTGATATATATGTAGAATCTAAATAAACAAAGAAAACATGTTTTTCTGTAGAACGCCAAACTGAGATATTAGGGTTAATTCATACTGATCTAGTTGATATGAAACAAATCATGTCTAGAGGAGGTAAAAATTGTTTTGTGACCTTTATAGATGATTATTCTAGATACACCAAAGTTTACTTAATCAAACATAAAGATGAAGCCTTTGATGTGTTTTTAACCCATAAAGCAGAAGTAGAAAATCAATTGAATAAGAAAATTAAAAGAATTAGATCAGATAGAGGTGGTGAGTATGTGCTCTTTTATGACTTTTGTGTTAAAAAAGGAATTATCCATGAAGTGACCCCACCGTATTCACCTGAGTCTAATGGAGTAGTTGAGAGAAAAAATAGAACCCTTAAGGAAATGATGAACGCTATGCTTGTTAGTTCTGGTGCACCTGATAACCTTTAGGGAGAAGTCTTGCTTACTGCATGTTTCTTACAAAATAGAATACCCCATAAGAAAACCAGTAAAACTCCTTACGAGTTGTGGAAAGATTATCAACCTAACCTTAAATATCTAAGAGTGTGGGGGTGCTTAGCTAAGGTGATGTTACCTTATCCTAAGAAAAGGAAAATAGGCTCTAAAACCTCTGATTGTATGTTCTTAGGTTATGCTAAACATAGTGCTGCCTATAGATTTCTAGTTGTTAAAAGTAACATACTTGAGAGAAATTCTATATTGGAGACGAAAAATGCTGAGTTTTTTGAACACATGTTCCCTTAAAGGTTAGTGAGATGTCTCAACCTATTGATGAGAATGATAATAGTAATACCATGAATGAGGATTTGAGAAGAAGTAAAAGGCAAAGAAAGGAAACTTCCTTTGGAGATGATTTTTATATTTATCTTGTTGATAATGATCCAACAAGTTTTGTAGAAGCTACTACTGCGCCTGATGCAAAACAGTGGGATAAGGCCATTAGAACTAAAATTGAATCAATTCAAAAAAACAATACTTGGACTTTAGTAGATTTTCCTAAAGGAGCAAAGCCCATTGGTTGTAAGTGGATCTTTAAGAAAAAGTATCACCCTGATGGATCCATAGAGAAGTATAAGGCAAGGTTAGTGACAAAAGGATTTCCTCAAAAACCCAACATAGATTACTTTGATACTTTTGCTCCAGTGACTAGGATTTCCTTTATTCGAGTGTTGTTAGCCCTAGCAGTTATCCATAAACTAGTGATACATCAGATGGATGTTAAAACAGCCTTTTTGAATGGTGATTTAGAGGAGGAAATTTATATGACTCAACTTGAAGGGTCTGTTGTACCTGGTCAAGAGGATAAAGTATGTAAACTCTTAAAATCCTTGTATGGGTTGAAACGAACACCAAAACAATGGCATGAAAAACTTGATAATGTGTTACTTTGTGATGGTTTTTCACCTAATGATGCTGATAAATGTGTGTACTCTAAATTTGAAAATGGTGATTGTGTCATTATATGCTTGTCTGTGGATGACATGTTAATATTTGGTACATGCAATGATATTGTCGCTAGAACTAAATTGTTTCTAGGATCAAAATTTGAAATGAAAGACATGGGTGAAGCCAATGTGATTTTAGGTATTAGAATCATAAGGAAAGGATATAGTATATTACTATCTCAAGAACAATACATTGAGAAATTTCTTAAGAAGTTTGGGTTTTATGACCTAAAACCAGTGAGTACCCCTTATGATGCTAATTCTAAATTAATGAAAAATAAAGGAGAATCATTATCTCAGCCTCAGTATGCCCAGATAATTGGGAGCTTACTACACTTAATGAGCTTTTCTAGACCTGATATTGCTTATGCAGTAGGTAGATTGAGTATGTACACTCAATGTCCAAATCAGGAAAATTGGGATGCACTTGCTAGGCTTATGAGATACTTAAGAGGTTCAATGGATTATGCCATTGAATATAGTGGATTTCCCGCTGCACTAGAAGGGTAATGTGATGCTAACTGGATATCTGATTCAGATGAGACAAAATCCACTAGTGGTTATGTATTCACACTTGGGGGTGGTGCGATTACATGGAGATCAGCCAGACAAACAATTATTGCAAGATCAACAATGGAATCTAAGTTTGTTGCTCTTGAGATGGCTGATAATGAGGCTGAGTGGTTGGAAAACTTCTTAGCGAACATTCCACTAGGAATGAAACCAATTCCATCGGTATCAATACACTGTGATTGCCAATCGGCATAACTATAGATAAAAACAAGAATTACAATGGAAAAAATAGACATATTCAATTGAGACACAATTTGGTGAAGCAACTGTTAAAGAGTGGAACTATTTCCATTGATTATGTGAAGTCAGAACGAAATCTAGCAGATCCTCTGACAAAACCCCTCGGAAGACAAATGATATTAGAAACATCGAGGGGAATGAGACTTAAGCCACTTGCAAACAAACAAGTGATGATAACTCAACATTTATGATTGGAGATCCCATGAATAAGGTTCACATGGGTAAAAACAAGTCACTTGTTAGTTCTGATAGCACTAAATTGATTTTAATCAATTATGTCCCTTCCTATGGTGTGTGCGCGAAAATGCTAGAGACTGCATTATTAAGAGGCTGAACTTTGTCATTAAAATTCTATATGGTGATATAATTTTATCTTAAACAAAGTTTTTAATGATTTTCATATCCCTTATGGGTGGTGTATGATTTGCAGCATATACTTGATGAAATCACCTATATGAGTGTCAAGTGGGGCCACTTGCATGAGATCTTGGCATGATCTCTAGAGCACTCATGAATATCGGGCACGGCATGGCCTAGTAAGCGCAACACAACAATAACAAGAATTGTGGGGGTATATTGGGATTGATAAACCTCTAACACACGTCAAGTGTCTTTGGTTCATATAGCTTGCTATACCAACTACACTGTGTGTTAAGTTTCTAAATCTAAGATTGGTTCATATAGCTTGCTATACCAACTCTGATGCATTACATCCTTTGAGACCCAGAATAAAAGTTTTTATCTTTTCTTTCAACTCTCTTTTGCAATATGTGGGGGATTGTTATAATATATAGTGATATTGCAAAAGTTAAAGCCTTAGAATGTTTAGAACGTTGGTTGGCAACGGTAAAAATATATTTTATTAATTGCAACGTTAAAAGTTTTTAATAAGCAACGATAAAAAACTTTAGTGCTCCAACGTTAATTTGTTTTGCTTTTATTGTCTTTTATGTATTTTATTCTTTCCTAGCTCTATAAATAGAGAGTTATTTCCTCATTCCAAAACACACCAAAATCAGTCTTCTCTCATTTTTCTTTTCCTAGGACAGTGACTCTATGTAATGTCCCGACAACTCATAGGGACGTGCACGCTTAACCATGGAGTTCTTATGAGTTAGGCTACCGAAAAGCAAATGCATTTAGGTGATATGAGTAGCCAAATCAATCCCTTTAAGCTATCCTTCAACTGTATAGTCCCATACCTATACAGTCTCTAGATCCCTCTCATTCCGGTGTATGTTCGATTCATCCATGTGTCCCTTCCACTCGAAGCCTTCCAAGAGCCGCTTCTTCTCTGTGCCCCTTACACCATGCCTCTTGCACCGGCGTCACTCCCTGCCCTCGTCTCAGTGCCCGGGTGTCACACTCTACACGCCTCAAGAAATACTGTTTTGTCAGCTTATCTACAACACTTTAGAAAGTAATATAATGGCTCAACAATTTGACAACATTTCATTACTAATCTCAAAGTGAGAATATAAGGGTGAAGACACTCCAATTTGTAGAAGCAAAACCGTAAAAGCGCAAGCTTGACCTAACTTGGAGACCAAGGGAAAAATCATATCCAACAGTAGGAGGACATGTAGCCACTACCTATGGAGAATCCTCTCCATTCCTAGAATCACATATGGCCACTAACTATGGAAAATATTTTCCAATGTGAGCATGCTACATGGTCACACTCATAAAAGTGGGACATCTCATCCTCTTGTTCACCAAGCTAAGTTAAAACTTTGACCACATGGTCAACACATGCTAATAGACATCCATTTGGGTCAACATTGAGTGTTGACCTTGTTTGGTCCAAGTTGACCAAAAATCCTACACTTTTTGACCTAAAATACAAGGCCCAAAAAGAAATCTTAGACTACTTGGCCTATAAAACAATGACTTCAACCCTTCTTGAAAGTGCTTGGCTAGGGGGTATGTCATCACAACTGAGTTTGTTGGTGGCAAAAGATACACCATGTTCATTATAGATGATTACATTAGATGGACCTAGCTTAGGTTCCTTGTCTCCAAGGATGGATCTTTTAAGGTCATTTAAAAATTATACAAAAATACTTGAAATGAAAAACAAAACTTGTTTATTATAGCAATTATAAGTGATCACGAATAAAGTAGAGTACATAAACAGGCGTTTTCAATTATTTTGTAATGAAAGCCCTCATCTCAAGTTTTCAGTTATGTTTGTTGTTTAAGGTTCTTTTCTTCTATCAATTTCATTCTTCATTGATGTTATTAAGATTTTTTTTTCATTCCTATTTCAATTTATATGTGTTTGTATTTTAAATTTTGCAATCTAATCTTATTCCTTGTATACTCATGATCATGTGTTGAAATCATTCACTCAAGTTTCTAATGGGTTATTCTGGAAAACTACGGAAAAATCATAAAATGATAAGCTCCTTCGTAAATGCATCCCCCACCAAACCCTAATCCATTGACGAAAATGAAGAGAAACATCTTATAAATGTTTTGCTGTGTTGAGAATCCAAAATTGTGGCGAAAAAGGTGCACACAAATTTCTTCTCAATCTTTTAGGTGTTGTGTGGGAGAAGAATCAATTTTCCTTATTCTTAATTTGAACAGATTCGGTTCTTCTCCTCTTAATAATAACAAATATAATAATGATAATAATAACAAATAATATTAATAATAGTTTATTTAAACTAATTATATTTTATTTTAAATTAATTTTAATTATATAGATAAAATGATAGTCAGTCAATTATATCAATTAACATATTTTTTAATTTATCAAATCTATTATATTATTCTCTAACTTAAGTTTTTCTCTTCCTTCATTCCTTAGAGAGTTTTTAGGGTATGCTTGTTTTTAATGATGAATATGAAGGATAGCAAGTAGATAGATTTGAAAAGATGTAAAGATAAAGTTTATGTTGATTGTTTTAAGAAATTTGAAAGTGAAAGAGAAGATATTTAAAGATAAAATTTGTGAAAGTTTTTGAATCAATGTGATAGATAAAAATAATATTTTAATAAATTAAAATGTAAGATTACAATTTTACACTTATAGGTAAAATAAGGTTTAAACTCTCGGATGATCCTCATATTTGTACGGGAATCTCAAGTGAGTTCTCATATTTGAAATTGTCTCAATTGAGTCATAATATTTGTAAAATTGAGCCAATTTTGTCCTAACCGTTAAGTTGTCACATACGACGTTAAGTAATGATGACGTGGTGTACAGATAATATGTTGATGTGTATTATTTGATTATGTGGACTTTGTTATTTAAATAAGCAGTGTTTGACATAGCACAAATCTAATTGTTTACTTTAGGAAATTAGGGATTTCATTTGATCTCTTCGTCTTGTCTAAGCACCTGATACTCTTCGTCTTGTCTAAGAAATTTGTGTTGGTGCAGTAAGAAGCTCTTTCTTCCAAGAACGAGAAAAAAAAGAGGTTGTCCCATTCTTCTTCCTAGTTAGCCGCAATAGAGGGTTTCTCTTGTTCAAAAAGAAAAGGGTTCTCCTTTTGACCAATGTTGTCGCTCACCTCCGTGGCTGGCCGAAATCATTGCCGGCAACGTCACCCATGCTGGAAGTGCCGCTGCCACCTGCAACGTTTCTCCCTTCACGTGTTATGACTCCTGGACTGTGCCCACCTCCACGACCAAGGCTCGTCCCCAAATTGCCACACTATGCCACTACCAACGCTCATTGTCACGTCGCCGCCGGTAATCCTGGTTGTCGTTGAAGGCATCGCCGGTGAGGGAAAAAACGCACTCCATTATGTGAATCCTGAGCCGTCGTGATCAATTCGCCTATACTCGAAATCCACACTCGTCGCCAGCGATGTCGCCGACGATTATCTTCTTATTTGTATTGTGTTTTATTGGGTATGGCTTTGGGGTTTCGGGTGGTTGGAGGTTGAACATGGTTGTGGCTAGGATGTTGAATCTGTATTTTAGTGTTCTCTGTTATTGGGGGGCAATGAATAGGTATTGATAAATGGGTTTCAGGTTCTTGTCTCTTTTTCAGGTGACGATTAGTGTTTAAATTGGGTGATGAAGACATTATAGAGCCTAAATAGTATCTTTGAAAAACATATTCGTATACACAATATGTACAGGCATTAAAATATTGAGTTGGGGTTGTTCGCAAAACTGAAAGAGATATGGGGAAGAAGATAAGTGCTCGCGTGAAGGAAGAACCTTTCCCAGAGTTGGGGTTGTCCGCGAGACCGAAAGAGATATGAGGAAAAAGATAGGTGCTCCCCTAGAAGTCCTTTTGCACGAGATCAAAGAGCCCTCAAGCTAGGTTTTATTTTTTGAGAATTGGGAGCAAAATTGAGAACAAAAACCCTAACGTATTTAGAAGAGGAAGAGGGACTACCCAGATTGGGTTTTCGAAATAAAGAGAGGAAAGCAATATTTGGAGTTCAATTTAGGTTTTTTGGGTTCAATTAGGATTAAATTGGTTTAATTACATTCCCCATTTCTTCCATGGGGAGGTTTGGTGGCCGGTGACTTACAACGAGGTCCATGGGGAGCGAGCCTCTGTAAATTTCGATTAGAAATCAATTTCTTTGTTTGATTAGGAATAAATTTTGCCACGTCAAAAACTCTTACTTTTAAAAAAAAATTCCACATAATTAGATACTTTTACATCAGCGTGCACCATGTCAGCACCTCTTAACACCGTCTGTGACAACTTAACGGTTAGGGCAAAATTGGCTCATTTTTACAAATATTATGACCCAATTAAGACAATGTTACAAACATGAGGACTCACTTGAGACTCTCATACAAATATGAGGATCATCTGAAGGTTTAAACCTTAAAATAAATATATAATAAAATATAATTATTATTATTTTTAGGGTTAAATATGTTTAGTCCCTCAACTATCAATCGATTTTGTTTTTCGTCCCTATTTCAAACTTTGTACGCTTTGATCCCTCTCCTTAAAGAAATCATAATTTTTGGTCCTCCAAAACTAACACCGTTAAATTTAATCTAACGTGGCTAACGGTATGCCACGTTTCTGTCATGGTAAAAATTGAAAATATGTAAAAATAGTCTGAGCTGGCTAACGACCCTCCTTCCTCTCTCAACCTCCACCCCCGACACCACCACCTCTGCCTCGGCCTTTCACCTCAGCCCCGCCTCCCTCCACCGCCCTTCGGCGACCTCCGCTGCCCTCCGCCACCTCTCCAGAAAGCCTCTCATCCTCGTTCTCTCCGTCTACAACAATCTAGTGGGTCGTTCTTCAACTATTGTAAGTTGTTTCGCAGAAAATAAAAAAATTCTTTTATTTCTTTGTTATCTGAGGGAGAAAATCTAGAAAAAAGACTTGATTTTTATCATACGTGATGAGGGAGAAAATATGGAAAAAAGGGAAAATCCGATGTTGTCCAATTAGTTTGGGAGCTCAACTCGGGCTTCTTGTTGAAAGTGTGAACAAAGACTTTATTTTTATCCTTGCTTGACACTTGAAGCTGCTTCACAAAAACAGAACTGGTTGTAATCAAACGGGATGAGGCAGGACGAAGCAAGATAAAGGAATCCATGTAATACCCATAACGGAGTGTTGCTGAAACTGCAAAATAGAAACATAGAGAAAAAAGGAAAAAAAGAAAAAGGCAATGCGTTAGAAAGAGTGATGAAAGGAGGGAGGGAAGATATTTTTCGGGCAATGCGTTGGGACACACTTGGGATATTTTTCGGGCTGCAGTTCTGATGCACTCTTGGCACATGTGGTTGGTGACATCGCCACGACACATGAAGGAGATGTAAATGGTTTCCTTGCCGTCTCCACCAACCGATGTGGTGTTGAAGAATAGTGCAGTAGTGGCGTGGGAAGATAGGGATGGGAGGAGGGTTGAGAGGTTGGATTCGTAGGTGCTGTTTGGAGCGAAGGTTTTGTTGCTTGAACAACTGTGATTCAGGTAGTAAATTTCAATGGCGTTGTGATATGCGTGGATGGGTTTCTTCTTTGGAGCGCGATTTAGGGTTGAGTTTTGTCATGGTTGGCGATGGCGAGAGGTTGGTGGTGGCAGGCTTGCGTGAGGACGAAGTTGAAGGGGAAGGTGGTGGTGAGGAAGAGAGAAGGAGAAGAGGGTGGTGAATAGTGGCACACCGTGAACGTGGCACAAGATTACTGTGAAAGCTGGTATCATGTGTGGCAGACCGTTAGCCACGTCAAATTAAATTTAACGGTGTTAGTTTTGGAGGACCAAAAATTATGATTTTTTTAAGGAGAGGCATCAAAGCGTACAAAGTTTGAAATAGGGACGAAAAACAAATCACTTAATAGTTGAGGGACTAAAAACATATTTAACCCTTATTTTTATTATTATTATTATTATTATTATGTTTAATTACTCAATTTTCGTTATTATTATTTTAAATTAAACCTTATTATTATTAATCACATCTTCTGGAACTGGTTCATCTTCAACAATGCACATCTTCAACCTTTTTCCACACCTCTAGATCCACCCGCTGCCACCAGCCCACACTTTCTTCAACTTCTTCATCTTCAACCATTCACACATTCAAGCTCTTTCACCACCTTTACTTCCTGGCACCACAACCACAACATCACCAGAATCAATTTCAAACGAGCAAAATAGGTTCTCATATATGGGACAAAATAAGCATTGACCGTTTTATTATTTCACTTTCCATCCCTTCAAATCTTCTCATCTCAGTGAGGTTGTTGGTGATCTTTCTCCCTCAAATCCGCGCCTGCAAATCCACCCAAATCGGTTGAAGCAAACACACATAAAAAGTGAATAACATTAATCATAATTAAATTCGCCTAACACGCGTAACAACTTTAATATGCACAATATAGTTCGCCGTAAATGGCATGTGTATATACATATACTCTCTAGTGATGAAAATGAAGACAGTGATCGCCATGCAAGAGCGTGAGCGGTACTTTTGACCTTGAGGAAAATAAAATCTCAGAAATAAATTTGTGTCAGGATAAAAAGGAAATAAATATATTTAACTCCTCAACTTTTATCGTTAATTCTCAAATAATTCAGAGCGTTTTGGCAGAGAAATAAATCAGTGCAGAAATATCAAGTCCTCATGCCATCCATAAACCCCATCATACTTTCAGTTTCAATAAAGATCAGAGAACCAGTATTAATTCATCATTCGTGCCACTTCTTAAGGTAACAGTAGATGCCTAATTACTGATGCGGAGTTACAGTATGAAAAGATAGAAAGCACAGCGAAAACGGCGGCAGGAGAAGATATTTAATGAAATATTAAAGTCATTTACTTTGAATATAAGAGTAACTGATGCACTTTCAACGTATAATCCTTTGACCTAAACCATACTCTGGGACCAAAAATAGCCTTATGCCATCACTTGCCTGTAGACGAGGGTAATGAGAGAAACACTACAGTAAATATATGGAAGTATGAACTACGAGAAGTAAATTCATAAAGACGAGAGAGATTTGGTTTGGACAACAGGTGGCGAATTGTTAACAGTGGAATTATCTGTCCAATTCTTTTCACCCCAATGCCATAACATGCTCTCCCAAAAACAGAAATCCTCAAAGCACGTTTTCAATCTTGGATCTTCTATCTTGATTTTCCAGTGACCGTCACTGTAGTTTCCCTTTTCTGCTTGTCTACGATCCCACTCTAATGAAGCCTTCTGCTTGGACCTAAGCAGACAGTACTTATGCAAGTTTTGTGGCATTGCATCATGCACCTCCCACCATCTTGCATGAGCCACATCACTTGCAAACTCCTGCAGAATGTCCACATTCCAGTTGCAGTCATAGTCTCGAAAGCAAAGCCATGGTTTATAACCCAGATAATGGATGACATAAAGGATTGGTGGATCGGCTCCGAAGAGACGGGTTTTCATCACTTTTTTCTCTTCCTCATCACCTTCCCAGAAGTGCTTCAAGAAGTTCATATGTTTTGGAATCCGGTGCCACCATGTGAAAATTTCATTAAGATACCCCTGGTCCCCTCCATTGTAGGAGACAATCTCATTGATGTGATCCATAAGCAGTTGGAATGTACAATTTGATGGTTCAACCACCATTACACCTGAGTTGAACAGCGTAGCATTGTTTCCTATGGCAGTTATTTCAGGCATCTCAAAAAGGAAATCGATATTTCTAAGAATCAGAAGGTCAGCATCAATGAAAATGATTTTATCATAATCTGTTAGCTGCCAGAGACGGAATTTGCTGTAGTTCCACTCGTTGTATGCCTCTGGTTCTGCTTTTGGATTCCTGATTCTTTGGATTGTGTGAATCTTCCATCCGGCAGCCTCCAAGCCACCTCTATGATAGTCAGTAATCGTGTCGTCAACAAGAATCACAAGATCTCGTGTTGAACCAGCCATTCGAATACTCTGAGCAGCAGTAATAGCTCCACAAACATATAAGTGTGCAGAGTGCAGGATGGTTGCATAAGCTTCTCGGTGTGGCCTTTCTGAATAGAAATTTTCTGGTAAAAGAATATAGTTAGTCTCTGATCAGTGTATCCAGTTAATTTCATAGATCAAGAAACTTCAAAGGCAACGGAATAATATACTTTCAGAAGCCACATTGCCTTTCAGGACTATATCATAAAAGAAGTATAATAACCTAAAAAATAATTTTGATGCAACAAAACAGGATTTAAGTAATTTAAAAGTTCATGTTTTCAGTGGCACTACAAAGGAAACCTGTTGTGACATCATACACCATGCTCCTTGGCCAACCTTTTATTTTCCATTTTAGTCTTCAATAAAGAAAAATGTGGTACACTTAAATTTTGAAACTCAAACTGATTGTTGCTTAAAAAACATGATGGAAACATGATTCCGGGATAAGGAGACCAAATGAAAAAAGCAAGGACGAAATGAGAACATAGCGTAAGAAACAAGTTTATTTGAACCTGACCTTTAGCCTTCATAGGAACTGCTAGTTCACATGAACCAATTGGTAGCTGCAGCTTATCCCTCAGTCTATTCAGGTTGGGTTCATAAAGCCAGGCACTCCCTTCATGCTGTATAAGGTCCTTGCAAGTAAATAGATTTGGAATCGGGAAGCAATCCGTGACCAAAAGCACACGCACTGGATGATATCCTTTGGAAGAGGCAGCAAGTCTTGCAGCTTCAATTTGCAAGTGCAAACGAGCTACATCTCTAGACCAGCGTCCTGACGTGTGGCAGGGAAGCTTGACAGCAATAAGATCAAGCCGGGGCTTTCCTGGTACCTGAATCCTAGGTAGAGCTGGACAAGTAGGGAACTCATATTCTTCTTCTTCATCTATCCATTCGGGATACAGAACTTCCCAAGTAATATTACTTGAAACATAGTCCAGACTAAGGACTACATGCTCTGCTTCTGGTATCAGCTCCTTCCAGTGGTCATTCTCACTGTCATTGAAGTTTAATAAGCCAACACCCTGATATGTGTCCTTATCCTTCAAATTTTCGAGAACATTAGATATTTGGTTCCACTCAATATTGAGAAATGATGCATAACGTGAATCAATTCCTCCAAATCCTCCTCTCCAGCTGTTTATAAAAGTTGGCCTGCATAAAAAAAAAAAAGACAAGTTAAGACAATGAAAGATGTAACCGTACTAAATCACCCTTTACGATCTGAACAAATACATTGCCGCAGTATTTCAAGAACACGAGACATAATCTTCGAACCGACACATGTTTATACATAGACAGATTCAAATTCGTAACACTAAATGAATTATCCTTCTAATACATACTGCAAGAAGAAGAAATCCAAGAGCAAGCTTTATCTTCCAGAAAAGCAAAATTTAAGAAACAAAACTACTACGAATATATAACAGCAGGAAACTACCAGAGCTCGAAATAGAAGGATGCAAAAAATGTGAAAATACGGATAAAAACAAAAGACATACCGCGACATAATAGAGTTTGACAAATGATCGGTATTGTAAACAGCTGGAGGATGGAAAATGGTAACCAAGGTTCCCAATATAACAATAACCAAAACTAATTTCCAATTTGGCCTGCATGTTATACTCCTCTCTTGGAACGGAGTATGCAACAACTTCTCAACATCTTTGAAATCTTTACTTCTTTGAGACCTTCTCTTGCCGGTATCTTCACTGCACCAACAAGAAAGAAAAGTAAACAAAAATTCAGTATCCAATAAACATGAGAAACAGTCCAAGTAGCACGAAATCATCAAGATCAAGGTTCAATTTCCCTCATCATTATTGCATTGCTGAGATACCAAGATCCTACGAACATATCGCGCCAATTTTGAATTACGACACAAGAAATACAGTTCGCCGGCAAAAGATTCCGTTATCTTCGTAGAAATAAATAAAAGCAAAAATTGAAGCAGATATCGAGGATTTCGAAATTCTCTACAGCTCAAGTGCTAAAAATAGATGTGACATCTAAAATGCAGTTCACACAAGAAGATACAAAAACAAACGCAAACTAAAGTAAGGCATGAAGTAACGGTGCAAAACCTAAAGGAGGCGGAGGAGCGGTGGCGCGGCTCCACGAAGTTCGGAGACGGTCCCCTCATTTTCCGATTCGGTTCAAGGAAGCATCAGATTCGAATACAGAACGAGGAAATGGCGAGGGAAGAGGAGAAAAGTTGGAAGTAGAAGAAGTGAAGTATGATTGGATTCAAATGGAGGAAGATCAAGCCAAAGAAACAGAATTGAAGGAAAGAGGAATCGACAAATGTCGCAGACGGTTTAAATGCTGCGTTTGACGAGTTTGTAAGAAGCAGAAACAGAGAGACCTAGTCTCTCTCTATATACATATATAACTCTGCTGTTACACTCCACCTTTAATAACTTGAAAATAATCACATTTTGAGATCATTTCACTGTTGCTGATTCGACCATTTATCACAAACCTAGTTTTCTTTTCTTTTATCTGGAAAGTCTACCGTGTGTGAATTTAATCATTGTGTTACTGTGAGAGTTGCAAGTTTTCACATATTACTAATTTTTTATTTTTAGAGCTGCAAATTTTGAGAAATAGAAAAAATAAAAATAAGTCAACATAAACATAAAATTTAAAGCATAACTATTTATACTCTCTAGTTAAAAATAAAATACTATATAAAACTAGAAAACATAAAGATTTGCCAAAGAAATTCCGCCTTCTAAATATTTATTGGATTAGGAAACAGTCAACACTATTTTAAGTATTTATTATCATTAATTCATACATTTTTATATACCAAAGTAGTAATTAGTTCTGACCAAAAGTTATTGTTAGTGTGTGACAGGCAATTTTTTAATATTAATTACTAATGACCCAGAAATCTTTATTTTATTTATAAAAAATACGTTACTTTTTTTTAAATAATTGACATTTAATAAGTAAATTATAACGATGTTCAATGTAAATTTTGTTATCCTTTCACCGTTAGAGATTATTTGACCAAGTGAAAAAGAAAATATAAACGAAAACTAAAACTAAAGTTAAAGTTAGAAAAAGTTTGTGAATTTGATATAATGTTTAGTAGTTGTTGTATGTAACATTTCAATTTTTGAAATGTTAAAGGTTATTAACCATTGATAAAATTCAAAATTTATCATAACACGAAACGTATTTGATGAGGAAGCTTCAGGTAAGTTTTTTAGATCAGAGGCAGCTGAAGTAGTTGCTTGGGGTTTGGCAGCAATGGTGCAGAGGGATTTAGTGATGTTGATGATGGATGTAGAGCTATTTGGAGGGTGGAACTCTAGCTCAGAGGACCTTCACGGGAAGGAAGTTAGGTGGAGAGGAAAAGCTCAATTTAGAGGTGACTTTTGGTTAGAGTTTGGGTGCTGGAAATGCTTCAGCATGGTAAACTCATTTCATTCAAAAGTGAGTTTACAAAGAGGAGGTGGGTGAATTTATAGGAGATTCACCCTTCCTGATACAATGCTGATCATCAGCCATGATCTATGAATCTAATGCCACGTATAGGGAAGCAAATATGGTGTTGGGTTCATGAAAAACACATGATCCATGCATTGAAATAGCTGGCTAAAGGAAGTCGCGCTCGAGCGCTCCACAGTCCTCGCTCAAGCGTGCGATGATCTTTCTGGATTTTGTGAAGCAGCACGTACTGGCTGATTGGCGCTCAGACGCCTCTTGGTTGCGCTCAGGTGCCTCTTGGTTGCGCTCAAACGCGCGATGGTCATCCTACAAAGTATTCCAAGGTGTGTTGGCTTGTTTCCAAGGTCCTTGTAATGCCTTATTTGTCATTCTTCTAGTGATGGGTCCTTAACTAATTGATGGGCTTGAACCCAAGTCATCATCTCTTCCCATTTGCGAAGGATTTGTCCTCAAATCTGGTGGGTCGTTTTGATTATGAGGACTTATTTTTGCTGACTTCACAAGAATTCCTCCTAGGTCAAATGTCCATCTGCAGTAAGCATCAAACATATCTCGAATTGATTTATTTGACCCATTAAAATATATAAAATAATATGTTTAGAAGAGGGTTTCCTGGTTTTGCAATTTTCAAATTTAATACAACAAAGAAACTTTGCTTCTTTTGAAATTTTATTTTTGCCTTGAGTTAGTGGTATCCATAAAGGTAACCGTAACTCAAGTTGTGAATTGCCAGGTCTTGAAAGTTGTGAATTATGAAAATATGAAATGACAATTGCTCTGAAAGACAAGTTAAATTTTGAAAACTTAAGGATAGATGGAGAAAAGTTAAAGGATAGAAAACCTCCCCTTAAGAGTCTTGGTTCTATGAGGAGTGTGGGAGGAGGTTGTGTTTTTAGTTATTCTTTCTCCCTTATCTCTTGTTCTCTTCTTTCATATTTTTTTATTCTCTCTTTTTTCCTTCTTCTCGCTTCTCTTTCCTCTTGCTCTCTGCTTTCTTGATCTATTTTCTCTTGTTGTCTTTTCTCTTG
This sequence comes from Vigna angularis, assembly GCF_016808095.1. NCBI lineage: Eukaryota > Viridiplantae > Streptophyta > Magnoliopsida > Fabales > Fabaceae > Vigna > Vigna angularis. The sequence goes on along the minus strand of NC_068976.1, from coordinate 4,112,523 downwards.
CTTTCTTCTTCTTCTTCTCTTTCCTCTTGCTCTCTTCTTTCTTGTTCTCTTTTCTCTTCTTCTTCTCTTTCCTTTTGCTCTCCTTTTCTTCTTTCTCTTTCTATTTCTCTTCTTTTCTCTTCTTCTCTTCTCTTTTCTTCTTCTCTTCTTCTCTTCTTTTCTTTTTTTCTCTTTTCTCTCTTTCTTCCTTTTCTCTTATCTCTTGTTCTCTTTTCTCTCTTTCTTCCTTTTCTCTTATCTCTTGTTCCCTTGCTAATAACGGTTGAAAAAACCGTTATCTGTGACGTAATTCAGATGCTAAATGCACCCTTGTCTACTTAGAAACTTGGTTGAAATAATGTTTTTGCTTTAGTTTTGTGAATAAGAGAATTGAGGTTATACTTAACGATTTTATTACTAAATTCCCCTAATCTTGTAGGTTAATGGAGTGATTTGGAAGAGGAGCATAAGTATGAAGGAGTCAGAACTCAAGGAGCGAGCAGAACTACAGAAAAAGAGGAAAAAACGCAATGCTGGAAAAAGTTGTCCAAGCTTGAGCGGCCCTTTCAGGGGGCGGAGTGCCAAAAGTTGTTGTCCAAAGCTTGGGCGCCCTTTTAGGGGCGCTGAGCGCCAGAATATGTGCCGCAGCACGCTCGAGCGCCCTAAGTGGGGCGCTGAGCGCCAGTGAGATGGGCATGGGCTTTGTTTCTGTTTTGATTCCGCTTTATATAAAGGACCCAGACGCCCTAGGTTTTGTATCTTTGGCAAAGGAGGCGCAACAACACACTCTTCCACTCTTTGAAGGCAGATTTGGATGCGGGAGCTTCCATCTTCAACTTTTAGGGTTTTCCTATCTCATTCTTCTCCATTGTACATCTAGTTTCACCATGACAATGGGGAACTAACTTCTATTTGTTGTTGGGGGATGATGTAACCTTGTGAACTTTCATGTATTTGAATTGATTCTTAATAATATATGCTTCTTTCATTAATTGTTAGGATAATTCTTTTGTGATCAATGATTGCTTTGTTTAACTCATTCATAGCGTGATATATGAATTGCATGAGTGTTGGGAGGTTCCTTACAATTCAGGGTTTTTGTAGAATTACTCCCAAGATCAGTATTTCTTAGGGATGGGGGTATGAGTCTTGGTTGTCTTAAGCTCCTGATCTTCAGTATTAGGAATGCTAGGAATCGTATGAACTAGTAATTAAGGATAGACTTTCTTCACTGAGGTATCGAGTTTTAACTAATTTAGTGAGTGACGTTGACTTTAATGAAAGAAGAAGAATTCTTATATACATGAGAGTAAACTTGGTGAAATCTAATCCCAACAACATATTCATCTCATAACATAAACATCATCCGTTCATCGATGTGCTACTCTTCAATTGATCAAAACTGCATTCATATTTAATTTTTTGTATTTGCATTCTAAACCAATGATTTTGTTCCCTTTTAAGTCTTAATTAATCGAGTTATTAGACGACGGTCTAGTGGCGAGAGTCTCTTGGTACACGATACTTGGTCTTACCATTTTATATTACTTGTACGATCTGGTACACTTGCCGGTGACTTAAAAAGTTTTTGGCGCCGTTGTCGGGGACTCACGGTTTAAACTATTCTATTTGTGTGATTCTTGATTAACTTTGACTTTATTTTTTATTTTAGTCTTGTGTTTTGTTTTGTTTTTATTTTTTTGTGCTAACAGTGTTTTCTAGGGTTTTGTGTTTAGCGCATGCAAGGTGAACTTCAGACAAGAAGTAAACTATATGGGCACTCAATTCCACCAAGGTAATTTCAATCATGGGTGGTTACCTCATCCGAGCATGGGACAAAGTCAATTTGGGCAAGCTACAAGACAATTCAATAGACCACCACAACAACAACAACAATGACAAGAACAATCCTCTCTTTCAAAAGTTGATGCAGATGTCTGTATCTCATCATAAAAACACTGAAGCGGCACTCAGAAGGATGCGGATGCAGATTGGTCACCTAGTTCAAAAGATGGAAGATTTTGGGGGTAATATGAAAGTTAACCCTAGAGAGGAGTGCAAAGTCGTTGTTACTAGAAATGGCAGAATTTTAGATGAGAGAAAAAATAGAGAGAAAAGAAGAAGAAATATTGAGTGAAAAAGAGAAAGATGTAGAGGAAGAGAAAGAAAAAGAAGAGAGTGAGAGAAAAGAAAAAGAAGAGAGTGAGAGAAAAGAAAAGGAAAAAGAGAGAGTAGTAGAGAGAAAAGAGAAAGTTGAGTCAAAAGAGAAAGAAGAGAAAGAAGAAAGAAAAAGTGAGGTTGAAAGAAAGAGAGAAAAGAAGAATGTGGAAGAAGAGAGAAAAGAAAAAGAAGAGGTTGAGAGAAAAAAGAAAGAATTATATGAAAAACCCCTCCCTTACCCAAAGAAATATTCTAGGAAGGAGAAGGAAAAACAGTTTGAGCGTTTTAAAGAAATCTTCAAGAAATTGGAGATTAAAATTCCTGTGCGTGAGACATTGCAACATGTTCTTGGTTATGTTAAATTCCTGAAGAAATTCAACAAAAAGAAAAAATATCCAGAAAAGGAAACAAGTGAGGTACATGGCAATTGCAGTGTGATCTTGCAGAAGACACTTCCTCCAAAGGTTAAAGATCCGGGAAGTTTCACTATTCCCTGCACTATTGGGAGTCATGAAATAGGGAAAGCCCTAATTGATTTAGGGTTCAATATCAATTTGATGCCCTTATCTGTACTTGAGAAGATTGGTGGTCTTGAAGTCAAGCCTACAAAGATGACTTTGTAAATGGCAGATGGATCCATTAAGAAGCCCTATGGTGTGGTGGAAGATGTAGTGGTTCGAATAGACAACCTTAGATTCCTATTGGGTTTTGTGGTGATGAAGATGGAGGAAGATGTGGAGATCCCTATTATTCTTGGAAGGCCATTCATGAAAATGGTTAAGCTTATAATCAATATTGATGATGGAACTATATCACTCAAAGACCAAGAAGAGGAGGTGATATTCAACGTCTTCAATGCTGAGCAGCAGATCCAAGTGAAGAAGACTAGTCTCAAAGCTGCATGTGAAGATGCACCAGGGACTAGTACAAAAGCTGCTAAGCCAAGCAAGAAAGGTAAAAAAAATTTCTTATCACAAGTGAAGGAAGAAGAAAAAGGCAGCAAAGGAAAAAGTGTTCATCAACACTCTTTGGTCAAACATGAAGAACTCAAACCAGGCATACCAATGAGATTCAACAACAAATTTTGGGTTGTGAAAGAACTTAAAGTTGATGGACTGATAGAGATTGAAGCTCCAATTTCAAAAAGAGTCAAGAAGTGAACAGGAAGCTGCTGAAGATAAGTTGGTGCGGAGAAAGACAGGAAAACACCAAGATTAAAGATGTGACGGGAGCTTGATGGTGTCTAGCTAATGACGTTAAAGAAGCGCTTAGAGAGAGGCAACCCAATTTCTGATTTTTCTTTTTTATTGATTATTTATGTGGTTTGGATTTGATTTTTCTTTGTGTGTTTGAGTTTTTTTTAGGTTATATGCTGCTTCTGATGGTAGTGATGACAACATCTACTGATGGATGCTAGGAGGACTCAGATAACAACATTTACTGATGGATGTTGCTATGATAAGAATGAGGGATAATAACATCTACTGATGGATGCTATGTGATTAAGCATCTACTGATGGATGCTATGAGGTTAGACATCTACTGATGGGTGTAATGTTAGTGTCCACTGATGGATGCTGGAAGATTCGTATGATAATGTCTACTGATGGATGCTATTTTTCCTTTAGAACAGGATTTCTTTTATTTTTATGTTTATTGTTTTTATTGTTTTCATTGTTGAAATATATTTTGATTCTGTTTTTATCGCTTTGTTTTGATTGTAGTATATGTTGATGTACTTGGCTTGAATTAACTATGCTATAATGGTTTGATTATGACCTGTTGTGTGATAAGTATTGCTTTATGATGCTCTATTATATTGATTGATGTTGAGGTGATACATGATGTGCTTATATATAGGTGATGGCTCATAGTTTGTATGAAACAGATGCTTGAGGTAAAATGTGATTGAGATACTGAGCAGGATGTTTATCTAAATTCTAGAACTTGAGAGTTAACCTGTGTGAGGTTTAGGGTTCCGAGTTTTTTTGAATAATTGCTATTACTTTGAAAGCATGAATGATTTTGCCCAAATTTTCTGTGATTGAACTACTTGCTTGCATGTTTCATATGATCAAGGCCATCTGTTGTTATCCCTTTTTAGCCTTCACATGATTTTAACCTACTAAAAGAGAACAATTTCTTCTAACCTTTGAACCTTGAGCCTTAAGCATGTTTTGAAAACCCTTTTTGAAAATCTTTACCTTGAGTTAAGCTGAGAACATTTGTGGGGTATTGATGAAGGTTCAAGTTTAGGGTTACTAGGAATCTTGACAAAAGAAATAAAAAGAAAAAACATTGAGCTACGCAGTGAGCAATTGAAAAGCAAAAGCAAAGAAAAATGAAAAGAAAAGAAAAGAAAAGCTCAATGCAAGGGAAAGTTGGGAATAAGTGAAGATGGTTCTGGGAAAGAGAGGGTGTGTGTGAATGATGAAATCATGAATGACTCTCTTAACTCAAGGATTTTGTTGTCCGGAAAAACCAACTTTCTTCTTAGCCCAGCCAAGTTACAAGCCCTGAAAAGACCTTGTGATGAAAACTTGCTTGTGAGTATGTTTGATTGTGGTTAAAATGAAAGGCAAAGTTAATTTATGTGACATTGTGATAGCAGAGTGAAAGAGACACCTACACCTCATTATACACCTTTGAGTTTGAGTAATACACTTTTCAGTGCTTGAGTGATACACTTTTGAGTGCTTGAGTGAAACACTTTCCTTGGTGAGGAGTTGTTATTTGAATTTATGATTACGTCTTTGCTTGGTTGATTGATCATTCTTAAGGATAACATCTATTGAAATATATGAGCACCATAGTGAATTTGAATGAATTAAGGCATTTGTACATCTTGACTGACATCTTTACGATGAGTTGATAAAAGTGATTACCTATGGAAGAAAAAGTTTTGAAAAATGTTGAACCATTGTAGTAATTGTTTTGAAGAGCTAAGTTACATTTTTGTTTTGCTTGAGGACAAGCAAAGTTCTAAGTTTGGGGTTGTGATAACGGTTGAAAATACCGTTATCTGTGACGTAATTCTGATTCTAAATGCACCCTTTTCTACTTAGAAACCTTCTTGAAATCATGTTTTTGCTTTAGTTTTGTGAATAAGAGAATTGAGGTTATACTTAATGATTTTATTACTAAATTTCCCTAATCTTGTAGGTTAATGGAGTGATTTGGAAGAGGAGCAAAAGTATGAAGGAGTCGGAACTCAAGGAGCGAGCAGAATTGCAGAAAAAGAGGAAAAAACACAGTGCTTAAAAAAGCTATCCAAGCCTGAGCGCCCCTTTTAGGGGGGCTGAGCGCCAGAAGTTTATGTCCAAAGCTTGGGCACCCTTTTAGGGGCGCTGAGCGCCAGAATATGTGCTCTAGCACGCCCGAGCGCCCTAAGTGGGGTGTTGAGCGCCAGCGAGATGGGCCTGGGCTTTGTTTCTGTTTTGATTCCGCTCTATTTAAAGGACCCAGACGCCCTAGGTTTTGTATCTTTGGCAGAGGAGGCGCAACAACACACTCTTCCACTCTTTGAAGGCGGATTTGGATGCGGGAGCTTCCATCTTCAACTTTTAGGGGTTTTCTATCTCATTCTTCTCCATTGTACATCTAGTTTCACCTTGACAATGGGGAACTAACTTCTAGTTGTTGTTGGGGGATGATGTAACCTTGTGAACTCTCATTTTTTTGAATTGATTCTTAATAATATATGCTTATTTCATTAATTATTAGGGTAATTCTTCTGTGATCAATACTTGCTTTGTTTAACTCATTCATAGCGTGATGTATTTATTGAATGAGTGTCGGGAGGTTCCTTACAATTCAGGTTCTTGTAGAATTACTCCCAAGAGTAGTATTTCTTAGGGATGGGGGTATGAGTCTTGGTTGTCTTAAGCTCCTGATCTTCAGAATTAATTATTAGGAATGTTAGGAATCATATGAACTAGTAATTAAGGATAGACTTTCTTCACCGAGGGATCGGGTTTTAAGTAATTTAGTGAGTGACGTTGACTTTAATGAAAGAAGAAGAATTCTTATATACATGAGAGTAAACTTAGTGAAATCTAACCCCAACAACATATTCATCTCATAACATAAACATGACCCGTTCATCGCTGTGCTACTCTTCAATTGATCAAAACTGCATTCATATTTAATTTTCTGTATTTGCATTCTAAACCAATGATTTCATTCCCTTTTAAGTCTTAATTAATCGAGTTATCACACGACTGTCCAGTGTCGCGAGTCTCTGGGACACCGTACTTGGTCTTACCATTTTATATTACTTGTATGATCCGATACACTTTCCAGTGACTTAACACTTGCCCCTTGCTCTCTTCTCTCTTGCTCTTTTCTTGTCTATTCTTCTTTTCTCTTTCTTTATTCTTCTCTTCTTCTCTCTTCTTCTCTTCTCTCTTGTGATTCCTTATGTGCTCTCTCAATTTTTCTTTTACTTGTCTCATTCATGAGCATCAAAAGTTTTTCTCTAAACTCATGCTCCCTACGAGAAAACCTGCTTAAATTTTTAATGAATGCCTTGCCTTCTTTCAAACGAAGGAGGAAGATGGGTGCTTCTCATGCAATCTTTTAATTCACTCCAATCATGGATGGGGGATTTTCTTCCGTGTCTAACACTGATTTGCTTGTTATCCCATTACTCTCTTGTATAATCTTCAAATTGGGAAGTGTATAAACTAAGGAAATAGGATTTACTATTGCTAGCAAAGAATGGATGTAACTCATCAATTTTCTTCTCCCAAACTAAATATGATAACGCACTGATTTTCCTACCAAAAAATGGGATATCTCTTCAAGCTTGATAATACACTCCACTCATGTTCTTATTTTGCTCATGTCTTAGTCGCCATAAATTGAGCTCTCTAAGTTCTTGTTGTTTCAAAGTGATGATTTCCTCAAAATGACGCTCTAAATGGTGAGAAAACATATTTTAATTTCAAAAGTGATTTCCTAAATTGAAAAGGTTTAAGATTTCACCAAAAGACAGTTCCGAAGTAAGAAAGGTGAGCCAATGGCTACTTAAGTACCAAGTCTTGCATAACCAGAATGTCTAACGTTACTTACATGATCAATTTTCAAAATAAGATTCACTATTGAATTTAAAAAGTGGACTCAAACAACCAAAGGTTAAAACATCTAGACTCCTAATTGCGGACTTGTAGGACTTTTCCTAAGCGCTTAAAAGAACTGAAAGAAGTGAGGTCCCTTGGGTGAGGCTTGGAACTTTGGATCCAAGACACCCTCACCGTCTACCAATTTTAATGAGATTAAGAACAAAAGTTTGCAAGTGATGGAAGAACACTTGTGAATTCTTCCAAATCACTTGCTTAATGGCCAATTACAGGCATTTGCAAAGCAAATGAATTCAAAAAAGGAAATGGGAAGTAAATGATGTGTGGCAGCTTTGGCTTCTCTCAAAGGATTGAACTATGGTAGTTCACGACAAATCTCACAGCTACTGTGGTAATGAGTTACTACTGCAGTACCCAGAAAATGTGCAGAACAGTTAAAGACGTGGTTCTGCTGCACCAAAAATCAACTCCAAAGTTCATCTTTCCTTGCTACCAGTATTGTAGGACCATCTGAGATAGTTCTGCGCTCAAAATAAAGCTCACACAGACCACCATCAAGTGATTAAATTGTAATAAAATTAGTCCTGCTGCTGCCAGAAAATGCTAAACTAGAATGCACCACTAAACTTTTATCAAACAGTTTATGTGCAGGAATTTCAACAACTAAAAGCAAGCAATTAAAAGGGATTCCAAGAACAGAGGCACTCAAAAGGATCCTTGGAAATGCTCTAGATTAGATTCAGAAAGCAAGAAAACATTTACAAGTTGCATAAGATCAAATTCAAGCTCAATTGAGAATTAGGCAAAACTGTTTGTGAAAATGCCTGAATGAAAAATACTGAAACTAGTGCATCAAGTATAAATCATAACTGGCACGAGTTTGGTGATAGATGAAGACTCTAAGCGAATCGATGAGAAGACATGAAATCGAGAGTAGCTCGAGCTGACGAACCGAAGAAACAATCGAGAAAGCAATTTGAACCGTGAACCCGTAGGTTTGGTATCGAAGAAGCAACGAAAGACGAACACGGAGGCAACCTTAGATTTAGTGGTTTGATCGGGATAGATTCTAGGGTTGGGCTTTTGGAAGGTTTTAAACGGTGAACAGAGAGGATTCACCGATTGAATCGATGGAATGGAATAGATCTTAGTTTTAATCGGTCAAGAGTGAGGGTAGGGTTCGGTGAGGGTGAGATCTTGAGAGAAAAGCAAAGACGATGGTGAAAGTGTGAAGAGTAGGGTGCTAACCGTGGCTGGTGGATGAAGATCTCTTGAGAGAGAGATGGATGACGCGATGAAGACGAGAATGAGGAATGACGTGATTCTCTGAGGTGCGAGAATGAAACGTGGCTGATAAGGCTGATGACACAAGCCACGGGGAAGCTACAGATTGGTGAGAGTGGCGTGAGATGGATGCCACGGTGGAGGAGTGAGAAACTGATGAGAGTAAATGAAAATGGTAGATGTGAATGGAAGGTGGCCAGAGAGAATCCCTTGGATTCTCTAGCCATGACTTTCAAGGTAGAATATTTCTAGAGTAATCTCTATAGAATGACAATTCATTATGCTCAAAAGTTATTTACAAGAGGTTGTGGCATGTTTATATATAGGACTAAAAGTCCCTCCTATCTACCACATGCCTAACACCTTTTACACATGCTTTAATAAAAATAAAAGAAATATTATACTAAGATAATTGGACTTGGGCCCCGTCTATCATCCCCTCCCCCTTGGAAAGAATTTGTCGTCAAATCTGATAGTGCTCCTGAGGACTTATTTTTTTTTGGCTTCACAAGAATTCCTCCTAGGTCAAATATCCATCTACAATAATCGTCAAACATATCTCTAATTAGTTTTATTTGATCCAATAATATATATATAGAGGAATATGTTTAGAAGAAGGTTTCTTTATTTTGAAATTTTTACTTTTAATATAACAAAGAAACATTTCTTCATTTGAAATTGTATTTGTATCTTGAGTTAGTGGTAACCATAAAGGTAACCATAACCCAAGTTGTGAATTGCCATATGTTGAAAGTTGTAACATTTTTAAAGATGGAATGGCAATTTCTTTGAAAGAAAAGTGAAATTTTAGAAATTGATAGATATATGGAGAAAAGTGAAAGGATAGAAAACCTCTCTTTAATAGTCTAGGTTCTATTATGTGTGTAGAAGGAGATGTTGCCCTTAGTTGCTTCTTTTCTTCCATTTCAATTTCTTCCTTTACTCGCTTTTCTTTTTCTTCACGCTCTTGTTTTTCTCTTCTTTCTTCCTCTTCTCTTCTCTCTTGCTCTCTTATTTCTTCCTCTTCTCTTGCTCTCTTCATTCTTCCTCTTCTCTTCTCTCTTGCTCTCTTCTTTCTTCCTCTTCTCGTCTCTCTTTTTCTCTTCTTCTCTCTTTTTCTATTCTTCTCTCTTCTTCTCACTTCTTCTCTCTCTATCCTTTCTCTTCTTTCTTGTAATTACTTATATGCTCTCTCAATTTTTCTTTTACTTGCCTCATTCATGAATATCATAAGTTTTTCTCTAAACTCTCTTTCCATATGATGAAACATGTCTATATTTTTAAGAAATGATTTTTTTGTGTAACGTCAAAAGAAAATAATAATAAAATTTGGTTGATCTATAACCTTTGATTGGTGAAATTATGTTGAGTTTCTACTCGTTATGGGAAAGATGAGATCATAAGAAGAGTATTATATCTGACAATATGTTTATTTTATTTTGGATATTGACACGAAAATGGGTTATTATCAATTTATGATTAGAGAACAAACATGATTCAGTGAGGTGGATGAAATGATATGATTTATTGATTTTAGGAAATGTTGGAGTGAATATAAGCAATCATTAATTATGAAATGATGTTTACTACCAGGAGTAGTATATTTGGTTTATATCATGAGACCTTGATATGAGCAGAGTAACCCATAAGGTTTATGAAAGCAGGCAGAGAGTGGTCTAACCATAAGGATTTGACATAAACATATTACTCATAAGTCTTATAGAAGCAAGAAGAGAACGGTTTAACCATAAGGCTTCAGAAAGTAAAACATAGTATATGGGTAAGGTGTTAAGACCTCGGTAAGTGTACCGAATCGTATCAAGTAATAATAAATGGTAAGACCAAGTATCGTTTCTCAAGAGACTTATGACACTAAACAATCATGTAATTACTTAACTAATTAAGTCTTTGAAGAACAATTTAGGGTTTTTTAAATGTAAAAACAAGAAAGTAAATATGAATGCAATTTTGATCAATTGAAGAGAAACGCAAAAGTGAATGATGATGTTGGTACTATGAGATGAAGATGTTGTTGGGGTTTAGATTTCACCTAATCACTCTCATGCATATAAGAATTCTTCTTTTTTATTAAATGTCAATGTCACTTTCTAAATTACTTAGAACCCGATGTCTCGGCGAAAGAAGCCTATCCTTAATTACTAGACCACAATGTCTTGCATCCCTAATAATTAATTTTGCATTACGAACGAAAGCTTAAGACAACCAAGTGTTCTATCCCTATGTCTAGGCAATAGTTCCCTTGGGAGAAATTCCCCAGTTCTAGGTTTTTAGGTATTTGTCAATAACAAAGAAAACCAAAAATCATGCCATGAATGAGTTAAACATAACAAGCATAGAGCAAAGGAGAATAACTCTGACAATTAATGAAAGAAACATATATAAATCGGAATCAATTCAAATAAATGAGAGTTTAGAGGTTACATCTTCCCTAACAACAAATGAATTTAGTTCCCCATTGTCATGGAGAAACTAGATGTACAATGGAATGAGAATCAAAGATAAACCTTAAAAATCGAAGAGGAGAGCTTCCGCATCCACTTCTGCCTCTAGAGAGTCGAAGAAGTCTGAATTTGCGTCCTTCTGTCAAAAGATACTCCCTCTAAAACGTGCAAGTCCTTAAATAAAGCCAAATTGAATCATGGGCCAACGTCGCCAACGCTCAGCGCCCCTACTTAGGGCGCCCAAGCGAGCTTGCGAGAGAAGTAGCACTCAGCGCTAAGGGCCGATGCGAGACATCCTGCGCTAAGGGCCCTAGAAAGGAGCAACCAGGCGTCTTGCGACCTTCTGTAGCCTTCTTTTCTAGTGGTTTTTCTATCCTTTCTGAGTTCCAACTCCTTGATATTTTAACTCCTCTTCCAATTCATTCCAATTTCCTACAAAATCAAGGGAATTTAGTGATAAATCCTCAAGTATAACCTCAACTCTCTTATTCACAAAAATAAGCAAGAGATCCAGCAAGTTTCTAAGTCAAAAATGGTTCATTTATTATCAAAATTGAATCCCAAATAATGGTGAAATCAACCGTTATCATAAGGCTTAAGGAAGTAGACAAAGAGCGGTCTGACCATAAGGCTTCGTGAGTAAGCATAGTATACTTGTAAGGTTTATGAAAATGAGAAGGATGATTTTAAAAGAAGTTAAGGAAAAATGAATTAATGACATCGAGATAATTGTGTTTATAAATTATAATAATACATGATTGAATTATATATTATAAATAAGTTTAATGATTGTATGTTATGGTTAGCTCACTCTTATTTGTTTGTGCTATGATTGTATAACTCATGTTATACGTGAGCAGATAATGTTGCAAATACGATTGAAAAAGCATAGAGATGATGAGAGACATGCTGGGAAAAACTTTCAGGGATTTTTGTAAAAAAAAAATATTGTATTGGAAAAATATGATGTGTAAGACTTGTAAGTTTAATTTCGAACTTATGTTAAGTGGTGAAGACTATATTGTTTAAAGTTTGTAAGTTTGTAACCGTACTTTGGTTGAATTGAAATAAAGTTTGGTTGTTTATATCAAATATCGAATTAATTTAGTTTTTACTACTAGTAATACCCTTAAATTATTTGGGTGTTACATTTCATAGCTCCTCAAGCTTGGTTCACGTCCATTCTTCATCAAATTCGTCATTTTCACCAAAATGAACTGTGATAATCGATTATCACTTAAGATAATCGATTATCTCACCGAAATTTACCCCGAAACATCACACAAGAAGGGATAATCGATTATTCCCGAAACCACACTCAAAACCAACGTGTAGATAATCGATTATAACTAATGATAATCGATTATTATCAAATCGAAACACATCCTAGACATGATTTAAGCATTCAAACATACATAAATCAACCCTAGATCACGTGGAAACATAGTTAACACATCATACATGCATTCAAGCATCACATTCTCATGTAAACATACTCAAACACATATAATACATCACTTGAATCGTCTAGATCCAATCATTGACATGTTATACCCCCAATAATAGGGTGCAAAAGAGTTTCCGATAAAAACACCAAATAGAGTTTTTAATCAGTCAAACTAACTAAGCATAATGGTTACAAATGAGAACCAAGAAGATGAAACTTCTCCAAAATAGAGCTGCTAATGCGAGGCTGTTTACTCCCAAACTAGAGTTCCTATTGAAGATCTGAATAGTCGGAATGAAGAACCATACGTTTGGAACCTACTGTCCAGAAATCAGCCCGATCCAACGGTGAACGACTTCACAACGACGAAAACACCAGTGTAGATTTTATGAAATTCTCCAAAACAGAGCTACTAATGCGAGACTGTTTTCTCCAAAACTAGACCTCCAATTGATGATCCGAACGGTCAAATTGAAGAACCATACGTCTGGACCCCATTGTCCAAAAATCAGCCCAATCCAAGATGAATAACTGCACAACGACAAAAACATCAGTGTAGGTTTTATGTTATACGGGAATGAGTTCTTCTCTTCCTTTCTCTCTCACTTGGATTTTCCCTCTCTTCAAATGACTCTAATGTGCCATACTAATCTGACTCATCTACACCAATATAAAATGAGACATAATAGTCCACATTATTGGGCCTATTCTTCACATAAGAAGGGAGCCTAATGACCTAACACTTACAACCTATATTTACATGGAAACCCTCAAGCATCATAATTGTGTTCTCCCTTAGCATCAAACCCTTTTTTGGGATAACTCAACAAGACATACATAATATATTCATAGGGAAAACTCATCACAAATATTACATAAACTCTATGTCCATTCATATAAAAACTTTTACCCAACAATAACCACAGATAATCATAATCATATACACATGTATCAAAACAAGGATTATCAATCAAGATAATCAAGAACACATATAACATACAACCATAAACAAACAAAGGTAAGTTTCCCCACATTGGTTAATCATAAGGCTTTATCTACAATCCTAAAACACCATCAATCTTCCTTTACACTAAGAGTTTTTCGTTGCTCTCTCTCTTCTTCTCCCAAAACATTAATATCCTCTCTTCCTCTGTTTTCTCTCTTTGATTTAGAGTTTCTAAATACCAAACCACTCCTTAATTAATTTCTACATATATTAATTAAAGGTAAAAGATCCTTTTGTTCCTAGGCAAAAATATAAAATTAAAGAAATAACATAACAATTACGTTCTACCAAATATACACTCAAGAACACTAATTTTCGAACAAACACCAATAGTCTCAAAACTATTTTATTTTTAAAATTCTTATTTTCCCGGATCTTAACTGAAAAAATTTAATTATATTTTAATATATTTAGAAAATAGTTTATAAAATAAACGTTAAAAAATATATAAATGTAAAATATATTTTTAAAAAATATAAATTAAAATAAAAATTTAAAGTAAATAAAAAATTATTATAAATTCTTAATATACAAATAACTAAAATAATTATTTCATTTGATGCTAAAATTTAAGGTGATTAATTTTATTTATTTATTATTTTAATATTTGTTTTTAATTATTTATCTGTCAAATTGAGCTCGTCACTAGTGTAGAAAAGACTTTAGACGTCTGTTATTTTTGGCTTTTAACTTCTGATCTCTGTCTAACGTCTATATGGGTGTCGTTAATGAGACGTCGGACCCTTTAGGTCAGACGTCTATATAGACGTCGGACCTATACAGGTCAGACGTCTATATAAACGTCCGATCCATACAGGTCAGACGTCTCTAAGGTTGCTCCTGACTCATGGTGATTCGAGTTTCAACTTTCTAATTTAGTTGAAGAGAATGTATTATACATTTTGTTTATTGGATGGTTTTAAAAACATAGTGGAGGGAATTGGAGGAGTGCAAAATGCAAGAAATCGCCAGCGAAGAACACCGCCCAAGGACACGAGAATAACTGCACCAAAACCCAACGAAAACGCATTTTAATTAGTTCACATTAAAGATAATGCATCAAAGAGTGATGTAATCGGAGTAAAATTAATTTAAAACGGTGCAAAAGTGAGAAAATGAACCTGAAAAGTGTAACCCGTAGAGAGAAAACACGACGAAGATGATGAACAATGAGTGCACGTAACGGTTGTCTCGCGTTCGCGGTGTTTTAATGCCGACATTTAGACGTCGGTTCCCGTAATAACATACGTCTAAAGTGCTTTAAAAGTTGGAGTGGCGTGATTAGACGTCTAAATGGAGTCAAAAAGTGACTTTTTAAATTTCGGGGTTGTGTATTTAGACGTCGGTTCCCCCGATAACAGACGTCTAAAGTGCTTTAGAAGTCGGAGTGGCGGGATCAGACATCTAAATGGAGTCAAAAAGTGATGTATTTAGATGTCGGTTCCCCTGATAACAGACGTCTAAAGTGCTTTAGAAGTCGGAGTGGCAGGATCAGACGTCTAAATGGAGTCAAAAGATGACTTTTTAAATTCTTGGGTTGTGTATTTAGACGTCGGTTCCCCCGATAACAGACGTCTAAAGTGCTTTAGAAGTCGGAGTGGCGGGATCAGACGTCTAAATGGAGTCAAAAAGTGACTTTTTAAATTCTTGGGTTGCGCATTTAGACGTCAGTTCCCCCAATAACAGACGTCTAAAGTGCTTTAGAAGTCGAAGTGGCGGGATCAGACGTCTAAATGGTGTCAAAAAGTGACTTTTTAAATTTCTGGGTTGTGTATTTAGATGTCGGTTCCTCAATAACAAACGTCTAAAGTGCTTTAGAAGTCGGTTCCCCCATAACAGACGTCTAAATAGAATAAAAAATTATTTTTTTTATCTTTTTCGTTTAGTTTTGGCGTCTATTTGGGGGAGCCGACTTATATGAGTATTTAGACATCGGGCCCCTCCATAGCCGACGTCTAAATAGTTGTTTTATTTATGAAAAATGTCACTGGTCAATTTTTACGTTGGATATTCGAGGGTCAGACATCTAAAGGATGACATTAAAGGTCTTTTTTGTACTAGTGCGTTTTAAAATATTATATTATACTTATATATTTAATTAATTTATCGTTTTTCTTTTGCAGTTTAGCATAAACAATTTTATTCACATTTCATTCTTGATTTATCATGTGTTTATTCTTCTTAAAGTTTGTACTTTCTCAATTTTTCTTCTTACACATTAAACATGCTCTCTTTTTTTGGTCTTTTGAAACAAACATAAGTGATTAGTATAGAGTTTGTGTACATGTAAAGTTTTGTTTCTTTCAATTATCACATTCGGTTGAAGAGTTCTTGGTGGATATAGAAATATGAATTATGCCTTTTTAAACCCTCTCATAATCACTCGTAATGTCTCAGATGTAAAATCCTTTATTCATATGTATTTTCTTAATAATTTTCAAAACACTCTTTAAATCCACTTTTATAGTTAAAGAAGAATACTCGTGTAAATATTTTGTAGTTGTCTAGCATAACCCGTTCGTACTTATTTCCTTTTAAACTCAATGTTTTAATTCGTCCGAATAGATCTATGTGGAATAGTTACTAGACCTAGAAGTGAAAACCCTTATACTTGGTTTGAAAGATTTTTTAATTTTTTTTCCTTTTTGTTAGGTCTAGCAAAATAAATTATTAACACAAAAATAATTTATTATGTTATTAAATTTACATCTAAGATATAAGTAACTAGCATAAAAATTGACATGGTGGTGACATTTTTGTAATATGAGCATTAAACTTAAAAAAATGTTTTTATGTCTAACGCTTATAGGTAAAAAATAAACATATATAATATGCATAAATTTACGTCTAACCTATAAGCATCAAATGTATTTTTTTTATGTTTGACGTTTACAGGTTAAACTTAAATGCATTTAAAAAAAACCTACCGCGTCTATTTCTCTTCACTTTTCTCCCTTGCATGAAGCTTCCTCTTAACACCCACTATCATTTTGTGTTAGTCAAGACCTCCATTAAAAGTTGTATTTTTGGTCATTCTCGTGTGCGATTCACATAGAAACATCTTTCTCTTCATATATATTTTTTGCATTAAGATTAGTTTCTTATCTTTCTTGCTATAGTGTTGGCATGCATAACTATTTTTGGGGAACTCAGTCATTGTTATGTATGAATGTCCTCCTTGTTTGTCTTGACTATGAGTTTTATGATTTTTTTGTTTATATTAGATGCTTGATTAATTTTAGACTGATTAGATTAAGAAGAAGAGGGAAAAGGAGATAAAGAAGGGGAAGGAGAAGAAGAAGAAGAAGAAAAAGAGAATGAGAAGAAGAAGACGACGAAGAAGATATTTGGTGCAAATTAATAAAAAAAATTATGTAAATTTACGTCTATTATAAATGCAACAGACGTAAATTTACATATGTTCTTAAGTCACAGATAACTGACGTAATTTTCTTGACACTAAGTTGTCCTACAAAACTAACAAACAAAAGAGTGAACATGTCAATTTAAGTCAAGTCAACTAAGGTCAACAAGTCAAGTCAACATAAAACTAAACCAAAAGAAAGTGAAGAAAATCTCTTTCTAAACATGTTTCACTACAAAAAAAATGGTATTCAAGGGAGGTTATTTTGCAGAGGTTATAAAAACCCTCCGCAAATTAATATAATTTAATTTGGTTCTATTGAATTGTCAAAGGCCTAATAATAGCGGAGGTTTTAAGTTCTTTTTAAAGAGGTTCATAACTAACCAAATTATAATACATTTTTCTTTTTATTTTTTTTCGTTTTTCAGTCTTTTCCTTCCAAAATTTTATCTTACTTTATTTTTTCTCCAAATTCCTAAACCTAAACTTAACTTCATCAAACACTTTCTTTTTCTCATGTTCATCTACACTCTTTGAGCCGTCTTCCCATCACAACCATTCTCGACTAGGAAAAGCGTAATGACGACCCGCTGTAAAGTGCTGAGAAGGTGATCTTGTACAAGAGCTTGATGTCGCCTGTCATGAAGGTGGTGAGGAGTTCGGGGTCGACGTTGGACTAGACGAGGGAGTCGCAGACTTGGGAGACGCATATACAGTCGAAGGGGTTTTCAGTTCTAGGCTTTCCATTTTTGATTCAAAACTCAAATCTTAAAACTCTTCCCCAAACCTCTCTTTTAGGTTTAGGTTTCATGTTTCAGAGGCTTTACCTTTCACTAGTGTCCTCAAATTCGTGAAATCATAAAACCCTAATCGAAGATGAGACAATTCTCAAACGCCTCTGCACTTATCGCGGCCACAACGATATCGTTTGGTGTTGCAACGCCTTTCCATATTGATTTCACTTCCAATTCAACTTTTCAAAATTGTCTCTCACACTGATTGCTAATGGTGCAGGATATTCTGGTTAACTCATAACAGGGAGTGGGGATTATTGCTGCCCTGTACGTGTTTGATGAAATTCCTAAGTTGAGTGCAATACATTTTTGTTGCCCACCATCGTTCTTCTAATAAGAAACGCATTTTTATAGTGTAAGTGCTTTGTATGCAAATTTTGAACAATGCTACACCGTATTTTGGAAGGAGTGGTTGATGGGTCAGTAAGGGATGTATGGATCCCTCTTAAAAGAGTGTGTTCTGGAGAATTAAGACTTCGAATATCAATTAGAGTGGATGACCAAGAAGGACCGAAGGTGTGCTTATTCACTTTGAAATTAGTGATTCTTTCAACCATTTAGTCATTTTACTCACAACTTTTTTTCACTACTTGGATATTCATGCTAACAATTTTCAATGTACAGGGTTCGGGTTTTGGCTCAAGCAATGGATGGATTGAACTTGTCCTGGGAAGGGATTGTTATTTTCTATCTCAAAGGCATAAGTGATCCATATGTGAGGGTACACTACGAAAACTTTAAGAAACAGACAAAGTTTGGAATACTTTATCCTTGGTTTGTTTTTCATGAAATTGAATGTCAATGTAAGAGAATTTGGTTTCTAACTTAGTCCAATGACATCATGTGTTTCATATAGCCTATCTCAACTTCCTTTAGAATTTCTCAATTTCAAACTTTATATATTTTACTACATGTTTTGAAGAGAAATCTCTTACTTTTTTGTTCATATGTTATACCCTTGTCTTTATTATCTTTATTATGATTTTCATTTTATGTTGCTATTCTAAAACATTTTGTGAATTGGGGTTTACCAGATAAAACAAACGATGATCAAGTTCAGGTTCTTCATAGAGGATGGAAATCTTGACGGACTCTCTAGAACATTGAGTGAGCAAGAAACTCTATAGGATACACAACAAGGTTATCATAGATCATGTCGATCGCGTCATAAAGTTGAAGACTTGTCATGAAGTTGAAGACTTGGAGTAGAATAACAACTTTTAGGAATAACAACTTGTAGATAGTTGGAAGATGATAATGATAATAAATATTTATTTTTTCCAGCTTGTGTATTTTTTTAATATTTACATTGTAATTGTCAATTAATGTATTTTATGTTAAATCATTAATAAAATTAATTTTGGTTAATTTTTGTGTACTTTTCAAATTTATATATTTTATTTATTTTATTATTATAAAAAACAAATTTCACTAAATTAAGAAATTATAAATGTAGGTGGGTAATAATAAATAAAAGAGGTTTCAAACCTCCACAAAATAATAGTCATTAATAGAAGAGGTTAACACCCTCCACAAAAAAACCTCCGCAATATACCTCCAATACCAGGGGTCATGAAAAACCTCCGCAAATCGATTGTGGCGACTCTAACTGTGGGGGTTTGAAAAACCGCTGGAATTCATTTTGCAGAGGGTAAAAACCTTCGCAGATTGAAAAAAAAACCTCCACTAAATAACAGTTTTTTTGTAGTGTTTATTGTCCCTAGGCACGTGTCATGTGCCTCCATTCTTAGTAAGGGTGTGTTAAGTGTGTGTGTATGTGAGAATGTGTGTGTGTGTATGTGTGTGTATGTGTGTTAAGTGTGTGTATGTGAGAATGTGTGTGTGTGTTAAGTATGTGTGTGTGTATGTGAGTGTGTGTGTGTTATCAATTCTTTGATTATATAACTCTTGCAATATATATTAAATAAGTTAGGTGTCTAACAATACACATTAGTTGACCGTGTCCATATTTTGATTAAACGAGTCTAAAAAAACATATTAGACGAGTTTGTTATAACAATACTTATTAAACTAGTTTGTTTATACATTTATTTGTATTTTAGTGAGTCTACTCTATATACTTTTACCTATCCTTTATATTTTTAGACAGACTACTTTATTTTTGTCACATTTTATCCTTTGTATTTTTACAAAATTTCTATTTATAATTTTTATAAACATATACATTTATTTGTATTTTTAGTGAGTCTACTCTATATATTTTTACTTATTCTTTATATTTTTAGAGAGACTACTTTATTTTTGTACACATTTTATCCTTTGTATTTTTACAAAATTTCTATTTATATTTTTTATAAACATATTGAATTTTCTAAACTTATAAATCATTTTTTAAATTTATTCTATTCAAAACTTAATTATAAACTTAAAAATATTTATTATTTTTTTCTTATGTGTGAGTAAAGACAAGTTTAAAACTAGTTTATTCCAAAAGACCTAAACAAATATTAAATTAACATACAATATTCACTGTCAACATATACAACAAATTGTCCATACTATTTTACTAAGTTATTCTCACTTTGCGAGACTAGCTTGAGTTATAGCTTTTCAACTTTGCACTCTAACGAACAAGTATTGAAGGTGGAATTAATTCCCTTTCAAAATGACAATACTACTTTATTTAATTTAAAACATTAAAAACATAAAACTATAAAAGAAATCAACTCAATTAAATAAGTGCATGACAAAACATCATGACAACGCGTAAATGGTGAGATTCAACAAGAGAAATCTTAAGAAAAAAATAAAAAATATTTCAGATTGTCAAAAGCACAATTTTTTTTATTGATTATTTTAAAAAAAATTCAAATTTCTTGGACATTTAAGAGTTTAAACTTGTTTTAGATCCCAAAATCTTAATTTCAATAATGGGCTGAAATCACCAATATTGTAAAATTAGGATACTGAATATCTCTATTCTAAACTAGGAGACATAAAGTATAAATTTAAAGAAATAGGAAGATTGAAATTGTATTTGAACCTAAATTGTAGTTCACTCGTTTGATCCGTTCTTGATTACCTTATTTATTTATGAACATTTAGTTTTACACTATTCTTGACATATATACCGTTCCTACTTTTTCCCTCAATCTGTCTCTGTTTCTAACTTTTTTTTTTCTTTTTTCCTTTTAGCTTAAATCCATGTAAATCATGCCGACACATGTAATTGTCGAAACGCATCACTTTCTTTCTATTTTTATTATGCTCATTCCTTCATGCATTTGGGTCATACTCTGCGATTAAGCTCTTTAGGTTGGGACATTCGCTAAAGCCAATCCACGTCTCACGTGCCTCCTCCTATCCCATAACAAACGTAAGTCTATTAAAGACAAAAGTACCATAGTTAATTTTCTTCATTTGACTTGGGGAATAAACTATTTGGAAAAAAGATTGCTTTTTTGAGAGTGAGGAGCGGGTTAGGATTTGCCTTTAGTATTAATGTTCCTGTTTTGGTCAATAAAGATAAATTGACAAAGGGTAGCTTTCTAGTGAGGGTGTTGAAGGTTTAAGGGTGATGGGTTACATGGGTAGGTGTTGGTTGGTTGGGGTCATAATTGTGGTGTGGTGTGCCATCTTGCTGGGCACTGCTGGAGTGAAAGGGTATCCAACTGAGGATTTGGTGGTGAGATTGCCTGGACAACCTAATGTTGGGTTTAAGCAATTTGCTGGGTATGTTGATGTTGATGTCAAACATGGAAGGAGCCTCTTCTACTATTTTGTGGAGGCTGATCAAGACCCTGACAAGAAGCCTCTCACACTTTGGCTCAATGGAGGTTGGTTATGGACTTATGTTATGTCACCCTTTTTTACACTTCTTCAATTGCCACACCCACTTGTGAATTTTCAAAACAAGCTTGGTTTCATAACTTCATTCATCACACCTGCATGGTTCTTTAACCCTGTGTAGCTTGTTCTGAGATTTGAGTTGGTTCAAGTTAATCATGAAGTGGGTGCTCCTGGCTTGAGTCAGTTTGCTTCTTGAAAGTTTCCGGGGTTGTTTGTTTGCAGAAGTTCTTTCTTTCTTCATGCTTTTGTTTATTTATTTATTTATTTATTTTTGTGTTTTTTATTCTTTTTAGGAGCCGTTGATTATTTTGATTCCTTTTTCCTTTCTTTTTTGTCAAGCCAAGAAGGTGTCATTGATTTGTCCACAAGGCATTCAAGTTGTGTTGTCTTTTTACTCTACCAAAAGTGCTGTTTGCTTACACTGTTGCTCTCTTTTGCAGAGCCTCTGAATAACTGAAAAAAAAAGTGAAACGACTACGGTTTTCTGTAGTACCTACTTTTTGAAAAAACTTTAACAGCTACATGAAATCATCCAACATAGAGATTCTTCTTGTCAGTCACTCTATCACATAGCTCACAGTAAAATTTACTTTAAGCATGATTCATTTTTCTTTATTTTTAAGGTGAGCTATGACAGTTCAGCCAAGGAGAATTTTGTGAAATGTGCGAGGTTTGTATGAATTAAAGTTGCAAAAGTGCTTTTAGAAATTCCCTCATACAACAAAAGGAAGAACGTAGAAATTGTTGCTTGGAAAAGAAAACCAATTTTGTACACTTCCCACTACAATACAAACGTGCACTAATTGAAATTTTGCTCATGTTCAGTGTAGACAAGACAGTACTTAGTCTAAGTTTGTTTATTGGTTAATGCTGCACTAAATCATATACTTATATTTTTAGTCATATCATTGTCACCTGTGTGAGAAGACAGAGCTAGGCAAGTTTAAGGTTGATTTGGATATTTTAAACAACATTGAAATAAAATAATACTCACCCACGTCAATTTTTCACACACTGTTAGTTTCAAAAGTAGACTACAATAATCTAGTAAGAAAAGCCAACAAATTCCATTGTTTTTCAGGCCCTGGATGTTCTTCCGTTGGAGGAGGTGCTTTTACTGAATTGGGACCCTTTTATCCTAATGGTGATGGACTTGGTCTCCGAAGAAATTCCATGTCTTGGAATAAAGGTATGAAACATACACATCATAATGTGGTTCAAATTGGAATATTGATAATGTCACTTAAGATATGAGATAAAAGTTGAGAAGTGTATAATCTGAAGGTTTGGACAATGTTTATTATTACTTCCAACTATGGATAATTCTTTCCATTACCATGGTTAAAAAAAATAGAACTTTTATTTATGTAATTTTTGGAGTCACACTTTCCTGATATTTTTGTGATTTGTAGCATCCAATCTCATTTTTGTGGAGTCTCCTGCTGGAGTTGGTTGGTCATACTCAAATACAACTTCAGATTACAATACTGGAGATCTCTCCACTGGTAACAAAATTGGCCTATTTTCTCTTTTTTTTCATTTTCAGTTACTATGCTGATGTTCTTTAAGGCTTCGAACTTTTATTTTTACATTATCTCCTGCTTCGAACTATAAAAGGACAAATTTACATACAGTATTATAGCTGCAGTTCTCGAATCAGTTTTTTTGAATTTTACTTCAGTAATTTACATTAGATGCATTGCATAGTACAAAGCTGAAATAATAAATATAATTGGAAAACAGCACTAAGAGTACCATGAGTACTGCTGTATGTAAGTTTCCTCCTTAATTTAATTATCTAAATAAAATTTCACGTTATTCAAAGTAATACAGATCGAGGAAGATATATTTCTTTAGATTCAAGCTGGGTGAATGAAATGGAAAACAGATTAAGTTATTATTTGTGATTTAATTGAAAAAGTAAGCATTGTAGATATAATGATATTGAGCTAGGTGAGTTGAAATACAAGAATAGATATTTGAATATAGGATAATGATACTTTGACACTCAAATTTGACAAACTTTTGACACCGGACATGTGTCGTAAGCCAATTGGTCCATGTGTTCAATGTTTAAAAAAATTGAAAATGAGGTGAAAAATGAAGGGCTGGAGGGGTTTTGAAACGCGAGATTAATTTGGATTCATTTCAAAAAAGAGAAGGTCATTTGCATCAGAGCATTCTAGAGAACCGTCCTCCCTCCCACCCACTGACAAGCTTCGATCTCCTCACAAGGCTCGTCGGCGTTGGCGGAGTTTGAAGGTTGCTGAAGTGTCGCTGTTGACTGGAACTGCATACGTGCCGCTCCTTCACCATGAACATCAGCGGCATCTCGTTCACCATGAACATCACCATCATCTGGTTCACAATGAACATCAACAACAAAAAATGAAGGTTGTTGTCTTTCTTGCCTTCCATCACCAACCATTGCAGCCAAATCTCTTAACTTCTTATTCATTTCAACCATTCTCTTTTGGTTGTCTTCTATTCTCTTCATCAGTAGTTCTTCCCAACTCATCCCAATCTCATCTGCACCATGTTGTGGTATTGCCCCTTCATCCAAATGAAGGGCTACACGAATCAATGGGTTCCCACGGTCTTCCTCGCGCACGAACCACTCCCAACATATCTATCAACATCCAAATATAAGTAATCAATAAAAAACAATAAAGAAAAGCATGTAAAACAAATGAACTAAATGTACATAGAGATATCAAGTAACTTACATCCTTTTTCTGAAACAACTCTTCTATTTTCTTTGACCTCAACTTGAGCGAAGGTCAATTTATTATTCTGGGGAACACAATTTCATGTTCACCATCCACTAAATCCAAACGTTCAACGACCCAAAGCTACTAAACACAAATATGCCAAAATGAAGACCAAATAATTTACAGTTTCAAAACAAAAAAGTAAAATAAAATATAATTGTTACCTGCAATACTGCAGCATTGCCACTAAGCCCTACAGAGTCCTTTATCTCACGCTCCCTTATCATCATTAACCCCTTTGTTAAACTATTAATCACAAATGTATGCACAACTTTTGTCCAATCATATTGATACAAACTATCAATGTTATCTAATACTCTAAAAGGCAGGTTACTAACTGCCTTTGATTTCCTAGAAAAGTACAAAACAGTAAAAAAAAAGTAAAATATACAAACAAGATACACAATCCACCTCGGACTCATTATTTTCTATTAACAATTTTATCCTATTTACAACTTCTTTTGGACTAAATGATTTTGAAGAAAATTGTTCACAAACGACACCACCAACATTATCATCAAAATTCACATCTAATCCCCCAACACCCAAGCCTAGACCCATGCAAACATCCGTAACGGTAAAAGGTACCATTCTTTGCTTCAAAATGAATAATTCATTGCGGCCAACCCACCGGGTCACCATTTCCTTCAACAAAGGAGTGCATAAGTCAATCGACCCGTTCATATGAACACACTACTTGAATGGAGTTTGGCCAATACGTGTCCGATCAATTTGTCTTAGTATACCATTAATTTGGATTATGGCTTTGGTGTCACACCACGCCCGCAATCGAAACTACATATTATTTTCAACAAAAACAACCATTAACCAACATTATTCAAACAAACATTTACATTTTCAATACATCACATTTACTTACATTGTTACGAGCTTCTTCTTTAATGCACTTCATCATTGTCAAACGAAACATAATACAAAACCTAAGTTAAAATAACCCAACAATAACCCAAAAAATTCAAACTTTGCACCCAAAAACAACATAAACGCGAAAATGTTCAACAAAAGTTCAAACCACAATTAACCACACCACAAGAAACAACCAAATAACAAAACAAACCCTAAATGGCCAAATTTTTTTAAAAAACTTAAACCCACGAACAAAAACAATGTTTTACCGAAACGAATGGCAAAAAGCTTCAAAAACCACCTCCAATGGTGGTTTCGAGGTAAGTACACTCCAAACGGCGGAACGTATGCAGTTCCGGTCAACGGCACTCCAACAACCTTCAAACTCTGTCAACGCCGACGAGCCTTGTGGGGAGATAGAAGCTTGTCGGTGGGTGGAAGGGAGGACGGTTCTCTAGAATGCTCTGACACAAATGACCTTCCCTTTTTTGAAATGAATCCAAATGAATCCCGCGTTTCAAAACCCCTCCAACCCTTCATTTTACACCTCATTTTCAATTTTTTAAAACATTAAACACATGGACCAATTAGCTTACGACACTTGTCCTGTGTCAAAAGTTTGTTAAATTTGGGTGTCAAAGTATCATTATCCATATGATGACAGAATCACCAAGAAACTTTGGCCTTGTGAGTGAAAGATTGATACAAGTGCAAGAAATATAGTCTACAAAGGTAAAAGACAGATACAAAAATTTAAAATGATAATAATCTAAAGGACCTTGATCTAAATGCCCTTTTTTCTGAAAAATGGGAAATTTTTGTGAGAACGCATATACAATTGTTTTTTTGCAGCCAATGATATGTACTTGTTCATGTTGAAATGGTACGAGAAGTTTCCATCATACAGAACAAGGGAGCTGTTCCTTACTGGAGAAAGCTATGCAGGTTCAAAAACTAATCATCAAATTCAGTTTTAGAATTTACTCGTTCAATTGAAATTTCATGATGAGAATCTCCTCTTTGAAAATATTCTATATAACGGACGTGGTTTAGTTAGACTACAATTATTTATGAAAATTTTCAAATGCTAGTAAACTGTGACATCATTCCTAGAGGGGTAGTGCTGCAATATTATAGTACCTACTTTTGTTTTTTATATTTCAGTGCTTTGAACTCATGAAACATTGGGATTTTTTATTAAACTTTATCAAGTCATGCAGGACACTATGTACCTCAATTAACTAATGTTCTCTTGGACCATAATGCTGGTTCAACTGGTTTCAAATTCAACATCAAAGGAGTTGCTGTGAGATTCCATTCACCTGATTCATCTTTTGCCTTAAATTTTCTTTGAAGTTTCTTTTTGTGTTACAGTTGGACAAGTCTCATTTGTCTCAGATATTTTAAAGGTCATATTAATGCACCCTTTTTTCATTAGATTGGAAACCCACTTTTGAGACTTGATCGGGATGCACCAGCAACATATGAATACTTCTGGTCACATGGAATGATTTCTGATGAAATTGGCCTTGCCATTATGAATGATTGTAATTTTGATGACTATTCCTATGAAAGTCCTCACAACGTTTCTAATTCATGCAACAATGCCATATATGAAGCAAATCTTATTGTTGGCAACTACATAAACAACTATGATGTGATTCTAGATGTTTGTTATCCATCCATAGCGGAACAAGAACTGAGATTGAAAAAGATGGTAGGCCTTTTCCAATTTTGTTCGGGTCAAATGTTATTGGTATTACTTTTATTCTATGAACTTGTATGCTATAATACCCATATGACTGAACGCAGGCAACAAAAATAAGTGTAGGTGTGGATGTGTGTTTGAGTCTAGAAAGACGGTTTTATTTCAATCTCCCAGAGGTTCAGAAGGCTCTTCATGCAAACCGTACAAAGCTTCCTTATAGGTGGTCCATGTGCAGTAAGTAAGTAAAGAAAACTTTACAATAATCAGTGGCTATGTGATAGCTGTCTTGAAAACACATCAATGGATTAAAGAAGAATGGTGTTTATTGACCTTAACTCTAAAGTAATGTCAGATTTTTTAATGTACTAAAACAAATATAAACATTTGCTGGTTTATATAATATTTTTGCTATCAACACAATACAGGGATTTAGACCCATGTAAATTATGTTGGGTCAAGGCTTAAATTAATAGAGTAATACCATTAACTAACATGCCTGAATATTCTAATCTAAGTTTATGTTTAACTTAGATCCATGTTAAATTGAAGTGGTTTGTAGAGTACCTTTATCTAAGGGCATTTCCAAGAAACTTATCTAAATTGATCCATATGCAACTTAGTCTAGTTTCTCTGTTAGAGTTTTTTGTACTGTCCTATACACTACTTTTTCGATATATTTGAAAAAAGTCTAATATATTTTAAAGACACAGCAGAGAACAGTACAAAAACAATCAGCAGAATACAAATTCAATGCAACTCCATCTTTCATATCTGTCTTGTGTTATTGATCATGTTTCTTCTTTGTAGTGTTGTAAACTACAGTGACACTGATGGTAACATCAACATCCTTCCAATTCTCAAAAGAATAGTCCAAAACCATATCCCAGTATGGGTTTTCAGGTAACTTCAATGTAAAACAGACACCCTGATATGGCAATCCCCAGTATCATTGGATACATAACCTTTTTGTTTACGTCTAATAGTTTAATGTTGAATGATCTATCAGTGGAGACCAAGATTCTGTTGTGCCATTATTGGGATCTCGAACACTAATGCGTGAACTAGCTAATGAATTGCATTTCAAGATTACAGTCCCATATGGGGCCTGGTTCCACAAAGGGCAGGTACCTTAAAATATTAAGTTTTAAGAATGTTTTACATTGTTAGCTTGTTCTTTTGAAATATCAATAGTAGCTATTAAGTTATAATTTGATGTTGAATGGTAACATGTAGGTTGGAGGTTGGGTGACTGAGTATGGAAATTTGTTAACTTTTGCAACTGTAAGGGGTGCTGCTCACATGGTACCTTATTCTCAACCTTCAAGAGCACTGCATCTGTTCAGTTCATTTGTGCGTGGTAGGAGGTTACCCAACACAACACATTCTTCCGTTGATGATTGAAGGAAGACACTTAAAGGAGTTGTAGCAAAAATTTGGCATGGCCATGGAAAAGGAAGTGAGAGAAAAGACTGTTTCTTTATGAGTTCCTACTGGTTCTATGGAAAGGAAAAGGAAAATGAACAGAAAAAGGAAATTATATTCTGTCGTTTTTATACTTTCTTCATTTGGTACTAGCACAGATTTCTTGGCTTCATTGTTAGGTGCTGTGGGATTCTATTGGAAAATGTAAGCAACTTTTTTTTCAGTTATATGAATTTATTTTCAGTGAAAAATGGATTCTTGAAAAAGATTAATGTCCAAGAGGTTTAAGAACTTTCAACTTATAATTATGTACTTCAATGGTTCTTAAATAAATATTTTAAGATTGTCTGGACTTAATCAAACAAACATTTTGCTTACATTAATATAATTAATTGGTTTAACTTGAGTACATGATAAATTTGAAAACTTTTAAATTGAGTTTCTATTAAAATTTTCTAGTTTATTTATTTTCAAAATTTTAAGAGTTTTTACTTTAGTTTCTGTAATTAGATTTTTCTATTAATTGACCATTGTTATTTTCTTATAAATTTCATACTATAATATTTTATTGCAAGATATCATAATATCAATATCTTTTTTTTCCAGAATTTGTTTTATTTAATGAAAATCATAATTATAAAATTATTGGTAAAAAGAACTCAATTTTCTTACAATTTTATAATATAAATATTTTAATTTTTAATTTTGCATATTTGTAATTTTATAATTTTATATATTTGTAGTTTTATAATTTCATAATTTTATATAATAAAAATATTATGCAGTAATATTTTAAGTACGATGACAATGCAAGTAAACTATCATATCATATAATTAATAAAAAAAAGTTAACTACAGCCATACAATTGAAAAAATTTAAATTATAAAAACTCAATAGATCAAACAAATTTAATATAAACTTTATTGAATTTTTTTAAATTTTTTAGAGACTCAAAACTTAATTAAACTAAATAATTTGATCCCTCTTAAGGTATAAAAAACATTGTATAACGAAAAATTTTACTTATAAAACAAAACTTTTAATGATAATAACTTCAAGTAACAAGATTCTTAAAAATAAACTATGAAGATAAAGGGTCAGAGAAGTAGAGAGCAATAATTTACCTTAGAAAGAAAAGAAGGATAAAAAGTAGATGTTTGGACTCATGTATTCTTTAGTTCACGTCATATTTATAATGTTTAGCCGTTAGTATTTGAAAAAATAAAATAAAATCACAATTTTCACTTCGTGTGAATGTTGCTACTAGAAACATGTGTTACATCTTTTTCTTTATTGACCAACGTGTGTACCTGGTTCTCGATTCACTATATTTAATAACTATTTCATTACTTTTCTTTTTATTTGAATTTTTCTCAAGTTGATCTATCTTTGAGGTGATTGAGTTTTTTTTTAATAAAATTTTAATATATAAGTAAATATAAATTTTATTTTATAAATTAATTTTGTAAAATTAACTTAAAATTATTTTCTGGAAGGTATTAAGGCCGCATGGACATGTAAAAGTATTTGATGTTTTAAATATAAAAGTAAAATGATTAGAAGGAATGTATTATCATATTCAAACAAATAATATAGAGACAATAAAAACATTTTAAAGAAGATATTTGAACAACAATATTTATATAAACAAATATTAAAGGTTATTTGAACAATAAAATAAGTTATAATATTCAAGTGATAGAATTAATAACTTAAGTTAATATAACTTTTCACACATTTGAACCTGTACATATAATTCGAAATCAACATAGGACAATTTAACTTTGTTCTAGTTAAATCAAATGTTTGGCACAAAAGATAAACAAAATAACCTGAAATCCAAAACAAAAAGTAAACCATAATAGTAAGTTAGTTACAAATGTCCAAAAGAGTTCTTCTTGAACATGAACTTACAATAAAAGTTATTATTCTTAAACAATACATGTAGGCAACATTCATTAATATATTAAGGAAAATATTTTTTTAACGATTTTTTTCACAACTTTTTTATAATTGTTTATGTGATAACTCGTAGTGGATTTGTTTCAAATATACAAATCAATAAAATAATAATATATAATTTATTATGAAAAAATTGTTAGAAAAATGATTAACATATTATAGTCTTTAATGTAATAGAGTGTACCAAGTGCATAGGGTCGTATAATTATTATAAATGTATCCACTTAAAGTCCATTAGAAAAAAATGCAGTTTAGATAAATTAGAATTTCTAAAAGTGGACAATTTTTTAGTTCAAAATACACAGTTTTTACTCTATAAATAGATCAAATTGTAAGCCTTTTGGGACTTGTAACATCTCACAAAAATTCTTATTTACATAATTAACAAAAATTCTTATTTACATAATTAACAACAAGGACTCACTCAAATGACTTTTTGATTAAAAAAAAAGTTAATTTGAGGTTCTTGATAACTCTTTCTTCTTTTTATAACTTTATCCATTACTTATAACCTTCTCTTTTACGTTTGATCATTGTTGTGTTTGTTTCCTTTGGAAATGCATATTTTGTTGTATTTAATCAATGACATTATTATGTTTTCTAATACATTATTCAAACATCTTATATATAGTACAAATATATACGTATATTGATTTTTCTTACAAATGGGAAAAACTCAATTATAGTAGATATGATTAGTGATACAAAATTCTAGAATGAAAAGTAAGTTACATTACGACTTGATAATCCAATTAAAAATGATATTATTGTTGCCTAGTTTTGAAAGTGTTTTTGCTTACTATATGTGTGGTTCCTTTTTTAACTATCATATCTAAAGCAAATAATCTAAATTTTCAATAAAATTTTGCTAACATAACGCAATCCAGATTTATTATCAAATGACTCATTATATATTCAATATTTAACATTCTTTATATGCAAATTAATTTGAGGTTCTTTAGAACGCTTCAAATTGAATTGCAAACAAAAATAAACATAAGAATTGAAAATTAAATTAAAAAAGAGAGTCAATTCACGCATTCAAGATTCACTTAATTCCTCTTATCATGCTTGTTCTAACTATTTAGATACTGAACTTAACTAATTCAATTAATTAGTTTAATCCAATGAACATCATTAAACCAAAAATACAAATCAAATCAAATTTTATTCAATATAATTTGTATCTAATTATCAAATCAAAATTTAATTGACAATTAATTGAATTTCTAGATGAAAAATTCAATTTAATATCATAAAGTCCAAATCGAAATTAGAGAGAAGAAAAACCAATTTGAAGAACAAAAGATAGAGAAGAAAAGGAAAAAATAAAAATAAAAAATTGAGAGAAAATGAAACGAAGAGACAATTTCTAAAATTAAAAAATTATAGAAATAAACTGAGTGTATTTCATCAGCACATTTAAGTTATATATATAAGCTTTGATTAGTTGGATGTATGGACCTAAATGTTGCTACAATTAGGTTTAAGCTAAATTACAAAAGCTTAAGCTTAAAATAACGAAAATCATATTTACTAGATTTCAATACAATAAATCTTCCACAATTTTCAAAAGTTATAAAAAATAGCACAAGATTCTAAATCCAATAAACAATATGTTTATTTTGAAGCTTTATACAACCCAATACCTCTATATACAATCTAATGTAACTAGAATAAACTAAAAATAATATTCACAAAAAAAGAATTATGTCTTTTAAGTTAATCAGTATAAAATTTTGTATATTATTTTATATTTTCCAATTAATTTTATCTCTGTCCAAAAAACATTTAAAATTAACAATTATATACTTGTTAAGGTGAAGTTTGTACTCACTTATATATTATAAATTGATCTTATTTTTAGTCTATGTGAGACTTCCAATTAACTTTAAATTATAAACATTTCTTCTTAACAACTCTTTTATAAAACATAACAACATTTCAAATCAATTAACAACTTAAGCCCTTCACAAAATTGTTTTATAAATTGAATTCAAAAACAAATTTTAAACTAATTTTGAAAGTCCAAATCAATTCTATCCTAATAAATTGATATGAATTCAGTTAATTTATTTGGATTTGAATTGAGCATGATACTCACATCCAAAAAGTGGTTGACTCCGAAGAGAACAAAGATGTCGTAAAAGGGAGAATTACTTCTCATTTCAATTTAAATACTTCAATTTTTATTAAAAAGTAAGGTAAAAACATCACACATTCTAGTATATGGATTCTGTTTCCCAATCAAAATCAAAGTTAATTTACTAATAACCAAGGACCATATATTCTCATGATTTTGAATGCATAAAGTTAAGACGTCAAAGTATAGTTAAAACACAATTGATTGAAAAAATCTTTTTTTTTTTAAAACTAAATTATCCTTAACATGAATACTTTATTTGTCTTTTCTACTCTCTGTTTTTCTCTTTTTCCTTTCGCCCTGAACCAATAATGCATTTCTACCATTTTATCCTTTAAACTAAATAATACAACAAAATGCTTACCATTTTTTTGAAACAATCTAAAGTTTGATATATCTAACCATGAATTTATCAAAGGAAGCTTCTTATTTTTATTAAATTTAACACTTGTCGCCAAATATCAATGAGTATTATATAATTTTTTATTTTTTATTTAAGTGTAGTAAGTAAGAATATATTTTTTACCTTACAATTTATGATGAATACAAAACTTTAGGAGACATGAAAGGAAGTACATTATAAAACCGAGAATTCATTCGAAAGTGTATTTAAGAGTGTTTAACCCTACAACTACTGTTGATATTAAAATAATATGCCAGGTAATTGGTTTTAAAAAATTCTTATTGAAATCAAACCACCCATCTATGAAAATTAAGAAAAGGTACTCACCAAGTTAAATACATTTCTTTTTTTTTAAAAATTAAACTACACTTTAAGATAATTCTAACTCCATTTCTTTTTTTTTTAAATTAAACTACACAATAAAAATTTCATCCAAAGTAAACTATCAATCATCACTCTCAGCACAGTTAACACATCTTTTCAAACAAAAAAAGAAAAAGAAAGAAGAGGAAGCAACACAAGTCAAAGAAGCTAAGTAAAACCATAGAGAGGTGTTTTCCACTACAAACAAACCCTAACAAAACTTCGCATGCGAGTCAAGTTACTAAACATATGATTCCACATAGCTTCATACCCAACATTTTTCTTATAAATCCACTCTCAAATAACACTAAAAAACCCATCTTTCGAAAACATCAATTCATAGACATTACAAACAACCTTAAACAAAACCAAAATGGCTTCAACTCAACCCAACAACTTTACCTACCCACGTTTCCCTCCTCCACCCTTTCAACCCTCCACTCCTCCACCACCACCACCACCTTCACCCTTCTTCAACACTCCACCACCACCGCGTTCATTTCCTCCTCCTCCACCTTCTAGATCGCCACCACCGCCATTACGGTCACCACCACCACCCAAGCCTTTTTCTCCTCCACCTCCAAAGGTGCGCCCACCGCCGCCACCTAGTCCCATTCGTCCTTCTCCCCCGCCACCACCTCGACCGGTTCGTCCTCCCCCACTTCCTCCTCCTGCCCCTCTTGTACCTCCTCCACCCTCTCCAAGCAACCCAACAGTGATAATAGTGGTGGTGGTCTCATTGGGTGGCCTCTTGTTGCTCACAATGGTGGCTTTTGCTCTCTTCTGCTGCGTTCAGAGGAGGAAGAAGAAGACGCAAGGAAAGGAAGTGATTCACTTTGATGAGCAGAAAAGGGTACAGGAAACCATCGTGCCTGGTCCCTTCGGACAAAACACAGTGGTGGTAACCGTTGAAGATAACGTGCATATCGATGAAGAAATCAAAAAGAGTGAGAAAGTTGGTCACGGTGTGCATGGTGTGCATGCCAAATCATCGTCTCCACCTGGAGCAGACGAAACTACTTCTAGCGGCATTGTTGAAGTAGCAGCAACTCCTCCTGCACCTGAACATCACGATGATCCTCATCACCACCACCTTCAAAACAACCCGTGATTGAATCAATTACGAATGCCCTTTCGCATGGGAATTCAAAATCCTTGTCTAAACACTCCTAACAAGGATCGTTTACATGCCCTTAACTCATTTCAACGAATAAATAAATGTCATTAATTTTTTTCTTTCTTATTTCGCGTGAAAACCCCCTCCTTTGTAAAGTTTTCAAGTTTGGATTTATCGACTATGAAAGTTTATGTTGATACTGTTTTATTTAGTTTTAGGCTATTTATTTACTCTAGTTATAGGTTATTATAATTAAAGTAAAAGTAAATGCAATATAGCTAAATTCCAACATGGTTAATATTAGAATGAATCTAATTAATATTCTATATAATTATACGGACGTTGATGTTTTAAGGATGGCATCAATTTAAATTAAATTGGAAATATTAAGGATGAGATATGTAGTCTATTTATAAATGTGTTAAAGAAATTATATTTTTATCCATGGGAAGTGGATGGACATGGGAGTGGTACGACGAGCTAAAAGTGATGTGTGAGAAAGAGTTTATTATTTGTTAAAAGAGGGATGCTAATTACAAAATACATGGAAAATTTGTTAAAAGGAGGTTATTATTTGTTATCCATCAAGACATTATGGAGAAAAGAAGTTTGAAACTATTTAATGAATGGGTTTCACTAGAAGACAACATAGTGTAAATTTCTCAGTTTCCAAACTGCAAATAACAAAACGAGGAACAATAATTATGTTCCTATTCACCAATTTCTTTCATTTCTTCCTCATGTTCATTTTCTATCTTATTGGAAATTTGCTTTTTTTTCTTTATTTTTAATTGCTTGTTTTCAATTAGTGAATCATTCTTATTTTTTTCATGTAATTTCAATTGCCATCCTTTTGTTTATAATACTTCAAGAACTCCTTTTTTTTTTAATTTCCTTGAGTTTATGATCTTGTTAAAGACACGGATGGCCTAGTACTCATCAAGTACATCATACAATCTGAGTGTAAAATATTTTAATTATAATCAATATAAATAAATATTTGAATTAGTCATTTAGTTTTGAACTTTTTAACATGTTGATGGAACCTTCTCCTACCATTAAGCACGTAAGAAGAAACTCCAAAACAGATGCATAACGGAATGAAAAATGGTCCAATGAAATGGATGCATAGAAGGTGTTTGATGAAAGTTTGGATGAAGGTATGGTGTGTGTATGATGCCTCCAAGCTCAAAAGGCCTTCCTACTAAGGAAGGAAGCTAGAGGAGAGTGAGAGAATTCAAAATTTTCAAGTGACTGAAGAGTATAAGAGGCTAGAACAAATTCTATAACATTTCATTACACTCCAAAGTGAGAAAATACAAAGAGATGACTCTCTTATTTATAGGTAAAGATGAGCCATCCTTTTGGCACAAATTCCCTCCCAAATTCAAATTAAAATCATGCAATAGGTGCCCTTAAACAGATTACGTAGCCCCTACTTCAAATCAGGTCAGAAACCACGCATGTGAAAAACACTTATCGCAGTGGCTGGGCTTGTCAGGTTTTTGGCTGGGCCACTTCTTCATTCCGGAAGGCAAATTCCTGCACACTTTAAATCCGGAAGCCAATCTTCCCAATGCGAAAGCTAACCAGAATTTTGTCTTTTCTTGATTCTTTTGCTTCCTTTGACTAGATGACTTCATTTCTGGTTGGTTCATGACCTCCTAGCGTTATTGGATCCTACAAAACACATATAAGCATATTAAAAAGAATCTCCTAAAAAAGGAAATTAAGAGCCTTTAAAAGTCTTTCTTCAACTTTCCTTTCTTAGCCTTAACTTAAGTTGATACTCCTTTGAATGGAATTTCCTAAATGGGTTTTCATCATACCCTCCCTCTTGAAAAACGATTTGTCCTGAAATCAGAAAGATATAAAGAAGTACAAATTTGGTTTATTGCTTTCCTAGTGGATCAAAAATATACTTACAATAAGCATCAAATATATCTCCAATTAGTATCAATCCAAGAAAGAATTCTTTTTTAGAAGTAACTTTAGAATATGGACTTTCTATATTTTATTTTATAGTTTTAAGGAAATTTGAAAGTCCTAATTCACAAGTCACTTTCTTTTATCTTGAGTTCCTTGTATCCTTCGAAGAGGGTAGTATAATGAAAATTGGTATGGCGATTAGTTTAAAAGAGAAGTTATCATTCAAAGACTTAAAGATAACTGGAGAAGAATTAAAGGATTGGAAAGCTTCCCTTTTGGGTTCCTCTGTAATTGTAGGAGTAGAAGTTGCCATCAGTAGCAATTTATTTTCTTCTTCTACTCTCTTTTGCTCTCTTCTCTCTTTTCTTCTCTCTCTTTCTTTTCTTCTTTCTTCTTCTCTTCTCTGTTCTTCCCTCCTCTCTTTTTGTCTTCTTTCTTCCTCTTATATCTCTTTTTCTCTTGTCTCTTCATCTTTCTCTTCCTCTCTTCTCTTAATCTCTCTTTCTATTTTCTTATCCTTAAGCTCTTTAAGTCTTGCTCCAAATTCTATTTCTCTACGAAGGAAACCATGATCATTTAAACTTTCAAGAAATATTTTCCCTCTTGAATACTATCTTTCATTAGTTCTAGGTTTCTCTTAATAGTTGGAGGCACAAACTTTCTTTTCATGCAAGATTTTAATTCATATCAATTATGAATGAAGGATTGTCTACCTTTATTAACCCTATATTGCCTTTCATCCCACCACTCACTTGCATGTTCTTCTAATCTAGAAAGATATATGTTAAGAGCAGAGGACTCACTATCTCTAGCAAGAAAATGATATATTTTTATCAATTTTTCTTTCTCAAGCTAAGTATGTTAAAGCACTAATGTCCCTACCAAAGAATGGAATATCTTTCCTAGCTTGGTTGCACCTTTCATCCTTCCATCTTTCTTTTTGTTCACCTTCATTTTGATTTTTCATGTATTGGGAAAACAAGACCTTAAGCTCACTCATTTCTATTCCTCTCTTGGTGATCATGTTTTCCTTAGACATCTTTTTAATTTCAAAAGTGGATTCTTAGTTTGAAAAGGTTTAAGATTTTACCAAGAGACAATTCCCAGGTAAGAGAGGTAACCAAAGGCCGCTTAAATACCAAGTCTTACCTAGCCAGAATGTCTAAGGTTACTTACTTGACCATTTTCAAAGTAAGATTCACTATTGAATTTAAAAATGGACTCAAACAGTCAAAATGAAAGACAAAACACCTAGACTGCTAATGGAACAAAAGCCTAGAGTGTGAAAATAAAACAAAGGAAATCCTAGGTGAGGCTTGTAGCTTTGGCTAAAAAGACACACTCACCATCTACTATCAAAGCAAGCAAAGAAAATTTCCAAGATTGGAGATAGCACCAAGGACTCTTCCAAACACACTTGGTCTTAATGGCCTTTTACAAGAAAACAAATGAAAATTAAAATGGAAACAAATTACAAATTTAAAATTCCAAGAGGATCAAGCTACACTGCTATGCTGCTCCATATCTGCACTGCTTGAACTTGTCCAGCTGCCTCCTTACTTGTTTTGATCATTCAACTCTTATACATTGGTGATTCAATCTAGTAGACCAAAACTAGCTACTACAAAACAAGTTTTCTGCACTGGAACAACTTGTATTCAACCATGGAGATGCAAACAGATATAGGCTTGATGATCTGCAGATTGCTTAGCTCAAAGATCTTGTGAAACTGTGGCTGCTGGCTTATACAAGTAGTTCCCCATTAATTCTGCACATCTACAACATACCATAATCCAGTAGATACAACAATGAATTAAGTGCAGTGGTCACTTCGAAAAAATTTGGTTGAGTGTAGTTTCTAATTTAGCCAAATTGATCAAACAGTGTGTCATGCTAATGAGAATCAGTTCACCACATTGATTGAAATAAAGCTTCTTAAAAGAGTTCAGTTCAGTGGTATTTTAATTTGACAAAAAAATTATTAAACAACTATTATTGCACTACTACAATCATTACAGAATATCCTTTTGTTCAGTTTCACAATTGCCTTAATCAGCTTAATCAACAAATAGAAGAGGGGTTAGATGCAGTGACAATAACCAATATAAAAAAACATTGTAATAGCTTAAAACTGATTACTCATTTTCTCAGCAAAGGTAGCTTAGCTTTAGGTGCAACCACTCAAATCTCACTTCTAAACTGTTTCAGGTGTTTTTCACTCCACTAACAAATTTCTTTTGGATGATATGCACTCAATCTCACCATCACTCAACTGTTTGGCTTGTATATCAAAATTTAGCTAGTGAAGTTGCCAAAATTTCACACTTTTGCTTGCTGGACAACCCCTTTGAATTCACAAATTCTGCTCCTTCTCCACTTTCTAAGATGCCACCTTAGTTGGAAAAGGTTTCTAAAACTGGACTGCACCACAAAGTCTTCAGAACACCATAATTTCACACAAAATTAGCACCAAACCAGATCAAAAACTGCACCAGAAATGGTCACTAAACAACACTAGAATGTGACTTGGATTGGACAACTTGAGAGGCCAAAAAATGGAACATCAATTATCAATAGGTATTGAACAATATTAGGCACACAAAATGAACCTAAGAAAGGTGGTAGAATGGATTAAGAAAGCAAGAAAATTAAAATCCATCCAGACCCAAATTGTTTGATATTTTGCAAAGGTGTTTGATAAAATGCCCCAATGAAATTCAGATTTTGAGTTTTTGAGTTTTAGGGCCTCTAAACTGGATTTGAATGGTTCTATAAGCTTTTTATCCCTTGATTATTCTTCTTTTGATAATTTATTTTCATTTTCAATCATTGAACCAACTTTTACCAATCCAGAAATGAATTTGAGCAAAGAAAATAAGCAAACAATGGCTAGAAATTAAAATCTGCACCAAAAAAAGTGGACTGAAATGGTGGTTTTAAACCCAAAAACAAGTGGAAGTGATTCAACAACTCATGTGAGTGACCAAACAACTTTGCTTAATGATTTTAAGTGTGTCCAAACTCTTAAACAACTCAGAAACTGTTTAAAACTCAAAATCACTGGTTCACTTCCCTTTTAACTCAAAAAGTGATGGTTTAAAGACCAAATCTGCATATAGGCTAAAATTTGACCAAATGAACAGTGCTATCAACTTTCAAACATCAATTTAAACATCACAGAAACAACACCAACTGAAATCAGACCTTGCAATAGTCAAATATGCAGTAAAATACACCAGCTCACCACCAAAATCAGTTTTAATAGAATCAAAAGCTGGAACAGTGATCTAATTGACTCAAGAAAGTGTAAATTTGCGAGCCAGAAAAATTTGAACCCGACCCAACCCACCACGGGTTGGTGGGTAAATGGGTTGGCTCACTAGCTCACTTAATTACATTTTTTTTAAATAAAAAAAATTAAAAACTTTCTATAATTCAAATCTAAACAAATTTCACTCCCAAATTTCACTTCCAACATGGGTGTTTAATTAATTTTGAAAATAAGGAATTTAAATAATTTTTTCAAGCAAAAACAAAATAATAAATATTTTTTATAAAATTAAATTTAAATTTTAATAAAATAAAATTAGGTAGGTGGGTTGGTGGGCCAACCCGGCCCACCACGGGTTCAACCCGCATGAGCCGGGTTTAAATGAGCCGGGTTGAAATTTGACCGGCATAAAAAAGATACAATGTTTTCAAACCCAATCCGGCTCAAACCCGTGGTGGACCAGGTTGGTCCGCGAGTTATGACCCATTTTGACAGCTCTAATTAAAACTGCATCAGAATGTGCGCATGACTTATGACAAACTTGAAATTGAAAGATAAGGATGCAAATGACTCAAGAAAAGAAGATTCACCCTTTAAAATGAAAGATAAACATGATTACACAATGGAAACACAACAACAATGACTGGAAATAGCAAAACAAACTCAAAAGAAATTCAAAACAAAAGCTGCAAATCTGAAACAGAAAGAACA
This sequence comes from Vigna angularis, assembly GCF_016808095.1. Classification (NCBI taxonomy): domain Eukaryota; kingdom Viridiplantae; phylum Streptophyta; class Magnoliopsida; order Fabales; family Fabaceae; genus Vigna; species Vigna angularis. The sequence continues at coordinate 4,072,468 of NC_068976.1, read as the reverse complement.
ACAGAATGCAGAAATGAAATAGAAAATGGAGGAAATAGCTTAGCTCCTTGTGCGTGGAAGACCTAAGCTCATGATGCCACTTGATGGAACCCTCTCCTAGCATTAAGCACGCAAGAAGAAGCTCCAAAACATATGCACAACGCAATGAAAAATGGTGTAATGAAATGGATGCATAGAAGGTGTTTGATGAAAGTTTGGATGAATGTATGATTTGTGTATGATGCCTCCAAGCTCAGAAGGCCTTCCTACTAAGGAAGGAAGCTAAAGGAGAGTGAGAGAATTCGGAATTCTCAAGTGACTGAAGAGTATAAGAGGCTGGAACAAATTCTACAACATTTCATTACACTCAAAAGTGAGAAAATACAAAGAGATGGCTCTCTTATTTATAGGTAAAGATGAGCCATCCTTCTGGCCCAAATTCCCTCCCAAATTCAAATTAAAATCGTGCAATAGGCGCCCTTAAACAAATTACGCAACCCCTGCTTTAGACCAGGTCAGAAACCACACATGTGAAAAACACTTATTGTAGTGGCTAGGCTTGTCAGGTTTTTGGCTAGGCCACTTCTTCAATCTGGAAGGCAAATTCCTTCACACTTCTAATCCGGAAGCCAATCTTCCCAATCCGGAAGCTAACCAGAATTTTGTCTTTTCTTGATTCTTTTGCTTCCTTTGACTAGATGATTTCATTTCTGGTTGGTTCATGACCTCCTAGCTTTATTGGATCCTTCAAAACACATATAAGCATATTAAAAAGAATCTCTCTAAGACTTAGAGAAAGGAAATTAAGAAAGAACCTTTAAAAGTCATTATTCAACTTTCCTTTCTTAGCCTTAACTTAAGTTGGTACTCCTTTGAATGAAATTCCCTAAATGAGTTTCCATCACATGTGTTTTGTTTTTGTTCAGTAGAATTATAATTTTGTTTAAAACCATTTAAGATTTTGTATTTTAGACAATAGTATGCTTAATTAAACCATGATTATTCAAATAAGGTTTAATTATTTGTTTGATTCTCACTTTTGATGGAAAAGTTTTAAGTTGGTATTGGCTTTCAAAAAATATTAATTGCATCTTAACTTTTAAAAAAATGTTTCAATTAGATCATCTTAAAAAAAATACTATCAACGTTAACAACATGCCACAAAATGCAACTTGTCAATCTATGTGTTTTTAAATTTCTTTTTACAAAAATTTTTGTTGTCATGTGTGAGGTCTCTAGTGTGACATGTCACACGTTAGTCTTAATGTTAAGTGTTTTTATCTTGATTTTAATTTAGTTCCTATATATGTCTCTTGGATTCAATTTAGTCTTAGTTTTTTTTTCTTAAAATAGAACATATTGTTCCTTTTCAAATTCAGACCAAATTTGTTATTTGTGTAAATGTTATACTGATATATTTTTATTAAAAATGATTTTTCAACATATTACATTATTGTATATAATTAACCTATGTTTTGTTAATCATAACTTCAACCACTAAATTTTAATATAAATATTAGTATAATATTTATACATATAATAAATTTAGTCCCAATTAAAAAAGTATCAAATTTATTATTTGTATAAATGGTATTAATTAGTTTATTATTATAAAAAACATGGATTAACAATATATTAGTTTTAAATACTTAATTTTTTTTCTAAAATATTTATACTTAATTAGTTTTAATCTTATAAAAAAACATAGATTAACAAAACATGAATTAATAACATATAATAATGTAATATGTTAAAAAGTCATTTTAAATAAAAATATCATCTAACCTCTATACAAATAATAAATTTAGTCTCAATTTGTAAAGAGACAATACTACTCCATTTTGAGAAAATATGAATTAAATTGAAATCAATTTCTGACACTAACAATGCCACATGCACACCAAGGACTAACACATGACAACAAAAAATTATGCAAAAATATTTTTAAAAATTTTAAAAACCACAAATTGACGCATGATATGTCGTTAACATCGTTAGTCTTTTTTTTAAAAGGACCTAATTGAAGCATTCTTTTGATACAATTGAAACTTTTCTAAAAGAGGAGACTGACTTGAAACTTTTCCACCAAAATGGGGACCAAGCTAGTAATTAGGCCTTTAGTTAAACTAAGCATAATAAAATTTGTAAGAATTTATTTTATATATTAGTATAACATATGATTTGTATATTATATATGGCTAAGTACCCCTCTGTCATACCAATATTGGTATTATCCTTGGACGATGCAACATAATTTATAACCAAATATGTCCGAAATGCCTACACCTAACTAAACGTGTCTAGTCTGTACTGTAAGTGACTACTATTAGACGACTTGATCAATACCTTTTGATTTATCAGAACTAATATCTACGGAGTACCGATTACTCTACAATTGTTACCAGGATATGATCAAACACACTCGCTCTACTAAGGTAAATGCCCAAGCCTAGGCCCACCTAGGTAAAAGCCCAACCCACAATAAATAGTATTGTAAATGACATAATCGTCGAGGCATTTTATTTACTATATCATTAATTTCATATTTATTACTTTGTTGACGTGAGAGGTTGGCTTAAGCATCAGAATGTCTTTGTAGGCACAACTTCCTTTCCTTTTACGAAGGACGAGTATCGAGGAGAAGGATGAATACTTTAAAGATTGAAGGTTGGAGACATTGATGTGAATCCAAACTGGAAGTTATATTGAGCTCCATGGTACCGAGTTTCAATGTTGTCGAGCTTTTATGCCATCAGACTATTATGATTTCTACTAGGCTACTATGATGCCGAGCTTCTATTATGCCGAGCTCTTATGCAATGTTTCCATCTTCTGTACGTGTTCGTGATTAGTGGCTAGTTAAGTGGTAGATTGAGTTTTATTTCTTTTAGGTGACTTTTGGTTGTCACAACTTCAGTTATAATCAACCATTAAGTAGTTAGATCATTATTAGTTTAAGTGGAATGTAATTGAAATTAATGATCGTTTGCAATTCTAATTGTTAAAGCTTTTACACAAGCTGAATCATTTTCATCAATGAAAAAGTATGAAATGAAGTTTTATGTAGAAATATTAGAGTTTTATTTCTTTTATCTTAGTGAAAGTGATTCTCCTAAGTTCTTGAGTGATTCAAGAACCCCTTGTTGTATTAAAGGACTTTCCCATCCTTTGTGTGTTGTCTCCTTTGGAAATGTGGTTCTTTCCTTCCACCTTTCATATTTTTGTCTAAGTTTATCTCATGGTCATATATTTCATTCTACGTGCCCAATGAAGTGATTCTTGAGCCTAGATTGATGTCCAGAATGTGAATTTTCACCTTGTTTTAGAATCACCTCAATTGGAGTTCTATAGCTCAATATATTGATGTTTCTAAAATATTGTCCACCTTTTTAGTATTTTTCCAAATTTCCAACAAGGTTCGAACCCTAAAGATCCTAAATCAGTCCAAGGTTGTATCAAAGGACTTTCCTTGTAACATCTTAATTTAGGATGTCACATGTAGAAAAGGCCTTTCACGTCACCGTTTAGACGCCCGACCCCCGAATATCCAACGTAAAAAATGACCGGTGACATTTTGATAATCAGAACAAGTATTTAGACGTCGGCTATGGGGAGGGGGGCACCGACGTCTAAATACTCATACACGTCAGCTCCCCCTAAATGGACGCCAAAAAGATACGAAAAAGTAAAAAAAATAATTATTTATTCGTAATAGACGTAGGGGTGCAGGGGGGTTGACGTCTGTAGTCTATTTAGACGTTAGCCACCCATATCAGACGCCTAAAGGGTCAGCCCAAAATCCAAAAAGTTACTTTTTGACGCCATTTAGACGTTCAATCCCACCACTCCGACATCTATAGGCTATTTAAACATCGGCCGCCCTTCCCCGAACGCCAAATGGGTTGTGAAAAGTGACTGTTCAATTGCCATTAGGCGTTTGTCGGCCAGCCCCTACATCTAAATAGGGATTAGACGTCGGCCACCCCATCCCGGTCGTCTAAAGTGTGCACAAAATTAATTTTTAAATGCTATAAACGTCGGCTAGGTAGGGGTGAAGACGTATAAAGCCATTTAGACGTCAGCTAGGGGGGGAGCCGACGTCTAATGGTTTGCTATTACCAAACCCGTGCGCGAGGCAGTAGTTACGCACACTCACTATTCATCATCTTCCTCGAGTTTTCTCTCCACGGGCTACGATTTTCAGGTTCATTTTCAAACTTTTGCACCGTTTAAAATTAATTTTACTCTGATTACATTACTCTATGATGAATTATCTTTCATTTGAACCGATTAAAATGCGTTTTCGTTGGGTTTTGGTGCAGTTTTGCTCGTGTCCTTGGGCGACATTCTTTGGCGGCGATTTCTTGCGTTTTGCACTCCTCCATTTACCTCCACTACGTTTTTAATTTATTAAGAAGGTTAGCATTCTTGTTTAAAAGTTTTTGTGCATGCATGTTATTGGCTTTTGGGTATGCATGTTATTGGCTTTTGGAATTGCATGTTATTGGCTTTTAGATATGCATGTTATTGGCTTTTGGATATTCATGTTATTAACTTTTGGATTTGTATGTTATTGGCTTTTGGATATATGCATGTTATTGGCTTTTGTGTATGCATGTTATTGGCTTTTGCGTATGCATGTCATTGGCTTTTAGGTATGCATGTTATTGGCTTTTGAATATGCATGTGATAAAGTTTTGTTGTGTTATTATGAAATGCATGTTAGATTATAAGTATCAAATCATTGAGTGAAACTTAGTTCCCATTTGAAATTTAACACAAACGATTAATCTTTTAATCGTTTCTATTAAATTTTGAATTGTCCGATTGGACAGTTTAGGAAAACTAATTTTCATAATTTGCTATAACATGTACGTTGGAGTTTATGGATAAGATTAATAAAATTTTCTATGTTATTGAATGATATAAATGCTTGACTATTTAGTTTTTCATTTTAGGGTAACAATCAGCTAGATTCATGGAATGTGGCTACTATGTGATGTCTTGGATTAAAACCATCATTCGAGCTGTCATTATAGATGACTGGATTGAGGTAATGATTCTTACCTTCAATACATTAAAAATAAAATTCATCTTTGAACATATGCAAATATAATGAATCTTTCTTCATTTTATAGCGCTTCAAGAGTACATCTCCTATACTAGAGGACGCAATTAAGAAGATAAGACAAGAGTGGGCAACTTATCTTCTCCAAATATGTACCTAGGAAGATTTGTTATTGTTGTTGAACATTTACATTTAGTTTAACTTTAACTTTTGATAGTTTAGGTTTGGATCGTTTTTTAGTACTTTGTTAACTTGAAACGTATATATATATATATATATATATATATATATATATATATATCATATTATACTGCTTTGGGACAATTTTCTATTTTTTAGGTATGATTTTATTGCAAAAATAAATTAATTTAAAAAAAAAACACCCAGTAGACGTCTGTTATGGTATTGTCTGATGTCTATTGACGTCTGTTAGTGCACATACAGACGTCCAATGGCTTATAGTGGCTACCCACGTTCCAACGGCTTAGACGTCAGCTATCACCCAGTCAGACGTCTATGAAGACGTCTGATATATATTGTCTGACATTTATATGGACGTCTGACCTGTGTTGTTCGACGTCCCATTAACATCTCTCACAAAGATGTCAGGTCAGGATCAGACGTTAAAAGAACAAAATAACATACGTTAAAAGCCTTTTCTGCACTAGTGATAATGATATTTTTTTAATTAAGATAAACAAAACTCTGATACCATCACAATATAGTGAAAATATTTAAAATTTATTATTAAAACTCGCGAATATAATAATCAATCTCAATACAACTCGGAAGATCATATTAAAACTCCTTAACAAAATTTATTTAAAAGAAATAAGGTTTGAAACCTCGAAAATAACTCCTCACTCGCCTCTTGATCTACACGACATCAACATCATCGACAATAATCTCTGTAACATCATTTGCTCTCCTATAAATACGATCATCACAGGTGAAAATTATCACCACAAATGTAAGGGTGAGCTAACAACGTCAACATAAAAAAACACATTAATAATGTAATTATTATAACACAATTATCTATTAAAATTATAAGCTCATAACATCTTTACTCAAATCAATTTCACAAATCAATATCACATTGGTAATCCAAACTTCAATCTAGACAAACTATATCACCACCACCAATCACTATTGTTATATGTCATCTTCCATACTTTAGCACACACAACCAGTTCACCAAAACTGGGCCTACACACCAACATATGACTTTTCCGTTTACAAAAACGGGGTCTACTTCCAATAGTAGAGCTTTCTTGTTTACCAAAATAGGTTCTACTTCCCAAAGTAGGACTGATGGTAATCCTTTAACTAGGACAACCAAATCTAGTAGGAACAAGCTATATAGCTCACAGTTTTGTAGTGCGAAATTTTGGTGATGGGGAATGGTTGATTGTGTCACGATTTTGATGGGTTGTGTGGTTAAGGATGAAGTGTTTAAAGGTTCTATAAGGCTTTGTTCTCTTGAGATGATTTGGGGGAGAGTGATTGAATGAATTTGAGAGGATTTGAGGGTAAATTTTTTGTTGTTTGTTTGAGTGGATTTGGACGTAATTGAGAATGGATTTGGAAGTAAAGTTTATGAGAATTAGTGTAGGATTTGATTGATGTGACAGATAAATTTTTTTTGTTTAATTGATAGAAATTAAAGATTACCAAAATGCCCCTAGTTATTAATGTAATATAAAATGATAATTGTTAATGTTATATTTAATTGTAAAAGAGTTTATAAAGAGTAAAAAATGAATATTAATTATTAAAATTAATTTTAATATTGTACAAAATTTTATTTTAGTTAAATGAATTTATTTTTAATTGTAATTTAATAATAGTCAAAATCAACCATTGCCTAAAGCCATGGAAAAGAATTGGAGATTAATGTGACGGGAAATGATAATTGTTAATGTTATATTTAATTTTAAAAGAGTTTATAAAGAGTAAAAAATTAATATTAATTATTAAAATTAATTTTAATATTGTACAAAAATTTTATTTTAATTAAATGAATTTATTTTTAATTGTAATTTAATAATAGTCAAAATCAACCATTGCCTAAAGCCATGGAAAAGAATTGGAGATTAATGGGACGGGAAATACCTTCGCTTTATAAATGTGGAGATGTTTGAAAATAGCCTCCCAGTATTCAACCACCTTTGTTGTACCAAAACGCATTTCTGATTCAATGTGAACCTGTAAAGCCTCAAATTCTGCATGTGTCTTCCCATGCAAAAGCCTCTTTACATTTGGCTCAACACTGGAATGCAATCCCCTTTCTTCTGTAAGAAGCTCAGCAGGAGGTTCTTCTTCTCACACTCTAGCTCGGTCAAACGCATCTTTTTTTCAAACTTTTGCTAGCTCCCAATCACACACCAAAAGGAGTGTCTATGTGAAGATGACATTACCTCCAACCTCTGAACACCTGAATCTCAAACAAACTGTTAGAGGTGTTCATCTTTCACCCACCTCCATGGACTCCAATGCATGCACTGGAAATGTTTGACTCCTCTCTACATTCTATTGCTTCGTCTCGTTCTCCACCTTCGTCGAGTGCTTGAAGGAGCATGGGATGAAGCTGCATCCTCCACCTTCGTCAAACATCACGGCGTCGCCACCTCCATGCCAACCTTGCTGCTTGGAACCAAATACACAGCTTGGAACCCAATACAGTAGTTCGAAGTTTGGTTTTGCATAATGGGAACCGAATACCACTACTAGGTAACATAATACATATGTTTTTATCAATTTTTCGCAGGCCTGGAACCGGATACCCTGTTAGCGAACCGAATACAGCGTGTTTTGTGAATTCTTCACAGGGGTGGAACCAAATACCACTCTACTGGAACCGAATACACCTCGGTCAAATTTCATTCCAAGCACTGTTCATCATCTTCTTTCGCTCTCAAACTCGCGCATTCATCTTTAACCCTTTTCTTCTTCATGCCATCAACCTGCAGAAGCTCCTTCTTCGTCCCCAAAGTGCACTGTCATGAATCTCTACAAGCACACCAAGCGAAAGTAACTCTAGTTACTCATGAATCCACAGTAAAAGGTTGTTCAAGAATCAGTTTTGTTTTAATTAGAATCGATTATGTATGTTAAGATGATATATACAGATGGAATTATATAATATGTTGAGGGCACATGAGACTTTTGCCTATAAATCTCTCTGGATCTCTTCACTTTCGCGGGTGCTCCAAAACCTCTCCATCCCGCAAATCCATCTTCGACATTCCTTCCCTTTCTTCTCAAACGAACACGCAATTCATCGCAAATCATTCTTCGTAAATTTATTTGAACAGTATCATCCGTAGAAATGAACACAGTGTATGAGAGGTTAGGAAAATCTTGGAGGAAAGTGGCTAGAGGAGGCCACTTGATTTGCTTTAGCCTAGGGTGACCTTACAAAGAGTATGAGTGCACAAAATGGTAGCATAACATTATTCTAACACAAAATGGTAGCATAACATGAAGTTGACACCTCTATTTATAGGCTAAGGTGTCTCAAAATGGGCTAAAACTTTAACCTAAAAGAGTCACCTTGGTTGGCTTGGAGAGCAAGGAGAAAACTTTTCCAATAGGAAGGAGATAAGTTGCAAAAATCCTCTCAAATAAGAGGGTGACATATGGCCATTAGCTATGGAAAAACTCTCTATTCCTAGAGTGATATGTGGCCTCTAGCTTTGGAAAAACTCTCCACCTATTATCTTTGAAAGGTTCTTTGTGGGGCTATCTCTCCTTTTCTTTTTCCCTATCTCTAGATCCCTCATATTTATATTTGGAGGGATAACCTTCCCTCTTTATATCTTTCCTACGATAGGATGTGCTAAGGTAGTATTTCTTAAAGGTATTTTTACTCTTTAATTGTTTGTCCACCTTAATACTTAGTGGAACTAGGTTATTAAGGTCCATATATGGTAAATGATCTACCCTATCCCTAACTTAATTGTTTAAGCCACTTTGAAACCTAACTATTGTTAACCTTGGTTCTTCCCTTATCCAGTCCTTAACATCAGTAAATCTATTTTTTTGTCTATATTCTTTAACACTCATGTTCTTTTGTTGGAGTCTTTGGAGCTCTTCCATCAACTCCCTATCATAATTAGAAGGTATATGCCTTCCTCTAAGGACAGTCTTAAGTTCATTCGAATAGTGGATTTGGGAAAAGTTATTGATTTAACATTCTTTTACAAAGGTAGTCCATCAATAGATTGCATAACTTTGGAAACTTATAGTAGCTAATGGTACTCTCCTTTCCTCACTGATGTGGTGACACTCAAACAATTGTTCAACTTTCATATCCCAAACAAGGTATTCTTCTATGCTATTTCTTCCAAGAAAGGAGGAAGGTCAACTCTAGGTTCCCTAAGGGGACAATCTTTATGGTTATGGGATCTCCTTGGTGGGGATTGGTAGAAATCATTATGGTGATGGTCACTATAACTAGGAGAGGATGATATTTCTTTAGTGTACTATCTCCTCCTATGTAAGATTTTCTCTTGTTGTTTCTCCTTTTTTTTTATTCATCATGATTTAGGCAAACATGTTCTTTAACTCACTTATCTCTATCTTTTGTTGTTGAAGCTCATCTCTCAAATGAATGCCCTCTTGGTTATCTCTCACACTGCCATGTACACTATAATGATGAGATTGTTCACTCATATTGTGAAGTAGAAAGTAATTTCACAAAGGTTTTCAAGAGAACTTCACAACTATGAATGAAAAGGTTTTCACAAATGGTTTTCTTTTTGGGTGGAGGATTTCTAGAAAGAAACTAAGAGTAAAGATATTTCAAGTAGCTCCCAGGAAAGAGAGGTGAGTCTTAGTGGACAAGCTTAAAAACCAAGTCCTTCCAAGACAGAGTTTTCTTAGATTACCTTTATAAAAGCTTCTAGGTAAAAATCTTCCAAAACAATTTTATTAATGTTAATGTAAAATTGCTTCTAAACCAAAAAAAAAAGATTTATCTAATAAGCAACAAAGTTACCTATATATCACAGAGACCTATAAAAGGAAACAAAACAAGGAATATGAAGAATGTAAAGATGTAAACAATCTAAATGGCCCTAGGTGAAAGTGCGAGTGACACTTTGGAGTTCCTTGACACACTTTCACTTCTAAGTGGAATTAAAGATATTACAACAATTTAGTTATGGAGATGAAATTGCACTAAGGGCTTTTTCCCCAAACACTAAGCAAAGAATTAAGTAAACCAAAATTACAATACAATTGAAACAAATGACTACAAAATTTCGTGATATGCCAACAACACAAAAATGTCGTGAGCTTGTCCCTTACTTCTTCGACTTTTGTCTTCGCTTTATGTCACTCCAAGTGCCTCCTTGTCATATTCCTTTTCCAAGCCAATTAGAATTATCTTCTACAAGCTTCTTTCCCACCTTTAAGATCCTACTTGAAAGGTTAATCAACACTCTAAAAGAAGCAAAATTCCAAGTTTTATGAATATTGTAATCAACTGATATATTTATTGACACGATGTATGAAAAGATATTTTGAACATATTACGCAAGATAACATTCATAAATGATCAAAACATTTAATGTCATTTAATGCATGTATGGAAAAAGTACTATTTTGCTTGTATATCTTGTCCCCATTTAATGTTCAGACCAAAATTACGCAATGGGATAATCAGCTATGTGGATAAAGACGTTGATAGAGGAAAAAAATGTTTTGAGAATGATCTAAGCATAAACTCCCACTTCGACATAATGTATCAGCTACGTGATGAATCATTATTTTGTCCTATTCACTTAGCTTTCCGCACCGAATTTAATTAGTGAATTGTGCTTAACTGTTCATTATTTTCTCAATTTTTTTATTTGCGCTTAATTTGACCAGTAATTCATATTTTAATTAATTTGAATTATCTCAGCTTAATTATTCTTATTATTATTTTCAAGGAAATTTTGGAAATTTGTTCTGGACTTCAAGAGGTCTACCACGTCACCTACCATTTTCCACCTCAGCATTTTATTTTTATTTGTAATTTTGTTTTTGACGTTGAGCCCATTTTCGGGTGAGATTTGGGAAGCCCATTTTTGGGGCAGATATGTTGGCCTAGGGTTTTGAACCCATGTAGCCACCCTTAATACATTCCGTTCTATTTATTCTATTCCATTTTTGTTTTGGTGCTTGGACGTGAACAATGCTTTGCTTTAGGTTTTTATTTTTGTTTTTTAGAATTTATGTTTTCCAGCATTTTACGTTTTCCAACATTTACGTTTTTGCAATAATTTCGTTTACAATATTTTTGTTTCTTTGCATTTTCAGTTTCATTTATTGTTCTTGACTCTGTGGTAGTGCAAAATTGATTAAATAGGTGCACTACGCTTGCTTAATTCGTTTTTATGAAAATAGGATTAATCTTCATTTAGTTGGTTAATTCGTGCAGGATTAGCGTGAGAGGAGCGTATAATTTTTTGTTAATCATGGATAGGAAACATTGCAATTGAACTAGTGACCACACATTTTTTTTATTCGTTGTTTAATCTAAGTCATTTGTGCTGTTATTTTGAATTCGTAATTCTACTCACAAAATCCCCCACTACGTGTTTGATTCTTTGACGGAACTAAAAATTGGTCCTTGAGAGACGACCTAGGAGTCATTTCCTAGTATACTGCATTTAAGTTGTAACATTAATGAATCAAACGTGACATCGACATCCTCGCGCTTCAAACAAAATATAATTAAGCATTGTATCTTTGCATGACAAGACAAGTGAGTGTGACGATATACCAAAAAGAAATAGGAAACCTACACAAGGGTTAACTCCACATTCATAGTAATCTCTTAGAAAGAACTATATAAAGAAGATGAACTGAAGAAAACAAGCTGTTAATTTTGAGAAAAATGGAAAAGGATGATTAAAGCAAAAATACAAAAGAAAGGAAGGGAAGAAAAGAAGAAAGAGAGCAAGAGAGAATGACCTCAAGAAAAATTATCAATCATTGACTCTACCTCATCTCATCTTCGAGCTTATAATGTTTTATGCTTTCAACAAAAAGAAAAGAAGAGGAGAAAAATGAGAAAAAGAAAAAGAGAGTGATAAAGTATTATGCACAAAATGGGATAAGAGAAAGAATGAAGAAAAGAAAAGAAAATGAGGTTGGAACTGTTTAGGTTGAAATAAAATGAAGTAGAAAAATGAAGTTGAAAGCATAATGAAAAGAAGAGAGGAAAAGAAAAAGAGTATGCACTGAACATTAATGCTACTACTCACCAAACTCATATACATCGTTTAAAGCTCTTCATCCAGAGGGAACATAGAAGAGAAGAAGCATACAAACCAAGATCTTCTAAATGATCAACAATGTTGTTGCTCAAAGCCTGCTTCATATGCAACTCTTTAATCAACGAAAACAACTTTAGTAAAGAAGATGAAAAGAGTCAATATTCATCCTATTGCTTTTCCCGTGTATATGGTTTAAAGCTTTTCCATTCAAGAAGAATCAACCTTACCGAAGAGAAGAGATAAAGAACAAGCACAAGCATGAATATTTAATATAAATGTTGTTGCTCATCAAGCTTACATCATCTAATGCTCTTCAACAAGGAAGCAACATCCAAGTTACAAGACTGCACCTCATTATATTTATCCTCTCTAGGAGAGTTAAATTGAGTATGTAACTTTACAAGTATTACCGACGACCAAAATCCGTCGAAAACGTCACAAATCCATTAATAATGACATTTTTTCGACAAATTACCGGCGAACCTATATCTGTCGGTAATAACTTCGTAATATTTATCGACGACATATTGGTTGCAGAGAAGGTGATAAATGCTCTTGAGATGAGAGGAAAGAAAAATGACGAAAGTGATTTGGGAGAGAGAAAAATATAGTGTTCTTCATGCAGAGAGAAATAAAAAATGGGACGAAATTTCGCCGCTCTTTTTATCGACGGATTTACTGACAGACAAGATTCGTCGATAAGTTAAATATGCACTACTAACAGATTTACCATTCATCGATAACTGCAATATGAATTACCGACATATTTTGACCGTTAGTAATTATCGAAGGATTTATCGACTGCTTTTTCCGTCGATAATGCATCTGTCAGTACTATCCGTCGGTAAAATCTATCGATAAAGCTAGGAATACTAGGAGTGGTAAATAATACTGCACAAATAAGAGTGGGTTAAACTCATATGTTATCTTTGAAAACGATAATTGGAATCTCTCAAGAGTTCTTGGAAGAGACTCAACACAACTTAGTTAGAGCGACTTTCTAGTGTTTTCTTATGACTTCAAACTTCAAGGAGCTTGACGAGGAGTGAATGAGAGCCTCACCCTTCACCAATCGTCCAAGGGGGTGAATGGGAGAGCCTTCTCCTTTGAAGACCATCTAAGGGAGATGTATCTCCTTCCTTCCAAGGCCAAAAGACTCTCCTAAGGCCCAAAGCTAGCCCAAATGTGGCGCAAAAGTGCTCTAAGGTCCAAAACCAGCCTAGTTTGACGCCAAACCTCTTTTGTGAGGGTAAAAAGTCTAAAACAAAGTTCTTGGCCCAAATACAAGTCCTAAAAGAAAGATATGTACATGAATTACAAAGGTTTTTAAAAGAAGGAAGAGACTAATAAGTAATCCTCCACAAAGTAGAATTCTTTGAAATTCATCTTCTTCTTTTATCCTTTTTGTCATTGCTCTAGTGAAAGGTTCAATGTATCTTCTAAATAGTCCTCCATTAGATAACAGGAAGTTGATTGGAAGATTATAATGTAAGATAATTTAAATTTTGTTATTCTCTTTCTCTTATTCTGTTCAAAGAATCATTAGATTCTTTTATTCAAATTTTAGGTTTTCTTATTCAAAGTTTTTTAATTATTTTTCGAATTTATAAATCTAAAACCAAAATTTCAACTAAATAGAAATATTTTTTTTAATTAAAAGTAAATAAAAGATAACGTTAGGCATTGAGCACAATAGTGTTAAACATTCAATATTGTATATGTGCTTGACAACTATGTCAATTTGATATGTTATCATAGGTTAAAATAAAAATATATTCGCTAAATTTTGTAGTTCAAATCATAATCTAATTGGATTCACAAATCAATTAAATTGTATTCTATCTTTAATATTTTTCTAATAAAGATTAAAACTGAGAATTTAAAGATTAAAAATTAAAAATATAACTTGGAAAACAAAGATATATAACAAAGTGACAATGAATAATAATCAAAACAAATTAATTCAAATATTCAATCAATCAAACAATCCGAAAACAATAGTTTCATAAAAATTATATTCAAATTTAAATTATTAACCGATTTAGAATCTCAATATTATTAAATCCAATTCACATTTAATTTTTAAATACAAATTAATATGATAAAGAACAAAATTAAAATTTGAAAATATATATATATATATATATATATATATATATATATATATATATATATATATATATATATATATATATATATATATATATACTTTGATGTAATCATAATAAAATTAGACAAGGTAGATACTTTATAAAGTAAAAAAAAATTGTAGAAATTTATGTAAAAACATCTTGACACAATATGTTAATCCATTGGACTAATATTAGACACTAGTGCAATCAAGATAAACGGCCTCGGTTATTTTCACTTATAGACATCGGTTCCGCGACCGAGGCATATACAGACGAGGTAAAAAGGGTAGGCTTTTTACCTCGGTTATGAACCAAATCAAAAGGGTTCAGATTCTGCCTCCGTTCACAAACAACCGAGGCAATAGAGTTTTTCAATTTTTTTATTTTCAACCGAGACCAGTGTTGGTTTCTCGTTCTGTTATGTTTTCTTATTCTCTTTGTGCCTTAAACTTCTTTGTCTTTTTTAATCTCAAGCTTATCTGCAATTTTTTTCATCCATGTTTTTGGGGGAAAAATTACTTTGACAAACTCAGATGATTGCTCCAATCTAAGAAGGGGGAAATAGGAAGCGGGGAGAGAGCAGACGGAGGAGACGACAATGGAGGTGGAAGAGAGGAGGAGGAGACTTTATTCCCTAACGGAGCAAGCAATCAAAAGCTTTAGAGAAACACTATCCAAACCAAAAACCAAAATTCAGAGAAACAGTATCCAAACCAAAAACCAAAATCAGAGATCCAAACCAAAAACCAAAATCAGAGATCCATTTGTCATCCACCTGTAGAGAAACAAAACCAAAAACCAAAAACGCAGATCCAGCGCCTAACCGCCAGCATGCCGCCGCCGCCTCTTAGCTGCTCCATGAGAAAAGGGTTTTCGCCATTGCAGCCGCCATCGCGGGCTGTCTCGCCGCACCGTCGCGGGCTCTCGCCGCACCGTCGCAGGCTCTCGCCGCATTGTCGCGGACTCTCTCGCCGCACCGTTGCGAGCTGTCTCGCCTCGCCGCACCGTCGCGAGCTCTCTCTTTGTCATGGCGGAGGGAGAATAGGTTGGTGAGGGAATGGTGGAGTTGAGGGAGAGGGGAGTGGAGAATGGGAGGGGTTGCAGGAGAGGAGAGAGGGGATGAGGGAAGATTGAAACGTACTGGAATAGGGGAAATGAAATATGTAGGAATTTTTTTTTGAGTACTACCTCTGTTCTACTCTCCACTGAGGCCTATAGTCCTCAGAAAAAAATTAAAAAAAAAATGAAATGGCTATACGCCTCGGTTCCCTCCTAAATTGAGGCATGAACATGGTTTCGCACCGGTTCTGAATGAACCGAAGTCATAGGCTCTGTGCAGACTTCAAATTTCAGACTTGTCAGGCAAAAAGGTAGACTTTTAGGCATTGATTTTGCTATCAACCGAGGTAATATTACTTATATGTTTCGGGTCCTCTTGAACCGAGACATATAAGTTCGCCTAAACTACAAAAATATCACCGCGTTTTGATAGACTTTGGTTTTTCCTAAACCGAAACCTATAGTTAAAAACCAATTTTTTTACTAGTGAGGGTGTGTTTCTTCAAACTTGTATATCATACTCTTTTCTTTTTAGTTTTTTATTCTTAGTTTAAATTATATAATTTTCTTTTTTCGATACGTTTTATATAAATTTATGTTAAAAACGTATATAATAAGGTTTAATACAAAATAAATATATTTATAATTTATATAAATAAGAGAAGACAGAATTGTTGACATAAATATAAAAATAGGAATTGTGTTTAAATTCAATATACAACTTGAAAAATTAATCTCAAAACAATTAAATCATAATCTAAAAATAAAATCAAACGGATATTCATTATCTAGAATCCACCTTTTCCATCATATATAGGGATGGAAAAAAATTATGTATTCACATGTATGTATAAATAAAATCTATTATGGATAGCAAGTAACAAGCATCCGCAAATAACAGGTAATTTAGTATATGTTCATTAGTGAGTCAAATTTAAATATTATATTACTCGTACATGTAAGTATCCGTTAATCTTTAAGAAAATGAAATTATATTTTTATTCTTTTTAAGTACTTGTACAGGTAAGTATCCGTTAATCTTTAAGAAAATGAAATTATATTTTTATTCTTTTTAAGTTTAAGTAAGTTTCCATTGAGGTTTTGTTTTTTTTTTTTTGCTTTTAGTTGATATTGTGCTTGTAATAGGGATTTTCACTTTACTTTCTACCACAATTGTTGATCGGTGACTCTGCCGAGATCTACTAATACCTCTATCGCGAAAAACCCACCAACTATAAGGTTTTCAGCGAGGATGTGGCATTTCTTACTGATAATATGCTACTCGCGTTCACATTCGAATACTTGGCGGTGATGACCCAAGATGTGTCCCCAACACGCATGGTTCATGCAATTAAGGAGTTGGCGAAATCAATCAGCTAGGACAGGTGGTGGATTCAGATTCTCAACAACATATAAAACAACATCACCTGAACTAACTACTCTTTATTTTATTTTGTATTTTGCACTCAAAAAACATACTTATCTTTTCAGTGCACCACGGTAAACACGTATGTAATTTTGAGAATAGATTTTCAAATTTGCTTATTCAAAAACAAGGATTCATTGTTAAAGTGGAAAAGAATATTTTAGCAAAACAAACTGTGCATCTTCCATTATTTTTTCTTTTTAACTTGGAAAGAGCTTTGAATGTTTGTTTTTTTTTCTTTTCTATCTATGTTCAGTTTTCTAGTGTTTTTGTTTATTTTTAAAATATATGTAGGTATTCAACGGGTATTCGTAATTAAAAAAAAATTATAAATTTATTTTTATATAAATATCCAACATGTAATAGTACGAATAATAGATATAATTTGTTTTATATGAATCGAATAATGGATAAACAATATTTATATCTGACACCCGTTAGCCTTACTAATGATATCTAGTAATTTTATAGTTAATACTTAATTTTGAAAGATGTAAGACACGTTTACCCAGGCACTTATAAAAAAACACTTGATTCTAAAAACTGAAATTAGTTAATAAAAGTACTACAAACTATAATACTATAGGCATTGACAAGTAAGGAATCACTGCTGAACTTTGTTCCTTTAAATTAAAAAGTTGTTTATGTAACAAAATCTGAATACAAGTAGTATCAACTTTTCCAATACACCTAAGATAGTAAAATGTGGTATACATAAAAAATAAAAAGTAAACTAAAGTCGAAATTAAAAGAATATAGTGATTGTCACAAAAGCACTTTTGCTTGCGCAGGTTCTAAGCCCATTTTCCATCCGAGGCCGAATAGACAATAATTTTCTATCGACGGAATATTTTAAATGCCTTGCTTGTGTGTATATACTTATTTCTTTAAAAGTGAACGCCTCATGGAATGAATCAAGGCATTGATTAATATTCATTTGTTTAATAGAGTCGATATGAAGTTATGTTAACATTGATAAAATTATTTTTATAATCAAAACAATACAAAATAATTTACAACATGTATAATATCGCAATTTCACAATATTAAAAGTTAAATTGTAAAATAAACTTTTGAGTTATTGATATATATATATATGATAATTATTTAAAATCTCAACAACATACATCCAATATTTTTTAATATATAATAACATAAATATACATAAAGTTCCAAAAATATTGTATCAATTAAAAATTTGATCAAATTATAAATTTTGGAAAATCAATTTGTAAATTAAAGTTTAAATCTATGTATATATTTTATATTTCAAAACAAAATTTTATAGTAAAAAAAATAATTACTTTATATTTAAACAAGAAAATTGAAAAAAAAATTAAAAAAAAAATTAAAATATTATACATCTGAATTTTTAGAAGAGTAGAAATATATGGTACAAACACACACATATTTTAGGTTTTTTATACTTGTTTTGTTTAAATGGTGAAGATGATGATTAGTGTTTATTCCTTAACTGCATGTTTTAGCAAATTTGACGAATGGTTCCAAGTATTTGATATGATTTAATAATCGATTTTATAACTGTGTGAGTCTGAATATTGGTTTAAAGAAAGAGTGAGAAAGTGGTTAAGTGGCATTAGAAGTATAGAATATGTGAATGGCACTTCCCTTCTCATCTTCTTCCTTTAACAACGAACAAAGCATGCATTGATTTCTATGAAAACCAGTTTCATTATGTTTCCGAACTTGGACCTCATTCTCCTCACTCTTCTCCATGCCTCATTCGTCATCTTTCTGCTTCTTCTTCTTATCTTCATCATCTTTTTTCTTCTCTCACTCGCATTCTTTCTCGCTCTCTCTTCACTTTTCTTATTTGATTTCCACCATTTTTCCTCACTCCTTTCCCACTATTTCAAGATGCTCAAGGATGATCTTCATCTCGCTCTCCTTCTTCTTCTCCTTTTCTTCACCCATCAAGGTCTTCATTTTCTCACTGTCTCAAAACCATGGCAGAAACGTAACAGCCTCGCCGAATTCGGACTGAAGCCACATAAGTCTTCCAAAAGATATCACATTCATTGCTTCAAGACTCTACAATAAGATCATCGTCCGCCATTGTTCTCAACATACAAATTCTACGTCATGTCTCAAGTCTTCCCACGAGCTTTTTGTAAGAATTTATTCATCAAAATCACAAGGAAAATTAATTTTTTCTTTTGTATAAATCTAAAGTTATTTTTCTATTAGGTTAATCTTTAAATTTTTTATTTTTTATAAACTAATTTTAATTTATAAAAATTTTATTTTTTTAAAAATTCTTCAGAAAAGCTCGTCCAGATAAATAAATAGTGTCATTCTTTCATGTTTCGTGTAAATATTGTAAATTAATAATGACACCAACATTGAGTCCCAAGTTTTATTCTCTTAAGCAATGTGCTGCAACCATATAGCTATTTTGGCTGTTTCTGTTTGAATATAGTGGGCACAGAGAATGACTAAAGAGATCATTTTTCTGTTTTTAGACTTCAAATTTATATTTAGGACCAACATTTTACACGCTCTGTACAAATATACTTTATGCAATTATCATTCAATGGAGATACGTCAATAAAATTGCCCAATTAGTATTCTTACTAATATTCTGTTATTTATTTTAGTCATGACATAATAGTTGTTCCTGCTATTTTTAAATTATTTTATGACATATATAAGAGTTCGGAATTAACTAAAACAAATAAAAGAATAATTTCTTAAGGAATTAGTTTCATCTACGTTTTTTTTAAATATTTAAAATTTATATAAATAATATTACTACTCGTGTTCTTTTAAATTTAACAATTAATTGTCGGACCAACTAATTTTACCAAATGTGTACTTTAATATGTTTACTTAATTACATATATTAACTAAATATTTAACTTTCAAACGGTGTTTATGTTTATCCCTAAAAGTAATTTAATACAATCAATATCACCCACTTTAGAATAAAGTAATCATGAATAACAAATTATAGTATCATTAATGGTATAAGTATAAATATTAAATAAAAGGTTTAATAGGTTCGGAGGTCCCTATATTTGTGGGTTTGTTTCAATTGGGTCCTCCAATTTTGGAAGTGATCAATTGGATCCCTAATTTGGTCAATTTGATTCAATAATAGCCTTTCCGTTAAATACAGTTAACAACGTTAACTTTTTTAACAGGTGGCAAGCTGAGGCATCCTGAAGACACAGTTTGAGCTGTATAGGTGAATTTTTAACATTTTTAAATTATTGACAAATAAAATAAAAAGCAGAATAATGAATAAATGAATGAGTGAGTCAGTGAAGAGGTGAAATCTGTGAAAATTGGTGAAATTAGAGAAATTAGGGTCGTCCTTGTATTTGAAGGTGAAATCCGTAAATTAAAAGGGTTTGCAGAGAGATACCGAAAGGGTGGAAGAGTCGACGGAGGTGGTCGGTGGAGAGGTGAGGGTCTAAGTTGAAGACCATGAGGGTGCCTTGGTTGTGGGCGTCGAGGATGGAGGAGGAGGAGGGGAGCACGTAGTGTGCGGAGATGGGACGGGAGGAGAGGAGGCCAGGGGAGGTGGGGGCGACCTAAGGGAAGTGGTGGTGCATGGAGCGGATGGCGGCGAAGGCAGACTCTGCATGGTGGAGGTCGTAGAAGTGGACGATGAGGATTCTGTGGCGGAGGGCTTTCGTTTGGAGGGCTCTGACGTCGTCGAAGGCCTAGAGTTCGGCGCGGAGGGCGGAGTCGGAGGTGAAGGGGAGCAGCGTGAGGAGGAGGGAGCGGACAATGATTCCTTTCAACGGGTCCAGCCGGACAATGATTCCGGTTTCTCCCATTAGACCAACACTCAACTGAACCACTCTCTTTTCCTCCTTTCCCTCTACTTCTTCACTTGTGTTATGTCTTTGTTTCTGTGACAGACACAGAGGTTTTCTCTGTTGTTTTTGTGTTTTGTCGGAGCGAGGCCTCTGAAACAGGTTAGAAAAGAAAAGAAAAGAAAACCAGAGAGAGAATGGAGAAGGAAGAAAGAAGGACAGAGAGAAGACAGGAGCGAGTCACTCAGTAACTGACTCACTCATTCATTTATTCATTATTCTGCTTTTATTTTATTTGTCAATAATTTAAAAATATTAAAAATCCACTTATACAGCTCAAACGGTGCTCCCAGGATGCCTCAGCTTGCCACCTGTTAAAAAAGTTAACATCGTTAACTGTAGTTAACGGAAAGACTATTATTGAATCAAATTGACCAAATTAGGGACCCAATTGATCACTTTCAAAATTGGAGGACCCAATTGAAACGAACGTGCAAATACAGGGACCTCCGAACCTATTAAACCTAAATAAAACTATATGAATATAATTTTTTTTTTATAAATGCATGACATTCTATATATTTTTCACATTTCAATACTCAAAACACACTCATAATTTGTTATCACGTGCAAAAATTTATGAATAACAAAAAAATAAAAAAAGAAAGATAAGAAACATGGGGCCAAGTCAAACGCGTGTAATAGAAAAAGTAAATAACTCAAAAACTCCAAATAATTCTAAACATAAAGTTGAAACCTATTATATAAAAAAAGAAAAAGTCAAGTTGTAATCTAGATGACATTTGTCATACGTACCAATTATACAAAATTCGATTTTGCAAACTGATAAGCCAATGTTATCGGTATCTGATTACCTTCTTTATATATATATATATATATATATATATATATATATATATATATATATATATATATATATATATATATATATATATATATATATATATATATATGAACATATGAATTCTATATTTTGACAAATCTCCAAACATTTTTTCCACATTCCTTCAAGAGACCGAGAGACAACTTAAATAAAAGAAAAAGCTATACTTAATAACATTGAATCGCCAAACACACTAATATCCAACCAGCTTACAATGCTCAATTATCAAAATAGCAACCATACTTTCTATGTAAAATGAATTCTTCACTCTAAGAAAAGAAACGAAGAAAATTCACCAATATACTCTCTCATACTTCCTCTATGCAAACCAATACATCCAACATATCTAATACTATGTGCAAACCACACTAGTGCAAAACGCGGAAAAGAACGCGGATAATACGTTTCGATTTCCAGAAAACCAAAGCATATGTAAAAGCGGTGACATTTTTACAATTTAAACGAATTTATAGACCTCGGTTCCCCCTAAACCGAGGCATAAAAGTCAAATTACCATGGTTAATGCCCAAACCGAGGCGTAATGTTCTGTTGTTTCCCAAGTCTTCCATTGACAACTTTTTGAGATTGACCTACAACATCGGTTCCAATTAGACCCGAGGCAGTAAGGTGAGTATAGGCATCGAGTTTAGTAAGAACCGAGGCAGTATCGGTTTTTATATTCCCACGTAGGAAATTACCCTACTCTGCACTGTTCTCTTCATCTTCCTTTGCTCCCACGAACTCCTCCGCTGCATCCAACCTCTCCTTCATTGTCGCCGCTCCATTATCACCGCCACTACAGGATCACCGCGTCGTTGCCGCCTCTACAGTGTTGTCGCGTTGCCCTGCCGCCGTCGGGAGCTACCACCACCTCGTTGTGTGCGACGGCTGCGAGCGCGGCTTCCACCTCGCATGTGAGTGCATCGCCTCTGGAATGAAGAGCAAGCGGTGGCTGTTGGGAGTGAACCAGCTACTCGATAGCAACTCCTAGGGTTCTAATCCAGATCTTCATCCCCAATTTTACTGTTGTTATCCCCTTTCTCATATCTACATTGCTTCAGCTGTTATCCCCTTTCTCTCCCTTTTTTTTTTGGTTTCTCAGATCATCTGGTGCTGTTCGTGGACCGCCTGGTGCGGCCCGTGCCTGTGGTGGAGCCGCTGGCCTAAAACCCGGTCCAGCCCGCTCCCGAGCCCTCAACCCTCGCGGATGAAGCTGCGGCGGGACTGTCCGGCTCCGCTTCGGATGCCGAGGACGATAGCGTCGATGACAACGCGTTGTTGTTGCCCTTGGCGATTTTCAGAGACTGACCATCATGCGACTTTTTGAATATATTCTTTTCTCATAACTTTTATGTGCAGTGTGAAGCATGCTTCTACCATTGATATTCTGGTGTTGGACAAGTTAATCCATCTGGAAATTTCATTTGGAAGCTATTTTGGAAATTTCATTTGGAAGCTAATGAAAGGAAGAACATTGGTCTGAGATAGAAAGAAGTAAGCAAGGAGGTTGGACAAAATTAGTGTAAATCTAGATATTTGGAGACCCCTTAGATCCTATAGAGGAGTTGGAACTACTGGAGTTGAGGTAGGGATGCTAATCTATTAATACCTTGTAATGCTTTGTCGTAATGGTTGATATATGTGGACTACTTTGTTTGGCTTGTAATTATGTTTTACCTCATGAAATTTGTTGAAATGCATATCTTGACTTTAAGCTAGATGATATTGGTCGAATGATGAATTGGTGAAAGAATAAAGATCTTGATATGTTGCATATTGCATGTTTTCTCTAAAGATTGTTGTGTGGCTATAATACCTCCCTGTTAGTTCTGATAGAAAGTGAAGTAAATGGCCTTCCTCGTGTTTCCCAACACATGTAAAGTTCCATATAAAGATGGAGATTTTAATGGAGAGCTTTCAACTCTTAATTTGACTTTTACTCCAATGTTATTAATTGTGGATGCATTAGAAAAAGACAATGTTGCTATGGTATGGTGGATTCAACTGTACAATTATGTGTATACTTCAAGTGGTTTGCTGGCAGCTGGAGTACTGGTTTATGTAGGTGTAGGTAATAATTTTCCAGGTACAGAGAACGGATTGTTGCTATCAAAGTTCTGCATTGTGGGAGTACTTTACAAGAAAGAGTTTCACGGGAGAATCGTTTTGCTTGCGAAGTTAATATGATGTCTTCTGTCCACCATGAGAATCTTGTGAAGGTGAGTAGTATGTTTTGTATGTGGGATATATCAGCATATCTTCAAGTGTTATAATTGTATATGCTTTGTATCGTTTGTTTCACTGAAGACTTATCTATGTATAGTGTAAAGTGTATATTATGGTCTTTTGATCTTTATGCTACTGTAGGACTAATAGATGCATGTTTCTGAAGATAATGCATTTCTTTGTTTCTTCCAGTTTATTGGAGCTTGTAAGGATCCTCTGATGGTTATTGTTATAGAGATGTTACCTGAGTGGCAATGTCTTCATGTTGTAGGTAACATGAGTTAGAATTCATCATGTTAATGTGGTGGAGTTCATTGTAAATTTGGCTAACTATTGTTTGTAATGTTGTAGCTTTGGGCTCTTGAACGACTTTCTTTGCATGGTTATTCTTCTCATCGCAAATTCCCGTGCATATGGATATGGTGTTCGTTTACGTCAAAGACCAAAAAAATAGTAGTTTTGTTTCAGACAGGAGATGTAAGTATGTGAACCTATTTTATATATTTTTTTGAATTATTGATTTTTTTATTTGTTTAATGTTTTTGTGTTGGATTGTGATAGGTAAATTTGGATTGGTACGTAAGTAAGCATGATAAAGGACACGAGGCCATCCAGGCTGCTTTCCATTTGGATGAGAAAGTGAAGGCTAAAGGATGTAGTGTTGAAGAAGAACGAAATGCAAAATCAGATGATGACATTTGCGAAGATGATGTAGCGGTTGAAGAAGCTGGAGGTTCTGGCATTGAACGAGTAGTCATTGAAATTGATGATGATGTTGTTGTTGTTGATGATGAAGGGGATGATTATAATGTACCATTTGTGATCCCCTTTTGCACAATTATGTTGGTGATCCAACCAGTACTGTGGATATTAACCAGTTGTACTACACAGTCAGCCTAAGAGACAAACCACATAGGTAATTGATGAGAAATTTAGTTGTCATTGGTGAAAGGTGGTGGTTTTTTATTCAATATTCTTGTTTTTTCAGGGTTGTATATGAAATAATTGGCCAACCTTGACACAACTTCATGTTACACTTTAGCGCCAATGGAATACATTGATAACATGGTAACTATTATGTGACATGGATTTATGTTAAATGTTCATAGTTATGTTATTGATTGTACAATTTTCATTGTGTTCATGATAATTTATCATCATTCCTTATGTAGGTAGTGTTATTTGCTACTGCTATTTTTATGTACTTTGAGAAAAGGTCCTACGGTGTTGTTAAGAAGATTTTATTTAGTCCATTATACGGGGTAAGTAATAATTTTTTTGATAACATATATTTTATGGTACAAATTATGTGTAAGCTATTATCGATTGATGAATTTGAAATTGTCCACAACACCATATTCTTTGTGATTATAGGAGACGTCCCCGGAATCGACATGTGTTTACACTTCATAATTACAACTCCTATTTGTGTTCTGATAATTTTGGACTTGGAGACATTGCCACAACTGACTTTGTGAGTTAGGTTTAAATTGTAAGGACAATGTTTGCCCAATTTTTTTTTACATGTATTGACATTTTGTTTTCTTTGTTTGTAGTTGTTTATGCCCTTTGTACATGATGATCATTGGTGGTGCTATTTAGTGAAACTTAGCACATTACAAATATTTGTCATTGACTCATTGGGTAAGGGTATCAAAGACCGAAAAAGAATTGACAAAGCTATTGTATGTTTACAAAAATTTTGATTCTAAATGAACTTGTTATTGTCACTTAATGTGGAATTTGTTTAACTTGTTTTTGTACTTCGTATTTGGTAGGTTGAAAATCTTGAAGGATTTTTTGGCATCATGTACAATAGACCCGAATGGAGGATTGGACCTTTGGTTGTTGAACAAGCAAATATCTCATCCCAACCAAACTTGTAAGTTTTTATAACCATTGTCTTTAAAGAGTTGGTGTTGTCCTTAATGTAGATTGTGAGAACTAATATATGTTGTGGTTGCATTCTTTTAGACACAATTGTGGTGTTATAATGTTGAAAGCAATGGAAATGTGGGATGGTAAGGAAAAATACAATGGGTAAAGCATGCCTCAATATACCAATATAAGTAACATTATGATTATTAGAAATAGTTGATAAATGTGTTAATTTCTAAAGTGCGCAATTTTGTTTTCATGAGGAGTGGCTTGGAATTAGAAAGAAATATGTATGAGACTAAATCCTGGACAACGACAACATTAGAAAAATAGAAGCGCTTCAGGAATATGGATTGTTGTAGGATTGTTTTTCTTTTTTTAGAGATTTAGTTTGTATGTAGACTAAGATGGATTTTTTGGCTTTGTAACAAACAATGATATTTATGTATAGACAAAAAAGAAGGGATTTACCCACGACCCAAATCCCTCGGTAATGACAAAAAGCCGTCGGTAAAGTGTGTCTATCGACGATCTTGCGACGGCCAAGAAGCCGTCGGTAATATGCGTGTCGGAAACATTACCGACGGCTTTTTGACCTTCGGTATTACCGACGGGCAAAAGCCCTTGATAATACCGAAGGTTAAAATCTGTCGGTATTACCGAGGGGCAAAGGCCCTCAGTAATGCAAGGCGAAACTCGATGGTTTTAGCGACGACTTTAGGCCGTCGGTACCGTGCATTTTTTTTAGTGCAATTTCTTTCTGCATTATACCCAAAACCTGCAAATAAATAATCAATAATCCCAAACATCAATTTAGCCAGCCAATTCATCCAGGCAATTCAAATGCAATCATTCAACATTCATCAAGAATACTTCAATCATTCTAAGTTTCAAAAGTTCTTAAATGCAAAACAAAGTTTGATAACAAAAAACTAACTTCAATGTAACTTCAAAGTTTGAAAAGTTTCTAATGGCAAAACAAAGTTTTTAAATAAAAAACCTAACTTCAAATGTTTTCAAAAGTTCTTAAATGTCTAATATTCATCATAATCATCATTATCTTCTTCTTGCACAAGTGTGGTCTGGGAAGGCTGTTGAGGTGGGCATGGCTGCTGGGATGATGATGGGCAGACTGTCCCTGCTGAGGTATCAATGTCTTGACCAAATTTTCAATATTGTCAAATATGGCTAGAAGTGAATCATAAGCCTCTTTACTAACGACATTGTTGTGGTCAAATGTGCCGGAGGTAGATGGTTGATGTCTCAATATGCCTCCTCTTCCAGCACTGTAATAGGAGGCAAGTTGTCCTACCCCATACAGTCGTCCTTTCTTCTTGCCCCCGACGACATCAACCTAGCATTGGGTCCTGATGATTTCTTCGTCTGCATCTACTCTAGAGTTAGCATCAGGAGCAGATTCCCCCTTTGATCTCGCTTGTGTCAATCTCGCAGAAAAATCTTCCTGTTAAATAAGATAGAAACGTTAGTAACATGAATTTGAAAATGTGAAAGAAAAAAAAGTAAAAAATTAAATGTTGTTAAAATTTTTACTTACAGTGGTCTTGCGAGACCTCTCATCAACATATTCGTCAGTCCCCTTGCGAAGATGAGTTTGTGTAAGCACCTCATCAACATGAACAGCCCGTCCAAGCTCTGCTGCCTATAATATTTTAAAACATACAAATGACACATATTAATTTCAAAGTACATGATGTTATAGAGTTATTGATAAGAAATGAATCAAGATTTTTACCATACGAATTGCATGTTCATGTGTAGTGATTGATCCTCCGGTATGCAATACACCACCTTTTTCTGAAGCCCTATTTTTCTGGGCGGTAGCACATTTAATGCGGTACTATGGAAAATTCCAATGTGCCAGCAATGAATTCCATATGTGTTCCCCCACCCAATAAGGGCGTTGTCCTGCGATCCTTGCATCTCTAAACATTTCTGACAATCGGTGAGATGCTTTCATGTTAATGTTTTTCTGAATTTGAGCTTCATGCTCAGCTGCCCACTGCACCTTTTGTTGTTACAATAGATAATGTTAAAATAAAGCAAATGAAATTCCTATTTGAATATGGTGATGCAAGATGATTAAGTAACATGATGTTTTACCTTAAATCTCTTTCATAACAGTTTTTTGTCATCTTCAGGGATTACTCGCCATGATGCCCAAAGCTGAAGAAATTGTTGCTTAATAGACCTAGTGATGGCCTGTGAAGAAACTCTAGAAGGAAGAAACCTGAAATATGAATGTAAGAAAATTATGAATCTACAACCATAGTAAGACCAACAATTTAATGCAAAATACAAGACTAAGAAGAAGATATGGTATTACCCTTTTCCACATGGCTCAATGAATGGTCGATCATGAGGAGTAGGATCACCCAAATCAGTAGGATCAATAGGATCAGCAGGATTAGGAAATAGCTGGTGTACATCTGGAGATGGTATAGAAGATGGCGTAGGGATAGAAGGAGAGGGATGAATATATGGTGTGGGTCCTACAACTGAAGGAGTGGGCACTACAGTAGGAGGTGTGGGCCCTACAACTGAAGGAGTGGGACCTATAATAGGAGGTGTGGGCCAGACAGATGGTGTGGGCGTCGTAGAAGAGGGTGGTGGACGTGAGGAGCCAACGTCTGGTGGAGTACTGGCACTTGAAAATGGTATCGTCGAAGGAACTCTAATAATGTACTTGGCCTGCCTCCTAGGCTTTTTTACCGTCTTGCCCTTGTCAAGGCATGAAGGATCCTGTCCTGACATTACTGCAATTTAAAGTATATAAATAAATCGACAATTAAATGCATAATACATAATTGGTATTTAATAAATGATTTAATTTTATATAATCGTGAATCGTACACATGTTAGAATACAAACATTTAATTAATTAGATCGTCCTCATCATCGCATTGTCATCTTGTTTGATGCATCACTGTGATCATCATAATCATAATCATCATCATCGTCTTCTTCATCATCTTCAAGTTCTTTTTCTTCCTCTTCTTCTTCTCCTTCTTCTTCATGTTCTTCTATTTGTCCTTCTAACTCTTCAGCATCAGCATCGAAGTCGTGCAATGCAGATACACCTTCAACTTCAATAATTTCATTTCCATGTGTCATTTCATCAACTTGGAAAGGGATATCGTCTTCGTCATCATTTGACTTAATGCGACCCCTAGGCTTGGTTTGTATTGCAACACACCAACCACGTTTGTCAATGTTGCGAAATGCTGGATATGAGACATAATAAACTTGTCTAACATTAAGAGCTAGAATGAATGGATCAAATGGCCGGTATCTTGAAGTCATTTGAATTTCTACAATATTATACCTAGGATCCACTCTTGTTCCACTCCTAGATGGATCAAACCATTGACAATAAAAAAGAACTACCCTCTTTGGAGTAGTTGAAGTATTATACTCCAGCTCATAAATTTTTTGAATAATACCATAAAAGTCATCATAACCACCCTCTGTAAGGCCCTTAACGAACACCCCACAATTAGTTGTCTTTTTTCCTTTCGACCATGCATCGGTGTGGAACTTGTATCCATTTACAAAATACGTGTGCCATTCTTTGACACATCTCATGGGCCAATTTGACAATTCCTGTAGATCTTGAATTAAGGGACTTAATGGCTGGTTATGAACCTATAAAGAGGTGAAGAAAAATTAAGCTACAAGTGTCACATCAATTGTTTTTAAAATCATTAAAAGGATATTCATACTTGATATCTAAACCAATAAGGGAACTGTGAGTGTATTATAGCAGAAGAACTCCCTTCTAGAACTTGCATAGCCACAACAAATGAGTTGTATAAAATGAACACAATTAGTGACTATTAAAATAGTATGATTGAAAACTTAGGAATGGGATGAGAACATACTCAAGGTACACCTTAACTTCAAGGAAATAAATTAAGACATGGACATGAGCAGAGTTGAATTCAGCATCACTTAACCAATGAGTGAACTCTTTGCCCGCATGACGGCCTACTTCTCGAAACACCGACAAATTTGAATGAGATGTGCCAGATTGACATTGTGTTTCATTCCTAACATTCATCGACGACAACATGAAGTTTTTGAAATAATGAGAACAAAAGTATGTTGTTTCACGATGCAAGTAAGCCGCACAAATTGATCCTGCCACTCTGGCTTTATTTTTGACTGAACGTTTTGACTCTCCCATGAATCTTTCAAACGGATATATCCACCTATATTGCACTGGTCCACCAAGCCGTGCTTCATATACAAGATGAATTGGAAGATGTTCCATGGAATCAAAGAATGCAGGAGGAAGTATTCTTTCCAATTTGCAAAGAATAATTGGAATATTTTCCTCCAACTTTCTCAAATAATTTGCCTTGAGCGTCGTGGCGCACAAATCCTTAAAGAAATGACTGATTTCTATCAGTGGATTTAACACATGCATGGGCAAACATCTAAACGCAACAAGGATTAGAGTTTCCATAAAGACATGGCAATCATGACTCTTTAACCCTTGAATACTACCCTTATCAATATTAGCACATTGGGCCAAGTTTGAAGAATAGCCATCTGGCATTCTAAGCTCCTTTATCCATCGACAAACTATTTTGGCCTCGTCTTTTGATAAGATGTAATTTGCCTTTGGCTTTAGCAACCTGCCATTATATTTGGCCTTCAACTCTAAGTCTCTTCGCGCACAATACAAAGGTAAATCTTTCCTTGCCTTTTCATTATCTTTCGTCTTAGCACTAACATTCATGACTGTGTTGAAGATGTTGTCAAAGAAATTCTTTTCTATATGCATGACATCCAAGTTATGTTTCAACAAGTTATCCTTCCAATACGGAAGATCCCAAAAAATGTTTCTCTTGGTCCAATTATGCCACTCCCCGTACCATTCAATTCTATTGATACCACTTTCATTGACTTTTGGAAAATGTTTCACTCTTCTCCAAACTTGAGATGGATTCAGCCTAGGAGGTGGCATATCTGTTTCAAGTTGTCCTTTGCGAAAAGCCTTTTTGTTTCTCCTAAACATGTGATCAATGGGCAAGAACCTTCTATGGCAGTCAAACCAACAACTTTTCTGACCATGCGTCAATAAGAATGACTTTGTGTGTTCCATGCAATGTGAACAAGCTAATCGACCATGCATGCTCCAACCAGATAACATGTCATACGCTGGAAAGTCATTAATAGTCCCACATCAAAGCTGCCCTCATAAGAAAATTTTGATTCCTTGATACATCATACGTCCAAATACCGCTCCACAACTTCTTCAAATCATCAATCAAAGGCTCTAAATAAACATCAATCTCTGATTTAGGATTAGATGGACATGGTAATATACACGTTAAAAACATGTAAGGCTTTGTCATACACATCTAGGTGGAAGATTGTATGGGGTAACAATCACCAGCCAACATGAATATGGTGATGCAAACGCCTGAATGTATGGAGTAAACCCTTTCGAACATAGACCAAGTCGCACGTTACGAGCATCACTAGCAAAGGATGGATGTTTTCGGTTGAAGTGCTTCTAGGCTTCACCGTTAGAAGGATGACGCAACACTCCTTCACTTTTGTTACCATCATGCCATGTCATGTGTTTTGCTGTTTGCATTGAAGCGAACATCCTTTGTAATCTTGAAATGATCGGCAAATAGAACATAGACTTGAATGAAATTCGTTTTTTTCGCCTCCGTCTTGGATGCAATGTCTGAAATCGAGGATGGCCACAAAACTTGCATTCCACCAACGATACATCATTTTTTCCATTGTCGTTGTCATAGAAAAGCATACATCCATTCACATAACAATCAATCTTCTTCGCTTCCAATCCCAGCTTCGAAACACATCTTTTGGCTTCGTAATAATTCTTCGGCAAAGAATTGTTTGGTGGTGTTAGATCTAACACCAATTTTGTAAAGAAGTCCAACGCTTGTATGGGAACGTTCCAATTAGATTTACCAGCCATGAGTCTAATGCACACTGACAATTTTGACTCAGATGAACCTTCAAATACAGGTTGGTTTGCCTCAGCCAAGAGATTGTAAAACCTCTGAGTGCTTTCATTTGGAGACTCTTCATCAGGACTATCGTCTGCTTCTTGTTCAGCATGTCGACGAAGAGCATTGTCTACCATCTCTTGCATATAGGTAAATTGATCTATCTCAGATATATGTACAATAGTATTCGAACCTGATGCAGGCCGATTTTCATGAGGAGTGGAGGTAGAAGGCATTTCTTCACCATGAAATGTCCAAACCTTGTAATTTGGCATGAACCATTTTTGGTATAGGTGAACTTTGACGACTTCATCTTTCAAAATCCTTGTACATTCACACTTGATGCATGGGTATCGAATCCCTCCATCAAGAGCATAATATTCATATCGTTGAGCCGTCTCCACAAACTCATCAACTCCAAGGACAAAAGCTTCCTTCAAACCTCTCCTTCCGCTATAACAACGGTCGTACATCCATCCACGATGATTGGGAAAATGGGACATGTTCTGTGACAAGCCAAACAAACAAAAACTTAGCCAAAATAGCAACACTCCATGTGACATAAGTAATAACCTATTACTACTTAAGTCGAACATGGAAGGCAATTTGAATATTACTGTAATAGGCATGCAAGAAGGGTCATGCTGAGTATTATTATTGTAGTGAAGTCCTCTTTTATAGAGTACTTACACATTGACTACAGTCATAGACATGCAATAAGGGTCATGCTGAGTATTATTACTGTAGTGAAGTCCTCTTTTATAGTACTTACAAATATTTACACATGTAGGTACTACCATAGGATTTGACATCAACACTACATATTCTTAGCCTACAAGTCTCCACCTATGTCTTGTTCAGTTTCAAGATAAAATAAAGCATCTAAAAACAAGTCATCCCATCATTTCAAAGTAAGCTTAGTTCAAACAGTCTAGTACACAATAAATATACACAATCACAATCACAATCACAATAGTTATTTAATTATCTACTGACAAACCAAATTTGGTCAAGAAGCAGCTCCACAATCACAATCAAGAGACCAATGGCTGGTGTGCTGCACGTTTGATAACAAATTTTTGCAACAAGTTGTATAAGGGAACAACACAATCAGACTTAGAAATGTTTTTATTATGATCAAACAATATTAAAGTATCTACTTCAGCTCATTCCAATAATCATATCAAACAAGAAATGACTTTTTCATGCAATGATAACTGGTTGCAGCCACTAAAAAGAATCAAGCAACAAGGTAATGAACAACACAATAGACTAACTCCTAAAGATCAACTCTAGATCAGATGAAGAAAGCAATTAAAGCTCAATTAGGAACAACATAACAACTTTTACATATAGTGGAGACAAAACCAAGATAGTCAACAAGACAAGAAAGAAACAAACTATTTAGAACAGCTGGCACATAATTTGAATCCTAAGGAATGCTCTAAAAGAATATGTACTCTTCCCATTTACAGTTGGTTTAATTCATAGCTAAGTTTTTTTCCTTTGCTCTCTCATTTAGAATATGTAGTCTTCCCATTCAAGAGATTGTTAAGTTTTATGAAGTCAATTTTGTAGCATGAGTAAACTTAATTAAATTAATTTTATACTGTGAATGTATGATGTCACTTAATTGTAAGAACTATTTTTGGTCATATGCTAATTTGCTAGTGGAACAGGACTGCCAATCATATTTTGGACATCCACATAATGTAATGCTAAATTGACTTGAAGTCTTCTCTGGGTTGTTATCCTAATTGAAATGAAATTGGTATCATGGCACCTGGCCAACATGAACCTGTCTTAGTTGTTTTCAAGTTCTAATAATACTACCGAACTAGGAAAATTAAATATGGTTTACTATGATATTGCATGATTGCGACGTTGATTTAAATAGAAAAGTGCATTTTGTCTGCCATCTTCTAATTCCATATTTCATCAGCTAATTCTTTGTTATTTGTCCTATATAATGAAGCTCTTATAAAAAAAACTAATAGATTCTTATATTGTTATGAAAGAATCCTTCATCTGATTACTATAAAAATATTCAATTTTTTTCTTTATCTTACTTCTAAAAACCTGTTCAACTGCAAAAATTAATTAGTACCATGTGAAATTAAAATAGAAAAAATGATTTAATGAACTATTGTAGCAATGAAACATAACCAAGTATATTAAATGAAGACACTTCTAATTACATAAAGAGTGAAGAAAGACAAAAAATGCACGTGCATTTAATATTTAGAGTCTCAAAACTTCCCTTTCGTCATCCCTTTCCTCCAAAAATAATTAGGATGAAGTAGGATTACTAAGATAATCATTAAAGATGATTTAGTATTTCTCTAGTTAAAAATATTTTAAGATAGAAGAAACAATTTTGAATGGCAAGTTACTGACTACAATTTAAGCTACCATTCTCAGGTATACCAGGTTATGTTAAAGCTGTTTAAGTGTCAGAGGATTTAGCATTTCTCTTTTGACTATATGTTTTGCACTAGATTCTAAGAAGTCTTCGAGCAATTATTACTGAAGCTCTGTCAGTTACTTTCATGCATAGGTGTTGAATTTATTATGTTTATTTCTGGATTTGGTTGTTAAAATTTCATATTTGGTATCTTCAGTTTATTGATTCAGTTGAAAATTGTGATAGATATATCCAAACACACTACTATGCATACATAATGTGGTCAGATGAAATTGAAGAAGGAAGAGAGAGAGAGAGAGAATTGACGTTCGTACAGTGGATGGTGCAGTAGAGAGAGAGTGTGGTGTGCATGGAAAACATATTAGACAAAGAAAATGTTTTGTTAAATGAAATTAGAAAGCTTAAAATGGCTATTCATCAAGTGTGTGGGGCTCTTCAGATTGATTCATGTGATGGGCATGACAAAGGAACCAAGCAAGAGGAAATACCAATATTGCATATTTTGGACATCATTGAGAATGTTTATCTGAATGAGTCTATTGAGAGGATGGATAAAGAGCTGCAGCAGATAAAAGGTACAAATCAAATCAAGAGAATCAGCAATACAATCAACAGATGTTTCAAAAAGTCAGGCAAAACAGCTTAAAGAAGAAAAGTGTGGTGATCGTCATGGAACCAATGGTTCTTGAAAAGAAGAGTTAGAAACTGCAATTAAAAGTTATGCCTCTGTCGTTACAGAACTTGATGTTGCAAAGCAAGAACTAAGTAAAATTCGGCAGGGGTATGATTTATCCTTAGAAGCAAGAGTTTCTGCTTTCAAGCAAGCAGCAGAAGTAGAAGATTTTGAATAACTTCTTTATTCTAACAAAAAACTCTGATTTCAAATTTGCTAAAATAGCATTCTTAAATTCTATCAATATATTAAAGAATTATCTATTTCAGAATTTCATATATTTATATAATTTTATCCTTAATACATGTATCAATATATTAAGCGAGGAAGATTTATATAAATTATGTTATTCTCTACGCTTTATTCTATCCTTGTCAATTCAGAAAAACTTGACAAGATCCACTGGTTGCCAATTCCTGCAGCATCAGCAGAATATCTTAATCACTCATTTATGCAATTGTGCTATTCAAATGTACTTCTTCAACCATAAATTTGTCTTCCAAATTATAAAGAGGCATGTTTCAGAACATCACGATGTATGCCATACATGAAATCACAACTATAATAGTAATTTAAAACAAATTTGGTTCCTTGTTTTGTTAAATATAAATCAATAGGAGTTCATCAGGATCAATTTATGCTTATGTCATACAGGTCTTTTGTTGCCAAAAGGGAAAGAAAAGAAATTCCAATTATTTCTTTTCGAAAATAACAAGGACTCTTTCTCGCACTCAATTATTTCTTCTTTCGAGGGGTCTAAACTTTACTATATTTTACTTAACAAGTAACAAGGACTTTCACAACATAAAATTGGACACTTAAGAGCAAGAAAAAGACTAATGAAGCAGAATGCTATAATCAGACGAACCATAAGACAATACTCGTTTTGACTAAGAAACAACATCTCTTAACTTATATTACAAGAAACACAAAGCAAGAGTAGCAAGAGGAAATGGAAACCAGATAGCTTCTTGAGAATTTTTACATGCAATTTTAAAATGAAGTTGTGTTGATATTATGGAAGGGAAAAAGTGCTAAAGTGAGTATTGAAGTTTCCTTTAGATACCTAGAATTGTTTTATGTTCTCTTAAGTAATACCTAAAACTAATAGCGCAGGGAAGTAGACAAATAGAAACAGAAGGAACCTTAGATATGCTCTTGTTAAGAGTATTGAAGTCTCCGTGTCACATTGTTTAATTATTTGAAACTCCGTGTCACATTGCAGCTAAACACTTCGAAGATTTAAAAGGTTGGTAAGAATCGGTGCTAGGTCACCCAAATCAATGTTTTGCATATTCATGAAAACTAGAGATGCTGATATGCCACATAACGGAAGAGTACTAGACAGGGGATTCATTGTCGGTGACAACCAGCACCAAATAATAGATGGTAAAACATCATGGGATAATCCTTCAAACCCACATGGAAAAAGATATCCAATACTTTTGGAGCTTACTATTGAAAAAGGAACTTTCACAACAACATTTTTAGCAATTAGAGTTGTCAAGGATTTCATCTCCGCTATATCTTCTTCCAATTTGTCAATCTTCTTACAACCGGATACGATGAGAGTTTTCAAAGATTTAAACTTATATATCTCTCTTAGAAGACTGCTAAGGCTTGTACAATTCTTCAAATTTATTAACACGATATTACAGAGAACATGTCCAAACTTAGAAGCAAATTTTGCACTAATTTCAATTTTTTTTTGTCAAAAACAATGAAGAAAGTAATCATATGCCAATTCCTATACGATGAATGGGACACACTATTCTAAATCCAACAAAACAGAAACCCTCCTCATAACTTAAGCCTACTGGCAACAGAGAATTTGGATAAAGAGCTCAAATCAGCATGCTCAAAACACCTGAAAGGTACCAAAAATGCAGTTATGGAGCGGTGGAAGTTAGCAAACCTGCTAAAGAGCTCGACAGCAACCTCTACAATGGCAGCCCCAGCCCCAATAGACCAGTACACTTCGACCACTCAACGCAACATCCACAACACGTCACCACCGCAATGCCGTCATCACGCTATCCACGAAGCACGACCCCTAGTGCCACAGCCACAATCCAATATAGAATGACTTGCAAGGAATTGGAAGCAGGAAAACAAAAAGAAATCAATTAAGGACCAAGCGCCAAAGCTAAAATTCACATGAACAGAACATACTAACCCTTACTGCAATCCCTCAACGCAACAAAGCAGCGACAACACCCTCCCTACTCCACGACAGCTGCAATAAATGCCCCAATCACCATCCACCAACACCCTTCCAGGAGAATCACTCAACAAAAGCTCCAAGTGTACCGAAAATCGTCCAATGCGTCGCCTCAGTCACCAACCTGTCCTCACACCGTCAATGACAACCGCTATACCGCCTCACTACCACGACTGAATGAAGGACGACAATGCGAGAAGAAAGGATGACGCACTTACGCTTGAGAACAACCGCTATAGTGAGTCAATGTGCTTGAGGAAACGATTGGCAGGGGAGAGGGAAATAGGGCTTTTGGTCGACGAGCTCGAAATGGGAGAGGGAAATCAGAAATTTTGGTTTTAGTCTACCCTGATACTTACCGACGGCCTAGGCCCGTCGCTAATTAAAATCACCAATGAACTACCCACGGCCTAAGGACCGTCTGTAATGGGCCGTCGGTAATTTCCGCTTTTTTTTGTAGTGTAGTGCAATATAATGTTACCTTTCTTGAATACTTAATCTGCAATGTTATTTCATTTATGTTGGTTATGTTTTGATGACTAAGTAACGTGCAACATCACTTTCTTAGTGGATGATTGTGTTCAATGATTACATTGATTATTTGAGGTTGTTTATGTCTTGGTTTGGTATCAATTTAGGTGAGTTGAAGACAAATGTGTGTAATATATGGTGTGGTAATGAATACAATGCATGAACTTGTTCAATGGGTGATGGAGGAAAGAAACATTGTTGGTGAGATGAACAACTTGGGTTAAGTCCTGAAGCTTGTGCAGGCCAAAAATACCCTGGTAATCGTTTATAGCTATCTCGTAAACGATTACACGAAGAAAAAGTGGTTTTTATACATAAAAATCTAGTGCAGGAGCTAGCTATGGTAACCTGAGTGACCATAGTGAATAATTTTAATTTGTTAACATTTAACCAATGGTTTACACATGTTTTTGGTGTTTAAGGGTGAGTACTGGCTGGGAAGTCATGTTTGGGCCCTCCATCATGGAGGAAAGACCCAATGTTGGTGAGATGAACAACTTGGGTTAAGTCCTGAAGCTTGTGCAGGCCAAAAACACCTTGGTAATCGTTTACAGCTATCTCATAAATGATTACACGAAGAAAAACTGATTTTTGTACAAAAATTTCTTCTACACGAGCCAACTGTGGTAACCTAAGTGACCATAGTAATTAATTTTAATTTTTTGACATTTAACCAATGGTTTAGACATGTTTTTGGTGTTTAAGGCTGACTACTGGCTAGGAAGTCATGTTTGATCACTCCATCATGGAGGAAAGACCCAATGTTGGTGACATGAACAACTTGGGTTAAATCCTGAAACTTGTGCAGGCCAAAAACATCCTGTTAATCGTTTACAGCTATCACGTAAACGATTACACAAAGAAAATCTGGTTTTTGTTCAAAAACTTCTTCTACAGGAGCCAACTATGGTAACCTGAATGACCATAATCAATAATTTTAATCTTTTGACATTGAACCAATGGTTTAGACATGTTTTTGGTGTTTAAGGGTGAGAACTGGCTGGCAAAGTCATGTTTGGGTAGTCTATCATGGAGGAAAGACCCAATGTTGGTGAGATGAACAACGTGGGTTAAGTCTTGAAGTTTATGAAGGCCAAAACCATCCTGGTAATCGTTTACAGCTATCTCGTAAACGATTACACAAAAAAAAATTGGTTTTTGTACATAAACTTCTTCTACAGGAGCCAACTATGGTAACCTGAGTGACCATAGTCAATAATTTTAATTTTTTGACATTTAACCAATGGTTTCGACATGTTTTTGGTGTTTAAGGGTGAGTACTGGATGGGAAAGTCATGTTTGGGTAGTCCATCATGGAGGAAAGACCCAATGTTGGTGAGATGAACAACTTGGGTTAAGTCCTGAAGCTTGTGCAGGCCAAAAACACCCTGGTAATCGTTTACAGCTATCTCGTAAACGATTACACGAAGAAAAACTTGTTTTTGTACAGAAACGTCTACTGTAGGAGCCAACTATTGCAACCTCAGTGACCACAATCAATAATTTTATTTTTTTGACATAAAAGCAATGATTTAAACATGTTTTTGGTGTTTAAGGGTGAGTACTGGCTGGGAAGTCATGTTCGGACACTCCATCATGAAGGAAAGACCCAATGTTGGTTAGATGAAAAACTTGGGTTAAGTCTTGAAGCTTGTGCAAGCCAAAAACATCATGGTAATCGTTTAAAGCTATCTCGTAAATGATTAAACGAAGAAAAACTTATTTTTTGTATAGAAACGTCTACTACAGGAGTTAACTATGGTAACCTCAGTGACCACAATCCATAATTTTTATTTTTTGACATTTAAGCAATGGTTTAAACATGTTTTTGGTGTTTAAGGGTGAGTTACTGCCTGGAAAAGTCATGTTTGGGAAGTCCATCATGGAGGAAAGACCCAATGTTGGTGAGATGAACAACTTGGGTTAAGTCCTTAAGCTTGTGCAGGCCAAAAACTCCTTGGTAATCGTTTTCATCTATCTCGTAAATGATTACACGAAGAAACACTAGTTTTTGTACAGAAACGTCTATTGCTGGAGCCGGTTGTGATAACCACAGTGACCATAGTCAATAATTTTAATTTTTTGACATTTAAGCAATGGTTTAGACATGTTTTATTTGTTTAAGGGTGATTACTGGCTGGAAAGACATGTTTGGGCACTCCATCATGGAGGAATGACCCAATGTTGGTGAGATTAACAACTTGGGTTAAGTGTTAAAGCTTGTGCAGGCTCAAAACACCCTGCTAATAGTTTACAGCTATCTCATAAACGATTGCACGAAGAAAAACTAGGTTTTTTAGATAAATTTCTTCTACAGGAGCCAACTATGGTATCCTAAGTGACCATAATGAATAATTTGAATTTTTTGACATTTAACCAATGGTTTAGACATGTTTTTGTTGTTTATGGGTGAGTATTGGCTTGGAAGTCATGTTTGGGTACTCCATCATGGAGGAAAGACCCAATGTTGGTGAGATGAACAAGTTGGGTTATGTCCTGAAGCTTGTGCAGGCTAAAAACACCGTGGTAATCGTTTACAGCTATCTCATAAACAATTACACGAAGAAATAGTGGTTTTTGTACAAAAAATTTCTACTGCAAGAGCCAGTTGTGGTAACCTCAGTGACCATAGTGAATTTTTGTAATATTTTCACATTTATGCAATGGTTTACAGTTGTTTTGGGGGTTTAAGTTTGACTTCCTTCTGGGAAGTGATGTTTGGCCACTCCATCAGGAAGGAAAGAAACAATATATGACAAAAAATAAAGTCAAACATTTAATTCAATGTGCATTAAGGTCAACAGGATCATTACAATGATAACATAACATGAACAACATAAAAATTAGGTACGTGAACCTTAAAAACATAATGAAGTTAAGGTTATTACGATTACAGTAACTCGAGAAATTATTTTAGTGATCATAAAATAATATTACAGTTATCCATAGAAGTTATAATTTCACCTGCATTAGGAAATAATTATCGAATACTATCATAAAAAAACCAATTCTTCTCTACTTCTTTGGATGATGATGGTTGTTGAGATGGACGAACCAATTTTCAGAGGATGTCATCCACATTGTTTTCTGCCCAGAGAAGGAGTCGAATCAATGGTTTTGGGGTTTCCTTGACAAGTTTGTTTGTGGGAGGAAAAATTTCAGTTGCAAAAACCTTTACTACGTTGTGATGCACGATATTTAGGTAT
The DNA here is from genome assembly GCF_016808095.1 of Vigna angularis. Taxonomy (NCBI): domain Eukaryota; kingdom Viridiplantae; phylum Streptophyta; class Magnoliopsida; order Fabales; family Fabaceae; genus Vigna; species Vigna angularis. Next base: position 4,031,673 of record NC_068976.1, on the reverse strand, counting down.
TGGATTCTGCCATTTGGACTGAAGGAATGTACCTAAATGAACATACATAATTAATATGAAAAACACCATCAAAGGCAAATAAAACTTATTTTAATTTAAGTATTCAGTGGAGGGGTTACAAGATTGAGTAACAAAACGGAGCCAACTCCGATATTTGGCCGAAATTTGGCCGAAATTGAGGATCTTCAAGAACTTTCCGATGTAAGAAAGCCTTCATTGTCGCTGTTGGATTCTGGTCACATGTAATCATTCATTAGTTGATGTAAACAACAAAAGTTTTAGTTTGGAACACATATTACCTTGATAGTCAATTGCATGTCTCCCAAAGCATTGGGCTTACACTCTTTCACAATGAAAGCTACAAATGCCAAGACCGATAATGTTTTTGCATCAATAAGGGGATTCACGTTCTCGAATTTTCCATCAGTGATGAGATCCTCAATTGTCAATGTCATGTGAACAAGAAATCATAATGTCTCATTTAACATTTCTATTTGAATGATTGTGTCGCAACCAGAATCGCGACGGGACGACGATCCAAAAAACGACGTTTGAAAAAGAGATTTGGAGTCGCCACCATAGTTTATTCTGGAAAACTACGGAAAAACCATAAAATGATAAGGCATGGTCTGTGAAAACCAAATTCTGGGTTCGGGAGTCGGTTACGCGTAGGGAAGGTATTAACACCCTACAACGCCTGTTCGAAGGTAGTACCCTTAATTAGATACGTGAATGTGATGTGGTTTTCAAAATGTTTAACTATCCCCGAAAAAATAACAATCTAAATAAACAAAAGATATTTTTTAGTTTATTGGGCCCGACAAGGATTAACCTTGCTCCTACGTATTCTCATTCAAAATGAGAAATCAGGGTTATGTAGTTCTTTTGAAACTATTTGAGAATGATTTGTTTGCGAAATCGTTTAGAAAAGTTGCTTGAAAAATGCTTAAGGATAATTTTGGATTTTTCGAAGTGGGGATTTTATATTTTTTTGTACTTGAGAAAAAGAAGGTGATGAGTACTAGACCGACATGGACGGTCACGAGAGTATTCATACCGTTAGAACATTATTTTTCTTATTTTTAAATATTCTTAAAAGAAAGCGAAAAGGGTATTTAGAACTAGGACGACGCAAGCGGTGACACGAGTGCTTAACCTTTAAAACACATTTTTGCTATTTTTTAATATTTTTTGAAAGAATGAGGAAAGGTTTTTAGCACAAGGACAACGTGAGCGGTCACACGTGTGCTTGACCTTTAAAACATATTTTTTTGTTGTATTTTTTAATATTTTTTGAAGCAAAGAGGAAAGGTTTTTAGCACAAGGACGACATGAGCGGTCACACGTGTGCTTAACCTTTAAAACATATTTTTGTATTTTTCTTTAAAAGAAAGAGAAAAGGTTTTTAACACAAGGACGCGCGAACGGTCACACGAGTGCTTAACCTTTAAAACATATTTTTGATATTTTTTTATATATTTTTAAAAGAGGAAAGGTATTTAACACTAAGACGACGTGAGCTCTCACACGAGTGCTTAACCTTTAAAAACATATTTTTGTTTCATTTATTTTAAAAAAAAAGAGAGAAAGGTATTGAATACTAGGATGATGCGGACGATCACACGAGTGTTCAACCTTTAAAAATGTTATTTTTGTTATTTTTTATTTTATAATTTTTATGTATTTTTCGTGTATTATTATATATATTTTTTAATGTGTAAATATTTAGATAAATGTCCAAAGATAAAATAAGAAAACAAAATAACAAAGTACAAATAAAATACAAGCAAACCTAAATAAAAGGAAGAAATAGAACAAAGATTATGAGGGTGTGAGGCTTAGCATAATGGATAAGCTGTACAAAGGAAATGTTTTTTGTTTGCAGAAACGGATTGGGCTTAAGCCCACGAAAAAGATATGGGGTGCCGGGTGAGAAACGGGGGGTGCGAATCACGAGATAGTTTTTTTTTTAATAAAAAAATACCTTGGCCCAGGAACTTAAGCCCAGCGCCCCTTTATTTAGAAACCCATCAGGGGTTATATCAAACTTCCTCTCATTCTATCATTTGTGCATTCAGCATCCAAGAGACCCAGGACTCTTCCTCTGAGCAAAACCCTAGAGGCACTCACTTCCGCCACTCACGCACTCACTCCGCCCCAGCCTCAAACCAATTGGCCACCGCGATCCACTGGCCAAGGCGTCGCCAGTGCCTACGCCGGTAGAGCCACCGCCCTTCACGGCGGACCACCATCTTGCCCCCTCTTCTTCGCGCGAACCAGGTCCTGACTCTGAGATCTCACCACTCTCACCGCCTCCACCGAAATCGGCCGCTGCGAGTCGCGGCCCAAGGCATTGCGAGCACCACCGCTCATCACCGAAACCATCATCGGCCACAGCTCCAAGCTTCCCTTCTCGTCTTCGCGCGCGAGAGAGGTAGTTCTCTCCTTCGTGAATCGTCTCTTGGGCGAGCTTGGTCACCAAGTGCTTGTTCCCCTACGCCGCCACCGTTAGACTTTGAAACACTGCGGCGGCTTTCACTGCTCTGGCCACGCCGACAACCGAAGAAGGCCTGATCATGGCTAAGCGTTTCACGGACTTGATGTCGCCGAAACCCTTACTGGCAATTCCGGTGGGGAAATTATTTGTTGTGCCCAAACAAAATTTGCATAAATTCTCAAGAGTGTAGTTCTTCCGTTACTGAATCTTCATTTAGCTATTGGTTTCACTTGACACAGGTGAATAAGGAACAGAGCACAGGTATCTATTGGTTTCACTCTATGGTGTTTTCTTTGTAGTGTAGGTTGAAATGATGCACTCTCTTGGAAGAGAAAAATAGGACCGTAGAAGACCGTGATGGACCGAGAAGATGGTGTCAATCAAACCTGGGAAGAAGATGATGAGTTTAAATATTTGACTTGGCTTGCTTACTAGTAAATATTTGGGCAAATTCTCTGAAGGTATCTCGATGGGAGTTGGGGAAAAGGCTAAGTAATGGTCAAGGAGCACAAATGCTGATGGCGTGGTATTTTGCATCAGCAACAAGAAGAAGATATAGATATGGATAGGGCAGACGAGGACATAGAATCAAACCAGAAACATATATCACCCAATACAAGCAAAATGACAACAATCTACAACCTAAGAACGCCAACATTTAGGCTTTGTTCTCTTGAGGTTAATTGGAGGAAATGATTTGGGTGGATTTGAAGGTAATTTTGTAGTTGTTTTTTTGAATGAATTTGTGGGTAATTGAGAGTGGATTTGGAAGTAAAGTTTGTGAGAATTAGTGTAGGATTTGATTGATGTGATAGATTTAAAAAATTAATTTAATTGTTAGAAATGAAAGATTACCAAAATGTCCCTACTTATAAATATAATATAAAATGTAATTTATTAATGTAATATTTATTTATAAAAATGTTTATATAGCGACAAAAAATATAAAGAATTTATAAAATAATTATTATTAAATTATATAAATTATAATGCAGTATAAAATCAATTTATTTTTTCAAAATTTAGTATTTGTTTGTAATATAATTTACTACTAAATCGTAAAAAAAAAATTCGATAGGTAAGTGAGAGTGATTAATGTTAAAGAAACAAATAATTAAATGAAGTTATAATATTCAAGTACGTCAAATAAGTGGCAACAATTTCACATACAAATATATGGAGTAATAGGTAAGGTAATATATGAAATACACAATTACATTTAAGGGAAATTAAGTAATGTAATACATAATCGGAATAAAAATTAACTTAGTCATCGAAATGGTGAAGAATCTTGTTAACATTGTGATTGAGGTTAGCAAATTGACGGTTCATGTCCAAAGAAAGGTTTGCCAAGTTATCTTCAATATGTTGAACCCGGACCTGCATTTGTTCCATACCCTGCATTCGATGTTGCAAGTCTTGTACACCTTGCCACATTTGAGTTATGATATTAGGATTTGCTGGAGGTGGAGGAGGCTGCACAGGGTATTCATGATGGTCTGTTTGGTCTTCTTCTTCATCATCAGCATGATCGTGTTGCCAAACACCGTTGACATTAACAATATGCATCCTCTTCAAAGAATTGATTGAAAAGTGATGTCGGGACCCTATCTGAGTGCACGCGTCGGCATCAACATGAACTCCACAATATTGCAAGATCCGTGTGATAAGGACACCGTATGGGAGGGGTGTGTCACTGGCCTTGCATTTAAGCATATGCTGCATGATGTGATGAGGCCAATTGATAGCTATATTATTTTTAAGCACCCATATCATAAAAATATCTTCCTGCAATAACCTAGCAAAATTCCCAGGTCGTGGAGTCAACATATGCACAATAACATAATGCAGAAGCCTGTCATTCATATTCAAACAACCAACTGTTAAAACACCTTGACCACCCTCCAAATCTGGTATAACCATAGTAGCTAATGCCATGTCGCGGTCATATGGAAAGTCCTCTGGGATATTTGAATAACACAGTTTCTTACCCTGGTACTTCAAGTTAGCTACATTCAACCAATCATCAGGTTTCAATCTAATTCTTTTCTTGTTCACCTCACTGATCAAATATCCATTTCCAGATATCTTCAGATTGGAATAAAATACTTTGATTAAATATGGATAGTAGGGTCCCTGCAATGTAAGCAATTCCACCACCCCTTGAAATAGAAGATGCTGTTGAAAATATAACTCTGAACCGGTAAATGATTCAAAATTCATTATCTTGGGAACAACTATACTCCTTGTATAGAAATCTGCTGCATAGTTTTCCATTTGAAGACTATGCGTGAAGAAACGACTCTGATCTAATTGTTCCTGAACAGATGGTCTTACATGGGCTGCATCTTGTGCCTCAGTGAGGGTTTCTTTTCCCTTACGACTTTTTCTTGGCCTTTTGGTTGATGATGAGGCCATATCAAAGGTTCTTGAACAAAGTAATACATGAGACAACAACAAAGTTAGTGATAATAAATTACTTATATTTAACAATAAGAGTGAATAAGAACAAATCATTACATCGTAACCATAAACATAATTTTAAAATCATAGATGGATAAAATAAAGATAATTCTTAATTAAGGTGACTAAGACATCAGTACACATAATCGTAATAATAGTAGTGATATAAGCCTTCCTAACAATCACCGCCTGATATCATTTTACATAATTTATTCCACCGCTTGTGTGGTGGAAGTCCCATCAACCTCTTTGTACATGTGGGGTTTCCACATAAGAAATCATAACATTGTTCTAGCAAATTTTCATCAGCAATGTTCATAGCACTAAGCATTTCATAAATGTCCGCCTCTGTATATGTGTAATTGGAGTTGCGACAGAGTATTTGATTTCTGTCTTCCATAGCTGTTACTTGACGCACGACTGCATCAGAGATCACACCAAAATGAACATTTGATGAGCTAAGCACACCAGCAAAACCATCCAGGCTGGTCGTCAACTTATCAAATTGAGAATCAATAACATCGACCATAGGTGCCTTTCTTTTTGAGCCGCGTGAAGATGAAGTACCACCGGATGGGACAGAAGGCACAGATTGAGTCTGTCCTGGACTATATTCATCTACAGATGGAGGAGGAAATGGTGGGGTTGGGTCACTATACCTCGTCCAATCAGGCTGCTCTGGAGTGTACTCAATATTTTGGTTCAAATCAACACTTACACGAGGCCCAACTCGCTGTCTTCGTCCTTGACGAGCCGTTCGGACACCAGAACTTGTAGCTCGATCAGCTGCCCATAACTCAACCATTAAATCATAGTGTTTTATGCTATTAACTCTCCACTTTGCCGCAGTTGGCCTGGACTGAAACATGTACAACAAACAAACTATGAAGATATGACTTTTAATAAAAACGACATAAATGTTAGTGTTGGTATAAATACCTGAATCAGGTCCATCCAAACTTCGTCCTCAGCATGAAATTTCATACTAACCGGGTTCCACGCAAATCCACTTAATCCAGAAAACAAGTCATGTACCTCACGTCATTTATCTTTCAAGACTTTCTGACGATTTTTTACATTATTTTTCATAACTGCGACATACCCAAAGCTATGAAGATGATCAACTATGTTGCTATATGCCTGGGATGTCCAGCTACTGTCAACCCTATTACCGATTCGTGATTCCTCAATCATACAGTGTAGAAGATGTGCGTCCATATCCTCTGTCCACTTCATGAACTCTCTAATAGGAGCAGAGGAATCCATGGCGGCTGCCTTACCTCTATTCATTTTAAACCTATTTCAAGAACAAATTTATAAGAAGTTAAATAGAAACATCCTTAATATAATGTTGTTCTCATACACATAACATGAAATAGTCATACAATGCATTAAAATACAATAACTACGAGTTTTGATAATCTTGCCACATATGGTCGGCTATAGAATCCCTAATATTACTACCAATCTTATGGTCCTCTTCTCTATCTTGAGATGATGAAACATTATGGACTTCCATTTCATTCAACTCGTTATCAACTTCATCAAGTAATGACTCATCGTTATCCACGCCACGAAGGAAGTTGTGTAATATACAACAAGCTAGTATGATGTATGTCATTGTCTCCAACCCATAGTGTGGTTCAGTGCCACTTGCAATGATAGGGAATCGTTTTTTCAAAACACCAAAAGTTCTTTCGATAACATTTCGCAGAAATGAATGCCGGTGATTAAACAACTCCCTTGCATTTTGGGGTCCTCTGCGTGTATATTCTTTGAGGTGATATCTTACGCCTCTATACGGAGTCAAAATTGTGGTTTTCAACATGAATCCTGCATCACCGAGGTAGTATTTTCCTACAATTTTGCGTACAGAAAGATAATTAGTCACTCATACAAATAAAATCCTCGACATCGCTATGTAAACACTGACCTTGCGGGATAACCAATGGGTCATCTCAATCAAGAGCATTTTTTAAAATTCTTGAATCAGATGTAGTGCCTTCTCACCCAGCAAGAACGTATGTGAATTTCATGTCAAAATCACACGCCGCAAACACATTTTGTGTTGGCCAATCTTTTCTTCCTCGAAATCTCGCAGCTTCACTTCTTGGCACCTTAACCCTAACATGAGTACCGTCTATGGCCCCTAGACAATCCTAAACAAAAAAATCAGAACTAATCATTTCATAACATGAAATTTTTACCATCCTTGGTTCAAATAACTTTTACAATCACAGGGAATAACTACCTTAAAGTAAGGATAAAATCGATTGTTGTTCGACACATGTGGATGTACCTCATTTCCTGATGGTTGAATTAGAAATTCAGATTCTAAACTTAAGATAGCGTCCAGGACATTGTGAAAGTGTCTGCTAACCGTCAAGCCTGACCGATGCCAGAAAAATGCAACACTTCGATTCTTAACATTATGGCCAATTATATGAAGAAATTCAGCAACTTGTTGTTCCACGGTCGAACGAATGGCATCCTTAACTAACTCTGTTGATCTTAGTCTCTCACAGAGATTAATAAATGCCTCTGGACCCATCCTAATAATGTCGCGGCATCGATTAGTGTGAACAAGATATGACATTAATTGCTCCCTACGACGATCTCTATCAGGTAGGTAATTGCTTACACTACTGCAATCAGTAGAGTACATATTCAAGATACTCAACGCGTGTGCAACAATGCATAACATTGTTAATGCCGCCAATGAAGTGGTTATTTGCAAGTGTTGACGAATCATTGCTATAATATTGAAGTTTACACCAACTACATCGTCATCTACCTCTTCGCGGTCCAAATATGATAAATCTATAATTTCTTCCATCTAAATTAACTTAAACAATTAAACATACTACAATAAAAGTTTAAAATTCATATATTCATTAAATAAAATAAAAATATACATTAATACATTAAACTAATGATTATAAAAAAAAAATTAAATAACATAATACCACAAAAACATTTTATATCTTTCTTATTAACTGGGTACATATACGTATAACAAATTAAATTATTATTTGAAATATTAATACGTTAATATATTTAATAAAATACAAATATAAATGAACATAAAATATATCAAATAAATAATATTATACTCCTAAGGTACACATGTCCATAACTCAATAAATCATTCAAATAATTATATTATAACCAAATAATGTAAAATACTTACCTCTTCAACACGTTCAACACCTATATCAGCACACTTGAAGATGCTTTCAGCAACAACTAAGCAATCACACAGGCACCTCTTTCCAATGAAAGCAAGTAAAAGAAAATTGGGTCAATAAATCATACTTCTCCAATCCAACTCATGACACTTTGCTTTCATTTTTAACAAAGAAAACCAAAACAGCAATTCATTTAATTTATTTCATGCAATAAATTTGAAAACGTGAAATCAACATTGTCAAAGATTCACGTAGCATACTCTTTTAATATTTTTTTAAGAAAACATGCTCGGGAGTTCTAGCCTTTTGGTGTCAGTTTTTTGTTAGATCCTTACAAACAATATGCTTTTTTGGGAATGATTTTGATAAGTGGTAAACAGTAGTACATGGCAAGGAACATACTCACATACAACTTGTTTTTTTCTTTCACACAAACTCAGAACACCTTGCTGAAGGTATGCTGCAAAATTTACACATCACAGATCCTTCAACAACATCATAAAATATAGGTACTCACTCCCACAGTCAAATCTTTGGAGGTTTTGTAAGTTTTAACATAACAATCTTAAAAAAAGTTTGTTAAGCATAACATAAAGCATACATGATAAGCAATACAAGGATTGATGCAGCTTGGAATGAGATTCTATCCACTCAAAAACGCCTTCAGTTCTCGCTTCCAAGACACCAGGCCCTCGATTTGTTCGCCCCCAATACCCCAGAGGCTTTTAATACCACATACAGTTTGATGGATAGAGAGGAACACTGGCACTTCCTAGGTCCTGCTTTTGCTTTTTTCAACAGCCCTGGGAAAAAAATGTAAATTCAAACAAGATATGAATAGACTAAATTTTCTAGTAGGTGTAACTCAGGGACATTAACAGAAGTTGAAATCAGATTTCAAACAATTGTGACAGTAAAATAAATTCAACTTGTGTTTCTATGATTATGTACTGATTCACAACTTTTATAGTTCACATTCATTATTTTTTATAATCATTTTCGTAAAATTTGAAAAAATTGCTCACTTCTAACCATATCTGGATTCTAAACATGTTCAAGCATTTTTGACATCAATGCAAAATAAACACATTGGGTAGAAGCTATTATTTTTCAAACTTTATTTGAACTAGAAGTCTTAGGACTGTAGGTGTAGCCATAAGACTACTTTATTACTAAGATTATAGATATAACTTCTTCTTGTATTCTTACCACCACCACTGCACAATTCATTTCATTATTTCATGCAATACAAAAAGATGTTGTTCCTTCACCTCCACCACATTTCGTACCTTTGGACTTCCAAATCTCCACCACATTCACGCTTCTTGGTCCACCACGATAAACACCTCAATTCCCAGTGAACACCTGCATCAGAAACCCACTGTCAGACCAGCATAGATCACCCAGTACCATCCAATCCTCATATAATCAGTACATATGGTTGCTTCTCCACCATTGTTTCAACACAACTCTATCTTCCCTCTCCACCTTCTTATCTCTCACATGGCCTCCGCCACCCTCACCTCCTCCATAACTCCCTGCAATGCCAATCAATAACAACCATTACAACATAACTCTTGTTAACCACTCAAAACCACTCACCACTACCATACCTGTCCACTCCGGTTAATCATCTCCTCCTCGGTGGTGTCGAAGAACAACCGTTGTGCACCCCATAACCTGCTCCAGAAACCGGCCAAGCACACAACACAATATCACTCATTTTTCAGTCAACAATGTAACCGGTTAACTGTGCCTATAACCGATTACATGACGCAGTGTAATTTTCTCATACAGACGTAACCGATTACGTCTAGCGTGTAACCGGTTACGAAGCCTCCACGTCCACTGTTCATCATCTTCTCCGCCTCTCACGCACGTGTTTCATCTTCTTCTTCAACCCTTTGCTTCTTCTTCACATCACCACGCACTTTCTGAGTCTTCGTCCTAGTCTACACACCTACTAATGCAAACGAACACATACATGATAATGGCTTGAACTTACCTCACCACCCTCTTCCTCGTCTCAGCAAATTGCAAGATATTTGAACACCAGCAACCACTCTCCACACATTCGCAGATAACTCTCAAACTTGCAACCAATTTATTATGCTTCTCATCCCTCAATAAATAGAACCACACCTACCCACTACCATGCGCGTATGAGATCCTATGGTCAATGGAGCTTTCATATTCAACACTGCACTTTGACTCTAATGCAATGCAGGAATCTTTGTTGTTCATTGCTTTTATCAGGCAAGGTAACATCACTGAGGAAAAGCAAACACTATAGGAAAAGCGTTATTTTCCGAAGGAATAATTCCGACGGCCTCTGTGGCCTTCGGTAAAGTTGACTTACCGAAGGATGTACCGACGGTCATGTAAGTGGTTGATTACCGAAGGCTTTTTAAGTTTACCGAAGGCTCCATAGGCCGTCGGTATATTGATCGACCTAATGAAATGAAAATTTGGGATTTCCCTCTCTATTCTCCCAATTTTTGTTTCCGCAGAACCTCTCCCCAAAATTTTTCTCTCTCACTTCAGAACTGCAGTTTAACCCGTTTGTTGCTGCAATTGGTGTGTCGATGTTAGGATAGTGACGGTAAGGAGGGTGGTGGTTGACGAAATTAGTTGTTCCGAGGGGGCTGGTCGAGGGTGGTGGTTGGTGTTGCGACTTGACGACGGTGTTCTGGCGACCTCACCACGGTGCGCTCTGAAGTTAAAGGAACTTGGTGGACGGACTTGGAGGGGCCACTGTGGGCTTCTGTCGCTGTCGTGCTCTACAAAGGTTACCATCGTCTAGGGCTATCTTGGTTGAGGTAAGTTGTGCGTTTAAAAATTCGTTCTGAGTTTAATTGTTCTTCAATCTGTTTGATGTTCTTGTGGCAGCACTGTGTGATGTTGTTTGTTCGAGAAAGTTTTTTATTTTGTAATTGAAATGAGGGGCAAGGCATTGGCCTGCCAGTGACAAGGTTCAAATAACCTTAGCCGTAGTTTAGGGAAAATAAAAGCAACCAGTGAAGATTGAGTAGGTGAAGATTATAACTTAGTGGTTTGTACTAATTTTTCTTGTGAACAAGTGGGTTACACTTCACCAGCACACCAATTGTCCAAGACAAAGCTCGAATGCTAACACAAACACCCCATTGCTCCCAAGTGAATCTCTCAGTATTGGGTATCTTTTTCAGAAACTCAACCTTCACTAGCTAAAGAACGACAGTTAGGCTCACAATTACAATGAACAACCTATTCTTACCAACTCCCTTAAATATGTTATTGTTCTCCAGTTCCCTTGCATTTAACTCATTGAACACTTGGCAGAGGACAAAAGAATTTAAGATAATCGTGTTCTTCACCTTGTCAGTAACATGAAAGATTGATCTTCCCCTCAATTCTAAAACCAGTTATAGGTACAATTCCTGTGAAATCAGGTTCCTCCACATAAGTGTAGTTATCAGTGGCTCAACTCTACCTACAGGTGGCATCTTCATGAGATCATCAGTAGGTTCCTCGGTGGCTAAAGCCAAAGCTCTCCTTTTCCACTTCAGTGCCTTCTATTCCCTTGGAAAGTCCAATATCTACATGTTTTAGAGAAGGTGCGTCATTTGTGGCATCACCTGTGATTGGCACCACATTACCCTTCTGCTTTAAACATTGAACCATCAGAAGCTTGTTAAATGGAGATGATCTGGCCATGACCCTGATTCTATTAATCTTATCCATTCTTTCCTCATGTACTGAGATTGTAAAGTATTTCAGAATCAAGAGTGTTATAAAATGAATAAAATTGTTTTCTTTTAAAAGTATTTAAAAAACCAAAGTGGTTATAACTAAGATAATTGATTCTGTAGTTTTTATTTGTCAATAATTATTTCAATTGTATGGCTGCAAAGCTTATGTAATTTTTAATTATTTAAAAGTGTTTATTACAAATGAAGTTTGATATTGATTGAATGGTTTAAAAGTGTTGTTGAAGGAGGGTGGTTTGGGTGGTGGATGAAGCAGAGTCTGGATTGTGGAAGGAGTAGCAGTGTGAAAAGGGTGAGTTTAGTGTGTGGAAGTGAGGGACAAAGGGAACAAAGGGTGTTAATTTATAGAGGAAAAAACACAGAACAGAGAGGAAGAACAGAGAGTCACACAGTCACACAGAACAGAGAGGAAGAACAGAGAGTCACACTGGCCACTACTGCTACAGTGTAGTTTGTGGTCCAAATTCCTTGTGTAAAGCAAGATGCATGTGATCATATCAGCATGGTTTTGGACCACCTAATCAAAGTGAATTCAACACTCAAAATGAATGTAAACAGTTTTGGCTTTTCAAATCATAAAGGTTTGTTATCTGTTTAGAAACTGTCCACATAACACTCTCTCTTATTGCCAAAGATATGAGGCCAAGTTAGCCACACAAAGGTCAAAAAAATGAGTGTTCTCTCTGCTGTTTAGTGCACTGGATTAGGCAAAATGGATTTTTCAGCTCTTGGTCAATCTTTCTTTCTCTTTCAATCAGTGTCCTACATTAGTGATATGTAGAGCCTAGTTTTCTTCTCACTAGACCAGAACATGTATGTATGTAAACACAAGTACATAAAACAACAAAGAAAGAAAGATTACAATTAAAAGTTTATGTGATATACAACAGTAAAGTACAAACAACCTCTAATATACGTAGATGATTCAAAGTTTAAACTTATTTTGATGCTACTTCAAAACAGATTGAGAAACACTCTTTTGGTAACATTGAAGCTACTGGATTGAACCACAAAGTCTTCACAGTATTAAAAAATCACAGGAAATTAGCACCAAAGCAGAGAAAAAACTGCACCATAATTGGTTATGGACAACAGAAAATTTTAGACTTTAAATTGACAACTTGGATGGCCAAAGATTGAATAGGCAATTAAGTAAAGTTTAGAAACGAAGTAGGCACTGAAATGTAACCTAGGAAATGCTCTAGACCATATTAATAAAGCAAATAAACATAAATCAAGTTGATTCAAACTCAATTCAAAAATTGCTTATCATTTTAGGTAACTCTATATCAGTGTCTATTGAGTCATACTTGAACCAACCTTCATTTCAACATCTGTTGAGTCAAGCTGAGGATGAATTTGGTTATGAGCATCCAACTGGTGGTCTTACAATTCCTTGTGGAGAAGATGTGTTCTCAGATATCACTTCTCGCTTCAATAGTTGTTAACTGCTTGAAGATGGAACTGACTTAGATGTAGACATATAGTTGACACACTTTTCTATCATAGTTTCTTACCTTGAGAATATTTCCCTCTCCATGTTTGATGACTGAATTAGTAAAATCAAATTTAATTTGTTTGAGAAAGTTTTTGAACACTAACCTTTTTCACGTTTTATTCTCACATAGTATATATGTATATATGTTAAAGAAAAGAACTTTATTGAATAGGAAATGGGCTAAGCATATGTTTATTTAAATCAAACGACCTGAGCAAGATTTCATCAATATAGTTGAACAAGAAAAATGATTTAAGATGGCCTGATCAAACAAGAACACGAGTCTGAGAATGGGATAGCAATTTTTATATTTTCCTATTTTGCTACAGCCAGTTGCACTTATCATCGTGTAGCAGCGCCGTACATGAGAAATATTCACTCTTATGATGATGCCCCACTTAGTTATGATAAACAAATTTTGATCACCTCTGCGTCAAGCAGCAGCCCCATCTTCACATGGGCGATTCAGCATATTGTTGTTGCCTCTAGGACCAGAATAGCAGAAATTTGATTGAAATACATTGATAGTGTAATTTTTTAGGATTATCAAAGTGATAGATGGACACATACTGGTGGGGTATTAAAATCCATTCATTTAAGTGTCATTTCCTAATTTTTTTTTGTCCAAGACACTGCAATTTTGACCTCAGATATTCATGTAATTTCCCTTGTTACTGTAACATCTAATTAGCTTCTATAAGGCTGAATATGCCAACTCTATAGGCTGAATATGCCAACTCTATAAGGCTGAATATGCCAACTCTATAGGGCTGAATATGCCAAATAATACAATACAAATATATACACTTCTATAAGGCTGAATATGCCAACTCTATAGGCTGAATATGATACTCTGAATTGAAAGCTTCAATTATATATATATATATTGAAAGGCAACTAGTCTACAGGACTTTGTTTTCTTATTTGGATTTAGTGAAACTAGACATATGTATTCATAAGTAAAAATGTATGCAACCAGAGGAAGAGAAGTGATAACAACTTCTCTAGTTTCATTGCTTTGGCAGAGATTAATTGATGCTTTCTTCATTCTCAAAGAAAGAATGTGACAATCCTTAGTGAAGTGCAGAGTTGGAGCAGAGGAAGAAGAGCTTCAGATACTCTCTCTACACCAAAGAAATCTTTTTCAACACATTGTTTGGCTAACTGATAATTGATTCTGATTTTTAATTGTTCACACTTTAGAAAAGTTTAAAAAAGGAAGAAAGAATTAAAAGTAAAGTCTTATGCACCTCATTGGGTCATAGTTTGGTTTATATGAAGATTTTCTTTCTAAACCATCACTTTTTGAGTTAAAATGGAAGTGGAGTATTGATTTTGAGCTGCAAGCTGTTTATAACTCATTTTAGAGTTTAAACATAAATAAAATCATCAAACAAAGTTGCTTGAACATTGAGCTGTGTGTTTAAATCTCTTCCATACGTGTTTTAGTATCAAACCACCCAACTAGGGACTTTCTCTAGTGCATTATTTTTTTGGAACCTACTGTTTGATTAATTTCTTTGGCCAAAAGTTGTCAAAATTGAAAGAATTTGGTTTGTTGAATTCTGGTGCAGTATGATAAATTTGTTTGGTGATGTTTTAGTTGGTTATTGTTATTCCTTTTTGGATACTATTAGGTAATGCTTAAACTGTTGCTATGGTTATTAAATTAATGGAACAAAATCTAATGAATAACCTTAAATACACTTCTATTTGATGTCTTAGTTGAGTTTTTAAAGCAATTGTGGCCAGAAGGGGAGGAAGAGAGTCTACAAAGAAGACTTGATCAGGAAAGGATAACAAAGGCGAAGGTTTGGTCACCTAAACTGAAATTGCATGATTATATGTGATATGTTATTTTCATTCTTGTTTCATTAATTTGATGTTGTTATAAATGTTGTGAATGTCCACTTTGAATGTTAAGTTATGTTGAATGGAGTTTATGATACTGTATACATTGAGTTTTGTCAAACTTTGTTTTGAATTGTTTGAATTTGATTGTCAAATATGTAAGAGTTTTTAGACTTAGAACCTAGAACCCAACTAATTAGAAACTCAAACTACGAAAAGAACGTGGAACTCAAAAATTGACTATAGGAGTTGCCAATTTTGACATCTATTGTTTGCTGGACAGCCCCTTTGAATTGAGTAAGACAATATAGTTATACATAATCCAATTAAGCTGCACCATGGTGTCATATGTTGCTCTGGCCGTCCAATCAGTAGAGATAGCATTCCTGGACTGAACCCAATAAATCCCTACACTGCCACTGTCCTGGAATCTCAAGTAGATTTCACCACTTGGAGGGTTGCTATAGTCAAACATTGCCCCAAAGGCCCTGCGCAATGGCTTCCATTCTTGGCAGTCTTGTTGCAAAATTAACATCATCAAGTTTAGTGTCCTTATTCCTTTTACCTCTGCAACCATTATACCATCTAGTTTAAGCAATTGATTCAGCAATAACTCAATCAGATTAAGCAATCTGTTTGTGCAAATCTTCCACCTTTGTTGATAATTCACTCAAATGTTGATACCTAACCAAATCCAATCACTGATCATTAGCAACCACAACACTATTTCTTCCCTGCAAGCCTATCTACTTCCAAGCTGATTTCTGAGATTGATTTTCCAGCTTTCTCCATCTTAGCATTCTTCCTTCTCTCTAACAACCTCTTTTCTTGACTAATAGGGTCTTCAACTAGCACTATGTTGGATTTATCCTTCACCCCAAACATGTGAAGAAAGGCCTTTGAATCCCTTTCCAGCTATTGTTTGATTATTTTGTTTGCCCAAATTCAATTCTGGATTATTAAATTAATGGAATGAAATTTAATGAACAAACCTAACTACAGAAACAATTTAGAACTCAAAATTTGGCTATCGGAGTTGCCAATTTCATCATTTTTCCTTGCTGGACAGCCCCTTTGAATTGACAAATTCTGCTCCTTCTCCACTTCCTAAGATGCGACCTTAGTTGGAAAATGTTTCTAAAACTGGACTGCACCTCAAAGTCTTCAGAACACCACTATTGTATACATAAATTAGCACCAAAGCAGATCAAAAACTGGACCAGAAATGTACAAGGACAGTACCAAAATCTGACTTGAATTGGTCAATTTTAACATGCCACCAAGCTTAAAACTAATACAAATAGGTGTAGAATAGAAGTAGGCACTCAAATTGATTCTAAGAAAGGTTCTTCAACAGATGAAGAAAACAAGAAAAACTAAAACATGTTTTGCTCCAAGCAAAATGGAACTTTATACCAACTTCATCAAAACAACACTTAAATTTTTTCAACTCTACACCAAAAAATTGATCCAAGATTGGTGGTTCTAAAAGTGAATTCGTGCATAAGTGATTCTGACTCTTTGATAATATAGTTAGAACATTTGGAGTTTACATCATTTGGATGTTAGATCAGTTGGATGATTTGGATGTTAGAACATCATTATGTTACATTGTTAAATGTTATTAATATAAATACATGTTCTATGGATTAATGGATGTTCTATGGATATTATTGATCAATGATTGCATCTTTGAGATGCACATTATGCAAGTCTATATGTGCTTGAAAATTGTTATGCAGGTCTGTTTGTGTATGAAAATTGCTATGCAGGTCTGTTGTTGGTTTCATAGTAAATACAAATGTCTCTGACATATCCCTCGAACTTACCGAAGGCTTCTGTCCTTCGGTAAATACCCACGTTCGCTGATTACCGATGGCTTCTGCCCTTCGGAAATTACCGAAGGCTTCTGCCCTTCGGTAATTACCGAAGGCTTCTGCCCTTCGGTAATTACCGAAGGGCGAAAGCCCTCGGTAAATGTTAGCGACAAGCGAATTACCGAGGGCTTTCTGGTCGTCGATAAGCTGTCTGTAAATGTCTTCTACCGACGGTTTCGGCCTGTTTCCGAGGGCTTGTGGCCTTCGGTAATGCCCTTCTTTTTTGTAGTGAAAGCACACGAATATTTCTAAAACCACGCCAAGCCATGCACTCTCGTGGTTCAACAGTGTTTGAACTGCTTTTTCTGAGCAACGTACACGCTTGGAATTTAATTAATATGTCAAGGGCACACTGGACTTTTTACATTCAATCCACGCAAATCTCTCCGATTTTGCGAGTGATGAAAACGGGGTGTATCCCGCAAATCCGTCCGCGAACATCCTTCCATTTCAGCTCAAAGGAACAACACAACACCCGCAGATCGTCGCTCTCAAATTCGCATGAACAGTAATTTTTGTTCATGCGAACACAGGCTTAGGGTGTGTTCTTTTGGAGGTATTTGGGAAGATGATTTAGGAGAGATGATTTGAATGGATTTGAATGAATTTGAGGGTAATTTTTTTGTTGTTTTTTTGAGTAGATTTGTGGCTAATTAAGAGTGGATTTGGAAGTAAAGTTTGTAAGAATTAGTGTAGGATTTGATTGATGTGATAGATTTTAAAAATTTGTTTAATTGGTAGAAAATAAAGATTACCAAATTGCCCCTAGTTATAAAAGTATTATAAAATGTTATTTTGTAATGTTATATTTAATTGTAAAAATGTTTATAAAGAGAAAAAAATTATGAAAAATTGTTAAAGTTAATGTTTAAAAATTATAAAAATTAAATTGTAGTAAAATGAATGTATTTTAAATTGTAGAATTAAATTGTAATATAATTTAGTACGAAGTGATATCAATTTATTTGTCACGCATGTGAGAATGATTAACATTAATCAAACAAGCACAATTAAGTAGCAAGTTATAATATCACATGACCTAAAACAAAGTTTGAAGAATTCAACATACAAATATTGTTTTAATACTTCATCATGACGTTGATTCAGCAAGGTATCGTTGCAATGCATTGAAACGATATTGTATTGGCATCCCTATTAGACGTCTTGTATGAGATGGATGCGAAGATAAAAAATTGAAGCACTGTCTGATTAAATCATGGTCTTCAATGTTCATAGTGCGTAACAAGTTTTCAATTTCTTCTGTAGTTGGATTAGATGATTGAATGGTAGCATTTACCAGGTTGATTCGACGCTCCGTGGCTTGTATATGTCGTTCAAGAACAGCAGACAGTCTTCTTGATAGATGAATTTGTTTTTGCACTTCATCAATGATTCGAGACTCCATCTAATTTGCAGATCAGAAAGTAAGTAATAAAAAAGGCTTAAATGCTTATTTCGTCCCCATGTTAAGAGATGAATTTCTGTTTAGTACCCGGTTTTAAAAGTGTAGACATTAGATCCCAAAGTTGTCAAAATTATATGACTTGAGTCCCTTCCGTTAAGTGGGCAGTAACGTCGTTAACTTCCAGCTCACGTGGCAAAGGAATCTGCATTTTTCTTCTCTCTGCTCTTCCTTTTCCTGAAATGCCCCCAACTTTTTCTCTCTTTTCTATATTTTTATTAAATATTTTTGTTCTCTCTCTTTGCTCTGCAACATCTACCTCCTCCGCATACGCAATTCCCGCCTCTTTTCCCTCTCCGACGGCGGCTCAGACAACATTATCCACCTCTGGTGTGACCGGTACACCTTTGACCCCAATGCTTTAATCACTACATATCACCAAACTGTTGAATCTTGAGACAGACGCAATCGTATCACGTGGATGATCTCAAACTCTCACTCCCTCACTCAAGGGCACTTGATCTGCCTCAGAGGAAGGTTCCTCCAACCACTGATATCAACTTCCTTCTTCGATCGCAACACTATCCCAAACCCAAACGAAAAACTTTCACAATTTTCTTTCCTTTTCTAACACCCTTGACTCAGGTTTTTCACTTTGCAAATTCGAATCTCAGTCCCTTCAATGTGATGACTCCTAACGCCGCCGATGAATGACTCGATTTCGTTTCCAGCGCCTCCGATTCCTCGCCATCTTCGTCGTCGTCGCTGTCTTCGCGAGTGACGAATCGGAGTCAGAGCGTGAACTTTCGATGACTGATTTCAATTGGGAATATGTCGGTTGTGAACACGACGGGTATGGTGGGACAACCTCCGCCGCAGACGAGCGACACTCAAGTGGTTGAGGGCGTTGGTGGGGGTCACGGCGGGAGGGGTGCTAGCTGTCTTGTCGACATGATGAAACTTCCGGAGGACGTCTGGGGAGGGGACGCATATTCGTGGGCCTCGCTACAGAACCCTTACAGTTTGGGAAGCCGTGGGAGGGGGGGGGGATGACCAATGAGAGGGACTATGGTGGGTTGGGAGGGGGGCTTGTAAGGTTGGCTCAGGTTTTTCGTTCCGCAGCTTGGTCTTCGAATCCTCTCACCCAGAGGTTTGATTCGTACCATGTAATTGTGGGATTTTGCTTCGCCATTTCTTTATTCCCAAATTTTTGCTCTCTAATTCCCTGGTTAGGCTTTTTGATTCTAGGATTCGATCGTCGGTTTCGAGTACACGAGGCTTGGATCGTGTCATATTGTTGGGGTTTTGGTTTTGATCTTGAAAGTGGTAGATTTTGGTGTAGGTGATCGACGTTGTTTGGTTTTTGCTCACGATCGACAATGGGTGAGGCTTCAAGAGATGGTTTCACTGATTGTTTCAGCCGGATGATGTCGTATGAGAAAAAAAATATTTAAAAAATATATAGAAAGAGAGAAAAAGTTGGGGGCATTTCAGGAAAAGACAGAGGAGAGAGAAGAAAAAATGCAGATTCCTTTGCCACGTGAGCTGGAAGTTAACTCCGTTACTCCCCACTTAACGGAAGGGACTCAATTCATACAATTTTGATAACTTTGGGACCTAATGTCTACACTTTTAAAATCGGGTACTAAACAGAAATTCATCTCTTAACATGGGGACGAAGTAAGCATTTAAGCCTAAAAAAAACTACCAAAGCTGATGTTAAGGATAATAACATTAATATATAATCTAATATTTCAAAGTCATGTAAATGGTGAAGAATGGAGTTCACATTTTGATTGAGGTTAGCAAATTGGCGGTTCATGTCTAGGGAAAGGTTTGCCAAGTTATACGTTGAACCCGCACCTGCATTTGTTCCATACCCTGCATTATGTTTCTCAAGTCTTGTACTCCTTCCCACATTTGAGTGATCATGTTAGCATTTGATAGAGGTGGAGGAGGCTGAACAGGGTTTTGATAAGGGTGTGGTTGGTCTTCTTCTTCATCATCATCCAGATCGTGTTGCCAAACACCGTTGACATATACAATTTTCATCCTCTTCAAAGAATTGATAGAAAAGTGATGTCGGGACCCTATTTGAGTGCTGGCATCGGTTGAGACGTCAACTCCACAATATTGCATGATGTGTGTGATAAAGACACCGTATGGGAGGGGTGTGTCACTGGCCTTGCATTTAAGCATATGTTGCATGATGTGATGAGGCCAATTGATTGATATATTATTTTTAAGCACCTATATCATAAAAATATCTTCGTGCAATAACCTAGCAAAATTCCCTGTCGTGGAGTCAACATATGCACAATAATATAATGGAGAAGCCTATCATTGATATTCAAACAACCAACCGTTAAAACACCTTGACCACCCTCTAAATCTGGTATAACCATAGTAGCTAATGCCATGTCGCGGTCATATGGAAATTCGTCTGGGATATTTGAATAACATAATTTCTGACCGTCGTACTTCAAGTTAGCTACATTCAACCAATCAGCAGGTTTGAATCTAATTTTTCTCTTGTTTACCTCAGTGAGCAAATATCCATTTCCAGATATCTTTAGATTTGAATAAAATACTTTGATTAAATCCGGATAGTAGGGTCCCTGTAATGTCAGAAATTGGCTCAACCCTTGAAATAGAAGCTGCTGTTGGAAAAATAACCATGAACCGGTGAATGAATCAAAATTCATTATCTTGGGAGGAACAACACTCCTTGTATAGAAATCAGCTGCATAGTTTTCCATTTGATGACTGTGAGTGAAAAAACGCCGCTGATCTAATTGTTCCTCTACAGATGGTCTTACAAGGTGTGCATCTTCTGCCTTAGTGACAGTTTCTTTTCCCTTACGGGTTCTTCTTGACCTTTTTGTTGATGATGAGGCCATCTGACAATTTCTTCAACAAATCATTTTATTAAAACAACAACAAAGGATAACATAAGATATTACTTATATTTAATAATAACAACAAATAAGAACACATAATAGAACTACAAAATTACATCCAGCATAGAAATATAATAATTCATAATTAAATCACTGATACAGAATTTCATATAATACTAATACAAGTAAGTCAGACATGGAAATTCCTAACAGTCACCGCCCGATATCATTTTACATAATTTGTTCCACCGCTTATGTGGTGGCAGTCCCATCAACCTCTTCGTACATGTGGGGTTTTGACATAAGAAATCATAGCACTGCTCTAGCAAATTTTCATCACTAATGTTCATAGCACTAAACATTTCATAAATGTCCGCCTCAGTATATGTGTAATTGGGGGTGCGACGAAGAATCTCAGCAACTTGTTCCTCCACGGTCGACCGAATCGCGTCCTTCACTAACCCAGTTGATCTTACTCTCTCACAAAGATTAATAAATGCCTCTAGACCCATCCTAATAATGTCACGGCACCGATTAGTATGCACAAGATATGACATTAACTGCTCCCTACGACGGTCTCTATCAGGTAGGTAATTGCTTACACTACTGGAATCACTGGAGTACATATTCAAGATACTAATTGCTTACATTGTTATTGCCGCCAATGATGTGGTTATGTGTAAGTGTTGACGTATCATTGAGATAATCTTGAAGTCTACACCAACCACATCATCATCTACATCTTCGCGGTCCAAATATGATAAATCTATATATTCTTCCATCTATATTTACTTAAACAATTACACATACTACAATCAAAATCATGCATTAAAATATTCATTAAACATAATTCCTATATACATTCAAATAATCATTATAAATAAACAACAATAAATATCATCACACAACGTCAACTTCTCATACATTTTTTTTTACTAAATACATATACATATAACAAATGATATCCAGGTTTGAAAAATTAACACATTCATATAGTAAATAACATTGAAATATAAATGACCATAATATATTTCATTCATACATTCAAACTTGTAAATGTACACATTAGCACCACTGATTCAATCATTGACATATATATATATTACATCCAAAATCATGTAAAACACTTACCTCTTGAAGACGTTCAACACGTATATGCACACTTCAATATGGTTTAGCAACAGATTTCCACAAATGAGTGCCACAAGCTATTTTCGTCAAATCACACAACCAATTTCACCTTAGATATGTAACTTGCATTCAAACCTACAAATATAATCATATTCGTATATTAGTTAACAACCCCATTTTTCAATGCTTGCACATCACTGAAGTAAACTTTCAATGTTACATTAACCTTAGCCAATAACCACAAACTTTACGCATCCACCACGATCACAGTACGTCCAACCACAGTCAACACCTGCATGAAAAACACACCGTTAGACCTCATCGTCTTCCACCCACCATGCACTTATGTCTGTCTCCCACTTCGCGCAACAACCAGATGCAAAGTCAACACTCTTCCATGCATTGCAGCAGCTCCGGTGCCCTCCACTCACCAACATACACCACTTTATCATGTTTCACTGCATCCACGAAGGGATGAGGTCCTCATTATGTAAGTATTTGGTCTCACCAAATCCATGGTCGCCCCCTGACTTCTTACTGGAACCATGCCCCCTCAACCCCGGATCTAAGACCACCTGAGAACATCCCCATAACGTTCGGACTGATAACCCATCCACAACCACGGCTCTCCAGACAGCTCTTCAACTTTGAACGTAGAGTTGTAACCAAAAAACTCATACGCGGGAGGGGTCTGTAATCGGTTACCACTTTACGTAACTGATTACAGAAATGCACACGTTGTTTCACACCACTATAACCGCAAAGCCAGAGCTGTAACCGGTTACGCACTGTTCATCATCTTCTCAAACACGCCCATCCACTTTCTTCATCTTCAACAACCACCTGTTGCATTCCACCAACATGCACAACGTCCTTCTTCCTCCTCCTCTACAACCCTACAAATCAAAACCAACAATATGTGCTTCGATAAACGATTTAGGTATGTTACTAACCTAACCACTTTTTGTTCTTCGTCTCAGCAAAACCTTCTTTTGTTCCTCGTCTGAGCTTACACAGCGGAGCACTCTCTCTTCGCACACACCTTACAACACTATCAAGCAATGTAGTAAGCTTCTTACCACTCAATAAATAACATCAACTACCCATAACCAACCACATATCAATTCCCACCAACGGGTCAATGGAACTTATCTTTACTGCACTGTGTGGATGCAGGAATCTCCCCTGTTGAATGCCTATATGAAGCACCGTATAGCTCAGGAATATTTCAGTGCCCACGCCCCCACACCAACCTAAGCATTCTCGTGTATGCACAGTGTAAAGCAAACTGTTTACTATTTTCTATTTCTTTAATATGTACCCCTTCACCATGTAATCGGTTACCCTTCATGTAATCGGTTATTTGGTGCACTGTGCTATGGAATTGGTATTCATGGATTTAATTAAGTGGAATTTAATATAAAGGTCTGGGGCACACACGACATTTCCCCTGAAATCAGTGCAAATCTTCTCACTTCCGCGGGTGATCAAAATTGGATGAATCCCGCAAATCCGTCCGCGCTCTTCCTCACCAATCCTCTTATACGAACACGACGTTACCTTCAATTCTTCGCTCTATAATTCGCATGAACAGTAAATTTGGTTCATGCGAACAGAGCGTTAAGCATGTGAATAATGAAGCTTTTTAGACTGGGAGCTTACCTCTTGCGCTTATATCTTCTCCTCCTTATAATTTCTTGCACGCTCTTTTTTTCTTCTTAGCTCTCTGACATTGTGCTTTCTCTATGCTGCAAGTGATGAATCGTTGCAGGGAAAATGATGCAAAATAATGGTTGGTGTCTGTGTTGACAGAGAATGGAGGAATCAGAAGAGTTAAAGCAAACTTGGGTTTCGGTTTGTTGGGATGATGATATATCTCTTGGAGCTCCGTTCTCTGTTGTTAAACTCTGAGAGCTCCTCCTTGTGGTTGGCTTTCCTTTTTCTTTTTATGCAAAAAAAAATAAGGGTTCGTGTTAGAGGTGAGGGCGTCAAGAATACTCAAGCCGTGATGGTGAAGTAATGGAGGTTAGGAAGTAAGTGATTGATGGAGGAATATGTTTTTTTTAGAAATAGATGGATCTGTTGATTGACCAGAGGATAGTTCCAATTTTTTTCTTTGCAGATGCTAAGGTCAGAGGGCACCTGCCACTCGCATTGCCATCCAGTCACCCTATTCGCTTTCTCCTTCTCCTCACCACCAAACAAGGCATTTTCACTTGTGGTGAAAAGCCAAAGATAGTGTAGGTCACTCAGCAAAGATCTCCATCCAAAAATGGGAGATAACGTAAAGATTTGAAAAATCTGAACTCTAAATCCATAAAGGGAGTAAAATAATGATGATGGTGTAGCGAGCACCTTTTCATTCATTTTTTAGTAATCTTTTTCTTCTTTTTTTTTTCGTTTTCTCTTTTTTTTTTCTTTCCTCCTTTCTTTCTTTTTTAGTTTTCTCTTTTTCTTTTCTTTTTTTTTTCTTTTTTTCTTTTTTTTTTCTTTTTTTTTATCTTTTTTTTTTTACTTTTTTATTTTTTCATTCATTTTCTTTTCTTTAAACTAAATAAAATATACTAAAATAAAAATAAAAAGGGACCTATTATTTAGTCGATCCGGACGAAATTGAGTGTTGATTGATTGTAACGAATATCGTACCATAGTGTTAAACGAACATTTGTGTCCATTTCCATGCATTGGAGTTAAAATCTCGTTCATGTGTTGCCTGAGCAACATCACGAGTAAATTTTTGAGTGGTTTTTTATTCTTCTGTTGTTGTCTTATTCAGGAAAGCCGCTTGAACATTCTCTGCCAGACCAGATATGAGTGTTAATGAAGCATCGCATTTTTTCAAAAGTCCTTCAAGCACGTCATCATCCATAGCAAGTTCTTCCCATGCATCCATAATTATCCTTTAATAATATACAAGAATAGCACGTCATCATCCACAGCAAGTTCTTCCCATGCATCCATAATTATCCTTTAATAATATGCAAGAATGTGAATTTCAGGTTTACGTGACTACAACAATGTATGGGAAGATAACAATAGTTGATAAGAATTGAAATTTTTTTAACTGACTTACAAAATAAAGTGAGCAACTTGATTACACTCCAATGGGTATGTGTGACATATATAAAGACGTCTGGACCAAGTAATTGTATTTTAATTTTTAAGTTTACTAATATAATATAATATTATTACTTTTCCTATTTCATGTTCCAATTAATGAGCAAAGCTTTGTTGATTAACGTACCAGTAACTTTTTGGCACAATCCCATGAAAGAGAAAATATTTTGTCTTGGTTGAATCAACTTGCATTAAATAAGGGGAATGAAAAGTGACTTGTAGAGGTACTTTTTTGTCAGCTAATTTGTTGCATGCTTCCTTAACCAAATGAATGCATTGTTTCTCAACGTAGCTAGTTTTCCTTGCAAGTGAGCCTTGTTTCATCCAAAATACTTCATCCTTTTCCCTTTAACGTGAACTTTGTGCCTTCTACCATCCCTCTTCATTAGCAAACATTCCACTAGGAATGAAACCAACCCCATCAGTGTCAATACACTATGATTGCTAATCGACAATAGCTATAGCTAAAAAAACAAGAATCACAATGGAAAGAATAGACATATACAATTGAGGCATAATTTGGTGAAGCAGCTGCTAAAGAGTGGAACTATTTCCATTGATTATGTGAAGTCAGAACGAAATCTTCTGACAAAACCCTTGGGAAGAAATATGATCTTAGAAACATCGAGGGGAATGGGAGTTCAGCCACTAGCAAACAAACAAGTGATGGTAACCCAACCTTTGTGATTGGAGATCCCATGAATAAGGTTCATATGGGTAAAAACAAGTCACTTGTTAGTTTTGATAACACTAATTTGATTTTAAATCAAATATGTCCATTCCTATGGTGTGTCTGAAAGTTCTAGAGACTGCATTATAAAGAGGTTAAACTTTGTAATTAAACAAAGTTTTTAATGATCTTCATATCCCTTATGGGTTGTGTATGATTTGCAGCATACACTTGATGAAATCACTTGTATGAGTGTCAAGTAGGGCCGCTTCCATGAGATCTTGACATGATCTCTAGAGCACTCATGAATACCGGGCACGCGCATGGCCTAGTAAGCGCATCACAGCGATAACAACAAGGATTATGGGGGTGTACTGTGATTGATAAACCTCTAACACACTCAAGTGTCTTTGGTTCATATAACTTATTATACCAACTACACTGTGTGTTAAGTTTTATGATCTAAGACTGGTTCATATAGCTTGTTATACCAGTTCTGATGCATTACATCTTGTGAAACCCAGAATAAATTCTTTTCTCTTTTGTTTTATATATTTTGCAATATGTGGGGGATTGTTATAAGTTTTGAATATAACATTGAAAAATATTTAATTTGAACGTTGTTATTGTCCCGCAAGTCTCATAAGTGTTGTTGCCAAAGTTTTAATTTATTAAAAAATCATTTTTCTAGCAGATATTTTGGCAAATATTTTGGATCTTTTGGATCATGGGCCTTGTTCACCAGCTCTATAAATAGAACACTTCCTTCACTCCAAAACACATTATCAGAAATCATTGTTCTCTCATTCTCTCCTCTCTTAGTTTCATTCTTTCTCTTTTCTTCTTTCCCTAAAAATATTCTGGGTTTATTTTATTCTCTTTATAGAGATCCTTGCTAGTTCTTATATGCTCAGAAATTTCTTAGAAGTTCCTGTTGTATCTTGGGGGGCTTGCGCAATACACCACAAATAAGTCTTTAAGGACAGTGATCTACACGCCTCAGGAAATCCTTTGTTCGTGATCTTTATTCTTTTATTGGCAGTTTTTACAACACATTTAAAGGCGCACTAAATCCTTCAGAGGAGGATGGTCAGGACCACTTGACCTTCATTTAAGGGCGCACTAAATCCTCCTATGTAGGTACCTCTACTTCTTTATTTCCATTACTCATTTATATGAATGTATTTTATTCTGTTAATTTATTTTACATTTTTTTATATGTTGATACCCATTTTCGTATGAAGTATTAGTTGATGGTGAAAGTTTTTCATTATTGATTTCTAATAATGTATTTTAAAATAAAATATTTATAGTGGGTTTTGCTATATTTTAGTGCATGATTCATCACTATTTTTATTTTCATTCCAATATGATCAGGCTATAGGTGGTTATGATGGCTAATAGCACAAGTAATGTGACTGAAGTGGCTGAGTGTAATGCCAATATTAATGACCATAATGACAACATTTTGGACTTGGAGCTAACGTTTCATATCTGTTGTCAGTCAATGGAAGAAGGCAACAAATTTTACACAGACTATGCCATTAGATGTGGATTTGTTGTGCGTACAAGAACTTCTAAAAAAGATGACAACAACAATGTCTATTACTTGAAACTGGTTTGCTCAAGGGAAGGGAAGTATGTGTCTTCCATCAGACCCGAGGTCAAAACACTTCCTAGTTAAACAAAACAATGTCTAGTTGGGATAACCATTGCAAGGAAGGATGACAAATGGTTTATAAGGACAGTTGTGCTAGAGCACAACCATGATCTTTGCCCGAACACCTCCAACAAATTCCTGGAAATAGAAAATTAACCATGCAAGCTAAACACACATTGGAGGTCAACGATGATGCGGGAGTTCGGATTAATAAGAGTTTCCTTAGCATCGTCGGGCAAGCAGGTGGATTTGAAAATATGGACTTCGTGGAGCGAGATGCGCGAAACTACATTGGGCAACATAGAAGATCGTTATGTAAGGATGGTGATGGTCAAGCCCTCCTACACTTCTCATCAATGAAAGATTTAAATAATGAGTTCTTCTATGACATTCAATTGAACGAAGGAAATATAATTTGTAGTGTCTTTTGGGCAGATGCGAGAAGTCGAGCCGCTTGCGAAGACTTTGGCGATGTCGTGTTTATTTGCACCTTTTGTCGGAGTTAACCATCATGGACATTCCATTTTACTTGGTTGTGGATTGCTCTCGTTAGAGGACACTGCTTCATTTGTATGGTTGTTCTAGTGTTTGCTTAGATGCATGGGTAACAAGGCCCCTCATGGTATTATAACCGACCAATGTAGGGCAATGACAAATGCCATTGAAGAAGTCTTTATTTATACAAAGCACATGTGGTGTTTATGGCACATCATGAAGAAGTTGCCCGAAAAATTTCAGGGGTATAAAAATTATGTGGCTATCAAAAGCGATCTAAAAGAGCTTGTGTATGAGTGTGGTTGTTCAACGGACTTTGAGAATGGCTGGGAACAACTACTGACGAAACATGGCTTAGAAGACAATGAATGGCTATGTAATTTGCATGAGGAGAGACAAAAATGGGTACTGTGTTACTTGAAGAATCATTTTTGGGCGGGTATGTCGACTACTCAAAGAAGTGAGGGAATGAACTTTTTTATGGATTTATCAATTCTAGTACCACACTTCAACAATTTATGGTTCAATACGACAATGCCCTTAAAGTAAAGGCCCAAAAAGAAATACAAGTTGACTTCTCCTCCCTCAATACCACGGTTGCTTGTGGCTTTCAATCACCGATGGAGAGACAGTTTCAAGTATAGTACACATGCAAAGTTTGAGGAAGTCCAAAGAGATTTTCGGTCAAGGATGAATTGTTTCATCAAAGACATCATAAAAGACAATGTATTCAACACTTACACAATAAAAGAGGAGCGCATGTGGGAGGGTAAATGTGCGGACAAATTTTATCATGTGCAATTTGATCTACTTACAAAGAATACCACTTGTTCTTGCCTATTATTTGAGTTTAGAGACATCATATGTCGTCATTCCCTATTGGTATTCGGTCAGGAAGATGTGTACAGTGTGCCCTCCAAATACGTTCTAAGGCGGTAGAACAAAAATATCCGTAGAAGGCACACACTCATTAGAGCGGCATATAGTACTTCCAATCATGAACCGACGATGCAAAGATACCAATTTTTGTGTAAACGATTCTATGAAATAGTTAAGGTAGCTTGTGAATCGGAAGCTGCTTTTAATGACTTGGAAAAAGAACTTCATTTCCTTGCTAAAAACTTTGGGTCCAATTCATCCATGACAAATAACATCATCAGTGAGGGAGGTGAACTACGGTATGACAATCCGGTCAACGCTATTGTACCCGACACTTCAGGTTGTAATGGTGATGTAGTTGTCCATAACCCTGTAGCTGTCAAATGAAAAGGTCAACCGCGCATCAACGGGTTAAAGTCAGTTGTTGAGATGAAAACTAAAAAAAGGAGAACTGCTTCATCCAAAAATACTTCAACACCATTCATAGAAGAAGTTGTGAGTATATAAATTGGTTTTGTATTTCATTTAGTACCTACTTTGGGTAAATGTATTCTAATTGTAATTTTTTTGATTCAGGAGACAAGAACAATTCATGTGAGACAAAGTCAGGAGGTCATTGAATTTGGATCCCAACCTTACCAAGTATCACAACTATCCGAAGTGCTTTCTTCTAGGTTTATGTCTTTGTTGTCTGCTGTACATAACAATCTAGATAACAACCTTCTTTGATGTTTATAACTTCCAATTTCTATGTATATTATATGCACGTTAGTATGAAATTGTTGTGTAAATGTTCTCTAAATCAATACATGAAATGTAAGGTTATCCATTGATTGATGTACATTATCAAAAAGCCTTCTCAAGTATTGTTACTGAACATGTACTGCATTACATTAATAACACAGACTGTTGTTTGAAAATGAATGATTGGCTTAAAAAACCATCTTGTAAACGATTACGAGTAAGCTGTAATCGATTACACCTGATGGTGCGTCCATATAAAAACCCCTACTCACCGCCTAGTATTGAAACCCTAACTTTGTTTGCCAAAAGTCATCGTGTGACGGTTATTTTTGTCCCCCACTTCCCCCACTTTTGGTCCCCCTCTTAACTGCCCACTATTGAAGTACCCTTCCAACGTTATTCTCCCTCATAAAACCCTAAGAAATCTGTAATGGCTGATCGCGCAAACAAGAAACAAAGGGCATCTTCTTCTACTGCTGGACGTCGCCGCCGACACAGTCCAACACCATCCCCACCACCAACAAGCAATGACCTTTTCTCGTCGGATCAGCAATATGAGAAGTTTGCTAACCATTTTTTCAATCGTGAAATCTTGGAAAGCATGATAAGAATCAAGCGTGATGAGCATGATAAGCATCAAGCCTTTTACTTCAACTCTCTTAGACTCTTTAGACACAATAGCGTTTAGCCATGCATCTGGGTGTTTTAGCCTAGATGTTTTTCTGTTACCTAAAATCCTAACTGCTTTCTTAAGCTTTTTTATGTTGTGGATTCTAGTTCTAAGTTTTTGTGTAGATTTTCTATGATTGGCCATTCTAGTTCTAGGTCTTGTATTTTCACCCTAAGTTGTTTTCAGATTATTATCTCGTTTTAATGTTATTTCATTAAACTTCAAAACAAGAGAGCATTTAGGCACATAGACGATTTTGTCTTAACACAAAGCCTACCCAAACTTACAGCACCCAACATAGTTTGACCAAGCTGACAACCTAGCATAAAGCCTGTTTACGTCGACAACACTAAGTTTGCCAATTTTGCAGCATAAAGCAAAGATTGTCCTTTGGCACTCGAACATCCTGGCCAAACGGTTAATCCACCTATAACTCTACAAGTTGGCCATAACTCGACCAAGAGATGGTCACGATCACTCCTCATTCGTTAATCAAACTCTAGAGACTAGAGGGACTTATGTACCTACCTGATCCAATGTATGTACTAAAGAGCACGACTTAACAAGGCTCATCAAGCCTTTTCATCTTGGAACAACCTATAATAGATCTATTGAAAGTATATTCACAAATTAATGACAATCATAATTAATTTCACCAGTTTGATATTATAGTTATTATTTATGGTAAAGTATCACTTTATTATTATTATCTACTTAAGGTAAGTATCATTTTCAAGATATTATTCAATATCACAACATAAGTTCATGGTCCATGTTAATCCTATATAAAGTTGTCAAATGAGCCCCTTTAATAAGATTTGGCCCTAGCCCATGTGGGTTGGGGCCAAAAAAGCCCACAGGGCCAAAAAAACTCTTTATTAAAAAAGCCCATATGGCTAAAAACCCCTAAAGCCCTATAGGTCAGGGCCAGCCCATGGGCTTTCCTCTTTACAAAATTTAACGTCCAGAAACATAATATCATCATACAAGTAATCACAAATCATGTGTATTTTTTATCCAGCTTTCATTTTATCTTTGTTAGTAATAACTTATAACCATAATTGATTCATGTGTAATTATATTTTTTTACCAATAAAATTAATTTTCTACTTCATAATTGTTTCTATATTAATTAGTTTAATAATAATGCTTTTATACAATTATTCTTTAATTTCCAAATTTTGTTTAGATAATTTTTTCATCTTAATTTTGGTTTGTAAATTTGACGGTTCAGAGATATCCACATAAAATAGGTTTAAAAGTTAAAAAATTTAATTTAATTTGTAAAATTTTGATGGACTAACGAATTTAATTATAGATGGTAATCTCACTACAAAAATATAGAATTTTAGTAGGGGTTATTTTTAACGTTACTTGGGGTTTTAACCCCCAGAAAATACAATTCTCGGGGTTGTAAGAACCTCTGGGAAAAGCTGCGTCGGTAAATAATTACCAGCGGTTTTTTCCAAAACCGCCGGGAATGGGAGGGGTTTTCTGAAAACCGCTGGGAATGGCAGGGGTTTTCTGAAAACCGCCGGAAATAGCAGGAGTTTTACGAAAACCGCCGAGAATGACAAGAGTTTTGTAGTTACAAGGATTCCAAAACCACCGGAAATGCATGTCATATTGGTTAATTCTTTTTATATTATTTAGTTTATTATGATAAAAAAAGCTATAATAAACAAAAACACATAATAAAATAATTTGAAACGTAAATATTAGATAAAATAAACTATAAAATGTTTTGATACAAGTAATTGTTCAATATAAATAATAACATTTTTCAAATGAAACATGTTCACTAAATGCAAAATGTTCATCTGGAAGCTTATGCACTTCTACCATGTTCTTTAGTATCACTGTGAACATATAGAAGTTTCTCATTTGTCAACTTCTCCAAAGACAAAGCTAGTTCCATGGCTGAATCAAGTCAAGATAACAAAAATGGAAAAGCAAGTTAGAATATTGGTCTGATCATAAGACCATTATAAATAAAAACGTGTAACATTATTTTGTGAAGATGCAAACAAAAAACATGATCAAGAAACTTAAAACAAAAGTTTCAGTAACAAAAACAGAAAACTCACCATATAAGGCATCCCCTTTTTTTCGATGCTCAAATTCTAAGGGAGGACTTGAAATGGGATGCAGCACCATTCATCCACCATGAATGTTCTAAGCAAATAAGAGCTATGTTTGTCATCATTAAGTCTAAGCTATAAAGTCTAGCTTTGTATTTTGTGCTTGCACTACAGATATTGATGGAAGCTTATCCATGCTTGAATGACCTGGCCTTGCAGATGCAGCGGATGAAAAATAGTATTGGTGCAGTGGATGAAATACATCAGAGTGGATGCAGTAGCAATTGGGTGAGATTTTGGTGTATTTGAGTGGAATAAGTATGTGTGGGAACCTCACAGCTCAGAAGGCCTTCCTACAATGGAAGGAAGCTAGAGGAAAGGGAAGAGAAAGTAGAGAGAATTAAATGTCTCAAGAGCAATAGGGCTGGCAGTGAATTTCAGCAGCAATTTACTAAGCTCAAAAGTAACCCAATACAAAGAAAAGGCCCTCTTATTTATAGGTGAAGAGGAGCCTAAATTCTGTTTGTAATTCCCTCATAAAATTCAAATTATTCAGATTTTGATCAAGCAAAATCCATGCCTCATTCCAGCTCATCCAGCAAGGTGTGTGCTTCCTTCCAAATCAGCCAACATTCACGTGGAAAATGCTGGTGCATGCCGTAAGCACCTCCTTTGCTTTTTGGCTCCTTTGCTTGGTTCTTTCTTGGATGGCTCAATCATATTCTCCAAGATTTATTAATTCCTACAAAACAAAATATAAGTGCTTTAGTTAAGAGAAGAAGGATTTTTATAAGTAACCTTCCATAGAAGTAAAATGTTAGATGATCCTTCTTCTTCTTGAATCTTCCTAGCCATTGCTCTAGTAAGAGGTCCAATGTGATTTCTTGATGGTTTTCCATCAGATATTATTCAAATGATATAAAGATTGATGATGATGATGATATTATAGAAATATGACACTGTTCTTCACAAAGCAGCACACTATTAAAAACCCTTTTTGAGAAATAGAATAAATAACATTATAGAAATATGACACTGGTTTAAAGTTGATTACTTGGCAAGTCCCTCGAGAGCTATGTTATCTCTGTCGAAGTAGGAAAACAAGGAATGATACACATACAAAACATTGTATTCCACACTGTATCCAGAGTTGAGAGACATAAAAAACTATTAGAAAAAAAAAATTAATTAAAAGAACAAGTAAACAATTAACAATAAGTAAATAGATGAAAGGAGAGTATGATATAAAGCCTAAAACTTAAAAGTAAATGAGACTTGCACGTAATAAGTGTAGCAAACTAAACTAATGCAAGTGAGTAAAAATAAAAGGCAATAACAAATTTCTGAACTTGATAGAGCTGTATAACAGATTCAGCATGTCTTCCTTTGCTTTTTCAACTTGACAAAGGACAACTACCTATAAAACAAGTAACCAGAAAATGCATGAAACGTTAAATGGAAGAGCTGGAAAAAATTATCAAAATAACATTGCCTCATGGTAGATCACCGTCAGATGAGATCTTAATGTGTCCACCCTTTTCTTGTATAACACTATTTATCTTCTTAATCCATTCAACCTTATCAGATGCACTTTCAGCCTTCAAAACAACAACACTATGTGCTGCAACATAAAAACATAGTAATTAAAATGGTTTCAAAAAATTGTAAGAAATAAAAGTGTGCATGTTCCATTGACGACTATATTAACAGAGGATTTTACCTTTCAGAACAGATTTATAAGGAACTCTATTGGTAATTTTAAATACAATATTGACTTTACCAGAATCTGGTCTATTGGACTTCTTGTCCTTTGAGCTTTTGGATGGGGGATCATCTTCATTCTCAACCTCTTCAATGTTACATTCCTGATTCAATTTAAATAGCATGATGCAATTTAAATAACATGCTTATCAATATGACCACATTTTGAAAAACCTAAAACTAAAATGTTGTTAGCATCAGAAAACATCAAATATTCACACATTGTATTTAATTAATAGTGCATCTACTAATTGTTTAAAGATTTTATACATGTACTACTGATTGGATAAGATGAGGAATTCACATTGAAAAAGAATGTATGTCATACATACCCTCATTTTTATGGAACCACTTGGCTTGAACTCCCAATTTATGATATAATCATAGTTGCCCACAATTGAGACAGTTCTCACCATCAGGCTCGCATCAAGCCTAGCCTCCCTTATCTGCAAAGATCCAATTTATGAATACCTTGTTAGCCTTATACAGAAGAGAGGTTACATTTTTAATATTATATTATTTAATATTATATCTTTCCCATTTATTTTATTTCTTTTAGTTAATATTATAAAGCAGTTAATATTCTGGAAGTGGTCCATTTTAAAATCGTTTTCAAACGTGTGGGTGTGCCATTATTCCCACAATAATCTCTTTTAACGTTAAATACTCTGTGATGGTTTTTGGAGTAATATAGACTACAGAAAAATTTCATATTAGGTCACTGAGCCTACTCTTTCCTTCATATACATCACCATCGTGTTTTAAGAGCAAGGGTTCAGAAACCAGAAATTAGGCAAGCGTACAACAATGGCTGGAGGTTGGTCTTTCTGCTTCCGCTTTTATTCTTGTAAATCTGAATATGATTAAATGTGCTTGTTTGATATATTTAGATTTATTGAATCTTCAGTATGAATCTGTTACATATTTTTTACATTTGGTATCAGAGCTACGTTTATCCTCTGCCTTATCTGGTTCACTCCTTTGTGCATATTGTGTTTTTAATTTTATCAATTGTTTTGAAACTGGGTAGAAAGAAGAAAGCTTTCTGTGAAATTTTCTGTGAAATATTTTGATGCTGGAGGTTGAAGATGATTGAAACGGCGTTTGGTTTTGCGTTTCAATTTTTATTTTATTTTATTTTCTTCTTTACCTGTTACATACATATGTGCACTGCAGGTACGCTGTTTTCTGGTTTCAATTCAGATTGATCTTTTCCTTTTCACATATATATATAAATATATATAGTACGAAAGTTGCATTGCCGTTTTTCGGTGCTTTTCTGGTATAGCACGTTTGCATATATATTATATATGTTAGTTACTTTTGTGATAGGCTCCAGTTTTACACACGCTATTAAGTTTATTCGGTGCGTGTTAGTATAATATTTAAATTTTTTTTTTTAATATTATATATTTATAATATGATGCTTATATTTTATTTAGATTAAATATAAGATTTAAAGATAATTTAATGTTT
Organism: Vigna angularis; assembly: GCF_016808095.1. Lineage (NCBI taxonomy): Eukaryota > Viridiplantae > Streptophyta > Magnoliopsida > Fabales > Fabaceae > Vigna > Vigna angularis. The sequence continues at coordinate 3,995,564 of NC_068976.1, read as the reverse complement.
AGTGATAAATATAATTTTTAATAATTAGAGAGTAGCCACAACATCTTTAATTAATTAAATTATATTATAAAGATCACTTTATTGAAACATTAATTGTAATTAATTATATATAGTGTGATGAAATATACCCACAGGATTTTTGTTACATTTATATAATTAATTAGGATAAAATATTAATTATAATTCTTAATTTTCCTACAGGAATTAGGAATGTAATATAATTTAATAGTTTTATCATAAGGTTAAATGAGTCTAATTGAGTAAGACTTTAGCCCACAGACAAGTTTTATGTTAATAGATTCATTGGTAAAGACATGTTTTGCATTGGTAAAACATGACATTTATTTTTGTCTCAAATTATGACAATGAACATGATTTTGAATTTGCAGTTTCTCAATCTGTGAATATTTCTGATATCAAGTGTGGTATTCCCGGATTGAGAGGAGATAATTATAAGATTTGGAAGGAGAGAATTCTTCTTCATTTAGGCTGGATGGACATAGATTATGCTATTAGAAAACCTGAACCACCGGGTATTACTGAGACTAGCAATTCAGATGCCATTGAACTTTATGAAAAATGGGAGAGGTCAAATCGTCTCTCCGTAACGTTCATAAAAACCAATATTTCCGCTGGAATTCGGGGTTCGGTTGATCAGTATGAGAATGTCAAGGATTTACTGAAGGCTACTGATGAGCAGTTTACGACATCTGATAAATCTCTTGCCAGCACTCTTATAATGCAGTTTTCATCCTTAAAGCTCACTGGAATTAGAGGAGTGCGTGATCATATCATGCGCATAAGGGACATTGTGGCTCAACTGAAAGCTTTGGAAGTTACCATGTCTGATTCTTTCCTAGTGCACTATATTTTGTGCACTTTGCCTCACCATTATGCTCCCTTTAAAATCTCTTACAACACACATAAGGACAAATGGTCTATTAATGAATTATTGACTATGTGTGTTCAAGAAGAAGAAAGGATATTGATTGAAGAAGGGGAGAAGGTGAACTTGACTACTTCATTTAAGAATAAGAAGAACCAAGTTAATAAGAAGGGAAAGATTCCTGCTCAGCCAGTTATTAAGAAGGAGTCCAGATGTTTCTTTTGTAAAAAGAAGGGACACATGAAGAAGGAATGTCAAAAGTTTAAGGATTGGCTTGAAAAGAAAGGTAACTTGTTTGCTTTTGTCTGTTATGAATCTAATTTGACTAGTTTTAATCATAACACATGGTGGATTGATTCTGGTTCTACAATCCATGTTTCTAATACCTTGCAGGGTATGGAAAACCTAAGGAAACCGATGGGAAGTGAACAATGCATCTATTCAGGAAGCAAGATGAGTTCACATGTTGAAGCCATTGGGACGTGCAATTTAGTTTTAAGCAGTGGTTTTGTTTTATGTTTAGAAAAGACCTTTTATGTTCCCAGTTTTAGCAAGAACTTGATTTCTATTTCACAACTTGCACCTTTGGGTTTTTCATTTAATTTTACGGATTCTGGTTTTACTCTATTGAATAAATCCAAGGTTATTGGCTTTGGGGAATTATGCGATGGTCTTTACTTTATTAAATTGCAAAACAACGTTGCCTATAGTTCTATGCATGTTTCCGCTGGGTTAAAAAGATGTGTTATGAATGAGGATTCTTCTGTTTTATGGCACCGAAGATTGGGACATATCTCCATTGAGAGAATTAAACGATTAGTAAGTGAAGGAGTACTTAGTACTTTGGATTTTACTGATTTTGAGACTTGCGTGGATTGCATTAAGGGTAAGCAAACTAACAAGTCCAAAAGAGGTGCTAAGAGGAGTTCAAGTTTACTAGAAATTATTCATACAGATATTTGTTGTCCGGATATGGATGCAAGTAGTCCAAAATACTTTATCACCTTTATAGATGATTACTCACGATACATGTATCTGTACTTACTTCGTTCTAAGGATGAAGCCTTAGATGCCTTTAAAGTTTTTAAGGTTGAAGTAGAGTTACAATGTGGAAAGAAAATTAAGATTGTGAGATCAGACAGAGGTGGAGAGTACTACGGTAGATACACGGAGAATGGACAAGCACTTGGTCCGTTTGCTAGATTTCTTCAAGAACATGGGATTGTTGCCCAATATACCATGCCTGGCTCTCCAGATCAGAATGGTGTAGCAGAAAGAAGAAATCGAACCTTGATGGATATGGTGAGAAGTATGAGAAGTAATTCAAAACTTCCTCAGTTCTTGTGGACTGAAGCACTTAAGACGGCTGTGTATATAGTAAATTGGGTCCCAACTAAGGCTGTTTTAAAAACACCTTTTGAGTTATTCAAAGGTTGGAAACCTAGTTTGCGACATGTACGCGTTTGGGGATGTCCGTCTGAAGTAAGAATTTATAATCCACAAGAGAAGAAACTAGACTCAAGGACTATTAGTGGGTATTTCATTGGATATGCTGAAAAGTCCAAAGGGTATAGATTCTATTGTCCAAATCATAACACTAGGATTGTGGAATCAAGAAATGCAAAGTTTCTTGAAAATGACTTGATTAGTGGGAGTGATTTAAATCAAGACGTTGATCTTGAAAAAGATCACTATGAAGCTCAAACCTCTCAATCAAATGAAAGATTGGTAGTCATTCACGCTCCTTCAGTTCAAAAGCGTATTGAACAACCAATAATTGATGTTCCACAAATTGCTGAAAATGATAATATAGATCAAGTTGTTAACGAGGAGCAAAAAGTAAGTGTTGAACAACAAGTTTCTCATCAAGATGTTGAGACACCATTAAGAAGATCTACTAGAATCAGAAGACCAGCAGTTTCTAGTGATTATGAAGTGTATTTACAAGAATCGGATTACAACATTGGAGCTGAAAATGATCCTGAAACGTTTTCACAAGCCATGAGTTCTAAAGAATCAAACCTATGGTATGATGCCATGAAAGACGAGATGGATTCTATGGCATCCAACAAAGTCTGGGATCTCGTTCAGTTGCCTGATGGTGTAAAATCCATTGGATGTAGATGGGTCTTTAAAACCAAGAAAGACTCAAAAGGTAACATTGAGAGACATAAAGCAAGACTTGTTGCCAAAGGATTCACTCAAAGAGAAGGAATTGACTACACAGAGACTTTTTCTCCTGTATCTAAGAAAGATTCCTTCCGAGTAATTATGGCATTGGTAGCTCATTTTGATTTTGAGTTACATCAAATGGATGTGAAAACAGCATTCCTTAATGGTGATCTAGAGGAAGAGGTTTACATGAAACAACCTGAAGGATTCTTTTCTAAAGACAGTGAGCACTTGGTATGTAAGCTTAATAAATCCATCTATGGATTAAAACAAGCCTCCCGCCAATGGTATCTAAAATTTCATGATGTTATCACTTCATTCGGTTTTGAAGAAAACATCATGGATCAATGTATATACCAAAAGGTCAGTGGGAGTAAGATTTGTTTCCTTGTTTTATATGTGGATGACATTTTGCTTGCAACCAACGACAAGGGTATGCTATATGAAGTGAAACAATTTCTCTCAAATAACTTTGACATGAAGGATATGGGAGAGGCATCTTATGTCATTGGCATTAAGATCCATAGGGAAAGATCTCGGGGCATTTTGGGTTTGTCTCAAGAGACCTATATCAACAAAGTTTTAGAGAGGTTTAATATGAAGAATTGTTCACCAAGTGTAGCTCCCATTGTAAAGGGTGACAAACTTGAATTAAGTCAATGTCCGAAAAATGATCTTGAGCGGGAACAGATGAAAAATATTCCATATGCTTCAGCTGTCGGAAGTCTTATGTATGCTCAAGTTTGTACTAGACTTGACATTGCATTTGCAGTTGGAGTTTTAGGAAGATATCAGAGTAATCCAGGTGTTGACCACTGGAAAGCTGCAAAGAAAGTAATGAGATATCTTCAAGGAACAAAAGATTTCATGCTCATGTATAGACGAACTGCTAATTTAGAAGTGATTGGCTACTCCGATTCAGACTATGCTGGCTGCGTTGATTCACGAAAATCAACGTTTGGTTACATTTTTATGTTAGCTGATGGAGCAGTATCTTGGAGTAGCAAAAGGCAGACCTTGACTGCTACTTCTACTATGGAAGCTGAATTCGTTTCTTGTTTTGAGGCTTCTTCACATGGTGTATGGTTGAAGAGTTTTATATCTGGGCTTAGAGTTGTGGACTCAATTGCTAGGCCACTAAAGTTGTACTGTGATAACTCTGCTGCTGTTTTCATGGCTAAGAATAATAAAAGTGGAAGTCGAAGTAAGCACATCGACATTAAATATCTGGCCATAAGAGAACGTGTTAAAGAAAAGAAAGTGGTTATTGAGCACGTTAGCACTGAGTTGATGATTGTTGATCCTTTAACTAAAGGCATGCCACCAAAGAATTTTAAGGATCATGTAACGCGAATGGGACTTGTTTCCATGATGTGACAATCATTGTAAGTACTTTCATTTGGATAAAACTCTTATTCAGTTTAATGTTTTCTCAATTATTTGTGCACATAATTAATTACTTTGAGAAAACTCATTTAATTGTGACCTAGAATAGACATATGGTTTATTCATTAAAGTTAAGAGATTGCGATGTGAGACTAAATACATCGTAATACATGGGAGATAATACTCATTATTAGAGGAACTATCACCATGATTCATATATTTGGTCTCTTATTACGTTTGATGGTTGAATAAAATGGACCAAGTGGGAGAATGTTAGCCTTATACAGAAGAGAGGTTACATTTTTAATATTATATTATTTAATATTATATCTTTCCCATTTATTTTATTTCTTTTAGTTAATATTATAAAGCAGTTAATATTCTGGAAGTAGTCCATTTTAAAACCGTTTTCAAACGTGTGGGTGTGCCATTATTCCCACAATAATCTCTTTTAACGTTAAATACTTTGTGATGGTTTTTGGAGTAATATAGACTACAGAAAAATTTCATATTAGGTCACTGTGCCTACTCTTTCCTTCATATACATCACCATCGTGTTTTAAGAGCAAGGGTTCAGAAAAAGGCAAGCGTACAACAATGGCTGGAGGTTGGTCTTTCTGCTTCCGCTTTTATTCTTGTAAATCTGAATATGATTAAATGTGCTTGTTTGATATATTTAGATTTATTGAATCTTCAGTATGAATCTGTTACATATTTTTTACATACCTAATACTTTTAATAGCAAAAGTTTAGAAATTTAAAACACATAAGGGTGTACTACCTCCTCATCATGGAGTTTTGATTCTATGTGGCGCCACATGATATCCCTAGCATACTTCTCAAAGATACAAATTGCATTAGAAATTTTGACTGGTACATCATCTTCTCCTGCAAAATATGCATCCAAAAATGCAGCATTGGTTGGGCAATAAGTCGAAGGCTCAAGTGAGCACGCTTTCTTCTGCAGCGGCGACGTCGTTCTTTGAATCTTCAGCGTCCTCTTCTTCATCAATCCAGCGCAGGACTTCTAGGCCTTCATGTGGTGCCTTCGCTTCTACTGGTCCAGCAGATTTACGAGAATCACGCTACTCCAGCGAGTTCGGCCTTTGGCCGTGGCGGCGAGGGCATGGTCGACGGTTGCACAGACATCGCTGGCAGAGAATGGGGAAGGACATCGCTGATTCGTGTGCATAAGGATTGACAGAAGAAGGTTTAGAGAAAGTTGAGAAGGGAAGAAAAAGTGAAAACCGAGAAATGGAGAAGAAAGAAATGTGAGCTGCGTAGTAGAGAGAAAGAGATGTGAAAGCGCGAACATCGAAAAAATTAAGAATTTCAAGGCGCGAGAGAGAGGGAAAAATCAGAATTTAATAAATATTTAAAATAATTAAATGAAAACTTTATTGCGGTCGTTTATTGAAACTGCCAAAACTAAGAGGGGTTTTCGAAATCGCTGGAAAAAAACCCCTCCTATCATGTATAATTTTTGTAGTGTTTATTTTGTCACTAGTTTAAATCAATATCATTCGATTAAGATTTGTGATCAAAATTACATTATTTTTAATTGGTGTGAACATGTTAAAATTTTGACTTAATAACTTTTTAACTTTTTTAATTTTCCAAATTTAATAAAATTAATATTTATTATTTATAAAGTTATATAATTCTTAAAAAAAAATTATGAAACGTATAATTTAGTCATTTACATCAATTTATATATTTTTATGTCTTTTTAATATATTTTATATTATATTCATTTGTCTTTTTTATTAGTTTCTTATTAAGAGACATTGATGTAATTTATTTATTATTATAGTTATTATAATTTTTATTTATTTTATATGTTAATAATTAAATACAATAATAATTTAATTTTAGTATTATAAATTATAACATTATATTTATTTAAAAATATTGTATCTATTATTTAATTATTTTTTATTACAATCGGCTCAATTATGATAAATAATTCAATAAAAATGATCTTTGTTGGATAAAGATAAGTCTGATTTTAAAATATTAATTTAATCTAAAAGGTTAGAAAAAAAATCTGATTTTATAACCACTAGGATTACCTCTAGATCTTGTATACTAACATATATGATATTTATAACAATTTTACCTAACAAGGACTTTCACTAAAAAGTTAGTTCTTTTATTACGTGAAATTAATTTTAAACTTTATAAAGTTTGTGGTTTAATTTTTTAATGTATATATATATCTATACAAAACATTCAACAAAATAATTTTATATGACAAACTATAAAAAATAAAAAATTTACACCGATATTAAAAATTCATCCAATCAGTAGATTTGAATTTAAATTCTATCCATAATTAATATTTCAAATATTTATATAGATATCAGAATTCGATTATTGAAAAATCGAATTTTCAATTGTGTTACTTTTATAATTTCTTTTCTGAAATTTTTTTCATTTTCTTTTAAATAAAAATAATAATAAAAAATTTCTTTTTTAACTTTCCAAAATAATAAAATTATATATTTAAAATATACTTATAATTAAAAATTATTTTAAATAATTTTTTATAAAATCAATATTTATACATTTATATTTAATTAAAAAGATATTAAATATCATGTAAATTTTGGAAATTATTGAACTTGTAAAGTAAATAAAAGAAATAATTAAAAAAACATTAAAAGTGAATTAATTTAGTTTGGGGGCTAGCCCCATCCTAACCCTACCCCAGCCCACTTTATGTGGGACTTTAGGGATTGGGGCTTTTAAAAAATCTCCTATTAAACGGACTAGAAAATTGGGGCTTGATTTTAGAAGGAGTCAGGATCAACCCATGAATCAGACACTCAAATGACACATCTGATCCTATAAATGCAACTAGTATTTTCTAAAAAATATTCCAATCACTCTAATAATCACACTCAATCTGATACACATTCTCCAATATTCACTTTTTTAGATTTAAACTCTCTTGTCGACAAGTGTCGGAATACCTTTTACAAATTGATCCTTTTCGCATTTCAATCCTTAAAAACACGTTAGAAACTTAAAGCTATTCAGATCACATCATCTCTCAAAAAAATCTCATTAACCCTCTTAAAAACAAAACTCAATAAAATTTAATTTTCAGCAGGAAAATCAAAACAAAAGCACACGTTGCCTTCGATATTTAAGACTTCTGGAAGCCGATTTTCTATCTTCAACAAGTTTCTTTTCCTAAAAAACATTGATCTATTAAGGGATTTTATTTTGAATTAACGAAGGAAAAATTCATCTGGTGAAAATATTAATATTAGAGTTGTGCTAATCATTTTCTAAGATTAGAAAATTTAATATCCAAATCATAGCATGAAAAGGTTCAATTAATTAAAAAAAATCATAAAACCATAAAATATGCATTTGGACAAAATGACTCACGGCTGATTTTAGGGACAAGGAATTTGAAAAGTGATGCGACTGATGCACGCTACGTTGCCTTGTTGGATATATTTCTTGTCCACCTACGTCATCAACAAACTTTTAAATGTAAAACTGTAATTCCCAAACTAACCCTGCTATGGAATCTATTCTCCTCTCTCTCCTCTTCTCTTCTTCATATATTCCAAACCGATTCAGCCTCTGACAGCAAACCTCGATTTTGGCATTCCCTCTGTGTATCAGTAAACCGTTGTCGTTTAGAGTTTCAATGGCGAGAATCCTTGGAGGAAAGTATAAAATCGGTGAAAAAATTGGGAGCGGATCATTTGGTGAAATTTACATTGGTAGGAAACTTTTTGCTATTACTTTTTTTTTGTTAAATAGTTTTTTTAATGATACATGATAATTTTTTATTTCATTTTACTATTTTTTTTATACTTTTAATTTGGTCCTAGTTTTTTTAAAAACGAAATAACATGATTCTTAAGGTTAAATTTATGGTAATAGTTGAATGTTATATGACATTTGTTGATCATGTTACTTTGGCTTACAGTTTAACTTTAATTGATATTATTTATGTCACATGTTACCATTTTCGTGATTACAATCAATTTAGGGAAGATACTATACTTATTTTAAAAGAATAGATTAAATAAAAAAAATCAAATAATGGATTGAAACTAAAAAGTTACTCGTAATATTGAGATAATAAAGAACTTATTTAACCCTTTATTTCTTAAAGAATTTAGTTAATAAAATACTTTCTGACATAAAATATTTACAGAATTAAAATAAAATAAAATTTATTTTTAAAGAACTAATTCAGTAAATAATATTTTAGAAAATATATCCCTTAACTTATATAGTTTTGGTTTATTATTATTATTATTATTATTATAAATTATCTTTTTAACTTGTATATGTTTTATTTCCAGGATCACATATAGATACTTCTGAAATCGTAGCCATCAAAATGGTGAGTCTTATTTCCTTTCGTCGCAAATTTATTGACTTCCATTTCCGGCATAATTTTTTTTTAATTTCCTATTTATTACTCGTAAGGGTTGGTGCTAAGACCTGACATAAAACATGTGGAAAGGTACAATTGGAAGAGATTGATCGAGGAGATTTAAGAGGATTTAAAGTTAATTTTTTTTTTGTTTATTTGAGTAGATTTAGAAGTAGTGAGAGTGAATTTGAAAGTAAAGTTTATAAGACTTAGTGTACGATTTTATTTATGTGATAAATTAAAAAAATTTACTTTCGAATTCACTCTCACCTACCTTCAAATCTACTCAAATAAACAACAAAAAAATAAAATTTCTCGATCACTCTCTTCCAAATTCATTCATTCAAGTGAAGAAAACCTTAAGGATTTAGGATTAAACTTTGAACCAAAATTTTATTAAAAAAGTATTTAGTAAAATAACTTTTCCTTCTCGTAAAACAGGAGTGTTTTATTTCAATTTCTAATATTAATCCATTTCCTTTAAGACAAATGAAAATGTAACCCCTTTCTTGCTTGCTTGTGTTGAACACCATAAGGGTATTTATGTTAACTCAATCATTTGATTAAGAAATGGCTAAATTAGTCAATTTTAGCATTAATATAATTTATCAATTTTTTTCATTTAATGTAAAGATTCGGCATACTTTGATTTTTCTTCAAGTTAAGGTGATTCATGACCATTAGTGTTATTAGTTTCTAATTGTAGATATTCCTTGTTGCAAAATGATTAGATTTTTCAGTAATTATTGTTTTTTTTTTAGTATGGTAAATACTTGACTTTTCTCAAAAAAAAAAAATTGACTTCTGTTTCTGATCTTTGTAAATATATTGGTTTTTTTCATTTGGTTTTGAGAAATTTAGTCATTTTTATTTTCATCCCCAATAAATATTTAATTTTTAATCTTAGTTTCTCTAAATATGTAATTTTGCAGTCGTCACAAATTTGTTATTTTTTTTCTTAGAAGTATACCATTCTTCATCCTAGTCCATGATAGTGTTATAGATTGATGTTTTACTTGAGATGGCGTAACATTGCTAAATTTAATCAAACAAATTAACAACAGATAGCAAAAGAAAAAAAAATCAAAAAGAAAAATAACAAAATCAAAACATTATTGTATTACTAAGTATTCATGTTCAAATCTTTTATTCTTTTTATTATGCTTTTTATAAAAAAAATCATGCGTCTAAATATAATGGTTGATCCAATTTAACTAGCATATTGATAGCCGAAAATTGATCTGGCCGACTGATTTCTAATTTCAAAACAAGCTAAAAGAGTTGGTGTGTTTGGGTAAAATAATAAAAATAAAAGAAAAAAAGAGAAAATTAAATTATTCACTTTATACAAATAATTTAAATAAATATTTCGTTTAAATGATATAAAATAAATTAATAATTTAGCTTGCTAAAGTATTAGAAAAGTTAAAGCTATAAAATAACAATAATAATAATAATTTAATAATACGGAACTGACCAATTAAAATGACAAACCTGATCAATCATTTTTTCCATCGATTGGCAAAACCTTTTGTACCAAGTCCGAATTCTTTGTTAATTAACTTTGAAAGTTGTCTTCATGCTATTATTTGAATGGACCAAAATATTTTAATAAGATTTCTTTTACAACATTTTGGTATAATATATGAACTATTTTTTTATTAATTTATTATTTATTTATTATTATGTGACATGTTTAATTAAAATGTTGTAAAAAAAAAATCGTCACATATCATTAGAATTTCAAATTATAAACTGAACTTTGACCGAAGAGTTGGTCCTTGCTTTGTCCAAAATTTAAGTTGGATGTTTTATTTTATTAATTGATTTCAGTTCATTTGTTATAGTACACCAAATTTTGAAGGACTAAAAGTGGATTAAGATGTTTCGTCAACCTATTTTCTTTTAAATTAAAAATTAAAATAAAAAATTAATTATTTTATAAATATAAAATATACAATAATGTTATAACTTAAATTGTAAGGTATGTTCAAAATTTTGTAATATTTTGATCTTAAAATCTAAAAATAAATGGATATCGACTTTTAACTCAATTATGTTAAAAAAATTTCATGTGCCAAACACAATTCATGCTAACATTTGGTTTACATAATTTAACACATTCTCGTTACAGTATTAACTAATAAACACGCTTTACACGTAATAAACATATTAACGTAATTGGATGAAAAAAATTATATTCATTCATTTATAAAATTTAAAAACCAAAAAATGTATCAAAGTTTCTCATATGAAAATTTTTCAATTTTATGTCAAAATTAAAAACTAAAAACATATTTAAATATTTAAATTATTAATATTTATAGGTTAAGGTTTAATTATTAATTATAATAAACTAATTTAATATTTAAAGACAATATACGTTTTAGTATGTATAATTTTAGTTTTTAATTAATTTAAACTTTGTTATTTTCTATTCACAAACCATCATTCTTGTGTTTTTACTTTTAGTTACTAAAATTGCAAGAGTATTCAATTATTTATTCTAAACTATAACATCCCATATTAATACTCTTCTTTACTGTCAATTTGTTCATCACATTGATATGTTTATATTATATATTCTTTTTACCAAGAAAAGTGTTTAAATTTGTTTCAAAAGAAAATATATAAATATTATATTACTAGAAGAATATATATATATATATATATATATATATATATATATATATATATATATATATATATAATCCTAATTTATAATATTAACAGTCTCATTTTTGTTGTTCACTATTGTCGGTAAGATTTTCTGCAAGTACATTTATTTAATCTTTTGACATATAATATAAGATGTCAAAACATCATAAAAGGAATAAAGGGTAAACTTATTTATTTTTATAAATTTCTAGCATTTTATATTATATAATTCAGGATTTCATTCAAAATTTCATTCAGATATTAATCATTCAACACTTTATATAAATAAACCTATAAGGCTCTAGATCAAGAGACATATACATGGTGTTGATGTTCTTATAAAGTCTTGCACCTATCATAAATTTTCTCTATAATACATTCAAACATTAACAACAATATTTCTTTTATCCAAAAACCACCATCCTCAACCTGTGATGAGTTAACCTGTGTGAGCCGGTTTGGCTCAATTTAACAGGTTTATCCAAAACCATCACCCTTATCCCAAAACCATCAAGATAGGGTTTGTTCCTATCAATCCTTTAAGGCACGATAATATTTCATACCGATCCTGTAGACAAGGAACATCCTTCGAGTCTTACCACCTAAACCTTATTCTCTATTTGAGTATTAGTGTTTAGTAGAGTCAAGATGACTTCACGTCGAAATGACTATATTCATACAATTCACAAAATAGTGATACATTCTTATTAGTGGATTCAATATAGTTTTGGCATTCAAGCTTAGGCTCTATTCAACTCGACATACACCATCACCACATTTTCCTCATCTCAGTAATTCTCAATAAGCCACAAAAAGCATTCATAGAAATTTCTTATAACTTAGGCAAATCACAATTTATCGCATATACAAAATTCAATATCATTTATATAATTCATATCTTCATTATCACTAGCATTTCAGCTATAAGGATCACAAACAAAAATACATGTACAAAAATTCATCATCCAAAACATAAAACAACTAATAACTAATTCTAATCCAACCAACTCACAAACTATAAAACATATTAATATTTGGAACTTATACAAATCAATAAGCTTCCCTTGCCTTAAAAATAACCTTTCCTAAAGCTGAAAGTTCCCTAGCTCAATAAATTGAGTTATTCCTAATTAGAAACTCTCTTTAAAATTATGATCAATTCAAACTTTTCCTTACTACCTCAATTACTAAATGTTGTTGTCCGTTTCTAGGATCATTGAATGCAATGGAATACATGATGACTTGGTAAATTTTCACAAAGTCTTTGAGTCGCACACTAGTAAATTTTCTTCTGTTAACGTTGCCCTTTCTGTTAACCTTACTATTTGATGGGGAAAAGGCCAAAAAATATAACAACTTATCAAACAGTAATAACACAGCGGAAATTCAATCCCCCTTCTTGCGAGAATCTGTGAGGAGCACCAAACAAATAGAACAAAAATAGAATTCAAAGCACAAAGAGACACCAACAATTTTTAGCGTGGAAAACCCTCAATGCAAGGGTAAAAACCACGAGTCGTCCAGACCAAAGAAAAATTCACTATGATCAATAATAGGGTACAAAAGATTCTCCAATAATAACACCAAAATGATGTGTTCAATAAGCCAATTTAAATAAGCACAAATGCTTACAAATGAGAACCAAGAAGATGAAAATTCCATAAAACAGGGCTGCTGGTGCGGGATCGATTTCGTCCAATCTAGACCTCCGATTGACGATCCGAACGGTCAGAATGAAGAACCATATGTCCGGAACCTACTGTCCAAAAATCAGCGCGATCCAACGGTGAACGAGTTCACAGAAAATAAAACACCAGTGTAGGTTTAGGGTTATGCGGGAATGACTTTCTCTCTTTCTTTTTCTCCCACTTGGCTTTTGCCTCTCTTCAAATGATTCTAATGTGCTCTACTAATATGACCCATCTCAATTTGACCTAGTGAGACCTAAAGGTCCACATTATTTGGGCCTATTCTCCACATAGGAAGGGAGCTCAATAACCCAACAAATCTCTCCCTCACGACTATGTGGAGATATCCGCCAAATCGGCGATCTCACAACAAACTTCAAACTTTCCTCTTGGCAATGCCTTGGTCATCATATCAGCACCATTATCATCTGTATGAACTTTAGCTAATTCCAACAACCTAGCATCCAAAACATCACGTATCCAATGATACCTCACATCAATATGTTTGGATTTATAATGAAAAGTTGGATTCTTACCAAGATGAATAGCACTTTGACTGTCATAATACAACAAGTAATTCCCTTGCACAAAACCAAGCTCCTGCAATAATTTCTTCACCTATAACAACTCCTTACATGCTTCAGTAAGTGCAATGAATTCTGCCTCAGTAGTAGACAATGCTACACACTTTTGCAACTTTGATTGCCAAGCCAAGGCTCCCCCTGCAAAATGAATCAAATACCCTGAAGTAGAATTTCTGGAATCAATGTCTCCAGCCATATCTGAATCTGAGTAACCCACCAAAGTAGGCTTATCACCTCCAAAACAAAGCCTCAAACCACTAGTACCACGAAGATACCTCAAAATCCATTTCACAGCATTCCAATGCTCTCTACCTGGATTTGACAGAAATCTAGTGACTGTACCAACATGTGCAATATCAGGCCTTGTACATACCATTGCATACATCAAACTACCCACCACAGAAGCATAAGGAACTTTGCTCATATCCATCTTCTCAGCTTCATTTGAAGGACTTTGTTTAACACTCAACTTAAAATGAGTAGCAAGAGGAGTACTTACAACTTTAGCATTTTCCATTTGGAATCTTTGCAACACCTTCTGAATGTAGTGCTCCTGTGATAGCCAAAGTTTCTTCTCTTTTCTATCATGAGTGATACTTATACCAAGAATCTTCTTAGCAGCTCCCATGTCTTTCATGGCAAAAGACTCGTCCAGTTGCTTCTTCAACCTATCAATTTTGGATACATCTTTCCTAACAATAAGCATGTCATCAACATATAACAACAGTATAATGAAATCATTCTCAGAAAATTTCCTGACAAAAACACAATGGTCAGAAGTAGTCTTCTTGTAGTCTTGCTCACACATAATAGACTCAAACTTCTTATACCACTGCCTCGGAGCCTGCTTCAAACCATATAGGCTTTTTCGTAGCCTACACACATCTTCCTTGCCTTCAACAAAGTTCTTAGAAGGTTGTTTTGGCCTATCAGATATTTTGGGTTGAGCTTCTGATAACTCAGGTACATCACCAAGACTCTCATCTAGTGACACATCATGTTCCTCTTCATCAAGATTATCAATAGGAACATTCAAGTCATCTCCAATCTGTTGATTAGTATCACCATGTTGTTCATCATCATGAACATCAATATCCAAATCATTAATAGACAACCGAATTAGATCAAAATCAGCCACATTACCATCTTACTTAGGTGTAGACTTTTCCACCTTCTCAATATCTTCAATGGTTTGATCTTCCATGAATTGCACATCACGACTTCCAACAACTTTCTTTTCAATGGGATCATACAACTTGTAGCCAAATTCATCCTGACCAAAGCCAATGAAGATGCATTGCCTTGTCTTCACATCCAACTTGGATCTTTCATCCTTTGGAACATGAACAAATGCTTTACAACCGAAGACACACAAATGATCATAAGTAACATTCTTGCCAAACCAAATCTTGTCTGTCACCTCAGAGTTCAAAGCGACTGTAGGACTTAGATTAATAACATGCACTGCTGTAAACAATGCCTCACCCAAAAAATGCTTAGGCAATTTTGCTTCAAAAAGCATACACCTAACTCTTTCAATCAATGTCATGTTCATCCTCTCTGCTAAACCATTCAACTGAGGAGTTTTGGGAGGAGTCTTCTCATGTGCAATACCATACTGTCTACAATAAGCATCAAATGGTCCACAATATTCACCACCATTGTCAGTACGAATGCGCTTCAACTTCTTGCCTGACTGTCTCTCAACCAAAGCATGAAATTCTTTAAACTTGTCCAACACTTGGTCCTTTCTCTGTAAAGCATAAACCTAAAGCTTCCTGGAACAATCATTAAGTAACAAAGTAAAGTGCACCACTAAAAGACTTTACCTTCAATGGGCCACAAACATCAAAATACACCAATTCAAGCAACTCTGACTTCCTGGAAGGAGGATGCAGTGAGAACATTTCTCCAACTCTACACTCTTCAATCTTTAGAGAACATCCTTTTTAACTAAGCAGTTAAGTCCTTTTTCACTAATATGCCCAAGCCTTCTGTGCCACAAAGATGACTCCATATACATGGCATTCACACTATCTTTAGCAACCAAAGCTTTTGTCTAGTAAAGCTTAGAGTTTTTCTCCCCTTTAGCCACAATCAAGTTACCTTTGGTGAGCTTCCACTTTCTAGAACCAAAGTGGTTATCAAATCCACCATCATCAAGTACCGGCATAGAAATCAAGTTAAAGCGAACATCTGGAGCATGTTTAACTCCTCTAAGCAACAACTGCATCCCCATGTTGGTTTGCAAGTGAACATCACCAACACCAATAACCTTAGACACTCCATCATTACCCATCTTCAATACTCCAAAATCACCAAGTGTATAAGATGTGAAGAACTCCTTCCTAGATGTAACATGCAGTGTAACACCACTATCAATTATCCACATGCTCTCATCAGATACAAGATTAATAGTGTCATAATTACGAAGATAAATAAGGTCACCACATGTAGTAGTAGTAACACGATCACCATCATCGGTATCTTTTTCTCTTTGCTTACCCTTTTTGTCTTTGCTCTCTTTCTTCAACAAAAAACAATTCTTTATATGCCCTGTTTTGTGACAATAGTGACACTCCACATTCTTGCACCGAGACTTGGACTTGCTCATGCTTTTATCTCTACCACTATTTTGTTCTTTCTTTTGGCTTCTCCCCCTATTCTCTGTAATAAGCACTTCTGAATGAGATGAAGTACCCTGTGTCTTCCTTCTCATCTCCTCATTAAGAGCACCACTCTTTGCCATTTGCAAAAAAATATCACCATTAGGGGTAGCACTTATCATGGAAACCCGAAATGTCTCCCATGAATCCGGTAAAGAGTTTAACAGGAATAAACCCAATAAATCATCATCAAATTTATACCCACTCCTGCTAATTGATCATAGTGCCCTTGAAATTCACTCAAGTGATTTGAAACAGGATTTCCTTCCTTGTACTTCAACTCCACAAAATTTTTCAGCAAGTACAATTTATTAGTTCCTGACTTAGAGGCATACAAGGACTCAAGCTTATCCCATAGGCTTCTCGCATGTGTCTCATTAGCAACAAAATTATAAACATTATCATCAACAAACTGCCTGATAAATCCACATACCTGTTGATGTTCAAAATCCCATTCTTCATCTGACTTGGATTCTGGTTTATTGGAAGCAAAAACTGGAAGATGTAAAATTTTCACAAATAGCAAATCCTTCATCTTGCCTTTCCATAGGTGATAATTTTCCCCATTCAAAGGAATCAATTTTGTATGTGCCTCCATCATTCACACAAACTAAACATTCCCTTAACAAAAGAGCTCTGATGCCACTCTGATGGGGAAAGGGCCAAAAAATATAACAACTTATCAAACAGTAATAACGCAGCGGAAATTCAATCCCCCTTCTTGCGAGAATCTGTGAGGAGCACCAAACAAATAGAACAAAAATAGAATCCAAAGCACAAAGAGACACCAACAATTTTTAGCGTGGAAAACCCCTCAATGCAAGGGTAAAAACCACGAGTCGTCTAGACCAAAGAAAAATCCACTATGATCAATAATAGGGTACAAAAGAGTCTCCAATAATAACACCAAATTATGTGTTCAATAAGCCAATTTAAATAAGCACAAATGCTTACAAATGAGAGCCAAGAAGATGAAAATTCCACAAAACAGGGCTGCTGGTGCGGGACCCATTTCTCCCAATCTGGACCTCCGATTGACGATCCGAACGGTCAGAATGAAGAACCATATGTCTGGAACCTACTGTCCAAACATCAGCTCGATCCAATGGTGAACGAATTGACAGCGAATAAAACACACCAGTGCAGGTTTAGGGTTATGCGAGAATGACTTTCGCTCTTTCTTTTTCTCTCACTTGGCTTTTGCCTCTTCAAATGACTCTAATGTACTCTACTAATCTGACCCATCTCAATTTGACCCAGTGAGACCTAAAGGTCCACATTATTTGGGCCTATTCTCCACATAGGAAGGGAGCCCAATAACCCAACACTATTAACGATCTTCCAACTGTAAATCACTTGTTTTCTTCTTACTTCCTTTAGTTCATTGGGGTTGGCGTTGGATTCACGGGAGAAATGGAAGATGCCTTTTTGGATGGGTGTGCTGGCGTCAAATGCGAGGGTTAGGTCGTCGATGGGGACGAAGAGGAGAACGTCAAAGTTAACTACGATTTCACGCATGAAGTTTGGTGTTGTGCTCTTCGTCCTTGCCGACGACCCAACCCTCACTTTCATGTTAACACATCCATCTACGAACTTGTCTTTCATTTCTCCCACAAATCTAGTTAGAAACTCAAACTTACAACCAACGTTAACTCCAATGAACTAAAGAAAGTAGTGAGAAAACAAATGAATGACAGTTTGAAAATCACTAAAGGTAAGGTTAACGAAAAGGGATTGGTGTGTACAATACGACTAGTGCACGACTCAAATTCATTGTGAAAATTTACTAGGACATCATTTATTCCTATGTATTAGATGATCCTTGAAATTTATAGTAGTATTGAGTGTCTGAGATTGGATTGATCAGAATTTCAAATAGATTCTCTAATTAGAAATACCTCAATCTATTGAGATGGGGACCTTTAGCTTTAGGAAAGGTTACTTCTATGGTTAGGTAGTCTTATTAACTTTTATAAGTTCCAAATACTAATATGCTTCATCATTTGTGTGTTGACTAACTTGGAATTAGTTATTAGTTGTTTTATGTTTTGATGATGAATTGTTGTACATATATTTATGTGTGTGATCTTTATAACTAAAATGGTAATGATGATGAGGATGTGAATCATATAAATGATACGAAATTTTTTATATGTGATGAATGTTTTAATTTGCCTGAGTTATGATAAGAGATTTCTATTAATGCTTTTTATGGCTTGATGAGAATTAATGAAATGAGGGCATTGCGGTAATGGTGTATGTCAGATTGAATATAACCGTGACTTGAATGCCAAAAATATATCGAATATTGTGATATGGATGTATTACTATTTTTTGAATTATGTAGTGTAATGTATATGATTGTCTATAAATTTAGGCATAAAGTCATCATGACTCTACTGAACTCTCATAATCAAATAGAGAATGAGGTTTAGGTGGTGAGAGTAAATAAAGATTCCTTGTGTACAGATTGGTATGAAATAATACCGTGACTTAAAGGATTGATAAGAACTAACCCTATCATGATGGTTTTGGGATGAGGGTGACAATTTGAGGATAATGATGTTGGTTTTGAGATAAGGTGAATGTTATTGTTGAGGCTTGAATTTACTGGAGAAAAAATTTATGACAGGTGCCAAACTTTACAAGAACGTCGACACCCTATATTTACGTCTCTAAAAGTATAGTCTTTTAGGTTTATTTTTGTGTCTAATATTGTATAATGAGTTGAAAATAATTAAAATTTGATTGAAACCTGAATTATATAATATGAAATGCTTGATAGAACTTTATAAAAACAAATAAGTTTACCTTTCATTTCTTTCGTTGTGTTTTGGTACCCACCTTTAATAATCACATATTATATGTGAGCAAAAGACTAGGTAGATGTACTTATAGATGACCAACAATAAGATTACTAAGCATGAGACTGGTAACTTGGGATTATATATATATTTGACAATAATTTATCTAATTGAGTAGTGAAAAATCAATTGTTAACATTAGTAATAGGAAATAAAATTACTTGGGACCTTGCATTTGAGACATTGCTAGAGTCATTATAAGTTGTTGCTTCTACTTGGGATTTCACACTTTCATAGATATTAGGGTATAAGAAATCAATTAGGGCTTGCAAACAGGGAAATGGGATTGTGTTTCAATAGATAGGGAAAATGGTAACGTCTATAAGTGAAGGAAGGATGGATAAAAAAAATTAACGTTTGATTGAGGATAGGCTAACACAAATATGATTGAACATTGGAGAGAAGATGTGGAATTAGCATTGGAGGTTACATGAATTGGGAATTTTAGTAAGATGGAGGGAGGCAAACTAAAACGTTTTAGGAGAAAACTTTAATTTAATAACAAAACAAGAATGGGTCATTGATTTACTAGTTTGCTTTATTTTTGTGACTGAAACAAAATGCGTTGCTAAGTAGATGAATATTTCGGTCTCAATCACTAACAATTTCCCTTTATTTCAAAGTTTTTAGAACACATAATATTAGTCCCTAAATACTCTTGTATGACTAACTTTTCATTCAATTGCAAATTTGTCACTTATGAAAAATAGGTGACTAGATAGCTCATTATCATATGACACCTATATTTTGAACACTAAAATCGATGACTAAATAATAAGTTTCTAACCGTGAAAAAAAAATGATTAAAGTAAAAAAGATCGACATTAAATAGAATCCCATGAGTATTTTTGATAGGAGTGAGTTTTTATTTAATTTTATATTTTTAAAATTTGTTATGTAATTGGAAACAAAGTGTACTATCCATTTTTTATTACAATAAAAAAATTAATTTTTATCCTAATTATTAAAAAGTATATAAAATAAATTATTGCTAATTTTTTATTGAAGGGAGCTTTTATTTTTAGTATTTAATTAATTTAAGAAAATATATAAAAATTAAAAATTAAAATAATTTATAAAAATATAAAATTGTAACGATATGCGTACACTAAAATAATTAGAGAAACTAATCCTCTTTATTAATATATATATATATATATATATATATATATATATATATATATATATATATATATATATATATATATGTTAAGAGTACATTGTAGGTATTTTTTAAGTTTTAATTGATTATTTGATAAAATAAATTAAAATAATTATAATCATGTTATTAAATTATTTTATTATAATTAATTGATATATAAATCTTAAAAGCAATATAATACAAAATATTAATTTTTTAAATTATTCTATTTAATTTTATTTAAAAAGAAGAAAAAAAACTGGTTGTCACACTTCGTCTCACCCACCTATGACCTGTTAAATTGACAATTCAAATGAAACAAATCAAGATGGAGCAGCGGATTAAAAACTCAAATCCAATCTGTTAAAGTTTGAGAGGCTGACAAGTTAACTTACCTATACAAGTTACTTACCTATACTTGTTTGCATTCCACTTTCCATCCATTTTTATGAAATATAGATAAATTCTAATATTTCAAAAGTATAGACATTTCAATTTCTAAAAGCAATATTTTGCTTGTTTTATAGGAGAGCAAGAAAACCAATCAACCACAGCTATTGTACGAGTGCAATTTATATAGTATTCTTCAAGGAGGAAGTAAGTTAACAGAAACTCAAATGCTGTTGGAACATTTTCTATATAGATTCTGATTCCACATAGTTATGGAATTGAAGGTGGAATTCCAAGAATGAAATGGTGTGGCACTGACGCGGACAATAATGTTCTTGTTATTGAACTTCTGGGACCAAGTCTTGAAGATCTCTTTTACTTCTGTGGCAATAAATTATCTCTCAAAACAGTTTTGATGTTGGCTGATCAGATGGTAATCACTAATTCCTTTTCACGCTCCAGTTTCTTACTTTTCTATGCAGATTCACAATTTAGAAATTAAAAACAAAATTATAATTTTTTATTCATTTATAAAAACAATATATAAATACATGGAAATTAAAGATAAATCTGCTTTTGTTTAATTGACCACAGCTTACACGGATAGAATATATACATTCCAAAGGATTTTTGCATAGAGACATCAAACCCGATAACTTCCTTATGGGTCTCGGAAAGAAAGCAAATCAGGTATTGCTTCATTAGTATTTTTGTTCTTTCGATTTCTATGTGGATAAAAAGATTATTTAGTATTTTCTTTAGCTTTCAACCTTTAATATATAATGTTGTAATGTAACACTCTCAGATTTACATGATTGACTTTGGACTAGCAAAAAGATACAGGGATCCCATCACAAATAAGCATATCCCTTACAGGTACATATATTTTTCTGTCTAGTTTTACTATTTTATCTAATCTCTTATTATTACAGATTATATTTCAGGTTCATTAATTATGGAATATCTAATTTCAGTACAATGTATATGAGAAACGATAATAAATTAAAATTAAAGATATTTTATTCTCGGTAACTCCTTTATCTCTGTATGGTATAATATTCGTCATTTTATATACACTATTTAGTATAACTAAGAAGTTTTTAAGTGTTAGGACTTTTCCATACTTGTCCCTATAGTAATGTTGCAAAAAATCTGTTTATATGTAGATGCATTATTGCTAAAAATGAGAAACCAAAATCAAGTTTATATTTCGTGTCAGATTATTGTTGCTTAAAGCTTGTTCTTACATTGATAAATTCATCCAGAGAAAACAAAGGTTTAACAGGGACTGCCCGTTATGCAAGTTACAATACTCACTCAGGAATTGGTAAGTACAAAGAATTTTTCCTTTTTTCTCCTCCATAGATTGTAATAACCTATAACTTCCCTCAATTTTTTTACTTCTTATTAGAGCAAAGTCGTCGAGATGATTTGGAGTCTCTTGGCTATGTTTTAATGTACTTTTTAAGAGGAAGGTATGTGCAATCCCATCGAGTGTAATCTTAATAAAATGAATCTTGATTAATATAAAATTTTGAGTATTAGTTGCACATATTTTTCAACATGTGGCTTGATATTTGGTTCTTGAATTCTTTCAGTCTTCCATGGCAAGGTTTGCAAGCTGCCACCAAAAGACAAAAGTATGATCAAATTTGCAAAAAGAAGTTATCAACGCCCATTGAGGTCTGTTTATAAACAATTTTCACTTTTACTTGCTCTGATAATAAGAATTAGAAAAACATGGGTAACTTGGTTTGAAGGCTTGAATCCTTGACTTCATAATCAAAAATTATGTTTTCAAAAAATGGTATCGATGATTTATTCAATGTTTAACTCATCATTATCCTAAGAAAGATTTTACTATTGAACTTTTTGTTATGCATATAAGCTTAATATACTACATGTTATCTTCTTAGGTACTTTGCAAGTCATATCCTGTGGAGTTTGCCTCTTACTTTCATTATTGTCGCTCTTTGACATTTGATCAACGACCAGATTATGGTCTTTTGAAGCGTTTGTTTCGTAATCTGTTCACTCGTGCAGGTATTAATTTTTTTATTTCTCGCATGCTAGTTATCCCTCATTGTAGAAGTTAATTTTCTTGTTAGTTTATTATTCCCACCAATATTAATTGTAGCCGTGCATGATATATATTGTTATTGATAAATGATCAGCAACAATAATTTATTATTAATGGGTTTTGATTTAGTCATAATGGTTAAGAGATATTTAAGGAATCATAATCTTAACATATTAGGAAATATTTCAGGAATCACTGATAGCATATATCTCTTCTTATTATGTAGTGTTCATCTTGTATAAATACTGCATTCATATACATAATAAAGTGAATCAATTCATCTATATATATACTTATCTTAAATGAAATGATTGTATAATATTGTTAAGAAATAAACTTTAAACATAATTCAACTTCATAAAATTAGTTTGTATGAGGTTTCTACTTACTATACATACTATAAAATTGGCTTATTTCTAATTGAATTGATATGTGACACTAGTACAAAACGCGGAAAAGAAGGCGGGCAATATGTCGCGGTTTTCAGAGAACCGAAGTATATGTACAGGCAGTGGCATTTTTGCAATTTAAGTGAACTTATAGGCCTCGGTTCCCCTTGAACCGAGGCATAAATGCCAAATTACCTCGGTTAATGGTTAAAACGAGGCGTAATCCTTTTTCAAATTGACCTACAACATCGGTGTAATTGGACAGAGACAGTAAAATGAGTATAGACATCGGGTTTGGTAAAGAACCGAGTCAGTATTAGTTTTTTATCTTCAAAAAGTGCAGAACCCTAATCTCCAGTTCATCTTCCTCTTCTCCTCGCAGTTCTTCTTCCTCTGCTCCCGCGCAGTTCTTCTTCCGCCGCTCCGCCGCGCATCCAACTTGCTCCCGCGGAAGCCTATTCCTCTGTCTCTGCTCCCAAAGCCCATGGCCGCATC
This sequence comes from Vigna angularis, assembly GCF_016808095.1. Classification (NCBI taxonomy): domain Eukaryota; kingdom Viridiplantae; phylum Streptophyta; class Magnoliopsida; order Fabales; family Fabaceae; genus Vigna; species Vigna angularis. Next base: position 3,971,757 of record NC_068976.1, on the reverse strand, counting down.
GTCGTTGTCCCACCCCCAAACCTGTCACGCCTCCCACCCCCGCAACCCTAACCCCACCACCAATCAGAACCGCCAACGGACGCGATCTCGCTCCGCCAACGGACGCGATCTCGCTCCGCCACGGGAAGCGATCTGGACGCGATTTTGCTCCGGCACCGGACGCGATCTGGACACGATATCGATCCGCCATCGGACGCGATCTGGACGCGATCTTTCTCCGCCATCGGACGCGATCTCGCTCCGCCACCGGACGAGATCTGGACGCGATCTCGCAACGCCACCGGACGCAATCTGGACACGATTTGGCTCCGCCACCAGACGCGATCTCGCTCTACCACCGGACGCGATCTGGACGCGATCTGGCTCCGTCATCGGATGCGATCTCTCTCCTCCACCGGATGCGATCTCGCTCTGCCCCCTCGTCGAACTGGCACCGCTTCCTTGCTGTCGTCTCCGCCCCCCAAGCTCGACAAGTTTGTTCCGCCGCACCTCTGGCCTGGGTTCGTGCCCCAGGAGAAGACCCACCTGGGCCGGGTTCTTTCTTTATCAATTGTTTTGGGTTTGATAGTTGTCGTTTTGTGGTTGTAGGCATCACCAACACCATTGAAAATATTGTTCAATTTTTTTCCAGAGTTTTGCTACTTGTCCATGGAGTGCGGTTGTCCAATTGGCTAATACAAGATGGCAGCCCATCACTATATGGAGTGGTTCATGAAAGGCTCCTTGCTATGTACATTTGTGCTGGTCATGGAATTGAGGCAGAGAAACAGTTGAGGGAGATGAAGCTTTGGAGATGAAGCTTGTGGGTAAGGAAGTTGATGGACATCTTTGTGACATTGTTCTTGCCATTTGTCCTTCACAGAAATAGGGCAATGCCATTTTGTGATGAGTCGTGATAGTCTAGGAGGATATCTTTTGCATCTTGCTGATTTGTGAAAAGATTATCCCTTGTTTCTTCTGGTTGAAGAGGTTGGCAACATTTGATATTGATGATTATTGTACTACTCAGTGGAAACTGACAAATTTTAGATTACAGTATATGTTATATTAATTTTAGATTACAGTATATGATATTGATGTTTTATTGTTTCATTGTTAGAGTATATGTTATATTAATTTATTTAAAATCTGAAGTAGAGCACTGAAAGAAGGACTTTGTTTTATAGGATGAATGTAAGTGTCACAATAGCATTTTTTTTTATTGAATTTCTCAATATATTACCTCGGTTCAAAAGAGAACCGAGGCAAAATCCTATTATTTTTGTTTCGGTCCACAACCGAGGCAAAAGGAGTAGACTTTTTACCTCGCTCGTATATGCTTCGGTTCCAGAACCGCTGCCTATAGGCAAAAACAACCGATGCCATATCTCTTTATTGTATTAGTGTGACTTGTTGGAAGTCCCACATCGACTAGAGATAAGACCAAATAATAATATCTAAGTGGGGTGCAAGCCTCACCTTACAAGCCAGTTTTGTGGGGTGTTGAATTAGGCTTAAACTCACTTTCTAAAATGACTTTCAGTTGATAGTTTAGAAAAAATAATAGGAGAAAATAGAAATTAAGTTGATTATGAAAATTTCCTAATCCTAGCTATCAAAGGTTTGATAAACTAACTAGTTTGGTCATGCAAAGCTAATTGACAAAGAAAAAGTTATGAGTGATTAAGTCCTAAGAGGCATTAGGTTGAATGAAGTTATCTAATTACTAGCACTGGTAAAAAAACAAGATTTTAACTCGCGTATTTGACATCGGTTAAGTTGTAACCGAAGCAAAAAATGGCGCGGTGGCATTTTTATAGTTATCACAAATGAATATGCCTCGGTTCAAAAAGAACCGATGCCTAAAACTGGTGCGGTGGCATTTTTGTAATTATCACGCAAGGTATATGTCTCGGTTCAAAAAGAACCGATGCCTAAAATTGGTGCGGTGGCATTTTTGTAATTATCGCGCAAGGTATATGCCTCGGTTCAAAAAGAACCGATGCCTAAAACTGGTGCGGTGGCATTTTTGTAATTATCGCGCAAAGGTATATGCCTTGGTTCAAAAGGAACCGATGCCTAAAACTGGCGCGGTGACATTTTTGTAATTATTTTTTATTTTTTTGAGAGCGTTTAGGCATCGGTTCTTTATAGAACCGAGGCCGTAGACCCTTATTGCCTCAGTTAAAAAAATAACCGATGTAATAACATGTGTTTAGGGTTAAATTTCGCAAACAGAGATAGAAGTTGCGCCGCTCCTCTCTTTTCTCCCATTTTCTTTTGTTTCCCTTCCTTCCTCTTCTCTGTTCTGATGGAGGCGCGACGAAGGGATCTTCAATGGCGTGATTGAGGTGTGGCGAAGACGCGGCGGGGGCGCAAGGGCGATAAGTCTCGTTCTTCTTCTCTTTGTTCTAATTCGCAGCGAAGGAGGAAACTTCCTTCCGTCTCCTTTTTCTAATTTTGTTTGGGTTGTTTTATGTTTAATTGATGCTTTGCGGGAGTGGTGGAGTTTGATTCTCTGCAGGTGGTGGTGGGAGTACGTCGTTCTCGTTCTTTGTTCTTCGTAGTGGAATCTTTGATGATGGTGTTGTGAGATGAAGTGGTAGGCATTGATGGATTGTAGCCAAGGGCTAACAACTCATATGGCAAATGGTGAAAACGAAAAAAAAAAAAAAAAAAACCTCTATTGCCTCGGTTGGATTTGAACCGAGGCAAAATCACACACCTTTTTGCTTCGGTTCAGAACCGAGGCAAAAAGTCTACCCCTTTTTGTCTCGCCTGTATATGCCTCGGTTGCGGAACCGTTGCATATAAGCGAAAATAACCGTTGTCGTTTCCCTTTAGTGTAGTAGTTAAAAGAAAACAAATAATGTTCAAAGGAACTTATAACACTTTTTATCCAAATAAATTAGCTACACGTATTAAAAGAAACAAATAATGAAGTTAAAATGTTCACTAGAAAAATAAAAAGGAAATACTAATACTTTCCTCTTGTTCTGTAGAGTTTGTCTTTCCTCTTTCCAAGAGACGATGGAAAAACAAACATAACTAAAAGTATGTTCCAATACATAATTTAAATAAAAATTTAGATGTCCAGTATGTGTTAGATTAAAGACTATAAATAAAACAAATTGTGGGTTTGAGCCTTGATATAACTTAAGATGACTATGTTGGTTCAAGATGTAATTAAAAGAGAGTTTTTGCTAATCATATCCAAAATTCAAAGAAAATAACTTAAAATTAAACTAATGAAGTAATAATTTGTTCCTAGCACTAAAGTTTTTAACTTTTTTTTTCTCCATTTTATTGATTTAGTGGTGAGCTCAAACATTTTGTTAGACGTTTCATTTACTTTATGATTTTGTTATATTACCCTTATAAGAGTTTGAACTTAGGTGCCATCACATCCTCTAATGTTATTGAATTATGGTCTCTTAAGAGATATATGGATTTCAACTATCACATTTTACAATTTCCTTTTTTATATAAATACTGAAATATAAACAATATTTAAAAACCTATTCACTAGGAACTATATTTCAATGTAAAGAAAAATGATGTTAAAAACCCACATGAAGTATTCAAGAAAATATATATATTTATAGAAGGATTAGAAAAGTTGGGGTTTTACAATCCAAAAATCATATAATTCATTTGTCACATCTCATACCACATAAAACATGAAATATGAGAACGACTTATATATCTAAGTAAGTTTTAATCAATAGAAATTGAAAACGAGGAAAAAAAAAAGGTGATAAAGATGAAGGAAGGAAGGAACTTGTGATTTTTGTGCCTGCAAGTGGTATTTTTCTTCTCACAGTTCTCAAATTCGTTTCAAACCAAATGAAAAAAAAGTAAAAAAAAAAATTACAATATTTTTTTAATAACATTTTAATTATCTAATTTTTTACTAATTCATTGTTTATTTATTATTGTATTTATGTAATTCTAAACTTAACAAGAAAATGACACCACAATGTTGTTAAAAAATTTATATTAATATATCATTATCCAATATATATATATATATATATATTTGTATGTATGTATATATATTAAGGTTATTTATTCTTAACAAGTAGGATAACTTGAGAAAATTACCATTTTGCTGATCAAAATTTTGAAACACATGTCGTCATACAGCCTTAAATTCGTGAAGCAGATCTTAAACGGTTGACAGAAATCACTCCAAAGAACAAACTTTAAAAGTATGAAATTTAACAATTTTTGCTTGGCAAAGTGGCATTTGTTGGGTGAATGTGTTACATTCATTGGGTGGAGAACTCAAATTCGCTTTGGCAAAGGCAAATGATTGAGCAAATTATGTAGAAACCTTCAATATTCATTTTTTTTGCATGATTTTACTAAGAAAAAAAAATCAAATTAGTTGACAAACTTTCTCCATAAAATACATTAAAAGACTACATTCAAAAGAGGTTAAGCTATTTTCCAACATAACGTCCTAGACAAGACTCTGCATGCTACAATGTTGATAATAATGAAAAGTTATAGTTTAGTTCACTTGAGAGAGTTTGCAGGAAATAATTTAGGAAAAAGTGATTGAATGGATTTGAGGATACATTTTTTGTTGTTTATTTGAATGAATATGGAGGTAAGTGAGAGTGAATTTGAAAGTAAAGTTTGTAAAAATTAGCCTAGAATTTGATTGATGTAATAGATAAATTTTTTTTGTTTAATTGGTAGAAATTAAAGATTACCAAAATGTCCTTAGTTATTAAAGTTATATAAAATGATAATTGTTAATGTTATATTTAATTGTAAAAATTATTATAAAGAATAATACATTAAAATTAATTATTAAAAATTAATTTTTAATTGGTATTTTGTTTCTTAGATACTTTCAAGAAGTTTAACTACTGGTGTAATACTTATATAGTTAAAAAGACATTTTTCTTAGTTTTTCTACATTTTATTAAATAGTTTAACCATTAACATAGAAAAATATTTTGGAATACAGACCTAGAATGATATTGTTTATAATTGTAAGAAATAAATCACTAATTAAACCTGGTAAAGTAGAGAGAAAATGGATGAGAATAGGTAATTTCAATCCATATGAGAGAATCCACCTATACTTTATTTTTATTATTAATTAAAACCAAAAAACCACTTCATTATTGTTATAACCTTCATCATCATCTTCTAAATCTAACTCCTCTTCATCTTCGTCACCAAACAAGTCATCCTTCCCAATCTAATCACAACTCTCGATAGTGTGTGAAGCGTGGTCATCACCAAAAGCAAGAACATGGTCTTTGAGGGACCTCTTGTGCTTGAAATCAGAGCTGCAAATGCAGAACCAAAGCCTACCATAATTTTTCTCGTGTGTCCTCTAATCCCCTCTCACAGCAAAAGGCTTGCCACACTTTCTACACTCAAAAGGCTTGCCACATCTTCGACTCCCACTGCTGTACACGTTAATGGACCTATGCATCTCCTTCACGGTTCACAGTGAGCCACCAAGCTTGTAAAGCATTACCACATGGAGGAAAGCATCAACGAAACTTTTACAGGCTTGTGGAACCGAATAGGGGAATCAAATTCCCAAATACATGTGAAAGGAATATGAGAGGGGAACCACAACTATGGGGAACCGAGTACAACCATTCACCGTACTTCTTCTCTCAAGTGTAACCGAATACGAGAAGATGGAGCAGAAGTTTATTTCTTCAATCAACTGGAACTGAATACGAATAGGTGGGAACCAAATACAATCATTCTTGCATTTCTTCGAATACAGTAATTTAAATGTGTATTTTCTCAAATTATGGAAGGTAAAAACGAGATTTCAATGTAAATCATCTCAAATCTTTGCATCTTTGCGGATGACCACAAAAGTGAAAAACTCGCAAATTCACTCAAATTATTCTTTCCAAATCAGAACAAACAAACATAATGCGTCCCGTAAATCCACGTTCACATTCTCTCACAATGTAATCCACTCAAGTAAAAACACCCTAAGTTTTGCTAATTAACATCTGTAACAAAGATGTTCAGTTTGAATAGTTGAAAATACATTAATTAACCTTTTGTTCTCCAGTAATTTTAAATATGAACAATAAAAATATAATTCATTGTGCATAATAAACAAACAAAAATTGTTAGTTTATTTAATGATTTTGTTATATATATATATATATATATATATATATATATATATATATAATCCAAAATTGTTAACACATTGATTCATATGTATCAATTTGTGACTCCTTAATTATGTTCCAATTTACTTATATTCTTCATGCAATTCATTATAGTAATGAACCACTTCACATTGTAATGACTGTTTGAAAATGATCTGTAATATCAGTAGTTGCACTCATTCTCAGCTAACAAGCGACAGAGAAAAACATTCTTAAAATTGTATTATTGATATCCCCTGAATTACCTAAGGGTGTTTATTTATAACCCTTGATCCCCAAAAAGCCCCTAGCTTCACATTGTATATGTTTTTTTAGTTACATCTTGATTGTTAGTTGTTGCTAAAAATAAGTTACAAAAGTACCATCATTAATGTGTTTGTGTACTTCATTGATTGCAGTATTGGTGTTTGATTGTACATTGTGGTCTAATATTTGTGTTCTGTGCTAATGTTATAAAATCTTCTTTACCAGGATATGATTCTGACTATTTATTTGATTGGACTATTCTAAAATATCAACAGATGCAACAACAGAAGACACAAAGTCAACCAAATGTCAGTCATTCCTTTCCTTTCCTTCAGTAATTTTAAAACCTTATACATGACTTAATTTAAGTGTTTGAAGTCTTCAATTTTTCTTTCTTAAAAGTGTTTCACAGAAAATTAATCCAATTGTTCGTAGTACTTTTTTTTTTCGTAACTTTGAATCTCGATAGATTTGCTTTTAATTATGATTTTCTCAATTTCATTTACAGGATAATGAAATTTACGTGGGTTTTTTGCATAGCATGCTTTAAATCTGTACTAGTCTATTGAATATCTCACTTGTCTATTTTGGAATTGTAGGCTCCACTAGCTGTGCCTACTAGTCTTGAACCACTGGAGGAGGATAATAATAAAGGTAATTTCATGCTTGTATTAGGTATCTGAAGAATCAATTACTATAATTTTGATATTCTCACAAAAACTCATGATGTTTTTTATTTAATTATGCAATTTTCATAGTTAAAACCATAGAATGTTGTTGTATTGAACACATCTGATGCATTATTTCCTTTTTCAGGAGTTAATGGTTCAACTCAACTTGATGCGGAAAGACCATTAATCAGTGTTGATCATCAACGGGTTTTCAAAACAACATCTAATATTCAGAATCATAAAACCAAAATTCAACCAGAGAAACATGTATACTCCTGATGAAAGTTTTACCATTGTTTTCTTGCCTCTGTCATAATTAACGAGTTAGCTAGTTATTAATTTGACCAATTTTGTTACCTTAGAGAAGGAGCAACAAGGAAGAAATTTGAATAATTTGAGAACTATGCCATGTACATAATTTATTTTGGGATTAAATTGTGAGTGAAATACATTCTCAAACTTGATAGAGGTGGCATAGTGGTTAAGGCTTAAGCATCTTGCATTCACACATTACAGAGATGATTTATTTAATGAAAAGTCCAATATTCAATTATTTGTGTGATTATAGTTGTTGATTTAACTATATCCATCCACATATTTGACTGAAGTATCACACTCTGACAGTAATAAAATTGTTGCAGACTGTGAACAATGGTTCATCTATGCCCACTGCTATGCCCAGAGTCTCAGCAGAAAATGTCTCAAAACCAGTAAGGCTTCGCCGAGTTTCATCAACAAAACAATAGGTAAGGGAACAACACAAACTAGAATGTTGAAGCTTCTACCTAACTTTTACTATTATCCTTTGTCCTTTTTAGAAATTTAAATGATGTAAAAGTTCACATTCAATATAAATAAAAGAAATGTAATGAGTTATAGAAAAGAAAATTTTAAATATGTTTCTAATACTTGAATTTTGATTCATATTAAATTTTGATATATTTTAATTTTTAAAATTTTAAATATATTTTAATACTTGAATATAATCTTTTTAATATAATAATGTTAATTTTTTATATGTTAAATGTATTTATTCGGGCTGTAAAAGAAAAACATAAACAATTCAAATACTAACCTATAATATATTTGACACATAAAAATATTTAATTTAATTATGTTAAAAGAATTATATTAATTTATTTTTAAAAGTTTGAAAATTAAAATGTATCAAATATATGGATACAAACAAATCTCAATTTTACTTCAAAAATTTAAAGACTAAAAATATATTTAACAAAATAAAATAATCCATAAACATCAAACCTTAAAATTTTATGTTGAAATCAATATATAATCTCTTATATGAACAACTTCTACCTTAAAGTCAAATATGATCAATAACAAGATAATTAATAACTCGTGATTAATCTCCTTAGTCTATCACTATTAAAGAAAAACTTATGGACATTCCTTAAATGTTGTTTTTGGTCTTATTCTTTTACAAATGCTAAACACTACTAAATGTAGAGTCTTTTGGTGAGTCACTATGCTTATTTATGAGACAAGGATTTGGAAGTGTGACATGTGTTTCTAACTCTGTCAAATGTTAAGGAAGATGACATTAGCAATTTTGCTGAGCATGACACAAGCCTATCAAATGCATTGGTGGACATAACATGCTTATAAAGTGAAGAAATGAACCCATTCAATATTTTTGGAATAGTGAAAATAAGCTGTGAAGATATACTTGAAGCGCAATGCATGATTGAAGGTGTTCATTGGTTTCATGCCACAAGAAATGTAGCCATTATGAGAGAGATTAAACTTAAACAAACAAACTAACCATTAACTAGTTGAGAGGATGTTATTTGTTCAATATATATTGTTGGATTGAGTTAAATATAAATCTATTTATTAAAAATTTGTGGTTAAGCATGCATGGGTGAAGGATGTGACAGTCATTCTTTTGGAGTTGATTAATCAATATTTGCTTTTGTTTGAAGCATTTGTTACAAAGGGGCAGCTAGCATTGCTTATTTCTTTTTTTCCTTTTTTTTTTTGACTTAAACGTATTTAATTTTTTTTACCACATAAAGACAATTTATTTAAATGAATATCAAAAATTATAAACCACAAAAAAGTGATAAATTGATCCTAATTTTACAAATTTATCCATCTAGGGTTCTCATTTCTTTAATACTAAAAAAAAGCAAATACATCATGGGAGTAAGGTGCTTTGAACCTAGATTTTTCAATTTTTGTTTATTGTAATAAAAATTTAGGAAAATTAAATTAGGTAAGATTTTATTTTATTTTTGTTATAAAACATGTCTTTTAATGTTAATAAATATTAAAACAAAAAATTAAATATAATAAAAAATATAATTATTATGATTTTTTTTCTTCTCATTATCTTTTCAATTATTTAAGACACGTGTTTGTTTGTCTCTCATATATTCTCTTTTTGTTTCTAAAAACGAAAAAAAAAAATTAAAAGCAAACTCATTATTGTTTTCATTTTTCTTCTATTTTGTTCCATTCTTGTCCTATTTGATGATAAAATATTATTTTTACAATATATTTTGTTTTTTATTTCATGAATCTTTTGTATAATAATATTTTATGAATATAGAAAAAAATTAATTGATATGTGTTTTTTCATAACTAATTTTCTAATTTTTTATTCAAATAATTTATTTTTTAAATATTGAACTTTTTTAAATAGGTCCATTGAATAAAATAATGGAATTAGAGATGCTTATTTACAACAAAATCTATATTAAATACATTTTCAAAATTATGTTTTTTTATATAGAAACCTATAAGGAGATTTCAATATTAAATCATGTATTTTTATTATATCAGTGATAATAATTAAATATGTAAATTTAAATATTTTATTTTAAGTTTTTCAAAATTGTTGGTCATCAAAATCCTTAATCCACATGGAATTATCGTTTGAAAAGTTCATAATGTCAAATATTTTTGTAATATTGACGGAATATTCCTTTAAAATGTGTAAAAGTACAGATTGGACAATTATGTCTTTTAATTTTTTTTCTCATTAGATTATGTATATTTGAAAATGTTTTCGCTTTTCTAATATGAAATAAATTACTTTGTTTTAGTTTAAACAAATTCCAAGTTCTTAAATATGACTAAATTTTGTATTGAGCAACTTATAATATATATATATATATATATATATATATATATATATATATATATATATATATATATATATATATATATTTTAAAATAGCTATATTTTATAAATAAAAAGATGGTTTATGTAAGAACTGAGAAATTTAGAGAAAGTGGGAGGTCCTTTAACCTCAGGGTATCGAGGAGTAACTTCTGCCATTCTCACACATGAGTTACTTCTCTCTACTTAAGAATGAGTAATCATAGAATATCATGATAAACACTAGCTTAACACGATATTCATATCCATACTTTACGATTCAATAACCATCCACGAGACATTTCGCTTTGGAATTCTCTTCCACAGTACTTAAAAAAATAATTCTCATCACTTAACATATAATTTCATTCAACAATCATATCCTCACTCACAAGACCGAGAACTCTATGAACGTTGGAGACCGAACAATTTCTCACTAATATAATACCAAGCGCTAACACTAGAATAACTGCTAGTGTAAGACCGAGCGCTAACACTAGCATAACTGCTAGTGTAAGACCGAACGCTAACACTAGCATAACTGCTAGTATAAGACCGAGCGCTAAGACTAGCATAACTTCTAGTATAAGACCGATCGCTTGACCAAGACCGAACGACCAAACATGCAAACTCCGCTTTCTGCATAATTCTGCAAAATTCTGCAGAATTACGAAGAACACTAAAATTTACCCAAAACCAAATATTTTTCTTCTAATCCTCCAAACCTGATTCTAATAGGTCACAATGCACTTGTTCAAACTCATCTCACTGCCCAAAAATTACTCCCAACCTCAAACTCTCATTTTCACCCTCTCACTTCCTCAATTTGACACTGGCCGAACACTTTTTCTGCATAATACTCCCCAAGTCTAGTTCACAAAGTTCAGTCCTCACATCCAATTGAAAACAGAAATTCAACATGCATTTCAATCAATCATACAATTCATTACAAACATATAAACATACAAGTTAAATTATTTAGCTTCCCTTACCTCGAATGAACCATACAAATTCTACACTTCCACTGTCTTGCCTAACCCGTAAGTGACTAACTTCTAAGGCAGCCTACAAATTGCTGATCGGTGAAAAGGAACAACCCAGAGGATCAAGACAAAAAACATATTCAGAGGAGTAGTTGATGAACACATGCAAGCTGAATAGTGCTTGCATGTAACAGAAAATGCAGGAACCTCAAAGGATGAAGGAATTGAACTTACCAACTCCAAAACAGGAACTTGATCGGTGAAAAGAGAAGTTGTTGGCACCAGGAAAGCTCAGACATGGCCTGATTGATGATCAGATGAAGAAAAGGTGAGAATTTCTAGAGAGAATTTGTAAAGAGAAGGAGGAGAAAGGAAAAACGCAAAATTTTGGAGAGAAGAAGTGCATGCAGAGAATGACACGACATTTTGAAAAGTTCATTTATATACTACCGTCAAAATCGATCGGTCCACTCAAATGCATACACCTGTCTTCCCAACTTTCTCTGAATTCTCAATTCTTACATTCTCCCTAACAACAAAAGAATTTTCGTCTTCGAAAATTGAACTTAGAGAATAGGTGAGGATACAATTCCCTCATGACATCTTCCAATTCCCAAGTAAAGTCACCTGTCCTCTTGTCCCATACCACTTTAACTAAACTGATGGATTTTCCTCTAAGTATCTTAGTTAGGCTCTCGACAATGTTGATTGGCTGCATCTCGACCGAACGGTCTTCTCTAACTTGAACATCTTCTACTTCCAGCACATGAGAAGGATCCGACACATACTTTCTGAGTTGCGATACATGGAAATTCGAGTGAAGGTTGGCTAGTTGAGGAGGTAAGGCTATCTCGTAAGCAACTAGTCCTACACGGCTTAAAATTTGATAAGGACCAATAAACTTAGGAGATAACTTCTTAGACCGAACGAATCTTCCAACACCCGTAGTAGGATTCAATATGAGGAAAACGTGATCTCCAACAGCAAATTCTAAAGGTCTTCTTCTTCGATCAGCATAAGACTTCTGCCTACTTTGAGACGCTTTCAACCTTTCTTGAATTAATTTCACCTTTTTCGTAGTCTGCCGAATCACTTCAGGTCAATTAACACAGCTTTTGCTTCTTGAAACCAACAAAGAGGAGTCCTACACCTTCTTCCATACAAAGCTTCGAACGGTGTCATTCCAAAGTTGGTCTGAAAACTATTATTGTAGGTGAATTCTACCAAAAGCAAAACTTCATCCCAGACTCCCAAATGATCCAAGACACACGTCCTTAAAAGATCCTCAAGTGTTTGGATCGTCCTCTTTGACTGACCGTGCGTCTGAGGATGATAGGGCGAACTCATTTGTAACCGACTGTTCATCTGACTCTGCAGAGACTTCCAAAATCGAGAATCCCGGTCAGATATAATACTGGACGACACTCCATGTAACCGAACCACTTCTTTGATGTAGAGTTGAGCTAACTTTTCGATTGACATCTTCAAGTTAATGGCAAGGAAATGAGCACTTTTAGTTAACCTGTCCACTATCACCCAGATAACATCATGACTTTTGACCGTTCGGGGTAAATGGGTAACAAAATCCATAATAATGCTATCCCATTTCCACTCAGGAATTTCCAATTGCTGCAACAAACCTCCTAGTCTTTGATGTTCCACTTTAGCTCTTTGACAAGTTAAGCATGAAGACACAAACCGAGCCACATCACCCTTCATGCTGGACCACCAAAACGATTCTTTGAGGTCTTGATACATTTTAGTCATGCATGGATGCATGCTAAAACGACTTTGATGCCTTTTCTCAAGAATTGATCTCTTCAACTCCCCGTCATTGGGCACACAAACTCTTCCTCTAAACCTTAAGAGACCGTTCGTCCCTATACTGAAATCTTTTCCCTGATCTGAACCGACCAACTCCCTAGTCTTCTGTATTTCCACATCAGCCGACTACTTCTCTCTGACTCGGTCTAACAAGTCACTTGTCAACTTAAGACTGCAACACCTTACACAGTTCGATTCCAACTCAAAATGTAGTCTTAAGTCTCTAAAGCTCTCAACCAAACTCAGCTCTCGAACCATCATCACAGAAACATGAACAATCTTTCTGCTCAATGCGTTAGCCACAACATTGGCCTTTCCCGGGTGGTATAACAGCTCAAACTCATAATCTTTCAAGAATTCCATCCACCTCCTTTACCACATGTTCAGTTCCTTATACTCGAACAAATATTTTAGACTTTTATGATCACTGAACACTTGGAACTGTGCACCATAAAGATAATGTCTCCATATCTTCAATGCAAACACCACTACTGCCAACTCCAAGTCATGAGTGGGGTAATTCTTCTCATGAACTTTAAGTTGTCTTGAAGCATATGCAACCACCTTCCCTTCTTTCATTAGTACATAGCCCAACCCTTGGTAAGAGGCATCACAGAAAACTTCAAAAGATTTTCCTGTGTTCGGAATTACTAACACGGGAGCACTCGTCAACCTTTGCTTTAGCTCTTGAAAGCTAATTTCACACCGATCGATCCATGCAAAAGGCTGATCTTTGCTAGTCAATTGTGTCAACGTCGCTACTATCTTAGAAAATCCTTCAATGAACCGCCTATAGTAGCCCACCAATCCCACAAAACTCCTTATCTCAGTGGCCGACTGAGGTCTCTTCCACTGAAGCACCGCCTGCACCTTTGTAGGATCCATAAAGATACCTCCTGTTGAGATTACATGTCTTAAAAACTGCACCTCTTCCATCTAGAATTCACACTTAGACAATTTGGCATACAACTTCTTCACCCTCAACACATCGAGTATTGTCCTAAGGTGATCCTCATGCTCTTCATGAGTTTTAGAATAAATAAGTATGTCATCTATAAAGACAACAATGAATTTATCTAAGAATGGTCTGAAGATACGGTTCATGTAATCCATGAATATAGCCGGAGCATTAGTAACACTGAACAACATTACTACATACTCATAATGGTCATACCGAGACCTGAAGACTGTCTTCTGCACATCATCCTCCTTAACCAAAATCTGATGGTATCCTGACCTCAAGTCTATCTTGGAAAACATAGTAGTCCCATACAATTGATCCATCAAGTCATCATTCATAGGCAACAAATACTTATTCTTGATAGTTAACTTATTCAGTTGTCTTTATTAATATAATATATATATATATAATTTTTGAGTTAAATATAATTTTATTCTCTAAACACATAAAATTAGAATTCTTCTCTCAAACTTTGATACATTCTAATATCTAAATTTTATAAATGAATAAATGTAGTTTCCTTACCTTAACTACGTTAAACTTTTTTAACGTGTTAAACACATTTTAGACTAATATTTGAATTGTTTACACTGTTTAACATATTTCACTTCAAATGTCAATGTTGAATATTGTTTAATAAGCCTGAAAAATTAAAAGTGTTGGATTAGAAAAACTATATTTATTCATATTTTTTATAGCTTAACCCAACTGTATCAAAGTTTAGGACAATAATAAATTTTAAATTTCGCATCGAAGTTTAGAAACTAAAAACATATATAACCCAAATTTTTTAGGTAAAACTATATAAATAGGGAAAATAAATCAATTTAAACATATTTATAATGGCATCAACACAAATAAAGCTACTTTTAAAATTGTACATATAATTCACCAAGGAAATAAAGAAATCCTAAGAGATTTATTCTATTTGATAATCATTTTTTATATTTGTTCTTATAATGTCCTTATAAAATGTTTCTTCAAGCTTCTTTGATCTAAGATGAATGTATCTTCTCTAACCAGAATGCTAAGGTGGGTGCTTATAAAGACACTTCAATGCTTAAGTTAATCATTCATCAGATATAGAAATTTAAAATATGATAAAAAATTGAATGAACAGTTTTATCTCATAAACAATCACCTTTTCTTATACTTATTTTATAGGTCTTTACTTTAGAGAATCTACATAAGGTAAGTTGCCTAAGACTTAGGTATTCTAACTTGAATGTTAATTATTTGGTTACTTTAATAATGTTCCTTAATTAAGGTCGAGATGATGTTTATCTTAGGAGATGATGTCATCTGGATCTTATCCTGTACAATAGTGCCCTAGACTCGAAATCATATTGAGAGTCTTGATTTGTAAGGAAAATTTTCATTTCTCTAACTTTCCTCTTGTCATATTCTAGTAGTCTCCTAGTCTTTAGGAACGTAGAGAGATTAAGACTTAAAGGAAAGCAATTGTCAAATATATGGACAAAAGTGTAGGCATTGGTATCGCGCAGTGGAGTGTTTAAAAGCGTGTTCGGACACAAAACCAAGAGGGGAGGGATAAATTGGTTATATTAAAATTTTAGTTTTCCCTTTTAAATTTTTTTTTTCGGTGAAGGGATAGAGAAAATTACACAAATAATTTTTATATTAGTTCGAATCAAAAGATTCTACATCCAGTTGTTAATCACTTTAAAATAAGTAATCAACCTTTCACTAAAATTGGTTTAACAATACAATATAAGTAATGAACAAAGTGAAGTAGAAAACACCTCTCTTAATCGATAAGAGATGAAAGTAACACCTTCCTTCGACACATGATGGAATAAAAAACAGCTTGAAACAACTTGGTAGAGAACCACTTCTGTAACGCCCCAAATTTTCAGGATGTCACGGGTTAATAAAAAACTAGTAAAAATTTAAACATAACTTTGCGCGAAAACGTATTTTCAAAAATCTAAACATCTAACACCATAATTTATTTCAAAACATAATAGTTCTAAAAACATTTGTCCAGTAGAAATAACGAAGGAAATAAAACAACTTTAATTACTTTGTCTAAAATTCAAATGCAATAACTTTGAATAAAACCCCAAGTTTGTACCTCGTCATCTCCCAAATCTATCATGCATCAACACCATCTACAACATCATCAGCTCATGTATAACGTATTATATGATCATCATCGATAATTCCATTCATAAACACATAACACAAACACGTATGGAGTAAGCTACCGCTAAAACAATCATAATAACATGACATAAACATACTGATTAAATCAACAATAATCAAACACAATAACAATAGGATCTCTAATCCTCTAATAGAACAATTCTATCAAAACGAATTACTTGATCATCGATCCTTGATCTCTAATCCTTGATGTCCTCACTAACATTGCACATACACCCTTGGTCTATCCACTCATTAGCACCTACGTTAACTACTTACTATAACTATTATAGTAACATCGCTATCACATCACATCATCTAGAGCATCTCAACCACTATGATCACCATCATAGATACACCACCTTCATGACTATCCTAGTCATGAAAACACTACAAAAATACATGGAATTACCGACGAAACTTTATCGACGGAATCATTTCTGTCGGTAAACGATGTATTACCGACGGATTTTATCGACGGATAAAAAAAAGTGATTACCGACGGCTTTTGATCTTCGGTAATTACCGACGGCCAAAATCCGTCGGTAAAGCCTTCGGTAACTTCAATGCTTAAGTTAATCATTCATCAGATATAGAAATTTAAAATATGATAAAAAATTGAATGAACAGTTTTATCTCATAAACAATCACCTTTTCTTATACTTATTTTATAGGTCTTTACTTTAGAGAATCTACATAAGGTAAGTTGCCTAAGACTTAGGTATTCTAACTTGAATGTTAATTATTTGGTTACTTTAATAATGTTCCTTAATTAAGGTCGAGATGATGTTTATCTTAGGAGATGATGTCATCTGGATCTTATCCTGTACAATAGTGCCCTAGACTCGAAATCATATTGAGAGTCTTGATTTGTAAGGAAAATTTTCATTTCTCTAACTTTCCTCTTGTCATATTCTAGTAGTCTCCTAGTCTTTAGGAACGTAGAGAGATTAAGACTTAAAGGAAAGCAATTGTCAAATATATGGACAAAAGTGTAGGCATTGGTATCGCGCAGTGGAGTGTTTAAAAGCGTGTTCGGACACAAAACCAAGAGGGGAGGGATAAATTGGTTATATTAAAATTTTAGTTTTCCCTTTTAAATTTTTTTTTTCGGTGAAGGGATAGAGAAAATTACACAAATAATTTTTATATTAGTTCGAATCAAAAGATTCTACATCCAGTTGTTAATCACTTTAAAATAAGTAATCAACCTTTCACTAAAATTGGTTTAACAATACAATATAAGTAATGAACAAAGTGAAGTAGAAAACACCTCTCTTAATCGATAAGAGATGAAAGTAACACCTTCCTTCGACACATGATGGAATAAAAAACAGCTTGAAACAACTTGGTAGAGAACCACTTCTGTAACGCCCCAAATTTTCAGGATGTCACGGGTTAATAAAAAACTAGTAAAAATTTAAACATAACTTTGCGCGAAAACGTATTTTCAAAAATCTAAACATCTAACACCATAATTTATTTCAAAACATAATAGTTCTAAAAACATTTGTCCAGTAGAAATAACGAAGGAAATAAAACAACTTTAATTACTTTGTCTAAAATTCAAATGCAATAACTTTGAATAAAACCCCAAGTTTGTACCTCGTCATCTCCCAAATCTATCATGCATCAACACCATCTGCAACATCATCAGCTCATGTATAACGTATTATATGATCATCGTCGATAATTCCATTCATAAACACATAACACAAACACGTATGGAGTAAGCTACCGCTAAAACAATCATAATAACATGACATAAACATACTGATTAAATCAACAATAATCAAACACAATAACAATAGGATCTCTAATCCTCTAACAGAACAATTCTATCAAAACGAATTACTTAATCATCGATCCTTGATCTCTAATCCTTGATGTCCTCACTAACATTGCACATACACCCTTGGTCTATCCACTCATTAGCACCTACGTTAACTACTTACTATAACTATTATAGTAACATCGCTATCACATCACATCATCTAGAGCATCTCAACCACTATGATCACCATCATAGATACACCACCTTCATGACTATCCTAGTCATGAAAACACTACAAAAATACATGGAATTACCGACGAAACTTTATCGACGGAATCATTTCTGTCGGTAAACGATGTATTACCGACGGACTTTATCGACGGATAAAAAAAAGTGATTACCGACGGCTTTTGATCTTCGGTAATTACCGACGGCCAAAATCCGTCGGTAAAGCCTTCGGTAAATCCGTCGGTAAAGCCTTCGGTAATTACCGACGACTAAAATCCGTCGGTAAAGCCTTCGATAATTACCGAAGATCAAAATCCGTCGGTAAAAAGAGCGGCAAAATTCCCGCCCATTTTTCCTCTCTCACTGTGCGAAGAAGACTACGTTTTAAGAGCATTTTTCACCTTCTCACGGTACAGCAGCACGGCAAGGGTGAAACTATCTCACGTGAAGAAGCTCAAGATCCAGCAGCTTCCATCCAGCAACAATACGCTGAATGTATCACGGCTGGAGGCAAGAGGAGCCACCACCGAGAAGGAATGGAGTGCACGGTGAAGAAGCAAAGCTGCACGCACATGGAGCTACTGTTACCACAGCCAGGAGTGTGTCTCGGCCTGCAGCATAATAGGCATGGTCCAACACGTGAAGATGGTGAGAAGCAGCATCCAACAAGTTTCCAAAGCACATTGATGAACCACACGGAACGTCACCGCTGCTGTGGGAGAGCGCCACCGCTGTCGTTGGAGAGCGCCACCGTTGCCTAGGAGAACGTCACTGCTGCCATGGATGCTCAAAAAATAATTTAGGAATTTTCCAAATTTTAGGGTTTCTAAAACAATTGGACAACGTAAGTTTAGTCTTTGATTTTGGTTTTGGAATGAATTGGATTGTTGTTTTGGTTTAGGAATGAAGAAAGTTTGATAAAAAAAAAAAATTTGAGGAAACAGACGAAGGGGAAAGAGGAAGAAGATGAACCAGATCGAGATATTTACCGACGGACTTACCGACGGCTTTTTCCTTCGGTAATTACCGACGGATTTTTTTGCCATTACCGACGGATTTATCCTTCGATAATTACCGACAGCCATAAAAAGCCGTCGGTAACGGTTACCGACAACGTTATTACCGACGGAATTAGGTCCGTCGGTAATCCGTCGAAAAAATACCATTATCGACGGATTTTTGACGTTTCCGACGGATTTTGGCCGTCGGTAATAAATATTTTTTTTGTAGTGAAACACCATGAGCATCACCATATCATAAACACCACAGTGGAAAGAATCAATCACACTCTTGTACCATACTTCACTGACTATAGTCGTTCCTACAACCCCGATACTTTACTTGGAAAATAATATTAAATTGATTGACCACTAAAGAAAATATAACAAAGAGGGATAGTAATTTAGGAAATGATCTATGTGTTTGTGTTCGGAAAGTGTGGAAACAACTAGTCACTTATTTTTTTAGTGTAAGATAGCTAGCACAATATGGAACATGTGTGATGTTTGGATAAGAGTTAGTAATGTACACCATAATCAAGCAAGGACACACTTCAAACAATTCTACCTAATGGAATTAAGTTTAGAAAGGAAACATGATTTCGATGGGGGTGTGGATAGCCATTATATGGTGTATATGGAATGAAAGAAATGATATTATATTTAGAAATGAGAGGGTTGATGTATTGGAAATATTATGTATGACGCATATAAGATTTTAGGCATAGAAAAGGAGTAAAAATAAATAATCTATATTTTTATACTCCGATTAATACTTTGACCTGTGTAATGGATCAAAACACTGGTGTGAAGAGCAATATTATAGTGGTCACAAAGAGAAAAACATTACACATATACATAAATAAGGACATTTGTATATGGTTTTCAAGGTGTTACTTTGTCTTCACTTTGCCTCCAATAACATGAACATTACATGTAAGACAAAGTCATTTAATAGAAGACAAGCTAATAAAAAACTAACCCATAACTCAGACTATTTAGCTCAGAGATTTATTTTGTTTTTGTATATGAAAATTAAATGTGAGAAAAAATGGATGAGGAGAGCATCCTAGGAAAGCAAAGTTGTTGGCTATTGACATAAAACAAAACCAAAAGAAGTATCTTCAACTCCTAATGTTGCAACAAACTTGAGCTAACTAACAATGGGTTGCTACAATGTACAACCAGATGATCTTTAATGGGATTTACTATGTCTAAAGCTACCAAACTCATTTCTTATGTTAGGCCAGATTGTAATATGTTAATACGAACAATCTGAAGCGTTGGTAGCAACATCTTGAAGGATGATCCTGCACATTAATGTTTCATGTATGTGACAATAATAGACTATATGGTATAAGATAGAGATATTTTGATGTCAAATGTAAATGTTTTAATCATGCTTATAGAGACGTAAAGTAAATAACAATGTAAATATCTTTTGTATAAGGGTTAGAGCACCTTAAGTTTCTAATATATATAGTATATATACTTTACTGATAAAAAAAGACTAACTGCTATTTAGCATAATCTTTTTCTTGTTAGCATTGACTTTTGGCCAATACTAAATACCTATTTTATTATAATGTGTTTAACTTGTGATTGGAAACCATTCCTCAGTACCATTAAGTTCATGGATCTATTTAATTATGTTCTAAAAGAATTTAACTAAACTTGTATATTGCTTGAAAAGCTTTGTTTCATAATTTATTCAGATAAAATTGAAAAAAAAAGTTATCATATATTCAATGTATCATCTTAAGTTATTAACTTATACCCACATAATATATAATAAGTATCTATTCAACCAGAGCTTAGTTTATTTGTTGGTTTCATAACATTTTTGTTTACAATTTCTATCGAAATTATTAATATGGTTTCTCAATTTTTTTAAATATAGTTCTTATTTTTGTTAAAACGAGTCAACATGGTTTATTTTGTTAAATTAATGCTTACACCGTTTAGAGAGTGACAATGTCTTATTATAAATGGCACATAGCATTGTGTAAGTCCAATTACCTTACTATCACATTAATTAGATAAATCCAATTACATTGATCATACGAAGTCATCACTTATATGGTCACTTTCTAAACAATAAACAATGTCAATATCAATTTAATAGAATGAATCACTCTAATTTTCTTTAAGAAAACTACAATGAATTTTTTTTGAGAGAACATAAATTAAACAAGTCCCACAAAAATTAGAACAAAAGACTATTAAACCTTTTATATATCTTCGATTAAAAGCACAAAAAGTAAAGTTTACACTTGTTGCTGGATACAAAGTTGTACCAAATCAAACATCCGAAGCTAAATGTTTTATCTCTAAATCTGTTGAATTTCTTTCTTGTCCTGCAAACCATTGCACTGTTCGTTGAGCAATTGTCAACCAAATCCTTCTCATCCTCTCTTCCCTCTCGTTATTCCCACTTGATGCCTCACCTTGTTCCATTCTATTCTGCTTGCATGTTTCTATCAACCTTGGAATATGAGCAATATCAGACATAGATCTCTTCTGAGCTATATTCAATAACGTAAATGAACTTTCATCCTCGTTGAAAATAGAGGAAAGGCTCGGATTTCCACAAAAAGTTTCATTAGAGGGAGAGAATCTTCCAATTGAAACATGATGAATCATCTCACTCTTCAATGATAACATGTCCGAAGAGTTAAGATCACTCCACCTGCTTCTTCTAACAACATCAGAGACAACAATTTTGTGATAGAACTTGTGCACGTGTGTCCCATTTGTTCCACAAACCTCTTGGTCAACGAGAAGCTTTTTCTTGTTGCTCCAACCCAAATTCCAAAACATGCTTCCGATGTTAAACCTTGATGATGATGATGAGCCTTGATGGGAAGAAGGTTCCCTGTGTACAAAGATTTCAAGGTTAGTGTCATCGGTTAAATTTGAAGGAACTCTTAGGGACCTTGAACTGATTGAGTAGGTGAAGTTCTTGATGTCTAAGGGGTCAATATTATTCCTGCAAAGAGGGCATGTAGAGTGACTTTCTAACCACTTGTCAATGCAATTCATGTGGAAAGCATGTTTGCACTTTGGCAAGAGCCTAAGAATCTCAGTGTCCTCAAACTGTGACAAGCAAACTGTGCACTCTAGGCCTTGTTTGGACCCCTTAAGGGAAGAGAACATGAAAAATGGGAGTGCTTCAATCACTTTCCTGTCTATCCCTGAATGTCTTGATCTTGATTGTGTTTGTGCTTGAAAATTTGGTGAATCAGGGCTCCTTCTGTTGGTAAGTTCAAGAGGGATGCTTCTGCGGAACCTTATGTAGACAAGTAAGAGAAATGATATAGTGAACAATATTGAGAGGGCCAATACTACAACCATCTTGCTTGGACGAACAGGTTGAGGAAGATCTTGCATGCTATCTGTGTCATTGTTTTGTGCTTGAACATTAGAAATGAAAAAAAGAACCGTCATGATGAACACCAGTAAATGGTTCTTGAAAGCCATGTTCATGAAAATTTTGATCATGCCACTAGTGATTCTCTGGTTATGTTACTTTTCCCTGATATAAAAATATCTGGGTGGAAATGCATAGCAAATCATATTTAGAGCTATATCTATCTGTATCTGATGAATGCAGACAATGAGAAAGTTTTCAATCTCGGCTTTTAATTAGTTTCAGTCCCCAACTAGGAAGGTTCATCTGTTTGTTGGTTTATGCAATGAAGGCATCAAAAATTAATTAAGAATATCTTGAGATCAGTGACGACAAAAGGGTACATCATCCTGCAACTGTGACTGATGGAAAATATAGAAATTTATGTACAAGATTCAAGTTTAAAATGTGACGGATCGCAATATGATATTTTCTTTTTTCATATTATTATTTGTTTTTCTATATCTCTTGTTCTTTTCTTTTTCATGCATAAATTATCACAGTTTCCTTTGTCTTCTATTTTTTTAAAATGTATTTTCTGTCTCTCTTTTGTTATCCAAAAAAAATAGTGATAAGTATTCAACTAAATATGTATTGTTAGGTAGATTTCTATATCACAACCACTAATGGCATCGTTTACTTTTCTATTTGAAAGATCTATTTGCATGAGATTCAACTTTTTTTTAATAATCTACTCTATAGGTCAAGTTGTAAGGTTTGACGCTACTTAAAATACCTTTGTGCCATATCAAGCCAAGTTTTTAGAGGGGTAGTTCTGGAAGTGTGGGGATGCCTCCATAAACAACAAAGGAAGTGTAGAAACCCTTTTTTGATACAAAATTATAGGTTTAACAACTTTTATTTTGGGTTTAATAATTTATTGTGGTGTCCGTGAGATGCGCCTTCGGAAGGAAGAAAGTAAATGAAGAAAACTTTTATTACGAAAATTTTCTATTTTAATTAATTGATCAAAATCTTCTAACGAAATTTTACAAAATTACCACGTATATGCTTATTGTCACTTGACTTAGTTAAGGAAACGCAAATAAGTTAAGAAAAGGACTACAAGGTCATACATTCTTACCTCAAAATTGCTATAGCAATGGATAGAGTGTTCAAACACCTTATATAAGAAAAAATATTGAGGTGTATGTAGATGATATATATAGCGGTGAAGTGTCTTATCCTTAACCAACATTCCCAATAACGATGAAGTACATGAAATAGATGGAGGTAAGTTTCTGTGATTCATGTTGATGCAAGAGGGATCGAGACAAACTCTCATAAATGTCAGGCTGTGATTGATACGAGGAGCCACAAGAATGTTAAAGAGATCCAATAGCTAATACGAAGGTTAATGACTATCACGTTTCCTCCCAAAGTTACTTGACAAAATCAAGACAATGATAAAATAACTGAAGAAGTATACCAAGTTTTTGTTTAGGATTGCCAGTTCTAGGGCTAGTTCAAGCAAGTCGAGCAAATCTTGACATCCTTGCCCATCCTTTGCAATCTATATTACTAGACCACATCTTGGTCTACAAAACGGCTACCATAGATGCCATCAATGCAACTCTTGTTAAGGAGACTTATATTGAGAAAAAACTCATATACTTCATAAGTAGGAGTCTTCAAGATGCCGAAACAATATAATGGTGGAGAAAGTGTGGCTATCCCTTGTCACCACAATAAGAAGGCTGACACCCTATTTCCAAAGCCATATTGTAGCCATAAAAACCGACTACTCGATATAGAAGATCATGCAAAAATCAAACCTATAAGGAAGGATGTTGTCATGGTCTGTGGAATTCTAAGAATTTAACATTCATTAGTAAAAATTTCTTTTTAACGCGCCCTATACACTTCGGTTTTACAAAAATCGAAGCATATAAAAAAGCGGTGACATTTCTGTAAAAATAGCGAAGTTATATGCCTCGGTTCCTTGGCAACTGATGTAGAAAGGTTTTATTGCCTCGGTTATAAGAGCAATTGAAGCATAATAACCTGTTGAATCCACTGCAAGCCAGACTTTTCATCTGACACCTTTTCTGGAATGGACTTACTGCCTTGGTTCAGAGGGGAACCGAAGCATAAAACCCTACCAAATCCCTCTGCAACCACTAATGTACCCTGACATAATTCAGGGGAAGACCTATTGCCTCGGTTACTTACAAAACCGAGGCAGTATGTCTTGTCCAAGGCCTGACAGTTCTACTAACTCGAACGTTCTAATTTGTTTTGTCAAACCCTATTGACTTGGTTCCTTTAGACCCGCTGTCAAAAGCCCATTATGCTTCGGTTATAGCGCCAACCGAGGCGTATAAGTTGAAAATAATTTCAAATTTACCATTTGCTTTTTTATTTTGATTTTTCTCTTAACGTTTTAGGAATCGGTTCTACTAATAATCGAGGCAATAAGGGGTATATTGCCTCAATTTTTGGGTGAATCGAGGTAGTATGACTTACTTATGACCATAATCGCAAAAATGTTTAACCTACGTTGTTCATTGTCTTCCTCATAGATTTGTTTCCTACTGCTTCCTCTACTATTTGTTGCGGTCTTCTTCTTCTTCGTTGCGCTAGAATCACTCTTCTACTTCCTCGTAGCCCAATGGTGCTTCGTCTTCCTCCATTGGCGCGACATCTTCCTTCATTTGCACGACGTCTTCCTCGCGGCCATTGCCACCACCTCGCGGGCCATTGCCGGCAGCCATCTCACGAGCCATTGCCACCACCTGTGTTTCTCCCCGTTGCCCACCATTCGTTTTTGCCACCACCGTTCATCGTCTTCGCTGCCCGTTTGTGCCGTTACGCTCCCAGGTTCCTCTTCATCATCATCAATGAAGAAGATCCATGCTTATATGTCTGCTTTATTTAATTTTGTAATGGTATATTTTAATGGTAGATTTGTGTTAGTTATTTGGTCTCCAGTATAATATATTTAAAATGCTTATCTAGAAATTGAATTTGGTTTTTAACAAAATAAATTGGCATGTTAGTTATGTAGAAGATGAATTGCTTTTAGAATTTTATCATATTTAACCTTTAGCATATTAGGTCTGGTTATAGGATAACTGAGACTTATTGGTATCTTGATAAATGAAAAAATTTTGCTTGATTTTTCTAGACATAGATGTAGTATTGTGCAACTTTAGAATTGTGTTATTGTTAAAGTAAATTTCGCAATGTGCAACTTTATATATTAAATGTAAATTTTGCCTACAATACTAGTGGAGGATAAACATCTAATTATGTAGTTACTATCTAATTAATGTGTTGTTTGTTTTTTTCAAATAATTACTAGCTTTTCTTCCTTTATATGTCCTTTTTAAGGCCTTGTATTTGGGCCAAGGTTTTCTTTTGGGTTGTTTTTGAGTCAACATGAACCTCATGGGTTGTTTTTGAGTTCAATATATGCTTGTTGGGTGAGAGCAACAAATTAAAGGTGTTTTGGGCTTGCTTGCGGCTTAAAGTAACTTCTAGAATTTGGAGAAGGCTGAGATGCATTTATCTAGTCACATTCAAAGGAGAAGGCTCCTAAAGTATAAAGGCAAGATCAACTTCACATTCCAATAGGAGAAATTTGGTGTTTCGAAACCCAGTATAAGAAAAGCTTAACATTGAGACCATTGTTGATGGAAACCCATCTAGGGAGTTGGATGGAGATCCATCCAGTGAGCTTCAACTTGACCCATTGCTAAAAGATTGGAAGAAGAAGGGTTTCAAAGAACTATACTTTTATGGAGGTTAATTTACTAACTTTTCGACCTTTCTCTTATGCTTTGTTAATATGTACATATGTCTTTTTTAAGGCCTTGTATTTGGGCCATGCTTTTCTTTTGGGTTGTTTTTGAGTCAAGGAAGAAGAAGGCTCCCAAACGTTGCACCTAGTAAAGGAAGATTCAATAAGATTTTAAAGTTCAATATATTTATCTTTGGTTCATGTATTTGAGTTCCTTCTTTGTTAAGTTTTTGAGTCACTCCTTCTCCTATAAAAGGAGTGCTCAACCATTGTAAAAAGAGAACTTGGAAATATATGTTAGAGAATTACCAAAATTGCATCTTCTCTTCTTCTAAATTCACTTAGGATAGTCTTCTATCAAGAATTCTCCTTACCCTTACTTGTTGGTTGTCCTAACCTCATTCAAGAAGCATATAAAGACCACTCTACACGTACCAATTCCTTCATTAATTCATTGCTTCGGCTCATCTTTCTTCATTTCCATGGATACTTCATATAGTTGCTTGAAGAGCTTTCCATCAATTGTAATGGTGAAGCTCGGTGGGACATTCTTGAGCCGTCAATTTGTGTTAGGAAAATAATAGCCAAGGACAATCCAATGAACTCAAAGAGATAACCAATATATCAAATTTAATGAAATAGTCATGTAAGAAAAGTAGTGGTTAAGCAGATAACAATCCAACAATACAATACCTCGGTTCAAGAAAGAACATTCCAGAAAATAAAGAAAGCTCAACGACACTCTAAGACTTTAAGTAGAAGGAAAGATTGTAGCCAAGTGGGGCGAACTATATCCCATTACAAACCCTTTTTGAAACAGAGCCAACAAAGCCAAAAGAACTTAATGAAAAACTAATCAACGAGATCACCTTATAAGACAAATCTCAAAAGGAACTAAGTACGAGGACAAACATTTATTGATAGAATGCCTAAGACAACACAAAGGCAAACATTTGTAAAAAGCTGCTTAAGACTAAACCCACTAGAATAACCTAGTAAAAGCTCGACAATGCTTGCCAACTTAAAGCAAAATACCAAGGGCAATGACAAAGCAATCACTATTTTGTTTTGGATTTTTTATAAACCCTTATCTGTTTTGTTGTTTTTTCATGCTAATAATAATTTCATCTAGAGATGAGCTATGATCACACATTGCAAAACATTGCAAAATGTAACCATAAAGAAAGAAAGCCAAAGCAAAGAAAGTTGAAGGACGAAAATACTTGTAAGAGCAAAGAAGGCACCAACCGCAAGGGAGGTTTCCTTCCTTAGGCTTCTCTTCTGAACGCACAAGGAGAAATATCCACTCCTAGAGCTATCAAAATGGGTAACTTGGCCCGACCCAGCATGGGTTGGTCATTTAGTGATCCAACCTAACCCGACTCACTTATTAGTAAGCCGAAAAAATTCGAACTTGGCCCGACCCACCACGGGTTGGTGGGTTAAACGGGTTGGCTCACTTAATCACAAGGTTTTTTTTAAAAAGAGTACAATTTGATTTTAATTCAAATCTAAATAAATTTCACTCTAAAATGATGTTAAACTCCGAAGATAATTCAAAATAAATAAAAAAATATCATACAATGCAAGTGTAATCCAAAAACAAGCACAAAAGACGAACAAATAATGTCTAATATTGATAATTTTTGTGTCATTTATCCATTTATAAGATTAGACTCTTGAAGGGATAAATTCATAATATTTTTCTCTCTTAAAGCATCTTCTTCTTTATCTCCATCTATAATACAATAAAAAAATGTTAACTAATAATATTGAAACACAAAATAATAAATAATTAAATTAGGTGGGTTGGTGAGCCAATAAAAACTAACCCATATCAAAAAATTACATTTTTTTCAAAGCCTACCTAAGTTGGTAGCACAAGTTAAAGTTTGCTTGGCAGCACATGAGCCTACCTAAGATGGTAGCACCAATTAATGCTTGCTTGAGATGACATCACATACAAATCCTACCTAAGTCGGTAGCACAAGTTAAAGTTTGTCTCGATAACTCATGAGCCTACCTAAGACTATACCACGAGTTAAAGTTTGTCTCATCAGCAAATGAGCATCCCTAAGTCGATAGCACAAGTTAAAGCTTGCTTCAACAATAAATAAAAAGCTTGTTGAAGATGACAACACATGCAAAACAACACAAAATCTACCAAAACGATAATTCAAAACGTTTAAAATGGCACCTATGTCAATAAGCTGACCACAACTCGACGAAAGGTTTAGTTAAAGTCACAATGAGATATTCCAACTGCACATAAAAGCCGACTTCAACTCGACCAGTGGCCCAATTATTGCCGGGATAAAGTTCTTTTTCACCTACATAAGCAAGTTGGTCACAACTCTACCAAAGGGTTGATTGTCATCTTATCAAATTCAATTATTATACATGTCAAACTTTTGATTTTGGAGGACTTGTGTAACCAACCCATAAAAATAAACTTAAATGTGTTATTAAGATAAAAAATTTTACTTTTAATGATATTTTCAATTATATAGTTGTTGTGTCCTAGCATGGATGATGTCATTATTTGTCATTACTTCATATAAGTCTTATACAATAGTCATATATATGCACTCAAAAATCCTATAAAAGATGTATTCCAAGAAGTATGTACTCACTCAAAAATTCATTTATACTATCTTATACACATTCACAAATCTCAAACTCTTTTACTTATAAGAGAGTTTTTTTACAAATGAATCTTTTACAAATGAATCTTTTGCTATCCAAGTCATTATCAAGACCTACATATATAGCACTCTATTAGATTTTCTTTTCACGTGTTTTGTAGATAAAATCAAAACATTTTATATGAACTTTAGAGGCTAAATAATGAAAGAATTAATGTACAAATCACATATGCTTGTTTAAGACACTTTTGCGCATTTGTTGATTTCTCAAACGAATTTTCAAAAGCACGATTTCTGTCTATGGAAGTAAAAAAGAAATTCATTGTGACAGAATGCTTTCGCTTTGTCTTTTATTTAAGAGCATTTTCAAAACTTGCTTATGTTTATGTTTTTTTTGTCGTGCACCTTTTGTTTGGTTGAGGGGCAAACTTTTATCTGTCCAAGCACTATTACTGTACTTAACACACCATAAGGATGCGCAAGTGTTAGAATGTTCTTTGAAAACTGAGACGTCACCTATTGAGTAAGACGATCTTTCATGAGTCTGAATGTAACATTTGAAAGTTTTCTACTAATGTCATACTCATCTTAATCTTTATAATGTTTAATGCTTCTTGAGACTATATCTTGTTTAACGACAAAGTGTCCAAAGACGTTGATGTTATTGAGATTCATCCAAAACATGAAATTGTTACCTTCTATGAACTCAATCAAATTTGAAAGTGAAACTGTGGATCCATATAAAGTTAGAGTCCAGTTAAAATCATGATCATATGTATGTTTTAGACAGTTGTATGAATGCGGTAGACATTTATATGAAGATAGTAAGCCTCAAAGTAGTCATATTTTTTCCTTTCTGTTGAACATCCTCAATATGCAAACATTGACAAATAGATATAAAATTTGAAGCCTACTTCATTTGTTTTTGTCTAAGATAAGTGATAAAGTTTGCGCCAACATTTTCTTCGTAATTATTATAATCAAAATTTAAAAATAGATTTAGAAATCATGATTCGTTACGCAATTAAACGATAATATGTTTAAATAAACACAAAATTTATCTACTTTTTGTAGTTCACTTTTTCTTTTTGTTTGTATTTAAGTGTCTTTTATCGTATAAATTATATTTTTAAAGAGTATATATAAAAATATTACTATTACCATTATTATCGCTGACTAAAATTTAAACATACTGAATGAAGTTTGTGATTAAGTTTTTTTTTCATTAGTTATTGCGTTAATTTCAACTTTTATATCTCAAGCCACAACAAAGTCAGACGCCAATTCTTACATATTTAGAGGTGGAAGGTTGCTAATAAAGTAATAAAAGCTAAGTAATAGGAAAATTCTCTTCCAATATTCTTTTACATGTAAATTTTGATGCTAAAGGACACATTTTTCCCATAGATTTTTTTTGACATTTTTTTTGTTGATTATAATTTATTGAGTATTATAAAAAAAAATTAAATAACATGAATAAGTTTCATAAATTTCTATAACTTTTAATAAACTTTAGTTAGTATTAAGAGAAAATGTATTGTTAAATGTTTGAAGTTAATAAGGCGACATAGTCTTGTTTTGTTTGCAAATGTCAACTTGGAAATTCTGGTAGCTTTCTTGGTGCGGTGACTCATGGGTGTTGTGTCAGAATATGATAACTTCTGCCATTTTCCTTTGAAAATTTTGGATATATAAATTCAGTCACATTCTTATGGTTTCCAACTTGGAGAACTCAACCTGTGAATGAAAGAGCGTTAAAGGAACGTAACCTCCAACATCATCAGTGTCTGTGCCACACGTAAGGTTCCGAGCCAATGTTTAACTCTTGTTTTACTTTCATTAGTGTTAAGTTAAATAACTCTTCACCCACCTCACCTCGGTCTTTGCATGCAAAAGAATGAGTGAAAAAGAACAAATCTTGCAACCTTGATTCATTGATTAACATCAAGTAGGCACAGGATTCTGTTTTTCTCGTGCGTATATCCAAATAGGTGCTCAAATTTTTAAGTGGGTCTCTGCAAGTGATTTCTTTTGTGATCTTTTTTTCTTCTTAATTTCATGTCTTGGAAATTATAAAAAGAACTTATTCTTAAAGTAATTTGCAGTTTGGAATTAGACTTGTGGGTTGCATTGAGATTTGCATGCTGTATAGGTGTGCTGTCATTAGAATTGAACTTTTCTTGTTTGCATGTTGGTGTAAACTGTTAGTTTGGTGACTGGTAAGTGGTAAGATAACTTCTTGGTGCTTTTTTTATTAGGAAGATACTGCATTTGTTGTGTTTTTTCTGATCTTTTAGGCGCTTGCTTGAAAATTAGGAGATCAGTTTTGGTCTTTTCCCACTCTGGTTGTTGATCTGTTAATATTTTTCTTAGGCCATTTGCATCTTAGTTAAGCCACAACTTTTTTCACCTGAAACAACCAAGATTTTGAGTAGAGTGAACTGGGGCAAAAAGTATATTCATCTTTGTTTGGACATTGATAAATCTGTTTCTGAAAGTGAATTCTGATATAATCTTTAATTTGGTTGCCCCTTTTTGGTTTAACAGTACATTATTTTTGTGGTATTATCTGTAGAGGGGCTATGAACATTCTCTTCAACGGAAATAGTTGAAGAATTTCAGCTAAATGGGTCAAGAATTTTTATCCTTGTTTCAGCTGGAAACAAAGAGATTGCTATGGCTTATTGGCATTACCTATGCGGTCATCTTAACTTTTCACTACCTTGAGTTTCCATATGGAACTGTTTTAGTTTCTGTGTTCTCTGCTGACAAGATACCAACGCCAGGAAGTAGTACTTTCAAGTCTTCAGATGTGCCCTCCAAATCCAAATTGGTTAGAAATGTCACACTTTTCAAGCCATCAAACTTTGCTGTTGACCATGCCTTTGAGATTGCCAATAAAACTTTGATCTTTGGGCAAAATGAGACCATTCCAAGAACTAGTTTTGACTTGGAACCAGGACACAAATCAAACAAGTCTTTAGGATTTGATGGTTCTGACCATAGTTCCACTATCGGAAGTATTGTAAGAGCAGACAGAAAATCTGAATCACAGCAGGCAGAAGATTCTCAAACTTGCAGTTTTAACAAAACTATCAGCTTGAATTTCTCTGCAAACCGTTTCCAAGAAGACAACCTTTCATCACCTGAACAAAAATTTGAAAGTCCATTTGCTTCTTCGAGTAATGTGAGCACAGATATTACAACTGCAGTGATATCAAATGATTCCACCATATCTTTATTTCAGAAAGATAACATAACTAAGGTCAGTATGCCTAGTGAGAATAAAGATTATCATACACCAATTCCAGAAGTTACAACAGTATTTGAAATGAAGAAGTTATTACTTCAAAGCCACACTTGGTATCGCTCTATGGTATGTGAGTAAATTATGAAATTTCAGCTTTATTATAATGTGAGTAAAAAATTTTCCTTTTTGATATTACAGTGTTGTTTTATGTTTTTAATTTTCTTTTAGAGACCTAGGTGGTTTTCAGCTGTTGATGAAGAGCTACTGCACGCCAGATCAGAAATTGAAAATGCACCAATTGTAAACAAGGATCCAAATTTTTATGGTCCAATTTATCATAATGTTTCCATGTTCAAGAGGTAGTATTTGATCAATTCCATGTTGAGGATGCTTGGCTTTTATTAAATATTTGACCTTTTGAACAGTCTTGTGAGTGTAAAATTTTCATTTCAGGAGCTATGAACTAATGGAAAAGACTCTAAAAGTGTATGTATACACGGAAGGAGCCAGGCCAATAATGCACTCGCCATTTTTCACTGGACTTTATGCTTCTGAGGGATGGTTTATGAAGCAAATGGAAGCCAATGACAGATTTGTAACGAGAGACCCAAAGAAAGCCCACTTGTTTTACTTACCTTTCAGTTCTCGAATGCTGGAGGAAGCATTGTATGTGCAAGGTTCTCACAGTCATAAGAACCTTATTCAATATCTGCATAACTATGTAGAAATGATTGCAGGAAAGTATACTTTCTGGAACAGAACTGGAGGTGCCGATCATTTTCTCGTTGGTTGCCATGACTGGGTATGCTTCTTCTGATTCAACACTTTTCTGTGTTAATATGTTATGATACAAAATACTAGTCCATTATGCAGGCCCCTGGAGAAACTAAGGTTGAAATGGCTAATTGCATAAGGGCTCTTTGTAATGCTGATGTGAAAGAAGGATTTGTTTTCGGGAAGGATGCGTCTCTTCCGGAAACGTATGTCCGGAATGCTCAAATCCCCACTAAGGATCTTGGAGGAAATTCAGCTTCAAAGAGGACAATTTTGGCCTTTTTTGCAGGGAGCATGCATGGATATGTGAGGCCAATCTTGTTGCAGCACTGGGAAAACAAAGACCCTGACATGAAAATCTTTGGGAGATTGGCAAAGTCAAAGGGCAACAGGAACTACATTCAGTACATGAAGAACAGCAAGTACTGCATTTGTGCCAAAGGCTATGAAGTGAACAGTCCAAGAGTAGTGGAAGCCATTTTCTACGAATGTGTTCCTGTTATAATATCTGACAACTTTGTGCCACCATTTTTCGAGGTTCTGAATTGGGAATCCTTTGCAGTTATTGTTTTGGAGAAGGATATTCCTAATCTGAAGAATATACTCCTTTCTATCCCGGAAAAGGAGTATCTTCGATTGCAGATGAGGATCAGAAAGGTGCAGCATCATTTCCTTTGGCACAAGAACCCTGTCAGGTATGATATATTTCATATGATACTTCATTCTATTTGGTATAACAGAATCTTCTCTGCTCCAACTAACTCTCGATACTAGTCAATTTCTAGAGCAATTTTTCTCTGTACTGAATTTGTTTGTTCATAAATAAGAAAAAAATGTATAGTTTTCCAGTGCTGATTCAAATTTTACTGTTGTCTTCCTCTCAATATATTGGCATGACTATCTTCTAGTTGGGCATTCATTTTCAGTAAT
Organism: Vigna angularis; assembly: GCF_016808095.1. Classification (NCBI taxonomy): domain Eukaryota; kingdom Viridiplantae; phylum Streptophyta; class Magnoliopsida; order Fabales; family Fabaceae; genus Vigna; species Vigna angularis. Next base: position 3,937,883 of record NC_068976.1, on the reverse strand, counting down.
GTTTTTTTTAAAAGAAGGTTAGGTACAATGGTTTATTGGAAACATATGGTATACTAATAGTACTGGACTCAAACAACTATATAAAATTTTTACAAACACATAGATGGTACATATTTGAGATAGCATTAAAGAGAAAACTAATATTTATATAAATACTAGTTTGTGTCACGGGTGTTTTTTTAATAATATTTAATATTTAATAATAAAATTAATTTTATAGAATTGATTGATTTTATATATTAAATTTTGAATTAGTATAATTATAACAATAATTAAAGTAATGAATAATAAAATAATTATAAAAGAATTTTATATCTTAATTTGAATTATTATTAAATACTCCTTTATAATTTTTTGATATAACTTATTATATTAAGTTTGGAATAGATTTGACAAATAAATGATTTTTGTGTGAAAATATCATTATATATTATTTATAAATAAATAATTCAGGATTATTTATGATAAATAATTTATTTTTTCTAATAAATTTAATAGTTAGAAATAATATACAAAATAATGTATAAAAATTATTGTAATAAGTGTTAATTTGAAAATAATATATTTGAATTTACCATTATACAATGATACTTAAATCAATTATGAATAATTCGTTATAAAAAGTTTTCATTTTATTCAATAAATAATTATGGAATTAAATTTTAGATAAGATATAACAAATAAATAAATATATAAATAGAGTAATAATTATACTGGAGTTGCTTTTTGGACTTAAAGAAAAGTAAGTATAATTCTTTCTAAACAATAAATTATATTTACATGGATGGACAATATTTACTGGTTATATCAGGCAATGAATGTGATATATGTTACATATATCTTTGTTTTCAAGGTCATACATTTTTTTTCCATCCAAGATAAGTAAAAGTATTTTTTTTTAATTCTAGTAGGAATAACATATAATTGATATGTGTGAAAATTATATATGAAAAATTGACTTAAGTTATTGTAGATTGTCATGATATCAAAATATAAAGAAATTTTTAAAGAAATTGAAAATTGTCTTTTTTTTAAAATTTTAAAGTCATTAATAATTATACTGGTCAAAAATTAGATTAAAAGTTTAATTATTTATTTTGTTCCTAGTTTCGTTCAAGTGTATGAATTTGATCATACCTTTGAAAAGAGTGTCAAATGTATTCTCACTTCGTAAATTTTGTGTCAATAAAGACCCTTTCGTTAAGTTGAAACAAATAGAATTAAGGGATTGGTGATATGGCAGAAGACAATGTTAACGTGTTATTTTTTAGGTGTATTTGTGCTACGTGTGAGTGAATTAGAGGTTGATGTGAAAAGTAAAGATTTAGGGTTTTTAATTGGGGAAAAATTAAACTTCCTTGAATAAGGGATTTTGTAAACGAGACGAACTTAGGGCATTTGTGAGAGAGAATCGAGAATCGTGATTGCATAGACTTGTTCGTGTACATTGCGAAGACAAAATCAAATGCTTTTGGAGGTTTTCGTTCACAAAATGTTGTTTGGGGATTTGGATACGCATTTGCAGAGTTCGTGTTCATGGAGTATTTCGAAAAGCACCATTTGAAGGTGCGTGTATGTTACCTTTTGTTGTGTTTTTCGTTGTGGTCTCCCCAAAAAGTTTGATTTATGTTTGATTTGTTTTTTTTATTATCCCCCATTATCTGTGCTATTCGTTTGTTTGTGGTGTCCCATTGTCATTGTGATCCTCCATGATGGTGTGTGAAAATATTTGTTTATGTTGTGTTTATGGACCCTAAACAAAGTTCTTTTATTTGCTTATGGTCTGTTAAATGATGTGTTTATGGTTCCTATAGTACTATTTTATTTGTACTGTAGATAACATTTCGGTTACACATAGATTAACTATCAAAATTTCTTGTACTTTATAATCTTAATAAAAACATTGGTTTTATGTTACTTGGGTAAAGTAAATGTAGTCTAACAATTTTAATATTAGTTGAGATGGCCAACTCAGACATTAAAGTCGTCTTTCACCATGGGATAAATTTGAGAATAATGGGACATTCAAATATCACTATGGTCAAACCATTACTTTAAAAATTGACCCAAATCGATGGAGCTATTTTGAAATTTTGTTCATTCTTAAGGAGATGGATTATAGGAATGTAAAGGAGTTGTGGTATTCATTGGGTCATGGTTATTTGTTAAATGATTGTTTGGAACTATTATTTGATGACAAAGGTGCATGTCATCTGGTGAATATTGTCATGTTGAATGGTCAAGCTCACCTTTCTGTTATACACATGGTGTGTGAGCCTTAATATCTTGATATATTGGAATACTTTCCTGAACCTGAAGTTGAGAGACATAGTGGTGAAGCAAAAGTTGAGAGAGAGGGTGGTCAACCCCAAGTTGAGATAAAGGGCGGTCAACCCCAGTTGAGATAGAGGTTGGTGAACCAGAAATTGAGTTAGACCCAGAGGAAGAGGATGATGGTCCTGTTTTGGGAGAGGTGACAATGGTGTTGGTGTGAAGGCAAAGGGGGAGGGAGAGGATGTTGGTGATGTATTGGGGAAGGGTCACATTGATGTTGGTGTGGATGTAGAGGGGCGGGGAGAGGATGATGGTGTTGTTTTGGGGGAGGGAGAGGATGATGGTATGGAGGTAGAGGGAAAGGCAAAGGTTGTTGATGATGTATTGGGGAGGGTGACATTGATGTTAGTGTGGAGCTAGAGGGGGAGGGGGAGGGCGATGGTGTTGTTTTGGGGGAGGGAGAGGATGATGGTGTGGAGGTAGAGGGTGAGGAAAATGAGGTTGGCATGTATGTACCTCTGCTTGTGACACCTTAGTCAATAATATGTCTGAATCTTTTAACAGTGTCATATTAAATGTAAGGGGTAAACCCATCATCACCACTAAATGCCACTTCACTCCTAGGGTTTATAACTAGTTTCTCTTCTTCATAAACACTGGAGAGGAATCTAGGACATTCGAGCCAACTTTGTGTTTGGTGTTTACCAAGAACATCTTCGCGTCTAGGTTTTGAAAGTCATTTGTGCTGCTTTTCTTTATGAGAAGATGCCTCGAGAAGCATCAATTCTAATTTGATTCGCTTGGAGCGTCATCCATCAAATTAAGTTAGGTTTAAAATGCACTTCTTAAATGGTATCAAAGTCATGAATTTGAGTCTATCGTACGTAACAATATTTGTTGTTTGTTAAGGCTATAGTGTCATCCATTATTGAGTCATTATCAAACCACCATTTAATGTATAATCTCACACCTGAAATATATATACCCAATGTATAATCTCACGCCTAACGTAAGTATGTTGGAGATCTCACATGTAAAAATAAAATAATTTTATAAACTTTACTTTTACAAGTCGGAAATTCTAACTTTTAACAATTATCACTCATTCCATTGCTAAAAGTAAATAATGTGTTACTTTCCAATATATATTATTATGATCAATTTAACAACTACTAATTGAAAGAACAAGTTATATGACTTTTTCTATTATAATGTGCTTCTTACTTTTTCTTCTTACTTTTTCTCGCTTAATATGAAACAGTAATTTCACACTTAAATTAATGTTAAAATTTAAAAATAAAAGAGACGGTAATAAGACAAAGAATTACTTAGGAGTAAAAGGTGCATAAAAGTTAATGCAAGTGCAGATGTCACCTGAGTTCCATGTGAATAGAACATGAGATAACATCAGAATCATGCAGAGACCATAATATGCACAGGATATATATATATATATATATATATATATATATATATATTATTGTATCTTATATTTGGTAGTGAGAGACCGTACTTCAAACATTAACGTGGTAGAAGTGTGCCATCTTCCACATGTATGGGCAATGCATGTGACACAATAGCTATGAAGCGGTGAAAGCTGCATGTTTCAGTGACGACTCACTCACTCATTCACTTCCTCATTTTTTACCCATCAATAATTAAATTCAGAGAACCACCCTGCAGCTACTTATTTTTGTCTTTGATGTATACAGTTATAAAATCCATGTAACACCCGAGATATTGAACTGCGTTGCCGTTTACTGTACATAAATGCAAGAGTGTGCAAATATGGGTGTGCCCTAAGTTTCCCTTTCTGTGCCACCAGTTATCATTTTTCTTTTCCTTTGACTAAAACTTGAAAAATCCTTATCTAGTACACAGAGGCCTCAATAATGGTTACCAAAGTTTCAATATTGACAAAAAAGTAAGTATATTAAACAGTAGATACTCCAATCCATATACAATATATTAATAAGAAAAATTCCGAGTCTGGTATTTTAAATACTCAATCTTTTTTACATTGTAAACCTTTTTCTCCCACGTGTTAAAGAGAACATACATACACATTAAGCACAACCAAAATTGAATATAGTAAATTATTTCACATGACATTTAAATCTTCAAGTTCTAAACGACTTTTTAGTACATGATTTTATAGATAGATAATAATACTTTGATAATTTTTTGACAATATTTTAACATAATTTACGTGTCATTATGTGATTGGTCCAAAAATAATCTACAATTAATAATAATAATCATAAACATTAACGTGATCAATCACAGAATAACACATAGATGATGGTAAAATGTTGTCAAAAAATTGTCAAAGTATCATTATTCTATGTTAATAGTTATTGTTTCTAATGTGTTTGTATACATTTTTCAAAAACTACTTATAAAAATTTAATGAATGTGTTTTTTTTTTGTCATTTATTCTAGATATAATAATCACACATAAGAAGTATATTGTTATTTTAGAATTTCAAAGGTTGAAAAAGTTACATTAATATCCAACTCTACCTATGTAATATCGTTATTATTACTCATGTAACTTAAAACCAGTTTAACAAATACGTTATATAAAATGTATTATTTATATTATGTTTCTACAAATTTATTTTAATTTGTATGTAAATGTAAATGAATTCCGACCAGTAAAAAGCTTTTTTTTTTAAATGTTTACAGAAAATATTAATAGAATCTTCATTCTTGGACTTTGTTAATCACCAACCCTTAGTTTCATCTGCCAAAGATATTAGTACATTTAAAGGTTAAATATGTTTTTAGTCCCTTAACTATCAAGGAATTTTAGTTTTAGTTACTCTTTCAAACTTTGGTACACTTTGGTACACTTTGATCCTTATCCTTAAAGAAATTATAATTTTAATTTTTCGTCCTCCAAAACTAACGTCGCCGTTAAAAATAGGTTGAGCTCGCTAACGTCTGACCATGTGTGGTTTGCGTATTTTTCGTTTCCTAGGAGGTCGTCTGCGGTTTCTTCTAGGTCTCCACCGCTGTTCTCTCATCCACAATCGACGAGAATGACGCCTGAAACGCTGCAAGGGGCTCCTTCACAACGAAGAAGGAGCTGTTGGAGAAGAAGTGGAGAAGAAGTGGAGAAGAGATCTAGGACAACAAAGAGTCGTGACGCGCCGAAGACGCTCTGATAGCTTTCGCAGGAAGGGAAGACGACGACAACGAAGCTAATCCTTCAACGACGTCGTTTGGCGACGGAAAGGAGTTAGGGTTTCGAGTGGTTTCATCTTCGAAGGTCGAAATCGAAGGTTTCGAAAACCCTTGTTGCTGTCTTCGTTTATACGCCATGGAATCAATCCACCACGATTGTGTGGATCGAATGAATCAATCACAGAGAAGAAAAACACCGAAACGATTCGCACTGGAAACAAACTGAACTGGCGCCACTGCGAGTGCCACGGACTCGGAGCTACCAGAAACTGCTTCCTCCCCAACTCCCGACAGTGACACCGCCTTGTTCAACTGTGCTCGTCATTTCCCCGAGTTTGAAATGTCAGAAAGTGCTTTCTTGGTACCAGTAACTGATTTTCCAGAAGCTTTGTTGGTGATTCTTTGTTCAGTTTCAAGATTCTTAGACTTCTGCAACTTGGGCGCTTGATTAACAAAGGGTTTGCCAATGTTCAATGAACCATCAAGGGCTTTCTTTCCATCAAATTGGTTGATGAGGTTCCCTGCATTGGATAGATCTCCAAGTGGTTTTCTTCCCCAGCTCTACATTTCCTCTGTCCTGGTAAATCTGCCTTCCCAAAAACAGATTCTGCTCTTGCGCCAGTATCATGAATAAGCCTAATATTCTCCATTAAGATCCTTAAACTAAATCCCAATATTTCGAGTGATGCTTGATGCAAATGCTTAATTGAATGAAACGAGATAAGCCCTCAAATCATACGCTTGACTAAAAGAAATAGAAAACCCCACTCAAGATTTCAAATTTCCCAACCCAAAAACAATCGAAGATTTCAAAATCCAAAAACATAAAACCCTCACATTTTTTTTCTTCTAAACTTACTGGAGAAAAAAAAAATGAAACACGATCTTCTTCTTTCACACTACGGAGAAACAGATAACAAAATCTACCAACATGCACGCAAATAAAGTGAAAATTTCACAACAAAGCGAAAGGAAAACTTACAAATAACTCCTTTCTTTGATTTCTGGATTAATTGCTTCTTTCTAACTACTTCTTTTGGTAACAATTCGCTCTTGATTTCTTTATTTCTACCAAGTACGGTGGTTCTGGTCAACGAGGTGGTTGCGACCGTGGACGGGGACAAAGATGCAAGAAAGGAGACGACGCTCGTGAAAGAAAGAGAAAAGGTGAGAAAGATTCAGTGAGTGTGAGAAAAAAAATTACTTGGCACACACTGTTAGTCACCTTAGCTAAATTTTAACGCCGTTAGTTTTGGAGGACGAAAAATTATGGTTTGTTTAAGGAGAATAATCAAAGTGTACCAAAGTTTGAAAGAGAGACGAAAAACAAAATCGCTTCATACTTTAAGGAGTAAAAACATATTTAACCCTACTTTCAATTTTAGTACAACCCTATTATAAATTTTTTAATTTTTTTATTAATTGATTAATAACCAGTGTGTGAAATTTGTTGAGAAAGTAAAGATCAGGGAGTTATGAAATTGGAATTAAATGCTTTCTTTTCTTGCCCTTCTTAGAACAAGGAATCCAATTCATTAATTCACCAAAATCAATCATAAATGGGAATGACCTTGTCGGGCCGTGAGATGATCATCCATGCTCGAACATGGCCCGTATGTGTCACCATTAACGTCGTTAATCGTTTTCTTATTAAAAATGTGAGGCAAATGGTTAGGTTTCAAGAGGTTTCTTTTGCACATTGTGAAGAAATAATCATGACCCTTATTAAAACATGTACTGTATAGTGAAAAAGTTTAAATTTATGGATCCATCAAGAGACAACAGCTCATTTTAAAGGTGCAATGTCAACTTCTACTCGCTAGTAGGGATACTCAGGAGAACGTACATAGAAAAACCCACCACGAGGAACATTAATGGGTGATCGTACTCATCCAACGACAATAAAATAATACTTTTATTGCAAAAATATAAAATAATACTTTTATTGCAAAATATAAAATAATTTTGAATAAACCAATTAAAAAATAAAAATCTCACTTTTTTATTTGGTATGAGAAGAGTGTAAGTAAATTGAATGGTATATATGTAAAAATTTTCAAAATTAATTTTCCTGTCGTTATTAACGCTATGTCATATTAATTGGGTTTCTTAACTTTCTTCCTTGTCCGAATTTGAATCATTATTCGATAATTGGCACCGTAATTTACATAGATTTTTAATGTGTCAATTCTAAAGATAGGACTCATTGTTCATTTTAGGTACGTGTGACATCGATTTCAGCCCCGTATCATTCTACAAGTGTCAGAAATTAATAAAAAATATAAATAACATCAAAATATAAATGTAAAATTTATATTATATTTCTAATTATCGAGGATTTTTTTTCTTGTTCAAATTCCTTTTAACCAAATCAATTTGATATGATTTCTATATAAATAGAACTAGTAAATAATTGTTTTTCAAGCTAAATTCAAGTGTTTTAAGGTAAGCTTCCACAACTAACACAATATTTATATGCAAATCATCTATGTTGTGTATGAATTTCGTAAATACATTTAATTTATTATATTGTCTCTTTATGTGAAGAATTAACAATTCATCCATTTCTTTTCGTATTTTTGTGTTTTTAGATAAAGATAGAATGGTGTAAATGGAGATTAAATATAATGAAGAGAAATGTTGAAGATGAAAATAAAGATGATCAAAGTAAAAATATTTGAGAAATTGAAAAAATTAAAGTGCAAAAACATAAAGGAGATAGAGTTAATAGGTGAAATGAACACAACATCATATTAACTAACATGATGTTTTTACCTTAAGTCTATGCTAGAAGGGTTCCTGTCCTAGAGAGGGATTGCTTCCATGATTGCCAAAACTGAAGAAATTGTTGTTTAATAGACTTGATTATGAAAAAACTCTAGAAGGAAGATACTTAAATCTGAATACAAAAAAAGTGATATAGAGGAAAAGTAAAACAAAGAATGTAATGGAAATTAGTTAGAAAGAAGATTTGATATTATCCTCGACCATAAAGTTTAATGGTCGGTTGATCATGGGGAGCATGATTAACTCCATTAGCAGGATCATTAAATGGATGATGCATTTGGAGACAAAACTGAAGATGACGTGAGCAGTGTGATCAGAGGATGGTGTTGTTCCATAGGAGGATTTGGTGTGATCTCTAAAGTAGGGCATATTGGACGTGATAACCCAACGTTAGCTAGAGTTGAGGCATCTGGGGCTAGTAGCGTCTCAGGAACCTTTAAAATGTAATGGGGCTACCTCTTTAGCTTTCTTTACAACTTTTCCTTGGATTTCTTCATATGAAATGTCTAAATCTTATAATTTTGCATGAACCCTTTTTGGTAAAAGTGAAGATTAACCACTTCATTTTTTAAAATTCTTATATATTGACACTTGATGCATAAGCATCTAATCTTCCATCAAGAGTATAATATTTATACTTTTGAGCTATCTGAACAAACTCTTCAACTCCTTAGACAAATTGTTCAACTTTTTAATCAAAAGTTTTTTCAAACTTCTCTTTCCATTGTAACAACGGTCATACTTCTATCTAAAGTGGTTGAAAACTTCGCTCACATTCTGTGATAAGTCGAAGGAGAAAACTTTTAGATATAATAACATAAGTCCATGTCACATAAATAATAAATCGATAAACATTTTACCATAAACAAGTTCTATGCATCAACATTAGCTTAGCTCTTCATCTCTATCCCATGCTTTTAATACGGAAAATAAAATAAACTAAAAATTAATTTCTCAATTCGGTAAAGTAATGGGAAATAAATATAAAGTTCGTAAATAAAGAGTAATGAGTGGTGAGGATTGAAGAATGTGTGCTATTTGGAAGATGTGATGTTTTGAGAAGAAAGTGAAAGACAGAAACGGTCGGTCGGCGAAAGGGAAAGAAACGGTGTATACATGGCTTCTCATTCGCTAATATTTATTTCAGGTTGAGTTGACGTTAAAATTAATTGAATTAATGGTATATTAATTTGAGTATTTAATTTATGTTTTTCAAAAACACTAAAATGATCTATGCTATTTTATAGTATAAAGAAGATTTTTCTTTCTTTTTTTTCGATTTTATCTTTTAGTAACCATTTTTGTAAATTTAAATTATCTTTACCTATATATTATATTTATATACAAGATGATTTGTTTTATTATATATATATATATATATATATATATATATATATATATATATATATATATATATATATTGTGAAACCCTAAATATTTAGCAATAATAATTCGATGTTAAATCAAATTAATGCACACTATAATCAATACTTATCTCATTAAAACCCACTTCTATTTCTGCTAAATCCTTCTGCTGGGCACTGAAACCAAACCTTTCATCATTCTCTGAAAACACGCACCACGTCATACACTCAGTGCATTAAAAACGCACCAAGCGCTGCATGCACGCATGCCACTTGTCACGCTGGAAGTTTCGGACGTCAGAGTGGAGGTGCAGGTGTCCGAAAGTGAGACGCTCGTTCGTCTGGAATTGGAAGGAACAAAAGTGATTTTCGAAAACCCTTCCGCTCACCTGCATCACTCATCTTCTTTCTCAGAAATCAAACCTTTCATCTTCTCCGACTTCTCTCTAGGAACCTTCATCTTCTCTCTACCATTACTCACTTCTTTCAACTCCAATCAACTTTCTGAAACCGTAAAAACGTTCACGGGCCAGTAAGCTCCATTTTGATCCGAACATCTTTTGATCCTGTAACCGGTAAGTTTCCCAGCCTTACCCTAGTTCTGGAGTTACTATGAACGTTGTTTCAGTTGCATGCAAGGATAAAATCTGAGTTTCTGAGTTTTCTTTGGTTAGACTTAGTTAAGGAGCGTAAGGAAGAGCTTAGCGGGTAGAAAGTCATAGTTGGGCAGATTCAAGTTACACTGTTAAACGTTCACTGCTATCCAGGTAAGGGAAGCTTATATGTTTAATTTATACTGTATGTTTATATGATCTGATGTGCATGTATGAAATGTATGATGTTTGAGCTGTATGGACGACCACTGTTATGGAAAATGATTTCTGATCTTTGCTTGATCTGCATGTTGGTTTGATACGTATGAAAAATGGATCTTATGGTGTATGAAGTAAATCTGTATGTTGATGTTGAATACGAAGTTACTGGAATGAATGTTATAAAGTTTATAAATTGAAAATTTATATGAATTATATGGTATAAGTTTAAATGTTGAAATCTGGAAATCTGTTAAGGTTGAAAAACCTGAAACTTAAATCAATTCCTATGATCAATGACGCTCGTCACTGTACGGTCTTAAACCGTTCGGTTTCCTTACAATAACCTAGAATGGAATTCTTTCATTTGGAAAGAACTCTGCCCGAGAACGAGCGTCCCATTTGGATGTCTGAGCGTTCGGTTTTGCTCAGCAGTATTTAAATATTTAAAACTTTATGAATATGTAACGTTCGGTCTTAGACCGAACGTTCGTCCTTAAACAGCGTTCGGCCTTATGTCGAACGTCCGTACTAAATAGCGCTCGGTCTCATACCGAAGCGTTCGTCTTAATTTGCGCTCGGTCTTATACCGAAGCGTTCGTTCTAAATAGCGCTCGGTCTCATACCGAAGCGTTCGTCCTAAAGAGCGCTCGGTCTTGTATCGAACGTTCGTCACGAATTACCTTCGGTCATCTATTTAGCGTTCGCTTTAATGAAGTGTTCGGTCTTAAACCGAACGCTCGTCCTTATTCTTAATTCCTTAACGAACGTAAATAGCGTTCGTCTTTGATAGCGTTCGGCCTTATGTCGAGCGTTCGTCTTTGATAGCGTTCGGCCTTATGTCGAGCGTTCGTCTTTGATAGCGTTCGGCCTTATGTCGAGCGTTCGTCCTTAATAGCGTTCGGCCTCATGTCGAACGTTCGTTAGTATTCTCAATTTCTTCTTGAGCATTCTTCTTATATTGAATCTGGTCCAAGGTATTTATTTTGAAATCTTCTAAGTACCAATACACTTCAAATTGAGTCAGTGCGATTGACTGGCCAAACAGAGAGTCACGTCTGTACATCCAGTATTATATTTGAACGTTCGTCCTACTTCTTCAAAGGACTGAACGTTCGTTCTTTTGTACTCTTAAAGTTAAAGATGAGATTGATTATGAATTATGACAAATTACAGTGCGAACGTTATATCAAGTGATTTTATGATTATGGAATTTGAACGAGCGTTTCAAGGAGGAACGTCTCATATATGTTGAATATTGGATTGGTAAAGTATGACTGTGGACATGCTAATGCTGGCTTGGTCCATCCTGATATTCCGTGACACTCATCTTCACGTAGAGGAGAGTAGTTCATGTGTGGGAATGGCAGGAGGTCCTTAGTCCATAAGTTAACATGGGCGACGTAAGAACGGACTAACCTCGAGTGGCAGCTGATTAGGTATATCCCGGCTACTACACCACTCGGGTGCAAGGACGCCTGTAGCTACACGGTTCATACAGTCCGGACGGTCTGTCTTATATACGTATTTCTATGATTATTATTTGATAAGTTACATGTTGTATGTGTGAATCGAAATGTAAATGTATATGTTAATTGTATAAATTAAATATTATAAGCCTACCCTTGCATTTCCATTGTGTTGTCCACTGTCCATGTACGTTCGTCTTGTCTTGCAATGATCATCCGTGTAGATGTGAGCAGATGGTGGTGCATCTCTTGAAGAAATGCTGGAAGAAGAAAATTTGGATGATGCAAGTCTGGTTGAGGTGGAAGTCAAGGCCGAGCCTTAAAGCGCTCGTAGACGTTAGGGTGTATTTGTTAGCTCGTTTTGGACGTTCGGTTAATCCTTTTGTAAAACCGTTCGTTCTGTTTTAATTCCCTGTACTTTGTTACGCTCGTTATTTTTGTACTGCAGCCGTTCGGCTTTGAACCCTTGAATTCTGTTTAATGCCAAAGACTGTTTATGTTACTGTTAATTGTAATTAATCCTAATTTATGGTAATTACGGTATTTTGGGATGTTACATTAGTGGTATCAGAGCAGTTTTGTTCTCTTCAGGACACTGTAGGGTTATGAGTGCATTGTGTTTGTGCTGTGTGATTATTGTATGTTTAATGAGTTATTATTGTTTTAACTCTTGGACATAACTAACGCTCGTTTTTCTCTGTATCCAGAGAACAAATGGCACCTAGATTGCCTCCCCCTCCTCAACCGAATGAACCTGATGCTTCCAACAACTCTAGGTTGTTGGAGAACGTCATTGAGAGACTCCAACAACAAAATACCACCCTCATGGAACAAAACGCCACTCTGATGCAGCAAAACCAAGCTGCTATGCAGAGTCTGGAGGCCTCTCGTGCAAATTCTGAAACCACGCAGAGGCAGTTGATGGAGATACTTGCAGCAACTAGAGGTGCGTCTGGAGCATCCTCTTCAAACGCTGCTCAACCAAATGCTGAATGGAGTTTGGAGAGTTTTCTCCAGCATCATCCGTCCAAATTCAATGGTAAGGGTCTCCCTGATGAGGCGGACCAGTGGCTAAGGGACATGGAGAAGATTTTCAATGCCAAGAGATGTCCGGACGAGAACTGCTTGGCGTACACTGAATACTTGCTGTCTGGAGAAGCGAGCCACTGGTCGGCGAGCGCAAGGGCTATTCTGGCCGACGCTCGACAACCGATCACTTGGGAAGTGTTCAGAAACAAATTTTATGAAGAATACTTCCCTGACAGCGTCCGTTTTGCAAAGGAAGTCGAATTTCTGCAGCTCGTCCAAGGCAGTATGTCAGTTTCAGAATACACCAACAAATTCAAACACCTTGTGCGATTCAATACTATGGCCACCAGTGGAGAGTGGCAATGTAGGAAGTTTGAGAACGGTTTAAGGAGTGACTTGAAAGTTATGATTTCAAGCTTGTGCATAAGGACGTTTCCTGCCATGGTTGAGAGGGCCAAGGTGCTGGAAAAGAACATGGCGGAAGCTGAACGACACAAGAAGCAACAACAGGTTGTAAGGGGACCAATCGTAGCAAGGAGTAATACCAATCAGAGGAGATCCCCTTACGCTCGTCCAAATCAGCTCTCGAACACAAGCGGGTCACAAGCATTAGTCCCTGCCGGACAATTTGGGCAGCAAAGTACTGTCACTTGTTTTCAATGTGGAGGGCCACACTACCGTTCATCATGCCCTCAGTTGGCGGGAGGAAAACATTGCACTCGTTGCGGAAGAAGTGGACATGTGGTGAATGAGTGCAACTTTGGTGGGCGAGCAGTGATGAGGCCACCAAACGCTGGCCGAAATCAGCCTAGAGGAGGACGAGCTCAAGCAGCTGGACGCGTGTATGCTATTACTGGTGCAGAGGCAGCCAGCTCAGGTACACTCATCATCAGTACATGTTTAGTGTATGGTAGATCTTGTTGCGTACTGTTTGATTCGGGAGCAACACATTCCTTCATCTCGAAGGCGTGCGTTGGCAAACTGGGATTAAAGTTGAGTGAAATGCAGTTTGATCTGGTGGTGTCAACCCCAACGGCTGGAGAAATCAGGACGTCCACTATGTGCGTCCGGTGTCCTATAGAAGTGGAAGGCCGTAAGTATAAAGTTAATCTCATCTGCCTACCTCTTCAAGGTTTGGAGGTGATACTAGGAATGGATTGGTTGGCTACCAATCACATCCTCATAGATTGTGGGAAGAAAGAGTTGGTGTTTCCGAATGAAGAGAGTGAAGAATTGAATGTAACGCTTGGTCAGTTAAAGGAGGATATAATGGAAGGTGCGAGCTGCTTCTTGGTCATGACGCATGAAAGTCAAGAGCTTGGAGAATTGAGGCGTGAACGAACGTCCGTTATTGGCAGTAAAGAGCGAACGTCCATTTTGGAGGAGTTTCAGGACGTTTTTCCAGAAGAAATACCAGGGTTGCCTCCTGTTCGTGAAGTTGAATTCACCATTGATTTGGTGACCACTGCAGCCCCTATATCTGTTCAACCATACCGTATGGCGCCTGCAGAGTTGGTTGAACTCAAGAAGCAGATTGAAGAACTTATGGATAAACAATTCATAAGGCCGAGCGTGTCACCATGGGGAGCGCCTGTGCTCTTGGTGAAAAAGAAGGATGGCAGCTCTCGTTTGTGCATAGATTACAGACAATTGAACAAGCTGACCATCAAGAACAAATACCCGTTGCCAAGGATTGATGACTTGTTGGATCAATTGCATGGGGCAACGGTGTTCTCTAAGATAGACTTACGTTCGGGATATCACCAAATCAGGGTGAAGGAGGACGACGTCCAGAAGACTGCTTTCAGGTCGCGTTATGGACACTACGAGTATGTAGTGATGCCATTTGGAGTAACGAACGCTCCTGCAGTGTTCATGGATTATATGAACCGCATCTTCCGGCCATACCTGGACAAGTTCGTGGTCGTTTTTATAGATGATATTCTCATCTACTCTAAGACACAAGCTGAACATGAAGAACACTTGAGGGCAGTGCTGAGCGTGTTGAGGGAAAAAGAGTTGTATGCAAAGCTGTCCAAGTGTGAATTTTGGATGAAGGAGGTACAGTTTTTGGGCCATGTGGTCTCGGCTGAAGGTATTTCCGTGGATCCATCTAAGGTGAGAGCAGTGCTGGATTGGAAAAGCCCGCGTTCGGTTACGGAAGTGAGGAGTTTTGTTGGACTTGCGGGCTACTATAGACGCTTCATAGAGGGATTCGCCAAGATAGTGGCTCCGCTTACCCAATTGACTAGAAAGGATCAGCCGTTCGCTTGGACTGACTTGTGCGAGGAACATTTCCAGGAGTTGAAAGTGAAGTTGACGAGCGCTCCTGTATTAGTCATTCCGGACACGTCCAAGCCCTTTGAAGTCTACTGTGACGCGTCTCATCAAGGGTTGGGCTGTGTGCTTATGCAAGACAGACGAGCAGTAGCATACGCGTCTCGTCAGTTGAAGGTTCATGAACGCAACTATCCAACGCATGACTTGGAATTGGCAGCGGTCGTTTTTGCACTGAAGATTTGGAGGCATTATCTATACGGATCAACATTTCAAGTCTTCAGTGACCACAAGAGCCTCAAGTATTTATTTGATCAGAAGGAGTTGAACATGAGGCAGAGACGTTGGTTAGAGTTCTTAAAAGACTATGAGTTTGAGTTGCTCTATCATCCTGGGAAGGCCAATGTAGTGGCGGACGCTCTAAGCAGGAAGTCAGTGCATGTCTCGTTATTGATGGTGAAGGAGCTGCGCTTAGTGGAGAGTTTCAGGGATCTAAGGTTGCAGTTTGAGTTAGAACCGAACAGCATCAAGTGCATTAACCTTAGAATATCAAGCATTGTATTTGACCGAATCTGGATGAAACAACGAGAGGATGAAGAGCTAGTGAAGATTTTAAGCGCGCTCGGTACGGATCAGGCCAAGCATTTCAACGCTGGAACGGACGGCATGTTACGTTACATGGGTCGGACGTGCATTCCTAATGATGGCGAGCTGAAGAGGATTATCTTGGAGGAAGGACATCATAGTCGTCTTAGCATACACCCTGGCATGACTAAGATGTATCAAGATCTCCGGAAATCTTTTTGGTGGCCTGGAATGAAGAGTGACATCGCTCGTTTTGTGGCATCTTGCTTGACCTGTCAACGTGCAAAGGCTGAACACCAAAGACCAGGTGGATTACTTCAACCATTGGAGATTCCAGAGTGGAAGTGGGACAGCATTTCCATGGACTTCGTGACTCATCTACCACGAACGGTTAGGAATCATGACTCAATCTGGGTAATCGTGGATAGACTAACGAAGAGCGCCCACTTCCTGCCCGTGAACTTGAAGATGTCAATGACAAATTTGGCTAAGTTATATATCAAGGAGATCGTTCGTCTTCATGGAGTGCCTTCAAGCATCATTTCTGACCGAGACACGAGATTCACATCTCGGTTTTGGCAATCATTACAAGGCGAATTGGGGAGCAAGCTGCAGATGTGTTCAGCATATCATCCGCAAACGGACGGCCAATCCGAACGTACCATCCAGACGCTAGAAGATTTATTGAGGACGTGCGTCCTAGACCACTTAGGCGCATGGGATGAGGTCTTGCCACTGGTGGAGTTCGCGTACAACAATAGTTTCCAGTCTAGCATTGGAATGGCGCCGTTTGAAGCTCTCTATGGGAGGAAATGCCGAACCCCACTTTGCTGGTTCCAAGAGGGAGAGAGCGTGCTGACTGGACCTGAACTCATCCAGCAAACAACCGAGAAGGTTAAGTTGATCCAAGATAGATTAAGGACGTCCTTGAACAGGCAGAAATCCTATGCGGATAGAAGAAGAAGACCATTGGAGTTTGCTGCAGGAGACCATGTGTTCTTGAGACTCAATCCGATCACTAGAGTAGGCAGAGTCGTTCGTCCAAAGAAGTTGTCTCCCAAGTTCATAGGGCCGTATCAGATTTTGAAGAAGATTGGACCAGTGGCCTACGAACTTGCCTTGCCTCCCCAGCTATCAAACCTTCATCCTGTCTTCCACGTCTCACAACTCAGAAAGTATTTAGCCAATCCCTCTAATGTCTTAGAACTTGAAGACATTCAACTGCGTCCAGACCGAACGTTGGAGTTACAACCAGTCCGCATTGAAGACGTTCGCACCAAGCTACACAAAGGAAAAGACGTTCGTTTAGTGAAAGTTGTGTGGGACGCTAAAACTGAAGATTCAACGTGGGAGGTGGAGAGTGCAATGAAGGATATGTATCCGCAATTGTTTACATGTAATTTCTGAATTTTCGAGGACGAAAATTTTTGTAGTTAGAGAGAATGTGAAACCCTAAATATTTAGCAATAATAATTCGATGTTAAATCAAATTAATGCACACTATAATCAATACTTATCTCATTAAAACCCACTTCTATTTCTGCTAAATCCTTCTGCTGGGCACTGAAACCAAACCTTTCATCATTCTCTGAAAACACGCACCACGTCATACACTCAGTGCATTAAAAACGCACCAAGCGCTGCATGCACGCATGCCACTTGTCACGCTGGAAGTTTCGGACGTCAGAGTGGAGGTGCAGGTGTCCGAAAGTGAGACGCTCGTTCGTCTGGAATTGGAAGGAACAAAAGTGATTTTCGAAAACCCTTCCGCTCACCTGCATCACTCATCTTCTTTCTCAGAAATCAAACCTTTCATCTTCTCCGACTTCTCTCTAGGAACCTTCATCTTCTCTCTACCATTACTCACTTCTTTCAACTCCAATCAACTTTCTGAAACCGTAAAAACGTTCACGGGCCAGTAAGCTCCATTTTGATCCGAACATCTTTTGATCCTGTAACCGGTAAGTTTCCCAGCCTTACCCTAGTTCTGGAGTTACTATGAACGTTGTTTCAGTTGCATGCAAGGATAAAATCTGAGTTTCTGAGTTTTCTTTGGTTAGACTTAGTTAAGGAGCGTAAGGAAGAGCTTAGCGGGTAGAAAGTCATAGTTGGGCAGATTCAAGTTACACTGTTAAACGTTCACTGCTATCCAGGTAAGGGAAGCTTATATGTTTAATTTATACTGTATGTTTATATGATCTGATGTGCATGTATGAAATGTATGATGTTTGAGCTGTATGGACGACCACTGTTATGGAAAATGATTTCTGATCTTTGCTTGATCTGCATGTTGGTTTGATACGTATGAAAAATGGATCTTATGGTGTATGAAGTAAATCTGTATGTTGATGTTGAATACGAAGTTACTGGAATGAATGTTATAAAGTTTATAAATTGAAAATTTATATGAATTATATGGTATAAGTTTAAATGTTGAAATCTGGAAATCTGTTAAGGTTGAAAAACCTGAAACTTAAATCAATTCCTATGATCAATGACGCTCGTCACTGTACGGTCTTAAACCGTTCGGTTTCCTTACAATAACCTAGAATGGAATTCTTTCATTTGGAAAGAACTCTGCCCGAGAACGAGCGTCCCATTTGGATGTCTGAGCGTTCGGTTTTGCTCAGCAGTATTTAAATATTTAAAACTTTATGAATATGTAACGTTCGGTCTTAGACCGAACGTTCGTCCTTAAACAGCGTTCGGCCTTATGTCGAACGTCCGTACTAAATAGCGCTCGGTCTCATACCGAAGCGTTCGTCTTAATTTGCGCTCGGTCTTATACCGAAGCGTTCGTTCTAAATAGCGCTCGGTCTCATACCGAAGCGTTCGTCCTAAAGAGCGCTCGGTCTTGTATCGAACGTTCGTCACGAATTACCTTCGGTCATCTATTTAGCGTTCGCTTTAATGAAGTGTTCGGTCTTAAACCGAACGCTCGTCCTTATTCTTAATTCCTTAACGAACGTAAATAGCGTTCGTCTTTGATAGCGTTCGGCCTTATGTCGAGCGTTCGTCTTTGATAGCGTTCGGCCTTATGTCGAGCGTTCGTCTTTGATAGCGTTCGGCCTTATGTCGAGCGTTCGTCCTTAATAGCGTTCGGCCTCATGTCGAACGTTCGTTAGTATTCTCAATTTCTTCTTGAGCATTCTTCTTATATTGAATCTGGTCCAAGGTATTTATTTTGAAATCTTCTAAGTACCAATACACTTCAAATTGAGTCAGTGCGATTGACTGGCCAAACAGAGAGTCACGTCTGTACATCCAGTATTATATTTGAACGTTCGTCCTACTTCTTCAAAGGACTGAACGTTCGTTCTTTTGTACTCTTAAAGTTAAAGATGAGATTGATTATGAATTATGACAAATTACAGTGCGAACGTTATATCAAGTGATTTTATGATTATGGAATTTGAACGAGCGTTTCAAGGAGGAACGTCTCATATATGTTGAATATTGGATTGGTAAAGTATGACTGTGGACATGCTAATGCTGGCTTGGTCCATCCTGATATTCCGTGACACTCATCTTCACGTAGAGGAGAGTAGTTCATGTGTGGGAATGGCAGGAGGTCCTTAGTCCATAAGTTAACATGGGCGACGTAAGAACGGACTAACCTCGAGTGGCAGCTGATTAGGTATATCCCGGCTACTACACCACTCGGGTGCAAGGACGCCTGTAGCTACACGGTTCATACAGTCCGGACGGTCTGTCTTATATACGTATTTCTATGATTATTATTTGATAAGTTACATGTTGTATGTGTGAATCGAAATGTAAATGTATATGTTAATTGTATAAATTAAATATTATAAGCTTACCCTTGCATTTCCATTGTGTTGTCCACTGTCCATGTACGTTCGTCTTGTCTTGCAATGATCATCCGTGTGGATGTGAGCAGATGGTGGTGCATCTCTTGAAGAAATGCTGGAAGAAGAAAATTTGGATGATGCAAGTCTGGTTGAGGTGGAAGTCAAGGCCGAGCCTTAAAGCGCTCGTAGACGTTAGGGTGTATTTGTTAGCTCGTTTTGGACGTTCGGTTAATCCTTTTGTAAAACCGTTCGTTCTGTTTTAATTCCCTGTACTTTGTTACGCTCGTTATTTTTGTACTGCAGCCGTTCGGCTTTGAACCCTTGAATTCTGTTTAATGCCAAAGACTGTTTATGTTACTGTTAATTGTAATTAATCCTGATTTATAGTAATTACGGTATTTTGGGATGTTACATATATATATATATATATATATATATATATATATATATATATATATATATATATATTTTAAGTTTATCTGTTTAAGTAACTGTTATTCTAAATTAAAATAATTATATTATTATTTTTGCTTTATAAATAATCATTAATTTAAATTTTATTATTTTATTAATTAAAATAACTATTTAACTATTTTATCTTTTTAACTACTAATTTTTTCAATTTCAATAATTATTTATATTAAAAAATGACACAATGTTTTTAATAGTAATTTTTATTAAAAACTATTTCTTAGTGTAATAGATTTTTACTTAAATGATAATTATTGGCGCTCCTGGTTTCAATGCTTATGTGAGGAAAACAATTAAGATGACATAAGGTAGAATTGCAAGGAACACACTAATGTCAATTCGAACAGGATTTAAGGATTGACACTGACAGTTTGGATTGGAGGAAAGTGCAGATTGGCTAACTCCTTCGGTCCATGACTAAAAAGCTTGAAACAGTGACTTAATAGAGAGAACAACTTTGTGCACCTACAGGAAAAAGTCTTAGCAATTAAATCGGGAGTTAAGGTCCAGAATGATATCTGACCAAAACAAAAACGCATAACCAAGTGTATTACTTTATCTTACTAGTTTATGGTGCAAACCCTTGGCTTTATATTTAAATACCACTGAAACAAGACAACATAAAAAAAACGTGTAGCATTTCGGTGCTGGCAAAGGGAGAAGAAATCAACACATGTGACTCAGCCAATGATTTAAGCACAACTCAAGTATCAACAGGAAAAAGAATTTTGCAAATTTGTTATAAGATGAAACAGGAATCCTGAATTCGAGGTCACGTACCTCCTAAGAAAATTAAGAGAAGAGAATGAAATATATTTTTCTGTCCTTTCCAAAGCACAGTACAACAATTAAAATAGTTACTCCCAAAATTCCTCTAGGACAAGTGGCACACAAGCCAAATAACACAATAACAAAAACCATAACTAACTTCTTGTAGAACATCCGGCACCAACAGAAACAATTAAAATGAGATATATTAGTGATGAATGAAATCAGACCACCCAGCTGGTCTTTTCACCAATTTTTTGGGTCTAGCACCCTCATCCAAAGGACCTTGCATAACAATACCATCCCCTTCGACAAGGACCTTGTCCTCAAGGTCATACAATAATTTGAGTTCCTGCCATTTTTCCCACCACGTGTCATCTGGAGACAACCTGTTCCACTGAACCAAGGCAAAACGAGTGGGAACACCATCCACAAGAGTTGTCTTAAAATCCAAAACAGCCAATGGAGTGACAAGAGGGCTGTTCTCCACAGACTCAGGAGGAAGATGATCAATACTTGGAGGAACGGGTCCTTCATGACGCTTCAACATAGAATAGTGAAATACATTGTGTATCTTGGACTGTGGCAGAAGCTCAATCTTATATGCGACTGGTCCAATACGTTCAAGCACTTTATAAGGGCCATAGAAGCGCTCGGCTAGTTTATGATACCTGTGTCCAGAAACTGAAACTTGTCTGTATGACTGAAGTTTCAAATACACCTGATACGGGCGTCGCGACCCGTCAAATTTGATTACACGAAAATATGCAGTATAACTAGGAAGTGACTCCTAGGTCGTCTCTCAAGGACCAATTTTGAGTTGGTTCAGTCTCAGATTTTTTTACACGAAGGGGGGGTTTTGTGATTGTGTTTGTTGTGGTAAAATTAAAGTTGACTAGAAATTAAATAACACAAAATTAAAAACACTGAAATAAATTTTAAAGACTGTAAAAACTGAACGGTAAAAGATGGTAAAAATGGAACAGTAAATATTCAGAAACGGTAGAATTGAACGGTGTAGAAAACAATAAACGATAAAATAAAAGAGACGGTAAAATTAAAAGCACTGAAAATGAATGAACACTTGAAAATAAAATTCTTGAATAGGTAAAAATTCAACGAGCAAAACAAACTTATACTGCTTGAGAAATAAGAACTACATTTTTGCACTGTTTGAAATGGAAACTGAGAACCCCTGGAAGAGAGGAACCGAGAGTGTTTCTTACACTACTCCTAAACTACTCTAAAATCTAATCAAATCTTCTACTTTGCTTCTCTGCTGCTGCTCCAATTTATAGCCAAAGCTCAGAATTTTGTTGCTGCTGCTGCCTCCCGTGACTTCCCTTAATTTCAGGATTTTGTTTTTGTCTTTAGTTGACAATTGGCAGCCCCTGAATTCTTAACCAAACATTCACTAATCCCTTGGATGTATGAAAATAGGTGGGACCCTCTCCAAATTGCTTGTCCGTTTGTAGCTGTGTTTGCTGGATGCTTTCTCTGTTGTAACACTTCAGTTCCTCCTGCTATCCTTTCACCTCAATTCCAAAGAAATCGTGAACTCCTCTCCTTCTTGTCCGTAGCCTCCTCATCTCCCAAGCTGCTGGGTTTGTTTTCTGCTTCCTTAATCCAAGGGGATGTTGCCAAATTCCTTGAAAGGTGGTGCCCACACTCTCTGTAGCTTCCTCTGTGCAAGCTGGACCTTGAAGCTTCTCATTCTCTTTGCTGCATGGATGAATGCTTTCCCCTTCTTCCTTCCAGCTTGTGTGCTTTTTCTCTTTGGACCGTGCTTCTTCAAGGTGCTGCACCGTGAGCACCATTCCAGCTTCTTTGCTCACGGTTGTTCCTCTTTTGCTCCATTAATCATCATGCTGCATCTTCATTCCATCTCAGCTGGACCATGTGAATACTTGAACTTGGATGTGGCTGCTGGATGCCTCTCCAACAATACCGTGACAGCACCTTCTGGTGTTGGTCTCTCATGCTGCACTTTCAGCTGCTGGAATTTTAAGATCATTGCTTCTTCACGTGGACTGTGAGTGCCTCCCAAGCTCTGGATGTTGCAGGCTGTGCTGCTGTCCAAACACTTCTCCTCTTGGTGGCTTCTCTTTGCTTTCTCGGTTGCTGGTGGTGATGAAGCCTTGCAGGATGATGATGGACCGTGAGTGAAGATGGTGGGCGTGTGCTGGTGCAGCTGCTCCGTTCTCTTCTCTCCCGTGTGCTCCTCTCCTTGGCCTTGCTGCAGGTGGCTACTCCAGCTTCAAGCTGCTGGACCGTGAAGCCTCTTCTGCTGGACGGTTCTCCTTCTTCCAAGGCCTTGTGTTCGACGTCTTCTTCTTCAAGTGCTGCGTGAGCTGCTGCCATGGCCGTGTCTCTCTTCACCTTGCAGCTTCCAAGCTTCTCATGGGTGTGTTGCTTCTTTCCCTCAACGTGATGGCTTTGCTGGAATGAATGGGTACATGTGCTTTTGTTATCAATTGAAGACTCAAAACCGTGTAGTGGAAAAACATGGGAATTAAAATCTGCACATGTAGTCAAAGTGGGCCGTCCACTTCCCTCTTCCTTCTTTATGTGAGTTGCAGCCAAAATGTATAGAAAGTGGTGAAGTGCCCCCTTGTTTCAGCAAGCTTCAGGTTAATTATTGGATGTGCAATATGGAAAGCAACGTGGTCTCCTCTCTTTACTCTTACTTCAAATAAAATTCAGAACTTCTTGGTGCTCCTTAGCCATTAACTAAATGCCAAAATAACCTTGAATAGGGAATAAAACGTGAGTGGTGGCTTTTTTTCTTCAATTAATGGCCAAGAAGCCACTTAAAAATCACGTTCAGCCAAGAAAAAGTGTGCTTCCATTATTCTTTCCAAAACCGTGAGTGATGTGTTGTTTCTTTCTCCAATTTTTCAAGCTAGCGGGGCCATGAAACCACTTCCCTTAATAAATTCCATGAACTTACGTGAACTTTCATTTGGTGGCCCTTCTTCATTCCAAATTCTTGCCAATTGCAAAATTCTTCATTTGGGAACAAGGAGTTGTCGTAGCCTTTTCTTAAAGAATGTGGTTTCCTCCAAAATAAAATTGTTATCTTCCAAAAGAATTATAAAACCGTGAGTTTGCAATGTAGTGGTCTCCTCTTTTATTTCATGTGCTTTTCAACATGGTTTGGCCGTGTGATGCTCCTAATTAATTTCTTCCACAAAATTTAATCCCCAATAATTTTCCTGCAATCATTAATGAAAATAATAAGCTCAGATAATTCAAATTAATTAAAATAAGAATTTCTGATCAAATTACGCATAATTAACGAAAACGGAATAATATCAGACATTTAAGCACAATTTCCCGATTAATTTTAGCACAATAAACTAAGTGAAGTGAAGAAAATAATGATTC
This sequence comes from Vigna angularis, assembly GCF_016808095.1. Classification (NCBI taxonomy): domain Eukaryota; kingdom Viridiplantae; phylum Streptophyta; class Magnoliopsida; order Fabales; family Fabaceae; genus Vigna; species Vigna angularis. The sequence continues at coordinate 3,913,659 of NC_068976.1, read as the reverse complement.
ATCAACACCCATGTCCCAACCTCAAATTTCAAATCCCTACGCTTCGAATCTGCAAGCTTCTTCATTCTGATTTGTGCCTTCAACAAATTGGCTTTGAGGAGTGAAAAAATCTCCTCACGGGATGTAAGCCTCTGATAGACTGTCGTTGAAGCTATCAAATTAATAGTACTTTTCAAGGCAACTTTAGTATTTCCAAGTAGTATTCAAGAAAGTAGATAGGGTTAAAGTAACCTTGAGTCGTCTCCCAACGAATACAGAATTGCCTTTTAATATTTGAATCTTATGAATGCAATGCAATGTTCAAGAATAAAAATGATGTTTGGAGAAGGTTTAAAGAACAAATAAGAAACTTAAAAACGATTATAATGAAATAGGCTAATTCCACTGCTTTTCCAAGATAGATTCATCATCGGTTATTCACAGATAATTATTCAAATGATTATTATTTAAGTTTCAAATTAATTAAGTACATTCTTAATTAATTTGAGAGCGATTATGCACTTAATCAAAGTAAATTCTCAATCAAATGCAAAACCTCTTTAGATTATTCACAATGAATTCAACCAAAGTACATTCTCAATCAAATCCTATTGTGTTTAATCATGTCTATTGTTAAATCGCCTAACCAAATTAAAAACTAATCAATCAAAGTAAATTCTCAATTGATTATAGTTGAAATTATTACTACCAATCAAAGTACATTCTCAATTGATAGTAAAAACCATTTAATCATATGAAAGTTCCTAAATTAAATCAAAGTAGATTCTCAATTAAACCTAGAAACCCTAAAACTCATATAATCAATATGCATGTAGATTCAAACACATTATGATGCAAAAATCTTTGCTTTTAATTTGATAGAGAGATGAAAGACATACAGAGAGAACAACTTAAATCAATAATCAAAATAAACAATTGCATTAACTCAATCTAACCTCAGAATCCATAATGGAATTACAGTAGAATAGGCCTAGATGCTTAGCTCTCCCTGAATGGAGTTGAATACAAGATGAAATAAGAGAGAGAGAAGTGGTGAATGAATGAATGAAGTGAAGTCCTTTTCTGTCTCCCCTGGGTCTCTTTATATAGGGCTTGATTAGGCTTGGACTCTGAAAATTCAGTTGATAGAATCTTTTATCTTATATCTTCCAAATAACTAAAAGATTTAGATAATTATAACATTATTTGGAAGATATTTTCTGTTGATATTCCCAAATTAAATTAATTCAACAACTGAATTTTATCTTTTAGCTTTTCTGACTTTCCAAAATTTCACAAATCCCTGAAATTTCTTCTATCTACACTTTAGCCCCTTCAGAATTCTCCAAAATTGCACCAGAAGCCCCTGTTGACCAGCTTTCACTAAGGGAGGGCGTGGCCAATGAGAGTCTGCCATGTGGCAGCCCTCTTTCTCACCCAATTAGGGTTTTCTAATGCAAGGCAATTAGTGTCGTCACGCGACCTGTGCTTGCACCGTGAATGAAGAACACTTCTTTGCTTCTCGCACCAGGATTTTCGAATGGAGATGACTCACGGCTTCTGAATTGGATTTCTGTGTGGTTATTAAATATGGTTTCTTCTTGCAGGTGATGCATCGTGATCAATGGAGAAGAAGTTCATGGTGGTGACGCGAGGGAGGAGAAGATGATGGTGTTTCGAGTTTGGCGAACTCGTAGAGACGCGATCACGATGATGGATTTTGAAGTAGCGGCGACATTGATGCACTAGGGTTCGGCAAAGGAGATGACGGCGAGGATGCGGCACGGTAGCAAGGTGTGTTCATGGCGGAGAAGATGAAGATTGTGGCGGCCTGATGAGGAACTCACGATGAAGGAGGAGGAGTGTCGTCACGATTGCTTCTGGTTTCTGTTGTAGTTTCCTGGATTTGCAGGTCTAGCTTTGATGTAGGTTCGTGTTGATGGTGGGGAGCGGCAGTGATGGAGAATGGTTGTCCGGCGAGATGATAGTGGATAGTGGTCGTGGTGGTGGTGCGGTTGTTGTGTGTGACAACAACTGTCGATGAGGAGGGTGGCGACGGCGTGAAGGTTGACGGTGGTGCGGGGTGAAGCGGTGGAGGCGGTAGTTGACGGCGCGTCCACGGCGGCTAGGGTGGTTGCTGGTGGCTGACGGCACCTAGGGTTGGATTTGGGAATTAGGGTTTCTGGGGGAGAAGATGATGATGTGGCAGAGGGGGGTGATGTGGCAGCATGTGGTTGGTCTATTTGGTGTGCAGAGGATTAATGACGTGGCAGAATCTGGTGGAGAAACTTAGGGAGGTGTAGTAGAAAAGGCTTAGTGTTTGGGCTTGGTTGTTGGCCTGTTTCAGAAATAGGAGTGTATGTAGGGATTTTAGGAGGTGCAAGGGTAAAGTCTGTCTGTTTGGCCCATCTGTACATTATTTTCCAAATAAAACCTGATTTTGGGCCTTGAATTGCCATTTGGACCAATACAACTTATAATTTCAGCTGCACAAATAAACGTAAGAACATCCAAGAATATTTTATGCGCTAAAACTCACTTTTTACGTCTCTTTAATTCTCAAACCCAACAATTCCAATCATCACAAATCCTCTTTAAATCAATCATTCAAGCACATGAATTTCATCAAAAATTTAATTTTTAAAGCATAAATGTGGGCATAAATATGCACTCATCAGCCTCCAATAGGTGTTTCATGGAACTCTCTTAATAACAAAGAAATGAATTGGGACTTGTCGCTAAGCCAAATTTTGCCACGGTAAATAAGCAATTCACCATTCCAATTGAAATGAGGATACGAAGAAGAATCTGAGAGATATTTATCCCTCATGAGGATGAAATTTGGGTCAAGTAACTGTGATTCTTTTAAATCACGCAAAACCACAAATTGAGGGATAGTGAGCATGTGCATCTCACCTTGAGTAAGGCAATCAGATCGTGAAAGGGCATCTGCAACTATGTTTAGCTTTCCTGGTTTGTACTGAATTTCATAAACATAACCGAGAAGCTTAACAAGATAATGTTGTTGTTTTGGGGTCTGAATAACCTGAGTCAATAGCTCTTTCAAGCTCCTCTGATCAGTGGATGATAAAGAAATGGCCTAGCAAGTATTGACGCCACCGTTTCACTACACTCGTAATGGCATGAAGCTCCCAAACATAAGCAGAGGACTTGGATAAACGAGGGCAAAACACTTTATTGAAATAGGCAATCAGATGATTGTCTTGAGTTAATACTACACCCATCGCCAATCCAGAGGCATCAGTTTGTACATAGAATGTTTTAGAGAAATCAGGCAATGACAAAACAGTAGTACTAGTCATAGCGGATTTCAATGTATCAAATGCTTGTTGAGTTGTGAAAGACCATGTGAAATTCCTTTTCTTGAGAAGGTCTGTCAAGGGTTGGGCAATTGCCGCATAACCACGTACGAATTTGCGCTAAAACCCTGTTAATCCCAAGAATCCATGCAATCCCTTAATGCAAGAGGGAGTTGGCCACTGAACCATAGCTTGGATTTTTGCAGGGTCTGGAGACACACCCCCTTTAGCTACAATGTGCCCCAAATAGGCGATCTTTAATTGGAAAAAGGAACACTTCTGAGGTTGCAAATAGAACTGATTGCGTTCAAGTATCTCAAATACCTGATGAAGATGTGACAAATGTTGGGCAAAATCAGTGCTAAAGACCAAGATATCGTCAAAAAAATACAATAATAGTCTTACGTAACAAGGGCCGAAAGATGTCGTTCATAGTAGATTGAAATGTTGCTAGAGCGTTGCACAAGCCGAAGGGCATTACACAATACTCATAATGACCGTCGTGTGTTCGAAAAGCCGTTTTGTGGACATCAGTGGGTTGAAGTCGAATTTGATGGAACCCGGAGGTGAGATCTAATTTCGAAAAACATCGTGCAGATCCCAGCTCATCCAACAACTCATCGACAGTGGGAAGTGGAAATCAGTCCTTGACAGTGATGGCATTCAAGGCGCGATAATCCACGCACATCCGCCACGAGCCGTCCTTCTTTTTCAAGAGTAGAATTGGGGAAGAGAAAGAACTTGAACTTGGTTATATCCAACGTGATGTAAACATTTTGGAAACCTGCTTTTCTATCTACAATTTCTGAGAGTGAGGATACTTGTAAGGCCGGACATTGACAAGATGAGAATTAGGGAAAAGGGGAATGACATGATGAGTTCCACGTGATGGGGCAGAGATGTTGGCTCAGAAAATAAGGAGGAGAAAGAAGTGAGTAATTGTTGTACCCTGGGATCAGAATGTGTAGGAAGAGAGCAGTGTGTAGAAGCTGTCCTAACGACTAAAGAGAAAAGTTGGACCGTTGGATTTGAACGAGCAACACGTCTAAGCTGATGCAAGGAAATGGAAGTGGGTTGTGGCCCAGAATCTCCTTTGAGTTCTATGATAGATTGATTAAAAACAAATTTCATAGTGAGTGCTTGATAATCCATTAATATGGGCCCTAATTGCTTTAACCATTGGGCCCCAAGGACTACATCAGATCCCCCCATATCCAGCACATACAAATCTATGTGAAAGGAATGCCCCTGCATTAACAACTCTATTGTAGAACACACTGTAGTACAGGCCAACTCTTCGCCACTCCAACCCAGTACTTTGAGAAATGTGGTGGGGGATTGGGGAGGCCCAAATGAATTGCCACTTCCTTGTGAATGAAATTATGGGTGCTACCCCCATATACCAACACACAGATCGGGTTCTGGCCAATATGACCCGTGAGACGGAGGGTTTCTACGGCCCCGGTGCCAGACAAAGCATGTAAACTAATTTGAGCTGGTAAGTCCAATAAATCTATGGGTTGTTTCGGATGTTCATCCATTGGCGGTTCAGGATTCAAAGTCGTTGGATCTGAGGCCAACCCACCCGCAGAATCATCCTCTTCAGCGATAAGAAGAAGGAATCGAGCTGGGCACCGATGAGATCGTGAGTATTTTTTATCACAATTAAAGCAAAGCCCCTTCTCACGGCGCTCTGCCATCTCTGTCTCTGTTAACTGACGATAGTGAGTTTTTGGAGATGGAGAAGGCGAAATGGGAGGAAGAGGTTTCGGTGGTGGTTGCTGTATAGGAGTGGGAACAGTGCGCGTAGGAGATGAAGATGGCCAGGATAAGAGTGGTTTCACACGTTGAACCCTAGAAAGAGCCCATAATTTCTCTTCCTGCAACCGAGCCAAACCCACTGCTAGCGACAACGTCTATGGTTGTTGAGCCACCACCTCACGGAAGATTTCCTACTTGAGGCCGGAGAGGAAACAACTCAATAGGAAAGGCGGTGACAACCCAGTCACGTGATTTGCCGTGGCCTTAAATTAATTGAGGTAAGAAGAAACAGAGAATGTCTGAGAAAGCTTAAAGAGCTTACCCCTTGGATCTTCAAATGCGTTGGGAGCAAATCTGGCCTCGAGAGCTTGCAGCAAATGAGTTGAGGAAAGAATTTGGTCGTTACGGTACATCCATTGAAACCATGCCAAAGCTGCCCCATTAAGATAGAAAGATGCAACAATGATACGTTCCTCTTCAGGTGTGTTATGATAGTCAAAAAATTGGGTGATCTTAAAAATCTAGCCAACAGGATCAGTACCATCAAAACGGGGTACATACAGTTTCAAGAAATGACGTTGTGAAGGTGTGTTTTCAATGGAATGGAATGGTGGAGGAGATGAAGGGGATTCCAAGTGAGAAAGACGAGTGTGCATATCGGTCATTTGAGTGGAAAAGATTGACATCTGTGAAAGCATTTCATCAAGCTTATCAGAAAGGGTTTTAAGGCGCGTGTTGTCTGCCACGGAAAAGAACATGACGAGAGCACCAAATGTTATAAGATTAAATAGGGAACCCTGAATTCGAGGTCTGGTACCTCCTAAGAAAATTAAGAGAAGAGAATGAAATATATTTTTCTGTCCTTTCCAAAGCACAGTACAACATTTAAAATAGTTACTCCAAAGATTCCTCTAGGACAGGTGGCACACAAGCCAAATAACACAATAACAAAAACCATAACTAACTTCTTCTAGAACATCCGGCAGCAACAGAAACAATTAAAATGGGATATATTAGTGATGAATGAAATCAGACCACCCAGCTGGTCTTCTCACAAATCTTTTGGGTCTAACACCCTCATCCAAAGGACCTTGCATAACACAATTCAAGAAGAGGCAAAACATTAGCCTATTCTGTCTTAATGGCAAACACCTGACTTTAAGTACAATTTAAGTTCTTTCTTGTAACTAGCTAAAGCTACACCAATATGCAGTGTGACTCATACCATATAATAAGAGTGGAAAGAGTTGGTTCTTATGCAAGGTACTCTGCCTGCGGTAGCACAATGGCCAAAAAAAAATGCATTACAAACTATTGACCCGCCACAAGACATTCAGCGTTGTATCACACAAGAATGAGTCAGAACCAGGCTTGATGCAGCCACGAGTGAGGCTCAATAGAACACAAAATGGTTACGCTCAGCAACACATGATCAGTGAAAGTTGATACAACTCAAGTAATTCATCACTATCCGCATAGGCCAAGACAGCCACAGCGTATGGTGCGTGTTAAAAAACCAACAATCATTCGCATTTATGCATGAATTACGAATTAGAGAGTAGTAGGAGTGAATGTTAATATTCAATTAGGTCTAGTACTTCCGTGAAATTCAAGTATGTCACACACCAAAACCAAATTCCAATATTCACTTAATTGATCAAAGACCACAAAAAATGGAAGCAACTTCAGAAGAAACACCACAACACAAAAGTTGATGGAAAACAATTTTTCCCCTCACAGAGAACACATAAAATAGATTTTAACACCCTAAGAAATCATATTCGACAATATCATTGCACACATATAACACTTTATAAAATAGGGGTTCAATTTTTACAGTTAATTGTCAAATACAAAACGTACCTAAACCAAGATCCCTCAATGAAGATCCCACAAACACATGACGAACCTTCCACTAAAGTCGTTGAAATTGTAGCACGAATGAACTGTCCAATTAGAACCCTCAAAGCAATAGCCAACCTCACGTCCTAGCAACGGCCTCCTCACAGTACAAAAACTTGTTTCTTAGAATGCTAGGAAACCAAGGAACTACCTAAAAGGTGACATGTACCACTTGTGATCTTTCTATGATTGTACAACCTCCATAATTTGCATTTGAAAATCCTACAAGACTAGGTTCAGCCTCTTAAGGTTACCATAAACCAAAGGACATAGTTCCCTTAAGAATATACTTAACTATGGTGAGATGAAATTCCCTAGGACTAGTCTGGTACCTAGCATATACACAAACACTTTGCATGATATCTGACCTACTTGTAGTAAGACATAATAATGACCTTATCATGCCTTTATACAGAGTTTGGTTTATGAGCGTACCTTATTGATCATTGTCAAGATAACATGTGTTGCCATAAGAGTGTATACCTCCTTAGTTTTGTCCATTTGAAAAAATTTTAGGATTTCTTTACAATATTTAGTTTGGGAAAGAAACATACCTTCTTTCGTTTGCTTTATTTGTAAACCAAGGAAGAAGGTCAACTCACCCATCATTGATATCTCAAATTCATCCTGCATAATCTTAGCAAAATATTTATTATTTGATCTAAATATAATATCATCAACATATACATGGGTAAGCAGAATATGTTTTCCCACTCTTTTAATAAATAAAGCGGAATATTAATTTTGCCTCGATTAAATCTATTTTATAACAGGAAATTACTAAGCTTTTCATACCAAGATCTAGGAGCTTGTTTTAAACCATACAAGGATTTCTTTAATTTAAAGATGTGACTTGGATATTTATGATCTTCAAAACTAGGTGGTTATTCAACATATACGTCTTCTTTTAGAAAACCATTTAGGAAAGCACTTTTAACATCCATTTCATATAGTTTAAATTTCATAATAGATGCATAAGAGAGAAGTAGGCGTTGAAGTACCTGAAAAACACTAGAAGAGGGCGGGGGTGAATAATGTTAATGGAAAAATTCTTTTTGCAACCCTTTTGATATAGAACGTTGTCGAGTTTTCAGTTTTTCTTATAAATGCTAGATGCTCAACCTGGTGAGTGATTATAATAGATAGTTACTAAACTCAATCCCTTATGTGTTTTGTTTTTTATCACGACAACAACATATATGTTTCCATGACAATAACAATAATGTTTCTTTATGTTTAAATCATATATTGCTTGAAATGTTTGGTTTGCATACTTACTACGGTCATACATGTGTTTATATCTGTAGTATGCATACTCATGTTTTCAAATGTTAAAACCACTTACACAAAGCATATATGTATGAAGTAATCGATTATACTAGTTATGTAATCAATTAAGTTCATCATATTAGCTAATGCTTAAATTGTGACAAACTACAAGTTTTAACCGATTACATTATATGTATAATTGATCTAAACTTGTGCCTATGCTAATACCTATTTGCGATCTGCTATGATGAGTTTTGAGAAGAAAAAGTTTTCAAAATTGACTAAGTGTAATACTTAACCGATTACACAATTTCCTTAATTCGTTAAATCTGGTATACATTGAAAATTGTTTTCATAATAAGTCTTAACTGTCATAATAGTCATATTTTCAAATGTTTTGACTTAAAATTTATGTGCAATCGATTACATTAATTACTTAATCAATTAAATTTGTTTTAATGTAATTCTGGTGAAACTCTGTTAAATGTGTAACCGATTACATTATTTTGGTAATCGTTTAAAAAGCGTCAAACATGAGGAAATCTTTATATTGATGTGTAACACTTTGCATTAACAACTTTTGTTCATTTGAACTTTTAAATTTGACATAAGAGAGTCAAGAAAGATTTATGCAGGTGCGCTGGTTCTCCAAGAATCAAAATGCAAAAGATTTCCAACTTTGAAGGATTCTTGAAGGATTGCTTTGGATTATCATTGGCTGATCAATCATCTGCACATTGAGGTGTTTTCTTTCTAGATCAGTACTATTGTTTACAATCCGTAGATTGTTCTTGTGAGTTTAAGAAGGGTCTCAAAAGGGTACATCAGATAGACGATTGTTCTTTATGTACTGTGTTTTCCTATATTAGATTTGTTAGTTAGTGAGGATATTACATTTGAGAGCTGGTCTCTGTAAGTCTTGTTGTATTAAATCTTTATAGTGGAAGGTCTTTCAATCTTAGGTTTATTGAAGGAACTGGATTAGGCATTGAGGCCAAACTAGTATAAAAATCTGTGTTTGTTTTCTATCATGTGACTCTTTTACTGCATTATTTCTTTATTGTCTCTAGTGTTAAACATCATTCTAAAGATTTCCAAAAACATAGTAAAAGAAAGCATTTTTATTCAAAACCAATTCACCCCCCTTTTGGTAAGAGAAATAGGCCTTACATTTCTTACAATTGGCACTAGAGTTGGTTTTCGAAAAGTACTCGAAAACTCATTGATTAGATTTTTTGTGTAATCAATTAATTTGATCCTGATTGCCTCTGTTTCTCTGATCATGAGTAACAGTGAATTTAATGATGATTGATCGAATGCTATTTGTAAAGATGTGTGCAGTTCTATCATTAACATTTCTTATGAGTTCTTTAAGACATGAACATCTCAAAAATATTTTCAAGAAGGAGAAAGCAGCACCAACACTCTGAAATCTGAACATAAGAAATCAAATCTTTTGGCAGAAAAGTTCACCAGATTTCTGAATACTAAGAATATTGGTATCAAACCCAAGGACATTCTAGAGTTGTGTAAGGACCAAAATCTACAGCGACTGACCTTAGTATGATGGTAAAATAAAACACTACTGAAGCATGTGTACAAGAAGGAGAAAAGGAATCAATGTGGTATCTGGACAATGGGTGATCTAGACATATGACAAGTGATCCAACCAAATTCACCAGGCTCTTTCACAAGACAAGCGACCAGTGTTGATGGATTGGCAAGTATACCAAATCGCACAAGTAATATAAAATGATAAAACCAAGTATCGTATCCTAGAAGACTCTCGGCACTAGACAGTTGTATGATAACTTGATTAACTAAGACTTAAATAAAACGATATTGTTGGTTTCAAATGCAAAGGCATAAAGTTAAATATGAATGCAAGTTGATCAATAGCAAAAGAGCATAATGATAACAGATGTTGTTTTAATATGAGATGAGTATGTTGTTGGGGTCAGATTTCACCAAGTTCCTTCTCATGTATGTAAGAATTCTTCTTTATGCATTAATGTCAACGTAACTCACTAAATCACTTAAATTCGATCCCTCGGCGAAAAAGCCAATCCTTAATCACCAGTTCATGCAATTCCTAGCATTCCTAGTAATTAAATGTGAAGATCAAGAGCTTAAGAAGACCAAGACTCATACCCTCATCCGTCAGAAATATTACTCTTGGAAGAATTCAACAAGAACCTGAATCGTAAGGAACCTCCCGGCACTCATGCAATTCATAAATCATGCGATGAATGAGTTAAACAAAGCATGTAATAAGCACATATGAATTACTCTAAGATTTGATGAAAAAGCATATGGAATTAAGAATCAATTCAAATACATGAGAGTTCACAAGGTTACATCATCCCCCAATAACAAATAGAGTTTAGTTCCCCATAGACATGGAGAAACTAGATGAATAATGGAAAAGCATAAGATAGTAAAACCCTAAAAGTAGAGGATGGAAGCTCCCGCCTCCAGATCCGCCTTCAGAGAGTAAAAGAGTGTGATGTTGTGCTACTCCAGCCAGAGATACCAAACCTAGGACGCCTGAGTCCTTTAAATAGAACAGAAGCATAACAGAAACAAAGCCCAAGCCCGAGTCGTCGGCACTCAAACGACCCACTTAGGGCGCCTGGGCGGCGAGCGGTGATCTTCCACGCTCAAGCCTCGTAGAGGTCGCCCTAGCCTTCTACATTCGGCGCTCAAGCGCCCCCAAAAGGGGCGCCCGGGCAGTGAGCGACACTTCCTGCGCTTAAGCCTTCCAAAGGACGCCAAAGCTTTCTGCAATCGGCGCTTAAGCGCTCCCAAAAGGGGTGCCCGGGCGGTGAGCGACACTTCCTGCATTTAAGCCTTCTAGAGGACGTCCAAGCTTCGTGCAGTTGGCGCTCAAGCGCCCAAAAAGGGGCGCCCGGGCGGCGAGCGGTGGTTTGCTGCACTCAAGCCTCCAAAAGGGCGCCCAAGCCTCGAGCTTCTTTCCTTCTGGTGCTTTTTCTAGACCTTTTCTGAGCTCTATCTCCTTAGCACTTTATCCTTTCTTTCCATATTAACTCACTTTCTATCAAAACAAAGGGAATTAGTCACAAAATCATCAAATTCAACCTCAACTCTCTTATTCACATAATTTAACAGAAAAACATGATTCCAAGCAAGTTTCTAAGTAGAAAAAGGTGTATTTAGTATCAAAATTGCATCACAAATAATGGTATTTTCAACCGTTATCAACCACGTTACATATGGAAACAACACTAAGGGTAAGATTAATGGAGTTGGTAAAATCCAAACACCATCTTCATATGTAATTGAAAATGTTTTGCTTGTTGAAGGTGTAAAACATAATCTCCTTATTATAATTCAACTCTATGATAAAAGGCTAAAAATTACCTTTGAACTTAACCACTATTTTATCTGAAACGGCTCATCAGATGAACTTTTTCTAATTGAAAAAAGGTGTAACAATATCTATATGATTGATTTTAGGGAAACATCCTTTAAATATGTTATATGCTTGTTGTCTAAAGATGATGATGGTTGGTTGTGGCATAATAGGCTAGCTCACATTCATATGGTACGATTAAATAAACTTGTATCTAGGAATCTTGTTGTTGGTTTACCAAACATAAAATGTTTTTGATAGGCTTTGTGATGCTTGTCAAAAGGGAAAGCAAACAAAAACATCTTTTAAAACCAAGAGAGAAATGTTTACCAATATACCTCTTGAGCTGCTTCACATGGATTTGTTTGGTCCCTCTAGAATCAAAAGCCTTGGAGGAAATCTTTATGGTTTGGTAATTGTAGATGACTTCTCTAGGTATACCTGGACTTTTTTTCTTGCTGTCAAAAGTGATACTTTTAGGATATTCAAGAAGTTTGCAGCCACACCAATGGAAACAAATTGCTATCTTGACCTGGATGAGAAAGGTAATTCTGTTGATAAAAAATTATACAGAAATATGATTGGTTCCTTACTCTACCTCATTGTTAGTCGTCCTGATGTCATGCATAGTGTTTGCCTATGTGCTAGGTTTCAATCTAACCCAAAAGAATCACACCTTACTTTGTAAAAAGAAATTTGAAATACCTAAAAGGAACTATGAGTCTTGGATTATGGTACCCCAATGGTGTAAATCTGTTCCTAGAAGGATATAATGATTTTGATTTTGGATGGTTGCAAACTAGATAGGAAAAACACTAGTGACATATGTTACCTTCTAGGCTGATCATTAATCTCTTGACATTCAAATAAATAGGCTTGTGTGGCATTGTCCACTATAGAAGCCGAGTACATTGCAGTAGGGAGTCGTTGTGCTTAGTCTCTTTGGATATAGAGTCAACTTAAAGACTATGACATTCATTTAAACCATTTACCTTTGAAATGTGATAACACTAGCACCATAAACTTGACAAAGAATCCCATTCTTCATTCCAAAACTAAGAACATTGAAATAAGGCATCACTTTATAAGAGATCACATTTTGAAAGGAGAAATCAAAATTAAATTTGTTGATACCTTACATTAATGGGCTAATATTTTCACAAAGCCACTGAACAAAGAAAGAGTTTATACAATACAAAATGAACTTGGAATACTTGATCAAAACTGCATAAAATAACGATTGAATATGTCTGTTGTATGAGTGCAAACTGCTAATTTCACTATCATACACTTTGATGCATACTCATACTCATTTAGTGTTTTGTTTCAAACTATGCCTTATCTCTATACTAACACTCAACAAAGTTGAGAAGAGTGTGACTTACAAGTATGTTACTGAACATGATATGCTTAAATGAATTTATCAATTGCTCTGCAGAAGTTAACCGATTGCAAAAGCAATGAAATCGATTAAAACTCAAGAATGTGGTTTGAGTTTCTTTTCTACTAAGTCATATATTCTGAAACATTCATTCTGATGATATATGTTTTCATGGATTCTAATACTCACTATTTCAAATATGCTATTAATCATTTTGAGTATTCTGATACATTGATCACAAAAAAAAATCATGATCTTGAAGCATTACTTTTTACTCTAATAAATACTATTAAATCTGCTACATGATTGAAACTGATTATGCAGTTCTAAAGCTGCTACATGAATGAAACATCATTATTGTTAGCTCTGATACTAAAACCTTATATTTGATATATGTTTGTTTAGAGCTACTGCATAATGATAGGGGGAACATCAATTTCTGATATTGATATGAAAAAAATACATATTGATGTATCTCTATATGCTATTATGTTTCTAATATTTTTTTTGTTAATGTCCAAAGGGGGAGAAATTAGAGAAACTAGAAATTTAGAGAAATTGGTGAAACTAGAAATAACTGGTAAAACAATTTCTAGTTGTGCATCATGGTTGTATTGTGCATCATTGAAGAATGTGAATGCTAAACCCAATCCCTTATGTGTTTTGTTTTTTATGATGACAACAACATATATGTTTCAATGACAACAATAGAAATGTTTCTTTATGTTTAAATCATATATTGCCCGAAATGTTTGGTGTGCATACTTACTTGGATCATACATGTGTTTACATTTGTAGTATACATACTCATGATTTCAAATGTTAAAACCACTTGCACAAATCATATCTATATGAGGTAATCAATTAAAATGGTTATGTAATCAATCAAGTTCATCAGATTAGCTGATGCTTAAAGCGTGACAAACTACAAGTCTTAACAGATTACATTATATGTATAATCAATTAAAACTCGTGCCTTTGCTAACACCTATTTGCAATGTGCTGTGATGAGTCTTGAGAAGAAAAAGTTTTCAAAATTGTCTAAGTGTAATACTTAACCGATTGCACAATTTCCTTAATTGGTTAAATCTGGTATACATTGAAAACTGTTTTCCTGATAAGTCTTAATTGTCATAACGGTCATATTTTCAAATGTTTTGACTTAAAATTTATGTGCAATCGATTACATTAATTACTTAATCAATTAAATTTGTTTTAATGTAATTCTGGTGAAACTCTGTTAAATGTGTAACCGATTACATTATTTTGGTAATCGATTAAAAAGCGTCAAACATGAGGAAATCTATATATTGACGTGTAACACTTTGCATTAACAACTTTTGATCATTTGAACTTTTAAATTTGACATAAGAGAGTCAAGAAAGATTTATGCAGGTGCGCTCGTTCTCCAAGAATCAAGATACGAAAGATTTGCAACTTTGAAGGATTCTTGAAGGATTGCTTTTGATTATCATTGGTTGATCAATCATCTGCATATTGAGGTCTTTTCTTTCCAAATCAGTGTTGTTGTTTACAATCCATAGATAATGGTTTCTCTGTGTTTTGCAAGGAAGAGAACGTGTTGTTCTTGTGGCTTTGAGAAAGGTCTCAAAGGGGTACAACAAAGAGAGCGTTGTTCTTTCTGTAGTATGTTTTCCTATATTAGATTTGTGAGTTAGTGAGCAGATTATATTTTAGAGTTGGTCTCTGTAAGTCTTGCTGTATTAACTCAAATCTTTATAGTGGAAGGTCTTTTAATCTTAGGTTGATTGAAAGGAATTAGATGTAGGCATTGAGACCGAACTAGTATAAAAATTTGTGTTTGTTTTCTATCCTTTGACTCTTTTACAACATTATTTCTTTATTGTCTTGTGTGTTAAAGATCATTCTAAAGATTTCCAAAAACATAGGAAAATAAATCATTTTTATTAAAAGCCAATTCACCCTCCCTTCTTGGAAAGAGAAATAGGCCTAACATTTATTTTAGTTTCTTTTATCTTGGACGTTCTTGTATTTAGAAATAAAAACACAATGGCATATTTTATAAGAGAAGCGTTTAGACAAGAGAATTGATAACTTCACAAATATTTTTATACTAGTTCACTCCAACTAAGCTACATCCAGTCTCCTCCATAGAGGGTTCCACTATAATCTTCACCAAGATTACAACTAAGTATTCGCACCACTCTTGATCTCCATAGTCAGCGAATAAGCTCCTGCTACTCTAGACTAGATGACTATTCTCACTACTCCTAGTTTCCTCAGTTAGCGAATAACATGTTGTTACCCTAGACTGAATGAGTATTCGCACCACTCATGGTCCTAAGCAACCTTGCCTAGCTTTCCTTAACTCAACTGAGTTCAACAAGTGTTTTAATTCTCTTCATAATTGTAATAGAAGATTGCTTACAAGTTGTTCAAGATATTACTCTCACAAAGAGGATGTGATTACAATACCATGCATTCTAAACACTCGCAGAGAACAATTTTACAATGAAGCTAGAGAGTATTACCTTTCTTTTTTTCTCTTCTTCTCTTTTTTTGCTGACATTTTTTTTTATTTCTGTGCTTTTCTTTTGAACTCTTCTCAAAGGATGAATATTTCGTTGTATACTATCCACTTGATTCTTCATTTGAAAGATATTATATTTAAAGGCTTTTTAGATAAGTGTCCGTTAGACTAAGCTCTTGGCCTTGATTATTGTGTTTTCTCTTTCTTTGTGTACAACAGTTGTTGGTTAAAGTCAACTTGTCAAAGTAGGCATTCTATTTCAGTGATTTTCTTGAAGTAGGTTGTACTTTCGTTTAGACACCGCTTCAAGTGATGAACATTTTGTGAATTTCTCTTTTGCCTCTAACGTCCATTTCTGATATTTTAATTTCAACCTTGTGGAAGTTTGTAAAGTAGCTTTTCTACAAAGAGTAGAGTAGATTATGCATGTAACAAATATGTTTTTTTCTAATCATTTTTGTTATTTTTGAACTTTGAGCATTTAATGCTTGCTAAGAAAAACAAAGTGCTTTTTGATTTTTTACTATTGAGGTAGTGTTTCACAATTAGGCTTTTCTTATAAAGATATCAAGTGTTTGATGCTAATGAGAAACATTGATGCTTTAAAGAGATTTTGATGCTGATGCAGTTGAAGACTTGAAGGAACATTGATCAAGGTCGTAACTGAATCAAATTAATGTGCAAATTAAAGAGCTGTATATTAGGAGAATGACCGCTAGGTCGTCTCTCAAGGACCAAATGTGGTTAATGAATTAGGTCAAACACGTGGTGGGGGATGGTTATGTGACAATTTATGACTACGAATTAACACGAATTAAAACAATGATTAAGATAGGTTGCCTATTGGCTTCCCTACACTAATTCCAATCCCTGATTTCCACTAATTATATGTTTTCTTCACCTTAATCCAACACCAATCAACCAACTAAGCGAAGATTAATTGGGTTTCAATAACCACGAATTAAGCAAACGTGATTGCACGATTAATCAATTTTGCACACACGAATTAGGAAACCAAGCGTATACCTAACTTGAAATGCCCAAAACAGGTAAATACTATGCAAGGTCAAGAGCACAATGATAGCAAATTAATCTCATGGAGACAATGCAATTTCACCTATTACCAACCCAACAGTTTGACCCTTCAATTAAAATAATTGTTGAACAAAGCCAAGCATAAAAAAACGCAAACAAAGTGCACAAAATGGGACTACAAAGCAAACAACAACTTCAAAAACAAACTTCAAATGCACAAACGAAATTGGCATAGTGAAAACGAAACCCAAACAAAATCAAAACCGAATTGCAGTATTAGAAAATGAACCCATTGCAGAAATGAAAACCCTAATCCTAAAACGAAAATGAAACCCAAATACTGGAATGTAGCGGAATACGAAATTAAATACAACAATCAAACTCATATAACGAAATGGAATTGAAACCAAAGTGTAGAAACGAAAAATGAATGTTGGAACCAAAGGGAAAACGAAATTTAAATTGGAGAATGCAAGTGTAGAGACAAAAACGAAAATGGAGAATAAAATTAAAACCAAATTCGAATTCGATACAATGAAGAAGAAATAGGAAAACGCAAATGAAGATGGAACCTAAACTTTGAGAGCTCTTCTCCGAACAAGAAGAAGCAAAAAACAACCAAAAAGAGAGAGTGTCGGAGAGTGAGGAGGTCTACCCCCCTTTGGCACAAAAACTAGGTCAGCCACCCAAAACGGGCCTTTTCCAATTCTGCCCAAAAATGGGCCCAAACCATAAATCTGCCTAAAAAATTTAAATATGGCCCAATATTCACTAACTACGAATTTGCAATTTAATTCTAAACTAAAATGCTGATGTGGAGAATTTAGAATGACGTGACAACTCTTAATGTCCCGAAAATATGTTTATAAAAATTCCCCTACAATTATTAATGAAAGTAATTAGACTCATATAATTCAAATTAATTAAAATAAGAATTATTGGTCAAATTAAGAATAATCAACAACATTGGAGAAATAATGGACATTCTAGCACAGTTTCCTAATTAAATGTAGTACAATAAGCTTAGTGAAGTCGAGAAAATATTGACTCATCAAACATTCACATACATTGTTAAAACATCTTTTGTAGAAACATTTGTATTAGGCTTTATCTTTTAATTGTAAGCACTTAGAAAAATTAGAAAAGACTTCGTCTTGGAAATAATTGATTATCACTAAGGATAATTGATTATCATAAGTAAAATTAGAAAATGCTTCGTCTAAGCAATAATCGATTATCACTAAGTGTTGATATGGGGAACAATGTGATAGCTGAACCAAATCTTTGTTATAATGTTTTTGATGATGACAACACATTAATATCAACAACACATTAATAGCAACAACACATGAATATTGTAATATCAAAACAGAAAAGTGTTTCTATGTTGCGCTATACATATATGAATTTGTACATGCTTTGCTGTGATAAATGCATATACTATGACAAATGCATATGTTGGACATACTGCTGTGTTGCACTATACATATGTGAATTTGTACATGCTTACTGTGATAAATGCATAGATTATGACAAATGCATATGTTGGAGATATTGTGTGATTTATGCATACTATTGTGATTTTGATGTGATTATATCTGTGTATGTACATTTTATGTTTATGTGTTTGCATATATCATTTTCAAATGTGCCATGATGAGTTTTTGGGAAGAAAAAGTTTTCAAAATACGTTGAAGTGTGAAGCTTAATCGATTACATGTGTTGTGTATTCAATTAAGTCTGTTAAGTTTTGAAAACTAATTTCATGCTAGTCATAACTGCTTTAACGATCATATTTTTAGATATGTTTGACCAGAATTTAATGTAAATCAATTACATTAATTGAGCATTCAGTTAAAGAGCTAAGTTTGTTGTAATCGATTGTTTTGCGTCAGAACTAATGAAAACTATATATTGACATATTGTTTTATTATTTGTAACTTTTGATCAATTGAAAATTGTCATATCTGATATTCTCTGTGAGTAAAGTGTTATAGGTTGAACATACGCTTCAAGAATAGAGAACACGGAGAATTTTAAGACTCTTAAGGAATTCTTGAGGTAAATTGACTGAAAAATATTGGCTTATCACATTAGCACGACTTAAGGTGCATCTGGTTTGATCAGGAGAAGGTTTTGCAATCGTTGATTTGGTTTTCCCAGGATGTGTGCGTCAGGAAGAAGAGTGAGGAGCTCTTGATTCTGAGAGGGGATTCTCAAAGGGTTTCTGCAATAGGGACAAGGGGTTCTGTGTTAGCAGGTGTTTTCTATATTTGATTAAGAGTTTGTGAGGTGTTTACATTTGAGTGTGCTCTGTAAAGCCTTGGTTGTAATACTCTGATCATTATAGTGAAATACTCTCCAATCTAAGATTGATTGGGAGGGTGACTGGATGTAGGTATTGAGGTCGAACCAGGATAAAAGTTGTGTTTGTTTTTCTCTCCTTATCTCTTTACATTTCCAGTTTCATTGCATACATATCTACTTACTACACAAGAAAGATTTCAAGATCATTCATATTTGCGAAAAAGATTTAAAAAGTGAACATTTTTATTAAACACCAATTCACCCCCCTCTTGGTGTTGAGAAACAAGGTTCATTAATTCTAACACTAAGGATAATCAATTATCTCCGCTAGTTATAATTGTCCAAGATTCGACAATAATCGATTATCTCTAAGTATAATCGATTATCACATTTTTCAAAATCCATAACGGCCTAAAATAATCGATTATCACTTTTGATAGTCGATTATATCTGGAAGTTGGAAGTTGTCTTTTCATTTTGTGACCCCTGACCTATAAATAGAAGTCTTCTAAGGCTTTCTAAAGTGACCTAAACTATTGAGAGTCCAAAATTGGTTCTGAGGATGCTCTTGTGTTTAAGTGATAGCTTGATCAAAATCTTGAAGAAGGAGAAGCTTGGTTTTAGTGTGTCTAAAGGTGCAAGCGATTCTCTACCAAGTTGTTCAAGATGGTGATCATTCCCTCGTGTGTCTAAATAAGGTGCTTTCGTTCTTGATTATTTCATTGTTCATCGTGCAACATCAAAGTGATTTTAGTGAAAATTTAATCACTCATTATAAAGTGATTAAGAACTGGACGTAGAATCTTTTGATTCGAACCAGTATAAAAATCCTCGGCTTAATAGCTTATTTTGTCTCCAGTTTAGGTGTGTTGTGTCAATTAGGTCCGTCCTTTTAAAAAAGTGTCAATTGTATCTCCACTTGGTAAAATTTGCCTCAATCAAGTCCCTTCCTATAAATACTCACAAGCGACATTAAAATTTTTTTCTCTCTTCTACTTTTCTGTGCAAAGCAGTTTCTGAATACTTTTTCCTCTCCACGAAGCCTACTCCTAATTACACAAGTAATAAACTTGCACATGTGTACCAATTTGTGAGTTTGATTTGTTACAACAGGAAGAAGACACCATTTATGACATCTGTCACATTGCACCCAATTATCTTCCATCTTACCTCGAGGTATCATTACAAGAATCTCTTTTCCACTCTGAGCATCAGTATCATTTGCATTTCCAATGCACCAAATATTTGTGGTTGATTTAGGGTATATTTCAGCTATTAATAGCTTATCAACTTTCTTAGCACCTGGTGTCTCTTTCTAGAACTAGTTGTAGGTGCACTCCTCTAGAGATTTCATTTTCCTACCACTCCCTGTGACAATTTTCTATCTATTTTCACATTATTAGATTCATTTAGTGACATGTCAAAACTTTCTGCATCATCCAGATGAACAAGATCAGGAATGCTATCTTTGGCACGCATTTCCTCTACAGTTAATTCATTGATACTATTAGAAAGTGGTGACAATAGGTGAGGGAGGTCGTACATAATCACTTTCTGAGGGACTGTCATCTGTACCCCTTCCAACGCCCTAACTCTCCGCAAATCCATCCCCTCCCACCCCTTCCTCTACTTCCACACCTTTCAATTTTCCTCCCAAGAATGCGACCACCATGATCCAAACCCCCATCCAGAACTTTGTGGAGGAGAATCTACCTGATTGCACCGTCGCTGGCTTTCTATTCCCCTAGGTTCATGACTTGGCCAACAACCTTAAGATCCCTAGACTTGCCTTCAACGACTTCTCCCTCTTCACCATCTACGCCCTACACTTCGCCTCCCACTCTTTCGAGAATGCAGAGAAGGGGATGGTTATCAGGGGGTGGGCTCCACAGATGGTTATCCTGAACCACCGTGTCGTTGGAGCATCCTTGAGCCATTGCGGGTGGAATTCCAACGCGGAGGCTGAGTGGTGGCGTCCCCATGATTACTTGGCGGTGCATGGAGAAAAGTTCTACAATGACAAGCTGATAAGCGAGGTGCGGGGAATTGGGGTGGTGGTTGGCCCAACAGAGTGGAACTGCAAAGGGTTTGCTGAGAGACAGATGGTGTGTAGAGACAACATTCAGAGACAACATTGATGGACTGGCAAGTGTACCAAATCGCACAAGTAATATAAAATGGTAAGACCAAGTATCGTATCCCAGAAGACTCTCGACACTAGACAATTGTGTGATTACTCGATTAATTAAGACTTAAATAAAACGAGATCATTGGTTTAAGATGCAAAGACAGAAAATTAAATATTAATGCAGTTTGATCAATAGCAAAAGAGCACAGTGATAAACAGATGTTGTTTAATATGAGATGAGTATATTGTTGGGGTTAGATTTCACCAAGTTCCCTCTCATATATGTAAGAATTCTTCTTTATGCATTAATGTTAACATCACTCACTAAATCACCTAAACTCGATCCCTCGGCGAATAAGCATGTCCTTAATCACCAGTTCATGCAATTCCTAACATTCCTTGTAATTAAATGTGAAGATCAAGAGCTTAAAGACGACAAAAACTAATTCCGGAATCCCTGAGCAATATTACTTTTGGGATAATTCAACAAGAACCTGAATTGTAAGGAACCTCCCAGCACACATGCAATTCATAAATCATGCGATGAATGAGTTAAATAAAGCATGTAATAAGCACATATGAATTACTCTAACAATTATTGAAAAAACATGTGTTATTAAGAATCAATTTAAATACATGAGAGTTCACAAGGTTACATCATTCCCCAACAACAAATAGAGTTTAGTTCCCCACAGACATGGAGAGACTAGATGAATAATGGAAAACCGTGAGATAGCAAAACCCTAAAAGTAGAGGAAGGACGCTTTCGCATCCAAATCTGCCTTCAGAGAGTGGAAGAGTGTGTTGTTGTGCTGCTCCAGCCAGAGATACAAAACCTAGGACGTCTAGGTGCTTTAATAGAGCGAAAACAGAACAGAAACGAAGTCCGACCCATTTTGTTGGCGCTCAAGCGCCCTTAGTGGGGCACCCGGGCATCGAACGAAACCTTCTGGCGCTCATGCGCCCATGAGGGGCGCCCTAGCGCAGTGGTGGCCGAAAATTCTGCACTCTGGTTGACTTTTCTACACTCTGGTTGACTTTTCTACATTTTGGTTGACTTTTCTACATTCCAACTATTTGATCTTTTAACTCTTCTTTCAAATCATTCCAATAGCTTACAAAATCAAGGGAATTTTGTAATAAAATCATCAACTATAACCTCAACTCTCTTATTCACAAAACTAAAGCAAAAACATGATTCCAAACAAGTTTTTAATTAGAAAAGGGTGGATTTAGTGTCAAAATTACATCATAGATAACGACAGTATTTTCAACCGTTATCAGACAACAAAGTGAACTTATTTTGCATCACTTTACTAAGAGGTGCAGAGGAAAAAGTACTGACAAACTGTTGTGCACAGAAAAGCAGAAGAGAGAGAGAAAAATTTAACGTCGTTTGTGAGTATTTAACAGAAGGGACTTGATTGAGGCAAATTTTACCAAGTGGGAATGCAATTGACACTTTTTTAAAAGGAAGGACCTAATTGACATAACTCACTAAAACTGGGGACAAAATAAGCTATTAAGCCAAAATGCTCTGTATGATTTTCTTCCTAAGATATCATCTACCCATAAAACGTTCTCAAGCATCCGTGGTTTTGCACCCTTCATATCTAACTTGCAAGCAAGGTAACACATATTTCCACATCACAAAACAAATATCACAATGCAAGAACAAGATTCTGAACTTCGTTATACATGAACTAAATTTAATTTCTCCCCTTACCATGACTTTCCAGGCGTTTCTAAGGGTGCTTCCTAGCATGTTCCACACATTGTCCTCTCTAGTGGTTGCTCTTTAAGCTCTCATTTTTCACTCGCGTCCCTCTCTCAACTTGCACCGAGTTTCTTCCTCTTCACCTTTTCTCAATGCTCATTGTTGCTGCGGTTGAGGATAGATTAAGGGTGTCTCGGTGCCTCACGCAGGCACTAAGTGTCTTTCCTAGGTTTACCCTAAATCACTTAAAAACCTTCTCACACGATGATGGAACACCACCATCTAGGACTCACATTGGACCTCTAACTAGAGCCATATCTAAGGGAATTGAAGAAGAAGAAGAATTACAAAACACTTTACTTATATGGAAAATCAACTATTAAACCTTCTTCTTTTCTAAAAACTTGCATTTTTCAAATCTTTTTCGCAAAGTATAAGGTTCTTAAAACCTTCCTTATGCAGTAAGCAAATATGTGTGCAATGAAACAATAAATGCAAATGTAAAGAGATAAAGGAGAGAAAATCAAACATAGTTTTTATCCTGGTTTGGCCTCAATGCCTACATCCAGTCACCCTTCCAATCAACCACTGATTGAAGGATATTTCACTATAATGATTGGAGAATTAGACAAAAGGTTTTACTGTGAATACACGCTCACAAAGTAAACACCTTTCCCACTCAAACAATCAAATATAGAAACAACAACACCTGCAAACACACTTGACGGTCTTGTTGTCGAAACCCTTTGAGAATCCCCTCTTAAAGTCAAAAGCACACTCTTCTTCCTTACCCGCACGTCCAGGGAAACAACAAGTCAAAGATTGCAAGTCTTCTCTCCTGATCAATACAGATGCAACTTCAGTCGTGCTAATGTGATCAGTCAATGTAATCCACAAAGATGTCTCACAAGAATTGTTCAAGATTCTTCAAACTCATCGCGTTCTTAATTCTTGGAGCGTATTGATTAATTTGTATATTTTCTAATATCAAAACAATCAAGTGTAAAAGTGTTAGAAATGATGAAAAGTTACAGAAATTGAAACAATGCATCAATATATAGATTTCATCAATTATGATGCAAAATAATTGATTAGGTTAGTAGTGTAATCGGTTACATGAAAACTGTTGTAACAGTATTACAACTAACTCAGCACTTAATTGAATGTACAATTAATGTAATCGATTTGCATTAAATGTTGGTCAAACATATTTAAAAATATAACCTTTATAGCAATTATGACAAGCATGAAATCAGTTTTCAAAGCTTAACAGACTTAATTGAATACACAACACATGTAATCGATTAAGATTAACACCTAAACATATCTTTTGAAAACTTTTTCTTCCCAAAAATCATCACAGCACATTTGAAAAAGATATTTGCAAACACACGAGTTTTAATCGATTCAACACCTAATGTAATCGATTCAAACTAGTTGTTTTGCCATAGTACAACACATAAGCTGTCTGATGACCTTAATTGATTAGTACAACACTGTAATCGATTATGTCATGCAGGTATACTTTTGTGCTTGTGGTTTTCAATACACCTAAACATACAGTGTGCATACACATATATAATCACATAATAATTATAATAGTATGCATAAATCACACAATATGTCCAACATATGCATTTGTCACAATATATGCATTTATCACAATAAGTATGCACAAATTCACATATGTTTAACACAACACTGAAACACTTTTTCTGTTGTGACGTTATAACATTCTTGTGTTGTTGCTATTAATGTGTTGTCATCATAAAAAACAACATAACAGGGATTGACTTCAGCTATCACATTGCTCCCCCTATCAATATTCCGGATTAAACAACTTGCTTTTTGAATTGGAATAGTGAAGGAAAATAGTTTTCGGGACAAAGGGGTGCCGAGCCAAAAAGTTGATGAGCCTAGCGCCTACGAAGAGGGGTTTTCCCAATGGGATGCGTGCTTTGACAATCGAGGACATACCCGAATCAAATTAATATGCAATTAAAGTGCAGTATAAAGTAGGAACTGACTCTTAGGTCGTCTCTCAAGGACCAAATATTGGTTCAGTCATTAGATCAAACACTTGGTAGGGGGAGGAGTATTTTTGGAGAGTTTTATGAATGTGAATTGTTAAAAAAGAATGGCTTAATTTTTCACACCAAGAGAGGGTGTGAATTGGTGAAGTATAAAATTTAAAACTTTCAAAATCTTTTTCACCAAAAGTGACGTCTTTATAACTTTCTTGAAACGCAAGGTAAAAGACTTGTTTATGCAGCGGAAATTAAAGCATAGAACATGTAACATGAAATACATGTGTGTTATTAATTATGTGTTTTCATCATCAAAAACTCATATATCATTGAGATTGTGGGTTCAGCTAAACTAGTGCTCCCCCTATCAATAATTTCAACAGGAATGAACGAAAATAAAACACGAATTGAACTACTAATTGAAAACGATTGGTGATTAGCTCAATTACAACACTTCCAATCACATATTAACAACAATTGAACACTCCTCTAACCTTTAATCCAACATGAATTAGCCAACTAAGCAAAGACCAATCATGCTTTCATAAAAACGAATTAAGCAAACATTTTGCTCATATTCAATCAATTCTGCACCACACAGTTTCATCAACTAAGCGAGGATTAAACACCAATTAGGCAACTAAGCGTATACCCAATCACAGGTGCAAAACAGATTCAATATTGAGCCAAATCAGAGCAGCAAAAACACACTTCCAACTCAGAAATCTCATAGAAATGATGGAATTTTGCTAATGACAAACCAAGCACACTTTATCATTGGGACAAAATTACAACAACAAAACGAAGATGAAATTGAAGTAGTGCAACACATAACGTAACATAATTAAAAAGTACATTAAATTAGAAAGCGAAAATTGAGGGAAAACGAACTCAAACAATAAAATGCAATTCAATGTAGAAATTGAAATTGGGAAATCAAATGCAAAACAAAATGGAATTGAAAGTGCAGCAACAAAATTAAAGCAAGCACAAAACGAAATTCGAATTAAAATGAAGATGATTCGGTAAAAATTGAGAGAAAATGAAAGCAAACCTAAAACTCCCAAAGGAAACGCCCAATGCTCTAAAACCCTAAGAAGCAAAACGAAAATGAGGGGAGAGAGAGGAAAGTGAAATCTGATTTTGGGTTTATAGACCCCAAATTACGATTCTGCCTTTCTACTGGGCTTCTAAAAAATATTGACCTTTAAAGAGGCCCAAAAGTCAAATCTAGTCAAAACTAAGATAATTAAAACTACAAAACGAAATTAGATGACGTGACAACCCTCTTAAAGTTGTAATATATGTTTTCACAATTGTCCTGCAAATAATAATTGGAATAATTAGGCTCAAATAATTCAAATTAATTAAAATAGTGTAAATGAGATCATAATGGATAATTAAACACAATTCACTAACACAATTCAGTGCGAAAAGCAAAGTGAATAGTACAAAATAGTGATTCATCACCAGCTAGCTCATCATGTGCAAAATGTTTGAAATTAGGAGGGAAATTTGGTAAAAAAGGCTCTTATTCACCTACAAATGAGAGAGCCATTACATTGTATTTTCCTCACTTTTAAGCTTAATGAATTGTTGCAGATTTGATTCTAGCCCTTTTGGTCATAAGTCCCTCTTAGATTTTGACTTCTTTCACACTCCTCTAGCTTCCTTCCTTAGTAGGATGACCTTCTGAAATTACTAAGTTTTGCCAAGGAATGCAAAAGGATAAGTGTGGGCATGATGCATACTTATGCCCTCATTTAGCCTTTAATATTGGATTCTTAGTTGGTTTTTGAACTTTAATGTAGGTATCAGTTAGTCGAGCAGCGGAGTGTAAATAAATTTTAAATAGCGGAAAGCGTGTTACGGTCAATAAAATGGTTCCTTTAGCAATTTTAATTTTCTTATAAAACTTTGATCAAACAGTTGGTGTGTTAAAAGTTTAAAGAGTGTAGAGAGGAGAAACTGAACACAAAAATTTTATCCTGGTTCGAATCAAAAGATTCTACGTCTAGTCGTTAATCACCTTAAATAGTGATTAACATTTTCACTAAAATATTGTTTCACGGATTACAATAATATGGAATAAAGAGTAAGAACAGAAAACACCTTCCTTCAACAAACGAATGGAAGAACCTTCCTTCGACAAACGAACTAGAAGAGAATTGCTCAGCCAACTTGAAGAGAACCGCTCCTACCTTAGACACACTAAGCGCGAGCTTCTCCTATTCACAAGACTTGACAAGAGCACACTATCACTTGAGAACTTCCTCAAAAAATCTCTTTATTCTCAAATGTCATAGATTCCTTTTTCACTCTCAAAGAGCTTCCCTTAGACACACAACTCTAATACTCTCAAAATGAAAAGTTACTTTCTAAGAGCTGTGGAAAACACTATTTATAACCCAAGGTTCAGAAAATGAAAAGACAACTCCCAACTTCCAAATATAATCTATTATCATAAGTGATAATCGATTATTTGTGTTTGTTATGGGGTTTTCGAAAAGTGATAATCGATTATCTTTGAGTGATAATCGATTATTTGCGGAACTTGGGCAATATTAAATCAGACAGTGATAATCAATTATTCTGAGCAGTAATCGATTATTTGCACGAGCAACTCTTTTCCAAATAGGCTCGTGATAATCGATTATTATACCAAATAATCGATTATTTGCGCAAAGACTGTCTAAACAGGAAAACTTCTAAGTGTTCTTACATCAACAAACTAATTCCTATACAATTAATTCTACAAAATTCTTTTAAGTAAATACAACAAAAGTCTTCACGTTCTTTATCTTGTAGCATCATCAATACTATAATATCTTCAAGACACCAATGTTCGTCATTGGTAACAATTTCCCTCTTTTTGATGATGATAAAAAATCTCTTGCTTAAAAGCATTTCTAATTTCTGCACAGATTTCAAACTTATAAACATATAAACATGTTAGTAATAACTACACTACTTTAGAATTTTTTCTCCCCTTTTTTTATCATAAGAAAAAATTAAATAAAATCTCTCCCTTAAGTGTTGCTCCCCCTCAATAAAAGAATAGATGCAATTCAAATGTTATAAAATTGTTGAGTACCAGATGCAATTTAAATATTATAAGGGGAAAAGAGTTATTGATCTAGAATAGAGATAAATAACAAGATATTAAACAAACTCATATATCTCCCCGTCAAATAAGTACCAATTATCAATGGATTATCACATAAGATATCAATGAAAAAATTTCTCCCATTTTGATCATAATCAAAAAATAATCTAATCTTAATGTTCCCCCTAAATTAGTTAAATCAAAAAGAATTTTGGTCCTTTTAATTCATTAAAAATTACTCCCCTAAAAGTAATATTCTCCTTAAAATCAAAAACAGATTCGGAAAGAAAAAAACTTTCTTTCTTAAATTTTTTTTTATTTTAATTTTTTACGTTTGAACTTAAGATAATCGATCATCACTTTAAATAATCGATTATTTGCGAGCCAAACTTTCAAAATTTATATTTTGAGACCGAGATAATCGATTATTACCCTTGGTAATTGATAACGGTTGAAAATATTGTTATTTGTGATGTAATTTTGATACTAAATACACCCTTTTCTGCTTAGAAACTTGCTTGGAATCATGTTTTTCTGTTGAGTTGTGTGAATAAGAGAGTTGAGGTTGAATTTGATGATTTTATGACTAATTCCCTTTGTTTTGATAGAAAGCAGGGATAAAGTGCTAAGGAGATAGAGCTCCAAAAGATCCAGAAAAAGCACTAGAAGGAAAGAAGCTTGAGACTTGGGTGCCCTTTTTGGAGGCTTGAGCGCAGTAAACCACCGCTCGCCGCCCGGGCGCCCCTTTTTGGGTGCCTGAGCGCCAACTGCACGAAGCTTGGGCGTCCTCTAGAAGGCTTAAGTGGAGGAAGTGTCGCTCACCGCCCGGGCGCCCCTTTTGGGGGCGCTTGAGCGCGAGTTGCAGAAGGCTTGGGCATCCTCTAGAATGCTTAAGCGCAGGAAGTGCCGCTCACCGCCCGGGCGCCCTTTTCGGGGGCGCTTGAGCGCCAGATGTAGAAGACTGAGGCGACCTCTACGAGGCTTGAGCGTGGAAGATCACCACTCGCCGCCTGGGCGCCCTAAATGGGGCGCTTGAGCGCTGGTGTAAAGGACCCAGGCGTCCCAGGTTTGGTATCTCAGGCTGGAGTAGCACAACACCACACTCTTCTACTCTCTAAAGGCGGATATGGAGGCGGGAGCTTCCATCCTCTACTTTTAGGGTTTTACTATCTTATGCCTTTCCATTATTCATCTAGTTTCTCCATGTCTATGGGGAACTAAACTCTATTTGTTGTTGGGGGATGATGTAACGTTGTGAACTCTCATGTATTTGAATGGATTCTTAATTCCATATGTTTTTTCATTAATTGTTAGAGTAATTCATATGTGCTTATTACATGCTCTGTTTAACTCATTCATCGCATGATTTATGAATTGCTTGAGTGTTGGGAGGTTCCTTACGATTCAGGTTCTTGTTGAATTCTCCCAAGAGTAATATTGCTCAACGATGAGGGTATCAGTCTTGGTTGTCTTAAGCTCTTGATCTTCACATTTAATTATTAGGAATTCTAGGAATTGCATGAACAGGTGATTAAGGACAGGCTTCTTCACCGAGGGATCGGGTTTAATTGATTTAGTGAGTGATGTTGATATTAATGCATAAAGAAGAATTCTTACGTCCATGAGAAGGAACTTGGTGAAATCTAACCCCAACAACATACTCATCTTATATTAAACAACTTCCGTTATCATTGTGCTCTTTTGCTATTGATCAACTTGCATTCATATTTAATTTTATGCCTTTGCATTTGAAACCAACAATCTCGTTTTATTTAAGTCTTAATTAATCAAGTTATCCCACAATTGTCTAGTGCCGAGAGTGTTCTTGGATATGATACTTGATTTTATCATTTTATATTACTTGTGTGATTTGGTACACTTGTCAATCCATCAACAAGTTTTTGGCGCCATTGTCGGGGACTCACGGTTTAGACTATTCTATTTGTGTGATTCTTGATTAACTTTGACTTCATTTTTTATTTTTAATTTATTTTTGTCTTATTTTTAATTTGTATTTTGTGTCGTTTGTTTTTGTTTTTGTGCTAATAGTGTTTTGTAGGGTTTTGTGTCTAGTTTATGCAGGATACAGTTCGAACAAGGAGCAACAAAAGTGTTGAACCTCTTCTTGAAGGACTTGAGACTAGTAGAAGGCCAAGAAGAACCGCATTATTTAGAGAACCTTCTCTAGAAAGAATTTCACAGGCCTTACAATCTGATCAGGAAAGCATGGACAACAATGGTGCTAGGCGTACTTTGGCAGATTATGCAACAGTGGTTGACCCTTATCATTTTAACAGCATTGCAAAGCCGAGAGTCAATGTCGCAAGTATGGAGATGAAGCCTGTGTTGATCCATCTAGTGAAGAACAACCAGTTCAATGGACTGTCTAATGAAAGTCCATATGAGCATTTGACCACTTTTAATGAGATCTGTAATATTGTAAAGTTGAATGGAGTGCCAAAGGATGCTATTAGACTGAGCTTGTTTCCTTTCTCATTGGGAGGCAATGCTAAACTATGGTTGAACTCTTTTCCTTAGAATAGTTTTACGGAGTGGGAAGACGTGGTTGCAAAATTCATGAATAAATACTTCCCACAATCAAAGATCGACAAAGGGAAGCAAGAAATCTCTTCTTTCAGGCAAAGCTTGGAGGAGACATTAGGACAAGCATGGGATAGATACAAGGGCTTGCTGAGAAAGACTCCTACTCATGGTTTTGATGAAGCAATAGTAGTCATTCTTTTCCTTGGAGGTCTTGGCTCACAGACCAAATTAATGTTAGATGCCTCAACTGGAGGCAATATCAGGTGCAAGACTCCAGAGGAAGCATATGAATTAATTGAAAACATGGCTACCAATGACAATGAGATACACAATGAAAGAGGAACTTCATCACAACCTAAGGGAGTGTTACAGTTACAGTCTTATGATGCCTTGCTTGCTCAAAATAAGATTATAAATCAATAGTTAGAGGTGTTGACAAAGAAGCATGATGTGCTGATATACAGGTGATGACTCGCAATGTATAAAACAGGTGCTTGAGGTAAAGTTTGATTAAGATACTGAGCAAGTTGTTTTTCTGAATTCTGGGACTTGAGAGTTTAGCTGTGTGAGTTTTGGGCTTTAGAATTTTTTGTGAATAATTGTTATTACTTTGGAAGCATGAATGCTTTTGCCCAGATATTCTGTGATTGAACTACTTGCCTGCAGGTTTCATATGATCAAGGTCATCTTTTGTTGTCCCTTATTCTTTTAGCCTTCACATGAAATTATCCACTAAAAAGAAAACAATTTATTCTATCCTTTGAACCTTAAGCCCTATGCATTTGTTGAAAAACCTTTGTGAAAATCTTTACCTTGAGTTAAGTTGAGAACATTTGTGAGGTATTGATAAAGGTTCAAGTTTGGGGTTATTGGGAAAAAGGAAAAGAAAAGCATTGAGCTAAGCAGTGAATACTTGAAAAGCAAAAGAAAAAGGAAAAGAAAAGAAAAGCTCAATGCAAGGGAAAGTTGGGAAAAAGAAAGAGAGTTTGTGCTTGAATGATGAAACCATAAATATCTCTCTTAACTCAAGAATCTTGTTGACTAGAAAAACCAATTTTCTTCTTAGCCCAGCCAAGTTACAAGCCATGAAAAGCCCTTGTGATGACTAATTGCTTGTGAGTATGTTTGACTGTGGCTAAATGAAAGGCAAAGTTAATTTATGTGACATTGTGATAGCAGAGTGGAAAAGACACCAACACCTCACTATACACTTTTAAGTGCTTGAGTGAAACTCTTTCTTTGGTGAGGAGTAGTTCTCTGAATTTTTGATTGCATCTTTGCTTGGTTGATTGATCATTCTTAAGGATAGCATCTGTTGAAACATATGGGCATCACATTGATTTTGATTGAATTAAGGCATCTGCACACTTTCACTGATATCTGTATGTTGAGATGATAAAAGTAATTGCTTGTCTAAAAGAAAAAGTTTTTGAAAAAGGTTGAGTCATTGTAGTGATTGTTCTGAAAAATTGAGTTACAATCTGTTTTGCTTGAGGACAAGCAAAGTTCTAAGTTTGGGGTTTTGATAACGGTTGAAAATACCGTTATTTGTGATGTAATTTTGATACTAAATACACCCTTTTCTGCTTAGAAACTTGCTTGGAATCATGTTTTTCTGTTAAGTTGTGTGAATAAGAAAGCTGAGGTTGAATTTGATGATTTTATGACTAATTCCCTTTGTTTTAATAGAAAATGAGTTAATATGGAAAGCAGGGATAAAGTGCTATGGAGATAGAGCTCAGAAAGGTCGAGAAAAAGCCACAGAAGGAAAGAAGCTCGAGGCTTGGGCGCCCTTTTTGGAGGCTTGAGCGTAGCAAACCACCGCTCGCCGCTCGGGCGCCCTTTTTGGGCGCTTGAGCGCCAACTGCATGAAGCTTGGGCGTCCTCTAGAAGGCTTAAGCGCAGGAAATGCCGCTCACCACTCGAGCGCCCCTTTTGGGGGCGTTTGAGTGCCGGATGTAGAAGGCTGGGGCGACCTCTACGAGGCTTGAAGTTGAAAATCACCGCTCGCCGCCCGGGCGCTCGGGCCTGGACTTTGTTTCTATTCTATTTTTGTTCTATTTAAAGGACCCAAGCGTCCTAGGATTGGTATCTCTGGCTGGAGCAGCACAACACCACACTCTTCTACTCTCTAAAGGCGGATCTGGAGGCGGGAGCTTCCATCCTCTACTTTTAGGGTTTTACTATCTTATGCTTTTCCATTATTCATCTAGTTTCTCCTTGTCTATGGGGAACTAAACTCTAGTTGTTGTTGGGGGATGATGTAACCTTGTGAACTCTCATGTATTTGAATTGATTCTTAATTCCATATGTTTTTTCATTAATTGTTAGAGTAATTCATATGTGCTTATTACATGCTTTGTTTACCTCATTCATCGCATGATTTATGAATTGCATGAGTATCGGGAGGTTCCTTACGATTCAGGTTCTTATTGAATTCTTCCAAGAGTAATATTTCTCAGGGATGAGAGTATCAGTCTTGGTCGTCTTAGGCTCTTGATCTTCACATTAAATTACTAGCAATTCTAGGAATTGCATGAACTGGTGATTAAGGATAGGCTTCTTCGCCAAGGGATCGGGTTTAAGTGATTTAGTGAGTGACATTGACATTAATGCATAAAGAAAGGGGAGGTACACTATTGGGGACAGAGAATTAATTGGACCACGGAGGTTGAGGGAAGGGAGGGAGAGGCCCACCAATCTATTACTCTATACTTTCAATTGGATATGCAAGGAAATATAAATGTCATTGTGCTGGAGAACCAGATGCATCAGATTCACGAGAAGCTTGTGGAGAATGTTCCGAGAAGGATTGCAGGCTTGTGCTCTCCACCTGAACCCCTAGCTTTCATGTTGGGTTGGATGTTCATTTAAGAAGTTGAGAAGTTCAAGTACTTTATATGTTCTTGATGATGTCCAAAATAATTGGCCTAAGAAGCTAGATCTTATTTTCTGTGAAGGTCATTCTTTCACTAGTTTTGTAAACATGTCTAAGGAATAGTAACTTCAGAATGATTATCCAGAGCTCTAAACTTGTTGAAAATTGTTTAGGTGAATTCAAGGACAAACTATAAGATTTTATTGACATCAAGATTCACAATTAAAGGATTTAAGCAGCCATACGTGTTGAAATCACTGAATGAAGCTGATGCTTTAAACTTATTTCGCCACTCTACATCCTTGTACCAGACCAGCTCTAATATTCCCGATACTATTGTGCAAAAGGTATACTCTCTATTGCTCAATTATAGTATTGCAAATGTGGTATGTATAATTGTATCTACGGAATGCTTGTTAAAAAGAATTTTCACCTTCTAGTAATGGTAATAACAAACTTTTACATGTGATCAACACATTTTTTATAATGACCTTTTACCTTAAAAGGTTCCCACCCTCTTCCTGGTTCAAATCCTATTCATTTGAAAACAAAATGAACATCTCAAAGTTCAGTAAATTGGCTATGCTTAGTGTTTTTAATTTGAAAAGAAGGGTGGGATTTCAGATGGAGTGAGAAGGAAAACGTGACATTGCTAATTGTAATTTTTTTTTGGTAACTAATATTTTATTCCAAAATCATGTGTTTGAAGTAAAGTTGTTTGGCTTTTTATTTGGTAAACTTAAAAGTTTCATAATCTTTAACAGGTTCTGCGAATAATAAAGTATTATATATTACATTATGTTGTTATAAAATTATTATATTTTGTAATCTCCATTATCGTTTTCTTGTCTTTTTCATTACCTATTCATAATCTTTTACTTTCTCTTTTTAAGGGGGAGTGATAGTTGTTTTAATTTTTCTGAATGTTGATTAAGATGTCTCGAGCTTCTCTTTGGGCCATTTTTCATTTTCTCAGTTTAATAATGTTGTAGACATTGGTTTGTGGTTAGTTTTTAATTCCAAATGTTTGAAGTTTTCCTTTTTACTAGTCCATTGCCTTAAGTATCTGTTAATTTTTCAGCTTGCTTTAATGGCTTAAATTAGTGTTTCAAGTGTAGCTTGTTTTCCCACAAGTTGTGTTGCTTAATCACCATCCATAATCATTTTCCAGTTAACACAACGCCTCTAGTTTCCTTGTTCAACCCATTCTTCGAGTTTTAATTCCATATAAAATCTGTTTTACTGAACAAAAAATCTATTTTCTGATAAATTCATATTAAGCCCAATTGGTTTTATTCAATGCAGTTTAACTACTACTTTGCATTTCTTATGTTAGCTTAACTCTAGTATTTAGTTAATATGGTGGTTTATTGTTGTCCAAGTTGTTAATTTCATTTAATGCATAGTTTTTTACTAACCTTTGTCTTGGATTCTTGCTCTTTGCAGTAGTATTTTGCTATGTTTTATTCCTTGTAAATTTGATTGGTACACTACTCAACATTCAGGGAAAGACAAAAGATGGAGTGAATGCTCGTTTGGATTTGGTTGACATGAAGATCCGAGAAGAGTTGGCACCTAGGGAGATTGGTAAACGTACTTATTTGCCCCCTGCATGTTACACAATTTCCAGACAAGAAAAGATAACTTTTTGCCTTTGTTTAAAAAGAATCAAGGTACCACAAGGATACTCTTCAAATATGAAGAGTTTAGTGTCGATGCAGTACTTAAAGCTTGTTGGCATGAAGTCTCACGATTGCTACGTCTTAATGCAACAATTTTACCGGTGACTATTCATGGAATTTTGCTCAAAAATGTTAGGCAGACCATAAACAAGTTGTGTTCATTTTTCTCGTCAATTTGTTGTAAAGCCATCGATCCTACAAAGTTAGATGAACTTCAAGGCGAGATTGTTATCATCTTGTGTCAACTAGAGATGTTTCTCCCTCCATCTTTTTTTGACATCATGGTACATTTATTTGTTCATTTGGTTAGAGAAATCAAGTTGTGCAAACTGGTATACTTAAGATGGATGTATCTTATTGAGCGTTATATGAAGATTTTGAAAGGGTATGTTAAAAATTTGTATTGTCCCGAAGGTTCAATGATTGAAAGGTATATTGCTGAAGAAAGTATTGAGTTTTGTTCAGATTACATGACTTCCTCGCACATCATAGTTGAATAAATGTTCTACAAGTAAAAGCATCCGAGGTATGAATGTGGTGACCAAAGACCGCGAAGAATTGTTGCAAGCACATCTTTATATATTAAACAACACATATGAGGTGATCCCTTTTTTGGAAGAACACAAAGTCATTGTGAAGAATAAAAATCCAAGACAATCAGAGAAATGACAATTGATGGAGCATAATAGAACATTTATGTGTTGGTTCAAATCTGAAGTTGACAAAGAGCCTCATTCTTCTCAGACTTTGTTATGGCTTGCAAATGATTTAAAGTTTGATGTCATATGTTGTACAGGTTATGAAATCAATAATTACTCATTCTATATGAAGAATTTGGATGATAAAAGCACAATACAAAATAGTGGAGTTAGTCTAGCAGTTGAGTCGCTCCAATTTTCCACATCAAAAGATCAAAATCTTGTACTTAGATCAATGAGATATTATGGTATAATAGAAGAGATATGGGAGGTTGATTACACTAAGTTTTCTGTTCCATTGTTCAAATGTAATTTGATGGATGAGCGTCCAAGGAGATGACGAATGTGCGTGTCGCGAGCTACTTCGAAGCTTCCTCCAGAGATGAACGCAGCGGAAAATGACAAAAACTCAAAGAAGAACAAGAAATAGAGGGTTAAATTCGATAGAAACCCTAGAAATAGAAGGAAACCTAATATGAACCGATTAATCGGTTCAAAATGAAGATTGAACGGTGAAAAAAAGTTTGGAACGGATTAAGAGTGATTTTAATCGGCTAAAATAAGAGAAAATGATGACAGATGAAGAAACCCTAACCAAATGTGCAGATGATTTGGTGACAGTGGAAGAAAGATGAAGAAACTGGTGAATCTGATACTTACTAAGGAAAAGAGATGGATCTGTGATGAAGAATGATTGGTGATGATGAAGAACACTCTCGAGAGAGACACGCGAATGAAAAATAAGTGAAGAGTAATGTGCTGATGAAGATACGAAAGAGGACGCGTGGCTGCTGAAGGTGTAGGCAGTTTGGAGCGCTGATGTGAGGTGGCAGCAAAGAATGGTAGCGAGGAAGTGAGAGAAATAAATGGAGCATGGTGGAATTCAAGGAAAATGAGAATGGAGGCAGTGTACAAGGAAGGTGGCTAGAGGGAGTCTTTGGACTCTTTAGCATTTGACTTTCAAGAGAGAATTATTTTTGAAGGTCAGAAAATAAAATTCTCATTAAGCTCAAAAGTCCTAATACAAGAGAGGAGTTGGGTATTTATAGTAACCCATGCTCCTTAAGAGCTAAGCTATGAAAGGTAAAAATACAAAAGGAGGACTACGTCAAGCAGGATTCCATCATACCCTCCCTCTTAAAAAAAGATTTGTCCTCAAATCTGGCAATCGCCTTATGAAGAAGCTCCACACAATCTTTCGGAGCATGGCCATCTTGGAGTGGCCTTATTCTTTTATATCCACTTTTTCTTCCTCCTGGATCAAACACAAATCTGCAATAAACATCAAATATATTTTCAATTAATATCAATCCAAGAAATAATTTTTCTATAAAAACAAGGAAATAAGAACTTCTAATATTTTGTTTTATCACATTTGGAAATTCTAGAAGTCCAAATTCACTTTTGTCTTGAGTTATTTCTTTCCTAAAAGATAATAATAATTCAAGATTTGAATTGTCATATTTTGAAAATGTTTGCATAGAATATGAGATGACAATTTGTTTGGAAGAGAAGTTAAAAATTGAAAAATAATCAATTATTGGAAAAGAAGTAAATATTTGGAAACCTTCCCTTTTAGGTTCCATGGTCTTTGAAAGAATAGGATTTGTCATCAGTAACAATTTCTCCTTTTCTTTCTTCTCTCTTTCTTGCCTTTCTCTCTTTTCTTCTTCTTTTCTCTCTTCTTCTTCTCTCTTCTTCTCTTCTTAATTCCTCTCTTCTTCTCTCTCTCTTCTCTTCTTCTTTCCTTTCTTCCTTTTCTTTTCTCTCAATCTCTCTTTCTCTTTTCTTATCCTTGATCTCTTTAAGTCTTGCCCCAAATTCTAATTCTCTACGAAGAAACCCATGATCATTTAAACTCTCAAGAAATAATTTTCCATCATCAATGCAATACCTAATTAGTTCCAGGTTTCTTTTAATGCTTGAAGGCACAAACTTTCTTCTCATGCAAGTTTTTAAATCATGCCAATCACGTATGGAGGACTTTCTACCTTTCCTAACATGATATTGTCTTTCATCCCACCACTCACTTGCATGCTTTTCTAACTTAGAGAGATATATGCTAATGACATAATATTCACTTTCTTCATAAAACCAAGGATTTATTTTATCAATTTCTTTTTCCCAAGCTAGGTATGTTAATGCACCTATGTCTTTACCAAAGGATGGAAGATTCCTAGCTTGTTTAAACATTTCATCAACATTATATAACCTAGAAGACCTATATGAACTATAACAAGACATCTTTGTTTTTAAAAGTTTTCTTTGTGTGAAAGGTATACAAGATTCACACTTAGACAAGTCCCAAGTAAGGGAGGTGAGTCATGAAGACTGCTTAAGTACCAAGTCTTACCTTGCCAGAAATGTCTTAGGTTACTACTAGTTACCCTTTAAACAAAAATCACCTTTAAAATCAAAGAACACAACTCAAACAATTAAGCACAATTAAAATACTAAACTCTCGGACTC
This sequence comes from Vigna angularis, assembly GCF_016808095.1. Lineage (NCBI taxonomy): Eukaryota > Viridiplantae > Streptophyta > Magnoliopsida > Fabales > Fabaceae > Vigna > Vigna angularis. The sequence goes on along the minus strand of NC_068976.1, from coordinate 3,875,571 downwards.
TAATGTGATAAGGTTTAGAGTTTAATCCCTTTTAGCCTAAATCACCCCTAAACGTAAAACACAAAGCAAATCAAAATTAAAGTCTCCTCTTATGGTGAGGCTTGTTGCTTTGTCTAACAACACTCACTTATCTAGCTATGCTAAAATTAAAGCAAGTAAAGTTGCCAAGAGTTTGAAAGAGCACCAAGGACTCTTCCAAAGCACTTGGACTTTATAAAAGGCCTTTTTACAAAACAAGCTAAAGCTAACAGTAGGCTAACACAAGCCTATTATAAACAATTTGAAGAAAACAATTACAAAAGAAAACAACTATGCTAGGCTGCTACAGTCCTGGTCCACTTCATTCAGCTTTGTTGCTCAACTTTGTTGCTTCTGGAATCAATTGTCTTGAATCTCCTTGCCAGTTCCATCCTACAATCATAAATCACAATTTGGATTAGTGCACCGTTTCCACACAGACATCAAGATGACTAACTTTACACAATATAAAAGATTCTTCCCTTTTCTCGGTCTTGTGCCCTTGATGCAGTTACAAAGAAAATGTCTTTTGCTCTCTAGGAATATACTGCAAGAAAATCACACCCAATTCAGCAAATAACAACATCCAACAAATTGCAAGCTATAACACAAACAGTTTAAACAAACAGAAGCAATATAGCTAAGCAACTTCCCTGATTAATGCTATTTCTAGTTGTTGGTTTTAGTGGACTTTGTTGTAGGTTCTTCCTCGTGCTCAACTAATCAGCAGATTCATTCTTCACTTGTAGACATCCTACACTGCATTCTTGTAACTGATGCACTAGCTATATGACACCAATTAAATCAGATCTGCACAAACAATTCCAACTAAATCATCAGATCAAACAATTCTAATTCCTCATACAAAACAATTTAAGCATATCAGAAGCAATTTGAGATAAAAGAAACTCCCTTCAGTTTAGATGGCTGCTACTATTTGCTCAAGCTATACTCATGCTCATTCTAAACTAATCTCAACTTCTATTGTACACCCTGCACTGGTTCATTTCTGTACACAAAATCAAACCCAAATCCAGCAAATACAAATAGGAATGTACATTAACCAGATTCAAATATATGGAGTTCAATCCTTAGTCCAACTGATTAAACAACCACCCCAAGCTAATCAAATCAATGGAGAAAGATTAACATGATGCAATGTAGAAATTGGCAGTTAAAAACAGTGTTGATGCAGAAATGAAGAAGCTCAAAACTAATTCAAAGTAGCATTTGCAATTCCTGATGCATCTACCTAGTTCCCATAGGTCTTATCAAATCAAAATCAGCATTCACATTCAAACAATTAATATACCAATGATTCCAGTAAACAACTTATAATCTAAAATGAATGCAAGAGCAGATTAAAATGAAAACAATCACAATTGCTCTAGGTTGATCACTCAAACTCCTTTTCCTGCACAATGAACAGTCATCAACACAGTTAAATGAACAATAAAATTCTCTATTTCAAATTGCCAAGGAATTAGGCCAAGTCAGCCTTACAAATCTCACAACACTTAGGCTTCTCTTTTGAAATTTAAAGCACATAAATGAAAAGGTTTGGAAGGGAGATTCTCCCTTGGCAGTTCAAGGCTTGAGAGTCTTTCAGACCACCACCACCTAAGATGCTACCAAGCACACAAACCTTCTTTCAAATTCCAGAAACCATAGTGTAATAGCTTCTCAATCAAGAATGGCTAGGCTAAGGTCAAAAATCAGAAACCAGAGCAGAACAAGACAACCACAAGCAAATGGAATGACAACACAGAAGAGCAACTGACTCAAGATCAACTCTAGACCAGAATACAAAAGCAAACAAAAGCTCAATTAAAGAACAACATATCAGAGTTCACACGTGCACTGAGACAAAACCAGAACACTCAACAATGGCAATCAAAAAACAAAGCTTTTGATCAAAGTGAGCACTCAAACAGGATCCTAAGATCAGTTCTAGAGTATATTTCAAAAGCAATAAAAAGATCAAGAACAAATTGCAGAATTTTTGTAAACAAATGTTCAAACTGATTCACTTTATTTCAGAATTGTAGTGCAGCATCTAACATTGTTAATTTCAGCCTTATGCATTGTTTTTCAATGAAATCAGTAGAATCAACTCCAATTACAAGTGTTACTGCTTGGTTCAAATTCAAATCACAGATTTAGTGGTTGTTTTGTACAAGATTACAAGTACTGCTGATGTGATGCAGATTTTTTTTTGTGGACTTATTCATCAACCACTTACAAATCTTAAGCCAGAACAATTTTGACACAAAGGTGCAGTAACACAAGTCAAATCAAATTTAATTCTGCAGAAAAGAAATTAAAGCACTCAGACACAATGACTCTAGGATGTACTGATGTTAGAACTTAGTAATGATCTAATACTAAGTAGATCAAACACACATTCTCAAAACATTAACACAGACTTCAAAGAAAAACCAGTTCGGTGTAGCTGGCCAAATGAGAGACTGATGCTGCTGTAAGCATCTTGCACCCAAGCTCAATGCAACATTTCATAGCTTAATTGGTGTGCATTTTCTATCCACAAGCAGATTCAACTTTCATCTCACAGAATTTCAAAAGTGCAATACAATTACATGTAATGGTCAGCATCAAAAACTCGAGACAACTTCAGATAAATGAAATGACATTAAAACTGTTGTTGAAGTCTGCATCAAGCTCATTCAATTGAATGTCACTGCTTATGATGATGGACAGATTTTACTCAAAGTGAAACTCAATTGAATCAGTTAAACTCAGATTTAATTTTCAATTAAAACAAAGCAACATGACATAAACAAAACAGAAATGGATTAAGAAATTAAAACTCAAACAAAGATGATTCACCGAATTAAAATGAACTCAGACTCAATATAATGATTCAAAGGCACAGAACAACTCAACACAATATAGAATCCTAAACACGTAGATTTGAATCTAAAAAAATAACTCGAACAGAGAAAACGAAACTAACCAAAGCAAGGAAAACAGATAACGTGATATTAATTGAAACAACGCGGAAATGGAAAGAAACAACACAAGACATTCAATGAAGATAATGAACAACACGAAAATTGAAGAAAACACAACAGAAAGGCGAAACAGAAATGCGAATCAGAAACTCAGAATCAAAATCAAACCGAGACAAAACAAGATGAAATGAACAGAGACGTGAAACAATGCAAGAACAGAAGAAAACCGAACAACTCAGAAATTGAAGAAAACTCAGAACAAAGACGAACCGAGATACTTACCTTTGACGCGTGAAGCACGGACGAAACCTAAGCTCTGATACCAACTGATGGACGAGCGTCAAGGGAGATGACGAATGTGCGTGTCGCGAGCTCCTTCGAAGCTTCCTCCAGAGATGAACGCAGCGGAAAATGACAAAAACTCGAAGAAGAACAAGAAATAGAGGGTTAAATTCGATAGAAACCCTAGAAATGGAAGGAAACCCAATATGAACCGATTAATCGGTTCAAAATGAAGATTGAACGGTGAAAAAAAGTTTGGAACGGATCAAGAGTGATTTTAATCGGCTAAAATCAGAGAAAATGATGAAAGATGAAGAAACCCTAACCAAATGTGCAGATGATTTGGTGACAATGGAAGAAAGATGAAGAAATCGGTGAATCTGATACTTACTGAGGAAAAGAGATGGATCTGTGATGAAGAATGATTGGTGATGATGAAGAACACTCTCGAGAGAGAAACGCGAATGAAAAATAAGTGAAGAGTGATGTGCTGATGAAGATACGAAAGAGGACGCGTGGCTGCTGAAGGTGTAGGCAGTTTGGAGCGCTGATGTGAGGTGGCAGCAAAGAATGGTAGCGAGGAAGTGAGAGAAATAAATGGAGCACGGTGGAATTCAAGGAAAATGAGAATGGAGGCAGTATGAAAGAAAGGTGGCTAGAGGGAGTCTTTGGACTCTCTAGCATTTGACTTTCAAGAGAGAATTATTTCTGAAGGTCAGAAAATCAAATTCTCATTAAGCTCAAAAGTCCTAATACAAGAGAGGAGTTGGGTATTTATAGTAACCCATGCTCCTTAAGAGCTAAGCTATAAAAGGTAAAAATACAAAAGGAGGACTACGTCAAGCAGGATTCTATCATAAGTGGTTTGACAATAAGAGTGGTGTGAAAATATATGAATCGAGTATGACACTAGTTGATTTTCGAAAGGTGGGTTATCGAGACGAACCGTTTATCATGGTACATCAAGCATCGTTTTTTATGTCAAAGATCATGCGTTTGATCATTGGTATGTCGCTCTTCAAGGAAAAAGACAAATTGAAGTTAACGAAGACAATCTGATTAATATTCATATTGCTGAAACCATTCATTGAAAACAATGACAAATTTGGATGACCACCCTTTACTTGACGATGTACCTGCAATCCGGTCAGTTCATGATATACATATGACTAGTCGATTTATTTATGTATGAATTTGAAATTTGTGTATAAGTTTTTATTAATATTACATAAGTCTTTTATTAATATTTCATATGACCCCTATTACATGTTTTGTTAAATTATATGATATTACATAAGTCTTTTATTAATATTTTATGTTGTTATTTATTTTGACAAATATATGGTTGACCACCTACATTCATCAGGGGATGAGGACATACTAGAGGAGCCACCAGGTTGAAACAACTGATGGTCAGAATAGTGGTGAAAGGACACCTATGGATGTTAATGTCATCACTGGTGTGGCATCTGGCCCAAATGCAGATGCCTTTAGATCATACCTTAGAGTACTGGTGATGGCAATCCCTTTAGGAACTTCCCTTCCAAAGAAGTATCAACTTAACACTAAGACTAAGAAAGGGAAGTTGAATAAGGACTTGATCTTTTCTTTCTAAATCTTAGAATGTTCTCTTTAACTAAATACATTTACCTTGTTTTATAGGTCACTAATAAGAGTGGAAAACCATAGCCAATCAACCAAAGAAGCTTGGTGCGCTAAGGGAAGCAAAGGACGTAAAGAAAGGAAGAAAGGAAGTGCTTTTTGAATTGGAAAAGCAAAGCTCATATACAGCATACGACCAACTAAGCAAACCAACGTTTCCAGTTTCTTTTAAAGCATGTTTTCAATGTTTACCGTATGGAACATGTGGCCAACTGTATAGCTTCTCCTGCACACTTCTTATAGAGCTTCATGTACATTTCTAATATGTCCAATAGCTTGCTAGGCACGTTTCTCTTCATCTATAAAAGAGAAGCCAAATCCTTTGTAATGGTAACTTGAATTGAAGTAAATAAATGCTGCCAATTTCCAGCTATTACTCTCAAGTTCACCTCTGTGCTTTGTTATCTAGCACCTCCTCTAGCTTCTTTCCCCTTTGGAAAGCCTACTGAGCTAGAACTCTACCAAACAACCACTCTAAAACACCTCCAGCATATTCACAAACACCTTACGTGCATCCAGAACTCCACTGAATTCATTCAATCCGCTGCCACTTCTCTGAGTTTTGGAGCTTCTTCTGCATCTCCTGGAGTAGCTTCCATCATTTGGTATCAGAGCCAGTCAGTTTCCTATCCGTCTTCTTGTTCATATAGGTCCTCTTGGTCTTCTAGTTTTGATCAATCTATTAGTTTCAAAGAAATTAAAAGAAAACTTGATGAAGCTAGAAGAAGGACTTGTTCCTTTCATGAATTTGATCGGATTGAGGATGAATTGTATAAACAAGCTCGGGCAAATATTCCATACTTTGGTGTGGATATTGGTGCTTTAACATACCTAGCTTGGGAAAAGGACATTAATGACATGCATCCATTTATTGCTAGAAAAAGTAAACCAGAATCCTATTTTCATTCTAGCAATAGTGAATCTTATGTCCTTAGTCTCTACACATCTAGATTTGAAATGCATACCAGAGAGTGGTGGGATGAGAGACAATATCATGTTAGGATAGGTAGAAAATCTCCCATTCATGATTGGTTTGAATTAAAAGCTTGCAGGAGAAAAGAGTTTGTGCCTTCACATATTAAGAGAAACCTCCAATTATTAAGAGCTTACATTAAAGATGGAAAAACATTTCTTGAAAGCTTAAATGACAATGGTTTCCTTATTAGAGAACTAGAATTTAAGATTAACCTTAAGGAGCTGCAAGCTAAGCAAATAGAATTAAAATTAAAAAGAGATGTTGAGAGACAAAAAGAGGAACAAAGGCAAGAAGAAAGAGAGAAAGAAGAGAAGAGAGAGAAAAGAAGAAGAGATAAGAGAAGAAAAAGAGAAAAGAGAGAGAAGAGAAGAAGAAAAGAAAAGAAAAGAAGAAAAGAAGAAAGTAGAGGAAAGTAAAGAGAAGGAGCTCTTGCTAATGATGGCAACTCCTACTCTTACCATTACCACGGAACCTAAAAGGGAAGGGTTCTCATTCTTTACTTCTTTTCCCATTATTGTGCACTCTTCCATTATTAATTTTTCTTTTAAATCAATTTCCATCCTATATTCTGTGCAATCATTTTCCAAATATGGCAATTCAAAACTTGAGTTAATGTTACCCATGTGTAAACAAGTAACTCAAGATAAAAATCAAATAACTTGGGATTATGGAATCCTCCATTTTTCCAAGACTTATTTTCAGAAAATATTTTTCAAAAATACAAAACTTTTCTTTTGCCTTCTTATCTTTGTTTACATCTTCATCATACTCATTTTTGCAATCTTTTGTAGATATATTTTTGATCCCGGAGGAACATAAAAACCAAAGTTGTGCTTCTTTCTTTCTTCCCGATTTGAGGACAAATCGTTTTTAAAGAGGGAGGGAATGATGGCAACCCCTTTAGGGACTTCCCATCCAAAGAAGTATAAACTTTACTCTAAGACCAAGAAAGGGAAGTTGAATAAAGGACTTAATATTTTCTTTCTAAGTCTTAGAATGTTCTCTTTAACTAAATACATTTACCTTGTTTTGTAGGTCACTAATAAGAGTGGAAAACCATAGCCAATCAACCAAAGAAGCTTGGTGAACTAAGGGAAGTAAAGGAGGTAAAGAAAGGAAGAAAGGAAGTGCTTTTTGGATTGGAAAAGCAAAGCTGATATACAACATACGGCCAACCAAGCAAACCAGCGTTTCCACTTTCTTTTAAAGCATGTTTTCAATGTTTACCGTATGGAACATGTGGCCAACTGTTTAGCTTCTCCTGCACACTTCTTATAGAGCTTCATGTACATTGCTAATATGTCCAGTAGCTTGCTAGGCAAGTTTCTCTTCATCTATAAAAGAGAAGCCAAATCACTTGTAAAGGTAACTTGAGTTTGACAATGAAATGCTGCTGAAATCCAGCCATTCTCTCAAGTTCATTGCTTAAAGCTATTTTAGCTTGTCTTCCTCTAGCTCCCTTCCCTGTTGGAAGGCCATCTAAGTTAGAACTCTACCTCACACACACATCCAAACATTGTCACGCATTCTGACAAACACCTTGCATGCGCTGAACTCCTTCAAACCATTCTTCATTCCACTGCATCATTCTGTCCAAGGAGCCGCTCCAATCTTGAACGTGGAGGCTGCTTCCATCAACTAGCCCATGATAGGATTAATATTCTTACTCCATCTTTTGAACATGTGTTTGAGCTTGATCAGAACATCATATGGAACGATCTATTGGTAACTTAATTAATATTATTTGTTTATATTGATAATTTTATACTCATACAACTTTATCATGTTTATTGCAGACGACATTTGACATTCCAAATGTCACAACACTTAAAAATAAGTGTTTATCATCTATTGCTGCGAAATTCCAGGGTTTTAAGACTAAGTTGACCTCGAGATATATATTTGGAGGTAAAAAGATGAGTCTTCATGTAAAAAATATAAGGTCATTGATGAGGATACTTAGCGCCTCTTTGTACAGAGTCGGACATTAGAGGAATGACAGGTTAATATAGTTGATGTTTATTCAGTTCCTAATTAACAAATATATATTATATGAACTAATTAATTCAATATATGTGACAGACAACAAGAAGCAAATCACAAGGAATAAGTGCTCAAAATAAGAACCCCTACCTATTATCTCATGGTGGGTATAGGAAGCTTGAGGAGAAAATCCTCAAGCAAAAGGTAGAAGGTAGACCATCATCTGAGGATGGTAGCCCCCAGCCTCCTTCTCCACCTTCTCGACATGAGACGTGGAAGTTGGCTCGTTTAAGATCATCAGGGGACTACTCTTCTGAGACTGCACGACAAATATCTAAAAGAATTATAAGTTATCACTATTCCTAAAACAATAATAGTTTCATTATACATTCTACATTGAACTTTTTAGAGAATAATGGTGTCTTTTTATGTTACAAGACTCCTTGGTTGAGTAGAGCTCCCAAGGTCAATTCACTCCAGAGGGTCGCCAGGATATTCTTACCACTACAATTGAACGACCTGAGCACCCTGGACGTGTGCGTGTTGTTGGTACTATAGTAGGCATTCGAGATTATTTTGGGAGTTCTTCACATCAGACTTTATACGCATACAACGAAGAACAATAATAAAGGCTGACACAAGAGATCTCAAAAAAGCTTAGGGCGGAGCTTAGGACAAAATTGTATGATGAAGTCACTACAGAAGTGACTGATAGAGTTATGTGCTAGTTCCAGCAACAATTTGAGAGTTATGGGATGCGTCCGCAGCCATCTCCAGTACAGGAACCTATTGTATAGGTAAAATCAATACACATTTATGTTCAAAAATTTATTATTTTTATAATCTAACCTTTACTTTGAAAGGGAGAAGCAGGAAAGGAAGTTGTTCAGCACCAGCCGTCCATGGGGATGACATGGACGATGCTAGTCCATGTCTGCTATACTTTTTAGATGGTATCGGGACAATGCTGGTAGCTCATGGAACAGTGTTTAATGCAACAACTGTTGTTCATGGTATGGAGCTATCAAAGGATAGGTGAAGGTCTCAGTAGACGACATTATCATACCAGATGCCTTAGTTCCTCTATCCACAGATGAGATTTTCACTATGGCACATGCATTCCAGTCTTTTATCGCTGGGCCTAAACACTTGGTTGGTTCGGTTTCTGACCACCCAGTACGAACTTCTACTTTACACTTGTCAATTTTAAATTTTACATGTTATTGATGTCCAAACTTATTCTATTTTTCCATGTAACAACAAACGCATGGACAAGAGAAGATTCGTTTTTCTAAGGACGATCCTATTGGTGCATTGCAGCAACTTTGTGACATCATTGGAGATGAGCCTATGAAGGTTGAATATGATGCTAATGTATTTGGGAGAGGCTCTGAGGTCCCAGTATACTTGCATAGCCAAGATGTTAGGGAGCTTGCATCGGGAAGAGAAGAGTTGAATATTACATTAATTCAGCTATGGATGATGTAAGTCTATGAGCAATTATTTATATAAAATTGATTTATATATCAAGTATACTTATATCAAAGGTAATTTTTGATTTCAGGTATATGTTTGGTGTCAATAACAACTTGGGGTACAATGATGTCTATGGGTTCATTGATCCCCAAGTCATTCACGAAGCAAATGATTTTGATGACATCACAACATATCTCACCAGCAGATTTGGAAGCGGGAAGGAAATATATTTTATTCGTTATATATATGGGGGCTTAATAGCCTTTTTTGTCCCCAGTTTTGCTTGATTATGTCAATTTGGTTCCTGGTTTTAAACAAGTGTCAACTTGGTCCTCACTTATTAAATTTTGCATCAAAATTGTCTCTTCCGTTAAATAGAAACAAACGGCGTTAAGGATGAATGATCTGGCAGTATTTAATGATAACGTGTCATTACACGTTGAGGTGGATATTAAAGATATGATTTTTTTAATTGAGAAAAAATTGATGGAAGTGGTGACGCCAACAGTGGTGTAGCAGGGGCTAAAACACTACCACTTGATGGAGCAATTGGTCAGAGACTAATATGAAACATCGAATATGGTCGGAGACTGATCCAACGACAGAGAAAAAGCCGAGGACTTCCCAATGAAAGAAGCATTGGACAATCTCGATGACCCAATGTCACTTTTGGACTTGGACGAGCCAAAAGATTGCGTCTTTTCAAGTAAAACAAGTCCTGGGGATGATTCACCATCTGGATTTGGGTTTGGGTTTTTCCTCGGCGACAGAGAGAGCGAAGACAGCGATGGCGACTGACACTCCCTTTGCACGAAATTGAAGATGACGACAACATGTGATGCCCGAAACCCAGCAAAGGCGAAGACCATGTGGACAAGGACGACGATCTTCTAATCGCCGCTGGAGGTGGCGGTGGAGAATGGTGTGCTAAGATTTTTTCAAGCGATTTGGGTTGTGATCTTCTTGGGCTTATGCTCACAGGAGGAGAGAGACTAATGGAATGACAGCGATTTGGGGAAGCAGAAGAGTAAGATGAACTAGTAGACTCACTACTGCTACGACCCTCTACGCCTCGATCCAGTTCGTTTTGGAAGTGAAAAACCCAACGTACATGCCAGCGGAAAACCCAACCTCCATTGACGCACAAGAACAGCAACCATAGCGTCGTCCAAAACCCCAATCGAAAAGAGCCCCAAATTGCAGAACCCTAATCACGTAGAAACCATCCCCACCGCGAGAATCCTCATCGCGCATCAACATCATGCCTCCTCAGACCTGCAAAGCAAGAGAACCAAACCAGAACATGGATAAATCGCAACGCAGCCATTTGGAAATTTGGGTTGGCGGGGGGCGTAAGAAAGAGGAGTTTGGGGGTGGGGGTGGGGGTGGTGATAGGGTATGGGAGGCGGAGCTGGGCAGAAGGGGAAGTGAGAGAGGGAGCAAGTGAGACAAATATTCGGTGAAGGAGTAGGACGCCATTGCCTACAACACTCTTTTTGGAAGAAGAAGAAGATTTGATCGGAGAAGGAGAAGTGGGACGCTAATTGTCACATTAATTATAATTAAAAGTAATTAAAAGTAATTAAAAGAAAAAGATTAATCCAAATTAATTATAATTAAAGGAAATACTAAATACGTCATCACACATACAATTTAAAAATGTCACGTCTTTTGCCACATCATCCATCCTTAACGCCGTTTGTTTCTATTTAACGGAAGGGACAATTTTGATGCAAAATTTAATAAGTGAGGACCAAGTTGACACTTATTTAAAACCAGGAACCAAATTGACATAATCAAGCAAAACTGGGGACAAAAGAGGCTATTAAGCCTATATATGGGTAAGTGAAGTTTGTTAACTTCATAAAGATCCATATGTGATTTTAATATATAACAATTAAGTTATTATCAATTTCAAGCACCATTGGCAGCTCCCTGTTATTTCCGTACCAGAGAGTTATGCTTTGTGGTTCTGCTCATTGCACAAGTCTCCTCCCAAACATCTCAGACAAGCAGTTGATAGGTAAGAACCTCAATATTTGGACTTTCTTTGTTATATAAATGAATGCTAAAACTTTTTTTATATAGTTCTATTGCAGCACATATGATGTTTGTTGGGAGATCAACTGTTAACGGTAGAAAGCTTGCATGAGTTACTCTCAAGGTTTGACATATGCTAAAGTCATACCTTCTTATAGTTGTTTTGTTTTAATGATTTTCACTAACTATTTACAACTATGATTATATATTGTTGTGTAACAAACAGAGTGGGTCATATGAGTGCAGATACTATGTAATGTATAGGATGACCCACATTATTCGTGCCCATATCACAAGAGACTAGGAAACGATAATATTTAAATTTAATGAATTTTGATTTTCTCCAACATTTGGAATTCATATACACTAATTAATATCAATTGTCTTGTGCAGAGATTCAAGACTCCTACTCCACTTCCAGAGAAGCCACTTACATTCCTGAGGAAGGCACTTTCAAAATATTTAGTTAGATTATATAATAGTTCATAGTTATTAGATTTAAAATACATTAGAACATGTTGATTTATAGTTATTACACTTTGTACATTATGTTTTAAACATTATGTGATGTAAATATTGAATATTATGTTGACTCTGTGTTGTATATATTGTGTTTGATATGCAGGTCTGTTTTTGTGATAGTGGATATCACAAAAATAGACCTGCTATTAAAAAAATTTGTAAGAGAATAGGCATCGGTTGTAGCCAAAGTCGAGGTAGAAAGCCTACATATGACTTCGGTTCAACTACAACCGATGCCATAGGGTGCACGATAATTTAAAAAAAAAAAATAGCGCTTTGGCAGCGGTTCAAGCTAGAACTGTTGCCATAGGTCTAGGTTATTACATCGGTTTCTGAAGAACCGAGGCAGTAGCCTTAAACATATTACCTCGGTTGTAACTGAGGCCAAAAGTCTCCAACCTTTTTACCTCGTCTGTATATACCTCAATTCAAAAACCGAAGCGTATTGTCAAAAACAACTACTGCCATTTCCCTTCGGTGCACTAGTGTAACTATCCTTTTTAGGCTCACCTTCTTTATCGTGTTCCCCACCGTTGTTGGCTCCGCCCTCATCTCCGATCTCATGCTTGGCATCATCACCGTTTGCCTCCATAATGTTTTCCACGTGCTTGAGGATCTATTCCTTGACAAGCAAGGTGCCTTTCAGACCACCAAATTCCTCTCCTTCATTTGCATCCCCACCATTCTCATCATTGTCGTTCCAACTTTCTCAATACAAGTCTAAGAAAGGAATCCTTGGATTTGACGGTCTCTCAATCTAGAGGAGGAGCATATGGTGAAGGCTAGGGTTCCAAGGGGAGTGCCAATGAGGAAAAGGTATGCATAGTGGAGGTTAGGATTCCAATGGAGGGTGTGAGTGAGTGATTTTTGAGTGAGAGATTGATTTTAAGGGTATGAGTGGATGAGTGATCAAGCTGTGAGAATATTTTGTGTCAGGTAACACAAATAACCCTTGGTTTTAATTTAAAATATTTAATTATTTCTAAATTCGTATGTAAATTTTATTTTATTTTATACCATTATCTAATGATAATGTTTTTCGCAAATTTTACCATCTTAACATGCTAAATATACTTATGAAATTTACATACGAAAAATCAGTAAGATTTTTTTTTCTCGTTACCAACAAAAAAAATCTATATGTAACTCAAATTTACAAATCCTTAATAAAATTCGTATGTAATACTTATATTATTTAGGAATTTAAATATATAGATAAATATAAGTAGGTAGGTACATTAGATGCTATTTGTAAAAAGTTGTAACAAGGAATTATCAAGACAATTTGATCCTTTTTTATTGAGTTTTTCCTTTTCTTCACAGCTAATTTTTAGTTAGTGGAGGCATAAGCTAAGGTTTACCCTCTAGAATAAAACTCAAGGTATTTCATCATTCACTAGGAGACATGGACTGAGATAGAAAACAAAGAGTGCAGAAAGCAAATGCCTCATAGATGATGTATGGGCTTAGTCTATTTATGAGAATTAAATGGCTGTTCACACATGTGCACAACTGAAACCACCTATGGTGTGCCATACGTGTGACACAAACGTAGCACTGGACCCATATGGTGTGATATTGATCTGAATATAATACAACTACGACATTGCGAAGACAATTACTACATGGAAGATTTTGATACAAATAACTAGCTGACTATTCGAGACACTTGAGAGGCTTAAATTGAAGAAAAAACAAACCAAGGGAGTATTGCACCAGCTAGGAATAGAAAATAATATATATTGCGAAAGGGAAGGAATCAAAGAAGGATCCTGAAACCTAAACATTGCTGGCTTTCTTACAATAAAGATTTAAAGGCACTCACATGCCTTGCTTCGCTGAATAATCAATCTCCAGCCCAGAAACAGGATATGATTGGTACCTTGTTAATTTACCGAACTAAACAGGTTGTGTATACCAAATTATTCAGCACAACCGTTGCTGATCAACAAATGAATTATTTCTCACCAGTTCAATTGATCGGCTACAGCCAAATACGAACACACATATGATGATAATGGATTGACAGTCAGTTAGCAAGTTCAATCACTTTCACAGAATTTAGAGCTTTCTCTATATATAAATTCTTGGCGATGACAAAGCCCTGTAGTACCCTCTTAACACGTAATCAAAAGAGTCACAAGGAAGACTTAATGCATCAGGTGCCAATATAAAAAGAAAAGCATTAATGATAGCCTAATTATGCATTAATTAGTGGGATCACGTTGCGTCACCACTTGCACCCATAAATCCACCAACCAACCTTGCTATGTATGATGCATGGAATAAGTTACACACGCGAACACCACCATATGCGTACAAAACGGTAGATCAGAGTAGGGGTAAGGGCAAATTGGAGATAGTGAAGGGGGTAAGAAAGTGGTGTGCATAATTGGGCTGAAAAGCTGTGTGATATCTTGAAGGAATACACGGATAAGGGATAAATGAACAGTGCAACGTGGGTGAAACCGAGGCAGGTTGAAGATAGATTAGGTTGTAGAAGTGAAGCGCACAGTGCAGAGAGTGCAAAACCAAAAGCAATTGTTCGTGGCACAAAGAAAGGGTGACCCATCGTGTATTTGTATCCACCGGGCCAGGCAGAGAGACCCATTTCTTGTGGACCCTCTGTCAACCTTTATAAGTGTTATATGACTCATTCAGAAGTGACTCTCAAAATTAAACACCATGCCTCATCAATTTTCTCCCTTCCAAACTCAACAGAAGACTTCTCTCACGTCTTGTCTTACCTCAATCTTTTCTTCCCACAAGTAATCTTATTTAATAACCCCCAACACTTCACCTAATAGAAATTCAAACTTTAGTTTGCTACATTGTGAGAGATTATAGTTCCAGCTGCTTATCTAAGGTTTAGTTCATTAAGAGATCTTAGACCCATCTACACTTGTTGGTTAACTCAATCTTTCATATCTTACTTTTCTACATATGTAAGGATTTTGACCATAGTTCTAAACTACATCTGCAAGTGTGTGTTTTTTTTGTGTTGAACTTGAATTCAATTTTTTTTTTTTATTTTCTTTGTAATTTGAACACTGGAAAGGGACAAATCTGGAATCAGCTTAGTTTTTTGACAGTCCAGTACGCGCTAAAACCTCTTACAATGAGAGTTTCTGCACGCAATGATAATTCTGGGAAGGAGAGCAGGTCGACCTCGCCGTTATCACCGTCGGAGGAGGCGCCGCCGTCAGAGTCCAAACCGGAGAAGCGCAACCGGGACTCGAACAAGCACCCGGTGTACCGAGGTGTGCGCATGAGGAACTGGGGAAAATGGGTGTCGGAAATCCGAGAGCCGCGGAAGAAATCGAGAATATGGCTGGGGACATTCCCCACGCCGGAAATGGCGGCGAGGGCGCATGACGTTGCAGCACTGAGCATAAAGGGGAACAGCGCCATCCTCAACTTCCCCGAACTCGCCGCCTCGCTTCCGCGTCCCGTGTCGTTGGCCCCTCGCGACGTGCAAGCCGCAGCGGCCAAAGCGGCTCACACAGACTTCCGTCCTTCGTCCACGTCATTATCATCATCAACATCATCGTTGGTGTCAACAACTTCCTCCTCCTCGTCGTTATCCTCGTCGGTTTCAACTGCGGACTTGTCCGCTGAGTCGGAGGAACTGAGCCAGATCATCGAGTTGCCGAGGTTGGAAACGAGTTACGAGTTGGGAAAGGAGTTTGTGTTCGCAGACTCGCAGGACACGTGGATGTATCAGCCGCCGATACCTTGGTTGCAAACCACGTACGATGCTTCTCAAGCCGACGATGATATTGTAGTGGCAGAGACTGGGCTTGTCAATAGCTTTAAGAGTTTTCTGTGGGATTACTGATATGATTTTTTTATCTGTTTCTGTTTTTTATGCGTTTGACAAACTTTAAGTGGAATGTTGAAGTGTCTTTGTTCTAATTTTTAATTGAAATTGAGTGTTCCGTCTGAATGATATGATGTATTTTTACCACATATGCTAGATATTGTTAATATTATCGCATTCAATCTTTCGAATTCAGAGTCTATTTCATCGAAGTTGAATGTAATATAATTACGGTCATAATATCCAATTTAGAGTTTGTGATGGTGATAATGGGCAAGGGATTGTGGTGATTATCTGAACCTCGTTTTAAATAAAGACAAACAACATAGTTTGTTGCTTAAGTTTTTGTTTTTTCCTTTTTCTTTATAATGTAACTTAATTACAATTGTTTTTGTTTTTCCTTGTACTCTCAATTTGGCTGTGTTATGAGCCCTCTCAGGTTTTCTGTTGAGGGATTTTGGCACGGGTTTCTTTGTTTGATTTTCGGTTTTTTAGCTGCTCTGTTTATTCGCTGTGTAGTCTCTCTTATCTATTCTTTTGAATTTAAGCCTAACTGTCTAGGAGTGGACGGAGGAAAATTGTCATATTTTTCCTGTTTTGGCACAAAATATGTAGTGCTCTGTTTCGAGAAGTAGTAGTCGACAATTCTGATGCCTTCTCCAACTTGGTCTGTCAATCAAAACTCGATTAATCTCATGGTTACGTGTTTCTCTGTTTACGTATAATATGTTACTCATACGTTAATTTTAATAATTTATCTTTATTTAATTACATCATACACTTTATTACTAATGATATATATATATATATATATATATATATATATATATATATATATATTTGTTAAACAAAACTTTTCATAATTACATCAAACATTATCTAAGATTCTACAACACCATTTTTCCTTACTATGACCCGGTAACAGTGAATTCGATGCTTTTAGAAAATTACATTACACTAACATGATTTATAAATTAACTTGTGATCTTATTTATGTAGCAATGATTATTTAAACAATAGTGTCTCCATAATAAATTAAAAAATAAAAATTAGCTGTGTTCATATCCACTAAAAAATAATTACAATTTAATTTCTGATTGCTTTGAAATTATCTTCAAATTGTGATATTTAAAATAATGTTTATATTTAAAGTTAAAGATTTTTTTTTAAATAAATTTTTGAAAATTAAAAATTATTCATATTTAAATTTATCTTATATATATTACTTTTTTATTTATATTTAAATGCAGAGATTATATCGTGTGCTCTTTTATAAAAATATTTTTTTTCTTTTCAATTCAGTTAAGTATTTGGCCTTAATAACAAAGTTTGGTTTGGTACGGCAATGCTTCTCTGATCTGATATAAGTATACTAGGACTAAAATTGATACTTTTATAGTTACTAGTATTGGGGGCTATTTCTTTATTTGTTGTACAATATTATCTAATATTAATTACTTATATGCTGTAATTTAATATGATATTAGAATTTATAGCTGATTTTACTAATCACATGATCTGAGTAAGAAAATCCCAAAGTTGTGTGCTTTCTAAAATTGAAATGTTTGAAAGATTAGAAATAAATTAAATAAGTCGTGTAGCTCTGAATTTTTAATTATTTTAGCAAATTATTTGGATTAAAATTTATTTAATGTGGTTATTTACCTCGTTATATTAAAAAATTGTTTAAAAATAAATTTAACTTTATGAAATATAAGTTTTTGTATTTTGTTACATATCCTTGTTATTTATACCTTCTTTTATTCATGCGCTCGATAACATGTTCAGAAAATGGATGAATGTTAAGGGGACCATTTTCTTACTAAAAGCGATGTCAAACGTGTTATTTTAATGAGAAGAAAACGTTACTCTCATGTTATTATTATTCATCCAAAAAACTAGGCTAAAAAACATCAGAAAACATCACTTTATGTGGAATATATGACGATGTTGTTGACTAGAAGTTATGTTTCTATTGGAGCTTATCGTTTGGTACGGTGAATTTGTTTTTGGATAAATAAATAAAACACTGGAATAAAAACGGTTAAGCAATTAATGAGAATGAATTTTGTTTCCACGTCATGGATTTATATTCCACTTCATTTCCCAGTTGACTAATGTCATTTATTGTATTCTCTAATTATCTAACCACCACTATTTTTTTCTCATTATATTTCATAAAATATGTAATCACGTGACACCCTCTGTGATGTCAATATATGCACCGCATTGTTTGAATACATGTAGATACATGTATTCGACCTAAATGTATATGATCGGAAAAGAACCATACCGGCCCAATAGTTAATATTAATAAATTATGATTAATATTAAAACAAGATTGTTTAAAGAGATAGACGGTTTAGCATATCATATTTAAAAGTTTAACAAATAGGAAATGTCATTTAACGAAATATATAACATCTGGATAATTGCATTCTTATTAAATATTTATAAAATAAACCATGACTTCTCATTTATAAATGTCTAAGGTAAAAAAAAGTAGTAAACGCTATATATTTTATCAATTGTCATTACATTGAAAAAGTTCATACTTACGCTAAAATGTTTATTTTATGAAACATGCTTAAATACTCTATCAACGTATAAATTATTAAATGTATGTACGCAGTGTACCTTATCTACTATACTATTTCTCTCTTTATCTATGTAGATATTGATAATACCAATATCTACTTAAAAGCACTACATGTCGATCAGAAATATGTCGTGAAATAGAAAGACATTAGTGGAATGTTTCCTAAAGCTTTATATCCTACAATAATTGTACAAACTCTAACTACGAAAGCAATGATACTCTCCCTAAGCTGTAGAAAAGTACATATCTTGGTACAATAAGCCATCTACTTTGAGAAGGTCAACTCATTCTGAGTAACGGTCATCCATCGAAGAAAACAATAAAAGGAGGAGTCGCACAGGAGAATACAATAACTTTTACTATAATTATATCGTATCGTTACATTGTTATGTTCTCTATAAGTAGCTTACATCCTCTGAGTCTGTTCATAAAACAAAAGAATGAACTTCACAAGTTCCCAGATTTCATTGTATTGTATTCACTAGAACAAAAATCGCGTACAACGTCGAATATTTTGGGCTTTTAACGGTGAATTCGTGAACGACGTCATATCAGGAGACGTTAAATTGACATCGAATTTAAAAAATCGACGTTAAATTAACGTCGAATTTTTTCAATATACGACGTTAACTTAACGTCGAATTTTGGTATTTTATAAAACAAGAACTATGAACGTGTAGTATAGTATCAAAACCAAACAACATAACCAACAACAAACAAGTTCAATCAAACAACAACAACAAACAAGTTCAATCAAACAACAACAACAAACAAGTTCAACCAAACAACAACAAACAAGTTCAACAAAAAAAAAAACAACAAACAAGTTCAACAAATAAGTTCTTCAAAACGAAAATGAAAACTAACCTTCAAAAGGTGGGTTCATCGGAATAAAGTGACGTTAGTGACAGAGAAAGCATAATGCACCTATGAAGGAAAAGACCACGAAAATAATCGGTCTCAACAAATGAAAATCATACATAAAGTGGTTAATTAACATGCACTTGTATCAAATGAAAGAAAGATTACATGTGATGGTCGTCAAACTTTGTTCGAGAAAAGTTTGAGAAGAGAAGAGGGTCTCGCGCGCTAAGATAAAGTGAATGAATTTTCAATCTCCCGCTCAATTTTTTTATTGAATTCACTAACCTTTTAACGTCTAACGTTGGGGCATTTGACGTTTTATATCCTTTTACGTTGAATTACAATTCTAAACGATGTTTACTAATTGCATTTATTTACCAAAACGCCACCGATCATTTTTAACGTTGGCTATTCAATGGTAGGAAGTTGAACGCGTGTCATTATATGTTGTTTTTGTACTAGTGATTTATCATCTCACTAAGAGTTATTAGAATCTATACTTGTAAACCAACACTGATTGTGTTTGGATATTCTGAAGAGAATTAAAACACTTGTATTATTTAGCTCAGGAGAGTTAAATATTCTAGACAATTATCTAGGGTTGATACTAAGAGTGGTCATAATTCTTGCACCATTGGGAATCATGATATAGGGAAGGTTCTAGTTGGCATCAATCTAATGCCCCTATCTATGCTCAAGAAGATTGGTGGTCTTGAGGTCAAACCTACAAGAATGATCTTGCAAATGGCAGACAAGTCCATTAATAATCCTTTTGGTGTAGTGGAAGATGTTGTGATCCAGATTGATAAACTCAAATTCCTAGTGGATTTTGTAGTGATGAAGATGAGGAAGAAATAGAGATCCCTCTCATTCTTGGAAGACCATTCATGAAGACAACCAAGGTTGTAATTCATGTAGATGATGGAGTTTTAACATTGAAAGATCAAGAAGAAGAGGTGACTTTTAATGTCTTCAATGATGTGCAGCCAATTCAAGTAAAAAAGACTAGTCCTAAAACAACAGATGAATTCTATTGGTGACTAATTTACCTGATCAAGCTGTCAATTTGGTCAAGAGGATCCATAATTGTTTTTCCCCAAAAGTAAAGGAAGAGGATGGAGATAATGAAGAGAAACAAGTGCACCAAGACTCGGTGCTGGAAAATAATGAACCTAAACCTGGCAAACCAGTGAAATTCAAGAACAGGGTATGGCTTATCAAGGATATTAAAGCAAAGGGAGTTCTTGAGATTGAGGCTCCTTATTGTAGAAGAGTCAAGTTGGTGACTAGGAAGCTGTTGAAATTATGTTGGTGTGATGAAAGAAAGAAGCACGCCAATATCAAGAATCCAAATTGAGCATAATGGTGTCAAGTTAATGACGTTAAACGAGCGCTTACTAAGAGACAACCCAATTTTCTAAACCCTTCTTTTTAATTTTGTTAATTGTTTGTGTTTGATATGTCTAGTGTGATTTAGTATGCAATGGTATGTTCTAGTTTGGGTGAATGTTTGTGATATGCTGCATAAAGTCTTAAGAGTCAAATGTAAAATGTGAAAGCTTGAGTTGGAGAATTAGAAAGTTTAAACGCTGAGGGCCCTCTGCTGAGGGGCGCTTAGCGCCAGCTGATCAGGTGGGACGACTCATGACCGAGTCGTGCTCAGCACCATTCTAAGGACGAGGATGAGGAAGAGGACGATGAGGATGATGAGGATGAGGATGAAGATGAAGAGGAAGATTCCGATGACAGTAGAGGATGATTTGGATGTAGATGACAGCATCTACTGATGGATGCTGCTAGATCAGGATGTTTCTTTTTCTTTATTTTTATGCATTTTCAGACTTTGTTTATTTTGTTTTTAATTATAGTTTGAGCTATGTACTTGGTTAAATGGATAGTTTGCTGCAATGGTTTGGTGTGAAGTGATAAATTGTGTATGAGAAGTAATATTGTCTTGTGTTTGCTTTATTGTTGTGAAAGTGATGTTGAGATATTGATTAGTTTAACTTTTAAGCACAGATGGTGGTTGCTCATAGTTGTTTAAGACAGATGCATGGTTTCAATTGTGATTAATGTGCTTTGCATGATGTTTATCAAATTGTGGAACCTTGAGTTAACCTATAAGATGTTGGGCTCCAGAGTTTATTGTTGTTGAATGCTATTGATTTGGAATCATAGTTGATTTTTCCTGAGTTTTTCTATTGAACTATTTGCTTGCTGGTTACAAATGATCAAGGCCGTCTGTTCTTATCCCTGGAAAGCCAATGCTAAAATTTTAACCCCAAAATTTTAAAACTTTGTTTTATCCTTTGAACCTTAAGCTTAATGTGAAAAATCCTTGAAATCCTTGCCTTGAGTTGAGTAGAGTATGCATGTATGGTACAGGAGAATGGTTCAAGTTTAGGGTTGTTGGAAAAAGTTTAAAGAAAAAGAAAAAGAGCATTGAGCAAAGAAAGAGAAAAGCAAAGTAAGAAAGAAGAAGAGAAGATGAGCTCAATGAATAAAAGTTGGGATTAAGTTGAGAAGTGGTTTCTCAAGTAAAGTAGAAAAAGAGATTAATGTTAAATTATGAAGTAAATTGTTCACTCTCTTAACTCAAGGAACTTTGGTGTCCAGAAAAACCAGTTTTCTTCTTAGCCCAACCACAATACAAGCCTCAAAAAGTTCTTGTGATGATAACTTACTTGTGAATGTGTTTGATGTATTTAACTGAAAGGCAAAGTTGAATTGTGTGACATTGTGATGATAGAGTGAAAGAGACACCTCACTATACACCTTTGAGCTTGAGTGAAACACTTTCTTTGGTGAGGAATTGTTCCATGCACTATAGGATAACATTTTGCTTTGCTATTGATCACTCATAAGGCTTTTGCATCTGTTGTCTATTCTTTGTTAGGTGAGCACCATAGTTGAAGCTTGATTGGCTAAGACTTCATTATATCTTGACTGATCTTTCTATGATGGTCAGACATGAGTGATTTACTTGTCTTAGAAGAGAATGTTTTTTTTGGTGTGTTAGACCATTGTAGTATGGCTATTTTGTTTAAGCCAGGATACAGTTTGCTTGAGGACAAGCAAAGTTTCAAGATTAACCCTTTCAAATTGTGATAACGATTGAATTTACCGTTATCTATGATTCAATTTTGATACTAGATTAACCCTTTTTAACTTTGAAGCTTACTTAAACTCTTGTTTTTAGTTTATTTTTGGGAATAAGAGAGTTGAGGTTATACTTGATGATCTTATCACTAAATTCCTTTGATTTTGTATGTTATTGGAATGAATTGGAAGAGGAGTTGAAGCATCAAGGAGTTGGAACCAAGGAAGGACACAAAAAGCACTAGAAGAGAAGGTTATAAAAGGTTATAGAAGGTCACAGGACGCCTGGTTGCCCTTTTCTGGCGCCCTCAATGCCAGGTAGCTCGAACCAGTGCCTACCTGCCCTAGGACGCCTAGTTGCCCCTTTTAGGGCCCTGAGCGCCACTCCTCTCGCAAGCTCACCTCGTTGCCCTAAGTAGGGGCACTGAGCGACAGCATGTTGGGCCTTGGACTTTGTTTTTGATCTATTTAAGGACCTTTACGCCCTAGGGTTCACATCTTTTGGTCGGTTGAAGAACAGAAACATAACTTTTGACCCTTTGGAGGGAGATTGGGCATGCGGGAGCTTTCCTTCTCACTTTCTAGGGTTTCCATTCATTCATTCTTCCATTGTACACCAAGGTTCTCCATGACAATGAAGAACTAAACTCATTTGTTGTTGGGGATGATGTAACCTCTAAACTTTCATGTATTTGAACATGTTTTAAATATTTTATGCTTCTTTCATTGAATGTTAGTGATTTTCTCTTATTCTTAATTCTTTTCTTGTTTTGGCCATTCATGACTTGATATTTGATTTGTTTGAGTTTTGGGAAATATCTTATGAATCATGATCTAGAGGATTTCACCCAAAGGGAATATTGCCTAGGGATAGGGATAGGACGTTTGGTTGTCTTAAGCTTATTTTTTTAATGCACAATTGATTATTAGGGATTCAAGGGATTGAGGTCTAATAATTAAGACTAGGCTTTTTAAGCTGAGGTCGGGTTCTAATTAATTTTGTAAGTGACATTAACATTCCAATGAAGAAGATGAGTTCTAATATGCATGAAAGTGAAGTAGGTGAAGTCTAACTCCAACAACATCATCATCTCATATCATCAATATCATTCATTCATTCTTGCTTTTAGTCCAAAAGATCAAGATTTTACATTCATGTTTAGGTTTACTTTTATTGCATTTTACCCTTAATCATTGGAATCATTCTTAAGTCTTAATTGGTTAAGGTATTATACGATTGTTTAGTAACACGAGTCTCTTGGAAACTGATACTTGGTCTTACCATTTTATATTACTTGATACGATTTAGTACACTTGTCAATGAGTTAACAATACCTGCAATAGGTATTCAACTTCACTCGAAAACAAAATAGGTTGAGACAATGTCTCTGACAAAATATATTAAAAGACTTAATTATTAAAATATTTAAGAAAGCTTAAGAAAGATAAACGCTATCTATCTAAAAAGAGACAAAATCTAAAGAAGCGTTTACTTGACTAAACGATGCCATGAGCTCAACAAGTACCTCATCTTATGATGAAGTAAATATTTATGCTTGGTATCCTCAAAGAAAAAAACTTAATTGTAAAATGATACGTAACGGTAGGAAATCAAAAGCACATTTGTTGTTTTTAGCAAGCATTAAATGATATTAAATGCACAATGGTCAAAAACAACAAAAGTGATAAGAAAAGTCATATCTACTGCATGCACAGTTTACTCTGACTTTGCAAATAAGCTATTGATGAATCAATATTTTCTCAACTTCACTTAACTTATTGTACTAGATTTCTCAACTTCTCAAGCACAATTCCTTAATTAAATCTAGTATAATAAGCTAAGTGAAGTTGAGAAAATATTGATTCATCAGGCATTCTAGGAACTTGTCTTTAGAGTCTATCCCATTCCAGTCAGTACCTTTAAAGTCTTAGCATTTTACTTCTGCTTATGTGTCTACTGCTTCATATTTTGTGCATATTGTATCTGATTTTGCATCTTTATCTACATCTACATCTGCATCTGCATATTTTCATAACAAGAACAATATGACTCAACCTCCACCTTGCGAGAGGACTCTTAGGGAGATGGTTGCACCTGATTTCATATATGCAAGCTTGTGCATCCAATATCCTGATGAGGATGTGCCATATTTTCTCAAAACTGGACTGATCCATTTGTTGCCAAAGTTTCATGGTCTTGCAGGTGAATGCCCACACAACCTCTAGATGTCCTTGAAGATCACATCTTCTTGAAGGCGTTCCCTTATTCACTAGAAGGTGTTGCAAAAGATTGATCGTATTACCTTGCGCCTAGATCCATCACCAGCTGGGATGATCTTAAGAGATTATTTTTGGAGAAATTATTCCCAGCATCAAGGACCACAGCCATAAGGAAAGACATATCTGGAATCAGGCAGCTTGGTGATGAAAGCTTACGAGTACTGGGAGAGATATAAGAAGCTATGTACAAGCTGCCCACACCATCAGATATCTGAGCAACTACTTCTCTAATACTTCTATGAAGGTCTAAACATATGGAGAAGAGTATGATTGATGTTGTCAATGGTGGAATGCTTGGTGACATGATGCTTGCTGAAGCCAGGCATTTGATTGAGAAGATGGCTTCCAACTCCTAGCAGTTTAGTGTGAGAAATGACGCTATTGTGGTAAGAAGAGTTCATGATGTTGTTACTCATTCTTCATCATTTGTAGATAAGAAATTAGAGAGCAAGCTTGATGCTCTTGTGAGTTTGGTGACACAACTAGCTAGTAATGAGAGACCTGCACCTGAATCTGTTGCACCTCTATGTGGTATATATCCTTGTAGTGATCATTATACCGATGCATGTCGTTCTTTGCAGCAACCAGTTGGCCTAGATGCTCCTCAAGCCTATGCTGTAAAATCTACAACAACAGACAACCACAACAACAAAATTATGAGCTCTCAAGTAATATATACAACCCAGGGTGGAGGAATCACCCAAAATCTGAGATGGTCCAATGATCCACAGTAGCAACAGCAGCAGCAATAGCAGCCACCACCATTCCAGAATCAGAATGCTACAGAACCGAGTAGACCTTGTGTGCCTCCACTAGTTCAATAATATCAGAGGCAATAACAGCAGCAAGATATAGCTGCCTAGCCAACTACTCAACCTTCCACTTAACCTTCCACTTCTTCTAAGGATGCATTGGAGTTGTAAGTGAGGCATATGACAATTCAAAACATGTAGTTCCAACAGGAGACAAGAGCTTCCATCCAAAGTTTGACCAATCAGATGGGACAGATGGCTACACAACTTAATCAGGCACAATCTTAGAATTCTGATAAATTACCATTCTAGACTATGCAGAATCCGAAGAATGTTAGTGTCATCACCCTGAGATCTGGGAAGCAAATTGTTCTACCCATCCACTTCCTACACTTGCACCTACACCTACACCTCATCCTGACCTTGCTACGTCTTAGAGAAAAGAGGACTAGGCAGGTCCAAGCAAGACATTTGAGGTAGGTGGATCTTCTTCTTCAAGTGGACCTTCTTCTTCTTCTTCCACCAGCACCAGTGCATCTTCTAGCTTGCAACAACGTTTGATCCCTCTTCCATTCCCTCCAAAAGTTATTCCAAGCAAAAATATTGAACCGGTAGATAAAGAGCTCTTGGAGACCTTCAAGAAAGTGGAGGTGAACATACCCCTACTTGATGCCATCAAGCAAATTCCGAAGTATGCTAAATTCCTGAAGGAGCTGTGCACCAACAAAGGAAGATGAAGGGTAATGAAAGAAGCAGCATGGGCAGGAATGTATCTACACTCATAGGTAAATTAGTCCCAGACATTCCAAAAAAGTACAAGGACTTAGGCACATTTTGCATTCCTTGTGTTATTGGAAACAATAAAATTGAAAGTGCCATGCTAGATCTCGATGCTTCCATCAATGTTATGCCTCTGTCAATATATAAATCTTTGTCTCTTGGTCCTGTGCAACCTACGAGTGTGGTCATTCAATTCACTAATAGAAGTGGTTCCCACCCAACAAGTTACATAGATGATGTTTTCGTTCGGGTTGGTGAATTGATTTTCACTAC
Organism: Vigna angularis; assembly: GCF_016808095.1. NCBI lineage: Eukaryota > Viridiplantae > Streptophyta > Magnoliopsida > Fabales > Fabaceae > Vigna > Vigna angularis. Next base: position 3,849,173 of record NC_068976.1, on the reverse strand, counting down.
AGATTTTTATGTTTTGGAAATTGAGGAGGGATTCTCTCATGGATTTGCTCCCATCATTTTAGGTAGGCCATTTCTTAAGACAACCCGAACTAAAATTGATGTGTATGCTAGAACTTTGTCAATGGAATTTGGTGATATTGTTGTTCATTTTAATATTCTTGATGTACTGAAGTTTCCAGCTAAGGACTATTTTGTGTTTAGAGTTGATATTCAGGGTGTGTTGTTGATGAATATGCTGCTGATTTTAATTCTTTGCATGATAAAGAGTATGTTCTCTACATACATGCATTGAATTTGAATTTGAATTAGAATATATGCTTGATTTTGATGTTGATTTTCATATTGATGATTATGAAGCTGACGTTGATGATGTATCTCCTGTGATGGATATTGATGTTGAGTCTGATAAGATGAGTGTTGTGCCTTTATATTTAAATTCTCTAGAGTCAGATTGCACTAACCCTTTTGTCAGAACTATAGATAAATCTGACTTGCAAGCACCCACTCTTGAGCTTAAACTGCTTCCAAATAACCTTAAGTACGCGTACTTGGAGAATGATGAGAAGTTATTTGTGATCATTTCCGCCTCCCTTGATGTTGTTCAAGAGGAGAAGTTGTTGAGTGTGCTTAGGAAGCACAAGAAGGCTATTGGTTGGACCTTGGCTGACATCCCTGGTATCAACCCATCCACTTGCATGCATAATATTTCATTGGAGGATGGAGAAAAACCAGTTAGACAGTCGTAGAGAAGGAAAAACCTAGTGATTTTGGATGTTATCAAGAAGAAGGTGACCAAGCTTCTATAAGCTGGGATCACCTATTCTATCTCGGATAGTTAGTGGGTGAGCTTGGTCCATGTTGAGCCAAAGAAGACTAGTCTCACTATGGTGAAAAAGGAGAGGGATGAACTTATTCCCACAAGAGTGCACAAGAGTTGGAGAGTGTGCATTGACTATAGGAGGCTTAACCAAGCAACAAGGAAATATCATTTCCCCCTTTATTTTATTGATTAGATGCTCGAACGTAGGAGGATCACTTTCTTGGAGACAGTAGATGTCTTAACAACACTTGCTGTTCTGTGAGGTATTTGATGTCCAGGGTATAGATTGCATGGATTATTTTCCTATTTCTTTTGGTTTCTCCTACATTCTTTTAGTTGTGAATTATGTTTCTAAATGGGTGGAAGCTAGAGCCACCAGGACTAATGATGCTCGGGTTGTTGTAGATTTTGTCAGATCCTACCACTTCTACAGGTTTGGAGTGCCTAAAGCCATCGTTAGCGATCAAGGAACCCATTTTTGTAATAGATCCATGCAGGCTCTGCTCAAGAAATATAGGGTGTGCATAGAGTTTCTACACCATACCATCCCCAAACCAATGGGTCAGTTGAAATTTGAAATAGGAAGATAAAGAGGATCTTAGAGAAAGTTATCCAGCCCAACAGGAAAGGTTGGAGCAACAGGCTGTATGATGCTCTTTAGAAAGGCATGTCACTTACCTGTTGAGATTGAGAATCGGGCATATTGGGCTGTGAAGACTTGCAACTTCTCTATGGATCAAGCTGGAGAGGAAATAAAGTTGCAACTAAATGAGCTTCATGAGATTTGGTTGAAAGCCTATGAAAACTCGAAGTTTTACAAGGAGAGAACGAAGAAGTTCCATGACACTCAGATTGTTAGAAAGAACTTCGAGGTTAGGCAAAAAATGCTATTAATTCTAGGCTCGGACTCATGGGAGTAAGTTATGGTCAAAGTTGATTGGACCTTTTGTTGTTACTAACATTTATCCTTACGGTGCAATTGAGATCCAAAGTCCATCCACAGATAAAAGCTTCAAGGTTAATGGGCATAAACTAAAGCCTTTCCTCAGTAATCCTTCTTTGTTGGATGCAGTGGTAGAGGAGATGTCTTTACTCGATCCAACTTCATTTTCCCCCTAACTTAGGGAGTTTTCTTTTCTCTATCCTTTCTCACTTTTATTGCACTTGGCTATATCTTTTGACTGTTTTAATTGCTGATCTTATGCTTGTGACACATTGAGGACATTGTGTAGTTTAAGTGTGGTATATTGGGGGAGATTTTTCTTTGTTTAGGTTTTTCTTTTCTAGGTTGTTTTTGTTGTGTCTTGTGTACAATTTTGCATGTTTTTCTTAATTTCTAGATTTTGTTTAAGTTGTAGACTCTTCCTTCACTTGAATGATACTTATGATTTGAAATTCTAGCTTTTCTATGCTTGGAAAGATGATTATGATGTTTGAGAACGTGATTGATTGTGAAAGAAATACCCCGTGTGAGGATTTGAGCCACATGATCTTCTTTCTTGTGTGTGATATATCTCTTGATTGCTTGCACATATGTCTTGGCTTGACTCTTTTTTATTATTCTTGATTGATATGTATGTTTTGAAGTGATAAAGGTAATTTTGTTCTTGAGCCTTTCTAGCTAAATAAGCCTACCTTGTTTCAATCCTTTGATAACCCCTTTGAGCCTATGCTTTACCCTTTCTTTGTTTTGAAGCTCCTTAATTAGCCTTAAGTGAAAAACCATGATTAGCTTAACCCTAGGGAATTTTAGAGCTTTGGAATTATTTTGGGAACAAGTGTGGTCTTCTTGGGATTCTTATGAATTCGCTAGTTGGTTCCTCTTCTTGGTTGTTTTGTAAATATGTTGTGTATCTTGTCTCTTACAGTTGTGTTATAGAAAAGAAAAAGAGAAAAGAAAAGAGACAAGACAAAAAAAGATAGAAAATTTTCAGAAAAATAAAAAATTTTGAATAGTGGAGTCAAGAAGACGATTGAATTAAAGGTTTTGGGTGTGATTTGATTGTATTTTCACTTGTTCCCTAATGCTCCTCTATTCTCTTTGGTTTGTAGCTTCTTATCTATATGTTACCCTCCCTTGTCCTTGACCCCATTACAACCATGAAAAAGCCTATTGATTTGAACATGCATATGTTTTGAGCATTGATATTAGAGGCTTTCCAAGTCTGTTTGTTACTTGCTTTCTTGAGTGCATTGAGTTGACATTATTTACCCTAGACACTTGAGAGATACAATGATAGTGCATCTTGTGAGGTTTTGTTACTTCTAATCATCTCTTGAGCTGATTGATTATTTGGCCATGTTTGGAATTGCATGGATGATTACTATGATTATCTGGTTTCTCTAATTCTTTGTATGTTGGATGTTGTCTACTCCTTTTCTTTTTCCAAGATTCATTGAGGATTGTGTAAATTTATTTGTTTTCTTGTGTGTCTTTTTGTTTCTGTGTGCTTAGGTTGTGTCACTCTCCTAATGTCCTTTGATGTGTTCCTTGATCTGCGTCTTGATTTTTCCTAGGAGTGTAAAAGACTAAGTGTGGTCTATTTTGATGAATCAATATTTTCTACTATTCACTTAGCTTATTGTACTATATTTAATTTGGGAATTGTGCTTGAATGTCTATTATTTCTCCAGTTTTGCTAATTGTGCTTAATTTGACCAGTAGTTCTTATTTTAATTAACTTAAATTATCTAAGGCTAATTATTTTCATTATTGATTGTAGGAAAATGTTTGGAATATTATTTTGGGACTCCTAGAGGGCTGCCACATCATCCTCTACTCTCCACATCAGCATCTTAGTTTAAATTTAATTGTTTGTTTTTGTGTTTTTTGGGTAGACTTTTGAACATTGGGCCCCTTTTTGGTCAATTTAGGAGAGGCCCAAAAGTGGGGGCTGATTTGGAAGCCTAGGGTTTAGTGCTTGGCAGCCCCCCACTCCTTCACTCTATTCATTCTCTCATTTTTACGTTTTCTTGAGAAGCTTGGACGTGAACAATGCTCTTTCATGGAGGTTTTTATTTTCGTTTTACTTCTTCTATGATGTGTTGAACTCGTTTTCTATTCAATCTCAATTCCATTTTCATTTTCGTTTTTCTCTCCACGCTTGATGTTTCATTTTCGTTTCCTTCTATGTTTTCCACACTCTCTGTTCTGCAATTGTTCCCCATGGAAGCTTAATTTTCTGGGTTGGTGATTAGTGAGGTTGCAAGCATTTCCATGAGATTATTGTGGTTAACTATGATTCTAATTATGTTCTTAATTGCCAACACATATGAAATTTGTTCTGTGCAGTTGAGTTTGGTCCACGCTTAGTGGTCTGATTTGTGCATGATAATCTTCGCTTAGTTGATTAATGTGTTTGTGTAGAACTGAATGAATTTGTGTGAATGTGTTTGCTTAATGCATATTTTATGAAAACCACTTTAGACTTCTCTTTGTTGTTTAATTTGTGTTGGATTAGGGATGAGAGAGCGAATAATTTTTGTTAATCAAGGATTCGAAAGAATTGCAATCGAACTAATGCCACCCTGTTTTTAATCTCTGTGTGTTTAATCTTTGTTTCTGTTTTATTGATTTCAATTCATGAAAACTTTCCATTTCCCCCCCACTACGTGTTTGACCTATTTCCTGAACCACATTTGGTCCTTAAGAGACGACCTAAGAGTCACTTCCTAGTCTATACTGCACTTAATTGCATATTAATTTGATTCGGGACCGACCTCGATCAATTTTTCTATGTTGGGGATTTTTTAACCTAAATCTTATGTTTCAACCTATGGTATTTTCATATTCTTATTTCATTTAATGTTATTTTGTTAAACTTCAAAACATGAGAGCATTTAGACATATAGACGATTTTGTCTTAACAAAGCTCTAAGTGTTTGAATTCTCTTCAGAATTTAGAATCGAACAGATTGATTACAAGTCCTTAGACAATTATTCTCGTAGAAAGGATGTGTATATAATACAATTGAATCTAACAAACTCTCAAAATTTTCTCTCTTTTTATAAAAGTAAGCTTATGATTCTACGATGCTTGAGAGTGTGTCCTTTTCTTTTGAGCTTTTTTTTTCTCCAAAGATATTTTCTTTCGTGTTTGTCTACTTATTCTCTTACTCTTTTCTTTGACATTCTTCAACATTTAGGCTTCAAGAAAATGTTCGTTAGATAATACTTTTCTTTGATCTTCAGATCTTCTTAGCCATGTCATAGGGAACAACTGTTAGTTAAAGTCAACTTGTCAGAGCAAACATTCTTTTTCAATTCTTTATCAAAAGTAGATTCTATGAACTTTCTAGCACGACTTTTGATAGTAGAACATTCCATGAATGTTTTCTTTGTCGCTAACATCCACTTCTAATTTGTATAGGATGGAGTAGGTGGATACTTGAAAAGGTTATCTGCACATAGTAGAGTAGATATGCATGGAGGTAGATATGTCTTTTTTCTTATCACTTTTTTTGTTTTTAAACATTGTACATTTAATGACATTTGATGTATGTTCAGAACAACAAAGTTCTTTTCACATTTCCTACCGCTCAGGAAATATTTGATTGCTTAAGCATTTAACTAGGAACCAAGTAGCTTATAAAGAAGTCATCGTTTGATGAAAATTGTTTGGCAAACGGTATGGTCTAGGCTATTTAAGGCTTTTCCTCAAAACGCTTATTTAAGTTATCTCTGTTCTATTCAAAAGCGCATTTAGCAAGGTGTTTTTAACACAAGTTTTTGGATTATCATTTAAGATTTTTAGTGTACCTTTCAAAAATATTTTTTGACATATTATCCAACAATACATATTGAGAGATTGTTTGAGCATTGCTTAGCAATGTCTAACACGAGTACATTCCACAAGACTCTCATTGATGCATTTGATAGGAAAATCGTTTAGCAATGCATTTGTTCATGTATTTGTGTGTTTATAGTTCAAGGTCTTTAGGTTTCACAGAGCTTTTTCATAACTGGCTTATCTTTTAGCTATATTATTTTTGCAAAAAAGCATACTTGAGTTGATTCAAAATTCTCTAAAACAATGTTGTCACTGTTTCATCCAAGTTATGCACCGTGCTTGATTTCCTTGTTTGGTATTAAGTCTTTTAACATCTCCTAGCTAATATTCTGTAGCTAGATCTAGTGAATTAGGACTTCCATAAGCTTTGTTGGTGCGATCGAGTTTGATTCTAGTGTTTGTTTTCAATTCTGGTGCAAATTTGGTGTAAAAAGTGCTACATAATTGGCTATCACAGATGTGTTTTGATGAATCTGATTGTTTTAGTGCATTCTGCTGTAGCGTATTTCTTTGTTGTCTCAGTGCTTAAACACTTTCAAATTGATGATATAAAGTTGCTTGAACCATCATTTGAGCTTTTGAAACACTGCCACTCATTTTTGGGTTTGAAAGTACACTTTTAAAGCCACTTTTCTTGTGCAGTAACCATTTTTAGTGTTGTTTGGCATTTCCATTTCTTCAAATCTCATTTTTGGATTGGCAAAAGCTAGGTTTATGTTTCCAAAGGCAAAGATATGATTAAAACATCCATAAAAAGCAAAAGAAAACCAAACAATCCAATTTTGAACCCCAAAAATTAAAAATCACAATAATTTGCACTTCTTTGGGGACTTTCATCAAACAGTTCTGTTTTTATCAAACAATTTACCGCACTAGTTTTGGCTCTTTGTTTTTTGTTCTTCTTGCTTGTTTAATTTGATCTAGTTCCTATCCTAGGTTCCTCTTATGTACCTTCATTGATTCAAAGCTTAAAAATACTTGAAATAAACTTGTTTGACCTCCAATTTGTGCCACAAAACCTGATATGTGAATTTGAATTCTGTTGTAGTGCAGATTTTTGCTATGACTGTTTTATTGTGTGGCAGGGTGTTGTGATGTTTTGGTGAGGCTTCCAAGGTCCAGAATCCTTGCTCCAAGGGGGTAGCATACTAGGAAGTGGAAGGGTTGCTGAATTGGACAATGGAGTTGCTCTCAAAGTGTCACTTTTGCTCAAGAATTCAGTAGCATTTCACCATCTTGCACCATACTTTGCACCAATTTTGGAGGGCTGCAACAGTCTAGTTTTTGCAGCAACATCATTTGTAAATTTTAAGCATTGTATCAAGTACTTTCGAGCTTTGTATCACGGAACATTTGAAGTTTAATTGCTTTTCCATTTGCAACTCAAAGTGGCTTGGAAAAATGCTTTTCAAGTAATTCTAAGTGCACAATTAAACATTGTAATAGCTTAGTTTCAACTTCTTAGTGTGAAAGTGTGTCAATGGGCTCAAAGTGTCACTTGCGCTTTCACTTAGGACTACTTAGCATTTTCCATTTGCATTGTGTACTTTACTTTGCTTGCTTGTCTTTTATGTTTTAAGTCTCTGTGATACATAGGAGCGCGTTTCATTTAGATAAACCTTCATTTGGTTTCTAGGTGCATTTCATCTTGCATTCAAAAGCTTTTGAAAGATTTCTACCTAGAAACTAAGGTAAGAAACAATCAAAGACACTTTGGCTAGGAAGGACAAGGTTCTTATGCTTGTCCATTTGTGACTCACATCTCCTTCCTAGGAGCTATTTGGTTCATTTTACCTCTAGAATCATTCTAGAAATCCTTCACCAAAAATCTAAAAAGTTTGTGAAAAACTTTTAGAAATAAAATGTCTTGTTATTCATATATGTCGTCTAGTTCATATAGGTCATCTAGGATTGATAATGGGTACTATAATTCATATATCAAGGATGAATTAAGAGCTTGCATGAGAAGAAAGTTTGTGCCTCTTACAATCAAAAGAAACCTGGAACTAATGCGAGATAGTATTGAAAATGGAAAATTATTTCTTGAGAGTTTAAATGATCATGGTTTCTTTTGTAGAGAAATAGAATTTGGGGCAAGACTTCAAGAGTTAAAGGTTAAGCAAATAGAAAGATAGATTGAGAGAAAAGAAAGAACAGAGGTAGAAAGAAAAAAAGAAGAAAGGAAAAGAGAAGAAGAGAGGAGAGAACAAGAAAAGAGAGAGAGAAGTGAAAGAGAGAAGAGAAGCAGCAGAAAGAAAAGAAGATGAGAGATGAGAGAAAGAAAAGAGAGGGAGAGAAGAAGAATAAAGAAAGGAAAAAGAGAGATGCGAAAGAGAGAGAAGAGAAGAGGAAACGTGAAGAAAAGAAGAAAAGAAGAAAGAAGAGGAAAATAAAGAGATAGAGCAATTGCTACTGAAGGCAACTCCTACTCTTACCATTACCATGGAACCTAAAAGGGAAGGTTTCTCATTCTTTACTCCTTTTCCAATCATTGTGCACTCTTCAACTATTAATTTTTCTTTTAAATCAATTGTCATTCAATATTCTGTACAATCATTTTCAAAATATGGCAATTCGAATCTTGAGTTAATGTTACCCTTGTGGAAACAGGTAACTTAAGATAAAAGTTACAAACTTGTGAATATGGACTTCTCAATTTTTCCAAAACTACTTCTAAGCAAATTCTTGTCAACAAAAGGCCTTCATTTTGTTTCCTTGTTTTTTATTACATCCTTTTAATCATATTAATTTTTGCTATCTTTTGTAGATATATTTTTGATCCAGGAGGAAAACAACCAAAGTTGTGCTTCTTTCTTTCTTCCCGATTTGAGGACAAATCATTTTTAAAGAGTGAGGGAATGATGGCAATTCCTTTAGGGATTTCCTATCCAAAGAAGTATCAACTTAGACTAAGACTAAGAAAGGGAAGTGAATAAAGACTTTCAACAAAAACTCTTTCCTTATCTAAGTCTTAGATGGATTATCTTTGCTAAATAACATTTGCATTATTTTGTCACTAGTAAAAAAACAGTTTTTTAACTCGCGTTATAGGCTTCGGTTTAGGTGCAACCGAAGTCTATCAAAATGCGGTGGCATTTTTGCAGTTTAAGCCAACTTATACGCCTCGGTCCAAAATCAACCGAAGCATATAAGCCATATTACCTCGGTTAAAGTAATGACCGAAGCCTAAAAGCCCACCTACCCCCTGACAGTCTCTGAAATTTGAAATAAGTGCAGAGCCTATGGCTTCGGTTCGTTCAGAACCAGTGTAAAATAGTGTTTATGTCTCGGTTTAAACGGAAACCGAGGTATATAATCATTTCATATTTTTTTTTTTCATTTTTTTTTCTAAGAACTATAGGCCTCGGTCAGGTGTAGAACCGAGACCTATACGCATGTATGGCTTCAGGCGAGCAAGAACCGAGACCTATTCATTTTCCAGATCTGATTAACACTCCCTCGCTCATTACCTCGCTCCCTCACTCTCCCTCCCTCTCACTCGTTCTCCCTCACTCTCCCTCCCTCTCACTCGTTCTGCCTCCCTCTCACTCGTTCTCCCTCACTCTCCCTCCCTCTCCCTCCTCCCTTGCTCTCTCACTCCCTCGCTCTCGCTCCGCCACTCCCTCGCTCTCGCTCCGCCGCTCCCTCAGTCTCGCTCCGCCGCTCCCTCGCTCTCGCTCCGCCGCTCCGTCAGTCTCGCTCCGTCGCTCCCTCGCTCTCGCTCCGCCGCTCCCTCGCTCTCGCTCCGCCGCTCCCTCAGTCTCGCTCCGCCGCTCCTTGGCCCTCGCTCCGTCGTGCCTCCCACCTCGCAACCCCAACCCCACCACCAATCGCCACCCAACCGGATGCGATCTCACTCCACCAGCTGATGCGATCTCAAATCTAGTGTTGTTCGTGGACCGCCTGGTGCGGCCCGTGCCAGTGGTGGAGCCGCTAGCCTAGCACCCGGTCCAGCCCCCTTCCGAGCCCTCAATCACCGTGGATGAAGCTGTTTTGGGACCGTCCGGCTCCGCTTCGAAGGCCGAGGATGACAGCGTCAATGAGGATGAAGGCTGGGTTCTACCAATTGAAAAGGTGACTTCTTTGTACTGGGAAATGGGGGAGAAGGAAGGACCTAGGAAATGGGGGTCGAGGATGGCAGCGTCAAATGAGGATTTTCTTTCATTTTTTTCCATTTGTTATGCTCTGTTCTTAGATGTATCCTTACTCTGATTTATGGTTTTATCTGCTCTGTGATGTATCTTATTCTGATTTCTGGAGTTGGTTTGCGTTTTGGAATTATAACTGAAAATGCTTGAGTTCGAATTCTGCATTGAGACATGACTCCTGTGTTAAAGGATTGAGGAAAGACCCAGAAAATGGTAAATGGTTCAGCAGTTTTCTGAAATTTTTTTTTATTGAATTTTTTAAGATACTGACTCGGTTCAAAAGATAACCGAGACGAAAATCAATCCCTTTTTGACCCGGTTTAGAACCGAGGCATTAAACGTATCCTTTTTACCTCGCCTTTATATGCACCGGTTGTAAAACCAGTGCGTATAAACGAAACTAACCGATGCCATTTCTGTTTATTGTACTAGTGTGTAGGTCATAAATAAAGGTTGAAAACCATGGACAATCACCTAAAGAAGCTTTGTGAGCCAAAGGAAGCAAGGAAAGCAAAAGAAGTGAAGAAAAGGGTGTTTTCCAGATTGGAGCAAGTACCTTCCGGAATAGGATTACAAAGAGAATTGGCTTCTTGAATGAACATTTGCTCAGCCACCTGCTGCTCACGCTCAGCCAATCTGCACCAGATTTTTTAGCATTTAAAACATGTTTTTAATGTGTTTCATGCGAGACTTGCGGCACAAGCTTGGATTGCGTCTTCAGCACACTTCTTTTGGCATTCTTTAGAGCTTTGTAGATCAGATATAAATTTTTCTCTTCATCTATAAAAGAGAGGCACTCTTCTTTGTAAAATCCGACTTTGAAATTGATAAAGAAACGCTGTTGAGAATTCTCCATGTTTATCTTTCAGAGTTCAATTCTTTTGTTTATTCTGCACTCCCTCCTCTAGCTTCCTTCCCTTTTGGAAGACTTTCGAGCTTGAGAAACCTCATACACTCACCAAACCTTCGTTGAACCTTTCATCAAACACATGGCGTGCAGTTCGGTTTTCCTTCATCAATTCATTCTATTGCGTCACTTTGAGTCATGGAGCTGCTTGAGTTTGGAGCTTGGAACTGCTTCCATCATAACACTATATCATAAACTTCAAAATATATAATTAAGGATGTTTTATAAACGATTCAGTCTTATAAATGATCTTAACAAATCAATCCACCACAAAATCATCATCTCTGCTCCACCAGTTCAAATTTTAGATCCCAGAAAAGGGAAAGATCTTCCATAACCTTCCAACCAATGGGACCAAATTAAGTTCCAAACAAGAGCAAAGCAGGAAAGGTTTGAGAATATTAAGAATACGTCATTGTTGACAGAAAGAAGGATTGAGCTACTCGAAGGAGAAAATGATGAATTCCAACGAGTATTAGCGACCAGGCACTGAGGAAGGACTACTACATTGAACTGGTGGTCAGAGGATTAAATGCAAATGCATACCCGAACCAACCATTTGCAAAGGATAAATGCTCATAGGTTCGTGATAAAAAAGTTTCGTATAATAGAGAAACAATTAGAAGGCACTTGGAAATTCCGATGTTAATGATGGACGAGAAGAGAATGGAGTTTCAACCTCTTTGATCTCACCACCATTTTATAAAGCATAACATCTCCTAAACTTCGATCAATCGTGCGACGTACCTCTCTGCTAGTTCTGGACTTCATCACAACCTTTACTGTTTTAAATAATTTCTTTCACCTTATCAATGTCGTAAACAGTATTAGAAAAAAATAAGATACTGACCAGATTGTATCAAAGTCCAATTTTACTTTACATTAGACCAAGAATCGATATTTCTTTCATGATGAGATAGAAAGTGCATGATTGGGTAGTAAAAAATATAAAAAAGAATTCAAATGTTGCCACTTTGCTTTTCTTTCTTTCCACGTATGAATCCGAACCAGATGGTGGTTTCTACTCTTAATAATATCCATCTTTTCAAGAAGGCGTTTGCGTGTTATGTTTTCCCACACTTTTAGAGATGTGAGATCACTAAGATGTGACGAATTAAACTGTGACAAATATATTAAACAATCTATTAAATTCAATTACTTACATTTGCACATAGTTTAATATAACAATTGTGCTAGAAATTAATTTGAAGGTATATTTTGATTACATTTATCAATTTATAGTAAATTTCCATACTTTATAACAAACAATATTTAAACTTGATACGGCAGTTATAATCATTTTATTTTGTCCTCAAGCATGATGCATGACAAAAACCTAATTAAAATGTACTTGAAAGTCAACACAAACAAAGTTGTTACAACGAAGGAGAAAAAAAATAAAAGATAAAAAAGGTATAGATGTGATACCATTACTAATAAAAGGGTTGGTAGGAGTTTAACACAGTCGAACAATTTCTGATGACAAAATTTACCTCATATTTTAAATAGATTAAAAGTTTTCTTTCTTTGCTTTTTGTTTTATATTATCCAATCTTATGTGAAACTAACGTATGATTGAATTATTTTTACTTGATTTAAAAGAAAAAAATTAAGAGTGTAACATCTCAAAAATATAGTATTTTATTATATAAAAGAGTCATCATAATTCTAATATTAACAAAAACAGTTAAAAAGAAGGAAAATATAAAGTTATTTACAATCATCTCAAAATAACTACAAAGATAAACTTTATATACAATACTAGTTTAAAAGTCCAAAACTATTTACAAGAACTAAGCGACCTAAGCATCAGTAGCATCTCCATCCAAAGCATGCTCCAGATAAACCTCATCTCCCTCTGCTCACACCCACCGGATGATCATAGTAAAGTAAGGAAGCAAAGAAAAACATACCACACAAACACAAGTAGAAGGGTAACTAGAGTACAAACAACTAAAGATATATTAATACATGTTAAACATTCATCTAAGATACACATATCACATCAAACCAAGCTACACTTCATATATGACCACCCTTTTACTTGACCATTCAGATCAGTATGAATATTGAGTTATGGCAATTCATGCACTTGTTGTGGTGAAACAACTGGCCCACCCTAAGCTACCACACCAAAGGTTAGTCTGTTATCACTCGCCTTAGGCTAGGGTAAAGCCCCTGACTTGGACCTCATACTATTCTCACGACATGTCTCACCCTTCTCTACTTGCGAATGGGTGACCAAGAATGTCAAAATTAACTCCAAGACTAAGCTTCCCATATTCATACTTACAACACTTGAAACCACCACTGAGAAATTCCTCCTTGGAACTTTATTCCACACTTTTGAAACCATAATAATACCCATATACTTTCACATTGAATCACAACACATAACATTAATAATCATATAATACCATAAATACTTATACATTATTCACTATAAATCAAAACATAGTTCAAGGTTATCAAAAAACAAGTATAGAAAGAATAAAACAGATTCTGGACTAGTCGCTCAACGCACCAAACTCGCTAGGCAACCACAGAAATAGTGAGCCAAGCTCCCTCACCTCTCGCTCAGCGACCACTCTTGTTATGGGAACACAAAGACAGTGAGTCAAGCGACCTCACCTCTCGCGTAAGAACCACTCTCCCTATGCGAACACAAAGACAATGAGTCAAGCTCCCTCACCTCTCGCTCTGCGACAACAAAAATAGTGGTCCAAACTCCTCACCTCTCGCTCAGCAGACAGTCTTGTTGTAGATAACAAAAACAATGGTCCAAGCTCCCTCACCTCTCGCTCGGCAACCACTCTCGCTCAGCGAGTCTGTATAATTCTAACAACACCTAAAGTGCAAAATTTGCACCACTACACCGCTCTTGACCTATTTTATGCATCTTTCTCAACTTCTAATACTCCTAGATCATATTATACACTTCAATGGACTTAAAAAATTGTATCTAAAATGTTGATAGGGGGAGCCTTGTGAGTAATAAACCCAAATATTGTGTTTGTTTTTTATGATGAAAACACATTGATTGTAACAACACAGATGTTGTCATGACACAACAGAAATGTTTTTTTTTTGTGTTTAATGCATATGTGGATACATAAATGCTTATTGTTGATTGATGCATATGTTGAACATACTGTTGTTTCTGCTTACTATTGTAATTATGATGTGATTATATCTCTGTATGCATACTGTATGTTTTTGAGTAATGAAAACCACAAGCACAAAAGCTTAAGTTTTGAACTGTTGCAAAAACAAGTTAGAATCGATTACATTAATTGGTGAATCGATTAAAACTCGTGTCTTTGCATATATCTTTTTCAATTGTGTTGTGATCAGTTTTTGTAGAAGAAATTTTTTTCAAAATTTGTTTAAGTGTTAAGCTTAACCGATTACACATGTTATGTAATGAATTAAGTCTGTTATCTTTTGAAAGTTGTTTTCAGTTGAGTCAAATTGCTCTAACGGTCATATTTTTTAAATATGTTTGACTTGCATTAAATAAAATGATTACATTAATTGTTCCTTCAATTATGGGTTGATTTAGTTGTATTTCTTTTACATCTGGTATTTTATTATGTAACCGATTACATTACTAACATAATCGATTACTTTAAATTGACGCATTGCTTGTATTTCTGTAGAACACTTGATCATTTACATTTTCATATCTGACAGTTTTCATCTGAGAAAGTTATACATATTGCACTCATGCTCGAAGAATCAAGAAACAAAGATCTTAAAGAAATTTGAAGGATTCTTGAGAGGACATTTGATAGCTTGACTGACTAATCGTATCCCCACTACTGAGGTGCATTTGTTGTTGTCATAAAAGAATTATGCACTTGTTGATTGTGTTGTGTCCCTTTTCGTGTGCAATAGGAAGGAGAGCGAGGAGCTCTTGGACTTTGAGATTGGATTCTCAAAGGGATCTTGTAGCAAGAACGCGTGGTTATGTGTGTGTAGGTGTATTCGTTTTTATATTTGATTGTTTAAGTGGGAAAGATGTTTACATTGTGAGGATGTAATCACTTAAAACCTTTGGTGTAATTATCCAATCATTATAGTGAAATATCCTTCAATCAATGGTTGATTGGAATGGTGACTGGATGTAGGCATTGAGACCGAACCATGATAAAAATTGTGTTTGATCTTCTTTCTCTATCTCTTTACATTTCATTGCATACACACTTTACTTACAGCGCAAAAAAGTTTTAAAGATCATTCTATTTCTTCAAAAAGATTTGAAAAGTGCACGTTTTTATAAATCACCAATTTAGCCCTCCCCCATCGTGGTGTGGAGAAACAAGCTTCTTTATTTCTAACAATTGGAACCAGATTTGGTTTTCAAAATTTATTTGAAAAACAAATTGATTATCCTTTTTGTGAAATCGATTATTTGATCATGTAATGGCTTCCATTTCTCAAACCTTCGATGAAGGTGCATCTCGAAACAGACCACCTCTCGCTAGTGCAAAAAGGGCTTTAAACGTATGTTATTTTGGCCTTTTTGTTAGCAAAATGATGAAGATGAAGTTTGATGATGTCCAAGACAAACAAGACTCATGAAGAATGATCTATGAAGACTTGTAATCTTTTGTAATAATTGTATGAACATAGGAAAATTAGTAGTTTTATGTATGCATTCAAAAGTGATGAAAAAATAAGCCATAAGCAAAATTCTGTGCAGTGCTAATCGATTAACAAGAGGTGCTAATCGATTAGCGTTAATCGATTAACAGAGGGTGTTAATCGATTGTTCCAGAGAGCCATGGAGAAGCGAGACAGTGCAGTGCTAATCGATTAACAGAGGGTGTTAATCGATTAGTGTTAATCGATTAACAAGGGCTGTTAATCGATTAACATAGTGAACGTTTGAAAAACTAGCCGTTTTTAGAGCCGTTGAAGTATCCGTTGGGTTGTTAATCGATTAACCACTGTAGCTAATCGATTAACACTGTCAGAAAAGTTGAAAACGAAAAATGGAGGAGCCTTTGGATGAGTCTATAAATAGACTCTCATTTTCTCTCAAGGGAGCAACTACTACTCTTCCCTTGTGCTCATATACTCAGAAACTCTTGAGAAGTGTGTGCTCTTGCTCAGCTAAGGAAACTCTGTCTGTAGAATTGGTGAAATACTGCTACGGTGATAGAGGAATAGCTGGTTCATCCTTGGTGCATCTAAGGAAGTGTTTGGAAGAGGAATTCATCCTTCGTGAAGTATTCGGAGGAAGTGTTTCATCCTTTGTGAAGACTCAAAGGAGGTGTTGTTTCATCTCTTGTGGCATCAAGAGAGGTGTTTTCTAAACTCTTACAAATTGTATCTGTGTGATTGTAGTTTGTAATAGTTTTGTGATTAGTGAAGTGTTTATCTTGTTTTGAGATAAGCGACTGGATGTAGGATTGGTAAGATCCGAACCAGGATAAAATCATCTGTGCAAATTTCTCTCAACCTTACTCTATTTTATTGTCTTTATTATCTGCTAAGTAAGTTTAATTGAGTAGAAATTTTTAAGGCACACGTTTTTAGTAAGAACCAATTCACCCCCCCTCTTGGTTTGTTATTCCACGCTAACCATTCCGCTGCAGCCGCTCTGACAATTGGTATCAGAGCTTGCTTTGATAGTCATTCAAATGGCGGGATCGCATCAAACCTTTGCAGAGGGTGCTTCTATCAATAGACCACCACTATTCACTGGTGAGAACTATGCATTCTGGAAGGTAAGAATGCAAATATTTATGGAATCTATTGATATAGATATTTGGGATGCTGTTGTATCTGGTCCTTTTGTTCCAATTAACAATATGCTGGAACCAAAGCCCCGTGACCAATGGACTGCTGAAGATAAGAGAAAATTTGGTAATGATGTAAAAGCTCGTAATATTATTTCATCTGCTTTAACTGTTGACGAGTTTTACAGGATTTCTATTTGTAAAACTGTACAAGAAATGTGGGAAGTACTTAGAGTAACCCATGAAGGAACAGATGATGTTAAGAGAGCTAGAAAGAATACTTTAATCCAGGAATATGAAATGTTCAGGATGAAGCAAGGAGAAACAATAGTAGATGTTCAGAAACGCTTCACCAACATAGTAAATCATCTTATTGGATTAGGTAAGTCTTTCGATACTGATGAGCTTAATATAAAAATTTTGAAATCTTTAGACAGGTCTTGGCAACCAAAAGTGACTGCAATTTCTGAGTCACAAAATCTCAACACAATGACAATGGCTGCATTATTTGGAAAGTTGAGAGAGCATGAACTTGACCTCGGAAGACTAGATGAAGAAGAAGCAAAAACTAAGAAAAAGACTCTAGCCTTCAAATCTGAGGTAGAAAAGAGCAAAAGCAAAATGGAAGATGAAGACTCAGAAGAAGATGAAAATTTGAGTTTACTCATCAAGAGGTTCAATAGGTTCATGAAATCAAAAGGCAAAGTGAGATTCAGAAACGAAAAGAGAGAAAATCAAGGATCTTCCTCAAACTATAGATGCTATGGTTGCGGAGAAAAGGGACATTTAAAAGCAGACTGCCCAAATCAAAAGAAGGGTGAAGAAAAGAAAGAAAAGAAGTTCTTCAAGAAAAAGAAAGCATACATCGCATGGGACGATGACAACGAATCAATTTCTGACTCGAGCAGTTCTGATGAAGAAGCAAACATATGTCTAATGGCGGATGACGATGACTCTGGAAGCCAAGTAAGTACATCTAACGATTCAGATAATTCTAGTCAATATGATAGTGAAACTGAATTGCATGATACTTATGCTGCTTTATTAGTAGAATCCGAAAAATTAGATATAGCTCATAAGAAATTGAAAAAGGATTTCAAAGAGTTAAAATTAAATTTTGAAAATATTCTTGAAGAAAATAAAAATTTGAAAATTACTTCTGAAAATTTCTCTAAAATTAATGATAATTTGAAAACTGAATTTACAAATTTATCTGAAGAAAACAGAAGTTTGAAAAATAAATTTTTATATCAAGCGGAAGAAATCAGAAATTTAAAAAGTAAAGTTTTATATTATGAAAAAGAAAAATATGTTGCTAATAATGAATGTGAATCTTGTATAAAATTCAAATATTTTTCTGAAAATACAACCACTGGAGAATGTAGTAAAAATAATGAAAATAAGGTTGTTAAAAATAAGTATATTCCTAAAAATAAACATAATCATAGAACCCGTAGAACTTGGGTAGAAAAAGGAACAACTTATAGGAACACAAATGTTGCATCATGCTTTTATTGTATGAAAAAGGGTCATACATCTAACAAATGTAAAATTAAGCATTATGGTGTTCCAAGTGGTAGATATGCTTGGGTTGTAAAATGATTTTAATCTTGTTAATCTAACCCAAAGGACCCATACAAAGTAGTTGGGTACCTAAATAGCTTGTTCTTTTTATGTTGTAAGAATTATCAAAACCAAGGAAGTATATGTGGTGTCTTGACAGTGGATGTTCAAAACACATGACCGGAGATAAAAAGAAATTTACAAGCTTCCGGAAAAAGGAACGAGGCTTTGTCACCTATGGTGACAACAACAAAGGAAAAATCCTTGGAATAGGAGATATTGGAAGTGAAGATACCTTGATGATCAAAGATGTGCTATATGTGGAAGGATTAAAGCACAACTTAATTAGCATTAGTCAATTATGCGATAAAGGATTCAAGGTAACCTTCGAACAAAATTCTTGCACTATTTATAAAAATGATTTTTCTGAAATTGCTTTGAAAGGAATTAGGCATAACAATATTTATTTGATTGATTTAGAAAATGCATCAAATAGGAATATTTCATGTTTAGTAGTAAAAGAAGAAAATCCATGGTTATGGCATAAAAGAGCTGCACATATTCATATGCAACAATTGAATAAACTCATTTCTAAAGACTTAGTAATTGGTTTACCAAAACTAAAATATGTGAAAAATAAATTGTGTGATGCATGTCAAAAGGGAAAACAAGTGAAATCATCTTTTCATTCGAAAAATGTTGTTTCTAGTTTAAAACCCTTAGAACTTTTGCACATGGATTTATTTGGTCCCTCTAGGATAAAAAGTTTTGGAGGAAATTATTATGCTTTAGTTATTGTAGATGATTATTCAAGATATACTTGGACTTTCTTTCTTACTCTTAAAAGTGAAGCTTTCAAAGAATTTAAAAAGTTTGCAAATTTAGTTCAAAATGAAAAAGATTTGAAAATAAAGGCTATTAGAAGTGATCATGGAGGTGAATTTCAAAATGAATCTTTTGAAACTTTTTGTGAAGAATATGGCATTTCTCATAATTTTTCTGCACCTAGAACTCCTCAACAAAATGGAGTTGTAGAAAGAAAAAATAGATCCTTAGAGGAACTTGCTAGAACTATGTTAAATGAATATAGTGTTCCTAAACAATTTTGGGCTGATGCTGTGAGTACTGCATGTTATGTATTGAACATAATGCTTATTAGACCAATTTTGAAATGTACTCCTTATGAACTTTTTAAAGGTAGAAAACCAAATGTTTCACATTTAAGAATTTTTGGATGCAAATGTTTTGTCTTAAATAATGGAAAACAAAATTTAGGAAAATTTGATTCCAAATCCGATGAAGCTATTTTTCTAGGATATTCTCTAATTAGCAAAGCTTATAGAGTTTTTAATCGGAAAACACTTGAAATAGAAGAATCTGTGCATGTTGTCTTTGATGAAATTGTGGACCTTGAGGTAAAACCTCTTGAGTCAGATGAATCAGATGCAGGTGAAAATGAAGACTTGCAAAAGACAACAAATGAAGAGAAAATGAATAGTCCTCAAGATGATGAAGATCTAAACAAAATATGGCAACAACCTAGAGGATTATCATTGGACAACATCATTGACGACATATCAAAAGGGGTAAACACTAGAAGAAATTTAGTTAATTTTTGTATGAATGTAGCTTTCATGTCGCAGATAGAACCTAAGAACATTAAGGAAGCTCTTCAAGATGAACAATGGTGTATTGCAATGCAAGAAGAACTCAACCAGTTTGAAAGAAATCAAGTTTGGGAATTGATTCCTAGAGAAGATACTCATCAAGTAATTGGAACAAAATGGGTATTCAGAAACAAACTGGATGAAGATGGAAACATCACCAAGAATAAAGCTAGGCTTGTGGCTCAAGGATATAGTCAAGAAGAAGGTATAGATTATGATGAGACATATGCTCCAGTTGCCAGGTTAGAGGCAATACGTCTACTTCTTGCTTATGCATCTATAATGAAATTTAAATTATTTCAAATGGATGTTAAAAGTGCATTTCTAAATGGTTTTATAAAAGAAGATGTGTATGTTGAACAACCACCCGGTTTTGAAGATTTTAAATTTCCAAATCACATCTATAAGTTAAAGAAAGCACTTTATGGTTTGAAACAAGCACCTAGATCTTGGTATGAAAGACTTAGCAATTTTCTTTTAGAAAATGATTTCAATAGAGGAAAAGTTGATTCCACTTTGTTTATTAAGAGAGTCGGAAAACATATTTTGATTATTCAAGTATATGTTGATGATATTATTTTTGGATCAACTAATAAATCTCTTTGTGAGGAATTTGCTAAGACTATGCAGGGTGAATTTGAAATGTCTATGATGGGAGAATTAACATTCTTCCTCGGTCTTCAAATTAAGCAAATGAAAGAAGGTACGTTCATTTCTCAAACTAAGTATTGTAGAGAAATTCTTAAGAAGTTTGAAATGGACAAAGCAAAGGAAGCATCTACACCTATGGGAACCTCTTGCTATCTTGACAAAGATGAGTCAGGTAAAGAGGTAAATCAAACTAAATATAGATGTATGATAGGTTCTTTGCTATATCTCACTGCTAGTAGACCAGATATTATGCAGAGTGTTTGCGTGTGTGCTAGGTATCAATCTAGTCCTAGAGAATCTCATCTTACAGCAGTTAAAAGAATATTGAAATATCTTAAGGGAACTGCATCCTTTGGTTTATGGTATCCATCTGGAACGGAACCTAGTCTTGTAGGATTTTCCGATGCAGATTATGGAGGTTGTAAGATAGATAGAAAAAGCACAAGTGGAACATGTCATCTTCTAGGTAGTTCCTTAGTTTCTTGGCATTCTAAGAAACAAGCCTGTGTAGCTTTATCTACCACTGAGGATGAATATATTGCTGCGGGAAATTGCTGTGCGCAAATTATATGGATGAAACAGCAATTAGAAGATTATGACATTCATTTAGATCATATACCACTTAAGTGTGATAATACAAGTGCAATAAACCTTACAAAGAATCCCATAATGCACTCTAGAACCAAGCACATTGAAATTATTCATCACTTTTTAATAATGATCAAAAAGGGGGAGAAATATTTAAAGCCTTAAACTTATTTCTAAGTACACTAACAATTGTTTCTTCCTTAAGTTGTGTTTCAAATACAGATTATTACCAAAAGCTTTAAATCAAGAAAGTTTTGATCATCATCAAAAAGGGGGAGATTGTTAGCAAAATGATGAAGATGAAGTTTTGATGATGTCCAAGACAAACAAGACTCATGAAGAATGATCTTTGAAGACTTGTAATCTTTTGTAATAATTGTATGAACATAGGAAAATTAGTAGTTTTATGTATGCATTCAAAAGTGATGAAAAAATAAGCCATAAGCAAAATTCTGTGCAGTGCTAATCGATTAACAAGAGGTGCTAATCGATTAGCGTTAATCGATTAACAGAGGGTGTTAATCGATTGTTCCAGAGAGCCATGGAGAAGCGAGACAGTGCAGTGCTAATCGATTAACAGAGGGTGTTAATCGATTAGTGTTAATCGATTAACAAGGGCTGTTAATCGATTAACATAGTGAACGTTTGAAAAACTAGCCGTTTTTAGAGCCGTTGAAGTATCCGTTGGGTTGTTAATCGATTAACCACTGTAGCTAATCGATTAACACTGTCAGAAAAGTTGAAAACGAAAAATGGAGGAGCCTTTGGATGAGTCTATAAATAGACTCTCATTTTCTCTCAAGGGAGCAACTACTACTCTTCCCTTGTGCTCATATACTCAGAAACTCTTGAGAAGTGTGTGCTCTTGCTCAGCTAAGGAAACTCTGTCTGTAGAATTGGTGAAATACTGCTACGGTGATAGAGGAATAGCTGGTTCATCCTTGGTGCATCTAAGGAAGTGTTTGGAAGAGGAATTCATCCTTCGTGAAGTATTCGGAGGAAGTGTTTCATCCTTTGTGAAGACTCAAAGGAGGTGTTGTTTCATCTCTTGTGGCATCAAGAGAGGTGTTTTCTAAACTCTTACAAATTGTATCTGTGTGATTGTAGTTTGTAATAGTTTTGTGATTAGTGAAGTGTTTATCTTGTTTTAAGATAAGCGACTGAACGTAGGATTGGTAAGATCCGAACCAGGATAAAATCATCTGTGCAAATTTCTCTCAACCTTACTCTATTTTATTGTCTTTATTATCTGCTAAGTAAGTTTAATTGAGTAGAAATTTTTAAGGCACACGTTTTTAGTAAGAACCAATTCACCCCCCCTCTTGGTTTGTTATTCCACGCTAACCATTCCGCTGCAGCCGCTCTGACACTTTTAACGTCGGATCCATATCCGACGTCTTTGTGGGTGACTTTAGTAAGACGTCGGACAGGGTATACCAGACGTCTATATAGACGTCGGATGGGGTATACCAGACGTCTATAGAGACGTCGGATGGGGTATACCAGACGTCTATATAGACGTCGTACGGGGTATACCAGACTTCTATATTGACGTCGGACAGGGTACACCAGACGTCTATATAGACGTCGGATGTGGGATACAACAGACGTCAATAGGCCCTGTTCACTGTAACTCATTGGACATTTGTCTATGCATTGATAGACGTCAATAGACATCGGACATGGCATTAACTGACATCTACTGATTGTTTTTTTTTTTAAATTAATTTATTGTTGTAATAAAACCACACCTGAAAAACAGAAATTGTCCAAGAACAATATACTATAATATATATATGCGTTTCATATAAAGAAAGTTCTACTTAATGTAAAAAACAATCCAATACCAAAACTATCAAAATATAAACTTAAACTAAACCTAAGTAATGTTCAATAACAAATATAAGTGTTCCTATCTCCATCTTTGTAGAAGATAAGCTGTCCACTCTTGCCTTATCTTCCTCATTGTGTCCTCTGGTATAGGAGATGTACTCTTGAAGCGCTGCAAAATGAAGAAAGATTCATTATGGTTTCATATATGTTTAAAGATGAATTTGATTTGTAATGTATCGAAGATATGCATAATTACCTCATTCCAGTCATGTGTAATGGTAGCTCGAATGATGGTCTTAATCTAAGACATGACATAAAAGCCACATTCCCATGAATCTAGCTGCTTGTTACACTAAAATGACAAACTAAATAGTCAAGAATTTAGATCATTCAATAACATAGAAAATGAATTATAAGTATAAATGACTTACAACCTTTGGATACAAAATTTGAACTAGTTGACCTCGGGATTTACCAATAACTCTATTTAGATTGAAATTACAAAGTAAAATTAATATAACTATATTTATCATAAAAATTTAAGGTGAACATCAAATTCAAGTCATTTTTGGAGAAACACTTACCCTTGAAGCATGGTTCTCAAGTCAGTTTTCATCTTCCTGTGCAGCGAACAAAACCATATAATTTTACATTGTTTGTGAATGATGACCATCAACTGCCAGTGCGACCTATCACGAATCGCAAATAGTTAGTTAACTAATTAAGTAAACTTTAATGAACTTTTACATATAACAACACCTACCCATCAATGTATGGCACAAGGTATACGCCTCTTTTTGGCTCATCCATCCATGTTTGCAAATAATTTTGTTTGCTTTCAAGTGTGTTACTAGAAGGTTGAATGGTCTGAGGTTCAACAAATTCGTACATGGAAAACCGACCTTGGTTTATAATGATTGTGTCCATGTACCTAAAACAACAAAGTTAAGTTGTTAGAAACTAGGAATCTAAATAAAACTAATATGGAAGACAAAATTAACTTTCTTACATGCACCATAGTTGAATGATGGAAATATTCAACATCCTGTCTCCCCCAATGACTTCCAATGCATCAGTCAATGTGATATATACTGGCACATGGGAGGGAGACCAAATACTCTCAAATCCTAGTATAGTTGTAATGGTTCTCTCTTCAACCTGGGTAATCTTGTCATTAGCTTTGATAGAGGATCATCCTCCACTTCAGCCATCTCATCATCTTCATCTATGATTGTATCATGAATCAGCTACTTTTGAGGATTTATGAACTGAAGATAAGAATTTCAAAGTTATCAATAAATATTTTTAAATTTAACATAGAAATACTAATAACAAAGACATTATACCTGTGGAGTAGCAATGTGTGACATGATCAATGCTCTAGGCCAGGCTATAAATGATCCTATGGCCTCCCCCACAAAATGAATTTCTCGAGTGGGTACAAGCACCTATGCCTGGGGATCCCAAACCTCGTCAATCGTCACACGCACGTGGTGGGGTAATATGGGAACACCATGAATAGTCTGCCCTCCTTCAAGTAGTCGTCCGACAGCCACAATGCGTGGGGGATCCCCATCAACCAACACTTCATATTGACCACTATATTTAGTAGGTTCTACAGTAGAGCATGATCCTCTAGTGCTGACACGAGGTGGTGTGGGGGCTTCAGTGGGCCCCATTTCTTCCGACAACGTGCCATTTAAGGTTTTTTGCATCTTCTTTAATAGAGAACATACGTTTGAACCTAGATATTATAGGCAAATACCACATCACCTTAGCAGGTGCACCATCATTACCTTCATCAGCAATGTTTCTATTAGATTTCTTTTTAAAACGGGATAAACCACATGTTGGACAATACTTTAGCGAAGCAAACTCCTTTATGTACAAAACACAATCCTTAGGACAAACATGTATCTTTTGATATTCAAGACCCATTGGACATAAAAAAAAATTTGCCTCGTAATTACGAATAGGTAGAGTATTATTTTCTGGAAGCATCTCCTTCAACAATTCCAACAACTCTGTGAAAATTTTATCGGTCCATCCATTCCTTGCTTTTAAACTAAACAACTTCAAAGTTGCAGACAGACATGTAAAGTTTGAGCATCCTAGGAAAAACGGTTGCTCTGAATCATTTATAAGAGAATCATACAAATTAGCTCTTCCAAAATTATCTTCACCGACATCACGTATCATGTCCTGTAAATGATCACTCATCCATTCTTCCACATAATCCATTCCTTGTGACGTGGTAGGCTGGTCCAGTACTTCTCCATGCCAAGTCACAACGGTATAAGTTCTCATTATGCCGAACATGAAAAGATGGTCACGCACATTGCCTAAGTTTTGTCGTATTTGATTAAGACAACGAACACAAGGACAAAAATATGTCCCGTTCACAAACTTAGCATTTTGTTCAACATATTGCAAGAACTCCGAAACACCTTTCTCATATTCTTCACTAATGCGACGTTCATTCATCCAGCTTCGATCCATACTATGTTCGTAACATACTTCATCAGTTTCAGTTTTTTAACTCTCACAAGGTTAGGCCCTACCCATTCAGAAAATATTATTTTTCATAAATTGCTAAGACACATGCAAAGAAGTCTACATCACAAATTTGATAAGATTTCGGCAGCATTTCACATTGATATCCGAAATACACGAAATGAGAGTAGTCAAGGATGACCACAATCAAATATGCATATGGAGAACAACACAAAAACTGAACCGAAATTTTATCAATCTTATCCATAAACTCCAACAACGTATATGTTATAGCAAATTAAGAAAAATAATTTTCCCAAACTATCCAATCGGACAATTCAAAATTTAATACAAACGATTAAAAGATTAATCATTTGTGTTAAATTTCAAACGGAAACTAAGTTTCACTCAATGATTTCATACTTATATCTAACATGCTAATTATAATAACACAACTATCACATGCATATTCAAAAGCCAATAACACATGCATACCTAAAAGCCAAAAACATGCATACGCAAAAGCCAATAACATGCATACACAAAAGCCAATAACATGCATACAAAAAAAGTTTTCAACAAAGCAACTAACCTTTTAAGAAAATTAAAAAAGCAATGGAGGGAAATGGAGTAATGCACGCCCAAAAACGTAGGCCAAAAACACTCAAAAACGCCGCCCAAGCACACGTCAGAAACTGCACCAAAATGTAACGAAAACGAATTTTAATCGATTCAAATGGAAGATATTTCATCAAAGAGTAATTTAATCAGAGTAAAAGTAAATTTAAACGGTCCAAAAGAGAGAGAAACCTACATGGAAATGCAATGCCTCAAAGAGAAAACGTGAGAAAGACGATGAACAGTGAGCGTAACTCCCCGCGGGCTCTGGACGTCGGGCTATAGACGTCGGGCTCTGGGGTCTGGCGTCTATAATAGTGTAGACGTCAGGGACCTCACTAATATGACGTCTTCCTGATTTAAAAATTCATATTTGCGGAGCTTATAGGCGTCGGTTTGGAGGGGCCTCGACGTCTAGGTGTACGTTTCACCTACCCTGTTAGGCATATAGACGTATGTTCGGAGGGGCCCCATTATAGACGTCGGGGCCCCTCCGAACAGACGTCTATATGATGGATAAAAATAACTTCTCACCTACCATGTCAGCCATATCGACGTATGTTAGGAGGGTCTCCGACGTCTATAATATTATAGACGTCGGGGCCCCTCCGAACAGACGTTTATATGTGCACTTATTTACAAAAATGCCATCGGTCAATAATTTACGTTGATTATTTGGTGGACCGACGTCTACGAGGTGACATTAAAGGCCAACTCTGCACTATTGTCTATTTGTTGGTGAAAACTATCCTTTTTGGAAAATTAGAATGAAAATATTTCTTGAGTCAGTAGATAAAGGTGTATGGGATGCTATTCTAAATGGTCCTTTTGAACCCACTAAACTAGTTGATGGAAAACCCATTTTGAGAAATTTTTCTAAGTGGAGTCAAAAGGAAAACAAAAGAGCACAATATGATATTAAAGCTAGAAATGTTATCTCTTCTGCTCTTACTATTGATGAGTTTTTCAGGGTATCGACATTCACAAGTGCTAAAGAAATGTGGGAGGTACTTGAAGTAACCCATGAAGGCACAGATGAAGGAAAGAGAGCCAAAAAGAACTCCTTGGTGGAAAAGTACGAGATGTTTAGAATGAAGACTGGAGAAACCATCTACGATGTGCAAAAAATATTTACACACATTTTCAATCATTTGATTGCTCTCAGAAAGGTCTTTGAAAAGGAGGAAATCAATATTAAAAGTCTCAACAGGAGCTGGCAACCAAAGGTAACAACAATATTTGAATCCAAAGATTTAACAACTATGAATATGGCTACATTGTTTGGTAAGTTTAGGGATCATGAACTATAGCTGGGAAGACTGAAGGAAGAAGAGGAGACTGAACAGAAACAGTCAATTGCACTTAAAGCTACCAACAAGAAAGCTCTAGAAGAATTGAATCAGATGAAAACATTTCAAAGAAGGAAGTAATGAATATGACGGTAAAGAAATTTAATAAATTTATGAAAAATAGAAATGTTGTATCTGACTTTGCAGGAAACTCTAAAGAAGGAAAAAGAAATGCAAAGAACACTTCTATCACATGCTATGAGTGTGGAAATGAAGGACACATCAAGCCTGATTGTCCAGACCTGAAGATCAAGCAAAAGGCTGATGTAAATTACACTCAGGAAAGGAGAAGGAACAAGCAGAAGAAAGGCTATATTGCCTGGAAGAACAATGATGAAGTCCAGTGATGATGATCAAAGCATTAAAGAAGAGTCAAACTTATGCTTCATGGTTGCATTTGTATGCTCTGAAAGCAGTGACAACGACTTTGAGAATGAGCCAATTGAGGTCAGATATGATCAACTGCTGGATACTTTTCAGGAGCTGCATGTAGAGGCAATGAGAGTGCAGTACAAGGTTAACCGATTAAACTCTGAGAGAAGAGACTTTGAATATAGAGTAAATAACCTTGTGGATGAAAATGATAGGCTAAAAAATGAACTTGATCTTGCTTTACAATCTACTACAAATGTTAAAAATGAAATTAAGATTGTAGAAAAAGATTGTAAGGATTGTCATGCTCATGTTGCGAAAATTGAATATCTAACTAGCACACTAGCTAAATTTACTCTTGGAAGAGAAAATTTAGAAGTTGTGTTGAGATAACAAGGCAGCGCAATAAATAGGCAGAGAATTGGTTATAAAGCTAAAAATGAAAGACTTAATTATAAAAGATTCATTGAATTGAGAAAACCTGTATCCAATACCTGTTTATATTGTAATACTATTGGGCATATTGTAATACTATTGGGCATATTGTAAAAAACTGTTATTACACACTAGTGCAACAAAGGGAAACGACAACGGTTATTTTTTACAATTCGCTTCAGTTTTCAAACCGAGGCATATATTGGCGACGTAAAAAGGTGGGGACTTTTGGCCTCGGTCCCAACCGAGGTAATACCCCCAAGGTTTCTGCTTCGGTTCTTCTACACTTGAGGTAATAACATGGGTCTATGGCAACGGTTCAGGCTAGAACCGATGTCAAAGCCCTTTATTTTTATTTTTTTAAATCATGTGCTCTTATATGAAATTGAAAAAAAAAATAACTCAAACAGAAATTTCCAAAACTAGAACAATTAAAACCCTAATTACAAGAAAATTTTGCAAGCATAGAAACCCCAAATTTTCAAATTGTAATCCAAAACCCTAGCCTCAAAACGCAGGAATCAGATTAAAAAAAAAATCCCAAATCGAAACGAGGTCAGAAAACCTACTTTGTGCTCGAGTCAGACGCGACTTCCCTTCGCCGCGAAGACACTAGAACACGAACCCTCGTGGAGGCCCAGCTGCTACCATATCGCGAGAAAGAAAGATGCGCCTAAGCTGTCAAAGTCGCCTCCTTTCCTTCAAAAATGAACCAACACCGAGTCTTTCCTCCATGCGAAACACGTACCAGAGTTAAAGAAGAGGAAAAAGAAGTTTGTGCCTCCCTCACTACGAGGCGAAACAAAACAAGAAGAAAAGAAAAAGATGAACATGGGCACTTCCCCCTTCTTGTGAATCTACGACAGAGGAGTTAAGAAAAGAACAAAACATTGGCGGAGAGAACCCTAGGGGCGAGAGAGAGCAAAGACGCAATTTAAATCGAAACGAAGGCCTTCTGTCTAAAAATGCCTCTGTTCACAAAATTTAAACCTAAACGCATGTTATTACCTCGATTATTTTTTTAACCAAGGTAGTAAGCCTCTACCGCCTCGGTTCTATAAAGAATCGAGGCCTATAGTGCCCAAAAATAATAAAAAATTATATTAAATGGCATTTTTGTAATTTTAATGAACCTTTTTACCTCGGTTCCAAGGAGAACCGAGGCCAAAACCCTTGCACAAAATTAAAGTGCCCAGAAAAAAATTATATTAAATGACATTTTTATAATTTTAATTAACCTTTTTACCTCGGTTCCAAGGAGAACCGAGGCCATAGCCCCCTTTAGAGTACAAAGCGGGAATGTTAGTGGAGCACAGGGGTTTTGGCCTCAGTTCTGAGGATAACCGAGGCCAAAAGCCCTGACAGAGATATTTATCATCTGAAAAGTCTTTTCTTGGCAACTTTTGCGGGCTTTATGGCTTCGGTTACCTTTGTAACCAAGGGTGTAGGTGTTTTATGGCTTCGTTTAATATCAAACCGAGACATATACTATTCCAATAATTTCAAAAATGTCACTGCCCCATTTTATGCTTTGGTTTCTGACTAACCGAAGCATAATGGGAACGTTAGTAGCCCCGTCTTTTACTAGTGACAAAAAGGTAGGTGTTCCAAAGGGAAAATATAAATGGATTCCCAAAGAGCAACCTCCTGTAACAAGAAAGGCCCAAAGTTCACCTAGGTACCTGCAACACAACCGTTTGAAAGTTTTGCAGGGAAGTAAGTTGATCAAGCAGCAGACAACACTCAAGGATGAATTTCATTGGAACATATCTAAAACTCTTGAGTAGTATTCTATGGTAACATCTACTGTCAATTCATGCATTCATGCATCACTATTTCTTTTTGTGAATGTGTAATTGATGAGTATGAATGTTGTCTGTTTGTCTGCTATACAAAATTGTTTGAAAAACAGTTTTCACATACTTTAATCGATTGTGTTAACAATGAAATCAGTTAGACTATTTTTCTATGCTTCTCTATTTTGTGTTAAACTGTTAAGAAGTAATCGATGTCAAGATTAATAAAATCGATTAAAATGTTTAATCAGGGCTTTTTATTTCTAAAAAAAATCTAATTGGGCCTGATGATAAAATGATTTGTTGCACGCCTTTATAAATACTAGATTTGAAAATCTTTTATACACTCACTGCTCTTG
The DNA here is from genome assembly GCF_016808095.1 of Vigna angularis. Lineage (NCBI taxonomy): Eukaryota > Viridiplantae > Streptophyta > Magnoliopsida > Fabales > Fabaceae > Vigna > Vigna angularis. Next base: position 3,819,037 of record NC_068976.1, on the reverse strand, counting down.
GAATTAAAGTGTTTAAAACCCTCAATTGAGTAAGATCCTCCATAAAAATCCTTAATCGAGAGGGCTTCATCCTCATCATCTAAACGCAGCAAGAAGATTAATAGAACCACGAGAAACGTAGGTCCAACTAGGTGGATAAGCGACGTTGTTGCTCTTAAAAAACATATGATTGATGCTGGAATCAATAGTGGGCATAACTTACCATATGGATTGTTCATCAGCAAAGTCTTAACGCTTCATCAAGTTGTTCTTACTAGGGAAACTAGAGTTGTCTGCAATAGAACAAATGAGATTGGAAAGGCAATCCTGACATGTATCGGTATGAAGAAAAATGATGATGGCTGGGCGTTCAGGGATGTTCAGACTCAAGTTAGAAGTAAAGTTGAAATGTTTGACTATGATGAAAACTCTATGTCATTTACTCCAGAATCTGAATTTGAAAGAAACATTGTAAACACATTTAAAAGAATCTTTGAGAAGTCTCTAAAGTTGGAGAAATCATTATTCCGAATGGAAAATAAGGTGGACAAACTCATTAAGAACTATGTAGATAGTTCATCTTCAATAGAAGTGTCAGATGATGATGATAAGTCAAGTGAAGAGGATTTTTGGATGAATCCAACTCAGAATAGGGATGAGTTGTCAAAAGTTTCTTTTTCTTTGTTTTGATATCAATGGCTATTAAGCCATGTTTTGGTTCTCATTGTACTTATTTTTAATATCAATGAAATTATCTTTTGGTAAACCTTATGTGATATGTGAATAATTGCATTAAATAACATTTAATCGATTATATCACTTGTATGAAAGCAATTGAACATTTCACTATTACATCATTACATTGCATACTCATACCTGATATGTGATAATGCTTATTTCAAATTACATTGTATCTGGACTAACGCTCAACCTAGTTGAGAAGAAAAACTTGTGCAGGTTTGATGTTGATCATTGGTTGATTACTGAATTGCCTTGGAAACTTCAGTACACTGTAGAGTTGAATCGATTAAGGAAGAATTAAATCGATTAACTGTTTTTGTTAATCTGAGTTCAAGTATCTTAACTACTGAATCATTAACTTTGAACCATATCTTCTGATTTCATATGTGTTTATCATAAATCTCAGTGTTTATAATCCGCTGCGAATCTGTTTTGAGTTTATGATTGATAACACTAAGTTGTTTAGCTTCAAGTTGTATTTGAAATGCTTTGATATTTGTTATATCTTTTGATACATTTCTTGAATCTGTTTGAATGATACATTCTCAATTATATCTCTATCATGTTACTCTAATGTTGGAATATGAAATAATGCATATTGATAGGGGGAGCTTAGTATCCTGTTATATGTTTATTCACATGTTAAAAAGGGGAAGAAAATTAAACTCATGTGAATTTCATACTGTTGACAAGGGGGAACATAATTTTTTTCTGTAAACATGTGACAGGGGAGCATCATTTTTTTTGTGAACCTGTGCTGATGCATATTTATGAAATTCGATATCTTTGTGTTTCAATTACATTGAGCTATAATTCCTTTTTTGCTAATGCCCAAAGGGGAGAAATAATTGAACATTGAATGAGATAGTTGAATGTGTATGGCATAATGTATCTGTTTAAAACTATGTGAAAAATTTCTGATTGTGCATTGTTAATCATGGTTGTTTTATTGATCATGTTTGTGCATCATCAAAAAATCTATTGTTGATTGATGCATATGTTGAACATACTGTTGTTTCTGCATACTACTGTGATTATGATGTGATTATATCTCTGTATGCATACTGTATGTTTTTGAGTAATGAAAACCACAAGCACAAAAGCTTTTGAACTATGGCAAAAACAGCAAGTTAGAGTCAATTACCTTAATTGGTGATCGATTAAAACTCATGTCTTTGCATATATCTCTTTCAAATGTGCTGTGATGAGTTTTTGAAGAAGAAAAAGTTTTCAAAATTTGTTTAAGTGTTAAGTTTAATCGATTCCACATGTTATGTAATCAATTAAGTATGTTATCTTTTGAAAACTATTTTCAGTTGAGTCAAATTGCTCTAAGGTCATAGTTTTTAAATATGTTTGACTTGCATTAAATGAGAATCGATTACATTAATATTTACGTATTAATATTTTATAACGTAGAAAATATTTACGTTATAATATGTTCAACATATTATAACGTAGTTTCTGAATTACATTATAATATGCGCAGTTTATTATAACAAATTTTTCTTTGTCTGTTATAATAGGTGGAATGTATTATAACTTAGAAGATTTTGTACGTTATAATATATTATATATTATTACGTATATATTATTTTACCTTATAATATGTGATCAACGTTCCATAACATACATTGCTTAGTACGTTATAATAAATGTTTTTTTTAAAAGAAATTGATTATTAAATTTGACATCCAATAAAATTATAATAATATTCCTGTATTATCATCTCATCCAATCCATTTATAATCAATATAGCTTTAAACAAATAAATTTATTGAAACTAACAAAATAGAATTCATTTCAAATATTAAATAGTCTAATATTTAATACATCATTTATACATGAAACTATATATTAAATCCAAATATTACATTAATCTACATACACTATTTAAGTGTAGCCAAGTTTCTACTAACACTTAAAATAAAAGAAGCCCAGTTCCTTCTAATGTCTTCAATGTCTGCAGCTTCCATGGGAGATGAATCATTAAAGATCTACAAATAAAATAAATGAGTTAAAACAATATTGTAATGAATAGTTGGATAAGTATTTAGTTAGTATTTTAATACCTTATTCCATGATTCAGTAATGTTTGTACAAATAATGGTATGCATGTGTTTCATTACATAATACCCACACTCATAGCTACCCAATTGACGTCCACTACAAGAAAATAGCCAGTTATATACGGATTAAATCGGTATGTAATAAATGTATTATATACGGATATTTTATACGGATATTGGGAAACCCGTTATATACGGATAAATCCGTATATAATTGAAGAAATCGTTATATACGGAAAATCCGTATATAAGTGTTGTATGTAATTTTGGCGGTTTTGCGCGGGATGCTTTATAAGCTGAAAAAAGTTTATCTACTAATATTATATACGATTGTTGGAAAAAAGAACTAAAAATTTAATTGAAAAAAATTTCCCCCCTCTCACTCTCGAAAAAAATTCATTCTTTGAAAAAGAATTAAAAATTTTTGCACTGAACTTTCATTCCCGAACCTCTCCCTCTTCGCGAACCTTCATTCTCGCACCTCTTCTGCAGTGAACTTCTTCACTGTCAGTCCCGCACCTCTTCTGTTCTCCCTCTCTGTCTTCGACTCCTTTCTTCCGCATCAGTGTTTGGTCGTGTGTTTTGCCATCGCGAGTTGTGTGGATTCAAATTTCATCTGTCGAACGCAGTGAGTAAGCCAAGGTTTGAGGTTAATTTCTATTTTCATTTTCTCTTTTTGTTGTTACATTGACCTATTTTTGGTCATTACTGTTTGGAGGTTTGATATCGTGACTTTGGAAACCCTAGGTTTGTTTCTTCGAACTGGAAGCTCGAGTTGTGGTTGCCTCCTGCTCGTTGTAAGTTTGAATCGCTTAGAATTGAGGTTTATTTCAGTTTTCTTTTCTCTGGGTGTTGTTACATTGACCTATTTTTGGTCGTTGTTGTTTGGAGGTTTGAAATTGCAATTTTGGAAACCCTAGGTTGGTTTCTTGGAAGTGGAAGAGATAAGCTCGTGCTGCAATTGCCTTCTGCACTTGGTAAGTTTGAATTTCTTAGATTGCGATTTGTTTTTATTGGCTGTTATTGAAATCTGATAAAAGGTCATATATACTACTTTAGTATATCTTGAATCAACACTTCATGTGCTAATTAGTTGTTTTTAGACCATTATTAGTGTAGTGTCTTAAATTGATAGATTTCACTCACTTAGTTTAGTAGTAGTTTAAATTGTTTGGCTTTTCATTCTAAATTTGATTTGAATTTCACCAAAAGAAATACTTCTTAGTTGTGTTAGATGAACATTAAAAAATGTTTTAGACAACTTAGTGGATTTTTAGATTACCCTTAGATAGATTTTGTTGTAGTTAGTGTGCATGTTAGTTGAACTGACTTTGTGGATGCCTACACTGGCCACCTGCTAGCAGGGTTTAGGTCTGCAACTCCTTTCTCTGCCTCATCAAACAACATCCTTGTCCCCTGCTCATGGCTTGTTCTTCTTTGCTTCATCAGACCTTAGACTCTCGGCCTTTTCCAATTCAGATGAGCTTGCTGTTTGGATACCAGAAGGTCTATCATTGGCTTTTGAGTTTTTGTTGACTCTTCATTGATCTCTTGGAAATCAAAGAAGCAGACTACTGTTTCCTTGATGTAAGATACCTTTTTCTCAATTTGAATACAATGAGAATTCTTGCAAAATGTGAGAACTAAGAAAGATGTTGTGTCTGCAACCTCTATATAATATAACAACTGAACAACTATTTTCTACTTTCTTTAAGATCAATAGTAGAACAACAACTATATCAAAAATCTTTCTTTTCTTTTCTTGCTTAATCCACAGTTTTTCAAAATAAACATAAACACCAGATGAATTATATTTACTATGAACTGCAATGAGTTGTTACAGTGGTAATGATAATTAAAGTCTAAATATTATCTATGTGTATGTATATCTAAATCCCGAGTTGTCAACGTCACCCTTCCACTTTGTCTCTCTCTCTCCCACCCTTCATTTTGCTTCCCTTGTCAATGGATGGTCATGGTCTTCCTTGCTCCCATGCCACCCCAACTATCTCTTCTTACATTGGTTCTTCACCCCCTTATGTCCCTCTCCTCCTCTTCTTTCTCATTTCCACTCTCTCATGACCAACCATCACTTCAAACACTCCATTCTCTCAGTTTTTCTCATGCCATCACCATCTTCATCTTCCTCTGCATATTCCCTTTACAATTCTTACATGGTTTCCAACTTCATGGTCTCTATCATAGTCCCCTTATTCCTATTCTCCTTGTTTGTTGTTCATGTTTCATCTTGTAGTCAGATTGATAAACTCTCCCTCTTGGCTTTCTCTGGGAACATATCCACCTCTCCACCTTTTCCTTCTCTCAATTGGTCTGATTCTCTTGACTGCTGTGCTTGGGAAGGCATTACTTGTGATGGGGATCTTAGAGTCACACATCTTTTGCTACCTTCTAGAGGCCTCACTGGCTTCATCTCCCCCTCTCTCACAAACCTCTCTTCTCTCTCTCACCTTAATCTCTCCCATAACAGATTATCTGGTGGTCTCCAGCACCAGCTTTTTTCATTTCTCAGTCACTTGGTGGTTCTTGATTTGAGCTACAATCATCTGTCTAGTGAATTGCCACCTTTTGGGATTGATAACAGTGGCAAAAATAGCAGTGGTGCTGCTATCCAGGAGCTGGATTTGTCCAACAACTTTTTCAACGGGACACTTCCAAATTCTTTGCTCGAGAACTTGGCAGCTGCTGCAGCTCGAGAACTTTTTCATTACTCTTCAATCATGACACCATCCTCTTCTCCAATCAGCCGTAGCACACCTTTCATGTTGCTTCCTTACATAGACGTTACAACAACTTCTTCTCCTCATCTCCACTTTGCACGTTGTAGCTTCAACTGGACCAAGACCGTGGAGCTTTACTTCTTTGCTTGCTTGCTTTGTGGTGCAGGCCGTGAGTCTTCTTCCAACAAGGCCGTGACACCTTCTATTTCAACTCATGGTAGCACCATTCCAGCTTTTGAATCACTTCTTCTCCCTACTGATCGTGAAGGTGGCTATGTGTGCTGTCATCAACGTGCCTTCTCCTTTCCATTCATCCATGGCTTCTCTTTTCTTCCAATGGTTGGACACTCTCTTAATGGATGCTTCACCTTCTTCTTGCTACAACCATCATTCCATTTCCTTGGATATTAGCTACTGTCATTCTTCAAAAAATAATCTTGAGCTTCCAATAAGTAGTGGCTGGAACACAACACCGTTCTCATTCTTCTTTCAGCCGTGCTTTGCTTCTTTCATTCCAACGTTTCTTCCTTAGCTACGTTCAAGAACCAAGTCTCAAACAAGTGGTGACTGCAGTTGTGCCAGCTCCAAACTACTGGACCGTGAACACCTCTGGGACGTGAGACTTTCCAGGCATTAACACCATCCAGACCATGAGCTTCATTCTCTCAACATGGTGGCTCCCTTATTCCATCCAGCTGCACGGCCTCTCCTAAGCCATCCCCATTGAATTAGCGCCTCCTTTCTTGGTAAAGAATAAAATGACAGCAGCGTAATGGATGCCCATTTTTAAAACGAAAATCTGAATGTAAGGTGCTTCCAAGTTCTCCCTCTGTCTGTGTGCTCTTCAAAATGAATAATATATATGTGTAAAACGTGAGTGGCAGCTGCTGTACGTCCCCCTCTAAAAAGCCAAAACTGAATTGATTTTCTCCAAACTGGAAACCACGTTCCAGCCAAGGTTGTGCCAACTTAGATGTTTCCAGAATGAAGTTTTCCATGGTCACTAGGCCGTGAGGTTTTGATAGAATGAAAAAGATTACTTTTGATAGTGGATGGTCCCCATGCGGTGACAAATTCTTACAAGTTATAGCTCCACATTTTGTCTTTTATTTCACCATGTAAAACACTTTTCCAAATTGAAAATACCACTTCCGAGCCCATGCTTTCTCAGACTAATTGAAACCAAAACGTGCGATAAGCCTTTTAAAAGTGTGGGGACCGTTCAACAAATTCAACTCTTTCATTTGGAGCTTCTCTTACGTGAACAACATGGTGGTCCCTTTCTTCCACTTCCCTTAAATTTGCCAAATTGAATTGTTGATTGCACAAAAAACCGTGACCACCATTTGGAATGTGGTCCCCTCAATTGGTCCCTTGTGTTTCTTTTCTTTAGTGTATCTTTAGCCAAACAAGAACATCATCATTATGTTCTTTTCTTACTTTTCCTTTCCATTCAATTGTAAAAATATATTGACCCAACAATTTTGTTTTTTGTTCAAGAATATGGCATCAGATGGTTGTGACCCTCCTATTCCACCTTTAGCAAAATCAAATAAGGAGAAGGGCAAGAAGAAATCTTATATGGTGAAGTTGTTAAATCGTTTCAATAATGTAAATGCTTCAAGTAGTCAGCCATCTACACCTACCTCTACCTCCACTGCTAGATTTGTTCCACCACCATTACAAGTTCCTGGTTTGACACCTACTGCACCATCAATTCCACCTTCGTTGGAAGTTCCTGCCTTCACACCTAGTCCACAACAATTTGCTGCTGATCAATGGAGATCACCCTCCCCCCATGTTGGTTCTAACCCAACAACTCCCACAAATATGCCATCACCACCTCCTATAGGGGATACCCTCCACATTCAAGTTCAGCAGCCAATGACTTTGAAGATGTTTCCAACAATCGTCCAATCATTACACCTATTGGAGGAGGGTAAGAAAACATCAATTTAATGTTCCAAGCATATATTGTATTATTCTAATATTTGACTTTTATTTTGGTATAGGTTTTATCCAACAAAAACAGCATCCAAAGCAATCACAGCCACCATCAAGCAACAGTTTGATGAGCCATGGGTGACATGGGGAAATATACCTCAGACACAAAGAGATGTTTTCTTTGAGCGTTTTAGGGTACACTTGTGTTTATTTACATTATGTACTACAATTAATTTTAAATGTTAAGGTCCTCAATTATCTTATCCAATATTAATCTTTGTTGTCAACAAAGGAAGGTTTCATGGAGGTCTAACCATGAAGAAAAGGTGAAAAAAAATTTCCACACCAAAGCATCTCATAGATTATCTGAGATGTTTAAAAAGGCTCGAACAGAAGGAAAAAAACCTAATTGGATTGGGGATATTGTTTGGAATGGTCTTTTGGAGAAGTGGAACATGCCACTTTATAGACAAAAATGTGAAACGGCCAAAAAGAATAGGACATCTGACAAGGGTGGTTGTTTGCACACTGGGGGATCCATTAGCGTGCATGAGCATGCAATTCGTCTGGTACATATAAATTTATTTTTACATTTCTACTCATAAACTTTACAAATATTTGATGTTAAAAACTTACATCTTTGCTTTTAGCCACAGGAGCTTGGTCGGTCAGTGCATGTTGATGAAATATTTCAGCAGACACATATTCGAGCATCAACAGGACAATTTGTCGATGAAAGGTCTAGGCGGACACATGTTAGTTTCTACTAACTCCATTATATTCTTTATTAGGTTGTAATTCTTAGGTCTATCTATTTAACGATAATCATGTATTCATTTAACAGGAAGAGTTTGAAGCAAAATTTTCTCAAATAAGATCTGAGACAGCATCTGTTGGTGCTTCAACATGTTCTCCCCTAGACCCTGCAGATGAGGAAAGATTGAGGAACCAATGTTGGTTGGACGTTGCTGGTGGAAGGTACAAGGGACGCGTATACGGCATCGGAAATGTCAGTGCTCAAGATGACTGTGTTGATAGTTACATACAACAGACACAGGCATCTTCTTCTCAGCAACCGATGGTAGACGACATTTCTAACCTCCACACACGAGTATCAACCCATGATGACCAACTTCGACAGATGAACTCTCAATTGCAAGGCTTTATTGGCGTCATAATGCAGTACCTTCCGCCTCCTGTAGTCGCAATTGCACAACAATTTTTTCAATCCCAAAATCAGCCACAAACTAATGTTCAACCACAACAACCACAGCAACCAACAGATCAACCACAAGATGATAATGTTTATGGAGATTACTAGTTATGTTTTTAGAAGTAGGGCATCTATGACTCAAACTTATTTCCTCAATAACTTATTTCATCTTATTTGAACTTATTATAATTAACAATTATGTAAACTTTCTTATTATGATTAATGTCAAATGCTTGTTTGTAGGTTTTAAGACTTATTTTATTTGTCAAATTTGTGAATGGATATAATGTGCAGCTCTTGTGAATTGTCTGTGTGGTATGGGCAGGCATTGTAAATTGTCTGTTTGAATGAGTAGTATGCTATTGGAGTCAATTAATCTGTTTAACCGTATATAGGTTATATACGGATCATCCGTATATAGGTTACATACGGATTATCCGTATATAACTTATATACGGATTATCCGTATATAACTTATATACGGATTATCCGTATGTAAATTATATACAGATAATCCGTATGTACATTATATACGGATTATCCGTATGTAATTTATATACGGATTATCCGTATGTAATTTATATACGGATTATCCGTATATAATTTTACCTACAGCCTTTTTATATACGGATTTTTGGCCGTATATAATCCGTATATAATACGATTTTTTATACGGATTTTGGACGTTATATACGGATTTTGGCTGTATATAATCAGGATTTTTCTTGTAGTGGTCGACACTGCAAATTAAATACAAATAATGAAGAATCATTCAAACCAAAGACACAAAATATCATAATATACTCTAGCTAGCCTTTGCACCATGTAGCTCTGTATATTTTGCTAAACCAAATTTCACAAAACCAACAACACAGTCAATTCCTCATAAAAAATAACAATCACAAAACACAAAACAAAGGAAGGTGAACTTCTCTTACATTAGGTGTGATTATTTGCATCTTCTTCCTAAAAATAGATGGAACACCCCGCAACCTTGAATGAGCTTCCAAAGACCTATACAAAAGTTAGACATCCATTACATCATAATAATAATATAGGAAGGAATCAAAATAGAAAGGAAAACTTACGCCTCTAATATATTTTTGATGGACAATGTGTTAGCTTTCTTATGCAAGGAACATAAGAGAACTACAAGAGAACGATCAGGAACAATAACTAGCAATTGCCAATGACCCCTACAAGTTAAAATAATATTAATTAAAAGAAACTTTTAAACTAGTCATGAAAAATTAAAAAATTATGTACTTACTTATGCAAGTAAGGTGCTAAATAGACCTCTTTACCAACTTTTTCAAACATTTCTATCAAGTACTTTTGCACCTCCTCTGATTTATTTCCTACAGTTTGAATTATAACAGGATCAAGAAATCCATAGATAGTAGCATTCCTTCTCTCGATGCAGAGGTGATGCAAATACCTTCAATATCAACAAATAATGTTAAAATAAATACACGAATGCAATATGATAGTATTTTCATGGTTTGTGAAGGTTTACTTACAAATTCCAAAGTTGTAGAACTGTTGTAGAGAGGAGATCATTACCAATGACAATTTCACAAATATCCCTATGACATACATATAAAGTGGTGGTAGCAGTCTTGCATGTGAGTTCAGGAGGCATATCTATCTCAATAGTTTACAAAATAATACAAATAAAAGACAATAAATTACAAAGACATGAAGGATAAAAATTAATACCTTACAGATGGAACCTTCAAATTGATAACTTGTATGAGGAACACTGACCAATGCTTGATTATAATGTAATCAATGACTGAGCAATAGAATCCTAATATTATTGTTTGCCTGTAAAATCTTGCATGATCATCAAGATACATAAGAAAATATACAAATATACAATCCTAAAATTCTTGTGTAGAAAAATCAGATTTGTATATCTTACTTCCAATACCTCTCCCCACATATAGTAGTCAAAATAACAGGAAAATCAATTTGTTACACTAATTTAAAGGAAGATCACTACAGACCTGCATTGATATTACATCTGCATGATCAATAATCAAAACCTGTTTAAAATAAATAATACTGTCAACTACATATTTTATGCCCCCACAAGCAGGGTAACTACATATTGAGATACATTTGTCACTAATTAAACATGATCTAACAATAACAGTTAGGAAAACTTACCTCTATGGATGAAAGAAAATCTACATCTTTTTCCTTATTACTCCCGGCCTCCTCAATTTTCTAGAAAATTGAACAATCTGATTATAAGCAATACATTTATAAAAGATTCATCACACATTCATAAGACTAAGGATTAGTAATAAATAAAGCAGCTCTGCCACATAATCCTTCTACATGTTTATTTGGAAGGTAAAAATTAACCCAATAAGTTGTTTTCTTTTTAATAGCTACACAAACCTAGTATTATTTATCATTTGAGATTAGCTGTTTTTTAAGATTAATAATACATGTTGTTAAGTAACAAATAATATGATAAAAAAGAGAGTCGAAGAAAACTATTATAAAAATGAATAGTTGATTTGAGATTAGTCTTTATAACTCAATAAATCTATTGGATATATGAGAGACTTAAATAGTTAAGTGTCATTGAAAATCTGCAATTTATCCAAAAAAATTACACAACATAGTTTGCAGTTTTTGCTAAAAACGAAAATTGAATAAGATGGTTTGCAGATTTTGTTCACAAGAAATTATATGAGAAAGTTTGCAATTTGACAGAAAAATTATGTAAGAAGGTTTACAAGTTTTGTAGTAAAATTTTATGTTGAGTGATAATATTTTTGTTGAGTATGTAGGCTTTGGGATACTAAACAATGTTAAATTTGTTGTGTGTTTTTATTTAAATGCATGATCTTATTTATAAGGATGTTCTTCAAGAGATAATTGTTTTATTCTGTAATTCCCATCAAGAAAAGATAAAAGATAGTAAGTGCAAGGACATTTGAAAATATATAAGAATATATAAGAAAATAAGTGAAAATATAAATTGTTTAGTTGAAAAAATAGAAAGAGTGGAAGAGAAGAATAAAACAAATGAAAGAGAGACAAAAATATATAATAAATGTATTTATTATAGTTGTTATATTAATTTCATTTACAGATTGAAATTTTACTTTTAGAATAAAACAAATATTATTGTTGTATTTTAGAAGTTTCTAACAGTGGAATTTTACTATTAAAAACCTCCTATATTTTTATTTCATCTTTCTCATAAGAAACAAAATTAATTAGTAAAACATACACTTAAATCTCTTGTGGTCTTAATTGGTTCTTGTTTCTGATTTTGATTATGGTTTCTTCTTGCAGCCACTAGTGGAAAAATAAGCATGTGTATTTTATACATTAGTAGAGAAGCCACATGATAACAAGCAACATTATTACAATGAAGTTATAATTTAAAAAAAAAAAAGTTGGGTCTCTATACTTGACATAATTTTTATTTTTATTTTTAGTTTAAAAAACACTAGTGTATATAGGAAAGATGTTATGAATCAGACCCTAACTGAAGTTGTTTATTATTTAGGGTCACTTGCCAGAAAAGCAATAGAAATCAATTCACTGTGTATATAAGAAAATTATGGGGACTGTTCCCTCAAAGGATAATATCATATTCATATACAATGTTTTTACTAAACAACAGATACAAATTGGCCCAATGTTTATCTTATAGAAAAAATGCAAATACTAACAAATGACATTAGAATACCTAATACCTTTTAGTTATACCAAAAGGTATATGTACTTGAAGGTTGGACACAGTGCCCAAAACTGAATAAAGTTAATTCCCAACAAATATAAAGTTAATCTAGAGGGAGCAAAAGAAATCTTTGAGTCAGATATGAATAAAAAAAGCTAAAATAAACTGAAATAAAACTGCTTACATTAACCAAGCATAGTGTTGAAGCAATAATAATGTCAGAGGTATGGAAATCACTGAACAACTTGATTGTCTTCCTGTAGAGAACAAAGCATAAAATTTAAATTAGAACTGAAATATCATCTCACATTATAAGTCACAACAAATACAAACTGAAAAATCACCTTCCCATGGAATTGAGGATGCTATAGTAATATCGTGCATATGTATCTAAGCAGCGTACTATACAACCCTTTTTATCTGAAATAGTTATTTGAAAGGAACCATCACTACATAAAATTGGCTTATTCTAAGAAATGTAAGAGGGAATAAATAGGGAGTGAGCAAATTGATTTAAGCATGGGCAGTTGAGAGAAAGAGTAGCAGAGATAATGGAAGAATACAGTTCAATAAGTTAAACATTTGGAATAATCTAAAATGTTAGTATAGACATTCTATAATGAATGTTGTCCTATACCCACATCTTCACAAAGTTGTTAGAGAGGCTGCCAAAGGCATAATAATCATATAATTTAAATTCGTGGAAATTTAAATTATACAGAGTAGAAGTAGCTAGAATTGATGATGTAATTTAAGAATTTAAACAACATTACTATGCCCAATACACACAACCTTTTATAAGATGTGTTTCATTGTCCATAATTGACCACATCTTCTATTTGATCTTTATAAAAATAGAAAGTTCACTCTTAAATCATCTAAGCATATCATCAAATGGATGTTAAAAGGAATCATTTTTAAATAAGTGGTTGAAGAGTAGCTTTCCAGCCCGACAATGAAATCAAAGTGTTTCATAAGTACTGGTTCAAAAATCAGTATTTGGAAGCTATAACTATCAGCTTCTAAATAAACATAAAAAAAATTACATCTTATATGTGGAACTGTATAACCAAGCATAAGAATTTAGCATCAAGATCGAGAGTTAAAGACTCATGTTGAACATTACTCAGAACACCAAAATTCTCAGACAAAACATTCCTAGTAGCATGTTATTTCAAGATGAGAGCCATCTGTAGAATTTTCTACTTCTGTTATATGAGTTATTAGTTGTTCTTATTTTTTGTATTTTGTTATTTGAATTGGAAAGAATGTAGATCTAAAATAATAGAGTGAATTACAGGTTGGAAGATACACAAACCCTGAAGAAAACCCCTTCTTCCTTGAAAACTTCCCTGAAAAAACCACTGCTCTGCTACTTTTTCTCTGCCACTTTCATTGGCACAATCCAGCATCAATAATTCAGACAGAAAAGTTTTTTTAATTAAAAATATAGAGAAATAAATTATGTGGTGGAATATTAAATTAAAGTTAACTTACTAGGTAATATGAAAGTAAAACTGAAATTCAAATTGTAATTCACTATGTTAACTTCGTTATTGTGAGTCCTAATCTGTATCCAAAAGTAAGATGCAGAGACAATATAAAATATGATATATATATATATATATATATATATATATATATATATATAATATTCATCTGAGAATTATAAACTACACAGACAAAACAATTTAATCACGTCCCTCATAAAATAACATAAAGGAATTGAAACAATAATATTGAGAGAGTACATGTGTTGAATAAGTGATTGAAAAATAAAGTAACAAATAATCAAATAGGATAAGATCATAAATTCACTTTCCCTTCTTTTTTGTTTACCAATTTAAGCTTACTAATTTTTCAATTTATTTACGAGAATTGGTGAAAGAAAAAATAATGAATCATAAAATAATGTGATTCATATCCATGATTAGAATCAAACCAATATCTACTATGCTTAGACTGCTATTAGACTATACGCAAGCAAACACAAAGAAGTTGGATCTGAAACTAGTTTTGACAGATCAAAAACAACATAATTTGGTGCTATGAAGCTAGCAGAAACTTAAACAGAATGTTATGCTAGTGGCAATCTGTCATCGAAGCTCTTTCACATTTTCATAGCCTCTTTTTGATGGACAGACCTTACACCATATCGCACTTCAACATTAAGCCACAAATTGACAATATAATAGTTTAAAACAAATGAGCAATGCACCAGATTAACACGAGCACATGATTATGACATGACCAAAAATAACTCAAACAAAAGGAAATCAGCGATTAAAATGATAAAAAAAACTTGCACAAACACAATAGACACTCGATCAAACACTAGAAATCCTATCTTTGATAGATTAGAAGCAGTGAAACAGTAACATCAAACTCTTAACAGCAAGACAAGACATAATACAACACATAAGCACGAATAGAATGACTTATCTCAAGCAGTTGGTGCTCAACCTGAGCTCTGAATTTGATAGACATACTTTCAAACCTAATACATTTCTTGCACCTCAGATGATTGTTATCACATGTTTCTTATGAGAGAATACAACTTGACATTATACTAAATGTTAAATGTTTTAAACAACGGCAAAGATTGTTATCACAAAATCTTGTTATATAACCCTAAATCCAAAATTAAATTTGAAGCAGATTCTCGTGCACGAGACTTAAAACACGATCTTTTTGTTCTTCAAGAATCAATGAAAACTAAATTAACAGGATAAAAAGAGGGGAAAAGTGTTACAGAGAAGAATGTGAACTATAACTACCTTCAAAATTCTCCAATCACCGCTGTGGATAAGGCTCCTCTCCTCCTCTCTCGTGTTAACGCCGCTAATTTCTCCACCAATCGAAACACAATCCCCACCAATCTAAGAAATTAGTGAAATTAATAGCAGAAAAACCTAACAAATTAGGGAAAAACAAATAGTAGAATGTGAACTATGAATCATAAAACCTACTTGGTCAGACTTCAGAGATTTCGAGGAAGAGGCAGTAGAGCCAGAAGTAGTCTTGCGGAGGAAGGAGTGTTCTTGGAGCTGAGAAGAACACGGGCACAGAGGAGTGTTGAGAAATGCGAGTGAGGAGTGCTGAGAAATGCACCTGAGAGGGATGAGACGAAGACGAAGAGAGGAATGAGAGTGAGAGGGAACGTGAAGAGAGGAATGAGAGTGAGAGGGAACGTGAGATATTATAACTGATTTCTAAAACTCCGTTATAATACATCAATAATAGGTTTTCAACTTATTTACAAGTTTGCCACCGCTTTTCATATTATAACTGATTTTCAAAACTACGTTATAATATGTTTTAAACTTATTTACAAGTTTGCTACTGCGTTTCATATTATAACTGATTTTCAAAACTACGTTATAATATGTCTTAAACTTATTTACAAGTTTGCCACCGCGTCTCATATTATAACTGATTTAAAGAATTACGTTATAATATCTCCCTATTATGATGGATAATTTTTATCCGTCATAATAGGTTTGTTATAAAATGTCATTTTTCTACTAGTGAGAATTTTAAAATTATGTAAGAGTTGCTTACACACTAATTCTGTTATCCTAAAAGAAAGTTCTAAGCTTCAAAGAAAATATTAAAAATATCTCCTTAAAGTAAAAGACTAGGTGCGATTTAGATACACATTCCTCTTTTAACTATATGTGATATCTTTTAGGACCCAACATTGATATTTTAAATTTGTAAATTAATTCTATTGATATTATTTCAACAAACTTGAGATTGCATTTTGGGCTGACTTATCGCAACTTTCGGCCTGACCGGCTTGGACTATCTAAACTTGATCTTAAGCTTAGGTTGACTTATTTTGACCTTTGAGCAAACCAACTTGACTTAACACAACCTTAACTGTTTTGGCTAGACCTTAATCTCATATAGACTTGTCTCGACCTTTGATTTTGGTTGAATCATGTCAATATTTGGTCTCGATTGACTCGATTTGACCTTTGGCTTAGGTCGAATTAACTTTGCCTTCGATCCTGACCAACTTGGCTTAGTCTTTAGTTCAAGACGACTGGGCATGGTCTTTAACTCAAGTTAATGGTATGGTATTTAGGAATTATTTATATTTTTATGGTGGGACCAAACACATTTTGGTTCTGACCTACGCATTTCAAGAGGGAATTTGGAGTCTGAAGCTTTTAGGTCCATTAAATTGGGAATGCATATTTAGGGGTGGATTGGTGCTAGACCAAGGGCCATGAATCAAATTGACACCTCTACTAGTAAATGATGCACTTCATTGACATTTGTGTGGATGAGTTTATTAGAGGTATTATGGAGATGGGTTGAATGTCTTCTAGTTCTTGGACTTCAATCGGACCATCCATAAGAACCAAAGTCAGGGTACACACTTTAGCTTTGGTCTTTGCAACAACGTACACCCTTGCACAAATTTTACCTTTATAGTGAACTATATGATTTTTCTTAGTAATAGAGGATGATGAAGGGTTTGAATGGTTGAGAAAAGGGTTCACTTGTTGGTCGAAGAAGTGACGTAAGGTTTTCACAATCAACAAGGGCAAAGGGTTGGGATGCTTTAGTTGTGGATGAATATTGCCTCCATTAATGCTTGGAGGCTTTTCAATTCCTTTTGAAGGTTCGGTGTTTAATGTATTCTTCATCCTTATCACCTTCAATAAGTTGATTATGAATTGAGACTGGAAAACAGTGCATTGGATCCATTCTCTTTGTAGCAAAAGGCATAACGATTTTAATTTGCTTTTCCTTTGGAGAGGAACTCTTAATTGTCTTTTGTTTATTTTGCACATGTAGAAACCTATGTGATGAATCAATATTTTCTCCTATTCACTTAGCTTCTTGTATTAGATTTAATTAGGGAATTGTGCTTAAATGTCTAATATTTTCTCAGTTTTGATATTTGGGCTTAATTTGACCAGTAATTCTTATTTTAGTTAATTTGAATTATCTGAGCTTAATTATTTTTGTTATTATATTTTTAGGGCAATTTCAAGTGGCGTGTTCTTAAGTTCATAAGTTCTCTCTTCCTTATCTCGTCCATTTTAAATCTTTTCAATTTCTAGTTATTAATTGTCATTAGAACATTTATCTCTAAGCATGCTATTCCATATCAACAAGAGTGCTACCACGTAATTTGCTTTTGTCCACATCAACATTTAGTTTAATTTTGTTTGTATTTTCGCTTTTTAATTCATTGTTGGACCAGACTTCCACATTTGGGCCTATTTTGGTCAATTTAGAAAATACCCACAAAGGGGACTGACCTAAGTTTTAGTGCCAGCAACCACCACCCTTAGTTTCTCTCCTTCATTCTCTTATTTTTGTTTTTAGCTTCAGGACCAGAGTTCCCTTAAGGTTTCGATTTCCATTTTATGTATTGAACTCAATTTAATTGCAATTCCATAGTTGATTTCGTTTCTGCACTTGGGTTTCTCCATTTTCATTTTTCTCTCCTTGCTTGGTGTTGCATTTTCGTTTTGGGTTCCTCTTCTAATTTCGTTTTTACATTATAATTTCAATTTGCTTTGCTGTTTCAATTCCTATTCTGTTTTCCACATTCGTTATAGTGCTAGGTTTTCGTTTTTATTTGTGTTTCTGAATTGAATTTCGTTTCTGCATTGAGTTTCGTTTCTCCATTGTCTCTGCTCTAATGTTTCCAATTTCGCTTTGCTATTTCAAGGTCATTTTAATGGTAGCTTAATTATGCTGGGATGGTGATTGGTGAAACTGCAATGGTTCCATAAGATAATTGTGTTGTCTTTGTGATTCTGTGAATTTAGCCTAGCATCGTATAACTTGTTTTGCACTTGAAGTTAGGTGCACACTTAGTTTCCTAATCTCTTTTTAATCTTCGCTTAGTAGATTAGAGTTGCAGATACTTAATTTGTGGTAGGGAAAACTGATTAAATGTGTGCATTATGAAAACTGTGTTTAGTCTTCGCTTAGTAGGCTAATTTGTGTTGGATTGGGGTGAAAGGAGCATATAATTATTGGTAATTAGGGATTGTAATCATTGTAGGGGAGCCAATAACCAACCTTTCCTTAATTAGTGTTTTAATTTGAGTCTTTATTCGTAATTCTGCTCACACAACCCTCCACTACGTGTTCGATCTAATGATAAAACCAATAATTAGTGCTTGAGAGACAACCTAGGAGTCACTTCCTAGTATATACTACACTTTAAATGCATATTAATTTGATTCAGGTACGACCTCGATCACTATGTTATGATCATCTTATAGAATAAAACATAGTAAGTTTCCTCACTAGCATCTTTTAGCAGGTTCATGAACAAAAGATAAGGTAGTTTGAAGGACATGTTTCTATTAAATAATGAACTTGGATACGTTTATGATTTGCTTAGGTTCCTTATTAACCTGACAAAAAAATATTGTTATATCTTCTTTAAAAATAAAAATTTCATTATCTCTAGAATAACCATATATTAAACTTACCATGTCACGGTTAACCAATAACATATCAACTATTTTATTTTATGTTCATGTTCTAGAATAGTTTAATTTATATTTTGAAAATCAATACATACTTTAATTTTAAACTTTTTATGAAGTTTATTAGATATCCATTCAAAATATTGACGGGTTCAAATGATTTTAGCTTTCAACAATTGTGAAAAATAGGTCAAAACTTAAGAAGGAAGAGTTGAATTGTTTTTTTAAAATTTTGCAATGTATTCTTTAATATCAAGTAGTTAAACAATAGTTTTGGATTGTAAAATGCTTTGTAAAAAAAATTTCTAAGATTGTTTTGTTAATCTTTCCTTCTTTCATGAAAGTAGTACAATAATAATATGTAATGGACAAAAATAACGGAACGAAGAATTAATCTAATATTTTTATACTAGTTCATTTGATAATAGAAACTAACTTCAATTCTCAACCAACTTATTTATCTCTAAAAAATAACTTATTCAATGGATTTTACAATTAAATTTTAGAATTCTAATTTGAGATGGAAATATCCATCAGTAATAGATTTGTATCTAAAATTAATTAGTAATATTTTTGGTAAATTATACTTTTTACTATCGATGAAAATATCCATCGATCATGGATCTAATAATAGCATCAAGTGGTAAAATTCATTGATAATTTATATTGTCTATTACTACTTGATATTTTCATTGGTAAAATTCATTAGTAACTTGTAATGTTTATCATTAACTCATATTTTCATTAATAAATTTCTTAGATAAAATGGGCATCAAAGTTTCTGCTTTGGGTTTTGACCATGTTGTGGTAAAATTTGTCGATAACTTAAATTTATTCAAAATTTGTTGGTAAATATGTCCATAATTGTATTTTTTAAATTTATTGGTAACTTGGTAAAATCGAGTCCAATTTTCTTAGTAAATTTTATAAAATAATTGTTATAAATAAGAGAAGAGTGAGAAGAATAATAGAAGAAAGAGGATGAGAAGGGGAAGGAGGACAATGAGGAAGAGAAGGCAACGATGATAGTCATGGTACCAACGTAGTAGTGGTGACAACAGCTACAAAGGTGACAATGACAACATTGGAGGTGAAAGTGCCAACGAAAGTGATGAAGAAAGAGAAGGATGAGGAGTTGAAGATGGCCTCGATGATGACGACTCTCAGTTTCTTCAGTAGATAAGTCTTATCCTCTTAGTTTTTAGTTTTTTGTGTTTTCAAGTTGTTTACATTATGTTTGATGTGTTTTGGAGTCATTCACCAAATGAATTGTGATGTTATGTTTTCTTGCTTTAGTTCAAATTCATTTGCTTGATCTTGAACCATCAATGTGTGATTTTAGGTTTCCTACATGTGTAACCATATATGTTCTTCCTCTTACTTGGCTTTTGTTCATTTTGTTCAGTTTATTTGTTTTATTTTTGAGTCATTTTAATTTTAAGATCCATATGTTGTGTGTAGAGTCTTGTTTTTTCCTTATCTTATCATCAATTTCTCGTTTGACCAATTCAATTTTGTTGAAACATGTTGTCCTGACTTTGTTGTGAAAACCGAACCATAGTTGTGCCTTTAAATGCTTTTATTTTTCATTTTTTGAGTTCATACTTTCTAGTGGATCATTAGTGGGATCTTAGAGTTAGGTTTCCATTGTGTCTTACTCGAGATTATGCATCTTAATTGTTGATTTCTTTAGGAATTTCATTTAGCAATATACTACTATTGTTTGTCTTGGTTGAATGCTAAACTCTTTGATGAAAATATGTGTGGTGTAGTGGTTGATCAATTGGTTTGAAAGAAGAATAGAAAAGAAAAAGTATTCAAAAGAAATAGACAAAAAGATTGTGAAAAGAGAAAAAAATGAAAAGAGAAGTGTGTTAACCACTATATCCAGTTGAGTTTGAGTTTTAAAAAATTTACCATTTAAGCCTTGTATCATTGAATTTCTAGCACTATATTCTAACTTTTTTCTTCATTTCAAGCCTTATTGAGTTTTTTTCGTTAGCATTTAATGATATCTCGAAGTACACATCTTATTCTAGTTGCTTGTAGTTTTTGAATTCATTTTATTGTCATTCTAAGCTTAAATGCTTTCGTGTGCTTTCTCTTTGTTTACACCTTTAATTTCTTGCTTCTTTTGTTTGAAATCCTACTTCGGATTATTCTATTTGAGTTTAGCATTTGCTAATTTATGATTTTTTTTGCGTGATTCTTGCTTTGGCTATCCTATTTTGGTATTGTTTCCTACTTGGAGGTGAACTAACATTCCTAAGGTAGCAAGCATCTTAGGAAGTGGAGCATTTAGTTTGAAGGAAACTCCTCTTTGAGGACTCAATAAGTGGAGGTGCAAGAGAGTGAGACCCTTGAAGAAAAAGCAAAAGAAAAGAGAAAAATAAAGGAGTGGAGGAAACACCTTAGGAGGATTTGTTTTGTTTTGTTGTGAATTCTTTCTTTTAAGCATGTTTATATATATATATATATATATATATATATATATATATATATATATATATATATATATATATATATCCTAATTAGGTGTCTTGGGCGAGCCTTTAGGGTTCTCTCATCTCCTAATTAGAACCTTAATCAAGTAATAAAAGCGCTTAGACGGTGAGTGTGTCTTGAAGGTTCAAAAGTGCCAACAGGCTTAACTTTAGGACACACTTAGTTTTAGGTGCTTTAATTTCTTGATTTTATTTATTGGTGTTGTGTTTTATAGCTTAGTGTGTGTCAACTTTATCTTTCACTTAATTCCACTTGAGGTAAGCTTTGGCTAAGAAAGACTTGATACTTAAGAAGTCCAAGTGATTCACCTTTCTTTCTTGGATGTGAACTTGAGAAACATGTTATTTACTTGTTCTTTAGAATTTCATTGAAAGACAGAAAAACCTTAAAACGAAAGTCATAAGCATGTTTAGGGATCCTTTTTACCATATTGGTAACGACTTTCATGAAAATTTTCCAAAAAGTTTAACAAAAAATTCTCATGAGTTAAAGTCACTACAAAAGTGGAAAAGCGAAAGGTCATTCAAAAAGAAAAAGATAAAATTGAAAGAGATGCCCAACTTGACATTTTAGAGGAGAAATATTAAGTAAAAAAATATGAGAGGTTAGAATAGAATATTAATAGTATGAGCAACTCAAGAAGCTTCAAGACTCCAACACTCATTACACGCTTTGAGAAAGATGTAGATTTGTTGCCAACTTTTATCAATCTCATCTTCTCCTACCAAGGAGACACAAAGGAGCACATGTCCCTGAAGTACCTGAAAAACACTAGAAGGGAGGGGGCGGGGGGGGGGGGGGGGGGGGGTGTTGAATAGTGTTAATGGAAAAACTTCTTCACAACCCTTCTTATAAAGCACTTTTGTCGAATACAAGATTTTTTAAGTAGTTATTAAACATTCAACTTTTCAAATAATGTTGATCAATAAATTATTTTCTTCGTGCTATATATGATATTGTCTATAGTGTTTGTAAGAGCTTTCTTTTTAATAAATAATCGTTTAGTATGGAAAACTCTGGTGTTTAAAATTGAAATGCAACTATAGGTTTAATAAGAGAAGCGTTTAAACAAAATTAAACAATAAATGCACATATATTTTTATACTGGTTCACTCTAACTAAGCTACGTCCAACATCCGCTATCCATAGAAGGTTTCACTATAATCCTTAACAAGATTATAACTGAGTACTCTCACCCCTCCTAGTATCCCTAAGCAGTCCTAGTATCCCTTGATACGCTGCCTAGTTGAGTTTCACCCAATTCTGGTTGTGCAGTATTTTTCACCACTCTGGTATCCTTAGTCAGCTAATAACTTCCCTTTATCCTAGACTAGTTGAGTATTCGCACCACTATTGGTACTAGAAATTCTTGATGTCCTCTGATATGCTACTTAGATTTCCTGAACTCCTTAGAGTTTCAACAACAAATGTTTTAATTCTCTTTAGAATTTCAATCAATGATTGCTTACCAGTCGTTTAGACTAATTCTCTCAC
Source organism: Vigna angularis (assembly GCF_016808095.1). Lineage (NCBI taxonomy): Eukaryota > Viridiplantae > Streptophyta > Magnoliopsida > Fabales > Fabaceae > Vigna > Vigna angularis. Next base: position 3,796,178 of record NC_068976.1, on the reverse strand, counting down.
AGAGAGGATATATTTTCAATACAAGACAGTTTATAGACTCCCTAGGTGTTTCTCTCTTTTCTCTTTTCTCCCTTCTTACAGTAGTAAGCAAATATTACAATGATTTTCGAGAGTATTGCTTGACTTTTCTTTTTCTCTACTAAGATATTTTCTTTTTGCTTGAGCTTCTATATGCTTCTTTTCTAAACGCTTTCCTTAGGATTTATATTTTTGTTGTAAGCATTTCTTTTGGGATATCCTTTTGATTCTTCCTTTAAATGATCTTCTATTTAAAAGCTTTTTTCAAAATGTATTCATTAGACTGAGCTCTTGGACTTGATTCTTGTGTCTTCTTTGTCTTGCGTGTGAAGTAGTCGTTGGTTAAAGTCAACTTGTCTGAGCGGACATGCTTTTTCAGTACTTTGCTCAATGTAGGTTGTACTTTCTTTTAGACACTTCTTCATATGAAGAGAACATTTTGTGAATCTATCTTTTGTCTCTAGTGTCCACTTTTGATATATTTCAAATAACGCAGTGAATGCGTGATATATTTCAAATAACACAGTGAATGCGTATAGTAGGTTACCTGTATAGAATAAAGTAGATTGTGCATGCAGTTGACATGTCTTATCTCTTATCACTTTGATTGTTTTTGAACGCTAAGCATTTAATGACATTTAATGCTTGTTCAAAACAATAAAGTGTTTTCTACATTTTCTACCATTGAGGTAGATTTAATCATTTAAGCTTTTTCTAAAGATACCATTTATTGAGCAAAAACTTCATCGTTAGACGAAGTAAAGGGTTTAGCTCATAGTATCGTCTTGTCTGTTATAAACGCTTTTTGAGAAATGCCTTTTTGAGCTTGAGCATTTAGCATACTAAGACATGTGTTGTACTTTATTAAAATAAAATAAAGAAATGAAAATAAAAATTATAATCTACCCAACACATACAAAAACAAAACACCAAAGTCTCAATATTATTTTATACCTAATCACTATATTTTTCACGGGTCTTAAGGGGGGTTGAATAGTTTTTTCAAAATATTTTCACAATGCAGCCCGAGTTTAGCTTCTCTAGTATCTATCCCTAAACATGTCTAGGCACTTCTATTCTTGAAAGGATATTTAATGCATATTGTTAAACTTCAACACATAGATTACTAGATGTTCTAGTCTCTCTAAACAATTTTGTCTTATCAAACACTTTGTCGACTTTGTCAACAAATCAAAATCTAGTTTTTATTGATAAAATTTTGTTGGAAATTCAAACGTAAATCTAAGTTTTACATTAATTAAATATGAGGAAGTTGAACACCATATCAGAAAAAAAGAACCACAAACTCATTTATTTTATGCTTTGGGTTAGAAGTGATGTCAATCTCTTTTATGTGGATGAAACTTATATCTCATTGACATTGTATTTCCTGGTGATCCTTTTTCAAAAATCTATATATGGTTAATTTTGGTGACCACCTGAAACGTTTCTTGTATTGAAATTCTTCTTGGTGGAGAATTAGACGTACTTATCTCATTAAGATGAAGAACGAGAATACATTAGGGTATTCGTTATTCGAAATACTTTCAACTTTTAGACGAAAAGTATCAATGTGAATGAAATCATATTTGAGGTCAAGAATAATGTGATTTCTGACCAAAAAATCATGCTGAAGAGTATTCGAATTGGCCCAGCAATGTTCATTTGAGTCCGCGGCCCAACCCATGATGGCTTGTTGTTGGATAAGTGTGGCGCGAGTGAAAACGCCACGCAAGCAGTGTGAAACGGGTGTGAGAAGAGAGAGAATGGAGCAAGTGGAAGCTTCTCCAGGCGATGAAGCAACAGCGGCGTCAAAGCAAACCGGTGACTGTGGCGACGATGGTTGACAACGGCGAAGAAGGCAAAGATTAAGAGGACAACCAAAGAGGTAAGAAAAACGTTCTCTTTTCTTATTATGAAGTGTTTTTAAACATAGATGCAAGTGTATGTTGTCTCTTACAAAAACTGAAAAGGGAGAGCTCTATTTATAGAGCTCTGTAAAACTAACTAGAAAAACCTAATAACCGTAAACTATAAAACACAGTGGATTTAATATTCTCAATAAGGAATCTATTTGATTCCCAATATTCTTGATTTAATAATTTCAATCCGCTCTGGAAGCTACTTCTCACAATGATCTTCAAAAGATTTATATAATTTTACCACATTTCAGCAAATTTACTATGGAATACATTCATTGACCGTCTCTCTGATATCATATCATTTCTACAAAAGAGAAAGAGAGTGAGAGTGTGTGCGCAGTATTATTTCATAACAGAGAGAATGCACACACCACTCATTGCTTTCAGCATGCAGTGCAAATATGTGTAAACAGAAGTAGTCTTTTTTTCTCCCAAGAAAACGCTCTGTGCATGTGAAATAGTGATCCAAAAAGCCAAATAGAAGAGTTGGCTTTTGCACCAAAGGAATTTCACTTTCAATCATATATTCGGGATAAGATTCTTGAAGAAATGCACATGCATTCTCTATACACGGTCAATCACATTGAATTATTGAGTTTGCATGAGGTTGTTCTTTCTAGAGATCCAATGCTATTTAATCTGTATCTATAATGTATCTCCCTTTTTCCTTTACCGCTTTGCTATTGTTGGTCTTTAATCTTTAGTTACTTTGTACTGTGTGTACGTTGCATGCTCTATGTGCAGACAATGAAGCAACAATGTGAAATAATCCCTACAATTTAATGTCAATCAAGAAAAAAGATATGCAAATATTTTAATTTGAAAGTGGTAGATTATTTATTTATTCACTTGAATGATGTTAGGGGACCACACATAAAGTTTTATATCAAACAATCAAACTCAATTGACAAGTTGTCGCGGACACTGATAGAGATGTGCATTGACCTCTCTGTGGTATTGTTCGACCATTCTTACCCAGGTCTGAACCTATGTCAGTGGTGAAGATGCACAAATTATTTTCGGGCACATGAAATTCACAATGCGTTTGGAAAATGATTAAGAAGCCTTAATAGTAAAGCGTATACCTCTTATATAGCAATATCATATATTATGAACGAATGCTGGCTCCGAAACCTAGTGTTTAGTAATATCAAAGTTATTTCTTGGTAGATGGAAGAAACCGAGAGGAGAAAAGAAAACTTATTTACTTGTACTAATACTGTAGTCCATAACCTATATATGAGATATAAAATGTTTTTCATACATAAAGGAAACGCCATCTCCAATATGCAACATTTGTGAATGGCTTTGACAATGTTATAATTGACTTTACGATACTTACATTACAAACATTTTTAGCATCTCGTTTAAAAATGCATTGTAGAAAATCAGTTGTCAATAATCTTACGATGGCTAGTTTTGTTTAGTTTGAAGAGTTTGTAAGGGTTTTTCGAAATTTACTTCAAATACGCGTTCAAAATGGAGTCATGTTGTAAGAACAGTTCAAATATCAAAACCTGGTCCAGAAACAAATATTTTAATCAAATTACTGATTTTCCAGCCTGACTTCAACGGAAGCTAAGAAGTCTTGCAACACTGGCGACCAAAACGTTCAAGTGTAAAAGTACTCGTTTTAAACTATTTAATGGAAGAGAACCAGGAGTAAAATTCAGTGAAACAGATATCAGATAAAACTAGAGAAAAAATCATATATTATTAAAAGAGAATGTTTGAGAATCACAATATGATATCAGCTAGAACAAGAACTCATAGCATTGCCTACATTGACCACTAAGACCATGGGTAAAAAAGTAATCAATTCAAGTTTTTTCTTTGGTTAACAGGGAAACAAAATGTAAGGCTTCAAATTCTGGGATGTCACAGTTTACAAAAATCAGTAAATTTTAAAACTTTATCATACTCTTATACCTCATCGACTGTAGTCGCTCTTACAACCCCATTTGTAGCTATTAAAGCGTAATGTAAATTCTAGAAAAATATATAAAGTCCTAAGATAAAAGTATTAAAATGTAATAAAAGTTCTAGAATATTGTAGAAAAGCCTAAGATGAGAAGAAAAAATCAAGAACATTCTACATAGGTAAAAATCTAGGACTACATTTAACAAAAGTTGTGGATAGCATGTTCTAGAATAATCTATATCAGTCTATATAGACCCATGTAGTCTACCATTTGATGCAAGACAAAATCTACCACAACCAAGACAACTACAACACTTCTTCCAACTACTAGTTCCATATTTTCTCTACATTCCACTATCTTTACATTTTATCTACCCCATCAACTATTCCTTTCTCTACCTCAAAATACTAACAGTGATACTAGAGCTACGTTTGAAACAAAACTATAACTCCATTTTATACTACTTCGAAAATATTTTCTAAACTCATGGCTACTACCAATCAAACATCATCAATTCCAATAGTTATTTTCATAGGAGAAAATTGTGATTTCTAGAGTGTCAAAATGAAGACATTCTTCTGCTCTCAAGAATTATGGGATATTATAGAAGAGGGATTCATTATTCCAGAAGACACCTCCACTCTTATTGCAGCTCAAAAGAAGGAGTTGAAGCAAACCAAGTAAAAGGATTCAAGGGCTTTATTTGTTCTTCAACAAGCAGTTGATAACACAATTTTTCCAAGGATAATTGGTGCCACCAGTGCAAAACAAGCTTGGAACATAATAAGAGGAAATTCAAGGAAGTAACGACGTATGCAATGTTAAACTTCATTCTCTAAGACGAGAGTTTGAATTAATAAGAATGAAAGAATCTAAGACCATTAAAGACTATTATTCTAGAAAAAAAGAAATAGTTAGTCAGATGAGAGCCTATGGGGAAAATATTCTTGACAAAAAAATTATTGAGAAAATTTTAATTTTTATTCCCCAAAAATATGATACAATCAGAACTTCGATTAAGCAAACAAAAGATTTGGATACATTGTCAGTAACATAGTTAATTGGCTCTCTTGAAGCTTATGAACAAAGATTGAAAAGGCATGAAGAAGAATCGATTGAAAATGCCTTTCAATCAAAATTGAAAATTACAGTCTCAGAATAAAGAATATGAAGGAAATAAGAGTAGAGGAGCAATTTTTAGAAATAAAGAAAATTCTAGAAGTTTTTCTATGACTCGCCAAGGAAAATATCCTCCATGTGGCACCTGTAAAAAGACAAGTCACTTGAAAAAATATTGTTGGCATTATGGAAAACCTCAATGTCAGAATTGCAAGAAATTTAGTCACGTAGAGAAGTACTATCATAATAAAAATAAGCATCAAGCAAAATTTGTGGAAGAACATAATTAGTAGAGAAGGGAGTTGGTACTTGGATAGTGGATGCAGCAATCACATGGCGAAAGATCAAAGCATCTTCAAAGTCATTGATAAATATGTCAAAGTCAAAGTTCGGCTAGGAAATGGCACCACAGTGGAGTCTCAAGGCAAAGGAACTATCATGGTAGAGACAAATAATGGTATGAAATTCGTCAAGGATGTTTTACAAGTTCCCAATCTTAAAGAGAATCTTTTAAGTATTGGCCAAATTATGGAGAATGAATATTCTCTTCATTTTGAGAAATGTTGAGATTGTTGATAGGGGAGCACTGGTTTATCTAAACCCACAATCTTAGTAATATGAGTTTTTGATGATGACAACACATAATTATTAACACATGTGTATTGTGTGTTACATGTTCTACGCTTACATGTTATATGCGTATATGAGAACATGATTGTGTTATATATGTGTTGTTCATTACATTTCACTGTGTTATATATTTGATTTTATACATGAATGCATGACACATGTTTTTGAATGAGAAAAACCACAAGCACCAATGTTGAATTTTTATTGTGTAGCAAAACAACAACTTTAAGTCGATTACATTATGGGGTGAATCGATTAAAACTCGTGTCTTTGCACAAACTGTTTTCAAGAGTGTTGTTAGAGTTTTTCAAAGAGAAAAGTTTTCAAAGCCTGGCTTAACATTGTTGCATAATCGATTGCATGTGATATGTATTCGATTAAGTTTGTTACTGTTTTGAAATCTGTTAATGCTTCATATAACTGTCACAATAACTATATTTTTAAATGTGTTGACCAAACATTAAATGTTATTCGACTGCATTAATTGTTTATTCAATTAATTACTTTGACTGCTACTATCTGTTATAACTAAATTGGTGTATTCGACTGCATTAGTAGCGAAGTCGATTATGTTGACGCGAATTTATCTATATATTGACGCGAATTTGATTTTTGTATAGACTTTTGTGATTCTAACATTTTCATATTCTTTTACAGAAAAGTGTAAAGTTTACAGAAAGAGAAAAAGCTCCAAGAAACTAGTTTGACCGTGGTGATCAACTAATTGTGATTTCTTGAAGAGCAAGATTGTTGAGTTTTCAAAGTCTGGTCTATCTACACATTTAGGTGTCTAGTGCAAGACCAGGTTCTACAATCTGCTGAAGATTGGGTTGAGTTCCCTGTTGTGATTACAGGAAGAATGACGTGTTGCGTTCTTGACTTTGAGGGTGCCTCAAAGGGGTTGGACTGCATGAAAAGGGATTCTTGTTGCTAGTCTGTTTATGTACTGCCTATATTTTGGTTAGAGGGTTAGAAAGGTGTTTTATATTTTTGACGTGAGGGCTCTATAAAAGCCTTGTTGTAAAAACCTTTATCATTATAGTGCATTGGCTTCCTGTGGTTGGAAAGACACTAGATGTAGGCTTGACCGAACCAATATAAAAACTCAGTGTTTGATCTTTCTTATCCTTACTCTTTTACATTCAATCTATTGTACTTTATACGCATTCGATTAAATTTCCGCTGCATTGAAAATATTTTAACTTGTGTTTCAAGAAAAGTATAAATGCATCTCTTTTGGTGAAAAAGATTTTGAAAGTTTTAAATTTTATACTTCACCAATTCACCCCCCCTCTTGGTGTGAGCAATTGAGTCATTCTATTTTAACAAGAAAGATACATGCAAAATTTATGACAGTAAAATGATAGAAATTGATGAAGTAAAAATGGAGAAGAGAAATAGAAGTTTCCTATAAGCTTCAAACGAGGAACTAATATTTCCATGAAGTTAGAAGTTGATGACTCATGGCTTTGGCATAGGAGATTTGGCCACTTTAACAGACATGCCTTAAAGCTTCTATATCAATAAAAACATGATGAGAGTTCTTTCATTCTTGAAGAAGAATAATGAATCATGCGAAGGTTGTCTCCTCGGTAAAAAACACCCATTACCATTCTCGACAGACAAAGCATGGAGGGCAAAAGACTTATTGTAGTTGATTCATACTGATGTTTAAAGACCGATGAGAACACCTTCACATCATAACAATAGGTATTTCATCCTCTTCATTGATGACTTCTCTAGAATGACATGGGTCAATTTCTTAAAGGAAAAGTCAGAAATCTTCAGAGTATTCAAGAAATTCAAGGCCCTTGTCAAAAAGCAAGGGGGAAAACAGATAAAAGTACTTTTAAGTGATCATGGCAAGGAGTACACTTCTCGTGAGTTTGAAAAATTATGTGAAGTTGAAGGCATAAAGTGGAAACCTACAGTCTCATATACTCCACAACAAAATGAAGTGTTAGAGAGAAAGAATCGCATAGTTATGGAGATGGCAAGATCAATGCTAAAAGAGAAGAGTATGCTTAACACTTTTGGGCTGAAGCAGTCTCACTACAGTTTCATTCTAAACAGAAGATAAGAGTCCTATTGAAGCTTGGAGTGGAAGAAAGCCATCAGTTTAACACCTACGAGTATTTTGGTGTATCTGCTACATACATATTTCTGATCAAAGGAGGCACAAGCTTGAACACAAGACTATACGAGGAATATTCTTGGGATATAGCACACAGTCTACAACCTATAAACAAAAAAGCTCATCATTATTCGAGATGTTGAAGTTTATGAAAATGATTCTTTGTATTGGGAAGAAGAAAACGGTATGGAAAGAAACATTTTACTTCTAGTGCAACAATCTTAATAAGAAACTAAAGAAGAGGAAGAAAATTCAAGTAGCTTTCTCCAGCTCCACAACAAGAAGATTCTTCACCTGAATCTAGAAGAGTGAGATGTGAGATCTTTGGTAGACATATATGAAACTTGCAATATGGTCATGATTGAGCCTAGCTGTTACGAAGAAGTATCAAAGCAAGAAGTATGGGTCAAGGCTATGGAAGAAGAGAATGTATATTTATCTCTCAAAAGAAATATATTGAAGCTCTACTAAAGAAGTTTAAAATGAATGATTGTAAACCTATCGCAACTCTATTGGTGGTGAACCAGAAGCTACAAAAAGATGATAAAGCACAAGAGGCAAATGCATCATGCTACAGGAGTTTGATTGATAGTCTCTTATATCTTAAAGACACACGACCAGACATTATGTATGCTATAAGTCTTCTATAACGATTCATGCAAGAGCTAAGTCAGATTCATTATGGAGTAGGAAAAAGAATTTTAAGATATCTACAAGGCACAAAGGAGTTTGGTATATAGTACAAAACCATAACTAACTCAAGGATGATTGGCTACATAGATAGTGATTGGGCAAGATCAATGGACGACATGAAGAGTACATCAAGATACGCTTTCTCACTAGGATCCGATATTTTATCTTGGGCATTAAATAAGCAAGCAATAGTGGCACAATCAATAGCAGAAGCAGAGTATGTAGCAACTGTTGAAATAATGAGTTAAGCAATACGTCTACGAAGAATACATGAAGAAATGGGTGAACTACAACATGCTTCGATGATGAATCATTATGTTGTTCTATTCACTTAGCTTTCAACATCGAATTTAATTAGTGAATTGTGCTTAACTATCCATTATTCTCTCAATTTTGCTATTTGGACTTAATTTGACAAGTAATTCATATTTTAATTAATTTGAATTATCTGAGCAAGAGGGGGCGTGAATTGGTTTCGCTTTAGCAAAATATATTCTTAAAAAATCTTTTCAAAATCTCTTGAGATTTCTTGGAATGCAATCAATAAAGAATGAAAGACAATGTAAAAGTGTAGGGAAAGAGAATTTCACACTACAGTTTATACTGGTTCGGGCAAACCTACATTCAGTCTTCTTTCAATCAACCTTAGATTGAAAGGATTCCACTATATTGATTGAGTTCTTTACAAGCAAGACATACAGAGACAACCTCTCAATGTACTCTCGTCTATAACTTTAAATCAAATATAGTAACCCAGAAAGGATAACCTCTTTTTGTCAACCCTTAGAGAAACCCCACTCTAAGTCACTAGAACTTCTCTAAGTCCTTTTCTTAGCTGCAGCAACAGGGTATATAATCAGCCTTGATTGTAGATAACTCTGATCTAGAAAGATACACCTTGATGTGCAGAAAGTGATCGGCAATGTTCAAGCACAAAGTTATTTAAAGAATCTTTATGAATATCCAAGTATGTCAATCTTGATTGTTGAAGTAATCAAGACGCTCCTACAATAATATCTCAACAAAGAAATCAGATATGAAAGTTATGAATCATAAAAGCTGTTGAATTCAAAGAGTATTGCGTCTATTTATAGATTTACACAACTCTGACGTAATTTGATCGATTACCCATGTTGATAGGGGAACACTGTGATAGCTGAACCCAATCCCTGTGACTTTGGTTTTTGATGATGACAACACATTGATAATAAAAATACATGAATATGTATTATTTTATATGTCATATGTTGTATGTGCTTAGGCTTACTGTGAAATACATATTATGATTGTCACATGTGTTGAACTTATAATGTGTTGAATGATTCATATTGTGTTAGTAAAGTGATTATATTGGTGTATGAATATTATATGTTTTGATTTTATGGGATTCACATGCACAAAATCATATCTGAATGACTAAATCGATTAAAGTGGTGTGATAATCAATTCAGGTCATCAGACAGCTTGTGTTTTTAAACTAATGCAAAACATCTTGTTTTGAATCGATTATATTAGTTGGTGAATCGATTAAAACACCTGTGTTTGCACATATCTTTTTCAAGTGTGTTGTAATGTGAATTAGAAAGAAAAGTTTTCAAAAATATGCTAGGTGCTGAGGCTTAATCGATTACATGGATTTTACATTCAATTAAGTCTCTTATTGATTTGAAAATTGTTTCATGCTTGTCATAACTATTTTAATGGTCATATTTTTAAATGTGTTGACCAAACCTTAAATGGAAATCGATTGCATTAATTGCGTATTCAATTAAGATGTTGAGTTAGTTATAAATATGTTACAAGTGTTTAATGTAACCGATTAGATTAAAAGAGTAATCGATTATATTGCGTTTGAAATGACTAAAACTATATATAGATGCATTGATTTGATTTTTGTAAGACAATCGAGATTAACATTTTCATATCTGATTCAGAATGAGTTGAAAGGTTTTACAGAGGTGATCAAACGCTCCAAGAAACAAGAAATTGACGTAGTGGACGATTCTTGAAGATTTCTTGAGAGACAAGCTTTACGGATTTAAAGAGTCTGATCTTTCTTTATAACTGAGGTGTTTGTTGTGTGATCAGGAGAAGTTTTGCAATCTAAGTGTTGTTGTTTCCCTGTGTGTGTCGCCAAGAAGAAGAACGAGGAGTTCTTGTACTTTGAGAGGGTTCTCAAAGGGTTGACTACGGGAGAGGATTTTTCTTTCTACTAGGTTGTTGTATTTGGCTATATTAGATTACTGAGTTAGAGAGGTGATTTACATTTTGACAGTGTGGTCATTGTAAAGCCCTTGTTGTAAAAACTCATATTACTATAGTGCAAATATGCTTTCAATCTCAGGCTGATTGAAAGGACACTGGATGTAGGCTTTAGGGCCGAACCAGTATAAAACTCAAAGTTTGATTTTTCTTCTCTTTATGTCTTTGCATTAGTCGATTATATATTGTCATCATTCGAATACACATATTGTTACATTGCATACATATTGCTTGTTGTTCAAGAAAGATTTAAAGATTCATTCCTTTTACGAAAAAGATTTGAAAAGCGAGTATTGTTATAAAACACCAATTCACCCCCCCCCCCCCTTGGTGTTGAGAAACAAAGTTCATCAATTCTAACAATGCAAATAATGTAATCGGTTAAGTAATTCTATCAGCATTAACAGATTTACATATGTCAGCATTTAACAAATTACGAAGTGCATGTAATCGATTAACCAAAACACATAAGCCACAACATTTAATAATATGACCGATTATGGTTATTCTTGAGGTTTTTATTCAAAACATAATTTAAGAGATTAAGAAATTAATGTAATCAGTTAAGTTCCAATCTTAAGCATTTTTGAAAACTTTTTCATTCAAAACACATCAATGCACTCAGTAAACATGTTCAGGCATAACTACAAGTTTTAATTGATTATACCCATAATTTAATCAGTTAAAACTTGATGTTTTGTCATTGTTAAACATGTACTGATATATGATGAATTGTAACAGATTATGCAAATTGTGTAATCGATCAATTCATACAGATATGCAATGTGCAAAGTGTTTTAATCAAAGATTCATTTGTAAACAATGCATATATAACATAGATAGTTAAAGCACAAATACAAATATAATCAAGCAACAAATTTTCCATATTGTGCAAGAAACTATAAAACATTTCTTTCTATTTTCATCATCAAAAAATCATATGTGATATATGGGTTCAGCTTTATAGAGCTCCCCTTATCAACAATCTCCCACTTTTTTTATGATGCACAACACAAAATTGTTTTCCAGTTACTTCTTCCCCTTTGGGCATTAGCAAAAAATGGCAATTTCAGTAAGATGGTACCAAAATTCATTAAGAAGATTTAAAAGAGATACATCAAGAAGTTCTTACAGACCATTTGAAGAATTTGATGCTCCCCCTATCATAATGAAGTGTAGCACTTTCAACAGCATGAGCAATAATTAAAATCAGAGCTCATATAATCAGATGAACATAGTAAGAAAATATAAATGTATCAGAGTATACATTGAGTTCAACATAGTGTATCATGATGCATGATATGCCATTTGCAAAAGTACTCAAAATGATTATGCAGCAGATTATAAAGCACAAAGTATAATTGTAGTAGCAATGCATGATATCATTTTATACGGCTGCGAAATGAATATATCAGAGTAAATGATTCTGCAACAGTTTGTACAATGTTAAAAAAAATGCATGTGAAATTATTTTCATAACATCTTTTGAATAATATGCAACATTTAATGCTAAAGATGTACATAGTAACAATATAAACATGTAAAGTAGTTATATCAGCAGATATAATCATACAAACCAGTTAAGAGATTTTTAATCGATTACGTAACGAAGCTAATCGATTTAAAATCTTGTTGAGCAAATGTTAATCGACTACATAGCTTTTGCAATCGGTTAAATTTCGCAAGTATGGTCCAAAACACAGAAAAGATCATTACATCTTTCATGATAAGTGTTAAACTTGCATAACAATTTTTCTCAACAGTGTTGAGTGTTAGTCCAATAATAATCAATAGTTGTGATGCAATATTGATATCAAAAGAGTATGAATGTGAAATGATGTATATGATAATGTAATATCAGATTGCATCCACACATGTATATTCAATCATTCAAACATATTTCATCCAATCATTCAAACAGAAAGCATTTAACAAAATAGAACAGGATACAAAATCAAACAGAATATTTCATTCAACCCAAAATAAAGCTCAAAATTGAAACAGAGTATCATTGTTCAGAAAATAAGTCCTTATTGCCAAATGTACAGTTATAAAAAAAATAGAAAAGGACCTAATCTAGACTCTATTTCGTAATTTGAGTCTCAGATTTCAAGAAATTCGTCTTTTGTTTGGTCCTCTATATTATCAGTATCATCCTCTAAAGTTCCTTTAGAAGAAATAATCTCCAAGTCTTCATCCAACTTTCTATGTACCCAAGATAGTGACTTTTGAATCTTTAAAAGCTTGGCAGATTGTCTCTTGAACTAATCAACCACAAATTTTTCAAACTCAGAGTGTGGCTTGAACTTGTATTCAGACTTGTCCACATCTAGTGGTTCAACTTTCTCAATCACAGGCACATGTTCATCTTTGAATACCCAACCTTTCTCATTCTTTCTAAGTCACATATCATGCAGAGCCAACTTTTCAATCATATTCTTTTTGGTACAACTCATGGTTACTTCATTAGTAAGGTCAATATAATAATGCCTTAGAACCTTGCTAATGAAGACAACATAGGGGAGATCATAAATCCTCTCTTTGATAACCTTTACCATGTGATCACTAATAATTGAAATCCAATTTATTGGAATCTTTGCTCTTAAAGCCTATATCAGGTATACATCCTCTAAAGATATGTTAACACCCAATTTCGTCCGGATAAGTAAAAAATAAAAATAAAGATTAAGAGAATAATAATTAATGGTGGGTAAGAAAAACAGGAAGAAGTAAATCATAAAGTAAATTTCCTTAAAAAAAATGTATACTTAATTTTCAAACTTTAAAATATTTTTGAAATATTAGTTTAATATGGTAATAATTTGAATCAATATTATGCGATAATTATAAGCAATAATTAAAATAATATATTGATATAATTTGTTGCGTCATTTTCTTTTAAAGAAAAAGATGATTTTAAAAATGGATAAAATTTTCTAACAATAATGATAATCAATGTGTTGAATATTATTTGATTTTTTTTTCCTGGAACCAAGACCATTTCTTTCCGTATTTTGTTCATTGTCAATTAATTCAAAATTAAGGCCAAATTATACCATAATATTACAATGTGTGTATATAAATACGCACCTTATCATAAAAAAAGGGATGACGAAAAAAAAAGAGAGAGATACTAAGAAATAATAGATAGAAAGAGGGAGAGAGAGTATAGAGGAAAATAAGTTCTCATGCTAGAGGAACTCCACCAACAGAAACTACCAAGGAAGAATTAAGGGAGTACTAAAAGCTAAAAAGGCATGTCATCTTTGCGCCCTTCTTTTACTTTTATTATTGTACTTTAAAGGTTTTTCTAACGGTTTTATTTTTTTTACTACTCTCAAATAACGTTTTTCTTTAAATCATAAATTTTGGAATATAAGTACGCATCGACCTATGGCTGGTTTCTTTCCTTTTTCCCACCATTCTTGAAATAAAAAAAATACAAAATCTTTAAAACAAAAAAATGTCAATTTTGTTAAACCTAACCTTTTTTTACCGGAACTATGTGATCCCTGATTATCCATCATAAATGGATATACGTAGGAGCAATGTCAATCCTTGTTAGGTTCATAAAACAAAAAATATTTTTTTGTTTCTTAATAGTTTCTTTATATTATTACTTTTTAGGGAAAATTAAATATTTTGAGAAAACCACGTCAACTTTAAACATTTACCTAAAGGTACTACTTTTGGGCAGGCGCAATAAGGCGCTAATACCTTCATTATGTGTAACCGATTGTCGAACCTAAAATCCAGTTTTCGTAGACCATATCTTATTTTACGATTTTTTATAGTTTTTCCAAAATAAATTATGGTGGCAACTCCCAAAATATATTTCTTAAACCCGTTTGTTTTTGGTTCGACGTCCCGTCGCGATCTCGGTTGTGACAAGATAGTTGAGCATGATTTCCACCCTTGGGTAGTAGAATCCAAGCTATCACAAATGAACACAATCGTTCATCTCTTTTCATTCCACCAACTCTGAAGAGAGTGAGCTACCTAGATTTATTAAGAGTTCTCAAACAATCCTTATAGACGACTATTTTGTTGATATCAGTCACACCAAGTGTGACACGTGCCATTTTGATTTCAGTCCGGCTATAGTTGACCATGTTTCTTCATCAATTCTAACATCTACTCCTTTCTCCCGAGAGTATATCAAGCCATCTTCTACCCTCAAATTTGCGTAAAACACTTTCACGAGGTTTGGATAATAATCTCCAGTCATGTGAATAAATCTATCGAGCCTTGATAGGCTAACCATTCCGGGAAAAGAAAACCTTCAGTTCAGAAAAATAGCAGATTAAGCAACTTAGGCGAGATTACCTCCATGAGTCCCTAAACAGATATGATGCTTGATCGAGCGTGTTCATCGCTTATCCAACTGTTGGGACTGGTGTGCCTTACAGTAGGGGCAACTCTCTTCCCACGACGAGATGACGATGAGGGCATTTGGAAGACAGGGTTTAGAGTTCAGATTCTAACACTGTGCGGCTATGAACAAATTAATCGATTGAACCCTATTAGTCTATTTGGTTAAAAATTAGAAGAGAGCCATTTGAAAATTTGAATATTTGAAAAAGCCCAACTTTCAATCTTAATCGATTATCCAAAGTGTTTAACCGATTAATTTAATCCAACACACAGAAACACTAATCAATAGCAAACAGTGAGGAATATTAATCGATTATATAAGTTCTTTAACCGATTAAAATGCGACCAATCCCATGTTTTTGAAAAACAGAGAAATACAAAGGAAAGTCTAATTGATTACATTTTTATATAATCGGTTAAAATTCGCAAAACATGTTTCATACAAGATTTCACACCAAATCAGCACAGATTAATCACATACATCAATATGAAAGTTCCATTGAATAAATGATGCATGATGGAAAGAGATAAATCTTGTTGCCACATGTAGACTTCAAGAAGTATAAGATTCATCCTTTAATCCTTCCTTGACTCTCTATGCCTTCATTTTCATTTTTTTCCCTACAAAACAGTCATAAGGTTTTGATGCAGGTACCCTAATGAACTTGAGGCCTTTGATGTTAGTAATGGGAGTTGGTTTCTTAGGAATCCATTTGTATGTTCCATTGGGAATACCAACTTTCTTACTATAACAAGATTTAGAGATATGACCAATGGTATTATAGTAGAAACATGTAACAAAGGAAGGTTTACTCAAGTCAGAAAAATTCTTTGAGTTAATTGTTTCAGTTTTAGCAAAGTAACCTATTCCTTGTTTATTTGTAACCCTTCTTTGGGAACCAAGTACAACTTCCAAATTGCATCTCCCTAGAATAAACTTAGATAATGTACTAGTCAAATATTCAATTTTCTCCAAGTGACTAGGGCAATCAGTACAGTCTTTAACAACAGTTTTAACTTGTGTTTTAGCATTTTTAATAGACTATAAAGTAGTGTCAAGATCAGATTTCAAACAAGCATTATCATCAACAAGGTTATTTATTTTGTATTCAAAATTTTCTCTCTCATTGTTTAATCGATTAACCTTGTATTGTAGCTGATGAATCACTATTTTGTACTATTAACTTAGCTTTCCGAACCATATTCTATTAGTGAATTGAGTTTAATTCTTCATGATTGTGTCATTTTCACTATTTGGGCTCAATTGGACTAATAATTCTTATTTTAATTAATTTGAATTATTTGGTCTTAATTATTCCAATTCTTATTTGCAGGGCAATTTTGGAATCATATTTTGGGACAAGAAGAGCTTGGCCACGACAACATTAAAGTTTAATTTCGTTTTAAATTCGTTTATAATGTAATTGGGGGTGTTGCTCCCTCCACCTCCACAGCCTTCTCCCTCCACCTCCCCTTTACTATTTTGCCCCTTCCTCCATCTTTTCTTTACTATTTTGCCCCTCAGTAAAATTTTATTTTTAAAATTATTGTTTTTTAATTTTACTCATTTATAACATATTTCACTGATAACCTACGTAGTTCCTTGTATGAGTAAAATATTTTTCTGCAAAACTTGGTGATCGTGAAAAGAATTATCAAGCAATCTTCCTCTTGTTCTCGGTGCAGTGCGTTTGTGGTGTAGTGTCCTTGTCGTGGTTCCTCTCCAGGTACGTAGTCATAATCCTTCCAATAATCCTAAACCCTAAACCCTTCCCATAATGCTTCCAATAATCCTTTTAATATGCAAGCCTATAATCCTTCCCATGAGCCGCCAATAGTAAAATAAAAACGAAACGTAAAGGAACACTACCTGGACGGATGACATCCTTCAACGGATGTCAACATCCGTTTAAGGCAAAACGGATGTCGACATCCGTTTCGCCTTAAACGGATGTTGACATCCGTTGAAGGATGTCATCCGTCCAGGCAGTGTTCCTTTTACGTTTCGTTTTTATTTTATTTAGGATTTATTTTATTTACAGTAGTTTATATTTAAATTTTTAATTTTAAATGTTATATATGGTTAGTTTTTAAACGTAATAATTTTGTTAAAATATGAATTTGTTATAGATGATTTTTGTATCTTTAATTCTTTAATAATTTGATAATTATATAAAAAATTATTTATTACTCTATTTATATCAAATATATAATTTAATTATATTAATATTTTTATATTTGTTTGATTAATTATTAATTATGTTAATAAGGGTCATTATAATTTTGTAGGTGATTATTATTTAAAATGGATGAATATCTTCATATGGATTCTCAGATTGGTTGTAGTTTGAAATCTGATTTGTCTTCATCAATTAGCAAAGTTGTAGAGAGAGATTTAACAAATAGATTTACAACAAATGAAATATTTCATTCACGGGAGCACTTAATTCAATGGGTAAGAGAGATGGCTTTTGATTTAGGATTTGTTGTGGTAATAGTAAGATCTGACATAGCTACTGGTGTACGGGGAAGAAAAACGTATGTCATACTTGGATGTGAAAGAGGGGGAAAATATAGGAAATACAAAGCTGATGCAGTGGCTAGTGTATACGGCACTCGTAAATGTGAATGTCCGTTTAGATTAAAGGGTAAACCATGTTCAGATGGGGTCGGATGGGTGTTGAAGGTGATGTGTGGACATCACAACCATGAGTTGGCTGAAACTTTAGTGGGTCACCCTTATGCTGGCAGGTTAAATACGAGTGAGAAGTCATTACAGGTTGATATGACAAAGAGTAAAGTTACACCTACAAATATTTTATTAACACTCAAACAAAATAATGATCGAAATGTCACAACGATTAAACAAATCTACAACGCAAGGCATGCGTATAAACGATCATTAAGAGGGTCCAGAACTGAACTACAACAACTTATGATGTTGTTGGATCGGGATAAGTACATTCACTGGAGTAGGTGTGCTGATGATTTAGAGGTTGTTACTGACTTGTTTTGGACACATCCTGATGTGGTGAAATTGTTAAACTCATTTAATGTTGTATTTATGATGGATTCCACATATAAAACAAATAGATATAGACTTTCGTTGCTTGAGATTGTGGGTATGACGTCTACAGGGTTAACCTTCTCAGCAGCATTTGCTTTCTTGTCTACTGAAAGGCAGAGTAATTTCACATGGGCTTTGGAAAAGCTGAAAGGTTTATTTTTAACATTTGAGGGTGGTCCTAAAGTTATTGTGACTGACCGAGACTTGGCTTTGATGAATGCCATATCAAGTGTATTCCCTGAGTCATATCAGATGTTATGTCGGTTCCACATCCTTAAAAATGTTAAAGCTAAATGCAAAATGTTAGTTCATTCTACTGAGGTTTGGGAAGTGTTGATGGATGCATGGGAAAATGTGATGGATTGTGCTGATGAAAGCTTGTTTGCTGAGTATGTGAATGGTTTTCAATACGCAAACAGATCATGGCCTTTGTTCTTTGAATATGTTAATCAGACTTGGATTATTCCGTACAGCACATACTTTGTAAAGTTCTGGACGAACAAAGTAATGCATTTAGGGAACACAACCACAAATAGGTATGTTGTAATGTTATTTTATTTATTTGTTTTGTAGATAAATATTTATTTGCACTTGTTGAAGTTTTTTTTTTGTTTCAAGGCTGAATCTGCTCATTGGAGCCTGAAGAAAGTTCTGGGCAATAGTATGGGTGATTTGTGTTCTTGTTGGGATAGTGTTCATAATGTCATTATCTTACAACACAACAAGATTAAGGCGTCATTTGAAAGTAGTTTGTTGCTCAGGAGTGACCATTTTAAAGGCTACATATATAGAGAACTTATTGGGCGTGTGTCTCGATATGCATTGGATCTCATTACTAAGGAATTGAAAATAGTGCAGCAGATAGGATTGGACTCCTCAAAGTGTGGATGCGTATTGAGACGTACATTTGGTGTCCCATGTGCATGTGAATTAGCACGATATGATCCTAGGATGATCCCTATAGGTGAATTTCATATCATGTGGCGAAGATTGCATTTCTCAAATGTTGAATTAAATGAAACTAAGCCTCAGTTATCCATTAAAGATGAGTTGAAACAAGTAGAAGAACGATTCAATGAGGTTGACATTGGCGGTAAAGTCACCATCAAGCAGAAGTTACTTGAAATTGTTTGTCCTACATTGACATCAATGGTCCCTCCATTACATAAAGTCAAGACAAAGGGTGCACAAAAAAGTAAAGTTAAACGAAGTGAAAGGTCTACTACGCGGGATCCATCATATTTTGAGTATGTGGACGCCTTTCATTCAACCATAGAATCTTCATCTGTGAGAAGTAAATTACAATCAAAGCCAAAAGCAATGAAGAAAAGGAGAGTTCCAATGATAGACCAGTTTCATTCTACTACTCACCCCTTCATTGTGGACGTTGTTGATGTTGTGGCTGATGGTCACTGTGGGTATAGATGAATTGCTGCGTTGTTGGGACTCGGAGAAGATTCATGGCCCGTTGTCAGGAATGAGTTGTACAAAGAACTCAGTGCATGGCGTGATGAATATGCAAGCCTAGTAGGAGGCTATGATAGACTAGAAGAACTGAGGACCTCTTTGTTGGTGCAGTCACTGTCCGCGGTAAGTGTTTCCCGTTTTATGTAGTTTCTTTATTACATGGTTTTTTCTAACAACTTTTATTCATAACAGGCTAACAAGAGCAAGTGGATGACATTACCAGACATTGGTTATGCAATTGCTAACCGATATAACGTTATCTCAGTGTGTTTGTCATACTCTCAAAATTATACTATCTTTCCACTATGTTCCACACCACCTTCTGATATCACTCAACATCGCTTAATTTGTATAGGACATGTTCATGGATGTCATTTTGTGCAGGTAAGTGCATTTTGTTATGAATTCATTTTAAAATTACTTATCACTCAATTATATTTTGTTATTTGTATAATGTAGGTTAAGCTACAAGAAGGTTGTCCGTTGCCCACGGTGAATATCATGTCCTCAACCCACTGTTATCTTGAGGCACGAGCGTGGTCATCTATTTATACTAGTAGGATGCACGCATTTGAACAGTTGATGGACATAACAACATCTTATGTTGACTTAGGTGATTCATGATATTTATATTATGTATGAAGATATGTAAAAATACACTATTATATTTTGTTATTTAAGTACTTATTGTCAATATTCATGATAATTATACTTTTATTATTCGTGATATTTATGTAGTATTTATTTATATATGAAGATATTTATATTACTTGTTGTTAATTAAGTTCTTATTTTTTTTCCACTTAAACATATAAATATTTGATCATCTATATAACCAATATAAAAGAACATGTAACTCAAAATGAAATATAAAGTCCTGTAATACATAATGAGAAAAAGGAAATATAAAGTCCTGTAATACATAATGAAAAAACGAAATAGAAAGTCCTATCAATTAGACGTTGACCGTCTACCACGCACATGCCTCTGCTCTCTCCTAGTCGTGGAATATTCGTCGATGCCTTCATTAGCAATCTGAAGCAGGTCCACTGACACCTGATGTGCAACAGTACCCTCGGTGACATGACGACACGATATCAAGGACTGTAACATTCTCGCCATTCGCCTAAATCTAGCCTGCATTATAATTATATCAAACAATTAAATAAACAAGGTGATCAAAATTTAATAATATAAGCAATGAAAAATAACATACCAACGCGCCAAATGGTGAAGGTGGAGACGATCTACGATGGGATCGTGCCTCCCGTGGAACATCGGGGCGTTGTCTAGGTGCAAGAGCCGGTCGCGCGTCATCTGCAGCAACAATAATATAAGGATGCGAAACCCTCCTGAACCATTGAATGTAACCATCGACACAGTCAGAAGGGGATGATGCATGTCTGACATTACTCACAACGTGAGCTCTGAAGTGCAACCACATATGATCAATGGCCACTACATCTGCATCTGGAACCGTAGTCGGTGATCGTGGAATGTCTTGCTGAAACCCAAATTGCCTCAGCACACGCTCAGGCAAATGACGACAAAGGGTGACACCAATCCGAATCCATCCAGAATACATACAGATGCCGAAGAATGGCCGAATGCCCCGATGCCCCTCATACGGATGCCATACAACTCCACTGTATGTCAGCGCATCCAACTATGATCGAATCTCTGTAAGAGTGGAACTCTGCCTAGGGCTCTGCCACCTCATGGCACGTGGTGTGGTGTCATCGTAAGAAGCTACCAACCGCCTCCTCCCCATACTAGGGAAATGTTCCTATATCCAACTCTAAAAAATAATTATTCAATTAAATTTCATCCATCTTCGAACATGGAAATAAATACATGAAATAAATGTCAAAGTTATAACTGTACCTGAAATAGAGTCAAATATCCAGCCATCTGCTTCGTGGAGGCGAGACTCGCATCCCCGAGCTGGTCGTACAAATAGGCGAGTGCAGCAACACCCCAGGCATATCTGCCACACGCGTGTACGTCTCTAAATAACAATAAGTAAGACACGCGTATAGAACTGGCACTCTTATTTGCAAAAATTGTGCATCCTACTAGATTCAACAAATATGCTCTAGCAGCATAGTCCCAATGCTGCGACTCACACCTCTGAACATATATCTCTCTAAGCCAGCTGAGTCTGACTTTCGGACCACGTGCGTCCTCCATCTCAGAACCTGCTGTGCCACCATCAACACCGAGTAGTTGCACAAGGGTTGTACGAGCCTCCTCAAACTCCACATTTGTCCCATCACGGGCAGGTGAAGTAATGTCGAGACGTCATCAAGAGTAATCGACATCTCCCCTATAGGGAGATGGAAACTACTGGTCTCAAAATGCCACCTCTCTATGAATCTGAGGAGTAACCCCTTATACACGTAATCATAACAAATCCCTGTAAGAGGCATCAAACTGGAATTCAACACAATATGTTGAATTCCCTCGTGGCATGGTCCTAACTTATTTACTTTTTTTCCATGAGAGATCAACTTCAGCGTGTCCCCTCGATCCTACACATCAATATTTAATAAAATTTCTATTAAAAATAATAATAAAAAATTTTATTTTTGCACTCACCCGGCCTTGTGAAATAGCATAAGCTACATGCTGAACATAGTGGGTCAGCAATGAACCATCACGTGGACCTCCAGGAAATCCACCGACATCTTCTTGTATGTCATGAACATCCACATGCTCCTCCTCATCATCATCGTCGTTAGGGGCCGTAAATGCATTCTCTTCACCATGAGTCTCATACGCCTCATATGGTTGTTCCTCAACAGCTCGTTCCTCAGCTATGGGGACATCCTGGATAGGAGCTGCACGACTTCTACGAGCAGAAACGGTAGATCTTCTCCGAGCTTCGCCCTGCGACGAACTCTCTCCTCGAGAACTCTCTCCACGAGAACTAAAAGATGCACCACGTGTTCTTGCCATTTCTAACAATAATTTGTTTGTTTAATTTCAAAAATTAAGAAAATTATTATTTTAAATATCATTAATAAACTATAACAAAATACAATTCAAAATAAATTAAACTAATAATAATTATTTTATTAACTACAAAAAAATTAAATAAAATAAACAATTAACTAATTAATTAAAAAAATACATTTAAATATATTTTCATTTAATTATTATTATAAATACAAATTTATTAATATTAAATACAATTAAATTAATAATATTTATTTCAAGAAATAAAAATAATTTAAATATATAAAATTTTATATATCTAATTCAAACTTAATCAATTTATTTAAAAAATACCAAATTTAAAAACTGTAAAAGGTTAAAGAAAATCTAAAAATAATTATATATATCAAATAACTATATTTAAAAAGAATTTAAAATATTAAAAAAAAAAATACAGCATCCGAGAGCCAAAACGGATGTGGGATGTCCGATTACCCTTCAACGGATATCCCACATCCGTCGACGGAAGTCCGACATCCGTCGAAGCGTAACGGATCTCCCACATCCGTTTCGGCCTTTCGCGGACACTGTTGAAACGCGACAAGCACCAAGGCAGAAAGCACCGAAAACAAACCTGGACCACGCCGCACGCCGCAGATCCGCTCCTCTCCCAGCTGAACTGCCTCCACCGCACCAAGGCACCAACGGCTCAACGGCTGCTCCATAAACTCTCTTCCGGAAAAGGAAGAAGAAAGAAATGGAGAAATAGAAGTGAAAGGTTGATGAGGCTTGACGGAAGAGAAGAGAAAAAGCTTGACGGAAGAGAGAAAGGTAAACGGAAATGGAAGAGAGGAAGAGGTGCAGAGGGAAGTAAATCAAAGGTTTTAAATAAATTAAAATATTAAAATAATAAAAGTAAAATCAGAGGATATAATTGGCATTTTAGAAAATTGGGGAGGTGGAGGAAGAGACGTGTGGGGGTGGAGGGAGTAACACCCTGTAATTGGGTCAAAATTTATGACTTTGGACCCATTTTTGGTCCACATTTAGGAAAAGCCCATAGGAAGGACATTTTCGTCTTTTGAGTTTTATAAACCCTAAATCAAAGTTAGGGGTCACTTATGTCCCCTCATTTGTGTTTTTCTCTTAGGTTTTTAGGAGCTTTGAAGCATTTTCTCCCCCCCCCCCCCCCCCCCCCCCCCTCCCTTGGAGGTTTAGGTTTGCTTTTGATTTCTCTTCTCTTGTATTGAACCAATTTCAGTTTGAATTGTAATTTGACTTTTGTTTTCTATCTTCCCTTTACATTTTTGTTCCAACATTTTTATTCTCTCTATGCTTCCGATTTCAATTTCGCACTCTAATTTCGTTTCAGATTTGCATTGTGTTTTATAGTACATTGCCTCTTATGCATTTTTTTTTCGTTTTTGTTTTGCTGTTTGGGTTTCATTTTAATGGTAGCTTAAGTGTGCTTGGTTGGTCATTAGCAAAATTGCATGGTTTCCATGAGATTTTTTAACTGCGATTGGGTATACGTTTAGTTGCCTAATTGTTGTTCAATCTTTGCTTAGTTGATGAAACTATGTGGTGCAGAATTGATTGAATATTAGCAAGGCGTTTGCTTAATTCGCGTCTATGAAAATATGGTTAGTCTTCGCTTAGTTGCGTAGCGTGTGTTAAATTAGGGGTTAGAGGAGTGAGTAATTGTCGTTAATATGTGATTGGAAGAATGCAATTGAGCTAGTGAACAATCATTTTAAATTTGTGTTTCAATCTGTGAATTAGTTAGTTTATTTCAGTACACAAAATCTCTTCACAAATCCCCCACCAAGTGTTTGATCTAATGACTGAACCAATATTTGGTCCTTGAGAGCTGACCTAGGAGTCACTTCTTAGTTTATATTACACTTTAATTGCATATTAATTTGATTTTGGGTACAACCTCGATCATATTTGGTCCCATTGTCGTGGACCAACGGTTCGGTCTTAGGCTCTTTGTTGTGTTAGTGTGTGTTGTGTGTGCGTTGTGTGTGTTGTTATGGTGTTGTTTGTGTGCATATAATATGTTTAATTGTGTTGTGTTTTGTTTGTTTAAGTCAATATTTGGAGAATTGGGTACTGTTTTACATGTCTTTGCAGAAAATGCAATGCTTGCGACGAGCGCGACAATGAATAGTGCATGAATAGTACTCAATTTCCCCATTTTAATTGATGATTTTTTCTTTGGTAGCTAGGAGTGTTATTTTTCTTTGAAAATTTTTTTGTGCACTTCTTATGGTCCATATTTTGATAGAAAAATCATACAAGCAGTTGTGGTAGTTTCAGTTTGGAGTTACAATTTTTTGTGAAAACAAGAAGTGTCAAAACTTCAAACTACGATAACTTTTTATGCTTTTAGCAAAATTGGACAAATATTTTTATGATTTTGCATAGAAATTTTTTTTGGATCCGTCTTGGACGACCGTGCCATCTGGCGAATCTTTGATTTTTAAAATATCCCTTTTTCTATTTATTTTTTATTTTTCAAGTTTAATTTCAACATCCTTCCAAACTTTCTTAAATTCGTAAAATTAGTTGTCTTTTGAATTTTTCTTTGCCAATTTTTGTGCTATCATTTCATGATTGTAGGGCGTTTCTTACAAAATTTCAGCCCATTCTGACTTAGTTTGCATATACTTGCAGTTCTACCCCCATATGTTTGTTTATATTGACTTTTGGTGATAGAGTTGACTAGGGGAAATCCTGGGCATTTACCACCCTTTGATCTTGAATTTGATAGACCTTTTCATAGATTAGTAGGCATTCTAGGAATTGTTAGTGTGTGCATTTAGATAACTTTAGTTCATTAGTTGCATAATTCTAGGCATTCCCCTTCTTCCTTCCCCCTTCCTTTTACATGTCTACCTATTTTGGTTATATGCATACTACTTCCTATGCTTGTGTCTCTCATTATGATTCTTCCTCTTTGTCTACTGCTCCATATTTTGTGAATACTACCTCTGCATCAAATTCTACTTCTGATTCTCATTTATATGATGTTGATTTCTAGGCTGAAAACAATATGGCTCATCCTCCAACTTGTGAAAGTGTTATTTGGGAGCCAGTTACACCAAATGAGGATGATATTCATTGTGTTCTCAATATTGGACTGATACATTTGCTGCGTAAGTTTCATGGTTTTGTAGGTCAATTCCCAAATACATATTTGGAGGAGTTCGTTATCATTTGCTCTACAATGAAACCTCCATATCTCCAAGATGATCACATGTTCTTAAGGGCATTTCGACACTCATTACAAGGAGTAGAAAATGAGTGGTTGTATTGTCTTCCTCCAAGGTCCATCTTTGCTTGGGAAGATCTTAAGCAATTGTTCTTGGACGAATTCTTCCCACCTCAGGATAATTTTGATCTGTATGGTTATAGAAGCAATCCAATATGGATGAATGACCCTGATCTGAATTGGTATGATGCTCCACAACAACAATACCAAGAACCAACATTTCAGAATTCTTGTATGCTTCCTCTACCAATCCAACAACAACAACAATGGCAGCCTCGTGGGCCTGCCCAAATATCTCCTCAACCTTCGAATTTTAAGCCTACATTGGAGGAATTATTGAGGTAGATGATTATCAGAACATTCAGTTCCAACAAGAGACCATGGCGTCAATTCAGAGCTTGACTAATCAGGTAGGGCAAATGGCCACTTAGCTAACCCAGGAAGAGTCTCAAGATTTAGAGCAATTACCATTTCAGACTGTTCAGACTCTTGAACATGTTAGTGCCATCTAGATAGGAAATGGGAAACAAAATCATGTGCTCATTGTGCCAGCTACTTTCCCACCTTCCTATGTCCCTACTCTTGCACATGAGGAGGCAGATACTGATAAAACTTTTGACGACCAACCGAATATTAGCAGCAATTTTTAGCCAGGTAGACCCTATTCGTCTTCCACCATTAATTATGATTTGTTGTAGTCTCCTATTAAAAGCAAGAAGATGGAAGAACCAAATAAGGAGACTCTTGGAATCTTCAGGGAAGTGGAGGTAAACATACCTCAAATTGATTATGTTGTTGATGAGTATGCTTTCAATTTTCACTAGTACAAAAACAGCGTAGAACGTCACGCGTTCAATGTCAACCCACTGAATAACCAATTTTAAAAATGAGCGGTGACATTTTTGTGAATCAATACAAATATTAAATATCGTTTAGAATTGTAATTCGACGTAAAAGGATATAAAACATCGAATGACTTTTAAATTCGACATCAAAAGGTTAGTGAATTCAATAAATATTTGAGCAGGAGATTGAAAATTCATTCACTTTATCTTAGTGCGCGATACCCTTTTTTCTTCTCAAAGTTTTCTCGAACGAAGTTTGATGAGCATCACATGTAATCTTTCTTTCATTTGATACAAATTCATGTTACTTAATTACTTTATGTATGATTTTTGTTTGTTTTAACCGATTATTTTCGTGTTCTTGTCCTTCATAGGCGCATTCTACTTTCTCTCTCACTGTGACGGAACTTTATTCTGATGAACCCACCTTTTCAAGGTTAGTTTTTGTTTTCTTTTTTGTTTTGAAGAACTTATGTGTTGAACTTGTTTGTTGTTTTTTTTTGTTAAACTTGTTTGTTGTTGTTGTTTAGTTGAATTGGTCTCTCATAGTGATTAATGTTGCGTGCTTGAACTGTAGTTGCTTAATCTGCAGTGTTGATGTTTGATTATGTGCAATTGCGTTTGCTTAATACACATTTTATGATAACTGAGTTTAGTCTTAGCTATGTAGGCTAATCAGAGTTCAATTAGGGTCAGTAGAGCAATTAATTATTAGCAATCAAGGATTGGAACAATTGTAAATGAACTAGTGTCCAACCTATCTTTAATTCTTGTTTAATCTGTGTTCATTGTTTTGTTAATTTCAATTAGTAAAACTGTCCACATAACCCCCCCCCCCCCACTACGTGTTCGACTTAATTCTTGAACCGTTGTTTGGTCCTTGAGAGACGACCTAGGAGTCACTTCCTAGTTTATACTATACTTTATTGCGTATCAAGAATAGCTTCATTTGGAAGAAATCAAGTCAAGGATTCTTGAAGAAGTTGTTGTGCTTTTAAAAGTCTGATCATTATTGCACTTTGAGTTGTCCTACTGGAAGATCAGATTCATTTGCAATCAACTCTTATTGTGGTTCCCTGTTGTTGAGGCCAAAAAGAGAACTTTGGAGTTTTAGTGCTTTGAGTGTGGTATCTCAAAAAGAGGATTGTTCTTTCTAGGTGTATATTATAGTAGATTTGGAATTTGAGAGGAGAGTACATTGAGAGGGGTATCCCTGTATTTCTTGTTGTAGAACTCAATCTATATAGTGGAATCCTTTCAATCTTAGGTTGATTGAAAGTAAACTAGATGTAGGCAGTTGAGGTCGAACTAGTATAAATTGTGGTGTTGATCTTTCTATCTTTACTCTCTTTATCTTGCTTTTCATTCTTTGATTAATTGTATTCCAAGAAAGATTCAAAGATTTTCAAAAGTTTTTTAAAAGAGAAATTTTTATAAAGAAAAACCAATTAACCCCTTCCCCTCTTGGTTGAGAAAGTTGGCCTACTATTTTCTACAAAGAGGATGAAGGAATAGTAGTCAAAGAACAAGTGAGTGTACCTATTTCTATTTGCAAATATGAAGATAAAATTGTTTGTGACATAGTACCAATTGAAGTTAGGCACATATTACTTAGTAGGCCTTGGAAATTTGATAAACAAGCTCTTCATAATGGAGTCACAAATAAAATAACCATTCAACACAAGGGAAAGAAGATTTTTTTTGTGTCCTCTTAGTCCTTTACAAGTAAAATAGAACACTTTGAGTTTCATGAGTGGTGCCTCGACTAAAGAAGTTTTTCAACCACAAAATTTAAAAATTTCCAAAAAGCTTTTGCTTGGACAACCTTATTTTCTTCTCTACTGCAAAGAGGCAATTGTTTCAATAAATTATGAACTTGGTTCTCTACCAAAGGGGTCACAAAGACTTTTGAAAGAGTTTGATGATCTATTTCCTAAAGAGGTACCAAGTGGTTTGCTACCTTTGAGGGGAATAAAACATCAAATAGATTTAGTGTTTAGGGCAAGCCTTCCCAATAGGCCAGCCTAATGGACCAACCCCAATGAAACAAAAGAAATACAGAAAAAGGTTAATAAATTATTGAATAAAGGGTGGATCCAAACTGTCTAAGTCTTTGTGCTGTGCTAGCATTATTGGTCCCTAAGAAAGATGGAACTTGGAGGATGTGTACTGATTGTAGGGCCATTAACAACATAACTGTAAAATATAGGCACCTCATTCCTAGATTGGATGACTGTTGATGGATTGGCAAGTGTACCAAATCGCACATGTAATATAAAATGGTAAGACCAAGTATCGTATCCCAGAAGACTCTCGACACTAAGCAGTCGTGTGATGACTCGATTAATTAAGACTTAAATAAAACGAAATCATTCGTTTAAGATGCAAGATAAGAAAATTAAATATGAATGCAGTTTGATCACTAGCAGAGTAACACAAAGATGAACGGATGTTGTTTATAATGAGATGAGTATGTTGTTGGGGTTAGATTTCACCAAGTTCCCTCTCATGTATGTAAGAATTCTTCTTTATGCATTAATGTTAACGTCACTCACTAAATCACCTAAACCCGATCCCTCGGCGAATAAGCTTGTCCTTAACCACCAGATCATGCAATTCCTAACATTCCTAGCAATTAAATGTGAAGATCAAGAGCTTAAGACAACCAAGACTCCTACCCTCATCCCTGAGAAATATTCCTCATGGGAGAATTCAACAAGAACCTGAATTGTAAGGAACCTCCCGACACTCATGCAATTCATAAATCATGCGATGAATGAGTTAAACAAAGCATGTAATAAGCACAGATGAATTACTTTAACAATTAATGAAAAAGCATATGGAATTAAGAATCAATTCAAATACATGAGGGTTCACAAGGTTACATCATTCCCCACAAGCAAATAGGGTTTAGTTCCCCATAGATATGGAGAAACTAGATGAATAATGGAAAAGCATGAGATAGCAAAACCCTAAAAGTAGAGGAAGGACGCTTTCGCATCCAAATCCGCCTTCAGAGAGTGGAAGAGTGTGTTGTTGTGTTGCTCTAGCCAAAGATGCAAAACCTAGGACGCATGGGTCCTTTAAATAGAACAAAAGCAGAACAGAAACAAAGCCCAGGCCCAAGTCGCCGGCGCTCAAGCACCCCATTTAGGGCGCCCGAGCGGCAAACGGTGATCTTCCACACTCAAACCTCACAGAGGTCACCCAAGCCTTCTACATCTGGCGCTCAAGCGCCCCCAAAAGGAGCACCAGGGCGGTGAGCGACACTTCCTGCGCTTAAGCCTTTAAGAGGACGCCCAAGCCTTCTACATCCGACGCTCAAGCGCCCCCAAAAGGGGCGCTCGAGCGGTTAGCGGTACTTCCTACGATTAAGCCTTCAAGAGGATGCCCAAGCTTCGTGCAGTTGGCGCTCAAGCGCCCAAAAAGGGGCACCCGGGCGGCGAACGGTGGTTTGCTGCGCTCAAGCCTCCAAAAAGGGCGCCCAAGCCTTGAGCTTCTTTCCTTCTAATGCTTTTTTAGGCCTGTCTGAGCTCTATCTCCTTAGTATTTTATCCCTGCTTTCCATATTAACTCATTTTCTATGAAAATAAAGGGAATTAATGATGACAAATTTATGAACACCGAAAAATGGTGCCAAAAACTTGTTTAACCTTCGGCAAGTGTGACCGAATCGTATCAAGTAATAAACTCGGTAAGACCAAGTATCGTTCTCCCAAAGGACTAAAGGCCTAGTTAGTTATATGATTTCTTGATTATTTAAGACTCTTGAACAAATTCTTGAGGTTTCAAATGCAAAAGACAATAAGTAAACATGTATGCATGAGTTTTGATCAATGGAAAAGAGGAACACAAACACTTGAACGAATTAGATGGATGAGTATGTTGTTGGGGTAATCAATTTCATCTTATCCACTCTCATATTCTTTAGGAATTCATCATTCTTTTCATCAATGTTAATGCCACTCTCTAAACCACCTTACAAGAAAGTCTATCCTTAATTACGAGTTCATACAATTCCTAGCATCCCTAATAATTAATTCTGAAGCACAGAAGCTTAAAGGCAACCAACCCTCATATCCCTATGTCTAGGCAATATGCTATTGGGAGAATTTCCCCAGATCTAGATTTCCCCGTATGTTCCCATATCGACAAAATCAATAATCATGACATCGAATGAGTTAAACAATGCATGCTTTGAGCAAAGAGGGAAAAACCCTAACTAATGATGAAAGAAAGCATGTATCTCAAATAAGATGTTTAAACACAAGTTCCATATATGAGAGTTTCAAAAGATTACATTGATTCCCCAACAACAAGAAGAATTTAGTTCACCATATTCATGGTGAAACTAGATGAAATACAATGAAAGAATGAAAGAGATAGAAAAACCCTAGAAAGAGAAGAGGAGAGCCGTCACCATCTCCCAATCTACCCCCAAGGGATGAAAAGTGTGTTTCTGCTTCGTCTCCAGCCAAAGATACAAACCCTAGGACGTCCTAAAGCTTATATACTATTCTAAAAATACAGAAAATTAGGCCCAAGCCCATAAAAGTAACAGAAAACCGGTCCAAGCCCATTTAGAATGACGCTCAGCGGTATTTTACCGTTGAGCGGTACTATCGCATGATCCATTTTGCCCCCCAACTGCTGTTTTGCCCCTCTGCGGTGATTTCGGCACCTAAAAACTGCCGCTCAGCGCCAAATTACCGCTCAGCGCCACTCGGTCGCACTTTTCTGCATTCTGGTTGACTTTTCAGCATTCTGGTTGACTGGTTGACTTTTCAGCACTCCAATCATTCAGTACTTCAATTCTTCTTTCAAATCATTCAATTAGCCTACAAAATCAAGTGAATCTTGCACAAAACCATTAAATTCACCTTTAACTCTCTTAGTCACAAAACTAAAGAAAAAAAATGAGTTCAAGCTAGTTTCTAAGTCTTAAAGGTTGCTTTTAGTATCAATTTTAAGCATAAAAATAACAGTTTTTCAACTGTTATCACAACCCCAAACTTAGACCTTTGTTTGTCCTCAAGCAAATAAGATGTAACTCAATTTTCCACCAACTACAATGGTTCACCACATTCAAAAATCCTTCTTTCAAGACAAGTAAATACTCAATTTAGCTCATCATCAAGACTTCAATCAAGATGTTCACATGCTTTTAGTGATCACTCAAACACATACTATCCAACAAATGCTATTTTCATGAATGATCAATTAACTAAGCAAAGAAGTTCTTATGTGTTCATGTAATCTATCCTCACTAGATAAAGTGTTTCACTCAAACACACAAGTGTATAGGAGATATTCACTCATTCACTCTACTATTACAATGTCACATGAATCAACTTTACCTTTCATTTAACCATAATCAAAAACACTTACAAGCACTCATCATCACAACGACTTTTCAATGGCTTATAATGTGGCTGGGCTAACAATAACAATTGGTTTTTCTGGATCACAAAACCCTTGAATTAAGAGAATCATCTAAACACAACCATTCTTGATTATTCCCAACTTTCTTTTGCATTGAGCTTTGCTTTTCTTTTTCTTTTCTTTCCTTTTTCTTTTTCTTTTCACATGCTTAACTTTTAACTCAATGCTTTTTATTTTCCTTTTCTATTTTCCAACAACCCCAAACTTGAACATTTATCAATACCATAGAATATTTTCATCTTAACTCAAGGTAAAGCTTTTCAAAAAGGGTTTTCAAATCATGTTCAAGGCTAAGGGTTCAAAGGATAGAACACATAGTGCTCTCTTTTGTGGGGCTAAAATCATGCATTTGGCTAATAAAAGGGTTACCAACAAATGGCCTTGATCATATGATGCAAACAAGCAAGTAATTCAATCATAGAAAACCTGGGCAAAGTCATTCATGCTTTCACAGTAATAGTATTCAACAATAACAACTTTGGAGCTCAAAACCTCACACATAAGCTCATTCACATTCCACATATAACATCCTGCTTAGAATCATAATCACAATCACAACATCTTGCATTTGTTCACAATGCTTGTGAACCACTTGTATAAGCATATAATGTGCACAGTCTCAATCATCAATCAAGATCCAAACATCATCAGGCATTACTTATCAAACAACAATCATAAGCAAACCATCATAACAGACAAAGTTTCCAATTGAGTACATCAAACCCTATTCTAAAAACAAAAGTGATTGATAAAACAAATCCTGCTCTAGTGTTTTGAAAAACTCAGCCCCATCAATGATGCTCTCTCCCAACCCCAAACTTAGATGGAAAACTAGTGAGAAAGTGAGTGGAAGGAAGATTTTCTAAAGTGGAATGAAAGGAAAAATGTAGAGAACCTTTGGAAAAGTGTTTAGGAGTGTGTGTGCAGAAAAGAATCTGAAAATAGAGGCCAAAGCGTGACTTAGGGTATAAAAATACCCTAATGGGCTCAGGTTCCGCTAAGGGGCACCCTAAGCCCATTTTACGATACCACCGCTTAGCGGCACTTTCGTGTTGTGCTTTTCTTCTTCCTAGCTTGACTTAGGTACCTTCTACTCATACCCCTCACTTGCGCCCTACAATTAAGGTCTCAGATCACTCAAACATTCAATCCCTATCGTGCAACTAAAGCAGAATCAAAACAAACAATACAGATAAAATCAATCAACTGGGTTGCCTCCCAGGTAGCGCTTGTTTAACGTCACGAGCCTGACCCAAAATCCTCCAGCACCCTTCAGTAGATGCAAATCTTTCTTACCAACACCCATCAGTAGGTGTATACAAACATAATATCCTTCAGTAGATACTCTTCCGCCTAACATCCATCAGTAGATGTAAATCCTGTAACAAACTTATAACAAAAACAAAAATACCCAAAAGTTCAAAATTACATCACCAAAACAAAAATTAAAAGTTCTTAAATCACTGGGTTGCCTCCCAACAAGCGCTCTTTTAACGTCACTAGCTTGACCCAATAAAGCTCATGTTTCATCTTCTTTTTCTTCTTTCTACTGAACTTCTTCAGAAATTTGATCAAACCAGGAACCTGTTGCAGTGTCTCAATCAGAGGAACTTTAATCTCCAATTTCTTGAAGATTTCCATAAAGCACTTAAGATTCTTTTCCTTCCTATGATTCTTCTTTAGATAAGGATGGGATTTTTCATATGATTCCTTCTTCTTTCCTCTCATCTTCTTTTTCTTAATTTTCCTCTCCCTAAATTTTCTCTTTTTCTTTTCTCTTAGTTTTTTCTTCCCTTCTCTTTTTCTTCTCAACTTCTTTATTTTCACACAAATTTTCTTTCTCTCTTCTCTCTCAACCACTTCTTTTTCTTTTTCTTCATCTTTATCTTTCTCACTCAACTCTTCTTTTTATTTTCTCTCTATCTCTTCCTCATCTCTCCCTATTTTTTTCTCAGCAAAAATCTTGCACTTTCAGTGACAATGGCTTGACCTTCCTCCTTAGGGTTAACTTCAGTATTAACCTTAACGTTCAATCTCTTACTAATGTAACAAAGGTGCATCTCCATCCTTTTACATGATGCTTCAATGCTTTTCTGAGTAGAGATGGAATTTTCCAAAAATTGTTGAAGGGTGTCATCCAAACTTTCTGATAGAGAGGGTTGTTGCTGCCATTGTTATGGTGGCGCCTATCAAATTCTTCGGCAGCTTGAGTGCTTTTGTGATGAAAATTAGATATCTGTATGTACTGTTGAAGTGCGTCCTCCAACGTTGTCCTTCTTCCCGATATAGAGGGTTTTCGCTGCCATTGTTGTGGTGGTTGATTCTTAAATTGTTCGACAGCTTGCCAAAATTGACTTTGATCCATGCTTGAGTGAAGTTCCCACCAGTGGTTGAAATTACCTTAGTAAAATTGAGTGTCCATATAGTTAAATTCTTGTGCGAATTGCATCCTGCAAACATTAGGCACAAAACTCTAGAAAATATTTGTTAGCACAAAAAGATAGAGAAGATAGATAAAAAAAAATATATCAAAGGATATAATTGAAAAGATAAGAAGATAGGAAATAAAACAGAAAAATAAAAACAGAAAATAAAATAAAATAAAAATAAAAACTGAAAAATAAAAACAGAAAATAAAAACAGAAAAATAAAAACAGAAAATAAAAATTCAAAATTTAAATTCAAAATTCAAAAACAAGTCAAACATAATCAATAATCAAACAAATAAACTAGTTAAACCACGAGTCACCGGCAACCGCGCCAAAAACTTGATGACAAATTTATGAACACCGAAAAATGGTGCCAAAAACTTGTTTAACCCTTGGCAAGTGTGACCGAATCGTATCAAGTAATAAACTCGGTAAGACCAAGTATCGTTCTCCCAAAGGACTCACGGCCTAGTTAGTTATATGATTTCTTGATTATTTAAGACTTGTGAACAAATTCTTGAGGTTTCAAATGGAAAAGACAATAAGTAAACATGTATGCATGAGTTTTGATCAATGGAAAAGAGGAACACAAACACTTGAACGAATTAGATGGATGAGAATGTTGTTGGGGTAATCAATTTCATCTTATCCACTCTCATATACTTTAGGAATTCATCATTCTTTTCATCAATGTTAATGCCACTCTCTAAACCACCTTACAAGAAAGCCTATCCTTAATTACGAGTTCATACAATTCCTAGCATCCCTAATAATTAATTCTGAAGAGATAGAAAAACCCTAGAAAGAGAAGAGGAGAGCCGTCACCATCTCCCAATCTACCCCCAAGGGGTGAAAAATGTGTTTCTGCTTCGTCTCCAGCCAAAGATACAAACCCTAGGACGTCTTAAAGCTTATATACTATTCTAAAAATACAGAAAATTAGGCCCAAGCCCACAAAAGTAACAGAAAACCGGTCCAAGCCCATTTAGAGTGGCACTCAGCGGTATTTTACCATTGAGCGATACTATCGCATGATCCATTTTGCCCCCTAACTACTGTTTTACCCCTCAGCGGTGATTTCGGAACCTAAAAACTGCCGCTCAGCGCCAAATTACCGCTCAGCGCCACTCGATCGCACTTTTTCTGCTTTCTGGTTGACTTTTCAGCATTCTGGTTGATTGGTTGACTTTTTTGGTTGACTAGTTGACTTTTCTGGTTGACTGGTTGACTTTTTTTGTTTCTGGTTGACTTTTCAGCACTCCAATCATTCAGTACTTCAATTCTTCTTTCAAATCATTCAATTAGCCTACAAAATCAAAGGAATCTTGCACAAAACCATTAAATTCACCTTTAACTCTCTTATTCACAAAACTAAAGAAAAAATGTGAGTTCAAGCTAGTTTCTAAGACTTAAAAGTTGCTTTTGGTATCAATTTTAAGTATAAAAATAACAGTTTTTCAACTGCTATCAATTAGTCACAAAATCATCAAATTCAACCTCAAGTCTCTTATTCACACATGTTAACAGAAAAACATGATTCTAAGTAAGTTTCTAAGCAGAAAAGGGTGCATTTAGTATTAAAATTACATCACAGATAATGATATTTATGTTGGTTGAATTGCATGGAGCAAACATTTTCACCAAAATTGATCTTAAAAGCGGATATTATCATATAAGAATCAAAGAAGGAGATGAATGGAAAACCGTTTTCAAGATGAATGGTTAGTCATGCCCTTTGGCTTGACCAATGCTCCTAGTACATTCATGAGATTAATGAATCATGTCCTTAGGGAATGCATAGGAAGGTTCGTAGTGGTCTACTTTGATGACATTTTAATGAATAGTAAAGGTCTTCAAGAGCATCTTAGCCATGTCAAGCAAGTCTTGCTTCTTCTTAGAGAGCATTATATCTTTGCCAACTTTTATAAATGTACTTTTTGTCAAGAAAGTGTGATTTTCCTTGGATTCAAAGTTGGAAAAGAAGGTGTACATGTTGACCTTGAAAACATCAAGGCCATACAAGAATGGCCAACCCCAAATATTGTTGGAGAGGTGAGAAGTTTTCATGGATTAGCTAGTTTCTATAGAAGATTTGTAGAGAACTTCTCCACCATTGGTTCTCCTTTAAATGAACTTGTCAAGAAAGATGTACCATTTGTGTGGGGGTGAAAAGCAAGTTTTATCTTTTGAGACCTTGAAACATAAGTTAACACATGCACTTATTCTAGTTTTGCCTGATTTTTCCAAGGCCTTTGAACTAGAATGTGATACATCTAGGGTAGGGATAGGAGTTATTTTAATTCAAGGAGGTCATCCCGTAGCTTACTGAGTGAGGTTGTACCCGAATCAAATTAATATGCAATTAAGTGAAATATACTAGGAGAATGACCCCTAGGTCGTTTCTCAAGGACCAAATGCGGTTTGGGCAATAGGTCAAACACATAGTGGGGAGGTATACTTGGACAGTTTGTGCCAACTTAAACACAAATTAAAACACAAGTTATAAGGACAAGTTGGCTACTAGTTTAATTGCATTTGTTATAATCCCTGATTACCAATAATCATGTGCTCCTCTTACCCTTAAAATGTCCATTAAGTAAGCGCACTCACACATATTGATTAAATATTGCGCATCACAGATTAATTGACTAAGTGAAGATTAATGCACACAATCCAGTCCACTAAGCGTGTCCTAAATTAAACCGCATAGAACAACTTATATGATGCAAAGTCAGAAGCACAAAATCGCAATGACAACACTATAATGTCATGGAAAAACGCAACTTCCTAGTGTCCAACCCAGCAAAATTCAACATTTAAACTGAGTGCAAACACCAAAACACAAGTGAAAACATGAAAATAGAGGCAAATGCCCTTATGACTTTCTTCAAACGCAAGGTAAAAGACTTGTTTATGCAACGGAAATTAAATCGATTGAGTACGGTAAGAAATCGACTGAATAAAAGAGTGTAGCGATAGAAAGATCAAACACTGAGTTTTTATACTGGTTCGGCCAAGCCTACATCCAGTGTCCTTCCAACCACAGGAAGCCCATGCACTATAATGATCAAGGTTTTTACAACAAGGCTTTTATAGCGACCTCACGTCAAAAATATAAAACACCTTTCTAACCCTCTAATCAAAATATAGGCAGTATACAAACAGACTAGCAGCAAGAATCCATTCCAATCAAAATATAGGCAGTATACAACACGTTCTTCTTCCTGTAATCACAACAGGGAACCTTAATCCAATCTTCACAAGATTGTAGCCTTTGATCTCTCAATTATAACCAATGTGCAGATATGATCAGCCTTTGTACGTGCAGTTAACTTGTTCTTCAAGAATCCACAAGTAGATGATCACCACGGTCACTTCTTGTTTCTTGGAGCTCTTTCTCTCTTTCTGTAAGAATGCACTTTCTGCAAAAGATATCACAAACTATTAGATTCACAAAAGTCCTTACAGAAAACAAATTTGCGTCAATTGATAGATAAACACAACTCTAACGTATTTTAATCGACTAAGCTACTAATGTGGTCGAATATAGCAATTCTGTTATTGTAGTTAGCAGCAATCAATGCACTTAATTAAGTGTACAATTCATGCTGTCGAATTTCATTTAATTCTTGGTCAACATATTTAAAAATATAGTCGTTGTGATAGTTATATCAAGCATTAACAGTTATTCAAAAAAACTCAATCAAATGCAACACGCATGTAATCGACTTTATAACAGAGTAAAACAGTTTTGAAAACTTTTCTCTTTGAAAAACTCTCACAACACACTTGAAAAAGTTTGTGCAAATACACGAGTTTTAATCGACTTACCCCATAATGAAATCGACTTAAAACTGTTGTTTTGCCACACAATTTAAGTTCAAAAGAAGTGCTTGTGGTTTTTCTTTTCCAAAAACATGTGTCATGCATTCATGTATAAAATCACATATATAACACAGTGAAATGCAATGAACAACACAAACAACACAATCATGTTCTGTTGAGTCACCGGCAAGTGTGTCGGATCGTACAAGTAATATAAAATGGTAAGACTAAGTATCGTGTCCCAAGAGACTCTCGGCAATAGAAAGTTGTGTGATAAAATCATTGGTTCAGAATGCAAATACAGAAAATTAAATATGAATGCAGTTTTGATCAATTGAAGAGTAGCACAGTGATGAACGGATGATGTTTATGTTATGAGATGAATATGTTGTTAGGGTTAGTTTCACCAAGTTTACTCTCATGTATATAAGAATTCTTCTTCTTTCATTAAAGTCAACGTCACTCACTAACTTACTTAAACTATGATCACTCGGTGAAGAAAGTCTATCCTTAGTTACTAGTTCATACGATTCCTAGCATTCCTAATAACTAATTTTGAACATCAGGAGCTTAAGACGACCAAGACTCATACCCCTATCCCTGAGAAATACTTCTCTTGGGAGTAATTCTACAAGAACCTGAATTGTAAGGAACCTCCCAACACTCATGCAATTCATACATCACGCTATGAATGAGTTAAAAAAAGCAAGCATTGCTCATGGAAGAATTACCCTAACAGTTAATGAAAGAAGATTATATCATTAAGAATCAATTCAAATACATGAGATTTCACAAGGTTACATCATCCCCCAACAACAAATAGAAGTTAGTTCCCCATTGTCATGGTGCAACTAGATATACAATGGAAAAGAATGAGATAGAAAAACCGTAAAAGTTGAAGATGGAAGCTGCCGCATCCAAATCCGCCTTCAAATAGTGGAAGAGTGTGTTGTTGCGCCTCCTCTGCCAAAGATACAAAACCTAGGGCATCTAGGTCCTTTAAATAGAGCGGAATCAAAATAGAAACAAAGTCCAGGCCCATCACGTTGGCGCTCAGCGCCCCACTTAGGGCGCCCGGGCGTGCTGCGATACTAAAACTAGAGCTCAGCTTCAGTCGTTGTTCTTCAAGAAAAGTGGCTCTCAATGCCCCAAAAGGGCGCTCAGGCGTTGTGCGGTAGGCTTTGGCGTTGAGGGCTCAAAAAAGGACGCTCAAGCTTCGGGCGTTCCTATTTTCTGGTGCTTTTTCAGATCTTTCTGAGCTCCATCTCCGTGGCACTTCAGCTCTGCTTCCATATTATCTCATTTCCTGCCAAAACAAGGGAATTTAGTCATAAAATCATCAAGTTCAACCTTAACTCTTTTATTCACACAACTTAACAGAAAAACATGATTCCAAGCAAGTTTCTAAGTAGAAGAGGGTGCATTTAGTATCAAAATCACATCACAGATAACGGTATTTTAGACCGTTATCTGTTGATGAATCGGCAAGTGTACCGAATCGCACAAGTAATATAAAATGGCAAGACCAAGTATCGTATCCCAAATGACTCACGACACTAGACAATCGTGTGATAACTCAATTAATTAAGACTTAAAGAAAACGAGATCATTGGTTTCAGATGCAAAGACAAAATTAAATATGAATGCAATTTTCTCAATAGCAGAATAGCACAATGATGAACGAATGTTGTTTTTAATATGAGATGAGTATGTTGTTGGGGTTAGATTTCATCAAGTTCCCTCACATGTATGTAAGAATTTTTCTTTATGCATTAATGTTAACGTCACTCACTAAATCACTTAAACTCGATCCCTCGGCGAAATAAGCTTGTCCTTAATCACCAGTTCATGCAATTCCTAGCATTCCTAGTAATTAATTGTGAAGATCAAGAGCTTTAAGACTACCAAGACTCATACCCTCATCCCTAAGAAATATTACTCTTGAGAGTAATTCAACAAGAACCTGAATTGTAAGGAACCTCCCAGCACTCATGATATTCTTATATCACGCTATGAATGAGTTAAACAAAGCATGTAGTTAATAATCACAGATGAATTACTCTAATAATTAATGAAAAAGAAAATGTTATTAAGAATCAATTCAAATACATGAGAGTTGACAAGGTTACATCATCCCCCGACAAGAAATAGAGTGTAGTTCACCATAGACATGGTGAAACTAGATGAACAATGGAGAAGAATGATATAGAAAAACCCTAAAAGAATGAGATAGAAGCTCCCACATCCAAATCCGCCTCCAAAGGGTGAAATAGTGTGTTGTTGCGCTCCTTAAGCCAAAGATACCAAACCTAGGACGTTTGGGTCCTTTAAATATTGCGAAAACATAACAAAAATAAGGCCCACGCCCGTGTCGCTGGCACTCAAGCGCCCCACTTAGGACGCCCGGGCGGTGAACGGTGGTTCCTGCGATTAAGCCTCAAAAAGGGGTGCCCAACCTTCGTGCTTCTGACGCTCAAGCGCCCCAAAAGGGGCGCCCGGGCGGTGAGCGGTACACTTCTATGCTTAAGCCTTCAAAAAGGGCGCCCAAGCTTCGTGCTTCTGATGCTCAAGCGCCCCAAAAGGGGCGCCCGGGCGGTGAACAGCACTCTTCTGCGCTCAAGCCTCCAAAAAGGGCGCCCAAGCTTCAACCACTCCTCACTTCTAGTGCTTTTCCAGGCCTTTCTGAGGTCCATCTCTCTGGCACTTCATCTCTGCTTTCCATATTATCTCATTTCTTGCCAAAACAAGGGAAATTAGTTATAAAACCATCAAATTCAACCTCAACTCTGTTATTCACAAAACTTAACAGAAAAACATGATTCCAAGCAATTTTTTAAGAAGGAAAGGGCGCATTTAGTACCAAAATTACATCACAAATAACGGTATTTTCAACTGTTATCATTATCACAACCCCAAACTTAGAACTTTGCTTGTCCTCAAGCAAAACAAATTGTAACTCAGCTTTTCAAAACACTTACTACAATGATTCAATATTTTTCAAAACTTTTCCTTCCAGGATATGAAATCACTTTTATCAACTCAACATACAGATGTCAGTCAAGATGTGTAGATGCCTTAGTTCAATCAAAATCAATGTGATGCACATATAATTCAACAGATGCTATCCTTAAGAATGATTAATCAAACAAGCAAAGATGTAATCAGAAATTCAAAGAACTACTCCTCACAAAGGAAAGTGTTTCACTCAAGCACTCAAAAGTGTATCACTCAAGCACTCAAAAGAGTATTACTCAACTCAAAGGTGTATAGTGAGGTGTTGGTGTCTTTTTCACTCTGCTATCACAATGTCACACAACTTAACTTTGTCTTCCATTTAACCACAATCAAACATACTCACAAGCA
The DNA here is from genome assembly GCF_016808095.1 of Vigna angularis. NCBI lineage: Eukaryota > Viridiplantae > Streptophyta > Magnoliopsida > Fabales > Fabaceae > Vigna > Vigna angularis. Next base: position 3,754,452 of record NC_068976.1, on the reverse strand, counting down.
AGTTCTCATTACAAGGGCTTTTCATGGCTTGTAACTTGGCTGGGCTAAGAAGGAAATTGGTTTTTGTGGTCAGCAAAATCCTTGAGTTAAGAGAGACATTTATGTTTTCATCATTCAAGCACAAACTCTCTTTCTTTTTCCCAGCTTACCCTTGCATTGAGCTTTTCTTTTATTTTCTTTTCATTTTTCTTTTTCTTTTGCTTTTGCTTTTCAAGTACTCACTGCTTAACTCAATGCTTTTTTTTTCCTTTCTCCAATAACCCCAAACTTGAACCTTTATCAATACCTCACAAATGTTCTCAACTTAACTCAAGATAAAGATTTTCACAAAGAGTTTTCAAAATATGCACAAGGCTCAAGGTTCAAAGGTTAAGACAAATTATTTTCTTTTTAGTGGACAAAAATCATGTGAAGGCTAAAAGAATAAGGGATAACAAAAGATGGTCTTGATCATATGAAACCTGCAAACAAGTACTTCAATCACAGAAAATTTGGGCAAAATCTTTCATGCTTCCAAAGTAAGAGCAATTATTCACACAAACTTTGAAGCCTAAAACTCACACAGGTAAACTCTCATGTCCTAGAATTCAGAAAAACACCATGCTCAGTATCTCAATCAAATTTTACCTCAAGCACCTATTTCCTACATTGTGAGACAGCACCTGCATATTAGCACATCATGCAACTTCTCAACATCAATCAATACACTAGAGCATCACAAAGCAATACTTATCACAAAACACAACACAGTTGAACCAAAGCAATTTAGTTCGTTCAAGTAGAGTACAATATGTTACCAATGAGGAGCATTGGTAAAAGATTTTTATGATGATGCAAGTGATAAACTCAAAGAATCAAGTTATAATTGTTTTAAAAGCATTTTTGTAGTTTGCAAATGTAGTAGGAAAGATTTCAACATGTAAACACTTAGAAATCTCGTATCTTTAAGTTAGTTACATATATAATCGATTATGTGGTAGAATAATCGATTATCATGAGCTTTACTGAAAAACCATTTCGCTCTGGAATAGTCGATTATTACTTCAAATAATTGATTATCACTGGTCCTATTGAGAACTGCCCAAGTCCTTGGAATAATCGATTGTTCCTCAGGATAATCGATTATCACTTTTTGAAAAACCCTTAACGGACTTGAATAATTGATTATCACTAAAAATAATCGATTATCACTAGTAGTTGTAACGTGTATCTTCAATTTCAGACCAGCTGTCTATAAATAGTTGTTTTAAAACCCTTAGAGGTTTAACTCTGACCTTTTTAAGAATACAGTGTAACTGAGGAAGTTCTAAAAAGATGGTTCATTGCATTGTTTGGTCTCGTAAATAGGAGAAGCTCGCGCTTTGTGTGTCAAAGGTCGGAGTCGGTCTCTTCGAGTTGGAAACTCTACTATTCTTCTAGTTTGTTGGTCGAAGGAAGATTCTGACTGCACTGTTCCGGTTCGTTGGTCGAAGAAAAGTGTGGTTTCTTGCTTCCGGTTCGTTGGTCGAAGAAAACACCCTTCCAGTTCGTTCGTTGAAGGAAAGTCTTGTCATTACATTCTCTTTCACTCTATTGTAATCTGTTGAACTATTTTTAGTGAAAATGTTAATAACTTTTTATAGTGATGAACAACTAGAGTAGAATCTTTTCATTCGAACCAGGATAAAAATTCTGTGTGTGAATTTTTCTACTCCCTACACTCTTTATATTTTTCGTACATCAACTGTTCGATAAATTTTCTCTAAGAAAATAAATTTTCTAAAACGGACTATCGAAACTTGATTTGTGACCGTAACACGCTTTCCGCTTATTTTATTCCCCTACGCGACTCTACGATACTGGTTGTCCTTATACTGACACAATAATCCTATACTACAATCAAAAGGAAAACAATGAAAATAGAACAAAATAAAGTAAAGCAATAAAGACAGTAATATAACAGAAATCCTGTTCTAGAACAAAAGTGGCATCTATTAGTAGATGCTAAGTACAATTCATCACTTATCATCAGAGTCCTCATCCTCCTCAGCTTCCTCATCCTCATCTTCAATGTCCTCATCCATGGCTGAAGCTTCAGCTGCTTCAGCTCTACCATCCTCTTGTGTTGGGTCAGCGGGCCATGCTACTCGGGCTGCAAAGTCCTCTTGAGATATGAACTGTCGCTCAGGAAAGGCGGACGTCAGTGTCCTCAACAGCTCCTGCTCGCCCCTGTATATAGCAGTCAGTCTAGCATCCAGTAGAGACAGGTACATGTCTCGCATTTGAAAAGGAGCAGCCTCATGAACTGGCTCCTGGGCTAGTGGTGATGCTCTTCTATGTACCCTGGGCTGCTGTAGTGGTGGCACTGGGTGGCCTGGCTCATCCACTGCATAGTAATGTGTAAAGTAGGTTGTGTCCAACTCCTTTCTTGGACGCTCCAGTGGTGGTCTAGACACATCAATACCTACAATCTCACAAAGATGGGTGATCAAGGAGGGGTGTCCCAGGGGTGTCTTGTTGCTTGCACCATGGGTACAACTTTGGATTTCATCAGCTATAACCTGCCCAATCTTGATATTGAGACCCCTAAGAACATAGTAAAGGAAGATGGCCCTCTGGATAGTGATGTTTGACACATGGGAGCATGGCTGGATGTTAGCATGAGTGAAAGTCATCCAATACTTTGCTAGAGGCGTCAAATGAGGTCTTATGATGTGGATAGGAGCCCAGTCCTGTTTCTCTAAAAGTGCCCTCCGGGCACACATAAAGTCCGCTCCACATCATCATAGTCCACTCCTTTCATCATGGACATTGGATATTGGCATTGCTCCCCCTCTAGTCTATACCAAGAACACTGTTAATGGTATCAGCATCAAAAGCAACCTTCTTACCCCTTACGTAGCTAAAGTACGTCTCTTGCTCTCCCCCTAATTCTTTTGCATTTGTATAGAATTCTTTGATGATGGCAATGTTGGCGGGAGAGAGGTAGGCTGCCAAGTGGCCACAGTCTCTATTGTTCAGCTCCCTTTCAAATTGAAGAGCCAAGGATGGTATGTTGGCCATCTTCCGCTCCAACAGCAGTCTCTTTCCCTTCATAGTTGGGAAGTATCTCTCATGAGCTGCAGTTCTGAACTTATTAAAGTAGAATTGCTCCTTCTCCTTCCTCTTGGTTCCTTTGTCTTTTCTACCAAGAGTTTTGATCATTTTTCCTCATGGGGAGGCCATTCCTGCACACAGCGATGAACGGATGATGTTTATGTTATGAGATGAATATGTTGTTGGGGTTAGATTTCACCAAGTTTACTCTCATGTATATAACAATTCATCTTCTTTCATTAAAGTCAACATCACTCACTAAATTACTTAAAACTCGATCCCTCGGTGAAGAAAGTCTATCCTTAACTGGCGCTCAGCTTCAAGCATGGTTCTTCAGGAAAAGTGGCGCTCAACGTCCCAAAAGGGCGCCTAGGCGGTGTGCGGTAGGCTTTGGCGCTGAGGGCTCCAAAAAGGGTGCTCGAGCTTCAGTCGTTCCTACTTTCTGGTGCTTTTTCATATCTTTCTGAGCTCCATCTCCTTGGCACTTCAGCTCTGCTTCCATATTATCTCATTTCCTGCCAAAACAAGGGAATTTAGTCATAAAATCATCAAGTTCAACCTTAACTCTCTTATTCACACAACTTAACAGAAAAACATGATTTCAAGCAAGTTTCTAAGTAGAAGAGGATGCATTTAGTATCAAAATTACACCACAGATAACGGTATTTTCAACCGTTATCATGTTCTCAAAAATGCATACAACATGTAAGCATAGAACATGTAACACGAAATACATGTGTGTTATTAATTATGTGTTGTCATCATCAAAAACTCAGATATCATTGAGATTGTTGGTTCAGCTAAACCAATGCTCCCCTTATCAACAATCTCAACAAGCATCATCATTGACAATTTGTATTGTCTACCTGTGCATGTTGGTCAGGTGTTGAGAGTTGTGAGTGTTCTCAAGGGTTGTAAGAGATTGAGGGTATTCATCTCTTGTGTGCTATATTTATTTTGAGTGTGGTGAGAAGTGCATTGAGAGGGGTATCTTTGTATTTCTATAAACTCAATCAATTTATAGTGGAATCCCTTCCACTAAGGTTGTTGAAGGAGGACTGGATTAGGCTTGGGATTAGCCAAAACAATATATATTGTTTGTGTTGATCTTTCTCTTTACTCTTTCTCTTTTATTGTTGACTCATCACTTATTGTTTATTGATTTCAAGAAAGCCAAAGAATTCACAAAGATTTTAAAAAGAACAATTTTTTAAGGCTTAAATCAATTCACCCCTGTTGGTTTGAGACATAAGACATTTCTTTTCTAATAATTGGCACCAGAACTGGAAATTTAAAAATTGCTCAAATTTTAATAGACTACCTTTATTGTTTAATCGATTAAATCGATCCTGATGGCCAATATATCTCAAACATTTGGAGAAGGTGCCTCCACAAATAGGCCACCACTCGGGTGAAAATTACTCATTTTGAAAAATAAGGATGAAAATTTTCTTGGAATTAGTGGACAAAGGTGTTTGGGATGTTGTTATCAATGGTCCATTTGAACCAACGAAAATTGAGAATGGTTAGACAAAGGCTAAAGATTTCTCTTAGTGGAATGTAGATAAAAACCGAAGAGCTCATTACGATGTCAGAGCCAAGAACGTCATTTCCTTAACACTCACAATTGATAAATTCTATAGAATTTCTATGTGCTCAACCTCAAAGAAAATGTGGGACGTTTTATAAGTTACCCATGAAGGCACATATGAGGTCAAAAGAGCAAGGAAGAACTCTCTTATTCAAGAATATGAGATGTTCAGAATGAAGAGTGGTAAAACTATCTACGATGTACAAAAAAGATTTACTCATATTGTTAACCATCTTCTTGCCCATGGAAAAACATTTGACAAAGAGGAAATAAACCTCAAAATGTTGAAGAGTTTAAACAAGTGATTTGACCACCATGAACACGACAAATATATTTGTCCTGCTGGTACGTAAATATATTTTTGCCTAAAGTATCCATTCTTTTTTTCTTTTCTCCTTGTTTTTTTTAGTTATAGGGAATTAGCATATTCCCCATTCCCTACTCTTTTTTCTCATGACTTCACATTATTCAACGTGCACATGATATGATTTCATTTCAATATCACAAAATTACTACATATATTGAATCTTACTAATTTTATATTCGAAATGTTTCGTACTCTGTGTAGTGTGTAGAAGTGATACTCTTACCTTGACACACAATTTGGTAACTATATTTTTAATTCAAATATTTGTTTTCATATCCAATAATTTTTCATTTTTTATTTTATCTAAAATCCTAAGCATTGTTCTTTGACTAAAAACAAAATAAAAAATTATTAGAAGTGAAAAAAAAGGGTGAGTGGAACATCATGATATCTGACATGGGTGGCAAGCATGACCTAGAAGCTTTTGAAAAATTAATTTGAGTCGGTGGTTTGCCATGCTATGGGACATATGAAGGCCAAAGAAAACAACTGTTGATGGAGTGGCAGAGGAAACACCCTCCATGTCCTTAGCTGATCCCCCATTTACCACCACATACTGACACACGTAAAAACAAATAAATATTTGAAGTGGCACTGTTTATGGCTTTACCGTTTACTTTGGGTCTCTATGGATATGCAATCCTCACCACCAACTTTTCATGAGATGGCCAGCAATAGTTTTGCACTCATCACATATCATATGCGTTTTCATCTCCCATCATATTTGTCATACGTATAATAATATATGTCCCCGACTAGCTAGATTTGATTTCAATGCGACATTAATTCTTTCCATTCAGAAATAGTACAGGGTCCATTATTTGGACTACTACCGTAAGTGTCTAGAATAGATATTTTCATATATATACATATATATAAAAAAAAGTATATATATATATATATATATATATAAATCATGGTTTTATGTTAGAAAGCGGATTCAAGGGTGAAAAGACTATTTAATCTTCTTTTAATCTTGATTCTTAAATAACGTGAGAATATTAGTTTTGGTAGGTGCTGTAGAAAAAGTTGAAAGAATTACGAATAAACGTGTACTTTTATTGTTTTTAAAGACTTATTTGCAGTGTATTTTGAAAGTCCCCAAAATGTAACAGGATTTCAGAACTAAGAAAGATTTCTAAAAAGAGTTTAAACACATGATAATATAATAGTAAAATATGAGAGAAGAAGATAATAGAGAAGAAGTTTTGTAATGTGTTTTTTTCTTTTTCGTGATTCCGGAAATGAGCAAAGGTCCATTTTATAGGTAGCAAAAGCATCGTTGCCAAATGAACATTGCAACACTTAATAAAAAAATTGAACGTTGCTTAATAAAATTTTAACGTTGCTAATTAATAAAATTTAACGTTGCAACCCAACGTTACAAACTTTCTTTGGTAATCAATATTTTACAACAATTCCCATCTTATTGCAAAAGAGAATTGAAAGAAAAGTCTTTGACCCAAATAGTTCTGATGATTAAACAAACATTAAAAGAAAGATAATAAACTTTTATCCTGGATCTCATAGGATGTAATACATCAGAGTTGGTATAACAAGCTATATGAACCAGTCTTAGATTGAGAAACTTAACACATAGTATAGTTGGTATAGAAAGATATATGAACCATAAACACTTGACGTGTGTTAGAGGTTTATCAATCATAATACGCCCCCACAATCCTTGTTGTTAGCGTTGTGTTGCACTTACTAGGTCATGCTTGTGTCCAGTATTCATGAGTGCTCTAGAGATCATGCCAAGATCTCATGCAAGCAGCCCTACTCAACACTCATATAAGTGATTTCATCAGGTGTATACTGTAAATCATACACCACCCATAAGGGATATGAAAATCATTAAAAATTTTATGATGGAATCCTGCTTGACGTACCTTCTTCAGTATTCTATTTTTGTATTTTTGTATACGTGTATTAGCTTGCAAGGAGCATGGGTTATTACAAAATACCCAGCTCCTCTCTTTGCAATGGGACTTTTGAGAATAATGAGAATTGAGTTTTCTGAATCAGAAACTATTCTCTCTTGAAAGTCATATGCTAGAGAGTCCAAAGATTCCCTCTAGCCACCTTCCAAGCACACTCTCTCACTTCTATTTTCCAAATTCCACGGTGCTTCTCCTCCACGACGTACTCCTTCCTCCAATCCGCTTCAGGCACGCGTCAGGCTCCTTCAGCCACGCGTTTTCTGTCACATCATCGTCAGCGCATCACTTCCACTTTTCTACTCGCGCATCCTCATTATTCACATTTCCACTTCGAAGAAACCTCATCGGCTAGGGTTTCTCCCTCTCAAAAGCATCATAATCACAGTAAGCCTCTACTCCATTTCACTCTTCACAGATTCACCTCGTCCATCACTTTGTTTAAGCTAAAATTCTTCCACCACTTAGAATTTTAATGACAAAGTTTAGTCTCTCAATAATGCAGTCTCTAGAACTTTCACACCATAGGAAAAGACATAATTGGTTCAAAATCAATTTAGTGTTATCAGAACTAACAAGTGACTTGTTTTTACTCATATGAACCTTATTCATGGGATTTCCAATCATAAAGGTTGGGTTACCATCACTTGTTTGTTTGCAAGTGGCTTAAGTCTCATTCCTCTCGATGTTTTTAATATCATTTGTCTTCCTAGGGGATTTGTCAAAGGACCTGCTAGATTCTGTTTTGACTTCACATAATCAATGGAAATAGTTCTACTCTTTAGCAGTTGCTTCACTAAATTATGTCTCAATGGTATATTTCTTTTCTTTCCATTGTAATTCTTGTTTTTAGTTATAGCTATTGTCGATTGGCAACTATAGAGTATTGATACTGATGGGGTTGGTTTCATTCATAGTGAAATGTTTGCTAAAAAGTTTTTCAACCACTCAGCCTCATTACCATCCATCTCAAGAGCACCAAACTCAAATTTCATTGTTGATCTTGCAATAATTGTTTTTCTGGCTAATCTCCATGTAATTGCACCACCCTTAAGTGTGAATACATAACCACTAGTGGATTTTGTCTCATCTGAATCAGAGATCCAGTTAGCATCACCGTACATTTCTAGTATAGCGGGAAATCCACCAAATTCAAGGGCATAATCCATTGACCCTCTTAAGTATCTCATAATCCTAGCAAGTGCATCCCAATATTCTTGATTTTGACATTGAGTGTACCTACTCAGTCTACCTACCGCATAATCGATATCAGGTCTAGAAAAGCTCATCAAGTGTAGTAAACTCCCAATCATCTGGTCATACTGAGGCTGAGATATAGATTCTGCTTTATTTTTCATTAATTTAGAATTAGCATCATAAGGGGTAATCATTAGATTTGGGTCATAAAACCTAAACTTCTTAAGAATTTTCTCAATGTATTGTTCTTGGGATAGTAATATTTCATCATCTCCCTTCCTTATGATTCTAATACCTAAAATCACATTGGCTTCAGCATGTCTTTCATTTCAAATTTTGATCCTAGAAACAATTTTGTTCTAGCGACAATCTTATTGCATGTACCCAAGATTAACATGTCATATTTATAGTACACACAATTATAAGCATCATTAGGTGAAAAACTATCACAAAGCAACACCTTATCAAGTTTTTCATGTCATTGTTTTGGTGTTTCACTAATACAAAAACAGCGTATAATGTCACGCGTTCAACATCCAACCACTAAATAGCCAACGTTAAAAATGAGCGGTGACATTTTTGTAAATAAATACAATTATTAAACGTCGTTTAGAATTGTAATTCGACGTAAAAGGATATAAAACGTCGAATGCCCTTTAAATTCGATGTCAAAAGGTTAGTGAATTCAATAAAAATTTGAGTGAGAGATTGAAAATTCATTCACTTTATCTTAGCGCGTAATACCCTCTTCTCTTCTCAAACTTTTCTTGAACGAAGTTTGACGAGCATCACATGTAATCTTTCTTTCATTTCATACAAATGCATGTTAACTAACTACTTTATGTATGATTTTTATTTGTTTTAACCGATTATTTTCGTGCTCTTGTCCTTCATAGGCGCATTCAGCTTTCTCTCTCACTGGTGACGAAACTTTATTTTGATGAACCCACCTTTTGAATGTTAGTTTTCGTTTTCGTTTTGAAGAACTTATGTGTTGAACTTGTTTGTTGTTTTTTTTGTTGAACTTGTTTGTTGTTGTTGTTGTTTGATTGAACTTATTTATTATTGGTTATTATTGTTTGTTGTTGATACTACACTACACATTCATAGTTCATGCTTTATAAAATACCAAAAACTGAAAATTGTTATTTTTCTGCTTTTCAGGTTTCGTGGAGTTGTAAAAAAGATCACAATTAATTAAAAATAATAATTAACGTCAAATATTGAAAAAATTCGACGTCAAGTTAACGTGGTATATTGAGAAAATTCGACGTTAATTTGACGTTGAATTTAAAAAATTCGACGTCAATTTAACGTCTCCTAATATGACGTCGTTCGCGAATTAGTCGTTAAAAGCCCAAAATATTTGATGTTGTACGTGATTTTTGAACTAGTGCTTGTTTCAACCCATACAAGGATTTTAAGAGTTTGAATACTTTATCCTCTTGATTAGGTACAACACACCCTTCAAGTTGAGTCATATAAATTTTCTCTTCCAAATCACCATTCAAAAGCACTAGTAGCTTGTAAAAAGCATATTGGATCATTATCAACAAGATAAGTATAAAAGTCATTTCCAAAGGAAGTTTCCTTTCTTTATCTTTTACTTCTTCTCAAATCCTCATTTATGGTATAACTATTATTATTATCATGAACAGGTTGAGACATCTCACTCACCTTTAAGGGAAAAACATGTTCAAAAAACTCTACATTTTTCTTCTCCATTATAGAATTTTTCTCAAGTATGTTACTTTTAACAACTAAAAACCTATAGGCAGCACTATGTTCAACATAGCCTAAAAACATGCAATCAGAGGTTTTAGAACCTATTTTCCTTTTCTTAGGATTGGGTAACATCACCTTAGTTAGGCACCCCCACACTCTTCTGTTGGAACAACCGGTATCGCGCAACGAAAAGGTTTAGAAACCGTGTATCAGTCAAAAGCCAAGAAGGGAGGAGTGAATTGGTTCTTTTAAAAAATGTGATTTTCTTTTAGAACTTTTAACAAACAGTTGGTAAATTAAAAGTGTAGAGAAAGAGAAAATCACACAAAATGTTTTATCCTAGTTCGAATCAAAAGATTCTACGTCCAATTGTTAATCACTACAAACAATGATTAACTTTCTTACTAAAATATTGTTTATAGATCTAAAATATTGTTTATAGATTACAATCAGATCAAATAAAGATTAAGGATAGAGAACACCTTCCTTCGACAAACGAACGGAAGAACCTGCTCAATCAACTTGAAGAGAACTGCTTTGACCTTAGACACTCTAAGCGCAAAATTCTCCTATTCATAAGACTTGATTCGAGCACACAAACACTTGAGACTTCCTCAAACTTTTTCAATATTCTCAAATGGTTTAGTTGTTTTCACACAGAAAGAGCTTCCATTAGGCACACAGCTCTAATACTCTCAAATGAAAAGTTCTTTTTAAGTGTTGTGGAAAACACTATTTATAGCCTAAGGTTCCTGTAGGGTCAAAAACTGAAAAGACATCTTTCAACTGTTAGTGATAATAGATTATTATAAGTGATCATTGATTATTTGTGTCCGTTTGGTAGTTTTAAAAAATGCTAATCGATTATTCTGAGGGGAAATTGATTATTTACGCGACCTGGGCAATATTAAATCAGACGATAATAATCGATTATTCTCTATAGTAATCGATTATTTGAGCGAGCAATCTCTTTCTACTTTAGCTTATGATAATCGATGATTACACTTCATAATCGATTATTTGAATAATGACTCCCTAAAAATAAAAACATCTAAGTACATTTACATCATAAAGTTATTCCTATACAATTGTTTCTACAAAATTCTTTTAATGTAGATACAAAAAGAATCTTCAATTCTTCAACTTGTAACATCATCAAAACTTCAGTAGCTTTTACCAGTTTAAGGTTCGGTTGGTAGACTTTCCACAGCTCAAAAAGGCTTTTACCAGTTTTCTTATCGGGTATTCTATTTTTTAAAAAAACATGTAGTAAGCAAGGCTTCTCCCAAAAGGTTATCAGGAGCACCACAACTAACAAGCATAACATTCATCATTTCCTTAAGAGTTCTATTCTTTCTATCAGCTACTCCATTAGACTCAGGTGAATATGGTGGGGTCACATCATGGGTAATTCCTTCTTTAACCCAAAATTCATTAAACAGAACATACTCACCACCTATCTGGTCTAATCCTTTGTATATTCTTATTTAGTTGATTTTCTACTTCTGCTTTATAACTTAAAAACACTTCAAAGGCTTCATCTTTATGTTTGATTAAGTAAACTTTGGTGTATCTAGAATAATCACCTATAAAGGTCACAAAATAATTTTTACCTCCTTTAGACATGAATTGTTCCAAATCAGCTAGATTAGTATGAATTAACCCTAATAGTTCAGTTTAGCATTCGATAGAATAACATGTCTTCTTTTTTATTTTAGATTCTTCACATATATCACATTTATTACTTTATTCATCATGCATAATAATAAATCATATTCATTCTAATTTCAAAATATACAAGGAATTCAAATGTCCTAATCTAGCATGTCATATATCATACGAGTCCACAATATAAGCAGAAGAACTTGGTTCATTAATATTTTCATAAACATTTAGTATGAAGAGTCCTTGATCACAATATCCCTTCCCCACGAAAACATTATTTTTTTTCATAATGATCTTGTCAGACTCAAATGAAACTTTAACTCTCATTTTCCTAGTAGTGCTATAGAGATTACATTAACTCTAATTAATGGCACATGTAGCACATCACTCAAAGCTACAGTCTTTCTAGATGTGAGTGATCGGACTCGTACCCGAATCAAATTAATGTGCAATTGAGTGTAGTATATACTAGGATGTGAACCATATAGGTCGTCTCTCAAGGGCCAAATGTGGTTTAGGCAATAGGTCAAACATGTAGTGGGTGGGAATTTTGGACAGTTTACTAACAAAGACACGAATGAAAACACTGATTAAGGACAGGTTGGTTGTTGACTCCCCTACAGTGCTTCCAATCCTTGATTACCAATAATTATATTGATGGAAGAATAATCCAGCTGATTCTGGTGGAAGATGGAATCAATAGAACTTCTTCTAGGAACTTCTGGAATCTGAACTGGAAAGGAGGATGAGCATCATTTTGTTGCAGCGGAAGAAGATGAATTATGATGATGATGACCAGAGGAAGAAAGGATGATTCGGTGATGAGAAACTGATGAAGCGGGGATGGAGAAAATGGAATGAAGGCAGAGATTTGGGTGCTGAAATGTGATGCGGATGGGTGGAGATATGCTAGTAATGGAGCCTAGCTAGGGAGAGAGGCTAGAGGAAACTCTCAAGCTCTCTCTCGGTGACCTTCAATAAGAAGAAATTTCTGGACAGCATCAATAGAAAACAATTCTTCATTCAAATCAAAGGTGGGTTACAACCAATGGAGCAATGTATTTAAAGGAGAAACCAAGCTCCTGGTTCACGTCTACAACGTTAGCTATGATGCAAGGGCCAGCTGTGCAAGTGGAAAGAAAACGTGAAGAGCCACGTGGAGATCTCTTGAATCTGCTGAAACGTTTCTGAAGCTGCTGGTTGCACATGAAAGGTGCTGGATGCACGTGGAAGATCACAGCTGGTGTTGGATGCATGTCAGGCTTCATATGGTGCAAAATTATGCCTTTTACTCCTTTGCTTCTCTTGGCTAAACAACTTCTTGGCTTGTTGTTTCATGATCTCCTAGCTTTGTTAGACCCTACAAAACACATATAAATATATTAAAGAAAATCCTACTAAGACTTAGAGAAAGAAAATTAAGAAAGAGTCTTTAACAGTCCTTCTTCACTTCCCTTTCTTAGCCTTAACTTAAGTTGATACTCCTTTGAATGGACTACCCTAAATGGGTTTCCATCATACCCTCCTCTTAAAAAAACGATTTGTCCTCAAATCGGGAAGATATAAAGAAGCACAACTTTGGTTTGTTACTTTCCTCCTGGATCAAAAATATATCTACAATAAGCATCAAATATATCTCCAATTAGTATCAATCCAAGAAAAGAATTTTTTTATGGAAGTAACTTTAGAATAAGGACTTTGTTTTATAGTTTTAAAGAAATCTGAAAGTCCTATTTCACAAGTCACTTTTCTTTTATCTTGAGTTTCTTGTATCCCTAAGGGTAACAATAACTCAAGATTTAAATTTCCATATTTTGAAGAGGGTAGTGTAATGATAATTTGTGTGGCAATTGGTTTAAAAGAGAAGTTATCATGCAAAGACTTAAAGATAATTGAAGAAGAATTAAAGGATTGGAAACCTTCCCTTTTTGTTGGCTCCCTTTGAATTGTAGGAGTAGAATTTGCCATCAGTAGCAAATGCTCCTTTTCTCTCTTTTCTTTTTCTCTTCTCTCATCTTCTGCTATCTTCTCTTCTTCTCTCTTTCTCTTTTCTTCTTCTATCTTTTCTCTCAATTCCTCTTCTCTCCTTCTAGTCTCTCTCTTTCTTCTCTTATCCAAGAGTTTCTCAAGTTTTTCTTTAAATTCAATTTCCCTTCTAGAGAAACCATCTAGACCTTTCATAAATGTTTTTCCCTCTTGAATGAGGTGTCCCATTAATTCTAGGTCTCTCTTTGCTGAAGAAGGAACAAAATTTCTTCTCATGCAAGCTCTTAGTTCATACCAATCATGAATGGAGGATTTTCTACCTTTCTTGACACTATATTGCCTATGATTCCACCACTCACTTGCATGTTCTTCTAATCTAGAAAGATATATGTTAAGAGCAAAGGATTCACTATCTCTAGCAAGAAAAGGATGTATTTTATCAATTTTTCTTTCCCAAGCTAAATATGTTAAAGAACTAATGTCCCTACCAAAGAATGGAATATCTTTCCTAGCTTGGTTATACCTTTCATCCTTCCTTCTTTCTTTTTGTTCACCTTTATTTTGATTTTTCATGTATTGGGCAAACAAATTCCTAAGCTCACTCATTTCTATTTCTCTCTTGGTGATCATGATTTCCTCATTCATCTTTTTAATTTCAAAAGTGGATTCTTAGTTTGAAAATGTTTAAGATTTTACCTAGAGACAATTCCCAGGTAAGAGAGGTGAGCCAAAGGCCGCTTAAATACCAAGTCTTACCTAGCCAGAATGTCTAAGGTTACTTACTTGACCATTTTCAAAGTAAGATTCACTATTGAATTTAAAAATGGACTCAAACAATCTAAATGACAGATAAAACACCTATACTTCTAATGGCACAAAATCTTAGAGCATGAAAATCAAACAAAAGAAATCCTAGGTGAGGCTTGTAGGTTTGGCTAACAAGACACACTCACCGTCTACAATCAAAGCAAGCAAAGAAAATTGCCAAGATTAGAGAGAGCACCAAGGACTCTTCCAAACACTTGGTCTTAATGGCCTTTTACAATGAAAGTTGAAAAAGATCTAAAACAGGAACATTACAAATCAAATGACTCAAAGTAACTACAAAAGAAATAAAAGTGTTGCTGCCACTATGTTAATTTGGTCCACTTCTGCAGAAAATTATTAACGTGATCACATTAAGGCTTCTGGACAACTGTATTCTGCTACTGGAAGGCACCCAAAGGGAGGCTTGATGACCTGTAGATTGCCTAGGTCAATGGTCATATGAAACTGCACTTTAAGCAGACGCTGTTCAACTGTTTCAGGTGCTGAAGGTTCAATCTGTTCTGCTTTCTCCTTTCAGTTCAAAGAAACCTGCACTGTTACACACCATAACCAGCAAATATACTACAGCTTTCCAAAATCAAGTTTACTCAAGCAGCAAAAGACTCAGTTCATTAGTGTCAATCAACTTGAAATGAGAAAATTGTTTGTTCTAATTAATCACCAATAATGAACCAAGCTGGTCAAAATATATAGCAGCACCAGTAAAATCAGAAAACCCAATTGGTCAAGTGTAATGAAATCTGTTTTGAGCAGTTTGGATAGACTGAAATTTGCACCTTCAATTGGAAAAACCAGTTCAAAAAAAATGTTTCAAAAATATATTTGATCATTGGCATTGCTTTTCCAAAACAAAAACTGTGTAGACATATTGAATAGCACAAGTCAGATTTAAGAAATTGGACTTTTCAGCATTGGAAGCTAAAACAGGATTTTCCTCTCGGCCAAGTATTTTGGCTTCATGTGCATCCACTCAAATCTCACTTTCTGAACGGTTTCAGGGTATTTTCACTCCACTGACAAATTGCTTTTGAAGGATATACACTCAATCTCACCATCACTCAACTGTTTGGCTTGTGTCTCAGAATGGTGTTTCAGGAAGCTATTTTTCCTTGCTGTGGAGGCACTTAGATCAAGAGCTATATGAGTTTCCACCCCTCAAGAGGCTACCACTAGCATGAGCAATCACCCTAGCACAAAATCTGCACCAATAGGCATCTAAACAGCACCACAAATTAGATTAAAAGTGACCAAATGAACAGGATTTTAAACTGAAATAGATTTACTTTGATGAACAAAATCAGAATTCCAAGAATGACCAATCAATGAGTTTAAAGTTTTAAAAATAGGTTGGCACGTCAAAAGGAACTTATGAATGGTTCTAGAACTGATTAATAAAGCAAGAAAACCCAAAATGCAGGTTGAAAGACAGTTAGCACGAAACTGTTTGATAAAAACAGAAGGTGTTCGATGAAATGCCTCAAAGAAACCCAGATTTTGTGTTTTTGGGTTTTGACTGGGCTGCACGGTTCAGAATCCCTTTTAACACTTTGCTTTTCTTCTTTTAAGCATTTAATTCTATTTTAAATCACTGAACCAGGTATTGCTGCAAGCCAAATTGGATTTCAAAGCACATTCATCAAAACAGATTCAGTTTTCAACTCTGCACCAGAAAAATTGGACTGATTTTGTGGTTTTAAACCCAAAACTGTGTGGAAGTGATTCAACAGCTGAATTTCTTCTTCAAACAACTTTGTATAATGAATTTAAGCATGTCCAAACTGTTAAACCAATCAGAAACATACTTCAATGCAAAATCACTGGTTCACTTCCATTTAAAGCATAATTTGAAGGTTTAAAAGGCAAATCTGCATATAGGCTGGAAAATGACCAAATGAACAGTGCAAACAACTTTCAAATGACAATTTAAACTTGCTCAAGCTTTGTAAATGCACAGAAATAGCAAGATTCAACAATTCACCCTTGCTATAACCTATTTATGAAGCAAAAATGCACAAAAACACCATCAAAAATCAGATTTCAAGGAATCAAGAATGGACAGCAAAGAAAATGACTCAAGATGATGTTACTCTATGGAACTAAGCTAGAATTGAGATGCTTAGCATGACCAAACTCAGATTGGACAATTCAAAGAAACTTAGCACGGTGAAAAGCTTGGATTAAAAGCTGAAACAGTGGAATGCTATTAATTGTGAGCAACCAAGCTATGCAAATTGCATTTCATTGCTTGTAATGGTCTGCTACACTTTTAGCATCATTCAATATCATCAACCAAATTTGTATAAAGCACTAGAATCAAAATAAAATCAACTGGAAAACAGACTCATGATTTAAAAACAGAATTGAAATTTTGCAGCAGAGTTCAACACAGATTTGAAATCAAAATGGATTTCTAGTGCTTTAGCTTGTATCACCAAGGCTAGAACAATTTCTCATTGCCTTTATTGGTTGATATATAGCTTATCTAGCACTTGAACTCAAGGAAAACGAATTAAACCAGCAGAAAAGAATACCAAAGCTGTGACAGAAATTAAAACTGCAATATTCACTTGCACATGACCAAGACAACACTGAAATTGAAAATTAAAGCTGGAAATGACTCAAACAAAGAAAATTCACCGTTTAAAATAAAGGATAAACATGATAACATAATGGAAACACACCGAACAATGATTAAACACTCCAAATTAAGAAGAACAGAACCAAAACAAAATAGAAACGGTGCTGGAATAAAAACTGGACAGAATGCAAAAACAGAAACAGAATTGGAATAAAAATGGATGAAATAGCTTAGCTCTTGGTGCGTGGACGACCTAAGCTCTGATACCACTTGATGGAAGAATAATCCAGCTGATTCTGGTGGAAGATGGAATCAACAGAACTTCTTCTAGGAACTTTTGGAATCTGAACTGGAAAGGAGGTTGAGCATCATTTTGTTGCAGCGGAAGAAGATTTATTATGATGATGATGACCAGAGGAAGAAAGGATGATTCGGTGATGAGAAACTGATGAAGCGGGGATGGAGAAAATGGAATGAAGGCAGAGATTTGGGTGCTGAAATGTGATGCGGATGGGTGGAGATATGCTAGTAATGGAGCCTAGCTAAGGAGAGAGGCTAGAGGAAACTCTCAAGCTCTCTCTCGGTGACCTTCAATAAGAAGAAATTTATGGACAACATCAACAGAAAACAATTCTTCATTCAAATCAAAGGTGGGTTACAACCAATGGAGCAATGTATTTAAAGGAGAAACCAAGCTCCTGGTTCACGTCTACAACGTTAGCTATGATGCAAGGGCCAGCTGTGCAAGTGGAAAGAAAACGTGAAGAGCCACGTGGAGATCTCTTGAATCTGCTGAAACGTTTCTGAAGCTGCTGGTTGCACATGAAAGGTGCTGGATGCACGTGGAAGATCACAGCTGGTGTTGGATGCATGTCAAGCTTCATATGGTGCAAAATTATGCCTTTTACTCCTTTGCTTCTCTTGGCTAAACAACTTCTTGGCTTGTTGTTTCATGATCTCCTAGCTTTGTTAGACCCTACAAAACACATATAAACATATTAAAGAAAATCCTACTAAGACTTAGAGAAAGAAAATTAAGAAAGAGTCTTTAACAGTCCTTCTTCACTTCCCTTTCTTAGCCTTAACTTAAGTTGATACTCCTTTGAATGGACTACCCTAAATGGGTTTCCATCATATATGCTCTTTTCACCCTAATCCAACATTGATTAGTCTATTAAGCGAAGACTAAACACGGTTTTCATAATGCACACATTTAATCGGTTTGCTCTACCACAAATGAAGCATTTATGGTTCTAATCTATTAAGCGAAGATTAAATATAGATTAGGAAACTAAGCGTGTACCTAACTACAAGTGTAAACAGATTATATAAGGCGAGGCAGAATCATAATGATAGTGCAATTATCTCATGGAAACATTGCAGTTTCACCAATTACCAACCCAACACAATTAAGTTACCATTAAATGGATATTAAAACACCAAAACGAAATTGAATTCATTATTAAGAAATGCGAACAAAACTGGAAATACGAGCATAACAGAACCTAGAAAAACAAAACTCAATGCAGAAAAATGAACTCAATGTAGAAATGGAATTCAAACTATGAGATGAAATCAAAAACGAAAACGCATTTGCTTATAGAAGCGAAATGGGGAAAACTAAATGAGGAAATGTAATGGCAGCATACAAAGACGACCACCATCCATAACAGTAAATTACAATTTCATAAATCTAAAAATGAGTTCACAAACAAGATGAAAATAAGGAAAACAAAGAAAACAAAAATCTAAATGAAGAGCTCCCTCTATTAACATCCAAGCTTCTCTAGAAAACGTAAAATGATGGTATGAAGTGTGCCAAGGTAGCTGTTGCATGGGCAGCAAAACCTAGGTCAACCTAAATACCCCTACCAATACACTTCAAAAAAATTTGCATTCTTACTTTCCAAAAAGCATAATTTCCCCCGTAAACAAAAGAGGTCTATCAATTGAAGCACCCTCTACATACATTTGGTTATGTCAGCCCATTTTCGAAAAATTTGAAAAACTATAAAAGCAAGCTCTGATACCAATTGTTGGAACAACCGGTATCGCGCAGCGGAAAGGTTTAGAAAGCGTGTATCGATAAAAAGCCAAGAGGGGAGGGTTGAATTGGTTCTTTTAAAAATTGTGATTTTCTTTTAGATATTTTAACAAACATTTGGTAAATTAAAAGTGTAAAGATAGAGAAAATCACACAAAATGTTTTATTCTGGTTCGAATCAAAAGATTCTACGTCCAGTTGTTAATCACTATAAACAATGATCAACTTTCTCACTAAAATATTGTTTACAGATTATAATCAGATCAAATAAATATTAAGAACAGAGAACACCTTCCTTCGACAAACGAACGGAAGAACATGCTCAATCAACTTGAAGAGAAACACATCGACCTTAAACACATTAAGCGTAAGCTTCTCATATTCACAAGACTTCATTCGAGCATACTAACACTTGAGAACTTCCTCAAAAAATTTCTGTATTCTCAAATCACTTAGTTCTTTTCACACACAGAGAGCTTCTCTTAGGCACTGTTAAGACCTCGACAAGTGTACCGAATCATATCAAGTAATAATAAATGGTAAGACCAAGTATCGTTTCCCAAGAGACTCACGGCACTAAACAATTGTGTAATTACTTAACTAATTAAGACGAAAAAGATATTTTGCTGGTTTTCAAATGCAAATGCAACAAAAGTAAATATGAATGCAAATTGATCAATTGAGGCTAAACACTAGAATGAATGGATGAAGTTGATGATATGAGATGATAATGTTGTTAGGGTTTAGATTTCACCTAATCACTCTCATGCATATAAGAATTATTCTTCTTTATTAAATGTCAATGTCACTTTCTAAATTACTTAAAACCCGATGTCTTCGGCGAAAGACGTCTATCCTTAATTACTACACCATAATGTCTTGCATCCCTAATAATTAATTATGCATTACGAACGGAAGCTTAAAACAACCAAGCGTTCTATCCCTGTGTCTAGGCAATAGTTCCCTTAGGAGAAATTCTCCAAATCATGAAATGTAAGATATCTGTCGATACTCGGACAAATCAAATATCATGACGTGAATGAGTTAAACATAACAAGCATTGAGCAAAGAAGAATAACCCTAAAAATTATTGAAAGAAGCATATATAAATCAGAATCAATTCAAATACATGAGAGTTTAGAGGTTACATCATCCCCAACAACAATTGAATTTAGTTCTCCATTATCATGGAGAAACTAGATGAACAACGAAATGAAAGAGATAGACAAACCCTAGAAACTGAAGAGGAGAGCTCCCATATCCCTAAATCTGCCTCCTAGGCGAAAAGTGTGTTTCTATGCTCAAGCCATCAAGAGATATCAACCCTAGGTCGGGTATGTCCTTAAATAGATCCAAAATAAAGTCCAAGCCCAATAATATTGGTGCTCAGCGCCCCTACTTAGGGCAACCGGGCGAAAATGCGAGAGAACTGGCGCTCAGCGCCCTTGGAAGGGGTCCAGGCTTTGTGTGATACATGAAACTGGCGCTCAAGACCCCTAACTGGCACTCAGCCTTGACTGGCTGGCGCTCAAGGCCCCTAAGGGGGCCCTCAACTTCAGCTTGACTTTTCTACACTGCTTCTTTTTCTCTTTTTCTGCATTCCAACTCCTTGGTACTTTAACTCCTCTTTCAATTCATTCCAACAACCTTCAAAATCAAGGGAATTTAGTGATAAAATCATTAAGTAAACCCTCTACTCATTTATTCACAAAACTAAACTAAAAACATGAGTTCAAGCAAGCTTATAAGTCAAAAAGGGTTGATTTAATATCAAAATTGCATCACTGATAACGGCACTTTCAACCGTTATCAGACACAGCTCTAAAAATCTCAAATGAAAAGTTCTTTTTAAGAGCTATGGAAAACACTATTTATAGCCTAAGGTTCCTTCAAGGTCAGAAACTGAAAAGACATCTCCCAACTACCAGTGATAATCAATTATTATAAATGATAATCGATTATTTGTGTCCGTTATGGTGTTTTTAAAAAATGATAATTGATTATTCTAAGCGATAATCAATTATTTGCGCAACCTGGGCAATATTAAATCAAACAGTGATAATCGATTATTCTGTGTAATAATCGATTATTTGCGCGAGCAATCTCTTTCTACTTTGGCTCGTGATAATCGATTATTACACTTGATAATCGATTATTTGCACAATGACTCCCAAAAAGGAAAACTTCTAAGTACTTTTACATCATCGAAGTTATTCCTATACAATTGTTTCTACAATTGCTTTTAATGTAGATACAACAAGAGTCTTCAATTCTTCAGTTTGTAACATCATCAAAACTTCAGTAGCTTCAAGATACCAATGCTCCTCATTGGTAACATCTTAGATATTTAAGGTTAGGTTGGTAGCCTTTCCATAGCTCATAAAGAGTTTTACTAGTTTTCTTATGAGGTATTCTATTTTTGTAAAAAATATGTAGTAAGCAAGAATTCTCCCAAAAGGTTATCATGAGCACCACAACTAACAACCATAGCATTCATCATTCCCTTAAGAGTTCTATTCTTTCTATCAGTTACTCCATAGACTCGGGTGAATATGGTGGGGTCACTTCATCAATAATTCCTTCTTTAACCCAAAATTCATTACACAAAACATACTCACCACTTCTATCTGATCTAATCCTCTTAATTTTCTTATTTAGTTGATCTTTTACTTCTGCTTTATAGGTTAAAAACACATCAAAGGCTTCATCTTTATGTTTGATAAGTAAACTTTGGTGTATTTAGAATAATCATCTATAAAGGTCACAAAATAATTTTTACCTCCTCTAGACATGGTTTGTTTCAAATCAGCTAGATCAGTATGAATTAACCCTAACAGTTTAGTTTGGCGTTCTACAAAATAACATGTTTTCTTTGTTATTTTAGATTCTTCACATAGATCACATTTATTACTCTATTTATCATGCATAATAATTACTCCTAGTCGTTGTACTTTCAAAATATACAAGGAATTCAAATGTTCTAATCTAGCATGTCATATATCATTAGAGTCAACAATATAAGTAGAAGAACTTGGTTCATTAATATTTTCATAAACATTCAGTATGAAGAGTACTTGATCATAATATCCCCTGCTCACGAAAACATTATTTTTTTTCATAATCATCTTGTCAGACTCAAATGACACTTTAACCCTCATTTTTCCTAGTAGTGCTATAGAGATTAAATTCACTCTGATTGATGGCACATGTAACACATCACTCAAGGCTAAAGTCTTTCCAGATGTGACTGATCAGGTCGGGTCGTACCCGAATCAAATTAATGTGCAGTTAATTGTAGTATATACTAGGAAGTGACCCTTAGGTCATATCTCAAGGACCAAATGTGGTTTAGGTAATAGATCAAACACGTAGTGGGGGGAATTTTGGACACTTTACTAACAAAGACAGGAATATAAACACTGATTAAGAGCAGGTTGGTTATTGGCTCCCCTAGAGTGCTTCCAATCCCTGATGCCAATAATTATACGCTTCTTTCACCCTAATCCAACACTGATTAGCGTACTAAGCAAAGACTGAACACAGTTTTGATAATGCACACATTTAATCGGTGTGTAGCTAACTGCAAGTGGTTCTAATCTGGTTCATTAATATTTTCATTTAAGCATTTGTGGTTCATTAATATTTTAGCATTTGTGGTTCATTAATATTTTAGCATTTGTGGTTCATTTGTAACTAACCAGATTTATGAATTCAAACATTCACTTAGTTCATTAATCTTTCATTTAAGCATTTGTGGTTCTAATCTATTAAGCGAAGATTAAATACATATTAGAAAACTAAGTGTGTAACTAACTGCAAGTGTAAACAGATTATTTGAGGTGAGGTAAGAGCATAATGATAGAGCAATTATCTTATGGAAATATTGCAGTTTCACCAATTACCAATCCAACACAATTAAGCTACCATTAAATACAAATTAAAACACCCAAACGAACTTGAATTCATTATTAAGCAATGCCAACAGAACTAGAAATGCAAACAGAACATATCCTAGTAAACCAAAACTTAATGAAGAAAAATGAACTCAATGCAGAAACAAAATTCAAACTACAAGATGAAATCAAAAACGAAAATGGATATGCTTATAGAAACAAAATAGGGGGAAACTAAATGAGGAGAATGTAATGGCAACACACAAAGACAAACACAATCCAGAACGTAAATTGAAATTTCATTAATCTAAAAACAAGTTCACAAACAAGATGAAAATGAGAAAAACAAAGAAAACGAAAACCTAAATGAAGAGATCCCTTTGTTCATGTCCAAGCTTCTCTAGAAAACGTAAAATAATGGGATGAAGTGTGCCAAGGTGGTTGCTGCATGGGCAGCAAAACCTAGGTCAGCCCACATATGAGCCTCTTTCAAAAATGACCAAAATTGTGCGCAATAGTGCTAGGTCCACCCAAAAATTACAAAAAAATGAAATTATAATTAAATTTAAACTAAAATGTTGATGTTGAGAGTAGAGGATGACGTGGCAACCCTCTTGGATTCCCAAAATAATATTCCAAAAATATTTCTACAATTAATAATGGAAATAATTAGCCTCAGATAATCCAAATTAATTAAAATACGAATTATTTGTTAAATTAAGCTCAAATATCAAAATTGAGGAAATATTGGACATTTAAACACAATTCCCTAATTAAATGTAGTACAAGAAGCTAAGTGAATAGTAGAAAATATTAATTCATCAATGAGTTTAAGAAGAACTTTCCCTTTTCCCAGAACAAAAGTGGTCCTTCTCTGAGGTAGACGTGTTCTTCTCCATCTCTTACACTAGTGTAAGTGGTAAAGGCACTTCTGTTTGCACAGATATGCCTGGTAGCACCAAAGTCTACCACCCATTTGCTCACATTGGTTATCAAATTTACTTAAGAAACGAAGACAGCAATAATGTCATCTCCTACGGTTATATTTGTCAAGGAGGATTGTCATTTCTTACGCCTACACTGTGGTGCATGATGGCCTGACTTTCCCCATACGAAATAATTTCCTTTCTTCTTAAAGGTAGGTTTAGATTCATTGGGACGGATTTAAGAAAATTATTTTTCTTTTGTGATCAGGTTTGTGTTCATACCTTTTGAGCGCATGTTTTACTACTACGATATTTTCTTTTGCAAATAAAGCTTTGGGCCTTGCAGTTGGTGTCTTCAATTATTATGTGTGTAATGAGTTATTGTAGAGACATATGTTTGTGTTTGTGTTTCAACTATTGTTTGTAATATGTCTAGGATGGCGGCAATTTCTCGATCAGAAGTTCTGAAACAAATTCACCTGGTAGAAGAATATCCTATGCTTTGATATCTTCGAGCAACTTGCGGTATTCATTGATTTGAGTTTTTATGTCCATGGCTTCAATCATCTCCCAACGATAGTAGTTTCCTATGACGAATCTTTGTCTGACAACATCTTCAGTAGTAAATTTGAGAATCAACGAGTCCCAAATATCTTTTGCTTCCTAGTAGGAACAACACACATCGAACAAGTCATTAGAAAGTACACTAAGCAAAGTGTGTCAGCATACCTGGTTTGCGTAAGTCCACCTTCAACTAGTTTTAAGTTTGAAGGAATACTAGAGTCGGGCTTCGGAGATGAAAGAGCAGTAGCAACTCCATACATGTCGAAAGTCATATATGTTGCATGCACAGTTTACTCTAACTTTGCAAATAAGTTATTCTACATGCATCCATAATGCTACAGTTCAAAAATCAAATGTGGACATTAGAGACAAAGAAGATAATCACGGAATGTTCCTTTCTGGAAGCATAGTCTAAAAAGATCGTACAGTCTACTTCAAGCAAAGGACTGAAAAAGCATGCCTGCTCTGACAAAGTTGACTTACACAATGGCTGCTGTGAAAAGAAGAAAGATACAACACAAGTATCAAGGCTACAAACTACAAACTCAATCTAACAAACAAATATTCATGAAGCCTATAAATAAAAGATCTGTCAAGAAGAAAATCAAAAGGATAAAAAAGAGGATAGCTAAAGAGCACAAAGAAAAGCTTACAACGACATATCAATCCTAAAGAGAAATAGAGCGAAAAGAGCTTAAAAAAAGAATACATCTGAGCTGAAGAAAAGAGAAGATAAGAGAAAAAGGGAAAGAGATACTCACGATCTTAAGCATCAACATATGTGAGTGTTTGGACTGCATTGTATTGCAATCAAATCCTCTCATAGAGATATTTAGTCTAAAGTACTCGTAAGCAATCGTTGATTGCAATTTTGAACAGAATTAAAATATTTACAATTGAACTCTTTTGAATTGAGGAATTAGGCGCAGTACTCTAGTATCAAGAGTGGTGCGAATACTCAAAGGAAATATCTGTAGGGTGCTGAGTACCAAGAGTTGTGCTAATACTCAAAGGAAATCTCGACAAGGTGTTCAGTACTAGGTGTGGTGCTAATACTCAAAGGAAATCTTTGTGAGGTCGCTGAGTACCAAGTCTGGTGCTAATATGTTGATGGATTGACAAGTGTACCAAATCGCACAAGTAATATAAAATGGTAAGACCAAGTATCGTATCCCAAAGGACTCTCGGCACTAAACAGTTGTGTGATAACTCGGTTAATTAAGACTTAAATAAAAAGAGATTGTTGGTTTCAAATGCAAAGACATAAAATTAAATATGAATGCAAATTGATCAATAGTAGAGTAACACAAAGATGAACGAATGTTGTTTAATATGAGATGAATATGTTGTTAGGGTTTGATTTCACCAAATTTACTCTCATGTATATAAGAATTATTCTTTTTACATTAATGTTAACGTCACTCACTAAATTACTTAGAACCCGATCCCTCGGCGTAATAAGCTTGCCTTAATTCCTAGTTCGTGCAATTCCTAGCGTTCCTAGAAAATTAAGTTTGAAGATCAAGAGCTTAAGACGACCAAGTACTCATACCCCTAAGAAATATTACCCTTGGGAGAATTCAACAAGAACCTGAATTGTAAGGAACCTCCCGGCACTCATGCAATTCATAAATCATGCTACTAAATGAGTTAAATAGAGCAAGCATTGAAACAGATGAATTCCCTGACAATTAATGAAAAAGCATATAAATTAAGAATCGATTCAAATACATGAGAGTTCACAAGGTTACATCATTCCCCAACAACAAATAGAGTTTAGTTCCCCATAGACATGGAGAAACTAGATGAATAATGGAAAAGCATGAGATAGTGAAACCCTAAGAGTAGAAGAGGAAGCTCCCGCCTCCAGATCCGCCTTTAGAGAGTAGAAGAGTGTGTTATGGTGTTGCTCCAGCCAGAGATACAAAACCTAGAGCACCTGGGTCCTTTAAATAGAGTCGAAAAAGAGTAAAAATAGGGCCCGGTCCAAAAGAGTCGAAACAGAACAAAAATTGGGCCTAATCCACGATGCACGACGCTCGGGCGCCCCATTTAAGGCGCCCGGGCGGTGGACGGTTCTCATGTAGGGCTTGAGCCTTCAATTGGTCGCCCAGGCTTTGGGGTCCGCCGCTCAAGCGGCCTAGGAGGGCGCCCAGGCGGTGGACGTCGTTTTTCTGAGGCTCAAGCCTCCAGATAGGGCGCCCAAGCTTCGTGCGGTTCCTCCTTTTGGTGCTTTTCCAGCCCTTTCTGAGCTCTAACTCCTTAGCACTTCATCTCTGCTTTCCGCATTCTCTCATTACCTATCAAAATAAGGGAAATTAGTCATAAAATCATCAAATTCAACCTCAACTCTCTTATTCACACAACTTAATGAAAAAGCATTAGTCCAAGCAAGTTTCTAAGTGAAAAAGGGTGTATTTAGTATCAAAATTACATCACAAATAATGGTATTTTCAACCGTTAGCATAATACTTATTTGTAATCGTGTGAAGATTATAGTGAAATCCTCTATGGAGGAGACTAAACGTAGCTCAGTTGGAGCGAACAAGTATAAAATATCATGTGTTATTTTCTCTTATCTACTAAACAATCCTCTTGAAAAACTTGTAATTGAGTTTTATATTTCAAAAGACAAGAACTTGCAAGCTAAATAATCCTTTCTTTTTAAGGAAGTTCTCACAAAGCACTGTAGTGGAAACATTATCAATAGCACGACAATCTTATCATTGCATATCAATATATTTCAAGTCAATCGTCTAAGCTTTCGAAAGAATATTTCACACACTCGATAATGTGTTATATTAGAAGGGTTGTGAAAAATGTTTTCCATAAACATTATTTAACCTTCCCCTTCTAATGTTTCTCAGGTACTTCGGTTGGTATCAAACCTAACCTCACGGGGTTAGTTCTTAGCAAGACTCGAGGAAACAATCCTGAGGAATGGAAAACGAAGGATACGTCGTCAACCGTCCTCTATTTTTCAAGGGAGAGAAGTTTGACTACTAGAAGCCAAGAATGATTGCATTCTTTGAATCATTTCAAATTGGCATGTGGGACATTGTAGAGAATGACAACTACATTCCTATAGATAAAGAAGGAGAGTCACTCTCGAAAAGAAAGAGGAACGAGTAGAAACAGCAATACCTACTAAACTCTAAAGCTCGTAACTCTATGATGTGTGTTCTCTTAGAAGAAGAGTACATGAAGGTTCATGCTTTTTCAAGGAGAAAAAGAAATGCGGGACACCTTGGTCATCGCATACGAAGGATCAAACGAAGTGTAAAGGAATAAGTTGAGCTTGCTGACAAGATAGTATGAACTGTTTTCTATGCCTGAAAATGAAAACATTCAAAGCATGTTTAGTAGATTCCAAAAGATCCTAAATACTTGAAATCCTTAGGAAAGTCATATCAAAACTATCCTAAACAAGCAATGGAGACATTAGGTCATAACTCTGCGTACGTCAAAGAATCAAGACGGGATGAGTCCAGAAGAGCTGGTAGGGATACTAAAAGTTCATGAGCTCGAGCTTCTTCAAGATGGCTCCATCAAGAAGGAGAAAAGCATCATGCTCAAAGTTGTAAAGAAGACACCCACCAAGGCTCTCAGAACGGACGAATCCTCCAAGGAGTAAGGCGATGAACATGACTCCATGGACGAGAACGATGAAGATTAGCTTTCATTCATCACGAGAAAGCTCCAAACATTATGGAGGAAAAGAAAAGGCAAAATTTTCAAGACCAGACGTCTTGGATCTGGTTCCAAGAACGTTACAACAAACAGACAACCAAAATATACAATTGTCTATTACGAGTGCAACAAACTTGGACATTTCATATCAGAATGTTTCGAGCTTCAAAAGATGAAGAAAAAGTTAGTATGACCCAGATAAAAAAATACAAAGATGTTGATGAGCACTTGGAAGACCTGGACACATCTGACGAAGACGAAGACGTCAAAGTATGTTTGGTCGTAGACGATGACAAGGTAAATTTTTCTTATCTACACTCAATAAGAAATGCATATTATGAACTATTGTCGTATTCGTCTAAACTCTCCTGTACATATAAAAATTTATGTAATTCGTATAGAACTCCTTGCACATAGAAACAACCAAAAGGATAAAGTAAATATGTCTAGAAACAATATTAACACTCTTCAACAAATCAATAGTCTTAGGTTAGAGTTGAGTGTCACTAAAAATGAGAAGAAAGTAACTAGGACAGAAATTAAAACACATGTAGATAATACAAAAGTAGATAAGGATGATAAAGTCATAGAATCCCTTAGGCATGAAAACAATAACCTTACAAAAATCCTAAGTAGAATACTTAAGCGAAATGATATGTTATATAGTCTGTTGAGAGAAAACCCAATACAAAACATGTAAATAAATCTAACCCTATTACTTTTAGTAGGTCAAGTTGTGATGCACTAACATCTGAAAAGAAGAAAGTGCATATTTCTAACAAGTCAGGACCGAACTAGTTATGGATACCTAAGAGTCAAATAATTCCTCTTGTAGATGTGTTTAATGATCGAAAAGAAAGTTTTGTCCTCGTACTCAGACACTAGTTGCTCACGTCACATGACGGGAGAAAAGTGTATGTTCCTAAACCTAAGGGACAAGAAAGGAGGTTCGATCACATTTGGAGGAAACCAAAAAGTAAAAATCATTGGAATTGGAAAGATAGGTACAAACATTTTCCCTTCCATTGATAATGTTTTGTTAGTAGATGGTCTTAAACATAATCTTCTTAACATAAGTCAATTGTGTGATAGTGGCTATAATCTTTTTGAAAAAGGCTAATGTAGAGTATTAGATAGTAATAAATCTTTAGTATTTACTGCTAATAGACAAGG
The DNA here is from genome assembly GCF_016808095.1 of Vigna angularis. Taxonomy (NCBI): domain Eukaryota; kingdom Viridiplantae; phylum Streptophyta; class Magnoliopsida; order Fabales; family Fabaceae; genus Vigna; species Vigna angularis. The sequence goes on along the minus strand of NC_068976.1, from coordinate 3,725,210 downwards.
TAATTTGTATAAAATAAATCTGGATGAATTGCAATCTCAAAGTGTCTCATGTTTAGTCTCTATGAAAGACGACATGCAAGTATAAAACTAATCTCTAAGTTGCAACGCCATGATCTCGTAAGAAGACTGCCAGATGTATCAATCAACGATACATTCTTTTATAGTGCTTGCATGAAGAGCAAACAGGTCAAAGAATCCTTCAAAACTAAAATATGGTTTTGACCAAACGAGCTCTGGAGCTGCTTATCATAGATTTGTTTGGACCTACATATTGAATCTATGAGTGGTAAACGCTATGGAATAGTAGTTGTAGATGATTTTTCTAGGTGGACTTGGGTTCTATTTATAACACATAAGGATGGGGCTTTTAATGTCTTTTGCAAACTTTGTAAAAGGATAGAAACTGAAAAATATTTGAAAATTATGTTTATTCGATCTGATCATGGAGGAGAATTTGAAAATGATTTTTTCAAAAACTTTTGTGAAAACTCTGGCATCAAACATAATTTCTCATTTCTAAGAAATCCACAACAAAATGGAGTTGTTGAGAGAAAAAATAGATCTTTGCAAAAAAAATGGCCAGCACTATGTTAGATGCTTTCAATACTCCTAAACATTTTTTGGCAGAAGCAGTTAACACTGTCGGCTACATTCAAAATAGAGTTTATATCAGGTCAATCCTCAATAAAACACCCTATGAGCTATGGAAGGACAAAAGGCCAAATATTTCTTATTTTCATCCTTTTGGTTGTCAATGTTTTATTCATCATACCAAGGATAGTCTAGGTAAATATGATTTTCATAGTGATGAAGGAATCATGCTTGGTTACTCAGAAACCTCAACGTTTAGGGTATAAAACTCTAGAATCTTGAAGGTCGAAGAACCCATTCATGAGAAATTTAACCATGAGCTTGACAAGAGTAAGTCAGAGCTAGAAGATTCCTTTTCTAAATTGTAGTTAAACGATTGTATATCCAAGGAAGGAAATGCATCAGAAGATCCCAACCATGAAGTTGAGAATCAACTCGAAGAGTCATTCAACGATACTAGTGAAGAAAGAAGGGAACCAACTAGCCCACATCGTCTGATCACTAAGGATCATCCCTTAGAAAAATTATTGGAAGTATCAGCGAACGTAAGGACAAGATCGTAACCACTCCTCTCATCTCTCATATTGAGCCATCAAACGTCAATCAGGCTCTTGAACACAATTCTTGGATTGAAGCTATGAAAAACCAACTTGATCAATTCAAGAAAATTGAGGTATGGGAACTCGTTGAGTTGCGTTATGGAAAGCATGTAGTCGGTGCTAAACAGGTCTATCGCAACAAGTTTAATGAACATGGAAATGTAATCAGGAACAAAATCAGACTAATTGCGAAAGGCTACTCCCAACAAGAAGGAGTTGACTACACAAAAACATATGCTTTTGTAGCAAGGTTAGAAGTCATTCGCATTCTCTTATCATTCGCGACATTCAAAAAAATTAATCTTTATCAAATGGACATCAAGAGTGCATTCTTAAACAACGATATTAAGGAAGAAGTGTATGTGTAACAACCCCCAGGATTTGAATGCAAAACTAATCTCACACACGTCTTCAGACTTAACAAAGCCTTATATGGTCTAAAAAAAGCTCTCAGATCTTGGTATGAAAGGTTAAGTCTTGTCCTTATAAGGAATGGTTTCACAAGAGGTCACGTAGACACCATGCTTTTTAGGAAGAATGTCAATCAAAGCTTCATTGTCATTTAGATATATGTTGATGACATTATCTTTGGTGCTACTGATGAAAAGTTATGCCAAGACTTCTCAAAAATGATGCAAAAATAATTCGAGATGAGTATGAAGGGCGAGCTAAAATTCTTTCTTGGACTACAAATCAAGCAAGAAGACGACGCAATTTATATACATCAAACAAAGTATATAAATGAGCTGCTCAAGAAGTTTAAAATGGATGACGCAAAGGTGATGAAGACTTCAATGCATCCAACAACTATCCTAAGGCTAGATGAAAGCTCAACAAAAGTGGACAATACTCTTTATCATTAAATGATAGGTTAACTTTTGTATTTTATAGCATTTATACCTGACATTATGTTCGGTGTCTGTCTTTGTGCAAGATTCCAGTCAGATCCCATAGAAACACATCACAATGCTATTAAATGCATATTTCGCTATCTAAAAGGAAGAACATCTCTTGGTCTATGCTACAAAAGGAGAGAAAGATTTGATCTTGAAGGATATTGTGATGTTGTTTTTCCTAGAGACAAAGTTGAGTGAAAAAGCACAAGTGGAGGATGCCACTTCATTGGAGGAAACCTAGTATCATGGTTGAGCAAGAAGTAGAACACAATCGCACAATCAACCGCTGAAGCTAAATATGAGTCAGTTGCATACTACTACTCTTCACTATTATGGATCAGTAATCAACTAGAAGACTATAATCATAATTAAGGTACATTTCCTATCTTTTGTGATAACAATGCTACAATTAGCTTGTCTAAAATTCCAACATTGCCTTCATACGCTAAACATATTCAGGTCAAGCATCACTTCATACATGATTGATAAATCATTATTTTTTTCATTTTCACTTAGCTTTGTGCACCAAATTTAATTAGTGAATTATGCTTAATTGTTCAATATTTCCTCAATTTTGCTATTTGGATATAATTTGACCAGTAATTCTTATTTTAATTAATTTGAATTATCTAAGCTTAATTATTTTTATTATTATTTTCAAGAAAATTTTAAGAATTGTATTTTGAGATATAAAGAGAGTTGTCACATCATTTGTCGTCATTTATCCACCTCAAATTTATCTATCAAGTTTTTATTTTGTTTTAATGTATTTTTAGATCATATTTTAATTATTGGACTAGATTTAGGTTTTTGACCCATTTTTGGGAAAATTTGGAAAACCCCATGTTAAAGGTAGACCTAGGTTTTAGTGCCCAGCAGCCACCACCCTTACTCTTCCTCTCCATTCTATCATTTCCTCGAGGTTTTCCTTTTATGTATTGAACTCATTTTAATGGCATTTCCATAGTTGATTTCGTTTCTTCACTTGGATTTCTCCATTTTCATTTTTCTCTCCTTGCTTACCGTTACATTTTCGTTTTGGGATCCTCTTCTACTTTCGTTTTCACGTTTTCACATTACAATTGTGTATTATTTGTGCAAGAAAGATTAATTATATATCTAGTTTTACTATATCCAACACTTCTCTTCGTTGGATTGTTATAAAAGGTAAAATTGATCAAACTCTACATGATAAGCTGAGATTTTAATTCTTGGAAATATAAACAAATAGGTTAAAATTCCCGCTAAAATAGTCGCTATAATTCTCCAAATAAAAAATAAGCATACAACCAAAGCCCGAACTGCCCTATTTCCATACAAATTTACAAGGGACAACCACTGAAAAATAGCAATATACAACCTCTTCCAATTGCCTTGTGTGGTTTGAATGATGTGGATAGTCTTCACTTACTAACATATATAATGGTGAGATTATTCATCAAGTATGGCACGACCAAGATTTGTAGCTAAAGCCAGCCTAATAGAGCTTAGTGCATCAGGGGGTAAGCTAGGCTCAGTATAGTACGGGCGCAGCTTTGCCAGAGATAAATCTTGAAGTTTGTTCAGAAGAAGATTGGTCTCGGAGACACCTAAAAGAGGGCAATCCTTCCAATTGAGCAGCTTTAACTGTCCCAAAGAAAACAAACAGTACAGCCATAAGTAAAATATACAGCTGGAACTATTGGGCATTTAAATATACACGGAATGCAAATATATGATTCAAAAATCAAAGATAGAGAATCAATCATAAAACATAGGAAAAGGCGACGAAAAAATTAATTACTAAAATATATGATTGCAAATATAACCTTCCGAATGCTAAGTGCCAAAAACTTAACATATTCAATGCTTTAAATCAACAAAGAAAGAAAGTGTTGAATTATTAATATATATTTAAATGGTGAAGGCGTCAATTAAAATGACTCGTTATCAACGAGGAAATAGGAAATAAGATACTAATGGTAGAAAGATAAATAATAAGCATACAATATGCGAAGAGACCACCACACAAGAATGTGCCAAATGGCATTTCTAAAAGGAATATTAATGAGAAGCTTAATGGAAAATGGGTTTGAGGACGAGCACTAATTCAACAGAAACAGCGGTTCAAATTTGGGATAGCATCTTTGTATATGCTGGCTGCACACAATGACCTTTCCCCACAACTTCGCATAGCAAGGAGCCCTCTGACTCAGAGAGGTACATTCATTTCAGCACAAATATTTCAAAATATCAATTTTATTATTGTCGCAATCATTTCAGCATAATGATTTTCATTGGGTCCACTACATGCATAATGTTAAAGGGGTTAAATAAATTTAGTCCCTCCAAAATTGTCTCATACTAAAATTGCTAGCGCTATAAATTTTCGGTACTTTTTATACAAACATTAAATGAATATGTGAATTTGCTACTCCTCACATTTATTTGGTTACTTTTCCACTGACAGTGGTGGCATACAAATTTTGGTAGTTAATATTTTTTCTACATATCAGAAAATATCTCACAAGGATGGTTGCATGTCAACATTGTGAATTCAAGAACAATAAAAATACAGCTAGGACCAAATTTATATACTTAATGTTTGATATCAAAAAACTTGAGGTACCAAGTACGAACTCGTTTTGGAGGTACAAAAAACTATGAAAGGTATCTAAAGAGAGGACACAATTTACATATTAACTCAATATAATGAACAATATAAAATAACTCACTGAGTCATACAGAAGAGGCAGCCAAAAGCGCTGGGGAGTCGATGGATTTTTCATAAGCTGCAGCAAAAGAAGAATCATATCATATTTTGTAGTAATCTTGATAGAATGTATTCAGCTGTTACAGAGATTTGTAAGGAATTAACCGTTAGATAATCTAGGAAATTAGGATGATTGATTCCTAATTATTAGATATTTTAATTATTATTGATTCTGTAAAATAGTATAAAAATATTGTATGGTTTGCATTAGACACAATACATTCAGAACATATACAATTTTATGGTATCGGTAGTTTAAGGTTTCGATCTTGGATTTTTTTGGATGAATAGTATCCACAGCCACTGTGTCCTTTTGTCCTGTCACCGACCATGATGGTAGACCCAGAAAAGGGGGGAATAGCCAATATGGAGAAGAGAGCTGAAGGTGTGTGGTGTACCTTATGTGGGTGGAAAGAGAAGAGTTGTCCACTTATGAAGGGACTGACATTGTTAGGTTCCTGGGTTTGGAACCTAACAAGAAAACACTCAAAAGATAGAAACAAAAATGAAAGAATGAGTTTTTCTATTATTCATAGTAAACGAATCTCTTTACAAGGACTGGATTTGGGAGCATAACCTCCCTCTAGAGAGCCTAACCTCCCTCCTCAGGATGACAAACCCTGGTAGACTACAATCAAAACAATCGACGCCCCACTACAATTGATTATTTGCTATTTATACAACCAATAACCCCGCTCTTCCTAACTGCTAAGGCAGTTAGGCATTTAATGTTTTATTCCTTCACTCGTAAACTCTCCATCCCTAACATTACACCCCGCTGCCGAACAACCTTGTCCTCAAGGTTGGAAACGGGAAACTTGTCCACTCGGTCTCTCTTGCTGATACCGTTCGACCGCTTGGTATGTTATCGCTACCCCTTAACCGCTCGGTCTGTTATCGCTGCCCATTAACCGCTCGGTCTATTATCGCAATCGCTCGGTCTATCCTGTTGATACCGTTCGGTTGTCCCCCATTACCGTTCGGCTTGATCAGGAGGCTTGGGTGGTGGCAAATCCTCCTCTTCATCGTCTTCCTCATCCTCTGCTAAGAGTACCACCCGCAGGCTCCTTTCTGGACAATGGTGACCGGGCGCGAATGGTCCTCCACATCGAAAACATCGTCCCTCTTCTTGAACTCAGGATAGGGCAGGTTCCTCACCGTTCGGTTGCCCCACCTTATCGTTCAGTTTCATCACACTACTCGTTGCGACTTCTTCTCTTCTCACCGATCGTCCGCTTTCTGCCCTGCTCGATCAACTCGGATTTGGGTGATTGATCTCGTTTCTTGTGTCTGCCCCGATCACTCGTTCCCACGATTGCGAATTCTTGGTCACATTCCAACTTCCCCCTTTCGTTCTGAGCGCCGCGTCCTCCACGTCTCTCGCGATTCTCATTGCCACCCTCAACTCCTGGGGGTCCTGAATGCGCACCTACCCCTTGATGTCCTCGCGCAACCCGGCAAGGAAATAACCCAACACCTGCTCCTCCAGTACGCCACGGGTTTGCCTTACCAACACCTCAAATTCGCGAATGTACTCTTCCACAGTTCCCTCCTGCCACAACGTCGCCATTCGTTCGAATACGGACCCCCAAAATCCACTCCAAAATCGGCCGATCATGGCTGCCTTAAGGCCCTCCCATGAACGATTGGTGGCCTTTTCCTTCCAAAACTTGAACCAGTAACTCGCGCTGCCCTCCATGTTGATATACGCGAGTTCCACCTTATCTTCCTCCGCTACCTTCTGGATATCGAAAAATCGTTCCGCCCGATTGATCCAACTGTGAGGTTCCAGCCCTTCGAACGTGGGTAAGTCCACCCTCTTCCTCCAGTTATGTTGCACCCCTTGATGATCGTTGCTCCCTCTTCCTGCATTCTCCTCATCGCGCCTCCCCGGATTATCATTTACGGATGTTTGACTTCCATCTGAGTCTTCGTCATGGTTATTAGTCCGCGCCTCCATCATCCGTATTAATTGTTGCAATTCCCGTCGTACAGCGGCAGACTCAGCCTTCACCCCTTCCATCGTAATCTCCAACGCCTCCAGTCTTCCCTTCGTCGTTCTCTCCATAACTCGTTCTTGCGCCCAATTTGGGATCCGGCAGTTTCTTGATCCTTCACCCCCACTTCGAAACGGCAGGTCGGACCAATTGTTAGGTTCTTGGGTTTGGAACCTAACAAGAAAACACTCAAAAGATAGAAACAGAAATGAAAGAATGAGTTTTGCTATTATTCACCGTAAACAAATCTCTTTACAAGGACTGGGTTTGGGAGCATAACCTCCCTCTAGAGAGCCTAACCTCCCTCCTCAGGATGACAAACCCTGTTAGACTACAATCAAAACAATCGACCCCCCACTACAATTGATTATTTGCTATTTATTCAACCAATAACCCCGCTCTTCCTAACTGCTAAGGCAATTAAGGCAGTTAGGCATTTAATGTTTTATTCCTTCACTCGTAAACTCTCCATCCCTAACAGACATCCAAGGTCAAACAAGGGCAACAAATGCTTCTGAAGTTCAGAACACCATAGGATAAACAAAAGTACACCCAAATAGCGAAGAAAATGTAGTCCAAGGGTTCAAGACCTGGAACCAAAAATCCAAAACCTTTCTTGGAAAAATATGGCAACAACTCTACTGAGGATAGTCGAAGGGAATAGGAGAAGCATGCTATGTGAGAGTTGGGCAGCAGTAACACAGATTGGGAGTGAGTGTGAAAATTTTACGTGAGAGTTTGACAGTAGATGGAGGTAACCCTGTGAATCATTCAAATCTGGTTGGATCTTCATTTCATTTTCCTAGAACCAGATTTAGTAATGATATGTGGTTGAAAAAAGTTTCACTTTTAGCCACTCTCTAGTTGTACTGTTAAATCAAGTTTTGTTGGAAATAATGGAGCAGCAGTTGCCGAAAGTGTTGTTGCTACAAGAGTCGATGAAGTTAGAGATGAGATTTTGAGGATTTCACAAAATTGGGATAAAAGAATCCAGGAAGAGTAGAAGTCATTGGAGGAGGATTTTCTGGATTCAATATTTATCAAAGTTTATGAATCAATAATAGATTTTTTTAGGGAGGTAATTACTTGGGAAGAGGGAACACCTTATCATGATCGCCTATTCCTTGTTGATGTTTTCCTCCCAAGCAGCTATCCTATTGTACCCCGGAAAGTCCACTACCACTCTGGTAGGCTTCGGCTCAAACTAACAAGAAGTCATTAATGGAACAGAAGAAGTCAACAATTCTCTCATATCGTCCACCACCCAAGTCTCCAAACCTGAATTTGCAAGCAGTAACCAATGGGTTCCCTTCATATGATAACACATTGATGAAGATGAGCCATGAGATCAAGTTTCGGGATTCCAACCTTGAGGAGAAGGTTGTTCTGCAGCAGGGTGTAATGATAGAATATAATGTGATAGGATATAATGTGTGCAAAATAGAAGGAAACAGATTAGGAATTAGTTGTTAGTTGGTTGGGGAGCCTTTATAAGAAGGCAGGGAGGTCTTGTGTCAGGGGTAGCTTTTGGTAAATTCTTTGTATAGATAGGAGTTGTTCCTATGGAGAGAAAGTGTTCCCTTGAGAGTTTTGAACTGTACTTTTGTATTCTTTGATCAGAAGAATCATACAGTCTTGTTTTCCAGTAAACTGTGTGTGTGAGTGTTGTTTTGAGGGATAGATTGATTTCTTTACAAAAGAAATCTATCGCTACCAAAGTGGATCATTGGTGTCTCAGAAAGGAACCTACAAAGGAGTATGACCAGTGGATTGCTCGATAGTTGAGTGAAGATTCATAAAATGAAAGTAGCTAAGATTTGGTTCTTAGGACAGTGCTATGATAGGGACTTGGTTATTATGGGTGCATAAGTCTCACATTGAGTAATATATGTATTTAAGTCTTAAAAGCTAGCTTTTGAGCATGGGTTTCTCAAGTGCTTGGGTGCTTATCACAAGGTGTTGCCAACTAGATCAGCTAATAACAAGTGAAAAGACCATATTGTTCAATCAGCACAAAATTTTACAATAGTAAAAGTAATCACAGGAGTGTGAGCAATACCAGCATCAGGGAGCCTACAGCTTGCCTGGCTATCTCAGTTGATTTTCCAACAGATACCTTCTGAAGGGATTTCTTGAAATCCCTATACCTGATATTTTTACAATATTCAATGAATGCAAGAACTATGAAAATAATATATAATTAGACAAAGACAAGGAAACCAGAAAATGCATTGAATAGCCACTCATACTTGTGCAAAAATTCAAGACCCCCAGCAGGCTTAGATTCAGAACCCAGTAGTTCAATCATGCCTTCCCATTGCTGTAAAAGAATGGAAAAAATTAGAAATCTAAATAATTATGAAGAAAACAAATTCATTAATAGGAATATATGAAAATCTCAGTAACTTGTTTATTGGAGTATTATGAGAACTACCTTGAAGCTTTCATCAGATATTGACTTTCCAACAGAATCAAACAACTGTTGGGCAATCCTATCAAGACAACTAGAATCTTGGGCTTGTTGTAGCCAGAATACCCCAGCACCCTTATGACCATGCTTCCAGTGGTATACTCCAGCTATCTACATATTTCTTATGCAGATCAGTTCTTGTTGTGAACAGAAGATTATTAGGATAAAATATAGTCTCAACATCTACATAGTAATTAGGAAAATATATCTTCAAATATTCCGATTCATTTCAGCATATTTTTACTTCCTTCTACAAAGGTTTTGATTACTACTGTTGAAGTATAATGTCTTTATTTTATTATTAATATTTATGTTAGGGTTTTGTTAGGGCTTCCAGCCCTTTTATCTTTCAGAACTACTGTCTTCTATAAATACAGTAGTAAGTTGTATGTATCAGACTTTCTTAATCAAAATATAAGACTTTTCATTTTCTCTCAACTTCAAGTTGGTATCAAGAGCCAGACCCTTGTGTCTTCTTTGTCTATCGTCGGCGGCATCGTCTCTCTATCATTGCCGTCGTTCGCTCCGCTGTCCGCTGTCGTCGCCGCCGTTTCTGCAGCCACCGCCGCTCAACGTTGCTTTCTCCGACGAAGTCAAGGGTTAGGTGCGCCTTGAGAAGCGCAACCCAACCCTGGTGGTCTCGTCCTCTGAAGCCTCCGCACCAGAGCTTCTTTTCGGCCAGTCTCGACCGCGTGTTTTGCACGCGCCGTCTTCCCAGTGCCGGAGTTACACCGCATCACTGCAGACCGTCTCGCCGGGACTTCTTAAGTGTGTTTTGGTTCCTGTTTCTTTGTTTCGTTGGCTTGGGCTCATACCTAGGGTTTTCTCCCTCATGTTTTTGAAACCTTAAGTCCCATTTCTTCTCACAGTTTTAAAATGGCTTCTTCTACGGGAAGTAATTCGTCTTTACCTGCTACCCCTATCATTACATCTGCAAAACTGAATTGGAAAAATTATTTATCATGGTCCTCTGCTGTGGAATTGTGGTTTCTTGGTCAAGGACACCATAATCACCTTGAACAAGATATTTCTATGGTCCCAGATGAAGAAAAATCCCAATGGCAAAAATTAGACTTTTAGTTATGTGTTGTTTTGTGGCAATCGGTTGAGCAAGAGGTTCTAGATATCTTGAGACCTTATAAGACATGCTCCTCTCTTTGGAAAAGGGCCCAAGATATTTTTGCTAATGATGTACAACGTCTTTTCGATGCAACCCAAAGAGTCTCAAACAAGTCAACCATGATATGGTTTCCCATGTAGCAAAAGCTCAAGCTGCGGTAGAAGAGTTAAAGAACTTCTTTGTAGCTGATTCATTAGAAAATCTCAACAAAAAACTTGACAAGTTTTACATGGTCCTAATTTTGAAAAGTTTACACTCTGATTTTGATCATTTACGTGATCAAGTTTTAGCTAGTGATCAAATCCCGTCGATGGATGGCTTAGTTACTCGACTCCTTCGGGTACCTTCATGGGTAAAAGACGAGAATTTAAGTGATCCTATTGAAACATCAGCAAGGGTGACACCGCAAGGAAGAGGAGGAGGTAGGAGCAATCGAGGAGGACGTGGTGGTCAAAGTGGACGTCCTCAATGCTCATATTGGAAGGGAATGGGTCATACCCAAGATAAATGTTATTCCTTGCATGGCTTTCCAGACAAAGCTGCTCATGTGTCTAAATCTGATAATTCATAATCTAGAATTTTTTATGAAGAGTACCAAGAGTTTTTGAGGTACAAGTCTGAAAAATCTTCTAATCTTAGCCAATCCTCCTCAATGCCAAATGTGTCAACTACCTGCATCTCTCAATCTGTGGAAGGTCATAGTCCATGGATTCTAGACTCAAGTGCCTCAGATCATATCTTTGGTAACATCCCTTCATTTTCTTCCATGTCCTCTTCGAAAACTCCTCATTTCATTACTATTGCCAATGGATCCAAAGTTGCATCTCAGGGGATTGGCAAAGTTTCCTTATCTCCTTCACTAAAATTGAATTCTATTTTGTATATTCCTCATTGTCCTTACAATTTAATCTCTTTGAGTCGATTGGCAAAGTTACATGGTACAGGTCGTCTGATTGGAGAAGGACATGAGTCACGAGGACTTTATTTCTTAAAACCTAACTCCTTAGTTTCCTATTTTGCAACTTCATCCCCAAAACTTTTGCATTATCGGTTGGGCCACCCAAGCTTATCTAAGTTGAAGATGATGGTTCCAAGTCTCAAAAACATTCAAGTCTTAGATTGTGAGTCTTGCCAGTTAGGAAAACATGTTAGATTATCCTATCCTAAAAAGTCTGAGACGCGATGTAATTTTGTCTTTTCAACTATTCACTCTGATATTTGGGGACTAAGTCATGTTACTTCTTTTGGTTTTAATTATTTTGTAACCTTCATTCATGAATTTTCTCGATGTACTTGGGTTTATTTAATGAAAGAGAGATTTGAACTTTTGGCAATATTATATTTGTGTCCTTTTTTAATGAAATTAAGAACCAATTTGGGAAGACAATTAAAATCCTCATAAGTGATAATGCTAAGGAATACTTTTCTGCAACATTTTCTTCATTCTTATCTTCCTAAGGAATTTTACACCAGTCAACATGTCCCCACACTCCACAACAAAATGGCATTGCAGAGAGAAAGAATAGACATCTCATTGAAACTGCAAGCTACCTGATGTTGAATACTAATGTTCTTGTTCATCATTGGGGTGATGCAGTGCTTACTGCCTGTTTTCTGATCAATTGGATGCCTTCTTCCTCTCTTGAGAATAAAGTCCCTCACTCTATCATTTTTCCAAATGACCCTCTTTTCCATGTCTCTCCTCGTATATTTGAGTGTACTTGTTTTGTTCATAATGTTTCTCCAGATCTTGATAAACTCTCTGCAAAAGTTATTAAGTGTGTCTTTTTGGGATACTCTCGCCTTCAGAAAGGGTATAAATGTTATTCTCCCTCAACCAAGAGGTATTATATGTCTGCTGATGTCACATTCTTTGAAGATACACCTTTTTTCTTGTCCTCCATGGAGGACCGTTCATTTGTTCAACAAATGTTTCCTCTATCATCATGTGATCCCTTGGTTACTCCTGCTTCTTTACCTCAAACTCAAAATGCAAATGGCATTGTTCCTCCACCTCTTCTGACATATCAGCGTCGGACACAATCTCAAACTCAGAACACTGAAGATCCTCGAGACTCAGATCCTCCTTCATCAGATTCCCAAACCATGGATCCTTCATCCTCTTCACCCTCTCTTGACTCAGATAATAATTGGCCTATTGCCCTTCGAAAAGGTATTCGCTCTACTCGTAATCCTTATCCTGTTTATAATTTTTTGAGTTATCATCGTTTGTCTCCTCCATATTTCTCCTTTGTTTCTTCCTTATCTTCCATTAAGGTTCCTAATAATGTTCATGAGGCACTTGGTCATCCTGGATGGCGATAAGCCATGATTGATGAAATACAGGCACTTGAACACAATGGCACTTGGGACCTTGTTCCTCTTCCTCCTGGTAAGAAGCCTGTTGGTTGTAGATGGGTCTATGTTATTAAGGTTGGTCCTACTGGAATCGTCTAAAAGCTCGTCTAGTAGCTAAGGGATATACTCAAGTTTATGGCCTCGACTATTGTGATACATTTTCTCTTGTGGCTAAAATCAGTATTGTTCGTATTTTGCTTGCTATGGCTGCCATTCGTCATTGGCCCCTTTACTAGTTGGACATTAAAAATGTCTTTCTTCATGGTGATCTAGAAGAAGAGATATACATGGAGCAACCTCCTGGGTTTGTTGCTCAGGGGGAGTCTGGGTTAGTTTGTAAATTACACCGTTCCCTCTATGGCTTGAAGCAATCACCTCGAGCTTGGTTTGGTAAATTTAGTCGGGTTGTGCAGAATTTTGGATTGAAACAATGTGAGGCGGATCATTCAGTATTTTATAGTCACTCTTCTCCTGATAAATGTGTTTATCTTATGGTGTATGTTGATGATATTGTCATTACAGGAAATGACGTCACTAGAATTGCTCAATTAAAGAATCATTTGTTCAACCACTTTCAAACCAAAGATCTGGGTCGGCTAAAATATTTCCTTGGTATTGAAGTGGCACAATCAAAGGAAGGTGTCATCATTTCACAAAGAAAATATGCTCTTGATATTTTGGAGGAAACAGGCCTGACAAATTGCAAGCCCATTGATAGCCCTATGGACTCAAATCAAAAGTTAATGAAAGACCAAGGTGAACTTTTCTCAGACCCAGAGAGATATAGAAGGCTTGTTGGAAAACTCATCTATCTTACCATAACAAGACCTGATCTTTCTTATCCGGTGGGAGTTGTGAGTCAATTTATGCAAAATCCACATGTTGATCATTGGAATGCAGTGATTCGCATTCTTAGATATGTAAAAGGGAACCCAGGACAGGGATTGTTGTATAAGGACAAGGGAAACACTCAAGTTGAGGGATATTGTGATGCAGATTGGGCTGGTTGTCCAATTGACAGAAGATCTACCACAGGATATTGTGTTTTACTTGGAGGGAACCTTGTATCTTGGAAAAGTAAGAAACAAAGTGTTGTTACTCGATGTAGTGCTGAAGCTAAGTATCGATCTATGGCTCTAACTACATGTGAACTTGTGTGGATTAGACAACTCCTTCAAGAGTTGAAATTTTGTGAAAATGAGCAGATGAGGTTGTACTGTGACAATCAAGCCGCTCTTCACATTGCCTCCAATCCAGTGTTTCGTAAAAGAACAAAACACATAGAAATTGATTGTCATTTTATCAGAGAGAAGTTATTGTCAAAGGATCTTGTTACTGAGTTTGTCAACTCTAATGAACAACTCGCAGACATTCTGACCAAATCTCTAAGGGGGCCTAATATTCAATTTATATGTTCCAAGCTTGCTGCATATGATCTATATGCTCCAGCTTGAGGGGGAGTGTTGAAGTATAATGTCTTTATTTTATTATTAATATTTATGTTAGGGTTTTGTTAGGGGTTTCCCACCCTTTTATCTTTCAGAACTACTGTCTTCTATAAATACAGTAGTAAGTTGTATCAGACTTTCTTAATCAAAATACAAGACTTTTCATTTTCTCTCAACTTCAAGTACTACATATACCGACACAATCAAAAGTTTTGACCGTGTAATTGATGTGATTGTTATCAATAAAATAATTCTTTATTTTCTTACATAGTTCAAGTGTCTAGTGCATATAGTGAAAAGAACGGTGGGGCTGTTTTTTAACACTGAAGCCAAACACACAATCAAGATGTGCAAGTTACCTTCATGATGTTTGAGCTAATATGATCAAGCTCATACAACCGGCATATCTCAATGTTCTACAAGAGTAGCAAGTATATGTCTGTCACTCAAATGTATATAAACAATATACTTGGGAACAAATAGTAATGAACATTAAGAAGCTAAAACAGTTACCTTAAGCAACACATTATTGTGTTGAATAGATTGCCTATATAATAAATTCTCTAATAAGCCCATTCCTTGCTTCACGCACGATGATAAATATATTGGAGCTATCTGCAGATATGTAAATATTATCCCATAAGAGCACCAAAGAGATTACTTGCTCAAATAACATTATCATATATCATCAAAATCTAATCTCATAAAAAACTTTCATTTCGCAAAGCTTGTTTTGGTCTCTTGGTATTGCTAAATCCTGTTTATTATATGAGACATCAGTATCATCCTTACTTCAATCTATCAACCATATATGTCAAAATCCAAGACCTTTATCTATGTGCAACAGCAAATTCTGATGTGAATTAAGACATTCATGATTCATTAGTTTGATTAGTTTCATGTAATTCATGATTCATGCAGAAGTAGCTAAACTTACCTGCCAAGTCAATGCATGTGATGATAGAATTTGAGCATATACAAGCCGGTGTAGTTCCACTATGCTGATTCCCCCCAAGTTATATCGTTGCTCATGCAGAAGAACCTCTGCTTGCTCACTCCCTGCAGTCAACAGTTCTATGGCATGTGCCACCAACCTATTTTATTGATACATAGCACATACACAGTGCCATTATCACCAAACCAAACTACATGAGAAACTATGCATAATTTGTCTGGAGTTTTGATGAAACAATTATTTTGAAAGCAAAATAAGCTAATGAAATGCAAGCATCTCACCAAGGGCCAAATTCTCTGGAACACTCGGCCAAAACAACCTGAGACATACATTGTAAAATGCTCATTCATGTTTAAAATTTAGAAAGAAGAATTTAATTAAATAACAGAATAATGGTGGAAAATATGCAGTAGCAGGCCCAATTTTTTTAAAAACGTGAATGGACAGTAAAAGTCTAATAATCACCTCAGTATTTTCCTCAAGAATTCCGACCATAAGTCCTGCCAACCTATGGGTATTAGATTGTGGTTTTAACTGGATGCATTTCTGGGCCAAACTACACATGCTTTCTATTCCCTGTTCGCAAAAGGAGAAGAGAAGGGGATATACAATGTTATGTTAAGGTCCACTTAATTAACAGGCAATACAAGAAAGGAATCATTTAAGCCAACAGCATGAGCAAAAATAAATTTTAAAATTAATAGTTGCATATGTAGATTGAACATACCATTGTAAATGGCCTGATGTATAGAAAATGAGAAATATATAATTCAATCCAATAACATGTAGCCATGCAGAGACTGTCAGTGTTACCCAGCATAATTTGTAGCAAATTTCTCAGGCCCTCAACAGTTTGCTGATTATCACATTGAATCCAGAATGGACTGCAGTCCAGTTTTGTAATTTGAGACCTCCATTTTTCCCAGCTCTATAGAATAGAAATATGCAACAGCACAATCGTGACAAGAAGCAAATGTAATAGTACATCTTAAAATAAAATGGAATCTGGAAATACCTTGATAAAGTCAGGCTTGGATTTATAGCATTCACCTAATTTTCCAACAGATTCAGGGTGAAAGCGGGGCATTTTGGAAATAAGAGTAGCAACCGTCTCTACAAGTCCATTTTCTAACTGTACAAAAAATTAAGGAGAGTGAGAAAAAATAATGAAATATAGCAGTTAGAAAATTGATCCATTGATTTATTATTATGAAAAGGGTAAAAGACACAAGATAAATATGAGACACCGTTGACAAAGACTATATACAGACTAGTTACAAGTTAGTTGTAACTGTCTAACAAAATAGTTACATTCATGTAGTCAAAATCAGGACCTAGATCGTAAGATCGTACTAGTCTACGATCTTCTACTCCCTCTCTGATCTCGCTTCACTTAAAACTCACGTTCTTCATAGACTGTAGTGGATTGGCCTTATAAATCGCAACTCCAGCAAGAGCAGCAATTCTTGCAATGCAGTCCTCCCAACGAGGGAGAAGCTGACAGAGCTCATGGCGGTGCTTCTATCGATGGCGCCACCTCTCTCAGCAGTGACGCCTCTCTTGGCGCCACCTCTATCAACAGTAACTCGCAGCAGCAACTCTGGTAGCGTCAACTTACCTGTTAGTGGTGGCCTCCGTTGGCCTCACTGTTAAACTCTTGGTGAAGGGTGGTGGGAAACAGCTCTAGGGTTTTTCTTAATAGGTTGAAACTGTTTTCTGACCTAATAACTTTAACCCATTTAAGCCCAATTACTTAAAACTGTTACTATACCCAAAGAATAACAAAAAGAAGGTGCCTCTCAAGAAGCAGCCCTTGTTGCGCCCAGAAAAAAAAAGTGACTCTGTTAAAACTGCCACACACTGATGAAATAAAAGCGTGACTCCCCTCCCTTCTACAAATGAGAAAACTGCCACAATGTGACTCCCTCTCTTCCCACAGTGAATCCCCTGCTCTCCTTTCATCAAAATGTGTTTAGACTGCTGCTCTTCCATCCCCAAAATACACAAATTTTCACTTTTTTTTGAGCTATTTAATTATGTACTATTTCATTTTATATATTATGAAGTTCAGTTATAAATTTTGAGTGGCACATAATGATTTTGTTAGAATAATTATATCTATGTATCATCATTAGGCCTACTTAGGGTGTAGTGTGTTAGCTTTTATGAGTTGTATCTATAGTAGTACCTAATTCTGCACCTAGGTGTCTACAGCTGTCCCTTAATCTTCCATGTACTCTTGTATCGGTTTATTATTATAAATAGAAAATTGTAAGATGGATCAACTAAGTCCTCTAGAAATATACTTTCTTTTTTAATCTCAAGTGATTTTTTGTGTGAATATAAATTTCATAAAATTTGTAGGATCTTATGATCCATATTACGATATTCCGATTTAGGATTTATATTTTCCTTTCCGATCTTGAGTAAGATCTTGATTTTAACTACCTTGGTTACGCTAACCACCAGTCTAACAGAAATCACCGCTACGACAAGAGAAATCATTGCTGTAACATAAAACTGTTATGGCAAAGACAAGTTAAGCTCTCATAAGATGAAAGTCTGAATACCTTAAGTTCTAACATTAGATACTCAGGTTTTGATCATAACAAACAAAGAAGTTTTGGTGTGTTTAATATACTTTATCAAGTGTGCAACAGCAATAGGCAAGTGTACATGGTGATTCCCCCAAGTTTTGAAGTGAAAAATGAAAGAAACAAGGTATGCCTCCTAAAGAAAGCATTGAATGGTCTTAAGCAATCCCCTAGAGCATGGTTTGGAAGATTTACAAAAAGCAATGATTTCCCTAGGATACAAACAGAGCAAAAGAGATCATACTCTATTCATAAAGCACTCTTCTACAAGTAAACTCACTCCATTGCTTGTGTATGTGGATGATATGATTATTGCAAGAGATGATGAAACAGATAAATTGACATTAAAAGAAAAATTGGAAACCCAATTTTAAATGAAAGACCTAGGAAAACTCAAGTATTTTCTTGGAATAGAGGTTGCTTACTCCAAGAACGGAATTTTCATCTCCCAAAGAAAATATGTATTTGATCCCCTCAAAGAAATAAGAAAGTTAGGATGTAGAACCTCAACCGCTCTTATAGAATAGAATCACATAACTAAAAATGAAGAAAGTGCTCCTGTAGAGCAGGCCCAATATCAGAGATTGGTAGAAAAACTGATTTATCTATCATACACAAGACTAGACATTGCATATGCAGTTAGTGTAGTGAGCCAATTTATGCATGATCCAAGAGAGAGAAACATGCAAGCAGTTGACAAAATTCTCTAGTATTTAAAGTCAAGTCCAAGAAAGGGGCTATTATTAAAAAAGGAAGACACATTGACTATGAAAATATATACTGATGTTGATTATGCACGTGCTATTACTGACAAAAAATCTATTTCTGGGTATTGTGTGTTTCTTGGAGATAGTCTAGTAACATGGAGGAGCAAAAAGAAAGACGGAGTATCTTGTTCTAGTGCAAAAGCTGAATTTTGAGCTCTTCTCAAGGAATGTGTGAAAGACTCTGGATGAAAATCATTTTGGATGACCTTAAAGTCAAGGTGGATAACCATGTGCAATTATATTCTGACAATAAGTTTGCCATGAGCATTGCCCATAATTTAGTACAACATAACAAGACCAAACACATTGAGATTGACAAGCATTTCATCAAAGATAGTCTACCCAGAGGCTTTGTAATTACAACTCATGTTCCTATAGAACTTCAGATATAAGAGATTTTTACAAAAGGGCTCCCTCATGATAGATTTCAAAATATTTTAGGTAAATTGGGAATGATTGATATTCATTTACCAACTTGAGGGGGAGTGTTGTAATTAGAGGAAAATCTTCCTAATTAGAGAAAATATTTGTAAAATCTTGATAGGCTTCTTTAGTCAAGAAGTCAATCAACTCTCTCCTCTCACCAAAACACACAAACAGAACTGAATATTGATGTTATGAGAATTTGAATACAAGAATCACCCCTTCTAGGAAGCCTCTCTCCCTCCACCGGAACAATGATCCAGTCTATACTCAAATGTACAAAAGAATTAATTCCCCCCCTTACGCAAACAGACTCCTATTTATAGTATTACTCCCCTGCCCTCTACTAACTAACTATCAACCACCTTTCCCGCTCTTAGTTCTCCTTACTAAGCACTCCTTTCTTCTTCCTTCTCTCATATACTTTTAATCCTCTAACAAATCTTCTAGTTTATTTTTCAATATACTTTTTTTTTATTTCCTTTTTTTGGAAGATTGAATTGTTACAAATAGGTGTAAGGAAAATGTAATAGATATGAATGATAATAATAAAAATCATTCTCCTTTTCAAGTAAAATATCAATAACAAAAACCAGTAGAAAAATAAAGGATCAAACTATCAAAGAGATTTCAATCTAGTTGAGTACTTTTCATCTACAGGCAACAATAAAAAACGGATTTTTACCAAGAAAGTAACATACAAACTACAAAATTACTGAAACAAAATTGCGTAAATTCATCTCTTTCATATAATAACATTTTCATAATTGCCATGCCAACCTCCCGATTACTGAGCTGATCTAATTGGTAAGATCCATGCAACCGCAGCATTTTCACCTACAAGTAAAAAGCAGCATAATATAAAAGTCATTATTTAAAAGGAAATACATGCTGAAGAAAAATGTCAGAAATGCAGTAGCATTACCACAATATCGAGCCAACCAACTGACAGTGCAGATGATAATAATTCCCAGTATCTGGGATCATCCTCAATAACCTGCATACATAGATTCTGTAATTTTATTTTCTCATCGTTGAAGAAATTGATAAAACACATTGATTATAGACATTAGCTAAACAAAAAACATGTTAGGTAACATGAGAGATAATATAAAAGTAATAGACAATATTACATATTTGTTGAGGTAGATTCTTTTGGAATACAAAGAATAGAGAAATAGCTCAATATTAGTTGAGAACAAACATTAAGACTGTGATTTTATATATATGTGTGTGTGTGTGTGTGTTAGGTTTCTTGGTGTCAAGAAACCTAGATTCTATCTCAAAATAAACAATCAGAAACAGTAAATGAATCCTCCCTATGAGGCAGCAGTTTATTGAATGGAAAATACTAAAAACAATCAACAGTCTTCAAGGGAAAACATACCCTTCTACACAGGGCATTCCCTGTTCAGAAATAAAACACTCAACAACCAGAACTATTACTAATTAAAACTTCCCCTAACTGCTTTTTAAACTCCTCCTACCTGTCCCTAACCTCTTCTTACTAACTTCTATCTCAATGGGAAAGAGGCTTCACACAAGGTAAGAAGACTTAATATTGCATTGATGTTACATCTGAAGCCATAGATTTGCTGGCAAGTCAGATGTTTTAGAGGGAACATTGAATCAAAATTTTGATATGATACTTGAACAAAAGATCGAAGAGACGAACAAAAGAACCCAAAGCACCGCTGATTAAATTTGGTGTTCTTTCTGTCTTTATCGCTTAGGAAAAAAAACCAGAAAATGCTCACAAAGGAGATCTTTCCTTTCACATGAATAACTAGCAGCTCTTTTCTGTCTCAGGGAGTTGTAATTTGTAAGCCACAGGTCCCACTTGTTTGAGGACAAGGTATGAACCACAAAAACATGGAAAGAACTTTGGGTATAATCTTGTGGGCATTGATACATGTCTGAGGACAAATTTTGAAATATACCCAATAACCAACTTTGATCTTTGAAATTATCTTGTGTCAGTTAGCAAATTTAGCTATCTGTCATTGAGCTCTTTCCAAATGAAATTTCAACTGCCTAAATGCTTCATCTCTTATCATCAAGGCTTGTTACAAAATCAATGCTTATATTTTCCTATACTGCCAGGTGAATGGGATGCAGTTGAAGAAGACCTTGTATAGAAGTTATTCTACTAACAAACCAGGCATGCAGCTATAAAATTTGTTATCATTTTTTTATGCCATTCCATTAAACAGACTGCGTTATGGGCTTGTAGGTGCAAAACATTTCCAAGTGTCCCCCCACCCACCAATATGTGTTGTGATATTCATGTAGCAATGCTAGTGTCGATTTGAAGATCCTAAAAGAACTAATCTATGTTTGTAGCATAGCCGGTCATGCTCGAGGGTACAATGACCATGCAAATCTGGACTGGTCTATAAGTCTTCACAATTATATTTTAAAACCATGTCTCATTGAACTTTGGTATCAATCAAGTGCACTTCCAACTAAAAAGGCTTAATAACACACCCAACTCTAGTTCTTCCTCACTTGAATCTTCAAATTTCAATGATAAAGCATCAACCACCATGCTTCTTGCCCCACTTTATTCACAATCTCAAATTCATAACCCAACAATTTCGCCAACCAATTTTGTTGATTTTGAGTAGTTATTCATTGTTCCATAAATACCTCAAACTTTTATGATCTATGTGCACAATAAATTTTTGACCCAAGAGGTATGGTCTCTAGTGCTGAATGGCTAACACCAAAGCTATTAGTTCCTTCTCATAAATTGACTTAGTTAAGGAGGAGTCAGCCAATTTTTTTGCAATTGGTTTCCATTGCTTAGGGTGAGGAGTTGTGGTGGTTACCGACACGTCACAAGTGAACCTGCTAGCTGGTTCGACTTGTGGATAGATGGGGCAGTTGTACCCACAAGGAAGAAGATGGAAACATTAATAAAAATAAAAATAAATATATACCTATGAACTAGTTCAGGCCAACAATAGAAATAAAATTGGAATAAAAGTAATTGGGCTTGAAAAGAAATATAAATTGGATTCCAATAAGTATATGGTTGAATAATTGAGTGGTTATTTCGCTTGATGTTAGATTGGTTTGCATTTGTAACCTATTATTTGGGTGGGACCCGTGGGGGGGTTCACATTAGAATATGGATGAGGTTTTATAATTTGTTGTGTATGTGTTTGGTTGACTTTATATGATAGTAGTTGTTAATATCAATATGTGAAGACGCATTGAATGGGTTACGAATTATTATATGTGGGTTTTGCCTTTTGGTTGGATGCCTATAAGGTGATGGACGTGTCTACTCGTGTACCTAGTAAATTCTGAGTTTTAGGCTTTCGAACATGCAATGCGAGAAAGAGACTCTCTTCGATCCTGCAATGCGGGAAGAGAGTGGAGTTCGAGTGATGCACCCTTTTCGACTGTGCGATGCGGTAAGAGAACAATGATGTTTTGCCTAGACTCCGACTCGTTTGCTGAGTATAGTGCCCGATGTGCGATGTGCCAACATTTTTACTTGTAAGTCCTTGTAGAGTAGGAAAGCAGGTCCTTTAGTCGCGATGGCAAGACGACTAGAATCACCTTGTTCGATAGAACAAGTGTGTGAGGTTGGGTACAAGAGGTAGACTAAGGTCCTTCATAACGATGTTGAGGTTCATGATGACGATGTTGTTGAAGACCAAATTGATGAGTATGACAATAATAGTATGGTTATGATATTGATGACAAGGACATTGACGACGATCATGGTGTTGATGAGGATGACGTTATTAAGGATAATGTTGGGATGAACATTTTGTTGTTATGTCGTGTTTCTTTGCTATTCATATATTATATTGTTATTGGTTGTTTTAAGGGTAGTTTACCCATAATTGTCTGTGTTTGTTGTTGTGTCTTATGATGATCGTACGACCTTTGGTTATACGGGAGCAGAGAATGTTGAAGATGCTCTGTATGCATGATAGAGACACGAGAGTGGGGAAAAGACTTGCCTTATTTAAAGTTTTTATACTAAAAACATTAGAAACAATGTAATTGGGTTTATTTTATTTCATTGTTTATTTCATTAATTTCGGAACTATGTAATCGAATAATAAATTTGGTACAGTTAGGACTTTATTTTATTTCCGCAAGTTTTAAATATCAAAGTTTTTATGAATACTGTTTTTTGTGAAATAAGAATTTTGAAACATCTTAATTTTAAGTACGATTCGTGACACCCAAATTGGGGCATTACATCCCTTTTGTCAAAGTTAATGACAGAAAAAACAAATTTACATCTTGATTCATTTTGCTTGGAAAAAGAAGATTTGACATGTTGTCCAAGTTGACACAACACACACTCTTAAGACATGAAGTTTACAAAGTTCATGAACCATTTGTTTTAATTTTGACTAAAGTGAATGACACAAATGGGCCAATAAGTCGACCTATACCATCCTTTTGCATAACAAATGAATAAACATCAAAGATTATACAACAATTTAATGGCTTGTGTTAATTGACTTAAAGAGATGAGGCGCATGGAAGAAAAAATAGAACACAATTTAAGTCTAAAGAAAGAGAAAGGGAATATGTCTAAATTTAAAGTTGTTGAACCCAAATTCTATAAAGATTACCAGGAATATTTATGGATAAAATATACAAGAACACAAAATCATACACAAATCCTAGCTTGTTAATAGCTTAGATCTCACAATTTGTGGAAAGTCAAAGTCCATAGATAATTGATTCAAGTTCTTCTAATAATATTTCTAGTAATACCACTTTGTTATCATCCCTTTCTTTTCCTAAAAATCCTGATCTCGTAAGGGTTGATCAAGTCCCTTTCTCATTACTCAGATTTAAAAAATATGCTCTCCTTGTTCCCACATGTCCATTCAATCTTATATCTTTAAGTGAATTAACCAAGCCTTCTAAATTGTTTAATAACCTTTTATGTCAATTCTCTTGTTAAATGGGAACACAGAATATGGATCTAAAAGCTTATACTATTTTGGAACTAGTTGATCTACCTCCTGTTTTGCATCCCCATCTCCAAAACTTTTACATAATCACTTAGATCATATTCACTTGCAAAGTCAAAGAAAACAGTTCCTAAACTTAATAGACTTCAAGCACTAGAATTTGAGTCAACTTAACAAGAAAAACATGTTAGCTCTTTTCCTAAAAAGTTTCAATCAAGATGTAATTTTGTCTTTTCTGTCATCCCTCTTGATAATTGGACCAAGTCGTGTCTCATCTTTTAGATATTTAGTTAATCTTATTGATGAGTATTCCAAATGTACTTAGGTTTATCTAATGAAAATTGACCTGAAGTTTTGTCCATACTATGCCCTTTTTCCAAAAAGAACATGTCTTAAAGGATCTAAGTATTTCTAAGACATCTTTTTCAATTGACTATCATAATATAGAAAATAACTAGAAGCCTAGTTTCTACCACTGAGATCTTTCTTCATTTGGAACAAAACTGACTTCCTTTTCCAAATGGTCAAGATATCTTTGACCAAGGAACCATAACTACATAGACACAAACCAATATAAGAAATTTTTCCAATTGAGCTCTGTCATGGAGACAATAGGAGTAGAAAAAAAAAGGTAAGGTCATTCCAAAGACAACCCCAAACAATGATGTTGTAATTTGAGATAATATCTTTAGAATCTTCCTAATTAGAGGAAATAGATATATAATCTTTTATTTTATTTTACTTTCCTAGTTTCCCTATTTCCCTTTATTTTACTTTCCTAGGAAAGTAAAATAAAGGGAAATAGGGAAACTAGGAAAGTAAAATAAAATAAAAGATTATATATCTATTTTCTCTAATTAGAAAGATTCTAAAGATATTATCTCAAATTACAACAAATGATGAGAGAGGTAAAAATCCCTAGTCATGAGGGGAAGAAACCCTATCCATTAGGGGAGCAAGCAAGATGCAACGAACTAAGGGCTAGGGTAGAAACATGCCCAAAAGACACCAATTAGACAAAAGGGAGCAATTAAGTGCAATTCTAACACTGGAAAGGCGGCACATGGTACACACATGCCTGATGAGTTGACCACGATCAACACATGGCAGTATGTTAGAGAGCATTTGGTCACTTGGAATTCAATTTATATGTTTCAAGTGAAAGAGTGTCAGAATTGTTTAACTTATTTGAATAGATTACATTGTCAAAATAGGTTAACCAATTGTTAACATATCTATTTTGTATTACTGATTTGTCACCTATATGTAGGTTGCTCATATCTTTTTTAAGCATCTTTGATGTAAGGGCCCCAATAAATATATAAATAAGCTTAGAGATTATTTATTTCTAAAGCATTTTTTTCTGTTTTCAATCTCAAGTGGTATTTATTTTAACAATGATGGTTTCAAAATAGGATTAATTTAGCTAAGAGAACTTAGTCCTTCCAAATAGGTTCATCAAATTGGAAATGGAACCCCTACTCAGCATATGATTACACATGTAAGACTCAAAAAAACATACCAGAAGGATAAGACCAAAACCTTCTATCTAAGATAGAGGACAAAAGTGTTGAACTAAGGTCCAAGAGAATATCCAATTTAGAGCACAATGACAATCAATTTATCAAAAAATTTAGTAGAGATTCCAAGAAAAGGTAATCTTTAAACACGATAAATTGCAGATGTGAGAACTGTATCAAAAGGATAGAACTAGAAGTCAAGAAAACACCATTAATAAAAGGAGTCTACTACCCAATAGACAGATCCACTATATACCATCAAGTGAAGCAAAAACTAAATGCAGTATAACCTTGAGTCTTGAGAAAAAAATTTTACAAAACATATTTATATTGACAACCTGATGACATATGGAATGAGACTCTGTAGGAAAACGAGATATATATTCACCCATTTCAAGACTATTGAATTAAGACCTAAACATTCCAAATACTTTGACTTCATAGACAAAAGAAGATATTTATTATTATTCATCAGATCAGCTATGACCAGACCTGTATGTTGATTAGTTCTTTCTGAAAATCAACAAGCTTGCCATGAATTGTTTCATGTGTGCTAGTAAATAGGCTGTCATAATCCTGTCATACAATGCAGTAGTAAACTAAAATAAGCACAGTGATCAGTGTCAAAACAAAATGCAACCATTTACGAATCCAATCAAGAAAATAAAAGTAGATTATTACAGCTAACCAATCAACCAGCCTTTCAGGTAGCCATGATTGAGATTGCTTGTCCACATAAAATATTTCAATTAACTCCCATGCAGCTTTCAAAGATGTTGGTTCTTCATCTCTCTACATCAAGCGTTAAAAGCAAGTGATTGACTTCTCAATATTGTAAGTCCCACAAAGCAGGACTAAGCCCCAGTATGCACAGTAAAACAATTTAGAACCTAAAACAACACCTTAACAATTGTCTTTGAGTCATCAATTATAGGACTTGGGGGCAACTTTGAAACCCCTAGAAGAGAACCTATCTCCTTGCTATACTGAAGGACATTCTCCCACCTGAAAGTAAAACAATATGAAGTTATTGTCAACAGGCACAGTTACACAAAACTCCTAAGCAAAAACACGATTCAAAACATGTAATATAAGTGAGAAACTTCCAATGAAACCAGAGTAAATAACCCTAGAAAAGAGATGAACTGTGTTTGCTTTCTCCAAAATCATGTTGAAATCCCCGCTAACATGGTTTGAAGTTGCATTTTCACGTGTTTAGTATCACGTTGAAGAATTGAATGTGTCCAGAATTGATTCTGAGCTAAAGTAATTTTAGATAACTTTAGTTGGATAATACATTTATGCTTAGTTTTACTGCTAACTTGCTTTTATATTAATAACTTGCTTTTATAATAATAAAATCATCCAAATGTAAATCACGTCACTTCAAATCAGTTTTACAAAATAAATTTCATTCATAATCAATTTTGCCAACGCACAGATAAAGCCAATATAGAAAAATAAAAATTAGAATTGAAGATCATCATTGACATTTGATACAGCACATACTACATGGAAACACTGGAAGCCTCCAATTAAGAGTAAAATCTAATGTTACAAAGAGAAATAACGTGTGCCTTCAATTTCTCAATCTCATTAACAACCGAGACGGATAAACTGCTGAGTTGAACGAATCTAACAACACTACATTCATAGCATTGGTCCTTAGAAGAAACAAAGACATCATCCAAATCTTTTCAGAACAAAAAATTTGGCTGCGCTCAGCTTATTAAAGAAAATTAAACCATTTCTATTTTGATTCATAGGAAGAAAATTAATTAAAATAACATAAAAATAATTGTTTCTCCGAAATTGAATCTAAACAAGCGGGCACCCAAACTTGTGGTCAATTACCAATCAGAATGATACGGAGAAGGAGTCTTCAAGAGAGCGGAAATAGAGCTTCTCCGACTCTGAAGCAGCGCGAAGGGCGCAACAGAGCCGTAGGCAATTCGGCGCCAGTGAACATCAGGAATCTCTGGATCTTCACTGGTAAGCTTAACTTCGACGACCTTGGCGGCGGTGGCGGAGAAAAGGGAGAGGTGGAGGGTGTTACCGCGGGACCAGGAGATGGAGAGGCTACAAATCGAAGAGGCAAGGCCATGGTGGAGAGGGTATACCGTCGGCAGGTCTCCGGTGAGGGGGACCAGAGCCCCGTTGCCGACGGTGTCCGACGGCATTTTCAAAAGGGGGAGTGTTTTAGGGTTTAGAGGGTTTTAAGGGAAAAGCAAATAGAACAAGCTACGCTCAGGTTCGCAGACAAAAAAATGTTTAGGCGGGAAATAATTAGCAGAGGACGACTAAAGAATTTTATATTTTATTTAATATTTATAATTTTAAAACTCATCTAACACTTGTAATATTTTTTTTTATATAAAAGAATGATCATCATTTTCCAATCTTAATCTTAGTCATTCCATTATCTAGGGGAGGAAAAGGAGATACCCGACCAAAGACATAACTGATAGGTCGGTTTTTCAAGGTTTCGATAAAAGTGTATAAATTAAAATCGATAAAATGGGTTTAAATAATTGGACAAGAGTTTGAGAAAAAAAATATCTGTGAATACTCTATCCGAGTAAGTATTATTTAATTATTATAAAATTAAATGAGGTTTCATAGAGTAGTTTTGACTCTTGACTCTTTAAGGAGTCTATAAGATTTACTTGGTTGGCCCTTGTGAAGACATTAAACTTTAGTTATTTATGTTAAGAGAGTCATTATTATGTTTAAGGATATTCAATTTGATGCAAACATTTTACTTTTAAACTTTACATTTGTAATATTTTAACCTAGGATGTCTTGACCAAACCGATTTTATTATGGAAAAAAAAGTCAATTAAAATCATTTTGATACCAATAATCTTAATAAAAGTTTTAATCCTTTAAACGTCATTAATAAAAGTTTGAAACAAAAGTATACAATCTCAAAAAACTAATAAATCATTCCAACTTAATAGTCAACAACATTTAAAATAACCCATAAGAAAATAAAATTCTCATTCTCTCAGTAACCTCACCGATCTAAGCATCTCCTGAAATAGATATATTAACATCTCCTCCCGTATAACAAAACAAATTATACGATCATTGCACAACAAAACACACGAAAAGGTGAGCTAACAGAATAAACATCAAAACACCAATACAACATTTATAATTCAGTCGTTAAGTCCATACTATAACCCTATACATCAAACAACATCAATATATAACAAGACTATAACGAGCAATATAATAGCAAACCATACTTTTCCTTAAAACAAAATCATGGTCAACCCATTAGCTTTACACAACCTGTCAATTAAAGGCAATATGTGTCAATACTAACTATCTCTACAAATGTGTCATCTTCCATACTTCATCATATCATTCTTTTTTACCTAATCACGAAAAATCATTCACTTATCCCCAAGTGGGTCCCACATGGGTCCACCAAATTATATACACTTTCCTCTCATGTTTTCACTCTCACATAACTTCCTTTCATCATTTAGATGCAAAACACACTTACACCCATGTGACCCTACACCCTTTTTCCACTTCACGTAACCATATGCCACATGTTTACATGCATCATATTATATATAATATAATTACACCAAAATTCTCCCTACCTCCCTCATTCACACCTCCCCACACTTACATGGATGGATTCCACTTCAATAAGACTATCATGTTCATGCCACGAACTCACATTGCATGCATTATCTATACCCACACTTCAGTTCATTTGAACCTATAGATCTTGTTTCGGTTGAATTGGTCCGAGGATCAGTCATCCTTCCTTGCTCTGTCCTCTCTCTTTTGATCTTCAATCATCTCCGAGAACGTAATCCACTCCGATGGGTTGTTGACCTACAGAAGACACTCCGACGCTCAAGTCAGATATGTTTCATAAAGAGGTCTATATTTTATTGTAATAGATAAAGATGTCTTTACCTGGACATTAACCCTATATTTATAGGGCTTATGGCAATCAAGCTCGTTAATTCATATTGGATATGGCAATAATGTCGTATATTCATATTTGATACGGCAATCAAACCATTAATATTTAATAATATACCTGCTAACTGCCCATAAATACCGTATATTTCCCACTAATATGGTCAACAAGTGTATTAATTGGTCATTAACGACATCCATCTTACTTGGTTCACAATCATTGAATTACCGGTCGGTGTAGATGGTCCTCTCCTAGGACGGTCGGCTACCCATGTATAGTACAAATCTAATAGTCTTCTCTCATTAGTTCTCACAATGCTACCACTAATTCAATGCTCCAACTTTAAAACCTATCTACTTCCTTATCATTCATAACAAACAATTTATATACTTAAAAAGTATTGAACCTATATAGCGCCCATATCCATTTATGTTATATATTGCACCATCACGCCATCATTATAAACTCAATAATATAATATCTAAAGTATAGGTTGCACTAAATCATAAAGCATGTACACTTCCAAGTATCACATTTCCACACCAAGATAGCTTGCAAAA
Organism: Vigna angularis; assembly: GCF_016808095.1. Classification (NCBI taxonomy): domain Eukaryota; kingdom Viridiplantae; phylum Streptophyta; class Magnoliopsida; order Fabales; family Fabaceae; genus Vigna; species Vigna angularis. The sequence goes on along the minus strand of NC_068976.1, from coordinate 3,695,256 downwards.
ACCACCACAAAGTCATCATTCTAGCCTTAGAACATGTCCAAGGACTTAACATTGACATCAACTAAAAACCTGCACCAAAGAGCTTTAATACAGTCTAAATCATTTTCTAAAACCAAGTGACAGATAAAGCGTATAACTACCTAAATTCCAGCATGTTAAGTGGGTCAGTAGTTCTTAAATATTGGGCATTAGGCCTCATTCCAATTCCATCACTTGCAACGCTTAACAAAAATTAAAATGAACCTGAACTTGCATCGATAACTAGAGAAAAACCAAAATAAAATTATACACCAAAGTATAACAAAACCAGCGTCAATGACAACCAAATAGCAATTGCACCTGTCCAAAAATACCACTCCCAACACCATTCTAGCCCATTTAATCATTGCATCATGATACATACCTCAAGTCCCCATTTTCCATGTTTTAATATGACACCGTTTTGTGTAAAAAGTGAGTATGGAGGTCGACAGTATTGTCACTTTAATCTAGAAATTGATTTAAGCTATCAAATAAATTATTATAATAATTAAAATTGTGTTGGAGTCTGATTTCACATATTCCTCCTCTCTTATATCAGATATTCCTCAAGTCTGTAGCTTCAAGTGATCAAGTCTTAGGAGTGCTCTATATGGTACTCTAGGCCCATCTCGGTACCCAAAGACTAGTATTTTGCCCATTGTCCAGTATGAAACATGTTAGTGATTGTGTACGACTCACCTGCATTACGAATAAGACTCTATTCCAACTGCACATCCCTGGCTTATTTCATCCAGAAACATACAGGAAAACTGATTGGACCACAACTCAATAATAGCTTTTGCTCAATCTTAAGCTAGTTAAACAGGATAAGTGATCAATTCATCCCACAATAAAACATAAATCAATTAACCACTTTAAATCAAATGAAAACTGTGTAAATGAAAGTGTCACTGAATACAAAAGAGTTTGAATATACTACATTATGTTTCAACAACAATGGAGGTCTACCTTCTCATGAGTATGATAATAAGTACAATGAAGGAGGAGGAAAACATCTCCTAATCCTCTAAGAATGTGTCTATGAATTACAAGGATGATGTGTGAGAGACTCGCTAGAGTCTTTCTCTAAAATCACCCTAAGATGGCTAAGACCAAAGTATTTTCTCTCTCTAGTTCTCTTTTGCTCCACCTCTCTTTGAATCTATCTAGAATGTTTTATTTTATAGACTTTCGTATCACGGCTCAGGCGGTAGCTCATAGCTCCAACGTTGAGGTTTCCTCCTTTATGGCTTTCTTCCATGGCTCAGACTATGAAATCATGGGCTAGAGTTGTTCAAGGTTGCTTAATATTGAAGCATTCCTCTAAGGCTCAAACTCCAGCTCATGGCTCAAGGAAACCTTCATGGATGAGTTTGCTTCATAGCTCAAGCCCTCAGGTGGCACTTTAGCTATGACAAGGCAGATTCTTCTAAAAGTGGTTGGATTTCTTCTTCTTTTCTTAAAATTGCAAATTTAACTCCTTAGATTCGTGTATTTCTACAAAACAAGTAAAATTGGGGTAGCTATCATAGAATTTATAAGTAATCAAAATAAGATAAGTGTTAATTAAACATTGAATTTCACTAATATTTGTCGCAACCGGGATCACGATAGGGATTGATGGCGAGACTTTTTTTAAAATAATTAATCTTTGAAAATTAGAGTTTGGAGTCACCACCATAGTTTATTCTGGAAAACTACAGAAAAACCATAAAATAAAGACATTGTCTACGAAACAAAAGATTATGGAATCGGGAGTCGGTTACGCATAGGGAAGGTATTAGCATCCTACAACGCCTGCCCAAAAGCAGTACCTTTAATTAAATGTGCAAAGATGATATGGTTTTCAAAATGTCATTTTTCCCCGAAAATAACAATGCAAGACAATAAAAATAAAAGAAAATTATTGTTTTAGTTTTAGGAAGCCTAACAAGGATTGACCTTGCTCCTACGTATTTTTGTGTGAGAAATCAAGGGTACGTATTTCTTTTAAAAATATGTTTGAAAATGATTTAGAAATTTTTTGAGAATGCTTATGGGTAATTTTGGATTTTTGGGAGGTGAACCCGATAAGGATTGACCTTGCTCCTACGTATCTCCACTTTTGATGGAGAATCAAGGATCACGTAATTCTGGCTTAGATTAAATACATGAGAATTTGATATTTTTTTTTACTTTTTGGAGATTTTATATATTTTTTTTGGTATTTTGATATAATATTTAGATTTTACATAATGAGCACTAGGGTGATACATACGATCGCACGAATACTCACACAGCTTTTTGTTTATTTTTTATTGTTTTGTGTAATGAGCACTAAGCTGATGCGTACGATCGCACGAGTATTCATACGACTTTTTTGTTTATTTTTATATTTTGGGTAATGAATACTAGACTGATGCGTACGATCGCACGAGTACTCATACGACTTTTTTTGTTTATTTTTATTGTTTTGCGTAATGAGTACTAGGCTGATGCATACGATTGCACGAGTACTCATACGATTTTTTTGTTTATTTTTATATTTTGGGAATGAGTACTAGGCTGATGCGTACGATCGCACGAGTACTCATACAGTTATTTATATTATTATATATTTTTTAAAGTTTTATATATTTTTGTCATTTTTTATTTGCTTTTTATTAAGAAAGAGAGATGAGTTGAAATATCTATGACATAAAAATGTGAAAAAGCATATGATAAAATTGTGGTAGAAAACAAGATAAATTTATAAACTAAAAAAAATGATCAAAATGCATATATAAATAGAATGAAAAGAATATGTGTACCTTGTCGAAGATTTGAATGATAAAGCAAAACCTTACTTGTCACTACAAGAAAAATGACAATTATATACAGATTATTATATACGGATTTTTATCCGTATATAACAGGGATGTTATATACGGATTTTATATACGGATCTGTGGAATAGCCTTACATACGGAAAAATCCGTATATAATGAGGTAAAATGTTATATACGGATTATCCGTATATAATATCGGTGGGTAAAATTGGCGTGTGTAAGCGGGACCTTTTCCAGGGATAGATCCGTATGTAAGACCGTATGTAAGTTGACAAAATATTTACCCGCTGATTTTTTATACGGATATGGAGATAATTAATAATTAAAAAATAAAACTAAATAATATAGAAGTATCACTTTTCTCCCTCCCTCCCTCGAGCCAAGTTTCTCCCCTTCTCGAGCCCTAGCTATTCGTCCTTCTCCACTCGTACCTATGCCTCGTTCTCGTCATTAATCTTCCTCACTCACTGCAACCTTCTCCCTCGTTCAGGCTTATTCTCCCTCATGGAGCGTTATTCTGTATGCTACTGCAACCTTCTCCCTCGTTGAACCTCTCTCAAAGGCTAACTTGAAGTCTCCTCTGTCGAACGCAGTGAAAGGCTCTTCTATCGAACACACTAAAGGGCTTGGAAGCATTTTTCCTAAATGTGGTTGTGCGTCGTTGCCTGCCGAAACAATCTCGTTCAGCAAACATTGTAGGACGACCTCCGTGGTTAGTTGAAACCTTCATCTGGTAAGTAATCCAAATTTGCTTCATTTTCATAGTATCTATAATGTTACATTGACCGATTATTGTTCTTGTTTCTTTGGAGGTTGGAAATCCCGAATTTTGAAACCCTAGGTTGGTTTGTTCCCGTTGGAAGAGATAAGGTGGAGCTCCAATTGCCTTATGCACCTTCCAGGTATTAATTCATTAGACTTGGGTTTGTGTTTAATTGATATTATTGAAAATGAGTATTGTCTTCTCATGATGACCGTCTATTTTAGTACAATTGTTTGTTGTGTGTCTCGATTGTTAGTGGAAATGATGTGGTTTTCTGTTATATTGTGTTCGTACCACGTCTTGACCCAAGATCTTCCATTGACTTATATTGTGTGCGCTCTGATGAATCAGTCTGACCATTAAGACTTGTTGGCATTATATGAGGGTCTTTAGGCATAGGAAGCAAATCAGATATTGGCATATTGGAAATTATGGTTGATCCTGGCATATGTTACCCAATTGCAAAGATTCTATATCTGCATACTGTTGCTAGATTTTAATTTATCTACCTGACACGTAATATGGATATTATCTGTGATGCTGCATTGGCCATGATCAGTTTAAGATCCAGACAAGAGTGTTGAGGATTAGAAGGGTTGATAATTGGTGTTATGTTCACATTTGATGGATTTGTTTTATTGTGTGATTTTACTTTGTTAGATGATTTAATAGATGATAAGGAAGCTTAAGGTGACCGTGACTATGTTGATTTTAATTTGAAAGATGATTTCCTAAAAAAAATAGCTTGTCTGATTTTTGGGGGATTGGATGTTAAGCTTGTTGACATAAATTTTTTTGAGAGATAAGCATAATTCCTGAGTCTTCATTTAATAGATGGTTGAACAAAAAGTGATTCAAGGTTTGAAATGAAGTTGTCCTTCCCCCAATTTATTTTCCACATGGACAAATAATTTGCTGGAAATTGAATGGTTTCAAATTTGCCTGGAGAGAAGATTTGGACGAAGGTTGTCAAAATTGAAATTCACTTTACTAGAGGACTCGAAAAAAAAGGCATCACATGCTGGACCTGTTGATGATTTTAGACACACTGATGCCAGCTGTGGTCACATGATTAAAGTAAGTCAGTGCATAAGCTGGAGTTTGGTCAATATGATCACTATGAACTTCAAAAGTGTTACTACATATATAGTTGGAACTAACAAAATTAAGGAATAAGGAGAGCTAATTTATTCTTTGTCTATGTTTACATCATTCTTATATTGTTGGTTGGTACAGAGGGTATTAAAAAACATTTCTATCAAAGAAAATGTTTATGGCTAGGCCTATGGTGTCCGAACTTGTTATTTGAGTCATGTGAGAAATCATATGATTACTGCTAGAATTCAGACGTTAACGAGGAAGGAGCTAAAGAGAAGTTGTAAGTTGTATGATGGTTTGAGTTGTGGATTTTGATTAATTTGGCAAGGTTTGTTGAAATTTTTGTAGTTTTAGACCATTTGATTTTTAAAGGACACGTGCATCTTTTGGTTTCTGGAATTTTAAAGAGACATTGGCCAAAGAAAAACATTTTAAGATAAATTGGTGTTATTAGTAGGCTAACATTTTGAATGGATGCTAAAATTGGAGATTTGTATTAGCATGGGCGTGAAAATCTTGGCTACCTGGTTTTGGAGCATGTCAATTTTGGTGATTTTATTTTCTTTGTACGTTTTTCTAAAGTTCACTCTAGGTTTAGTTGGTAATGTGTTATATTATGACTGATACATCATTGAAATATTTTTAAGTTGTTTTAAAATATAAATTTTGAAAATTTATGATCCGTTTGTGTTGAGCTTTCATTTTTTTATGGTAGGCGAACGGGGGAGGATGATTTTTGGCCAACATTGCTCAAAGATGTTACTGTTACTGGTAATCTGATCCAGTTATCTCATAATTTATAATTTTTTTCAGCATTTAAGTGTTGGTGTCAAGCGTCTTGGCAATATAGTATAGACTTTCCTTCACATTTTCCTCAAGATGCTGATGTCATGTGAGATCAATATACAATCTTCTAGTTTATTTTGTGATTCAACACATCTTGTTCCCTTTATTTCTTATCTGTAGGTGAGAAATATCTCTAATTCTCTATGTAGTGCAGGTCATTTCTAAATTCAGCTTTTGAGCTTTTGTTGAGAGTTTGGGCAGCTTCAAGAGACCTTAAGGTCACTACTATTTTTCTTTACTTTTGTTCTTGCATTCTGCTCCTTATAGGAGTCTTTATAATTTTCTGGATCCTTTTTTTGCTGATACATCTATAAAAGTTAAGTTTTTGAACATGTTCTGTTTGTGTGGTTGATGAACATAAATGAGTATTTTAGTGTATAATTTATGACTTTTTTACTTGATTGTTTTAGATGGTAGGTCTCATAACACGAGTACAGTTAAAGACTTCCCTACCAAGGCTTATCCCTACAATATTGGACTTGTAAGTATGGCTTTAAAGCATTTTATATTTTAGTTATGTATGGTTCATATTTAATTCGTTTTTTTTTCTATTTAATGTTTGATTTCTCACTAGATTAAAATATGAAGAAACTTAAAATATCAACTAGTATTATCAGATGAATTCACATACATATCTTCTTATGTCAGGTATAAAAAAGATCAAGATATAGCTTTTTTGGGTACATGCAGTCTCTTTATAACAAACTCACTCCCTGGTCCAAGACAAGTGACATGAAAACTAATTACTGACTTCTAGTATAGATAGAAAGATGTTAAGAGTAATAGTGAACATTCTTTTAAAATTAATTGTATAATTTGCACTTGAAAACTACTTTCCCTTAAGGGAAGAGAGAAAATTGGTTGCCTAAGTGTGGTTAAAAGCCAGAGAAATGAGTTAAGTGACTATTGAGTGTATCAAAATATGCAAATCTTTTAACATACCACAGCAGCTATGGTTGCAGATATGGCAACAGTGAGGTATCTCCCAAGTTTGGCATCAGCAAGGAAGCCACCAACAAGGCCAAGAAGGTTGACAGTTCCCATAACTATCTTTTTTTTATGCTTAACTCTGTAACAGTAAAACCCATGCATGCTAATTATTTACTTTTACTTATTTGTTTTTCACTGTGATTAACTATGTGCTCTCCACTTTCTTCCTTAGTCTGTCCTATATGTGGGTGGCTTCCTTGTCATCATGTACTTTGTTTCAGCCAAGAAAAGAGGTCATTTCCTTTCCATTAATTCCACACTGCCCCCTTCTTCTTTCACGTATCAAGTCTCTCATTTCTCCAATAATATAGTGCTTTCCATGTCACAAAGGGTCCTCCACTTATTGTTTTCAGCCGTGTGTCATCATGCACCATGCCTTACTTCCCACTTTGACCAATTTCTTTGAAGCTTACTGGAATAAAAAATAGCAGAGAAAAAACTTACCTTACTAGTAGTGTTTATTTTAAATGTTAATCATTTGATGTCATGAATTAACTTCTCTTTTTTGTTTTGTATAGTTATTCCTTGCTTGTTAACTGTAATAGATCCTTATAGCTCATGCTATATAATCTTTGGTGATAACGAATTCTCATTTACACTATCAATTTCATTTCATAAAAATATTTTTAAAATGGGAATAAAATAAACAAGTTTTAGTTTTAGATGATAAATTATTCGGGGAAAAGAATATACACAGAAACGATAATATGATAATATAAAAAAATTGCAAAAATATTACTCACATTTTCAGAAACCTTTGGTTTTAATTATCCAGTAACGTGATTTGATTTTGAATAAGATGAATACAATGAGTATAGGGGCAGGTATTGATGGTTTTGAATTTTCATGTAACATACATACACTTACATGCTTCTTTAAATATAGTACATTGCTCTGCTTGAGTTTCAGAGTTTTGATGTTCAATTGCTTTGTCCATATACTGGTTTGTACTTTTCTTTAAGATTAATCAATGGTTGTTTTGCACAAGCTTATAGCATATGGTGATGTATTTATTAATGTAGCTGTTTTCCTTTCATCTTTGGTCACCTTTTATTTTTGGCATTTTTTTTGTTTAAAACTGTCAAAATGGTTAAAATGTTATTAAACCATTAAAACATTTAAAAATAAGTTTCTAAAGACTGCTAAGTAAATAAGAACAGAGATCAGATCAATAGCTAAATAGGAAAAAATAAATCCTCTTGAACAAATGGCTAAATCTGAAATACAAGTTTGATTTGATGATTGTCTAGATGGGCTTTGAGATGATTGATGCATTTGCTGAATCTTAGGGGATTCCTATGAACACTTCCTATTCCAAAGCCATTTTCGGAAAAGGTTTGCCCACTGCCTTGCTTAGATATTTCTATTTTCTGTTTTTCTGTCTATGTTTATTGTATTGATAAATTTTTTCGCAAGTTGGTTTGTTGCAGGTTTTGTTGGTGAAGTTCTTGTCTTCCTTGCAAAGCCTCCTCGGACTTACATGAATCTGAGTGGTGAATTAGTAAGGAAACAAGATGTGCTATTTTTTTTCCTCTCTCTTAACCATGTGGATATTTAACTTTAGATTGTGCAAGTTGTGCTGTCTATATAGCTTGTCAATTTCCACTCACAAAAATTTATTGACCACGAGTTCCTTTAATCGCTTAAGCTTATAGTCTACTTTGAAGGGTAGCTTTTCTAATCTGCACATTGAAATTTACTCTTATTAGTTGGCATTTTTGTGAAGTTATATGTACTATCAATAGTTGTAAACAGTTAAAAGATTGATGTTTATATTCTGCAGGTCAATTGCAGCAGAAAACAATTTCCCATCCACCTTGCAGTGCATTTTTGGTTGCATTTATGGTACTAGGATATCCTCTTATTTAATGATTGAGCTTATATTTGCTAATTAATGTTTTTTGTTGTTCTGAAAACTTGTAACTCCTTTGTTGCAAAGTTGATTGCTTAAGAATTGGCCAGTGTAGTTAAGATTTTGCACATGCACTATAGTAATGAGACTTGTGCACTTGAATTTGCAGCTTCATGGTATATAGTTTATATGATTATTGTACATATGAATATATTATCTTATAATTTGTCTCACTTTTCTTTGAGGTTGCTTGATTTTTTTCTTCTATTCTTTAAGTTGTTGAAATAGATTCTGCTACCAAGAAGGAAAGCTTATAGTACCTGCATAACTGCGTAACAATTTGCTTCATGGTATTTTGTACTCAATGATTTTAGTCTTCTGGTTTCAACATCTTCTTTCTGTCTGATAGTGTATCATTTGGCATAAATCCAGATTCGTATAGATCATTCCATGCTGTTTATAGTTTTAGTTTAAGCATTTATCAAGACAAACATGCAAAAAGTTTACTCCCTAAACCCATTTGATATTTGTTTTCTGCTTTTGCATATTTGCTTTATGTTTTCTCGAATCTGTCAAGGAATCTAAATTTCATTGAGCATACACACATTGCTGGTTGGAAATTGTAAGTGAATTTGATTATTATGCATCTGAAAATTTTTTGTAGACTATATTCTGCATGTTTTTCTCCCCTGACTTATATTACTTATTCTATGCAGGAATCAAAGAGCAAGGCCCATCATTATTGATCCTGCCCTTTACTTATCAAAGAAATCTGATTTAGCATTGACCACTCAACGAAGAACCCTTCCCACGTCTTTTAAACTGTTTAGTGGTATGTCCCTATCGATTATCTAACATTTAAAAAACCTATTTTAGAGACAGTGAGTTCTGAGCTACTTGTTAATTTTTATTGGAACTGTTGATTAATAGTTGTTTAACTCTGAACTTGATAATATATTGGGTCTTTCTTAAGAGTCAGCAAATTACTCTTATTAGGTTGAGCTTCATTAAACTAAATATTAGACATCACTCCATTAAAGTGTTATACCATGAGTTTGAGGAATTTTAAGCATATGGTGAACATCACAATTTCTTTTTATATAATTTATATATATATATAAAATAACATATGCAGAGAAATTAGAATATATAATGAATATTGGTTTAGATAGGTTAACATTAATTTTTATATTTATATTTATTGGTCTAATCCAGAAGGTTTGTCAATAGAATAAGAACTTTTATTCTGCTTGTATATTGTGCATGGGAAACTGCTATATACAGGGCATTTATTTAGCTCTTCTTAAACCATTATATACGGATTTATCCGTATATAATTTATGTACGGAAATTATATACGGATTTATCCGTATATAATTTATATACAGAAATTATATACGGATATATAATTTCTGTATATAAATTATATACGGATAAATCCGTATATAAACCTAGCTACGACGGTATTATATACGGATTTTGGGTCTTATATACGGATTTTTGCTGTATATAATACACTTTTTTCTTGTAGTGTGTAATAAGTTGTGAGAAGAGGTAGATATAAGGTGAAGAAGATGACCTTGAAGTAGAAATATGGTATGTGATTTAATATGTATAATGGGATTAGGAAATAGTAAAGTGTGAGAGAAAAATGAAGTAGAGTTTTGGGATGGAATGAAGAGATTTTGAGAGAGAAGAGATGAATATTATGTAATTGTGTGTGTGTGTGGAGTGAAGAATGGATGGGTATTTATAGAGTTATGAATGGAGAAAGTTGATGAATAAAAATAATATAATAAGTGGGTGGCAAAATTAGAGAAAGAAGGTAGATGTAGAAAATAATACTAAAAGGTTGGTGGAGAAGGTGATAGATAAAATATAATTTAGAAAAGTAGATGGTATAAATAAAAGTTAGTAAGAGAAATTAATATAAAAGTGGGGTGAAAAAGTACATGGAGAAAACAGATGTAGGAAATAATAAAATATGTTGGTGGAGAAGGTGGTGAATAAAATATGATTTAGAAAAGTGAATGGAATAAATAAAAGTTAGTATGAGAAATTAATATAAAAGTGGGATGGAAAAGTAGATGGAAAAAATGGATGAAGGAAATAATAAAATATAATGGTGGAGAAGATGGTGAATAAAATATGATTTAGAAAAGTGAATGGAATAAATAAAAGTTAGTAAGAGAAATTAATATAAAAGTGGGATGGAAAAGTAGATGGAGAAAAGTGAATGGAATAAATAAAAGTTAGTAAGAGAAATTAATATAAAAGTGGGGTGGAAAAGTAGATGGAGAAAATGGAGGAAGGAAATAATAAAATATGTTGGTGGAGAAGATGGTGAATAAAATATGATTTAAAAGTTAGAAAGAGAATTTAATATAAAAAGGTGGTGAAAAAGTAGATGAAGAAAATGGATGAAGGAAAGAATAAAAAAAGTTAGCGGAGAAGGTGATGGATAAAGTATAAATTAAAAATGTGAGTGGAATAATTAGAAAAGTTGGTATATAAAAATTAATATAGAAATGAGGTGGAAAAATAAATGAAAAAGGTAGATGATGTGGAGGATGAGGTGGAAGGTGATGTGGAGAGTGGGGTGTGTTAAGAAAAAAAGAGGTGGTGAGGAAGTAAAAAAAATGTGGGATTATTTTGGGCCATTGGACTAAGAATTAAAAAGGTAATTTATAGGTGCAAACAGTAAAACAAATAGTATTTTTATTATTTATTTTTTTTGTTCTTTTTTTTATATTTATTTTTGTGATGAATTTATTTACCCAGACAAAATTGGGTGTTGACAATATCAAACACTTATCAACACCCTCAACTTTAAACATTTTATAGCACGAGTTAGAACAAGTGTTATGATTATGTGAAGGATATAGCTCCCAAGAAGGATACACCTTAAATCAAATGAATGATTAAGGTCTTGGAAAGTAAAAACATGTTTCTTGAAGATTTTATTTCCAACATAAGGATCCTTTGGGTCTTTTCTTGCCATGCTTCTAGAGGAAGATGGTAAGGAGACCTTTAGATCTTTACAGAAGCCTTTATCCCTTAACATCATAATATTCTTGTTGGAGCATTCTTGAGAATTGTGCATCATGTGTTGGCACTTAGAACAAAAGGTGTATTTTATTTTCTTTTTACCTCTTCTTCTTTTCTCTTTCTTGTTCTATTTTCTTTCTCATTTGCGCTTAATCCTCTTCCACTTGAGAAGGTGTAAGAGGATGAAGTACAACAATTTGAACATGAACCACTATCCACAACAAGAGAACATGTTTTGTTTAAGATTTTACATATAGCGTGTAAAATGTTGTCTTTTTGCGTGAACTCTTGTGAACTAGGTTAGTTATGGAGAATCCTCCTTATCATAAGAAGTTCTCCCTCACAAGGATTGACATCCTTACTTGCACATTCTTCTTGCTTGTTTGCATCAATTCTCCCACTCCCACTTTTTTCTTCTTGGCTACTATATTCATCCACACCCCTTAGGATCATGGTCCTTTTGGTGGGGCATTGTGATGTAATGTGACCTCTACTAAGACACTTAAATAATTTGATTTCACTACTGTGATCATGGTTCTCTTTTTCTTCTCTTTTATTTCTTTCCTCTCTCTTTTCTCTCCCTAGATTCCTAGAGGGTTATATTCTTCTACTTGTTTGCCCTCCCTCTTGTAGTATTTGGTGGAGGTTGATAGTATTGATTAAGAACCCTACTATCTACCTCAAGATATGAGGGAGTGTGTGTATTTTGAGTTGAAGTTCTTGAACTCCTCCTAATGTGACTTCTACTTCTACTCTTACTCTTTCTTATCTTTTCTTATGCCATCTCTTGTTTAGCATTGTGAACTCTAAGTTCCTTCTCCAATTTAACAAGATATTCTTCTGATGGGTGCATATTTATGCTCACATTTATGGTTTAAATTCAAATTTTTGACTGAATTCTAGTGTTTGAATGAGTGATTTGAATAAAATTTGTGACAATTAGATTTATCAGGTTTAGGAATTAAAAAAGCTTAAAAAGTGATTTTTAGTTGTGACAATTGGATAGTCTAATGTTTGTTGATGCAACTGAAATTAAAGTTTGATTGATTCAAAACATGAAAATAAGTTAGTCTTTTCTTACAAGTTTAAAAATGAAGCCAAAAATTAGTATATACAAGAAAAGTAAATTACAAAGTGCTAAAGGCATCCTTATTTTTACAAAGATACACCTTTTTTTCGGCAATCGGTCAAACAATTAGCCTTTTCTCCTACACCCCTAAATTTTCTATGCATACACCCCTCCTACCGCTCAAATATAATCAAAGGCTGCCATATATGCATCAATCCTAGCATACAAAGATGAGCCAATCATATCTTGCCACGTGTGGTGATCCTCTACACAACCAATAAGAGGCAACCACCTTATTAGATTCTACCATGTCAGCTTCGTCTCTTCCACCAGAAACCTTAATTTCCTTTCTACTTCCTTGTGTCGCCTTTAATGTTCTTTAGGCAAACAATCACCTCACCGGACTAACCTGGCACAATCCACCGTGTCGAAAAGTGCAAAGTCTCACCAACCTGCAGAAGCTTCATCATGAGTTCCTCTTCTCAATGGGTGCCACAGGTTCATTCCACTACAACCATCTTATTCGCCTCTCGACCTACCATCACCAATGTCACCGTAAAAACCACCCAAAGCGATCATCTCCTTCGAGCAACACTAATCTAGGCAAAGTTGAGTTATGTGACATTGTGATAGTAGAGTGAAAGTGTTACCTCACTATACACTTTTTGAGCTTGAGTGAAACACTTTCCTTGGTGAGGAATAACTCCATGCACTATAGGATAACATTCTTGCTTGGTTGTCGATCAGTCATAAGGTTTGCATCTGTTGTATATTCTTTGAGTATGTGAGCACCATAGTTAAGCTTGATGGGTTAAGTCATCATTACATCTTGACTGATATTTCTGTGATGAGCAGACATGAGTAATTTACTTGTCTAAGAAAAAAAAAATGCTTTTTAGTGTGTTAAACCTTTGTAGTGATGTTATTTTGTTTAGGCTAAGTTACATTTTGTTGTGCTTGAGGACAAGCTAAGTTTCAAGTTTGGGATTGTGATAACGGTTGATTTTATCGTTATCTGTGATTCAATTTATATACTAAATTAACCCTTTTTTACTAGAAACTTGCTTAATCTCTCATTTTGAGTTTAATTGTGTGAATAAGAGAGTTGAGGTTATACTTGATGATTTTTATCACTAATTCCCTTGATTTTGTAGGTTATTGAAATGATTTGGAAGAGGAGTTAAAGTATCAAGGAGTTGGAACTCAGAAAGCATAGAAAAAGCACCAAAAGAGAAAGCTACAAAAGGTCGCAGGATGCTTGGTTGCCCTTTTCTGGAGCCCTGGGCGCAGGTTCTCACGCGACCACACCTGGTTGCCCTTTTTTAGGGCCCTCAGCGCCAGCAGTCACGCACTAGCACTGCTTGCCCCCTAAGGGGTCCTGAGCGCCAGACTTCAGGTATCGCAAGACGCCTGGTTGCCCCTTTCAGGGCCCTCAGCACCACTTCTCTCGCAAGCTCGCCCGGTTGCCCTAAGTAGGGGCGCTGAGCGCCAGCATGTTGGGCCTTTGGACTTATTTTTGATCTATTTAAGGATTTGCACGCCCTAGGATTCACATCTCAAGAAGGCTGAAGCGCAAAAACACACTTTTTGACCCTTTGGAGGCAGATTTGGATGCGGGAGCTCTCCTCTTCGTTTTCTAGGTTTTTTATCTCACTTTCATTCCATTGTACACCAAGGTTCTCCATGACGATAGAGAACTAAACTCATTTGTTGTTGGGAAAGATGTAACCTCTAAACTTTCATGTATTTGAATATGATTTGAATTATTTTATGCTTCTTTCATTAATTGTTAGTGATTTCCTCCTTTGCTCAATGCTTGTTATGTTTTGATCACTCATAGCATGATGTTTGGATTTCTTTGTTATTGGAAAATACCTAAAAACCTTGATTTGGATAATTTCGCCCAAAAGAAATATTGCCTAAGGATAAGGATAGGATGTTTGGTTGTCTTAAGCTTCTGTTCGTAATGCATAATTGATTATTAAAAATTGCAAGGGATTGTGGTCTAATAATTAAGGATAGACTTTTTACGCCGAGGGATCGAGTTCTAAGTAATTTAGAAAGTGACGTTAACAAATTAATGAAGAAGATGAATTCTTATATACATGAAAGTAAGGAAGGTGAAATCTAAACCCCAACAACATAATCATCTCATATTATCAACACCATTCATTCTTGTGTCAAGCCTCAATTGATCAATTTGCATTCATATTTACTTTTGTTGCAATTGCATTTAAACACCAACAAAATAGATTTTCAGTCTTAATTAGTTAAGTAATTACACGATTGTTTAGTGTCGTGAGTCTTCTGGGATACGATACTCGCTCTTACCATTTATTATTACTTGATACGATTCGATACACTTGTTGAGGTCATAACAAAAATATATGTTTTGAAATAGAAAAACCACATGCACAAAAGCATATATGCATGACTTAATCGATTACAGTGTTGTGATAATCAATTAAGGTCATCAGACAACTTGAGTTTTAAACTGTGGCAAAACAATAAGTTTTGAATCGATTACGTTAGTTGGTAAATCGATTAAAACTCGTGTGTTTGCACATATCATTTTTCAAATGTGCTGTGATGAATTTTGGAAAGAAAAGTTTTCAAAAATCTTCTAAGTGTTAAAGATTAATCGATTACATGGATTGTGTATTCAATTAAGTCTGTTAAGATTTGAAAACTGATTTATGCTTGTCTAACTACTATAACGGTCATATTTTTAAATATGTTTGACTAAGCATTTAATGAGAATCGATTGTATTAATTGCGTATTCAATTAAGGAGCCAACACTAGTGCAAAATAGACTTTTTATAGCATCTGTTTATACCTGTTCAAATTCATCAAGGGTAGAAAATGATGCAGTGGCAAAATGGTAAATAAAGAGAACTTTTTTACACTAGTTACTTTAAAAATAGGTATAAAAAATAACATGGTGGCAATATCGTAAAAAATAATAAATAATTCTACACCGGTTACACTCAGAACCATTGTAGAAAATAATTTTTACACCTATTTTACTTAGAGCCGGTGTGAAATATTAAATGTTCTACCCACTCCTTGTATTCACGCTTCACTCTGCGCGCATCTTCTTTTTTTCTCTTAGTTCTCTCTGCATTTCTTCATCTTTGCTTCACATCTTCACATCATTAGTGACCAATTTTAATAAAATCCAATCTAGGCGAATTTTCAAAACATTCCATTACCATTGGATTTATCAACGAAGTTTACAACTTATGAAAAATTCCAAAACGAAACATTTTAGCGTTCATATTACTGATAAAATTTACCAATGAAAATATTTATAAATAATAAATATTATAACTTTTTTGACAAATTTTATCAACAAATTTATTACTGATAGATTCTATTGATGAATTTATTACTAACGAATATTTTTATCAATAATAAAATTTTAATTTATTAAAAAATATTATTGACAAATTTTATTGAGGAATTCAAAAAATATATGTTAGAAATTAAAGTTCTAAAATTTGTAAATAATAAATACTATTTTAATTATAATAATTTCCATATACAAAAGTTCATCTATAATTAACTTAAACTTTAGAATAATTTAACAATAAATTTACAGTTGTGGAGTTTTCTTACACAATATTCTTTTTTAAGATCACATATTTCAATATTGTTGCCATGTTACAATAAGCCACATTATTAGAAAATTTTGGAAAATAATGTTATTCATAATGTTTAGTCGATACATACTATTTTAACATTTTTTTCTGTTATGTAAAAAATAATTGAATATTAGCCAACATTTTATATGGTGTTGCCGTACGCTTAAGTTCTATAAAACTACAGTTTAGATAATACTTTTAAATTGTTATAAAATAAAATTATTCATTTAGAACAAACTTACAATATTTTTAAAATGTGGTTACTTACAATATTTTGAAAATATTACATTTGTCACACCACATTACAATGTTTTTAAAATATAGTTTATTCCTTTTAAACTATAAATATGATTATTACAAAATATGTAAATTACAAGATAATTAAATAAATAATTAAATGAATAAAAGCCATCCGCCTGTGTGCTTGTAAACACTTATATGAGAAAATAACTGGAGATGACACTACAAAAACATTCAATTTTACCAGAGGTTTATTTCCGGCGGTTTGGGAAACCTATGCTAAGTTTTGGCGGTTTCGTGAAACTGCAGCTAAGTTATAAATATTTTAAAAAAAAATCACTTTCGGAGTAAAATATTATTTTGGTTAACCTAATCTGCCTTCCTTGGCGCGTTTTTATTTTCCTTCACTGCCGTTTTGAGTTCATCTCTTCATCTCCACTTCAACTCTTCATTTCCTCTTCGACTCTTCATCTTTGTCGGCCACCATCTCCTTCACGCCGTCATTCACTGCACCACCTTCATTAGATCTCCATCTTCTTCATCTTCCAGCCACCACCTCGCGCCCGTATCGATCACCGTGAGTCATCAGAATCAACAACAACGTCATTTTTGTTCCCTCATTGAATCAAAACGCAAAGCCCTAAATCACCACCACAGTCTACGAATAGATCAACCACAAATCACAAATCAGCACCTGCAAAAAACCAAAATTTGCAATCCGCTACCACGAGCAACATTGCGCCACCCAAACTGTGAAAACACAGTTCCGTCTTGAAGAAAAGAGGTTGAAAGGGTTTTCTTTTTCTTTTTTAAGGGTTTTTGTGACTCACCATTTCTTGCTTCACTCAAAGTTTTTCATGGTTCTACTAACGAGTTTCATGACTTACCTTTTATTGCATATACACAAAATGAAAATTTAAGCTCTAGTTTGAAAGGGGAAAGTCCGGCTGCGGCTGCATCAAGCTCTGTTGAAAAGCTTAAGGCTTCAAATTTCCCAGCTTCACTTTTAAGAATTGCTTCGTGGAAGGTATATTCTAGATATAACTACTTGTCTCTAGAATTTTGGGAAACTATTATTTTCATTGAGTTTTAAATAACTCAAAGATGTCTCTCTTTGTGGCAGTATAAATTAAAACATGAGGGTGATTTAGTGGCAAAATGTTACTTCGTTAAACGAAATCTAGTTTGGAAAGTTCTTGAAGGCAAACTAAAGAGAAAAATGGAAATCCAGTGGTCAGATATCATGTCACTTAAGGAAAATTGTCTTGATATGGGACCTAGCTCGTTGACTGTAGCTGTAATTTGTTCACATACCTCTCTGTATACTTACTTTGAGTGTTCTTTTACAATGCAATAATACAAACACGTATGTTGTGGCTGAATGTTCAGTTTCATTTTCATTGAACTATTGATGTGTTTGTGTATTGCAACTCGCAAGACAACCTTTTTTCTTCAAGGAGACTAGTCCTCAACCTAGAAAGCATACACTATGGCATGTTTTTATAGTCAAGCATGTTTTTGTTTTGTGTAATTTGAGTAGACAGTGAAGAAGAGGAGGAGGAGGATCTTCCAGTGAAAGGTCAAGATAATGGTAAATTTGTTATGGAAATAATGACTTGTTTTTTCTTATCTGATTATGTGATAATTTCCATCATTGAAAATTGTATATGGATGATGATAGCGAGAGTGATGAGGAAAGTGAAAGTGATGAAGAGATCCCTGTGAAAGGTACATCCCATATATGTGTTTGATTGTTGTACATTGTAAGAATAATGTTAGTTCACTTATTCATTCATTAGTAAGTCAAATACTTGAGTGTGGAATGGCTTCAAAAAGCTTTTTTCTTCTCTATTTACATGATGCATGTTTTATGAATTTGGTATTTGGTTTCAGTGTTAGTTTATAGTTGGTTTTTGTTTAGCTTTGTTTTCTTCTTTTTGTGACAAACCCCGAAAATCAAGAAGGTGATATGAGGAGTTTCAGGATTTTGACGTTGCTACTCGTTCTTTAGAAAAATAAGTTGTTGAATTGCAGACAGAGTTATTGAGAATATAATTACTGTTTTTTTATATTCATGGTTTCATGCATTAGTAGGCCTAACTTTCATGTGATTGTTATCGTTTCTCACTATTTTTTATTGTTATTTGGTCCAGAATATAAATTTTACGTCAGTTGAAATATCACTCACATTTGTATTTTTATGGGCTTTGTCATCTTTTTTCTTTTTGGTTTCAGAAACCTGCTGCCAAGAATGGCTCTGTAACTGCCTCTGCAAAGAAAGGTAAGCCAGCTGCAGCTGCAAGCTCTTCTGATTTATCTGAGGAATCCTCTGACGAGGATGATGTGAGTAACACGTTTCATCATGTCTCAACTAGAGAAAACCAAATCAGTATTTGGGATTTTTGTTTGTTGAAATATTTACGGTTCCTCTTTTTTCCATATTGTTTTAAGGTTCCAAAAACTAAGGCGGTCCCTGCTGCAGCAAAGAATATAACTTCTTCTAACAAGAAAATTCAGCCAAGTGGAAGTTCTGATTCTGATTCTGATAGCAGCTCTGATGAGGACGATGTAAGTTTTATACTCAGTGGGACATCACCAAATTGTTGTATATTTTATCTGGAATTAAAATAAGAAATTATATCAAGTAGATTGTTCAGTGTGTTTCTGTTTGGACAATCTTTATTTCGCCAATATATGTGGGAACATTGTGCAATAATTTTCTATTTTTTGTCTCGTGGTTTACTTGCTTGATAATATTAGAAAAAGAAAATATCTGCAACTACAAAGCTGCCTGCTTCATCAGACGATGATTCAAGTGAAGACTCTGATGAAGACGATGTAAGTTGTGGGTGATTGGATGCAATTGATAACTGAGCTTATTTTACTCTTATAAATTTGTTATTGGGCGTTATGTTCTGTTCTTATAATTGTTAATATACAGGATGTCAAGCCCTCTGCAACTGCTGTGTCAAAGAAGAAAGTTGATAGTTTTGATTCTGATGATAGCAGCTCTGATGAAGACAATGTAAATTTACTAATTTTATTTATCTTTTAATAGTGCTTTTTGGTTCATGTTCTGGAAGGCAAATGATTAGTTGTTTGTGATTGTTTTTATCAAGTAAATCAGATATTGAACTTAAACAAACCCAATGTCTCTGTGTTTCCAAAAGAAGGCTGCCAAAAAGGTTTCCAATGCCAAGTCAGTGCCTGTGTCTAAGCAGCCTGTTAAGACCTCAAGTACTAGTGATTCAGATGAAGAGGTATTTTATTTAAATCTTCTCCGTTGGTTTTGGTTTTGGTTTTATAGTTTTTAATTAAATTCATCTTTTCTGATATTTTGGTGATATTTTATTTAACTAAATTCTTATTGCAAGTATTTAGAGCATTATCTTCAACATCTTGGGCTGTGTTCCGAAAATAAATAAAATGAACAAGGACAAAATTTGCATGGCAAAAAGTAGTGGATGGAAGTTGCTTGGGACCTTGTGGCTTCTGATCATAATGAAGTTTGTTCCATTTAGGAATTGATGAAAGGAACCTTGTGATTTTATAGCTGTAGTGATTCAAGTTCGTAAGCTACTATCGGTTAATTCCTGTAATTAGACGTTTCTCCTATCTTTTCTATCTTTAATAAAAACAACTTTATTATCTGATTCATTCCCGTATTATTTATATTTTATCAATATATTTTTCCTTTAATTATTTAATATCATAAACTCGTCATATTTTCATTATATATTTTTAACTCTTTAACTACTAATTTAGGATATTAATTGGCAACACAAAAAACAGTAATAAAATATATGAAAAATATTTTTTTAAGAAAACAATATGAAGTGTCAAATTTGTAATTATTTTTCTAATATAATTAATAGGTAGAGACATTGTGATAGCAAGAACGTTTTTGTCAGATAAAGGATTCTAGCTTGATATCTGGTAAACTTCCCTCCCTTTGCAGGTTATTCTATTCAATGCTTTGTTCAGGTCCTAAACTTGATTCACACCAATTCAAGGATATTCTTGGTGAGACTACAGCTTCTGGTAAGAATATCCTTATCTATTTCTTGTTCAAGTTGTTCCTGCAAATGTCAACCATATTCTTGATCTTAGAAATGCATGTGTGTACTGTACATATAATTTGACACAACTGATATAATTAAATTTACAGTATTTATATCAGTGTTTCATTTGTTGAATATATATATATATATATATATATATATATATATATATATATATATATATATATATATATATATATATATATATATATATATATATATATATATATATATATATATATATATATATATAGCTATGAAAATATCATTGACGTGATGATAAAAAGGTTATTTATCATTATGTGATATAGCAAAATATAAGATTAGTGTGGGACACACTCAACACATAGCCACTTCCTCTTAAATCACCTCAAAATTAATGTCTTAAGAAAGCAGGGTAAGAAATAATCTAACAAGATAAAAAATTAAATAGATAAATAAAAAGAAAGGGAATTAAAAATATAAGTTATAATGTGAATTCAGTCTTTGAAATTATAAATAATCTCAAAATTTAATCCAACTTAGAACTGGGATATAATCTGATTATATTATACTGGATAATACTACTCTTCATAGATAAAAACAGTAGCAATACCCTCTTTACAAATTATATTATATATACATGTTTTTAATTTTAAATTATCAAATACAAATTTGTAAAACTGATTATTATTTTATATTGTATAGTAGAAAAGATATAATAAGAAGCAAGTCATCCCCAAATTATTGCTTCTAAATTCTATTGAATAAAATAAAAGAAGTCATTATTACGAAGTTAAAAAATTAATCCATTTCACCTCTGTTCAAAAATAAAATGATTTCTCGATTAATTGAATGTCATACATGAGACTGGAAACTAATTGAAAGATTGAAAAGATACACTGAAGGGTGATGAAGGGGATACATGTGGACCTGAAATGGTGTTTTATATGATCATGTAAACACTAGGAGTATGTTGCACATATGATTTTTTTAATTGTTAAATTTATTTGTATGATTTTTTTATTAAATATATTATCGACTAACTATTATGTTATATTGTAGGTATCTGATCAAGAGAGTGGGCCAAACAATGGATGTAATGAAGAAAAAAATTAGATATTGTTATTGAATACTTTTATGAGTCATACTTTTAGTATTGAACATCTATATTGAACATAATGAACCTGTTTCTTTTTAATTTTTATGTATGAACAATTAGTTATATGAATGATATTAGGTTGAACAATGTAGTTTATTTTATGCAATATTATTAAATTTTAGTTCATATTAATTTATTGTTTGTTTTGTCAATAAAATCATTTTTATTATAATATAATTTTATTACAATAAAAAAAATGAACTATACAAATTCCCAGCGGTTTTAAAACCCCGGTAAACTAAACCATCAAAAATAGGGGCGGTTTTGAGATAACCCCAGCTAGTTCCGGCGGTTTTTGAGTAGCCCCGCTATTTCCGGCGGTTTTGATAAAACCCCAACTAATTCCGGCGGTTTCTACAAAACCCCTGGAAATTCCGGCGGTTTCTGGAAACTCTCGCTAATACTGGCGGTTTTTTCCAGAACCGCCGGTACTTGCTTGGCGACGGACGTTTTTCCACCGGTTTTTCCAACTGCGGGAAATATGATTTGCAGGGGTTAAAACCGCCGGTAATATTTAAAAAAACTCCCGGTAAAAATACAGATTTTTGTAGTGTGAGTGAAGCATTTATAATTTAATGAACTTTGTTGTTTCTAATTTTATTTACTGAAGAGACTATTGGATTTAATTTATTTTTCGATATGTACATTTATGTTTATATATTTATATTCTATTTTTATATTTATATTTCGTTTATATATTGTTTCAAACAATTATATATATGTAAATTGTACTCTCTCCTGATTATGGAATAAGAAATACAATTTCTATCATTTTTTTTCTTATAACATGGTATCAGAAGAAAATTAATTTTTTATCATGTTCTTCCGCAACCAATTTTTTTCCTGCCCAGATCTTCATCTTCTACCTTTCGTTCTTGGCTTTTCTGTCTTTTTCTTCTCCTTCTATGGCTACTCCCTCTGTTACTCTCGCATCGTTGCAAGATACAACACACGACTATTACATTCACCCTGACGAGAATTCTTCACTAGTGCTTGTTTCCCCAATTCTTGAAGGTCACAATTATCATGGATGGGCTCGCTCGATGTCTATGACACTAAAAATGAAGAATAAATTTGGTTTTGTTGATGGTTCCATTCCTTGTCCAGCTGATACAGATCCCATGGTTCCAGCATGGAAGCGTTGCAATAATCTAGTTTTATCTTGGATCAATCATTCTGTTTCTCATGAGATTGCTACAAGTGTTATCTAGATTGACTCTGCGGCATGGAAGGATCTCAAAGATCGTTTCTCCTAAGGTGATTCTGTTCGAATTTCACAATTGCATCAAGATCTTTATTCAATGCATCAATCTGACCTAAGTGTCACTGCATATTACACTAAAATGAAGATTCTCTGGGTTGAACTTTGCAATTTTTGTCCTATTCCTGAATGTCAATCTTCTGCTTCTTGTTGTGTTGTTTCTAAGACAATGAAGGAATATCGTGAAAATGATTGTGTTCTTTGTTTTCTTAGAGGCTTGAATGATAATTACTCTGTTGTTCGCTCTCAGATCCTTCTCATGGATCCCTTGCCTTCTTTACCCAAAATTTTTTCGATGATAATTCAACATGAGCGACAATTACAATCAGGAATTCTTTCTCAACCTCTAGTCATGGCGTCACAAGTTTCTCAATCTAAACCTTCTTTTTCTATCTTCAATGGCAGAGGTAAACCCTCTCCTGCCAATGATTATGGTTGGGGAAGATCTTCATATCAAGGTTCTCAAGCTCGTTATCAAGGTTCTCAGGCTCGTTCCTCAGGGGAAGGTTTGGTGCACCTCGACAATTCACTCACTATGGCAGACAAACCACATCATTGATACTTGCTTTCTAATATATGGATTACCACCTGATCTCAAATCCAAAAGAGTCCACAATGTTACAACAAATTCTTCTACAGTAGTTCCTTCTTATAATAATTCTCCGGCACAATCACATTCCTCAACTTTGGGACTTTCTCAAGAGCAAATTCATGGTCTATTGGAACTTCTTCCTCAATCTAATCCCAGTGTTCCACATTCTATCAATCTAGTGAGCTCTCATAATGCTTCCACTTCTTCTCAGGCTCAAGGTAATATCTATTCCCAATGGATTCTAGACACAGGTGCTACTGATCATATATCCAATTCTTTGTCTCATTTTATTTCTTATCATAGAATCTTACAAATTACAGTTTCACTTAGCCCACACCTTACTTTACATAATGTCTTGTTTGTTCCTAATTTTTCTGTCAATCTTATTTTGGTCACAAAGTTAACTAAATCTCTATCTTGTAAACTTAACATTTCTGAATTTTCCTGTGAAATACAAGACAAGTCAACCCTGCAGATGATTGGGAAAGCTGAAGAAAGAGATGACTTGTATGTCATGATAGTTCCTGCACCCACACCCCTTGGTTCACCAACTGCTATTACTTCTGAGAATTCTATTGCTTGTTCTACAATAAGACATAACTCTATAGATATTTGGCACTATAGACTAGGGCATCCTTCTTTTTCTTGTTATACCAAATTACGCAATATGTATGCCACTTTACCTAAAACAAAATACACTCATTGTGATGCTTGTCATTATTCTAAGCAAAGAAAATTGCCTTTTCAATTAAGTACTAATGTTTCAAAAGCTCCTTTTGATTTAATTCATGTTGATATTTGGGGGCCCTATAGTACTTCTTCTGTTGATGGTTTCAAATATTTCTTAACTATAGTGGATGATATGTCTAGATACACATGGATTAAATTAATGGCAAGTAAATCAGATACAAGATCACAACTTATTGGCTTTGTTTCTTATATAAAAACACAATTTGGCATTGATGAAAAGCTGTTAGATCAGATAATGGTAATGAGTTTGCAATGACAGATTTTTATAGACAAAAAGGGATACAACATCAATTATCTTGTGTTGAAACACCTCAACAAAATGAAGTCGTTGAGAGAAAACATCAACACATTCTCAATGTTGCTAGATCTTTAATGTTTCAATCCCATTTGCCCATAATTTTCTGGTCTTTTGCTGTTCGTTATGCTGTGCAACTCATTAATATTTTACCTTCCAAAGTTTTGGCATATTTTTCTCCATCTCAGTTGTTACACAATGTTAAACCTGACATTACTTACTTACGAGTTTTTGGCTCACTTTGCTATGCTTCAACTCTTCAAACTCATAGAACAAAATTTCAACCTCGTGCAAGAAAATGTGTTTTACTAGGTTTTAAAATAGGAGTGAAAGGCTACCTTTTGTTAGATTTCAACTTTAGGGAAATTTTTCTATCAAGGAATGTAGTATTTTATGAAAATATATTTCCTTTTCTTACTAGTGACAAGCACTCACCTATTGATACACAAAATTCCTTGAATTTTGTCACCAAAATTATTTCACCTCCATCACCTCTTTTCTCAGAAGTTACTGATCAACCCTCTTTACCACTTACATCTCCTCCTTATATTGTTTTCGACCCTATTATTTTCTCTTCTCAGCCTGTTTCTGTTGAACCTGTCACTGCTACTCCACAAAGGAAATCTACCATGCCAAAACATGCACCATCTTATCTGTAGGACTATCATTGCAACATGTTATCTACTTCTTCCGCCACTCAGTCATCCACAGGTACCTTATATCCCATCTCTTCATATCTATCATATGATGCATTATCATCTCTTCATAAATCATATGTCCTTAATCTTTCCCAAGTTAGTGAACGTAAAACCTATAACCAAGCCATCAAACATGATTGTTGGAGAAATGCCATGGATTAAGAAATTGCAGCTTTAGAAAATACCAAAACTTGGGTTTTGACTGATCTACCTAATGGAAAGCAACCTATCGGATGTAAATGGGTATACAAAATAAAGAGGCATGTTGATGAGAGTATTGAACGATACAAGGAAGGGTTATTAACCAAAGGCTACACACAACAACAAGGTTTAAATTACTTTGAGACTTTTTCACCTGTTGTCAAACTCACAACAGTAAGATTGGTTCTGGCTTTAGCAGCTTCCAAACATTGGTATTTACATCAACTAGATGTAACTAATGCCTTTTTAGATGGGGATCTAGATGAAGAAGTATACATGTCTCTTCCTCTTGGTTATAAAACTGAAAAACTAGGACAAGTTTGCAAGTTGTTGAAGTCTTTATATGGACTCAAACAATCCTCTAGACAATGGAATTACAAGTTGACAACTACTTTACTCTCTTTGGGCTACATACAATCAAAATCAGATTATTCACTTTTTGTCAAAAGTGATTCTGCTCATATTACCATCTTACTTGTTTATGTAGATGATATAGTTTTGGCAGGTGATGACATCCAGGAAATCCAAACTGTGAAGGCTCTATTGAATGCAAAGTTCAAGATTAAAGACTTAGGCCAACTCAAGTATTTTCTAAGCTTAGAAATTGCAAGATCTCAACAGGACATTAATTTGTCACAAAGGAAGTATGCTCTAGAGTTACTAGAAGATGCAGGATTGTTGGGATGTCAACCTGTTTCTACTCCTATACAGCCAGGCACAAAATTTTCCAAGACAGAAGGGAAACCCTATTCAGATGTGCAGGCCTATAGAAGACTTCTTGGCAGGTTACTATATCTAACCAACACAAGACCATATTTATGTTTCGCTGTTAGTACTCTCAGTCAATTTCTTTCCAATCCTTTGGAAGATCACTATGCAGCAGCAATAAAAATCCTGAGATATATCAAGAATAATTCAGGACAAGGATTATTCTTTTCTTCCAACATAGATATGAACGGAAAATAAATTAAATCCAATAGAGACTAATATAATATAGCAAGTGACAATTTTATGAATTAAATGAGCCCTTCAGTAAAACTTTAACAAATATTTTCGTTTCTAATAAAACATTACGAAGTTTACATCATTTAGTTACACAGTGCTACCTAACATTTCTTAAAACACACGTGCAACTCATAAAATATCAACCGATCATAGCTTCTATTGACCAACGTGAGTAAGGAATCAGTCATACTAAGAGGACGGATACATCTCCTGAATAACAGCAAACTTTATGCCATACAAAACGATGGCAATTGGTGCTCAGCTTTGTACAAAACTCAATCATAGAAGAGAGTTACAATAATATTGTCTACGACACAACAGATAATAGACCCAGGCATTATCAATTTGAGTAGAATTTACTATTTTTGTTTATACAATCCTGTGAACATAATGCTTGTTTCTAACTTATATATGCTCATTTTCGGCATGTGAGGAGGATAGGCATTCATTTACAATCTCCTTAATCTTTCTTTTCATTAGCTTATCTTTCACAGCAGCAAGCATACTTTGGTAGACCATTTCCAACTTACTTAGCTTTGTATTATCTGCAGCCTCTAAAATGTTCTCCCATTCCCTTGAAATATCAAATTCACCAGAATTTTGCAATGAAGAAGGTATATCTTGTTCATCAAAAGGTTCTCCAAAGATAAAACCATGAAGCATATTCGCATATCTTTCCATTACGGATAACTTTGTTTGAAGTAGCTTCACTTTGTTCAGTGCTGAAGATAATTTGTCATTTGTCTCAGTGACTCTTTCACTCTCCTTTTTATCATGCTCTCCGGAGCTATGTGATTTCTCTTGTTCGAAATCTTGAATCAGTGGAGGCCATAACACAATGGTGGGAGTGTAACTATCCGTAGTTTTACCATTTCCAAGAACCCCACTCCTTCCTCTACCCCAAGACCAAAGTTTATATCCCTCTTGCGCAACAAGAACAGTGTGTGCAGCTCCGCATGCAACTTGAATAGGTTTTGGAAATTTAGTCTGATATGGATTGCATGAGACAAGAAGGGGAGAAAGAGCATCACCAGAATGTGTTCCACCATTACTATCATCAGGGCATAAGCCAAGACCCTTCTCCATTCCCCATGACCATACATACCCATCAATTGAAACAACACAAGTATGAAACAAGCCACAGTCAACAGAAACCAGATGCACATTTTGTGGCAATTCCTTAACAGGTTCAGGAAGAAGTTTGCTTTGTGTTGTACCATGTCCAAGTTGTCCATTATCCCCAAGGCCAAATGTCCAACATGTGCTTTCTAATGTGTCACTAGACCTCTTTCTGTGAGTGAGCAAAGCTGTGTGAAAAGCACCACATGTTACCTCATAAATTACCCAAAGGGACTCCAGGTCAAATGTTTTTACCACTTCAGGTCTTGGCCTATTCTCCTTATCCCCCAACCCTAATTGACCATGACTGTTGTTACCCCAAGTATAGCACACTAGATCATCCACACCCTTGTATGATTCTCCAGCAGTAACAAGTGCCACAACATGTTCCTTTCCACATGCTACTTGAACTACAATGTGACCATGAAAATCCCATACTGGTGTTGGAGTGAAGTTGCTTATAAGAGAGACGCCACCTTCTTTGTTTTCTCCAGGACAATGTCCCCACATCCAGAGGGCCCCAAGATTATCAATACACAGAGACATCATTCCTCCTGCTTTCACAACAGTTATCTGTGAAACAGTTTAAAACACATAACTTATGAGACATAAAGCTTGACTTGCTTTTTTGTTTAGAAATAAATGCATAAGGGAAGTTCGTACTTATTAAACATAAATTGACACCTATACCTATTATAGTTTCAACAGTCATCGAACACCGTGTTGCGAGGGACTAAAACACAACATGTAATCCTGTCGGAGTGTTGGATAAAAAAAAGTGTTTTAAGTAATCAGCACTCTTCATATCTTACCTTCAATGATGATTCGTTTTCTGCTTCTGGAATAGTTGATGCTGATGAAGAAACAGGAGGGTGCAAGTCGAGAAACTTATTTAGTAAGCATGGCACTATAGAATAATCACCATCGTTATGTTTTTCACCATGGAAGTCCTCTCCATTGATACCAAGTTGACCATCCATATAATAGTCAAGGATGTTTATAAACTATATAAATCAGCTCATTATTATAACAAAGAACAAATGCAGAAGAAATTTCTGTAATTTAATTTCACCAATAGACTAAGAATATTAAGGATACATATATTGTAGCCCCAACACCAAACAGATCCATCATCTGTCAAACAAAAGTAGTATGAACAATTAGATAGGGGAAAGAACCTTAAATTTCATTTTATGATATTGCCCTAAGTTCTGTCAATCACACAATATTAAATTTTAGTAATAATTAAGTCACTTGAATATGTGTCCCATCATCAAAGGTAAGAGAGGAAATTAACTTCCCTAGCTCCTAAGATTGCAACTCTAACTTCACAACTCCGAGAAAAAAAAGTGTTAAAAATATATCTCACTACACTATACTTCGAAGCTTCATCAAACTTAGTTTTAAATTATATTTTCAAATATCATGTATTGAATATAAACATTGTTAAATAAATTTGGCATCGCGAAATCGAAACGAGAACAAATTATGTGCATTGCAACATTGAATTTTATTTATATAGAATGCAATGATAATAAAATAAACTTGTATGAAGAAAGAAAAATCTTTATATAGTACTATAACACGTGATTTTACTTATAGTCATTTTTATTTAATTACATTGTTTTGTAAACTATATAAAATAAAATTTTATCGATGGACTTTGACTGTTTCCGACAGATTAATGTTTTCAGTAATTCCAATTTTTTTTTGTAGTATTAAAAATTAAAATACACAAATTTCTATAAATTATATTTTTTATTGTTGAAAGTCTTACATTCACTAGAGATAAAGTCAATCTTTTGTATATAAGTGAGTGTAAATCTCACCTTACAAGCCGATTTTGTAAGGTTGAGTTATGTTAAAAGTTTACTTTCTTAACATGATATCAGAACCATAAGTTAGAGTCTATCTGAACGAAGTCTGTTGTTTGTTAGATCTATTGTTTCACTCACTATCAGACTACTATTGGATTATAAATTAATGTTTAGTCCCACATTCGAGATATATATGTTTCAGTATAAGGAAAGTATGTTGAAAGTCTCATATCGAATAGAAATAATGCTAATTTATAGTATATAAATAAAAACAAACATCTCCTTATAAATTGGTTTTGTAATGTTGAGTTAGAGTTAAAATCCATTTTCTTAACTATATTGTGAAAACTTACTAATATAATGATATGAAAAAATTATGTTAAGAAAGAAGGCTTAAATCGGGTACATAGAAGATGACTTATAGGTGACTTTTAACTTGTAGTAATTTTGAAATTTACTTGGTTTCAGCTCACAATTTTTTCGTTCATATTGATAGATAAATTACTTTTAAGTGTAAGTGCTAGATCACGTTTGGCTGGACAATATAGTGGCTAACAATAATTCGTTTGTTTTATTAGTTAGTTAAGTTTCTCTTTCCATTTATAACTAACTTTGTATTATTTTATTGTCTCCGTATATATGAGTTACTTGTATTCAATTATAAAATAATAGTGATATGATTCATATATGGGTTACTTTTATTTAGGTGTTAAAAAATAAAGTGAGGTCGTATCACTTGAGAGGTTGCTCCAAAGAATATAATCTATACTAGTGTACTTTGCAAATATTTTAAAGAATGTTAATGCATCATCATATGCTACATTTACTCAATAACTATAGTTTTCTAGCATAATTAATTCATATATTTGTACTGTTGAATGAATTTGTTAGTTTCTCTTCTGTCATCTATTGAACACAATGAGTTTTCTTATTGTAGGAATGAATTGTAATATGTTAAATGATAGAGAACTATTCCAGAAATTAATACAAGAAGAATTAGAAGAGAAACTTAAAGAGGAACCACAATCGTTTAAAAGGCCTATGACAAAGTCAAAGAATAAAAGATTAGAAGAACAAATATTTTCAAAGTTCATGATAATACAAGAATTTGGAAATTCAAAGAATACGAATACGAAGATCATAACTTATAGTTCACTTATGAAATAATTTTGAATTATTTTGAGTTAATGTAATTTTCTTTTAAGTCTCGTAAGTTTATTGGACGAGCCACTAGTTACTTGGCAAGCATTAATTTTGGGTTTTACAAACCGTAATTTTCACTAAGCGACAAGTGTCATTGGGTGAACGGTCGTTGGGCGACTAGTTCGTTCTATTTATCTATTTTTTTTAATTTTAAGTTACTTTACAATATGGTGTGTTTGGTTTAGAGTTCATAAGTGTTTAAGTCTGTTTATATGTTTATAAAAAACAAATGTACCTTTGGTTGGTTATTTATGAAATTGAATTCCATTTAAGAGATGATTCTCTTAGTTCTTGTTATAAAATGCTAGCTCTTATCAAAGATTGATATCTTTGTGACGGATCTTCATTGACTTATCAATCTACTAGATTGTGATGTCTATCATCACTATCTTATTTTGCGTTCTCCACTTTTATCAATTTTTATTCTCTAGTTTATTTTGTCTAATAATTCATCAATTTTATAAAATAAATCCAAATTTAGAAACAATCACAATCTTTTTTGGATATGATCGTATTATTAAATCTAACTTTACTAACTTTTTTTATAGAAGAGCTTATCACACGAATAAAATAATAATGAAGAAATATTGTCTAAAAGATTAGTGACAAGAAAATGAAGAATTAAAAGGAAAAGAAGACTAATATAAAGGATGCAAATAGCTAAAGAAGTATTATCTAAGAAGTAAATAGTAGAAGTATTATCTAAGAAATGAAAATAAGAATCAAATTAAGTAGACTACTTTTAGAAATAACATTTCATAATGATTTGGTGTTGTTTGTTGTTTCACATAAACATGTGTCTAACCAATGGAAACATATTGACAATACGATACTTCATTCAAGAAATGTTATATATATATATATATATATATATATATATATATATAGTGTGATCTAAATAGTTATTACCCATAAGTTATTACAGTCTTATAAATAAAACTTTATAAAATATTTTTTTTATAATATTATGTAAACTAGTCTAGCTATACAACAAGACACATGATGGTATACCTCCTAGTCGTGACCAAACACTTTCAAGAAGAGTTGAAGTCATCTATGGAAGATGACCTAGACTTTGTCTCTTGGGCCATCTTGGGTCATCATAAAACTTTTAGAGTAAGAATAATTTTGAGCTCTCTATTTTGGGTCAAGTAGTCTAAGATTTATTTGGGCTTTCTATTATAAGCCTAGTAGTGTAGGATTTATTTTTTGTATTGTATTTTGGGTTAAGTAAAATAGGGTTTTGACAACGTAAGTCAACAAAGGGCTAAGACCCAATGTTAACCAAAGTAGGAAGCAAATTTGGCTTAGTTGCCAAGGGATCAAAGTTTTCACCTAACTTGGTGTACAAAGAGAGTGGGTCATACATGACACGTGTCGTCCTCCCTTTGAAGTGTTTTTCCTTCTAATTAATGCTCACATGTTACTCTAGGGATGGAGAGGATTCTCCATAGGTAGTGGCCACATGTTCCCCTCTCATGGGAGATAATTTTGCAACTTGTTTTTCTCTTAATGGAGAGTATTTTCTCCTTGATCTCCAAGTTAGCCAAGGTAGGGTTTTTAGGTCTAGCTTTTACATATTAGAAGACACCCTTAGCCTATAAATAAAGATGTCTCTCATTCTTGTATTCACCTTCGATTTATTTATAGTAAAGTTATGTTGCCATTTTTATGTCATACTAATCTTTTTAGGTCACCCTAGGCTAGAACAACCCAAGTAACCTCCTTTAGCCACCTTTCTCAAAGAGTTGACCTAACCTTAGAGCATCATTAAACACCACCTCCATCACCATAAAACACTCTAAGGCTGAAACACTTAACCTTTTACCCATCATCATTTACCACAAAACACCCATCCATGACCACCTCCATGGCTTTCCTTCTAGTTTCGGTTGAACCTAGCTAGGAGATTACTATCATTTGGTATCAAGAGCTTAGGTTCTTCAAAAGCTAAGTATCTTGATATTTATCTTCGTGTTTAAATTCTATGTTGTTCATGTTTTCTCCTTATCGTCTTGTTGTAGCTATTTTGAAATGGTCCAAATCAATCTCTCTTACTCTATAGTTAACATTGACAATTTTCAAAATTAAACTGCACCTAGCTCAAAGGTCCAAAAAATACTTATTTATAATCAAATTAAAGCCCTTTGAGTCTAGTTTTCAACAAAGAAAAAATAATTTCATTTGGAGTTTTGTGGAGAAAGTTATGATCAAAATAGTCAGTAAAGGCCAAAACTACTATAATGTTTTCATCAACGTTTTCTAGGTTTTGTTTTGGTAGTTTAGGCTATTGTTTGTGTGCTTTTAAGTTTTTTTTTAGTCTTTTCTACATATATAATCAGTCACTTTCAATATTTTGAGTCATTTTGATTTTCTAATCCATCCATGTTGCTAGAGTCATGTATAGTCCTTTTATTATCATTTACTTCTAGTGTGTGCTTTAAAAAATCACCAAAAATTATATACAACTTAGATTTCAAAACTGAATTATACACAACCTTTTGAGTGCCTTATATTTATAGTTGTGGGTTTATACTTGCCATTAGATCATCCATAAGTTCATTAGAAAAAATTCTCTATTGTCGTGTTGAAGTTTCAAACTCTATTTTAATTATAGTAGGTTTTCTTCTACTTTGTATTTCTTGTTCTTTGAACTTTCAAAACCAAAATATCATCTTTATTTCTAGTGTGTGGTGGTTTTGTTTTTCACTAAAAAATATTAAAAGCTTTTAAGCAAAGGCCTCAAAAGAAGTGCCAAAGAGAGTTTAGAAAAGTGCTAAAAATTTGTGTGCATTTGACCACTACTACTGTTTTGATTGGTTAATCTGCTTGGAAACGTTTTTCTCACTGTTTTGAGCATTTTATTTCACTTTTCAGCAGCTTAAGTATTGACCAATGACGCTAAAAGAGTGGTCTTAGAGCCCTATTTGCTTAAAGTTTGCCAAAGATAAGAACTACCCACTTCATATTCTAGTAGTTTTTGTTTTTGTGCATCTATTTTAGTACCTTTTTTAGGACTTCTTTTTAGTGCATAACCTTCTTTTCTTACCATTTAATTTCTTGTTTGTCTTCTTGGTTTTCTTAGTTTTATCATACTTAAAATCATTTTGCAAAACCTTTCTTGTTTTAAACTTGTTCTTACTTTTTCCTTTTGATTTCCATCTTCTTGGTTTTTTCCCTTATTTTATGGTGGAGGTTCTCTTTTTTAGGTGAGCCAATATCCTTGAGGTATTATCTTAGGTGGTGAAGACCTAAAGGAAGCTTGGAGTATAGAGTGATAAAAAAGAAAGAAACACTTGGGAGGAAGAACCATTTGTTTCCTTTTTTTCATTGTAAGTTTCGACCTTGTTAGGTGTCTTAGGAAAGTTTTTTGTGCTAAATCCCATCTTCTAACAAGAACCTCTAAACCTTAGTGAATTTCATTTTTTTAGTTGATTAGGTTTAGGAATCAAAGTTCTTCTAACTTAGTCATTAGGTTGCATACTTAGTTAGTTTATTGTTTTTTTAATTGTGGTAGCTTAATGTGTATGTAGTTTTATTTCAATTTTAATTTCCTTTGAGAAGTTTGGAGGAAGAGTACCTAAGGTAAGCTTTGGCTAGAAAAGTATTAGTTCTTAAGCAATCCTTTGTGATTCACCTCCCTTTCCTGGAAGTGAACTTGAGTATTTTTTTTCTTCCTTAAGTCTCTTAAGAAATTTCTTTTAAAATATTAAGTAATGTATTTATGCATAGCATGTTTTTGAGAAAAAAACTTTAAGAATGTACAGGATTCCTTCTTACCAAATTGGTAGTGATTCTAGTGAAGAGGCCCAACCAGTTTAAAACATATGGCCAAAGAACTAAAATCACTAAAAATTTGACAAACGCAAGAAACCCTCCAAAAAGAAGAAAAAAAAAGAGTTGAAGGCAAAAATATCTTGCTTCCTTAGAAGAAGAGCTTAGAATTCTTAATTAACACTAAAAAAAATACAAAAAAAAATTAAAAGAAGAAAGAAAAAAAAAGGAGAAAGAGGAGTAAGGAAAAATAAAGCAAGAGGCCAAACAAAAGGAAAAAAAAATTAAAAAAATGTCTAACTTCTCATTTTAGAGGAGGAACTTAGAATTTTAAAATAAAATAATAGAGGATAAAAGAGAAAAGAAGAGAAGAAAAGAGAATTAAGAAAGAAAGAGAAGATAAAAAGAAGAGAGTATGAAGAGAAAAATAGAAGAGAGAGGGATGAGAAAGAAATAAAAGAGAAAGAAGAGAAGAGTATAAGAAAAGATTAGGAGAAGAAAAAAATAAAAAATACTATTGAAGACACTTACCACTCACTAAAAAATAATTGAAACTAAGATGATAAAGGGAGTTTTTCAATCATTATATTTTTCTCAATTTAACATTAATTCATCTTTCTTAATTCTTACATAATCATAAAACTTTTCAAATTTACCACTTTCTTCCATTGCTATAAACTCTCCTTGGATAATTCAAAATCACACTTTGATTTGATGTTACCTTCTAGGTTATAATTAACTCAAAGGAGACAAAAACACTTTTATGAAGTAGGCCTTGAAAGTCTTCTAATTTTTCATTGAGATATATTTTGTCTGTGATACAAAGGTTTAATGAAATATTGATTGGTGATTACTGCATATGGATTTTTGATCCTGGAAGAGTGATACACAAGTTGACCAATAATAACAAAAGGGTTTTATCACGAAAAAATGAAAATTTTAGGACAAATCCTTTTCAAGAGGGAGTGAATGATGACATACCTCCTAGCCATGACCAAACACTTTCAAGAAAAGTTAAAGTCATATGTGAAAGGTGGACCTAGACTTTATCTCTTGGACCATCATGAAGCTTTTAGAGTAAGAATAATTTTGGGCCTTGTATTTTGGGTCAAGTAGTCTAGAATTTATTTGGGCTTTGTATTATGGGTCTAATAGTGTATGATTTATTTTTGGTCTTGTATTTTGGGCCAAGTAGATAGGATTTTGACCACTCAAGTCAATAAAGGGCCAAGGCCACTCAAGATTATTTTCTCTCTGCTCTCCAAGTTAGCCAAGGTAGGGTTTTTAGGTTTAGCTTCTCGCTTAGCCTATAAATAGAGGTGTCTTCCACTCTTGTATTCACCTTTGATTTAGAGTAAAGTTATGCTACTATTTTTGTGTCATACTACTCTTTTTAGGTTACCTTAAGCTAGAGCAACTCAAGTGGCTTCCTCTAACCACCTTCCTCCAAAATTGGCCTAACTTCTCTTAGAACATCATTAAACACTACCTCCATCACCATAAACATCCTATGGCCGAGACAATTAACTTTTATTCATCATCATTTTCCGTAAAACATCTATCTAAAATCACCTTCATGACTTTCTTTCTAGTTTTAACCCAATCTAACCAGGGGATTGCCATCATCACATGAGCATCTTTTCCAGCATTAAATAACCTTCATTAAGCATATTCTACTGAATTAGAAAAACTATCAATATCGTCATTTGATTTGTGCTCATGAGGAGAGGACAACCTTCCTAATATGAGTGATTTATAATGTTCCTGAAGAATAAAAAGCATCACGAGTCTTATATACATTTATACATATAAAAAAAAAATCTCTTGTTTTAATCTAAATTACGTGGAATCAATAACAAGATAAACAAGAGAATCATGAACGCAAATTATACTCCACATTAGATAATAAAGACTTTGACATACGAATCTCAAATATGTCACCTTTCCCGTTTTTAATATAAAGTTTAACTAGTCCCTCGGTTAAACGTATTCTATACAACTTACATACTTTTCAATGAATTTTCAATATTTTTCTTTTCACTGGTGACTTAAAAATTCCGCAAACCTTGAAAGAAGCTAAGCGTTTTTAAAATAAGAAGAAAAACTTTAAAACATATATTATAATACATGAACCTGAAAATATTACAAGAACAAACTTTTGTTTTTCACACTATCAAGTAAATACTGAACTAGATTGCAAAATATTCCAAATTCTGACTTTGGCGAGTTTAATACATTTGTTAGATCTTACAAAATATTCCAAATTCTGACTTTAGTTTCAATAATTCTTTTAGTTGACTATTAAATTCTTTATAATTTTAAAACTAATATACTACTGCATAATATTGGTTATTGCGACATGTCTACATAAATGCTAGATTGATTTAAGATGGATAAACACGATTAGTTTTATTTTACCTAATCCTTTAATGAAATTAGTGCTAAATAAAATTGTTAAAATTTAATATGATCATACTAGATATTATTATATATTTGACATCTCAACTATTTTTTATTTTAAAATATATCAATAAGTTCCTATTATATATTGTTAGAGTCAATAATGTGATCTCTAGTATTAAATTTATAAGAATTATGATTGTAAAATACTAATTCATAAATATCGATGTGATGAATTTTGTATCAACTTGTAATTGTAGCTGAATCTATAACAATGAGAAATTCTTAATTCTCATTTGAGAGCATAAAATTTGATATAATGAATCAAATATCTTGGACATTTCGAGTTAATTAAACAAATATTTTAATATATATATATATATATATATATATATATATATATATATATATATTTAAGTATAATTTTAGTGTACATAAAATTAGTAAGTTTTGATTTAGTTCATATAACTTCTTTTTTTGATTTCATATCTAAAATTTGAAGTTTTGCATTTGATCCCTATACTATAAGTGATACTTAACAACTTAGATTATTAAAAGGTTTTCCAATTTATTTCATATAATAAGGATAAGATCAACATTTGGTGCATACCTTTTTCTTTTAAGATTCCATGTTACTTATTTAACTCAAAATAACTTTAGAGACCAAAATTTATAGTTTCATATATGTTAGATGTAAGGACCACATTTTTCTTGGTGGTGGGACACGGTGGTCACCCACCTTTCGCATTATTGGAGTGCAATAATGAGGGAAGGAGAGAAAAGGAAAGGGGGGGGGGCATTTTACGGGGGAGGCTTGGCAAAAAGAAGCCCTGATTATTGGCATGTGAGAGGGAGAGAGGGAGAACAGCAAAGGGAGGGAACCTTCTCCCGTTTCCAGCTGTCCAAAGGGCAACCATGGGAAGCTATACAAACTCTGAAGGGCTGAGAGGAGGAGCTGGGTTGGGCATCTGGTGAGAGGGGAGTTCTTGCAGCCAGATCTGGAGAGAAAGGGGAGACGTACTGAATTTGCTAGGAGATCTGGAGCTGTATGACTGGAGGAGATGGATCACAAATTTTACAAAGGAAGTCTTCAAGAGGTAAGGGGAGTTTGATTTATTTCCTTAATTTTTGAGATATGTTGTGGTTGTTGTAAATCTGGGTAAAAATTGGGAAGAAGGAGATGAAGATGGAGGTTTTCTGGGTTTCTGGACTCTGGTGCGTTTCTGCAGAATTTCTGCAGAACGCGCGTACGTCCAATTTTGGTGAATCAAAATTGGACGTTCGTTCCAACAGTACTCGACCAAATAGTGGTCAGCCAAATTCTGAACGTTCGTTAATTGTTCTGAGCGTCCGCCCGAATCAAACAACTTAGAACGTTCGTCCGTATAGTGCTCGACTAATGTCAGCCAGTTTGGAACGTTCGGTCATTTAAAGCTAGCGAGTATTAGCGTTCGTCCTTAGGTAAAGATAGTACTATATTAGACGCTCGTCCAAATCGTATTGTGAATTAATGTCTTTAGGCGTTCGTCCTTAACTTAGTATTCTAGTAAAGTAATCTCAGGCGTTCGGTTTTTGTTAGATTAATGATGTGAGCGTTCGTTCTCAAGTTGATTTTCTTAGGTTGGATATTGAACGTTCGATATTAGTGAATTAATACTCATTGAGCGTTCGTCCTTAAGTGATATATTGATCGTTCGTCCTTAAGTGTTATATTGAGCGTTCGTCCTTAAGTGTTATAGTGAGCGTTCGTTCATAAGTGTTATAGTGAGCGTTCGTCTTTAAGTGTTATAGTGAGCGTTCGTTCATAAGTGTTATATTGAGCGTTCGTCCTTAAGTGTAATAGTGAGCGTTCGTCCTTAAATGTTGTAGTGAGCGTTCGTCCTTAGGTGTTTTATTGAGCGTTCGTCCTTAAGTGTAATATTTAGCGTTTGTCCCTATATGGAGCGTTCGTCCTTGTCTGGAGAGCGTTCGGTTTTAGGGGATGATATTAATAGCGTCCGGTCATTGGTCTAAATGACGATCGCATCAAGTTGTGGTTTAGTAACGATCGCTCTTGTGTTAGGTTAGTAGCGTTCGTTCTTTTCGCTGGTTTAATAGTGTTCGGTTTATTAACGTTTGATGTTTTAGTGTCGAGCCTAAGAAGTTGATCTTAAACGTTCGTCCCAAACTGTAGTCAACCTAAATGATGTTCGGTTGTAGTGTTCGTCCAAACAGTGAAAAATTCAATATGGTGTCTAATGGTTTAGCGTTCGGCCTAAGTAATTGATCTTAGCGTTCGGCTCAGTAGTGTTGAATCCAACATGGTGTTCGTTCTTGAGCGTTCGGCCTAGTAGGGTTTGATCTAACAGCGTTCGTTCTAAGAGTGTTCGGTCAATACGGAGTTGTGTTTTAGCGTTCGACCTACAGAGCATGATTTTCTAGCGTCCGTCCAAATAGTGATCAGTGTTCGGCAATTAGCTTTCGTTCAAATAGCGTTCGGTCGGTTATGGTGCTCGGTTTTAGCGTTCGGTATGAGTGTGTTGAGTCTCATTAGCGTTCGTCCATTAAGCATAGTGGCGTTCGTCCAATTAGAATAGTGGCGTTCGTCCAATTAGCGTTCGATGACTAGTGTGTGGGAATAGTGTTCGGCCAAATAGCGTTCGGTCAGTTAGTGTTCGACAGATAGCGTTCGACCAGATGGCGTTCGTTTGAATAGTGATCAGTATAGAACGTTCGACCAGGTTAGATCTTATAGCGTTCGTCCAGTAGCGTTCGTCTAGTAGCGTTCGTTCAAAAGAGTTTGGTGAATAATGCT
This sequence comes from Vigna angularis, assembly GCF_016808095.1. Taxonomy (NCBI): domain Eukaryota; kingdom Viridiplantae; phylum Streptophyta; class Magnoliopsida; order Fabales; family Fabaceae; genus Vigna; species Vigna angularis. Next base: position 3,655,766 of record NC_068976.1, on the reverse strand, counting down.
CATTCTAATATTAATTTTTATGGTGTTAGATTTTGTAATGATGTAATGTGAGTTGAGGAATAGGAGTATGGTATGAATCTCATGGAGAGATTATGTAATATTATGTTATTAGTGTGTATGTTGATGTTGAGGGTCCCGTAGTTGGAGGTTATCCTGATACTCTAATAATTCATCCAGTCTCAAGTAGAGAAGGATGAATTATGTGGTGAGAGGAGCAGGAGGTCCTGGTCTATGTGCCGGTTTTGGACATAGTGAGGGGACTAACCTTGTGAATGGTATGAAGTATTTTGGAAGTGTATTTATAAGAAAAAGTAGAAGTCATCACAAGTGCATAACCTCCCGTGACCGCTCATCAACGTATCATCCGGATGAGTGTCGAGTAGGAACTGTGGTATGATGGTATATGAGGATGTCTGACATAAATTTTATATGATGTTTATATCAAAGCATTTATGCTTGTTTTATAATTGCGGTGTTGCATGTTAACTCACCCTTATTTATTTGTTTGTGCCGGAAAATTATATTTTTGCGATGATCGTATAACGTATTTGTTATACGGGAGCAGAGGAAGGATTGTCGCATGATCTGGTGTAGATGAAGGAAGATTTGGAAGAACAGATTAGAGGGATTCAATGATATCTTTGCAGTCAACTATGAGCTTAAAACTTATGTATAGATTTAAGTTTGAGGTTACATGGTGTTAATGTAATTGTATTATTACAATATTTTAAATTTTGAATTTTAAAGAGAGAATTTTTGAGATGTTACATTAGATTAACATAAACTAATAATATTTTAAATATTGAAAATCAAAATTTGCTCAAACACACTCATAAGATATATACACGACAGGAATCAAAATAAAATATGGTTTGTTTTTTTATTAAATATTACGTTGTCAACTTTATATATAAAGAATAATTATCGATCTTTTCATTTTGATTTCATAACATTTTGATTATTTATATTAAATTTTGTTAGAATTGAATAATAAAAGTTGTATGGTTAAATTATTTATATTTGATATATTTTGTAAAATATATATTAAATCAATTTTGATTTGTATAAATGGAGTATTAAATAATTTTAAATATAAAATTGATGTCAGAGATATATGCAACAAGAAACTTTTAGTTTAACTGTAAGTTTAAAAATTATCACCAAATAAAAAATATTCAATAGTATGGAATTTAAGAAAAGTTTCACCGACATAATTATTTAAATATAAAATGAATAATAATAAAAATGCAAACTTGGTGCATATTTAATTAAACATTAGATTAAGTCAAACATGAATATGTTATTTACATCCAAAATCGGGATATAAGGTTGCAAACTTCACCTCAAGCACACGCTTAATCAATTCACCATTAAATTTGGTACAAACTTCAAATCCCTCCACGTACAAAAATTAACTTATTAAGAACTAATACTTACACTAAATATTAAACCATCAATATTTTATAAATTAATTATTACATTATAATTTTACATCATCACCATAATTATTCTTTTTAAAATTAAATAATTATAGTTTGAAAGACATATATTAATCGATAATAATCTATATAAAAATTATAAAATAAATTTAGATTAAAATGATTGAAAAATCCATTAAATATAAAAAACTATTAGAAAAAGATAAAATAGAACCTGCTAACGCAAGGCTATGATAAGCACCAGCGGCGATTCCCACTATTCTGAGCCTGTATTCTTCTGATCCAAACCTGACTTGAACGGGAAGATGGTCGTCGTGTTCAGAACCTCCGCCAAGCCGCCCCAGAATTCCTCTTCCCCAAGAATAAACACGGCCATCCCCTGCACACCATAAATAAATTTAAATTACCGCTCGGCGAATAACTGCAACATGTTACAGAAACGGTTATGCGTATGATTCGTGTGGAAAGAAAACAGCTAGTTAGATGGTCACCGGTGAGAATAAGAGTGTGTGCTTCCCCTGCAGCAATGGAGCAAACTTTGGTGGATAGGTTGGGCAAAGTCGCGGTGTCCATGGTAATCATGTGAAGAGAAACAGAGGATGTGCACAACAGAATATAACTTTATTTAAGGCATGACCAAGGTTCGCCCAAACATTCTCTCACTTTTCTTTTGTGACCACGTGTCAAAACATTTTACCCCTCCCATGTACACGTCTCTAATTTCATATATATACATTTAATTTTTATATAATCACATCATAGCATATATGCCATATATGCATTCTTTATTAATTCAAAATCATCCTAAATTTTAGATATATTATCACAAAAATTAACCATTTTATTCACACTTTAGTTTTTTTATATTATTAGTTATTTTTATTTTAGATATTCTTATATATATTTTGATTTTCAAATATCACTTAGAACTTATTAGGATAAACTTTAACCATGATTATAATACTATATTTAAAAATGAATTTTAAGTCTAATTCAACCCTAAAAAATCAACTTGTAAAGTGAAATTTGTATCTTATTTATATATTATAATTTAATTTTATTTTAGTTAACGTGGGAATTTCAACAAATATATACGACCAACGAATAAATAATAAAATAAATCTTCCACGTACACTTTTTAATTACCTAAAATTTCTCTTTTTTTCCTACTTTAATACTAACCCTTTATAATGGTTTTAAGAAATACTATACCAACATTTCTTAAAGGCTACATTTTTTTTCTTGATTGTTTAAAAAACATTGCTTTGGGTTTCCCAAAGGGAGATGACTATAAACGTAAAAAATAGAGAAACTTGTGTCACTTAACCAAATCTCAAAATGATAGCTATAAATAATATAATCTAAAGAACATATTTAACAATTAAGTAATATTTAATTTTAAATATTTTTTTCGATTTATGTAAAATTAGTAAGTTTTGATTCATATTTTTTTGCTTTTTATAATATTTCAAATAATTTTTAGTCGTTATAAATAAGCGTGAATCATTATTTTAGTCTCTGTATTCTTTTTCAATCCCATAAAATTTTAAATAACTAACTGTTATCCTTAATATTCATTTTAAAATAAATAACTAAATTATTTTATAGATGTTAGAAGTTTTTAAAGTAAAACATAGTGACATTATATTGTATGACTAACATGACAAGAGAGTATTTATTTAAAAAGATTAATCTTTTTATTTTAATTTCAAGGCCTTTTAAAAGAATATCTTTTCAAAAAATTTAAAATGTCTAACAATAACATATTAAAGTAATTGAGTTACATATAAAATTAAGAATTTCAAACTTATCGAAAAAGTAAAAATTTGAAATTTTTGTTTCTATTTATATTTTAGTATTTGTAATCAAGCTAGACTCGATCAGATTTAATTTGATACGAATCTAGTCTAATTTGATTGAACATAACTCATTTTAGTTTATTTTACCTTTCGATTAAGGTTCATTTAACTAATTATCTATACAAAATTTGACTTGTCTCAACCTTTGTGATAAAGTTGGACTCAACCAAATTTAACTCGATATAGACCTAGTCCAATTTGATTAAACATGACTCATCTTGATTCATTTCACCTTTCAGTTAAGATTGATTTGCACTGATTATCTATACAAAATTTGACTCGTCTCGACCTTCAGTTAGAACTGCTAAGGTTGTCTCAATTCGACTTTCGACCTCAAACTTGTCTCAACATTCAACTTAAACTGGTTCAACTTGAAATTTAAATCAAATATACTTATCTTAATATTTGATCAGAGCCCACTCAACTGAATTAGTCAGCTTAAACTAACTCAACTTAACTTTTAGCTTATATCATAATTTTTAGCTTATATCAACTCGACTCAAATAAAACACGTGATAATAACCTTTGGACCTTCTCATCCATATCTAGAGTGAATTTGGTACCTTAAAAAACTATTTCCACTGTCAAATAAAATTTTGTATAAACAACCTCCACCTACGAAGAGAATAACACAATAATTTTTTGGACAAAGTCAAGAGTATTTCAAAAAGATAATAACCTCTATCAATCAAGATACGTGCAAAAAAAAAAAGCCAAAGTATAATTATCTAAAAATAAACGTATATCAATTTTGTTCATGTATTAAATAAATTATATATAAAAGCCTCATATGTTTAGTTAAGAGTACGCGAGTTGTTGAAAATCTTTAATATGTGTTTTATTTTTACGAATTGAAAAAAACGTAATTCCCTTAACATATCGTGAGTTGTCCGTAAATTTTAATATACGTATATTTTTTTTATGAATTAAAAATGTACAAATCCCTTAACATGTAGATGCTCTGAGGTGACGTGTAATATCTAAGATGTTGATCTATCATTTTCTTATTATTAATTATTAATTCGTGCAAAAGTTCTAAATGACAATGACGACGAAAAACAATTGTGGTTGAACTTCAATAGACGTAACCGCCTTTGCCAATTAAGAAAGGAGTCTTTCGGTTTCCAATATTAACATCTTTTTGTCAAATATCTATTTAAAAATGTGCCAAAACCAATACATCTAAAATCTAAAAGTAATAAAGAGAAAGACCTCTGCGTTCACTCTTTTACATAAAGTAAATAACTAATTTATTAAGAAAAATGAATAAATATCTTAAGCATAGAATTAAAGTAAATTTAAAAAGCAACTGTGATTATATCTTAAATCTATCTATATTGAAATAAATAAAAAATTTCACATGTAATATATAAAACTCTATAAAATATAAGAAATAGTTTTTATAATAGAGACATAATTATTTTGTTAATAGAAATTAGTTTAATTAAGTTCAATTTTATAAATTTTTTTATTTATCTAGAAAGTAGAATCCATTAGTATAAGGAAACCTTTTTACACCGGTTAAAAAAAGTTTTTATAACGATTTCATAACTTATATATAAAATAGACTTTCTATATCAATTTTGAAACTATATAGAAAATCCAATTGAAAAAGGAAAATTCGATATAAGAAAAAAACATTATTTTTGTATTGGTTAAGGTGAAAAAAGCATAAAAAGTGTTTTTTCTATATCATTTTCTATTATCACTTTCTATTAACACTTTATATCTTGTTTGCAATTTTATCATCGTGTTATTTATTATAACAAGTGAATTATAACTAGTATAAATTGCCTTTATAAAAAGTAATTTTTGAATATTTTTAAGTCTTTTGAATTTTCTATCCATTTGTTTAAAGATCAGGACTCTTGGTGACGATGTCTATTTTTTTATTCGATCAATTTGTTGAATAAAGTAAGTTCCTTTTTTACTTTTTTTAAAGTCATTTGGTCTTTAGTTTGCATGCATAGTTCTTGGAGCTTGCATGTCTGGTCTAAGAGCTCTTAATGAATTTATGTTCAACTAGAATTGTCAAGGTATGTTCAAAAAATTTATCTTAGCCTTCTTTATGCAAGTACTGTCTTCTTTGTGGTTAGGCATGCTTGGAGGAAAAGGAGATAGTGTATTGTGCCCATAGTCATGTAAGGGAAGTTAGTTATTTAAAATTGATTGTATTTTAGATTGATATTGTTCTTTAATTTTGAATTTAGTGTATGATGTGAATTTACTTGTTCAATAATGTGATTGGGTTTAGATACCGAACATGTAATATACGAGTAATATACATGTCTTAAATTTCATGAAATTTTGTAGTTTTATTTTGTATTGATCTTCGGGTGCATATTTGATTGTGATTTAATCACTTTCATTTCGTGTAACTTGAAGACCAATGCGAAATGCTCGCAAAATTTCGTGAAATTTTAGATATGTTGTTTAAAATTGATATGTTTAATAAATAAAAAAGTGAATCTTCTTGAATGGGATAGGGTCACACCTTGAATACAAACATGATCAAAGTGATCATTCAAGATTATTGAAATTTTGTAAACGATTTCAGTAAACATGCGTACGGATCAAGGGTGGATTAATTTACCACGCATCAGCACTGAGTACGAGAGAGGGGTAGAAGAATTTATAGAGTTTGCGCAACGTAATGCGAGTACAAGCGGTGATGATGAAGTCAAGTTTAGATGTCCCTATGTGAATTGTTTGAATGGGAGGAAGTTGAACGCAACTGATATTATGGAACATTTTATCTGTGATGGTTTCGTATGAAGTTATAAAACATGGATATGGCATGGCAAAATAACAGACTTTCCAACTGTCTCTTCAACTGAAAATGTATATGATTCCACCATGGATATGGAAGATCAACCTGAAGAAGACAATTTAGAGGACATGATTCGCGATGTTGGCATAGAAGCTTTTGCCCAAACGCATGTGTATGAAGCGATGTTCACTGATGCAGAGATTCCTTTGTATGCCGGTTCAACTAAGTTCACACGGTTGTCAACGGTGTTAAGGCTCATGAATTTAAAGGCGGGCAATGGATGGACTGATAAGAGTTTTATAAAGTTGTTGTCGTTATTGAATGAAATATTGCCAGATGGAAATACATTACCCACTCGTAATTAGGATGAAAAAAAAATTCTTTGTCCGATGGGTATGGAGTATAAACGGATACATGCATGTCCGAATGATTCTGCTTTGAAAGTAGTTTGGTACCTTCCACTCGTGGCCAGACTTAAGCGTTTGTTCGCAAATCCCAAAGACATTAAAAACCTAAGATGGCAAGTAGATGGGAGACCAACTGATGCGCTGCTTCATCATCTAGTTGATTCAAATGGAAAAATATTGATCAAGAATTCCCCTAATTTGGTCAAGAATGTAGAAATCTTAGGTTTGGCTTAGCTACTGATGGAATGGACCCATTTGGTAATTTAAGTACCAATCATAGTTGTTGGCTCGTTATACTGATAATTTACAACTTATCTCCTGGATTGTGCATGAAAAGAAAGTACATGATGTTGTCAATGTTGATATCTAGTCCAAAGTAGCCTGGAAATGACATAGATGTTTATCTCAAGCCACTAGTTGAAGACTTGAAGTTGTTGTGGTTGATGGGGTTGAAATATTTGATGTCTTTGCTTCAGAAAATTTCATGATGCATGTCACATTATTCTTCACCATTAATGACTTCCCAGCTTACGGTAATTTTTTCGGATACAGTGTGAAGGGTCATAAAGTATGTCCTATATGTGAAGAAAACACTACAGCACATCAATTAAAACACGGAAGGAAGATAATGTATATGCGTCATCGACAATTTTTACAATCTAATCATCCATATTGAAGGTTAAAGAAAGCATTCAATGGACAACAAGAGAAAGACAATGCACCCATTCCACTTACTGGACTTGAAGTTCTTGAAAAAGTTAATAGAGTACATCATGTATTTGAGAAAACGTCCAAGAAGTCTTCTGTAACGACCCCTTGGACGAAGAAATCAATATTCTTTTATCTTCCATATTTGTCAAAGTTAGATGTTAGACATAGCATAGATGTCATGCATGTATAGAAGAATGTTTGTGATAGCTTGATTGATACATTACTAAACATCTAGGGAAAAACAAAAGATGGAGTGAATGCACGTTTGGATTTGGTTGACATGAAGATCCGAGAAGAGTTGGCACCAAGAGAGATTGGTAAACGTACTTATATGCCCCCTGCATGTTTCACAATGTCCAGACAAGAAAATATAAGTTTTTGTCTTTGTTTAAAGAGTATCAATGTACCACAAGGATACTCTTCAAATATCAAGAGCTTAGTGTCAATGCAGGACTTAAAGCTTGTTGGACTCAAGTCTCATGATTGCCACGTCTTAATGCAACAATTGTTACCAGTGACAATTCGTGGAATTTTGCCCAAAAAATTTAGGCAGACCATAACTCGATTGTGCTCAATTTTCTCGTCAATTTGTAGTAAAGTCATCGATCCTACAAAGTTAGATGAACTTCAAAACGACATTATCATCATCTTATGTCAGCTAGAAATGTTTTTCCCTCCATCCTTTTTTGACATGATGGTGCATTTACTTGTTCATTTGGTTAGAGAAATAAATTTGTATGGACCAGTATACTTAAGATGGATGTATCTTATTGAGCGTTATATGAAGATTTTGAAAGGATACGTCAAAAATCAATATCGTCCAGAAGGTTCAATTATTGAAAGATATATTGCTGAAGAAAGTATCGAGTTTTGCTCTGATTATATGACTAAAGCAAATCCGATAGGAGTCCATCGAACATCATGGTTGAATAGATATTCTACAAGTAAAAACATCTGAGGTGTGAATATGGTGACGAAAAGTCGTGAAGAATTGATGCAAGCACATCTGTACATATTAAACAACACCAATGAAATGATCCCGTTTTTGGAAGCATACAAAGTCGTTGTAAAGGACAAGTATCCAAGACAATGAGAGAAATGGGTTGATGGAGCATAACAGAACATTCTTGTCATGGTTCAAATATGAAGTTTTGAAAGAATCACGGTCTTCTTAGACTTTGTTGTGACTAGCAAATGGTTTGAAGTTTGATGTTGTATGTTGTACAGGCTATGAAATTAATAATTGTACATTCTATACAAAGACTTTAGATGATAAAAGCACAATACAAAATAGTGGCGTCAGTCTAGAAGTTGAGTCGCTACAATTTTCCACATCCAAAGATCAAAATCCTGTAATTGGATCAATGATATATTATGGTAGAATAGAAGAGATATGGGAGGTTGATTACACTAAGTTTTTTGTTGCACTCTTCAAATGTAAGTGGGTCGACAATAAGAGTGGTGTCAAAATAGATGAATCTGGTATGACACTAGTTGATTTTCGAAAGGTTGGTTACGGAGACGAACCGTTTATCATGGCATATCAAGGAAGTCAAGTTTTTTATGTCAAAGATCCTGCGTCTGACCATTGATATTTCGCTCTTCAAGGAAAAAGACAAATTGAAGATAAAGAAGAGAATATAAGTAATCTTCATATTGCTGACAACCATCCATTTAACCCGACAATAAATTTGGATGACGACCCTCTAATTGATGATGTACATGCAATTCAAGAAGATCACATTGAGGGAATATACATATGACGAATCCATATGATTATGTATGAATTTCCTATCTGTGTAAAAATTTATGGCTTTTTTTAATCTTTTATTAATCTGTTTGTTATTTTATAAGTTTTTTATTAATCTTTCATCTTATTTTTTGTGACAAATATATGGCTGAGGCACCACATTCGTCTAGGGATGAAGTCCGCACTTCTAGACCCACTAGAGAAGCGACAAGGTGTAGACAACTTCAACTTAGAAGAAATGTAGGTGAGAGGACACCCGTCATTATTGACGTGGTCACTGGAGTAGCATATGGACCAAATGCAAATGAATTTAGGTCTGACCTTGGAGTACTAGCACGTGATCGTATCTTTATACTTACTCCATCCTTTGACCATGTGTTTGAGGTTGATCAGAGTCTTATCTAGCAAGATCTATTGGTAAGTTAATCAATATTGCTCCAACTTCTAGTTTAATTATATTGATAAATTTGTATTGGTATAAGGTTATTACTTTCTTTATTGTAAATGACATTTGATATCCCAAATGTCGCCAGCCTAAGGAATAGGTGTTTATCTGCAATTGGAGAAAGATTTCGAGGGTTTAAGACAAAATTGACGTCTAGATATATATTTGGATCAAAAAGTAATGAAACTCCATGTTCTAAATATTTTACAATTGACGAAGAAACATGGCATCAGTTTGTACAGCTTAAGACATCTACGACATGGCAGGTAAGTGTAGGTAAAAATCATTCAATTCATCTGTCATAATTTTATATCATAATAATTTTTTTCATTTTGTCAAAGCAAACAAGGTCAAAAGCACAGGGTATAAGTGCTCAAAATAAAAATCCACACATACTGTCTCGTGGTGGATACAGGAAGCTTACGGAAAAAATAATGAAGCAGAAGTCAGATAGTAGAATTCAACTTTCTGAGGGTAGTGACCGTCCTCATCCTCCTTTACCACCATCTCGGCACAAGAAGTGGAAGTTAGCCCGTATAAGATCATCGGGCTCCTACACTTCCCACACTACTAGAGAGATATCTGAAAGAATTGTAAGATGTCATTTCACATACTTTTACAATATTTTTGTTATATATACATTACATAGATCTTTCAAATAATTATGAAGTTTTGTTATGTTACATGACTCCTTGGTTGAGCAGAGCTCCCAAGGTCAATTCACACAAGAAGGTCGTCAGGATATTCTTGGCATAGTTATTGGACGACCTGAGCATTAGGACAGGTGCGTGCTACTGGGATTGGCATAGAAATACGACAGTTATTTGGGTCTTCCTCGCGTCCATCTTCATACGAAAAGCTGAAGGAGGACATAAAAAAAGAGATTACATAGGAGATCACAAAGAAGGTCCGGGCAGAGTTGTATGATGAAGTTGTTGAAATGGTTGCGCGCCAGTTCCAACAGCGTTATGAGGATTATGGCAATCGTCCTCCGCCATCTCCTGTAGCAGAACATGTTGTGCCCCCTACAGGTAAACTTAACAATCATTTTTGTTAATTAATTTACTTTTTGTATAACCTAACATTTAATTTGACAAGTAGAAGCGGCAAAGGAAGTTGCTCAACTGCCAGTGCCCTAGGGGACGACATGGACGACACTCGTCCATGTCAGCTATATATTTTCTCTCCTACCGGGACCATGCTAGTGGCTCGTGGCATAGTCTATGAGACAACTACTGTAGTGCATGGTGTACAACTAGCAGAAGATGAGGTCAAGGTCACTATGGATGAAGTTGTCATACTAGATGCCCTTGTTCCTGTGCTTACAGAGGAGTTTTTCACTATGCAAGAGGAATTTAAGTCCTTCATCGCCTGGCCTAGACATTTGGTTGGTGATGTATCTGACCCCCCGATAAACACTCCTACTATATAATTCTCAATTTTAATATTTACTTCTTATTGATGTCATAACATAACCATTTTTTCATGTAACAACAAACAGATCAAGAGGGAAGTCCTACACCGAAGAAGACTCATTTATCTGAGGACGACCCTTTTGGTGCGTTAGACAAGCTTGTTAACATCATTTCAGATACGCCAATGATTGTACCATGGGATTCTACTACATTTGGAAGAGAAGCTCATATCCCATTGTACTTGCATCAACAAGATGTTAGGAAGCTTGCGTCGGGGAAAGAAGAAATTAATATTACACTCATTCAGGTGTGGATGATGTAAGTTTATGAGAACGTTTTTATATAATTTTTTTTTATCAAGTTACTTATATCAGATCATTTATTCATTTCAAGTATATGTTTGGTGTCAGTAACAAGATGGGGTTCAATGATGTATACGGTTTCATTGACCCCTATATGACTCATGAAAGAAATAAATTTGATGATATCTGATAACGGTTGAAAATACCGTTATTTGAGATGCAATTTTAATAATAAATCAACCCTTTTTTACTTAGAAGCTTGCTTGAACTCATGTTTTTAGTTTGATTTTGTGAATAAGAGAGTTTAAGTTATACTAAATTCCCTTGATTTTGTAGGAAATTGGGATGAACTGGAAGAGGAGTTAAAATATCAAGGAGTTAGAACCCAGAAAGGACAGAAAGAGCATTAGAAGAGAAGGTTGCAAAAGGTCGTGGGACGCTTGGGCACCCTTTTCTAGGGCCCTCAGCGTTGAAGGTCTCGTAACCACACCTGGGCGCCCTTTCAAGGATGTTGAGCACTAGTCTTCGAGCACCGTTTCACGCCTTGGCGCCCTTCTTGGGGTGCTGAGCGCCACTTCTCTCGTAAGCTCGCCTAGGCGCCCTAAGTAGGGGCCCTGAGCGCTTACGACATTGGCCATGATCCAATTCAACCCTATTTAAGGACTTGCATGTTCTAGGGAGGGTATATTTTGACAAAAGAGACGTAAATTCAGACTTTTTCACCTTTTTGGAGCAGAATTGGATGTGGAAGCTCTCCTTTTCGATTTTTAGGGTTTATCTTTCATTCTCATTCTATTGTACATCTAGTTTCTTCATGACAAAGGGGAACTAAATTCATTGGTTGTTGGGAAAAGATGTAACCTCTAAACTCTCATGTATTTGAATTGATTGCAATTTATATATGCTTCTTTCATTAATTGTTAGGGTTATTCTCATTTGCTCTATGCTTGTTATGTTTAACTCATTCATGGCATGATTTTTGGTTTTCTTTGTTATTGGCAAATACCTAGAAACCTAGAACTGGGGAATTTCTCCCAAGGGAATTATTGCCTAGACATAGGGATAAAACATTTGGTTGTCTTAAGCTTCCGTTCGTAATGCAAAATTTATTATTAGGGATACAAGACATTGTGGTCTAGTAATTAAGGATAGACTTCTTTCGTCGAGACATTAGGTTCTAAGTAATTTAGAAAGTGACATTGACAATTAATAAAGAAGAAGAATTCTTATATGCATGAGAGTGATTAGGTGAAATCTAAACCCCAACAACATCTTCATCTCATAGTACCAGCATCATCATTCACTTTTGCGTTTCTCTTCAATTGATCAAAATTGCATTCATATTTAATTTCTTGTATTTACATTTAAAAACCCTAAATTGTTCTTCAAAGTCTTAATTAGTTAAGTAATTACATGACTGTTTAGTGTCGTGAGTCTCTTGGGAAACGATACTTGGTCTTACCATTTATTATTACCTGATACGATTCAATACATTTGCCAAGATCTTAACAATATCCAAGCATACATCACCACCTACTTTGCAATAGGGAATGACATATATTTTCTCCCTTATATAATTGGGTAAGTGAAGTTTGTTAACTTTAAAGTTTCATTTATTAATTTCGGTATATGACAATTAAGTTATTACCAATTTCAGGCGTCATTGACAGCTACTTGTGATCTCCATACCGGAGAACACTGCTGTCTGGTTTTGTGCATTGCACAAGTCTCATCCCAGCCCTTTTAGACATGTAGTAGATTGGTAAGAACCTCAATGTTTCAACTTTCTTTATTATATAAATGTATGCTAAAACAATTTTTTTTAATAGTTCCCTTGCAACACTTATGATGTTGTCTAAGAGATCTATTACTATAGCTAAAAAGCTTGCATGGGTGAACCTTAAGGTTTGATATTTTAGTCCATACTTTGTTACATTTTGTACCATTCCAATGATGGTACTTAACATTTTATAATTATGATGATATATTGTATTGTAATAGATAAACCGGGTCATATAAGTGTGGTTACTACGTAATGTATTGGATGATTACCATTATTCGTGCACATTCCACTAGTGGATGGGAAACGATAATATTTAGATTTGAATTTTATTTTCTCTATAGTTTATATTTCATATACACTAATTGAAATCATTGTGTTTTATGTAGAGATACAGTATGACTACTCCAATTCCAAAGAAGTCACTTAAACTCGTGAGGAAAACACTGGCTAAATATGTAATTCAACTATATAATAGTATGTAGTAGATATTAGGATATAGTAAGTTCTAAGTTTATGCTTCTAAGTTGTTTTATGCTTTTGTACATTATTATTAGTTTAACTTTGTACATTGAATTGATTTATGCTTCAAATATGATTTATGATTACATTGGATTGATTTATGCTTCTAAGAAGTTGATTTATGATTACATTAATGCATTTATGTTTTAATATAATTTTTATTCAAAATATATGCTTTTGGATTGTTCTAAACTGTTCTGGCTGTAAAATTATATGCAAGTTTGTTTCTACAGTTGAGAATGTTGTAGAAACAAACCTGTTCTTAAAAAAAATAGTGGAATACGCCTCGGTTGTGACCATAACCGAGGCAGAAAGGCCCCCTATGGCATCGGTTAAGGCAACAACAGAGGCAAAAAGTCAGCGAAAAAGCAAAAAAATAAAAACACTCTACTGCCTCGGTTGGGACCAAAATCGAGGCAGTAGAGGCCGCCATACTACCTCAGTTCAAAAGGAACCAAGGCGTAAAGTCCTTAAAAAAAACCTACTGCATCGGTTTCCCTGAGGCGAAATCCTACATCTTTTTTCCTCGGTTCACAACCGAGGCATAAAAGTGTAGACTTTTTGCCTTGCCTGTATATGTCTCTGTTCAGGAACCGTTATTTATAGACGAAAATAACCGATGTCGTTTCTCTTGACTGAACTGATGTCTACTTCACGAGACAGGTTTTCATCAAATTTCAAGTTCTTATAAATTTCCCATAATCAAGTGTACATACAATTATTTAAAATAATTGGCAAATTTGTTTAAATGTATACCTAATAAAGTATAAATTTATTATAAAGTATAGTAAAGTATATATATATATATATATATATATATATATATATATATATATATATATATATATATATATATATATATATATATATATATATATATATATATATATATATATATATATATATATATAGATCTGTTTCTATCGAATAATAAACCAGTTTTCATAGCCATGAGTAATTTGTTCTTATAAACAGAAGGAAGTGTTGCTTTAATTTAATTAGATTCACTGATGCTGATGAAAATTGTGTCCAAATAGAGTTCAGGTATTACAAATATGGATGAAAATTTTTACAGCCATATTTGAACTGATTGTTATATCAGAAAAATGTTTACTGATATGATTCAATTTTGCATATCTGTAATCTGTATTATATTCCCATTTGTATTCAACCAATTATTTCAATGCAAAGACCCTCCTTGTTTTAATTAAAAGAAATTTACTTGTTAAATGATTGTTTCAAGATAAAATGACTGAAAAATTAAAGAATATGTCAATTCATTGCCATATAAAATAGTTTAACAATTAACTTTCTGAAACTATATTTTAGTTTAAGAAAGTTGGATTCTACCTTCTTCGAATTTATTCTTTTTTTAGAAAAATTTCAAACACCATTTTTGAAAAATATTTTTTACTGAAAATATTATTTATTTATTAAATACATATTAGAAAAAGTAACAATAACTCACCTAGACCCTCCTTAAAAAAAATATTAATAACAGTGATCAATAAATAACTAAGAACATAACCATAATAAATATTGAGAAATTTAAAAAAAAAACGAGACCTTAAAATTCGGTCAAACATTTATTATGTTTCATATATTTCCACTAGGATTAATAATAAGTGCTGTAAGTTATTTATAATTCAAAAAACTATTATTAATTTTTTATAATAATAATAATAATAAATAACAATAACGTTGTTTAAATTTATTACTCTAAGATATCGTTGATCAAAATAGAATTTTATTTAAATTTTCGAGTTTGAATTTATTTAAAAATTTTATGATTAGATTATTCATATTAGATATGTCCACTAAAATCTACTTGTAAATATTTTTCACATTAAAATTGAATTATGATTTATTTTTAATAAGTTAAAAGTTGATGATTAATATTAAATTAAATATTTTAAAAAATATTTAATTAAATATCTAATTAAATGTTTTTAATTAAATAATATTTTTAATGGATATATTTTTAGGAAAAAGAAATTTCATATTAGAAAAAGTAACAATAACTTAGACCCTTTTAAATAATAATAATAGTGATCGATAAATAATTAAGAAAATAATCAAATTATGGTTATAAATATTTCACTAAAAATACTGCACCGAAAAATTATGGTTATAAATACTGAACCGAAAAATTAATAACAGTAATCAATAAATAATTAAGAAAATAATCAAATTCATAATTTCCTAAAATTGAATTTTTAACATGAAAAATAATCTCACATTTTTTAAATTAAAAATACATAAAATCTAATGATATAAAGAATTTGAGTCTTAAATAACTAAATTATGAATTTGTGAAAAGTAAGAGAATGAAAGTAGACTTAAGTTTATTTAGTGGGGCTAAACCCAGTTTAACTTTGACCCCAACCCACTTGAAAAGGGGCTTTGGGGGTTGGAGTTGTTTTTGGCTCCCACTTGAGGGGCTTCCTAAAATGGGACTTTTGAAATGGGTTAGAGCTAACCCATGGATCATGGGTCAAGTTGACACCTCTAGTCCTTGCAAGCTCTTCTACCGTCCTATTCTTCCTCTCAACAACACCATTCTGATGTGGTGTTCTAGTAGTAGAGAAGTTGTGTGATATGTCTTGCTCATCACAAAAATTCTCAAAGCTCTCATTCTGAAATTCTCTCCTGTGATCACTTCTAATAGCCTTTATCCTAAGATCTTTTTCATTCTGGATAATAGAGGCAAATTTCTTAAAGTTTTTAAAAGTATCACTCTTAGAAGCAAGAAAGAAGGTCCAAGTGAATCTAGACTAATCATCTACAATGACCAAACCATAAAGATTTCCTCCTTGACTTTTGATTCTTGAAGGGCCAAACAAATTCATGTGTAAAAGCTCAAGAGGTATAGTAGTAGATATTATCCTCTTGGATTTGAAAGATGTTTTGGTTTATTTTTCCTTTTGACAAGCATCACAAAGTCTATCAGATTCATACTATATGTTTAGTAGCCCAAGAACAAGACCTTTAGATGTAGGTTTATTTAAATGAGGCATATGAATATGAGCAAGTCTTTTATGCCACAATTAGGGCTCATCTTCTTTGGACAACAAGCATATTACAGATTTAAAAGAAGTCTTTCAAAAATCAACCATGTATATGTTGTTACATCTCATGTCAATCAACACAAGTTCATTTGAAGAAGCATGACAAATTAAACAATGATTAGATTCAAATGTAACTTTCAATCCTTTATCTCACAGTTGGCTAATACTAAGAAAATTATGTTTCAGCCCATCAATAAGTAACACATTTTCAATAATGTATGAGGAAGGTGTTTGTATTTTACCAATACCAACAATTTTACCCTTATTCTTGTCCCCATATGTAACTGACCACTTGTTTTGTAGGATAGGCTGATGAACCTTGTAGGATATCCAGTCATATGTCTGGAACATCCACTGTCCAAATATCACATGGCTTCTTTTTCATCTTTTTCCTCATTGCTTCCAGCATGTGCAAATTTTGTCATCATACTTAAATCTGTTTGTTGTTTTGAGTGGTTGCAATCAACTTCACTGCCTTCATTTTGCTTTGAATCTTGGTCTTTAGAATGCTTTTGATTTTCTGCAAATTCATGTTAGATTTCCTTTTACTCGTCAGGAATTTCAAGAACCTTTTTGCCATTAAGTCAGTTTCTTCAATTTCAATGAAGTTGGTGACTCTTTTCTTCATTTGATTTGATCTCCTTGGTATTCTTGTTTTAATAAGGTCATGAGAACAGTTAATCACAGAATGTTTTATATCTTTGTCTATTGAATTCAAGAAAACATCATCACGTACACCTTTTGATGACAATGCTCTAGCTAGGACAAGCCAAATCTAGAAGCAACCAAGCCATGGAAGCTCACGGTTTTGCATGCAAAATTTGTGGTGGTATGGAATGATGGATGGGTTGCGGTTTTAAAGTGATATATGGTAATGAAATATGTGTTTAAGGGTTCTCTAAGAGAGGTTAGGCCAACTCTTGGAGGAAGGTGGCTAGAGGAGACCACTTGGGTTGCTTTAGCCTAAGGTGACCTTAAAAGAGTAGTGTGACACAAAAATGGCAGCATAACTTTACTGTAAATCAAAAGTTATTACATGATGGAGAACACCGTTATTTATAGGCTAAGGTGTCTCAAAATGGGCAGAAACTTTAACCTAAAAGAGCCACATTGGTTGGCTTTGAAAGCAAGGAGAAATCCTCTTCAATAGGAGGGAGACAAGTGGCAAAAATCCTCTCAAATGAGAGAGTGACATGTGGCCACTACCTATGGAAAAACTCTTCATTCCAAGAGTGACACATGGTCACTAACTAGGAAGAAAACTCTTCGATGGGAAGCATCCACATTTGTAGGACGAAATCTTGCTCCCTTGTTCTCCAAGCTTAGCCAAAATGTTGACCACTTGGTCAACACACCCATTTTGAATGTCCAAGCATAGTCAACTTTGAGCCTTATCCCTTTATTGACTTGTTTGGTCAAAATTCTATTCTACTTGGCCCAAAATACAAGGCCCAATTGAAATCCTACACTACTAGGCCCATAATACAAAGCCCAAATAAAATCTAGACTACATGGCCCATAATACAAAGCCCAAATAAAATCTAGACTACTTGGCCTATAATACAAAGCCCAAATAAAATGTAGACTACTTGGCCCAAAATACAAGGTCCAAAATTATTCTTACTCTAATAAATCTTCATGATGACTTAAGATGATCCAAGAGAAAGAGTTTAGGCACACCTTCCATAGATGTCTCTGACTCTTCTTGAATGTGCTAGGTCATGGCTAGGGGTATGCCATCATCGCTCATAATCTGAGATATATTGGCCATCAGGAACAATTTAATCGATTATACTTAAAACCTAATCGATTAAAATTCGAGTAAAATTCGAATTCCCAGCTCTGGTGCCAATTGTAGAAAAAGTTAAGCCAATAATCTCAACCAAGAAGGGGATGGGGTGAATTGGTTATCCCTTTAAAAAATTTGTGCTTTCAAAAGATTTTTGAAATCTTTGAAGTTTTCTTGGAATGCAATCAAACAAGTATATGAACAATGTAAAAGAGAAGGGATAGAAAGATCAACACAGGTATTTATACTAGTTCGGCCAAACCTACATCCAGTCTTCCTTCAATCAACCTGAGTTGAAGGGAACCACTATAATGATAGAGTTTGTATAAGCAAGAATACAAAGAACTCCCCTCTGAAATGCACTCTCCTTTCTCAAACTCAATATCCCTTATAGCACAAGACATGAACACCTCACAGTCTCAACCTAGAAAGCTATCTCCACTCTCTGTCACCTTAGAGCAATCCCAACTTTAAGAACTAGAAAACACAAGGTACTCTTCCTGACTCACAGCAACAGGGAAACACAATCTTCTTAATTGAAGATGACTACTGATCCAGATAAAACACACCAGATGTGCAAGTTTGATCAGCAATGTGAAAGCACAATGTTCTTGCAAGAATCTTTATGAATTTCCTTTCAAATGAGTGATCTTGATTCTCTAAGAATTCTAGGACGCTCCTGCAATTAAATCTCAACAACCAAGTTAGTTATGAAAGTGTAAGCTTATAGAATTATGTTGAGACACAGAGCAATGCGTCAATTTATAGATTTTTCAACTTTGATGTAGTTTAATCCATTAAGCTTTAATGTAATTTGTTAAACTTTTTCTTATGCTTTAATAGTTTTACATTTGTATCAAATTTAATAGATTAAAATCGCATGCAATCGATTATAAAAAACATACAAGCCAACAATATTCAAAATATGACTGTTATGAAAGTTATAGCTTTTCAAGAAAATGATTTTCACAAGTAACACATTTTAACTAATTAGGAAAATAATGTCACCAGTTAAGTTCCATACTTAAGCAAATTTGAAAACATTTTCAATTCAAAACACTTTGGTGCACTCAGCAGTCATGTACTGGCATAACAACGTGTTTTAATCAATTGTACAATTAATGTAATCGGTTAAAACATAATTGTTTTGCCCTTGATAAGCATATACTGATATCTGACGAAATTTAACAGATTATGCAAACAGTGTAATCGATTATTTCATGCAGATATGCAATGTGCAATGTATTTCAACCAATGATTCATTTCCAATCAATGAATACATACACCAAACAATTCAAGCACAAACAAAGATATAATCAAGCAATTGTTTTGTCATTTATTATGCAAGAAACTATAAAACATTTCTTTTGTTCATCATCAAAAACATGTAAGTGAGATGGGTTCAGCTATGCACAACTCCTCCTATCAACAGTTGTGTTAGGTTTTCCCTATGAATGTATGTATGGTTTTGTTGGGTTATCCCATAATATGGTTTGATACTAAGAGGGAACAAAGTTATGATAATTTGGGGTTTTATCATGCAAATGTATGTTATAAAGAAGGTATGATAATTATATGCAGAATATTAAGTTTGTTGGGTTATAATCTCTATGATGATGGGTTTTGGATGATTCAAGTGATGTAATGTATGTATTAAGGTTTGTTCATAAGGGTAATGTTGGTTAGAACAACCGGTATCTTCGAGTCGTGCAGCGAAATAAAAAATTACGAAAAGCGTGTTCGGTCAAATTAAAAATGGTTCCTTTAATTTTCTTATAAGCGTTTTATCGAATAGTTGATGAGCAAAAAATATAAAGAGTGTAAGGAATAGAAAAATCACACAAATGATTTTTATCATGGTTCGAATCAAAAGATTTTACGTCCAGTCCTTAATCACTATGAATAAATAGTGATTAACTTTTTTAATAAAACAGTTTCACAGTTACAATGAAAGTGAATAGAAAATAACAATAACAAAAACACCTTCTTCGACAAACGAACCGGAAGAGCTTCCTTTTCGACAAAAGAACCGGAAGCAACAACTCTGCCAACTTGAAGAAAACTGCTCCGACCTTTGACACAGAAAGCGCGAGCTTCTCTTATTCACAAGACTTGACAAGAGCAAGAACTAGCACTTGAGAACTTCCTCAAATTTCACTGTATTCTCAAATTCGCAAAGTTATTTTCTAAAGTGTTTGACAAAGGTATATATAGCCAACTGGTCCAAAAAGGAAAAGACGCATTACAACTGCCAATGATAGTCGATTATTGTAAGTTATAATCGATTATATGCGAGACTTGGAACAATTAGGATATTTAACTCTTCGACTGTTCGGATCTAGTTCTTCACCTCCTGTTGCTCGGTTTAATTCGACACATCCTCATGTCGTTCGATTCAACCCGATAACTTTTTGGCAAGTATACCAAATCGTTCCAAGTAATATAGAGTAAGTTCAGAGTATCGTTCTCCCAAAGGACTTGTGCAACACATGACAATTCTTCCTTTTATAACTCAATTAGACATCAAAATGCACAAAACAACACAAGAAACTCTTTTTGGTATATCAAACAATTAGTGTGCAAGGAATTATATTTAAAAGAAACTTTGTTGGAATTGGGTTTCATGAATCATATGAAGATAAAACTCTATACAATATATCATTATTTCATTCAAACATTCACATCAAGGCATCCTAGTCCTAATCCCTTAGCAACTAGTTCTAAATTTATATATCAAAATGTTAATCCCTTAGTCAATTTAACATACAATTTGCATTAAGTCCAATGCTAAAAATGACCAAGTTATTGAGTCTATCCCTAGATCCCAAATCACTTAGGTGCTCTATCTATGTTTGTTTCAAAGTTACTTTCCAGTAATCAAAGACATTCAAATAACATTATATTTTCATACAATGATAGTAAATTCAAGAAAGAGCATGTGAACGAACAACGATATATTGAACAGGAAAATTACATCAGAGTGAGTTCATTACATCCAATTCCAACGAAAGAAAATTTTAACTACTCTTAGACATCTAGAACGAACGTACACATTTGAAGTAATCCCTTGCAACAATGGTTTCTTGATGCCTTGAAGTAGTCTCCGGAAGTTCCTGAAATGTTTTCATTTCTTTCCTTTGTCCGAAACTTCTGTCAGGAGTTCTTTCTGTCTATTTCCCACTTTAAAAGCCAATTGAAAAAATAACTAATTCGCTAAGCGCACAACTCTTTATGCACTAAGCGAATATTCAACTGCAGGATATCTTTAATTGTCCTTTATTCGCTCAGCGAGTTGTGCTGGTGCGCTGAGCGAATAAAACTCTATTTAGCTGAGTGATTTAATGCTGGCTTAGCGAGAAACATCTGATAGCACTCCACTTTGATGTATAAATTCCTATACAATTTACTACACACTTTCCTACTTCTAATTACAACTTTTCAATGAGGAAAACACATTATTTCATGAATAAATACAAATTTTGAGTTAATTAATAAGTCTAAAAACATGTATTTTTCATACTCATCAAACCCCTTATCACCTTCTACTGTCCGGTTAGGTTCCTCACAGCTTTCCAGCGTTCGATGCTAACTGCTCGATCTGGGTTATGCTTCCCACCGCTCAGCTCAATACTTGTAAACTTTCCAACTCTTAACATTTTCTTCTACAATGTTAGTTGGACATAATTTCGTTCGGCTTGTGTTAGACATCTTTCGGTCTTCAACTGCTATGCGTCATTCAGCCTTTTAGCAGTGTTCAGCTTTCAACTGTGTTCAATACCGTTCGGTCCTCGACTTGTGTTCGGCCAGTATTAGCGATCGTTCGGTATTCAATTGAGTTTCACCAATGTTCAACTTCGTTCAGTCCTGAACTATGTTTTGCCAGTGTTCATCCTGTGTTCGGTCTTGAACTGTTATACATCGTTCAACCTTCAACTATTATATGTCGTTTGGTCTGTTAGTTGTGTTCGGCCATGAACAGTGTTCTGCCTTAAGCTGTGTTTGGCCTTCATCTATGTTCAATATCGTTCGGTCCTCAACTTGTGTTCGACTAGTGTTAGTGACCATTCGGTACTCAACTGAGTTTCGCCAATGTTCAACTCCGTTCGGTCCTGAACTGTGTTTGGTCAGTGTTCATCCTGTGTGTAGTCGTTCGGTCTACATATGCGTTTGGCCGTTGACTGATAGTGGTCGTTCGGTCTTAGTCATGCTTCTGCTCGGTTTCCAGGTTCAATTCTTTCTATCAATACTTCACCTTCCAACCGCTCGGTCTCCTTCATGCCTTCTACCGTTCGGTCTTGGTCATGCCTTCTACCGTTCGACCTTAATTGCTCGGTCCTGATGTCTTATACATAATTGCTTTTAAACTCATACAACATAAGTCTTCTTATTCTTCACTTTGTAACATAATCAAGATCATTATCTTCAAGATACCAATGCTCCTTATTGGTAACAGGTATGTGAGGCTTGAATGCATGCATGAGGTTTTAGAGGAGTTTCCCTCGTGATATAGGGTTGTTGCATGTATATTTAAACACTTGGTATTTGTCCAGAATGTATTTCAATTCAGCAATATCATTAGTTATAATCGACTATTTTCACATTGGTTGAGTTGAGTTTCGGAAATAATAGATTATTTGGGATGATAATTGATTATCCCTTTATACGTGATGAATTATTGTGATTTTTTGTATAGAATCACTAAGATAATCGATTATCTTAAGTTATAATCGATTATCACATGTGTGTGTTTCGGGAATAATCGATTATCACTCATGATAGTCAATTATCAAAGAGTATTTTTATTGGAAACGATGCGTTTTGATGAAGATTGGACGTGGACCAAGCATGAGGAGCTGTAAAACGTGATGATAATCAAAGAATGAGATTAGTGGTTATGTTTAGGGTCAAGTTTGACTTGTTGTTGAGGTTGGAGCATGAGTGAGTGTTGGGGTGTACCTGAGTATATGGTTGATGAGCATGAGAGTAGAGGATAAGTCTAGTAGTTATACCTTGTAAATCTTGGTTCTATCTACGGATAGGTGCTTCCTTTGCCTTGTGTGCATAGGAAGGGTTGTTCGAGTATTGTCCTTGTGTGGCAGGATTACATGTTTCTTAGCTGGATTGTGGGACTACTCGAGTGTATTTATATAGGGATGCTACAGGTTATGCTGTAGAAGCAGCTATAGTTAGGGATGACAATGGGTCGGATCGGGCACGGATAATGCCTACCCGCAACCTGACCCGACAAAAAAAAAATTCACTCGCTACCAGCACGGACATTCGCTTAAAAAATACCTGCGGGTAGTTTAAAACCCGTGAATTCCCACGGATACCAACAAATATTTAAAACAATATATTTTTATAAATTATTAAAATAAAATTTAAATAAAATAAAAAAAATTAAAATATAACATAAATTAAATTAAATATAAAATAAAATTTAATATTAATTAAATTTAACCTTATAAAATATAAATTAATGTTAATTTTAATTAAATTTAATAAAATATAAATTATATTTTTATTTTTATTTTTGGCAGGTAGTAAATATCCTCGGGTACGGATAATATACTACACGCAAATTAAAATATCCACTATCCGCAACTTGTAGGTAGTAAATATCCGCAGGTACCAACTATCCATCGCAGATTTTATACGCGGATATTCGCTGACGCGAATTTTTTATTCATCCCTAGCTACAGTCGGTGAGGTAGGGTACATGTTGTTATTGTATGGTAATGCTCATGATGTTGTTGATGACTATGATAGTCATGATGGTGGTGTATCTATGATGATGATCATGGTATTTGAGGATTCCCAGGTGATGCTATGTTGATAGTTGTGTTACTATAATGGTTATAGTAGGTAGTTAGCTTAGGAGCTAATGAGCGGATTAATCAAGGGTCTATGTGTGAGATGTTAGTGATGACATCAAGGTTCAAGGATCAAGGATCAAGAATTGAGTAATTATTATGATTAAGTTGTTATGTCAGAGGATTAAGAATCTTATTGTTATTACTGTTGGGTATAGGGTGGCTTGTGGTTGATATATTCAATGTGTTTATATCTTATTATTATTATGATTATTTTATCGGTAGTTTACCTCATACGTGTTTGTGTTTGTGCGTTGTGAATGATGTTATTATCATAATGTGAGAGTAAATGATATTGCAGATGATGCTGAGACATGATAGATTCGAGAGATGACGGGGACAGACTTGGAATTTTTATTTAAAGTTATTACGTTTGAACTTTAAAATAATGTAATTGAAGTTATTTTATTTCCTTCATTATTTCATTACACCAATGTTTTGGAACTATTATGTTTTGAATAAATTATGTCGTTTAAATTTTAAAGTTTTTTTTGAAAATACATTTCCGCGCTATGATAAAGTTTTGAATTTTACCGATTTGTGAATAACTCGTGACACTCTGAAATTTAGGGAGTTACATGAATCCCTGACTTCGTGACTTTTACTCTTGCTCAACGAGTAAATCAATCATGTCTTAATATTGAACAAGTAAATTCTTTATACCGAACAATTAAAGATTCAATACTTGTAAATTATTATTATCATCTCCTATCTATTCATTTTTAAAAGGTACATTTCTTCAAAAAAATCTGGAGATAGTAAATAATTTTTGTATTGAATCTCAAACGGGAAACTAAGGCTAATTCAAAACAACAATATATATTAAAGCAAACAAATAAGTATATATGCAACATACAATCAAGTAAACAATATATTCAAACAAATAAATAATTACATAATTTGTTTCAGAATGAATATTAAGAGTCTAAGGATAATTAAATGTTTAACTCCTATAGTAGTCTATCTAAATTAAGAGCCTAAGGATAATTATCTAAAATAAGGGAACCAAAAGTAACATTTGCCCTATAGTAGTCCTTAATTTCAGTTTTTAACTCCTATAGTAATCCATCTTAATTATATGAAAAAATTACTCTAACACTGGTTTTTTAATCTATATCTAATTTAATTAGACTCTAATGTAAAAAATAATGTTGAATCAATATATAATTATCTAACTTTTCTTATACACATCAAATAATACATATAATGTTAATCTAATTTCAATCAAATACTACATCAAACAAATACCACATATCAATCACAAAAAAATCAAAATGCAAAGGGTTTTAAGAACTTACCGTAGCGGTGACGAACGACAGCAAAAGCAGCGAAGCAGTGGCGGAGCAGCGGGGACGATGGGGGAAGCAGCGCTTGGAGAGAATGCTCCTACAATTCGCGCGACTGATAGAGCCACCCAATTGGGACAAAGACAATGGAGGTGTCGGTGGTGGACGAACTGTGGCGGCACGACCTTTGACGCAGCGAGAAAAACGCGACAGAAAACAAAATGGAGACCGCGAGAGAAAGAAGAAGGAGTGACGAAGGTGGGGTGAGCACGCATTGGAGGCGTGACGAAAAGCGGCGAGGGAGGCACGACGAGCAGGCGACAGCAATAGAGGAGATTCACAGAGGAACAGGAAAGTTCGTGTGAGAAGAAAACTGTTCGTGAATCTGGCTAAGTAAAAACACTATTACCTCGGTTCCTACAATTAACCGAAGCAATAACAACTAGCTACCTCGATTTTCAGTGAAACCGATGCCTAAAGCACTTAGTAAATTTCAAATTTAAAAATATTTTAACACTATAGGCATTGATTGACCGCCTACCTGAAGCATAAACACAGTATGACATCGGTTATTCTGAATCGATGCAGTATGATATGACTTTTCATTAATTAGGAACGTTCTCGGGTAAAGGTGAGCAGGCTGCTGGTAGGAGATATTGCCTCGGTTCTGTGGATAACCGAGGTAGTATGTCTTTTCTTCTTAACCAAGTCAGGCATGGCAGAGGTATTTGAAGGGATGACAGGCCTATAGGCTTCGGTTCCCCATCCAACCGAGGCAGTATGCCTTTTATGCATCGATTCCTGGATAATCGAGGCATATAGTTTGCTGAAAATAACAAAAAGGTCACTGCATTTTGATACGCTTTGGTTTCTCTGGAACCGAAGCGTAATCTACGAGTTAAAAGAGCGATTTTTTACTAGTGAGAGTAGGGGTTATGTTGCATAATTGGATTAGGCTCTTTTATCATATCATGGTTGATATTGAGAATTAATTACATTGTTTTTATTTAAAATGAATTTTTTTAAAAAAGAACGTCCATGGGTGGATCCTAGCCCATAGGGCTTTTGTAGATATTTTAGCCCTATGGGCTTTTTCTATGGGAAGTTTTTAACTCTGTGGACCTTTCTGGTCTCAACCCACGAGAATCAAGACCAAACCATGTAAAGGAGGTCAAATTCACGAGTCTAGCAAGAACCATGTTTAGTGAGAGATTTTTTGGTCCCACCAACCAGAATGACCTGAAGCCAATAATAATAATAATAATAATAATAATAATAATAATATAATAATAATAATAATAATAATAATATAATAATAATAATAATAATAATAATAATAATATAATAATAATAATAGTAATAATAATAATAATAATATAATAATAATAATAATAATAATAATAATAATAATAATAATAATAATAATAATAATAATAATAACCCATCCACCGCTTCTTTATTAAAATATATTGTAAAATTTGAGAAATTAACATGTGAATTACAAATTATTGAAATATATATCTTAAAATAATTTTATATTAAAACAAAAATCATAAGAAGATTTTACAAAGATACTATAATTTATTTGCATAAAGTAAAATAAGACCCGATCAATACATTAGTGATTTTAAGTTTTATTCACCAAAAACTACTAAAAAAACTTAATTTAATTATTTTATTCTCAATGTAAATTTAAATTAGTTACTAATTATATTTCCTTTATTTCTCTCTCTAGTCAATGTTAAGAAAACTTTAAATGATAATATAAATGAAAATAAATATATAATTGAAAAAATTATGTTAATTTTGAAATTTAAAATGGATAATACGGCACTAACATGGTTCCGTTTTCTCTCTCTATTTCGAATTTGTTGAATAAGCCAGAAGTGATGGAGAAGACGAGAGAGGAGTTGAAGAGAGTGGTGGAGGAAGATCGGTTGTTGATGTTTTTGGTTGACAGTAATAAAAAAAAAATTCTGGAAAATTCCATGGTAAAAAATGAGAGAAAGAAAATATTAAAAACGAAAATATTTTTTTCTTTATGAGTCAAAGAAAAGAAAGATTTCGCATAATATCGCGCCCATAATTAAAGAGATAGAAGAAAATACAAACTCTTACCACATCGGCCTACAATTAACTCCATTGAAGGGATGTTTGAACAAATTTTACCGGATGAAATTGAAATTATTTTTAAAAGATAGAACCAATGAGACATTGAAACAGTAAAATTAGAACAAAGAAAACAATTAAACTTAAATATAAATAAATGTCATTAAGGTAAATATTCCAATTTCTTAAAATTAATTTATTTGGAAAGAAGTCTACCCCTTATTTGCACTCCAAGCAACTTTTAATAACTTGTTTTCCTCACAAAGCTTTATCTTTCGTGAGTGCTTCTACATCCGCAGTATAACACTGATGATACCTAACAAACCAAAAAACTTTCCCTCGACTCCATCACCACCATCTTCAATCTTCAAGATGGGTGGTAGCCACCGGCTTTGTTCTCAGATTTTGGGATTCATTCACGCACTTCAATTTTTGTGTTCAATCACAACCGTCTACGGCATGGTCCCACAGTCCCCGGTTGAATGCAGCAGTTCAGGGTGCATTCTCCGCAACTCCTACGGTGCGTGGGGTGACCGCCGGGACTGTTCTGCCCTCAACGTGACATACCCAACCACAGAAGAACAGCTTCGTTCGGCAGTGTCCTACGCTGTCCGAAACAACCTCAAAGTCAAGGTGGTCACGAAATTTTCGCACACCATTCCCAAGTTAGCATGTCCCCAAGGGAGTTCCAGAGCAAGTGCAGGTGCCACTCTGCTCATCAGCACAGAGAAATACGACTCTGGCATCGAAATCGATGCTGCGAATATGGCAGTGACTGCGGACGCGGGTGTGGGGCTTCGCCAACTGATTGACGCGGTTGAGACTGGAGGGTTCAGCTTGGTGGCTGCGCCTTATTGGGAGGGTGTGACGGTTGCCGGAGTTATTAGCACGGGGGCACACGGTAGTTCGTGGTGGGGTAAAGGTGGTTCTGTTCATGATCATGTTCTGGCTATTACTCTTGTAGTCCCTGCTTCCAGATCTGAAGGGTATGCAAAGGTTTTGAGGTTGGAGGCGCAGGACCCCATGCTTAATGCGGCCAAGCTGTCTCTGGGAGTGCTCGGTGCCATCTCCAAGGTCAGGGTATTTTCGTCCTTTTATTCTTCTTTTTAAAGCTTGATTATATATGATTTCTTTGTTTAATAGATTAAGATTTTCTTTTACTCTTTTATAATTTAAGAAATCATTTTGTTTAATAAAATTAGTTAGGACAATAAATTTACTTAATATTATTAAAATAATATTGATAAATGAGTATTTTTTAAAATAACATTAAATAAATATTACAACATGACTTAATACAATAACATATTTATAACTTCTTAAAACCTAAAATACACAAAGATAAACATATTATAATATTTAGTTTGAATTTTGAGATATATAATAATATTTTTAGAAGAAAATAAATACTTTATTTTATATTCTTAAAAACAATATACAAGTAGTATGTATTTATTTTTTAAAAGTTGTTGAAATGTTTTGAATTCATTGTACCCATTTATTCCATTTTGACATTTGATATTAAATCAGGTTATCCTGGTTATTCTGACAGAATTTTATTCTGTCAAATATTTGTTCCCCAAACAAATCTCTAATGATTTCTTTGTGTTTGTAAAGATTATTTTTTAATCTATAAAATTACTTCAAATCTCTAATGATTGCTTTGTGTTTGTAAAGATTCATTTTTCAATCTATAAAATTACTTCAAATCTCTAATGATTTCTTTGTGTTTGTAAAGATTCATTTTTCAATCTATAAAATTACTTTTTTTTAAATCTTTAGTTTAAAAATAGTATATATTTAAGAATTGCAATAAAAATATCAATTTTAAGATTTAATATTTTAAATTTCATCAATTTATTTAAATTTGTATAGAACTTTAATAACAAAATTATTTGTTTATCTTAGAGCTATCAAAATGGGTCATACTCTGCGGGTTAATCCGGTTCATCACGGTTTTGAGTCGGGTTGGGTTTGAAAAGATTATAGTTTTTTTTATGTGGGTCAAATTTCAATCCGGCTCATTTAAACCCGACTTATGCGGTTGAACTCATTGGTATTGGCCCACCAACCCACCTACCTAATTTTATTTTATTAAAATTTAATTTTAATTTTATAAAAAAATATTTATTATTTTGTTTTTGTTTGAAAAAATTATTTAAGTTCTTTATTTTCAAAATTAATTAAACTGAGAGTGAAATTTGGGAGTGAAATTTGTTTAGATTTGAATTATAAAAAGTTTGTAATTTTCTTTTATTTAAAAAAAATTAATTAAGTGAGTCGGTGAACTAACTCGTTTACCCCGTGGTAAGTCAAGCCGGATTCAAATTTTTCTAACTCACTAATAAATGATCCGGATTGGATTGGCTCACTAAGTGACCAATCTGTGGTGGGTCAGATCGGATGACCCGTTTTGAGAGTTCTAATTTTCCTGTTAGTTTATATCATAAAACATAATTTATTTTCAAATTTAAAAATTTATTCAAACTTATCTGGTCCTTACTTTCAAAACTGGTTCAAATTTATGGAGTCTTAGCTGTGAGAAAGTCTTTTCAGTTTGGATGCAGTGCATTGAATTACAGATGAAAAAATGTGTTGGGTCCGGATTAGTGTATGTTAAAAGAGATAGGTTGAAGAATTTAACTAAGAAGTTTATTATGATATGATTTGTCTAATCTGTCAATTGAATGGATTAAAATGTGGATCAGATTAATCCAATTTTTTTAAAATTAAAATAAAAATTAATTAAAAGTTTATTTTTATATTATATTTTTTATAGGTGTAAATATGTAATAATATTATAATTTAAATAATTAACATTTATTTAATTATTGAAATAATTTAACATGTAATAGTTATTATAATTTAGTTAATTACAAATATTAATTAATTAATTAAAATATTAGAAAATATCTTCTATTACTAAATATATTTTTACTATTCCTTTTTATATGTATATAAACAAACTTTAACAAATAAAAAATTTGAAAGCAAATTAAAAAAAAATGACGAGTGTTCTTATCAGTGATTGACTGACAAAATGAGTCAAACTACCCCTTTTACTATCTTAAGAATAAAGTCTTTGCATTTATTAAGAAATAAATGAAAATATAATAAACATTCCTACAACGAATAATAAATCCCATTAGTTGCTATACATTAAAAATAAGTTTCAGAGCATTATAACTTCCTTAGCCACTTGAAAATTTACTTTTAAAAATAGGTTTAATCTTTTTAGACATCTCTATTTGTGTAGGGTTGTCTCAAATAGGTCATCGTATTTATTTTTATCTCAATTAGGTCCCTATTTTTGTAAAATTGAGTCAATTGGAACCTTGTCGTTAATTTCAATAGACGACGTTAAATTTTGAGTCGTGACATGCTGACGAAGCAAATTTTAATGACATGGCACGTGGTTGTGTAATTTATTTTATTTCAAGTTTTAAATAATTAAACCTAATTTATACTATAACTGATAACAAAATAATTAACCCTAATCTTCGTCGCCACACCCCTTCAGAACCTTGTTCAGCATTCCGTTACGCACGCTGCATCCTCCACTAGCTTCAGCACCTTCTCCACCGCTGCTGCTCCCACCTCCGCCTCCGCTAACAGCCTCGCGTGAAACCACCATCTTCTACAGTGGTCCATGCAGAACTCCCTCCCTGAGCCTCTGCATGCACGCTGCGTCCGCCACCAGCTTCGTCAGCATGTCACGACTCAATAAATTTAACGCCGTCTATTGAAATTAACGATAAGGTTCCAATTGACTCAATTTTACAAAAATAGGGACCTAATTGAGATAAAAGTAAATACGAGAACCTATTTGAGACAATCCTACACAAATAGGGATGTCCGAAAGGATTAAACCTTAAAAATAATATAATCATTGAAATAGTAAATTTGTATATTTGTGAAAGAAATAAGAAACTTGAAAGTAATATGCTCTTTAAAATAATAAATTTTTATATTTATAAAAAAGAAAAGAAAAACTAAAATAGTAAAAATAAAGTGACATATGAAAACTTACTAAGTGTAAAAGTAACATGTTTCTAAGTTATAAGCATTTATTGTGTCAAATAATCAGTACCCTATATAACTTTTTATGCACATTTAAAATTTATATTAATTCAATTAGTGATTTATTGTTCCAATAATTCCACGGTTCAATACTATATTGGGTTTTAATAACATTGAGAAGTGAGGTTAAGCAGAATGGTTTTATTTGTGGTCTTTAAAGTATATAATGCTATTAATTTTATTTTTATTATGAAAGATAAAAACGAAACAAATATAAACAAAAATGTTATTAATAAATAAATTAAATTCAATGATTTATTTATTTATTTAATAGAATAAAAACAAGTAAAAATAGAACAAATATTTTAAAATTATGTAATTTGATTGAATAGTGTTTTGGCCTCTGAATATTTAGTTTTGTTGAGGAAAATATAATTAGTTATTTGATTTAGAAAAGAGGGAAGAGAAAAATTGTTAAAACCCTTTTTTTATCTCTCATTTATTTTTATTCATCTGATCTTACTATCTATTAATTGACTTAAATTATTCACTTTTCAAAGTACTTTCTTTCACATTTCTACTGTTGGCATATAATTAAAAATTCATTTTTATTTTTTATGTATTTCTATTTCTTAACGTTTCTTTTTTCTATTTTGTTTTTGTGGAAATAATCATGCTTGATTACATATTTAAGCACAATATATTTCCCGAACTTACTTTTGCATATGTTTAATTATAATAATAAAAGTGAGAATATTTAATTAAAATCATTAATGTAAAATTAACGGCTTATACGATTTATCTAAGTATAAATTATTTTGTGTGATTTTATTCATTTTAGTTACATGTTAGGTGATCTATGTAATTAAATATCCAATTTTGAATAATTGGGTATTTTAAAGGTAAATTATGTATGAGATTTTAATTTTTCAATTAATGATGATACGAGGTTGGAAACTGAATATACTATTTTAATTAAATATTTTTTCACAATAATTAGGAGTTCTTAAATAATGAACTAATATATAACTAGCGTGTAGAGTAAAATTTCGTAAATACAGCGACATTATTATAACATATTTTAAACAGCCATATAATTTAATTTACTTTTTAATACTAAATATGTATGGTTATAAAACCCACTATTGTAATATTTCAACTTTTTAAACCGTTTATACTTAGGATTGTAAGAGGTGAATTATCTCGTGAACTTTCTACCCTAATTTAATTTTAGATTTTTGATCGTGCTGAATTTTATTTTGAATCATGTTTAGTAATTTAAAAAATCCACAACTTGATGCAACCCAACTGAACAATAAATATATAATAAACTATTATTTATATGATAATTTTATAATAAAAATAATTTACTTTTACCAATAGTGGGTAAAGTTTAATAAATTAATATGAATGTTGAAGTACAGGTAAAATTATCAATCGAGCATAGGTTCAAAAGAAGCATAAGATACGATTTCTCAGAAAAAGATGATGCGATCGAAGATGTATACGTAGAGCATGCGAAAAAGTATGAATTTGCAGATATAACTTGGTATCCATCAAGGCACACAGTGGTGTACAGATATGATTCCAGGGTTCCCTTAAATGCCTCCGGTGATGGAGTTAATGACTTCATTGGATTTCAACCCAATTCCATCTTGATATCAGAATCTGTTAGAGCAGCAGGTATTTGTTCTATTTTCTCCACTACTTCCTACAAATTTCAAGCAAGCACAATTTTTATTTTATCTTTTTATTATTCATACAAATTATACACTTTACTTTCTTGCTGATAAAAGAAAATACCTTTATTCTCTTCAATGTGAAATGGGTGCAGCTTAGTTTGGAAACTAGTCAGAATTTGATTTTTCAAACTGAATTTTCTTTTCGTCTAAAAATAATGGAGGATTCAGCAAATATGGGGAAATAACAGATGGGAAAATAAATTATTTGAAAAGTAAATATTTTGAATGAATAAGGTGAACGTCATTACAAGATTAATAGAGAAGATTGGGAGAAAATATTCCTTGTATGTTTAGCATACACATAGGATAGTTTATTTATATTGTAAGATATGGGTCAATGTCCTTAATACAGAATAGACTAAGCCCAAATAACAGAAACACACATCTTAACATCTAACACTCCCTCTCAAGCTGGAGTATATAAATCATATGTTCCAAGCTTGTTACAAAGATAATCAATTCTAGGTCCTCGTAAGGACTTAGTGAATATGTCTGCCAACTGGTTGCTTGAGTTAACAAACTCAGTCTTGATATCTCCGGATATGATTTTTTCTCGAATGAAATGACAATCAACTTCAATGTGTTTGGTTCTCTCAGGGTTAGAGCTAATATGGAGAGCAGCTTGATTATCACATATAAGTATCATGTGAGTGACATCTCCAAATTTCAATTCACTAAGCAATTGTTTAAGCCACACAAGCTCGCAAGTAGCTGATGTCATAGCTCTATATTCTGCTTCTGCATTGGACCTTGCCACAACACTTTGCTTCTTACTTTTCCAAGATATCAGGTTGCTACCAATAGAGACACAATATCCAAAAGTAGACCTCCTATCAGAAGGGGAACCAGCTCAATCAACATCTGAATAGCAAACAATTTTTGTATCGTTGTTAGGGCCATATAGCAAACCTTTTCCAGGTGATCTTTTAATATACTTCAGTATGCGAACAACTGCATCCCAATGGTCTTCACATGGGGAGTTTAGAAATTGACTCACCACACTAACTGCGAAGGAAATGTCAGGACGCGTAACAGTAAGATAGTTTAATTTACCAACTAGTCTTCTGTACCGTTCAGGATCTGAGAAAGGCTCCCCCTGATTTGGTAGGAGTTTGATGTTAGGGTCCATAGGTGTCTCAACAGATTTACAGTTCATTAACCCTGTTTCCTCCAAGATGTCTAACACATACTTCCTTTGAGATATGACAATACCATCATTGGATTGTGCTACTTCAATACCCAAAAAGTACCGGAGTTTGCCAAGATCTTTGGTTTGAAAATGATGAGAAAGGTGTTGTTTCATCTGAGAGATGCCAAGATAGTCGCTTCCTGTGAGAACAATATCATCGACATACACTATTAAGTAGATACATCCAGCACTCGAGTGGCAATAGAACACTGAATGATCCACTTCACTGCGAGACATACCAAATTGTTGAACAACACAACTGAATTTACCAAACCAGGCCCGAGGAGACTGTTTTAGGCCATATAAGGATTTGCGAAGACGACATACCAACCCAGATGACTCCCCCTGAGCAACAAAGCTAGGCAGTTGCTCCATATAAATTTCTTCATGCAAATCACCATTGAGGAAAACATTTTTGACATCAAGTTGGTAAAGAGGCCATTGTCGAAGAGCGGCCATGGCAATGAATAGGCGAACAAAGGTCATTTTTGCCACTGGAGAAAAAGTATCACCATAATCCAAACCAAAAATCTGTGTGTAGCCTTTGGCAACCAGTCGAGCTTTCAAACGGTCAATTGTGCCATCAGGACCAACCTTGATAGCATACATCCACCTGCAACCAACAACAGACTTTCCAGATGGTAATTGGACAAGCTCCCAAGTTCCACTTTCCTGTAAAGCACTTAATTCATCCATCATAGCTTGACGCCAACCAGGATGAGTTAAGGCATTACCCACAGATTTGGGAATTGACACAGAAGAAATGGATGAGAGACAAGTATAAAAAGATGGAGATAATTTGTGGTAATTAAGAACAGTATAATGGGGGAAGGGTTACGGGTAGAGCGTATACCTTTACGGAGGGCAATAGGCAAGTCAGACTCAATTGCTGGAGCCGGAGGAGACACATGAGGCGGCACCGGAAGTGAGTCATGAGGGAGACAATTACGACGACTATAAACCTGAAGGGGTGGAGGTGAAGGATGATCCTGTGGTGAATGAGAGTCTAAAGAAGGAGAAGACAAAATGGGTGGAGCATCACTAGGAGGATCACAGATAAGAGGAATATCAACAGTAACAGGGAGAGGTACAGAACTAGAAGATAGATGTGAAAAGTAAAAAGAAGACTCATTAAAAGTGACATCAGTAGAGATAAAATGATGATTGAGGGAAGGGGAAAAACACTTATAGCCCTTTTGTGACCGTGGAAATCCTAAGAAGACACATTTGTGAGACCTAGGAGATAACTTATCAAGACTAGGATTAAAATCATGAACAAAACATGTAAACCCAAAAACTCGAAGAGGTAATGGATGCAGAGGGTCTTGAGGAAATAAGATAGAATGAAAGATTTTGTTATCTAGGACGGAAGATGACATGCAGTTGATAAGATAACATGCTGTGAGAGCTGCATCACCCCAAAAACGTGAGGGTACTTGACCATGAATCAGAAGTGTACAAGTTGTTTCAATAAGGTGTCTATTCTTGCGCTCAGCCACCCTATTTTGTTGAGGGGTATAAGCACATGAGGTTTGGTGAAGAATGCCATGAGAAGCCATAAACTGTTTAAACGGTTGAGAAAGGTATTCACGGCCATTATCACTACGTAAATTTCGAATAGAAACCCCAAACTGTGTTTTTATTTCATTGAAAAAAGATTGGAAAATAGAAAACAACTCAAAACGATTCTTCATTAAAAACAACCAAGTACATCTGGAATAGTCATCAATAAAGGTAACAAAATACTGAAAACCTAAAATGGACTTAACACGACTAGGTCCCCAAATGTTAGAATGAACCAATGAAAAGGGGGACGACGCCCGTTGTGAGACACTACGAGGAAAGGAACTACGAGTATGCTTCCCTAACTGACAAGACTCACACGACAAACTTGATAATGTGGACAACCTCGGGACAAGTTGTTGTAGTTTGGCAAGACTAGGATGACCGAACTGAGCATGAAGAAGGGATGATGACTCCATGACTACGCCAACATGTG
Source organism: Vigna angularis (assembly GCF_016808095.1). Lineage (NCBI taxonomy): Eukaryota > Viridiplantae > Streptophyta > Magnoliopsida > Fabales > Fabaceae > Vigna > Vigna angularis. The sequence continues at coordinate 3,619,291 of NC_068976.1, read as the reverse complement.
GAGAAGGGCGGAGATGATAAAGGCCATGAGACTCACATCCTGTGCCAATCATGTGTTTCGAACTCCGGTCCTGCAACCAAACATAATCTTTAGTAAATGAAATAACACAATTAAGAGTACGAGTTAAACGACTAATGGACAATAAGTTGAAGGGAGACCTAGGGACATAAAGTACATGATCAATGGATATGGATGGAAAAATATTAACAGTACCAATACCATGAGATGAGACTCTAGACCCATCAGCCATTGTTACCGAGGGTAAATTATCCGGACATGACAAGGAAGAAAACAAAGACTTGTTACCAGTGATATGATCGGTGGCGCCTGAGTCAAGGACCCAAGGTCCGAGGGAGTGAGTTAGACCAACAAAAGGTGTACCTGTACGTGCAATAGATGCAGATGTAGTGGAACCAGAGTGCTGATGATCCTCATACCATCTGAGAAATTCGTTAAAGATTGCAGGTTTGTCTACAGTATTAGATGAAGTAGGATGGTCTGCAGACGGTGATCGGGGAGGTGGATCAGAATTTGCCATTGCTACAGGTCGAGAAGGACGTCCATGGAGAGCATAACATCTATCAATCTTGTGGCGTAACTTGCCACAATGGTCACATTTTGGACGTCCTTTACTTGGCTTGCGAGACCGACTTCGATCATCACGTTGAGCAACCATAACAGAGGAATCATCAGTATGAGGGGATGTCTCAGTGACGGGTTTGCTCGGTATACGCAAAAGAGCAGAACAAGTAGAAGTAAAGTTGGGTATGACAGGAGAACCCAAAATCTGATCACGGACATGAGAAACATCATCAGAGAGTCCGTATAATGCCAACAACATGAAGAACTTTGATCGTTGTTCCAATTCTTCAGCAGGAGTGGAAGCAGGAGGTAATATATCATTCAAGTCATGAAGAAGGGCATGCATTTTACCCAAATATTCTGCCATGGGACCAGGATTGCGCGGACTAATAACAGTTAATAGGTCCTCACAAACACCATAAAGATGCTGAGTGTCATTTGTGTATAACAACTTCGCTTGTGCCCATACTTCTGAACATGTTTCATAGGATCGAAACATTTGTTTCAGTGAGGAGTGAATGGTGGACTTTATAACAATGCATAACTGAGCATCAATTTTCATCCAGCGGGAAGTGTCATCTATGGGAGCAGTAGTCACATTTTGAGTAAGATGATCTAAGTACCCCTGACTCTTCAACCAAAGTTTGATGTCGGACGCCCATGTTGCATAATTTGTGCCATCTAACTTGTCAATGGACAAGTGTACATTCACATAATTGGTATTTATTGAGGGATCAGAAGATGAGCCACCAATAGAGGTGTTTGTAGACGAGGAAGACGCCATGGAGAGGGAGAAACCCTAAAAATTCAAAGTGCTTCGATTGACGCAACGACCACATATCCAAAAAGAGGGCGAGGAGGCGATCACGACGGTGCTGATCGGCGGCGGAAAGCCCCGGCGACGCGCCGGCACGCGCGCCGGCAGCGGTGACTCTTGCGGCGGTGCGTGGAGGCGCGTGGGTGGTCTGTTCGCCGCGATCTTCGTACCACGGTGGTCGCCCGGTCGAGACGATTCCGATGGTGTGGTCGCCGGTCGATTCTGGAACTCCGGCGACGACAGCGGTGGAGGCGACGACAGCGGCGGCGATTGCAACGACAGCGGCAATGATGGGTGCCGGAAACCGTGGAGTTGACTGGAACTATTCTTGTGCTCTAGATACGATATGAGAAATAGAGAAGATTGGGAGAAAATATCCCTTGTGTGTTTAGCATACACATAGGGTAGTTTATTTATATTGTAAGATATGGGCCAATGCCCTTAATACAGAATACACTAAGCCCAAATAACAGAAACACACATCTTAACATCTAACAATTGTAATATATATTTTTTGAAGAATTGTAAATATAAAACTTTTAAGAACTAAGTTATGATGACTTGTGTTCAATTAAAAGTAATAATAATAATAATATACGTAATAATTTAAATATAGTTAAATAAAATGGAAATTGATGTAATTGTGTGAGAATTTAGATAAGGAAAGTTTAGTCTCTTTAATAATTTTTGTTTGACACTATGGAATTCTTATCTTGTATCATATGTTATGGTAGAGATTAATAGTAAATTTCAAATGAAATAATTTCATTACAAGAAAACTCTTAAATAATGACTCATTTTAGTGACTAAATATATGTTTAGAGTCCAATTTCATAATTAGAGACTAATTTAAAGACCAATTTCATAATTATTAACCAATTTAGAGACCAATTTCTTTGGTAGTCAAAACCATGATATCTAATATTAATAACCAATTCAGAGACTAATTCTTTTGGTAGACAAAACCTTGATACCTAAAGTTGTTAAAATGATAAAATATAATGTACCCAACCATATTTATAGGTACGAAAACAAAGTAATAATTTTACACACAATAAATTTTTACACTAACTTGTACTATCCTTTATCACTTTCACTTTTTCTTTTCAGATACAAAACATTATTTTTTTTATAATTATTTTGCCCTTATCAATCAAATCAATGTTTTTTTTTTCAAATAATCTTTTTCTTATTTTACCAAAAAAAACCAAATGCAGAAAAACTACTAGAGAGTACGAGAAACACGAATGGGAAATGCTTAACAGCAGCTACAACTTTGGGCTTCAAGAGATTTGTAGGAAATGGGTTGAAGAACAATGGCCAAATCTTCAGCGGCTACCCTGTAGTGGGTTACCAAGGCACAATGCAAACTTCAGGTTCATGCTTATATTCAACAAGATTTGACACATCATGTGCTTGGGATCCACGAATCAAAGGGCTATTTTTCTACGAGAGCACTGCAATCTTCCCTGCATCAGCATTTGGAGACTTCGTCCGTGACGTGAGAAAACTGAGAGACCTAAAACCAGAAAATTTCTGTGGGGTGGACAACTATAACGGGTTGCTAATTCGCTTCATCAAAGCCTCAAGTGCATATCTAGGGCAACCTGAGGACTCAGTTGTGGTTGATTTCAACTATTATCGTGCAAACGACCCTTCAAATCCTAGACTAAACCAAGATCTGTTGGAGGAAGTGGAGCAATTGGCCTTCTTCAAGTATGGGGCTAAGCCACATTGGGCTAAGAATAGGAATGTAGCATTCCTAGGGGTGCAGCATAAGTATCCAAAGTTTGACATGTTCATTGCAGCAAAACAAAAAATGGATCCTCAAAATGTGTTCTCCAGTGAATGGTCTGATGCTATACTTTATGGGAAGGAATCAGAAAAAGTTGATGGGTGTGCGTTGGAGGGACTCTGCATATGTAGCGAAGACAGACATTGCAGCCCACAAAAAGGGTTTTACTGCAGCCATGGCCTTGTCTACAACGAAGCTAGAGTTTGTAGATATTCACAATCATCAATGTCACCGTCATCAACCATAGCATGATGTGTCTTTTTATGTCATATAATTGTTTTAAACTGTGTCCACTTGAATAAAAGTGTGACATTTATAACATATATATGACTACAAATGCAGTAAATAAACTACAATATCCTGCTAAATAGTTTGATTTAACATTCAGAGTTCTATATCTTCATTTCAAATATGAAAAACGAAAATTATGTAACTAAAATTTGAAACTATTTAAAGTAATTTCAATTTGAATATGAATATGAATCTTAACTCCAAACCAAACATTTTTGGTGCTCAGTTGATGATTCTGCCTTTACTTTTCTTCTTGGCCCATCAATCGATTAGAGAATGAAAGTCAGTTTTAGAGTTTGCTTTGTCAGTGCTGATAAAATAAAATGTTTTCTTTCAATATATGGAAAAATTTGCTTGTTAATTATTTCAACATTTTTGTTTAAGTCGAAGCATATGTTTGGTGAGATTTAATTCGAGTGACTGAGAGAGAAAATTAAAAAAAAAAAGTAAATTCGTAATATAAAATAGTGTTGCTTCATAATCAATCGATACTCGTACAATGCTATTCTTACAAGCAACAACAAAATGTTATCAAATGCTTTACGCATGCATAGGAATGGAATTTTCACGAATTCACATCACTTGCAATGTTCAAACACTTCAAAATAAAATTTTGAAATTAAATAAATATAATAATTTATTTTATTTCTTTAGGGAAATTATAGTAAGAGATCTAGAATTTTCATAATGCTGTGGATTAGTTTGTAATATTTGTTTCTATTCTTTATCACGCTCATCGCGTCACTTTCCTAAGCACTAGCATGTGCTTTAAGTGGTAAAGTAGATCACATCCAACTAAACAATTCTATCTAACTAAACAGTTCAACAGAAAGGAAAATATTTTTTTGACATCTTTTTTTGCAATCATCTATTATAACTTATCATTGATCCGTTTCAAATATACGAATCAATAAAATATTAATACATAATGTATTGTTAAAAAATTGTTAAAAAAAGTTAACTCATACACATAGATGGGATTTCCATTATCGTTTAAAGCTCCTTTGTTGCCCCTCGAGTGAATCCTCTCCTTCATCCTTCCACACATGTTCATCTTCTTCGGCGATTGTGAGTGCAACGAAAAGACCAAATTATTGCAAAATCTACTACTATTAGCATAACCACCCGCTCGGGTTCTCTACCTCAGAACTTGTTGCTCTTGGGAAAGTATGTGGAAGAAACTTGCAAGTGAAAAACTTTTAGGAATGAGAAAAACAAATAATACTCACACAACTAATGTCTTGAAGTGTTAGATTTGATTGTCTTAAAATGTTAGGTTGGAAGTGGTGTCTTTATTTTCTTGTATAAAATGTAAATCTCTATTATGTTTTTCCATAGTGAAAACCCAACATTTTTCATTAATCATGGTTTAATAATTAAAAGTGAATGTTTAGATTAGGATTAGTAAATTTTGTCACAATAATGCCCGAAGACAAATTAAAAATGTTAATCATGAGTCCTGTGAAAAATAGAAAAATTGATTGTGTTTGAGTTCTATATTACAGAGAAAAAATAAATAAGGAGAACAGCTAGATTGCTATTTGAAATACGTAAAACTTTTCTGGTAACTTGGTTCATACATCAAAGCTCATCATGTTCATCGTCACTTTCTTGGTGGCCATCTGCATGAACTGTACTGTAAAAAACAGATTCATGATCAAGCATCTCTTTTAGTGTCAACTTTCTATCTCCATTATCATCAGCCTGCATCAAATAGAATAAAAAATCTCACATATCAGCTACCTTCTCCTTCTGTCAATGCATATATTTGTCAGCGTGTTGAGATATAAATGGAATTTGTGAATAGTTCTGAAACTAAATATAAATAAAAAAAATTGTCAATTAGAGTGAATTTAAATATAAATAAATTTAATTAATATCACTTGCAAAACACCATTTATTCAATGATAATTTTATTTTCACCCACCAAGTTTTAATGAACGATATTTCTTAAGAAATTGTTTTGAATTTTTGTATTTGACTCTTTTGTATTTCACTTAAATATGTCTTTATGGATAGGGAACTAACCTCATTCATAAAAAAGCATGTGAAATACTTAGCATAAGCTAGCTCGCCAGGGTAGATATAAGAAAGTATTGGTATCAATTCTTCTGGTGACAAAAACCTGCCAAATATATAGCAAAAGTAAATTTTGATAATAAGCAGGAGCAATAATTCATAATAACACAAAATCTTATTGTTAGCATATATAATACGAATACACAGTTCAAATATTGAATAATTATTTCAAAAACTTTAGGCAGGAAAGAAAACTCACTTGTCTTTGTTTACATCAAGCTGGAAAAATTCCTCTTTTGGAGAAGGTATCGATCCTCCATGAGTTTCGAAGGTCATATAAGTTTCGTATGTACCATATACATGATCTACAAATTCATTAAAGTTCATTTTCCCATCTTTTTCATCGTCCTTGCGCCTATATCATAAACAAAACAAAATATAAGCTAAGTCAATGTGTATATACAGGAATTTCGAGAACATCATTCAGAAAATTGAACTTCATTCATTAACCCTAAAAAAGATATTTAACCATCACAAGTTACTTTCAATTTCAATTAAAAAAAAAGAAGGCTTACTTTAGCCTATCTCTCAACATCCACTTTAGCGTTTCTTTATTGTCGCTATCTTCTGGATGCAAAAAACTGCAAAAGGAGACAAATTTCTTCAGCTAAATTTCATCGCAGAAATGTAGACAATTTCAACATTATATGTGTAACCTACAAATAAATGTTTAAAACAACATAGAAAAGAGAAAGGAGAAAGTCAAAGAAAAAAAGTGATCAATTATTTATACTCTCTAAGTTCGGTGAAGTTCAGAAGCCCATTGTGATCAACGTCTGCAACTTCAAATCTTTCTTTCCACCATCCTGCTTCGCCATGCAGCATTTTGTTTTCCTCTGTTTTAGCATAAAGAATTCAACGTCAAATTTATCAATCATCGCTGGTTTTTAAGTGAAAAAAAAAATAGAGAACCTACATAATTTTAACAAGAAGACAAAAAGGAAAAATGACGAAAGCAACATCATTCAATTAATAAAAGGGTTAAAGCAAGGATTGAATTAAAAAAATATAAAATTAATTAATGTATTACGTATCTCCCCGAGTAAGTGACATGAAACATGAAGGATGAAGGTGGTTGAATAAGAGAAGAAATTTAAAACCCAACGATAAAAAAAAACATATTATATTACCTATACGCTTTTCAGAAAACTGAGGTAAATACTCCTTAAAAGAAATGGCCAAATCCCCATTCTTGTCTTTGGAATCAAGCTCTGCTTGCGTGAGATAATCTAATCTCTCTGATGCTCGCTGAGTAACCCATGCCTCTAACTCTTCAAAACCAACCACCCCATCTTTGGGTTCTCTATCTAACAAAGGGAACAAGATGATCAACCTTAACGTGGTGTTCAATTTACCGCCAGATGTAAGATATTGGTATGTCCCTGAAACATCATTCGGCGACGTGGTATTGTCCAAAGTGGTCGACGTACGAGGAACAGGTTCCGAATGTGTGGTTTTCTTTTCAACCTCTCTCTCAATATCTGCCACAAGAGGGTCAAAGTTGGGTGCTCGTTCAAGTAGCTTGTACCCAAACCTGCGATTAAGACTACCCTTTGGTTCATCTTGGCTCAACGGGAACAAGCATTTGTAGAGCAACACGGCGGTGGCTATTAGGATATAAACCACCGCCTTTGACATTTTCGGCTGCTGGCTGAGTTTTGAGTCTCTCAGAGAAGAAGCTATGGAAAAGGAACAAAAAAGATAATATGGAGAGAAGAATGAGAGGGAAATACGGTTATTGATGGTTGGAGAGAGTTTGATTAGGGGACATAGAACCTTGTTCGAATGAGAACACCTAAACTAAAGTTGACCTATTTTGCAATTTATATTTATATAACAAATTTGTTAGCATGCATGAACGGCTCTAAATCCTTTTGCTTGCATTAGTAATTACCAATGTCATATCTACTCATTTTATTTTTCAGTAAATGTCATCTACGTGTTCACATATATTTTTTTTCTTTTTCTAATATTTTTGTAAATGAATATGTGTGGTTTCAGAAGACAATTATCGTGTGCGCCTTCAGAATTCGAAAGTCGTACCGTAATTTTTTTGTTTTTTCCTCGACCAAACATAATTGAATAATAATTCAAAATAATATGTGTCAACGCATGTCTGTGGTAACCTTAAAGATTCTGTGGAGTTGTCTTAGTTCTCCAATTAGATCATTTTGTTTTAGTAAGTTTTTGCCACTATAAATATGTCATCTATTTTACTCTATAAAATGTTATGAACAATTTTCCTCCCCGTTCATTTGTTTTATAACAAGTTGTCTCGAATGTTAAATTCACTCTTGTAAGAGTCACATTATAGTAGCATGAAAGTCACCTCACGGTCAAATTGTTAAAACAATATTTCATTTCCATAAATGTTTCGGTCACTACTAAAAAATCTCTTATTTCTCTTGCAAAGTTTTTCTTTTAAAAACAATTTCTTAGAAAATGCTTGTAAATTTTTTTATGAATAATAATTTTGTAAGAAATTGCTACCAATTTTTTTGTAAAATATTTTGCTCAAAACATTTTTCACCGAAAACTTACTTGCTAATTAAAATTCATAGAAAAAATAACAAAAAAAAAAAACGTTTTATTTTTAAAAATTTTATAACAAATTTGCAAGGAAAAATTCATGAAATATGAAAAAATCCAGTAATAAGTCTTTTAAACTCAGTCCCTCAAATCAAATTGTAACTTTTATATTCAATCCTTGCAAATTTGCAACATTATTGTATTTAGTCCCTGTTTAGAATTTATGAATATGCATGGAAAAAGAAAAAGCCACAAAGTAAAACATCTCATACACTAAACAGTTTATAAACAGACATAAGTTCAACAATATCTAAAGAATATCATGTATAAGTTCAAAAATATCGAAAGAATATTATGTAAAAGTCAAAATATATTTAAAGAATATTATTTAAAAGTTAAAATTAATTATAGAATACTATTTCTATACCTTGAGAAATAAAAATATATGAAAATATATACAAACGTAAATTACATCATATTATGTCCATGATAGAAATATCGAAGAAATTGGCGGCATTTTAAAAATAAAAGTTTAAGAAATATTTTGATCTTTAAAATTTAGAGTTAAATTATTTTTTTAACCTCCAAAAAATTAAAATTAATATTTGGAAGGTAAAACTTACCTTAGTTTTGGTGGGTCTCAATGTGGTTGACGCACCTTTATACTCTTTTTTTCTTACTTTTAATAATATTTGAGATATGGTGCAAATTATAATTATTGGTATTGATTAGTGCTAACCTAATTCATATTGTAGTCACCATTGTGATGTTTTTTTTTTCATACCTCTTTTGATTTAAAAACTAATCTTTTTAGTCTCAGTAATTTGAAAAAATATAAATAAAGATTTTGCTTATGAATATTAATTAAAAGTTTTTTATATGACTTTGCATTCTTATCGCTAAACCGCCAAATATACGATCACATGTTTACTTTCCTTTAAAGTCTTCATTTAGACAACATTCATGTATACGGCATTTTAGCTCGGAATAAGTTCTATGAGAATTTATCACTTAATTAAACATGGTAAGAATATAGTCATGCTACAATTTTTTTTCCCTAAAGTGAAAATAATATAAAGTAGTTGTGTATTTGGCTTACTTAATTATTTAGTTGGGCTTAGTTAATGAAATGATAAACCGAAAACAATCAATGAAATGCAATTAGTATAGTTTGGTTACCATAAATTTAGAAGCACCTTGTTGTTTTTGATGATAAATCTTGCTTGTCACCGTACAAAAACTCTTAGAAATTTCAGTTTGAATTCTGACTCTGCTAGCTGACCAATTCTAGCTTGTTCTAGTGTATTTACACTAGAAACTTAGAGTCATTTCTATTATTGCTTTAGCTTTTGATTTATTTAATGTGAAATTTGGTGGTGTGGTTGATGCAAATTTTGCATAATTGGGTTATCACATGTCATTTTTCATTCAGTGCTATTTTGGTGCTATTTGAGAGTTGTAACAAGTCTAAATTAAGGTATTAAAGTTGTTAGAACAATTCATTTGAAGTCAAGTTACCTCTATGCATAATAGTATGTTAAACCACCTATTTTGAGTCAAATTAGGAAGTGGAAGGGTGAATCTGAGTTGCAGTTCAGTTTTGTACTTAATTAGAGTTCAAACAAGTTTAATTTGATGAATTAAAATTGTTGAAAGTGTTATCAAAGTAGCAGAGTAACTTATGCACGAAATCACTTCCAAAACCACCAATTTTGGGTCAATTTTTTCTAGTGCAGAGTTGAAAAATTAGTTTTTGTTTTGATGATCTAGCTTTGAATTTCAATTTAGATTGTAGTAAGAGTTGGCTCAGTGTTTTAAAGTGGAAATAAATTATTGATAACGGTTGATTTTACCATTATCTGTGATGCAATTTTGATACTAAATCAACTCTCTTTGATTGTGAAGCTTGCTTAAACTTTTGTTTTTAGTTGAATTTTGTGAATAAGTTAGTCGAGGTTATACTTAATGATTTTTATCACTAATTTCCTCAATTTTGTAGGTTATTGGTATGTTTTGGAAGAACAGTAAAGTATCAAGGAGTTGGAACTCTGGAAGGACAACAAAAGTACCAGAAAAGAAGGCTGCAGAAGGCTCAAGGATGCCTGGTTGCCCTTTTCTGGGGCATTGGGCACTGGTTGCCACGCAACCACGCCTGGTTGCCCTCTTCAGAGGCCTTGAGTGCTGATGGTCGCGCAAGGACGCCTGTTTCCTTCTTCTGGGGCGTTGAGCGTTGGAGGCCATGCAACGATGCCTGATTGCCCTCTTATGGGGCGTTGAGTGCCAGTTATCTCGTAGCACACCTGGTTGCCCACTCAAGGGGCGCTGAGCGCCACTCTTTGTGCAGTCTCGCCTGGTTGCCCCCAATTGGGGCGCTGAGCGCCAGCAACGTTGGCTTATGTGGCACTTCTGATCTATTTAAAAGCTTTTACGCACTAGGGTGGATATCTTTGGACGGCTAAAGCATAGAAACGCGATTTTCAACCCTTTGGAGAAAGATTAGACATGCAGGAGCTTTCCTTTTCTCTTTCTAGGGTTTCCATCTCATTTACATTCTTCCATTGTAAGCCAAGGTTCTCCATGACAATGGAGAGCTAAATTCATTTGTTGTTGGGGAAAGATGTAACCTCTGAACTTCATGTAGTTGAACATGTTTTGAATATTTTATGCTTCTTTCGTTGAATGTTAGTGATTTTCTCCTATTCTTAATGCTTGTTATGTTTTTGGTCATTCATAGCTTGATGATTGGATTTTTCTGTTATTGGGGAATACTTAAGAACCATGATCTTGAGGATTTCACCTAAAGGAAATATTATCTAGGGATAGAAATAGAACGTTTAGTTGTCTTAAGCTTCTTTTCTTAATGCAGAATTGGTTATTAGGGTTTCAAGGGATTGCTGTCTAATAATCAAGGGTAGGCTTTTTACGCCAAGGGATTGGGTTCTAAGTAATTTTGTAAGTGACATTAGCATTCCAATGAAGAAGATGAGTTCTAATATGCATGAAAGTGAAGTAGGTGAAATCTAACCCCCAACAACATCATCATCTCATATCATCTCAATACCATTCATTCATTCTTGTTTTAGCTTCAAAAGATCAATTTTACATTCAAGTTATTATGTTTACTTTTATTGCATTAAATTTCATTCAATGGAATTGTTCTTTAGTCTTAACTAGTTAATTTATTATACGATTGTTTGGTGTCACGAGTCTCTTGGGAAACAATACTTGGTTTTACTATTTTATATTACTTGATACGATTTGGTACACTTGCCAATGAGTTAACAATGATCAAAAGAAGTAATGCAAAATGTTAAAAAGGCTTTAGAACCGTGCAATCCAGTTTAGCAATCAAAAACCAAAAACACCAAAACCGGTTTTCATTAAGGCATTTCATCAAACACTTTTTGATTTTATCAAACAATTTTGAAATAACTTATTTTCAACCTGCATTTTGATTTCTTTGCTTTCGTAATTTGTTCTAGAACCTTTCCTAGGAGCTAATTGTGTGCCTACTTCGTTTCTAAACCCATTTTAGTTGCTTTTAAACTCATTGGCCTCTTAAGTGTTTATTTTGGAAGCAAACTCTAGCGTTGAAACTGGTGCAACAATCTAATATGTTGGTGACTGTTTTGATTGATTTCAATGGTGTTGTGAAGTCTTTTTGGAGTATTCAGGTTACAAAAACCTCCCCCTACCAAGGTAGCATCTTAGGAAGTAGAGAGGGAGCTGAATTTGGAACAATGATGTGGTTGTTTAGCAAGCCAAATAGTAGAATTCCAATAGCATAAAACATTAGAAAAATGCTTGCATCCAATCTATTTTGAAGAAGCAAACACAAAGGGTTGAAGTTTGAAGCACATATTAGTTTTTAAGCATCATTTCAAGTGTGATTGAGCACCAATATCACAAAACCTTTGCTATTTTAGATTAGGTTTTATTATTTGATTAAGTGACTTGGAAAAATGCCCTTGGTGTATGATAACGGTTGATTTTATCTTATCTGTGATGTAATTTTGATACTAAATCAACTCTCTTTGATTGTGAAGCTTACTGAAACTCTTGTTTTAGTTGAATTTGGTGAATAAGTGAATAGAGATTATACTTAATGATTTTTATCACTGATTCCCTCAATTTTGTAGGTTATTGGTATGTTTTGGAAGGGGAGTAAAGTATCAAGGAGTTGGAACCCAGGAAGGATAGCAAAAGCACTAGAATAGAAGGCTGTAGAAGGCTTAAGGACGCCTAATTGCCCTTTTCTGGGGCCCTCAGCGCTGGTGGTCACGCATGGACGCCTAGGCGCCCTCTTCAGGGGTGCTGAGGGCCAAAGATCTCGTAAGCACGCCTGGGCGCCCTTCCAGGGGCGCTGAGCGCCATTCAGCTACACCACAGGATGCCTGGTTGCCCTCAGCCAAGGCGTTGAGCTCCACTCTTCGCGCAGCTTCGTCTGCTTGCCCCCAGTTAGGGCGCTGAGCGCTGGCGATGTTGGCCCATATGGAATTTTGGATCTATTTAAAGGCCTCTACATTAGGGTTCATATCTTTTGACGGCTGAAGCACAAAAACACTATTTTTCGACCCTTTGGAGGAAGATTGGGCATGCGAAAGCTTTCCTTTTCTCTTTCTAGGGTTTCCATCTCATTTACATTCTTCCATTGTAAGCCAAGGTTCTCCATGACAATGGAGAGCTAAATTCATTTGTTGTGGGGGAAAGAAGTAACCTCTAAACTTCATGTATTTGAACATGTTTTGAATATTTTATGCTTCTTTCATTGAATGTTTGTGATTTTCTCCTACTCTTAATGCTTGTTATGTTTTGGCCATTCATAGCTTGATGATTGGATTTCTTTGTTATTGGGAAATACTTAGGAACCATAATCTGGAGGATTTCACCTAAAGGAAATATTGTCTAGGGATAGAAATAGGACGTTTAGTTGTCTTAAGCTTCTTTTCTTAATGCAGAATTGGTTATTAGGGTTTTCAAGGGATTGTTGTCTAATAATAAAGGGTAGGCTTTTTACGCTAATGGATTGGGTTCTACGTAATTTTGAAAGTGACATTAACATTCTAATGAAGAAGATGAGTTCTAATATTCATGAAAGTGAAGTAGGTGAAATTTAACCCCAACAACATCATCATTTCATATCATCTCAACACCATTTATTCATTCTTGTTTTAGCTTCAAAAGATGAATTTTACATTCAGGTTATTATGTTTACTTTTATTGCATTCAAATTTCATTCAATGGAGTCGTTCTTTAGTCTTATTTAGTAAAGGTATTATACGATTTTTTGGTGTCACGAGTCTCTTAGGAAACTATACTTGGTCTTACCATTTTATATTACTTGATACGATTTGGTACACTTGCCAATGAGTTAACAGTGTAATTCCAAGTTCACATTTGAACATTATAATAGCCTTAAATCGTACATTAGTGTGAAAGTGTGTTAAGGGGCTCCAAGTGTTACTTGCACTTTTATTTAGGATCATCTAACATTTTCATTTGCATTTACATTTATATTATTTTGCTTGGTTTCTTGAATGATTTTTTTATGTTCTAAGTCTCTGTGATATTTAGGATAGCATAACATACTAGTTTAAACCTTCTTTTGGTTTTAGGAGCATTTTAACTTCCATTTGAAAATCCTTTTGAAATATTTCTACGTAGAATCTTAGGTAAAGATAATATAAGGAAACTCTGGCTAGGAAGGTCTTGGTTCTTAAGCTTGTCCATTTGTGACTCACCACTCCTTCCTGGGAGCTTCTTAGAACAACTTTACCTCTAGTTTCTCTTTAGAAATCCTTTATCTCAAAAACAAAGAATTTTTTATGAAATCTCTTTCACTCATAGCTTATGTAAGTTCTTGAAAACTTTGTGAAAACAATTTCTAAAACACTTCACAAGTATGAGCCAATCTGGTATACAAGGTAGTTTGAGACCTAGCAATGAAAGCCTCCAACTGTGGGAAGAGTATGAACAAAAGTTTCAACAAGGTCAGCTTAAAGATATGATTGATCAACTCTTGATTGATCAGAAAAGAATACCTTAGAGACACATCCTCTCCTCTTAGTGAGCAAGACCTTTATAGCAGTCATCACAATGATAACCATTATCAATCACCTCTTAGGAGAACCCAAAGAGCTAGGAAACATTATACTAGGGAACCTAGAATAGATTTCCTCCCTTCCATGGTAAGGTTGATATTGAAAAGTATTGGAATGGAAGATGAAAGTTGAGCAATTATTTGAATGCCACCAGATAGATGATGAAAGAAGAGTGACTATGGCCTCTTTGAGTTTTCAAGGCTATGCCTTGTACTAGTGGACAACCTTGGTAAAAGACCTAAGATTGAGAAACCTACCTCCGATTAAGTATTGGAGTGAATTGAGGTCAGCCTTGGGAAGAAGGCATGTGTCAGCCCACTATGATAGGGAGTTGATGAACAAACTCCATAAACTCCAACAAAGAAACATGAGTGTAGAAGAATATAGGCAAAAAATAGAATTACTCATGTTGAGGGCTGAAATAAGAGAGGAGCCAAGGATAACAATTGTTAGGTTCCAAAGTGGACTCAATTATGACATAAAGGATAAGGTAGAACTTTTACCTTATAATGACCTCAATGAGTTAGTCCAACTTTGTGTAAGAGTGGAGCAACAAATTTAAAGGGAAAACTCCACTTTGAAAGATTACCCAACCACCTCCATCCATAGGAAAGATTATAAGAGGGAGGGAAAGATAAAAATAGAAAGGAAGAGAAAAAAAACTTCAAGTTAGAGAACCTTTCAAAGAGAATAGGAATAGGGAGATCAAATGCTATAGGTGTGGGGAAAAGGGACATCATGCTTCTGAGTGTCACAATAAGAGGTCAACCTATATCCTTGAACATTAGAGTGATAGTGAAGTTTCATCTTGTACTGAGTCAGAAACATCCACTTCTGAAGAAGAAAAAGTCTTACCTTGTGATGGAGATTTACTTATGGTTAGGACACATCTAGAGAGCAAACATGTTGAGCTTGAAAAATCAAAGAGAGAGAACCTATTCCACATTAGATGCAAAGTTTTAGAAAAAACCTGTTCAATGATTGCGGATAGTGGCTCTTGCTGTAATTGTTGCAACTCAAGAATTTTAGAAAGACTAGGCCTAACTGCTACTCCTCTTCCAAAACCCTATAAACTTCAATGGATCAAAGAGAATAAAGGAATAGTAGTAAAAGAACAACTGAGGTACCCATTTCCATTGGAAATTATGAAGATAAAATTGTTATTTGTATAGTACCAATAGAAGTTGGGCACATATTACTTGGAAGGCCTTGGCAGTTTGACAAACAAGCTCTCCATGATGGTGTCACTAACAAAATAATCATTCAACACAAGGGAAATAAAATTTTCTTATTTCCTCTTACACCTTTACAAGTGAGAGAGGACTAAATAATTCTTAAAAAGAAGTTCGATGGAGAAAAAAAAAGAAAATAGGAAAGTAAAGAAGGAGAAGACTATGAGTTTGGTGAGTAGTGTCTTGACCAAAGATGTTATTCAACTACAAACTTTAAAAACTTCCAAAAACCTTTTTCTTGGACAACCACATTTTCTTCTATACTACAAAGAGGCACTTGTTTCTGTAAATTATGAACTTGGTTCTCTACCAAAAGGATTGAAAAAAATTTTAAAAGAATTTAATGATCTATTTCTTGAAGAGGTACCAAGTGGTTTGCCATCTTTGAGGGGAATAGAACATCAAATAGATTTAGTACCTAGGGCAAGCTTTTCTAATAGACCAACCTGTAGGACCAACCCCAATGAAACAAAAGAGATAGATAAACAAGTTAATGATTTATTGAATAAAGGATGGATCCGAAAGAGCCTAAGTCCCTATGTTGTGCCAGTGTTGTTGGTTCCTAAGAAAGATCGGTATTGGAGAATGTGTACTGATTGTATAGGCTCCCCATTCCTAGATTGGACGAGTTTCATGGAGCAAACATTTTCACAAAGTTGATATGAAAACTGGTTACCATCAAATAAGAATCAAGGAAGGAGATGAATGGAAAACCGCTTTCAAGACCAAGTTTGGATTGTACGAATGGTTAGTCATGCCCTTTGGCTTGACCTATGCTCCCAACACTTTCATGAGATTACTGAATCATTTCCTTAGGGAATGCATAGGTAGGTTTTTAATGTTCTATTTTGATGATATATTAATCTATACTAAAAGTCTTCAAGAGCATCTTAGCCATATCAAACAAGTTTTGCTTCTTCTTAGAGAAAATAATCTTTTTGCCAACTTTGATAAATGCACCTTTTGTCAAGAAAATTTTATTTTCCTTGTATTCAAAGTTGTGAAAGAAGGTGTACATCTTGACCCTGAGAAGATCAAGACTATACAAGAATGGCGAACCCCTACGGCAATAGGAGAGGTGAGGAGTTCTCATGGATTGACTAGTTTTTATAGAAGATTTGTAGAAAACTTCTCCACCATTGTTGCTCGTTTAAATGAACTTGTCAAAAGAGATGTACATTTAGTATGAGGTGAGAAACAATTATTGTCTTTTGAGACCTTGAAACATAAGTTAACCCATGCACCTATTCCAGTTTTACTTGATTCTTCCAAAGCTTTTGAACTAGAATGTGATGCATCTTGGGTAGGAGTAAGAGTTGTATTAATTCAAAGAGGTCATCCTGTGGCCTACTTTAGTGAACAACTTAGTGGACATACTTTGAATTACCCTACCTATGATAAAGAATTGTATGCCCTCATTAGAGCTTTAAAGACTTTAGAGCATTACTTAGTGACTCGAGAGTTCATTATACATACTTACCATGAGTCTCTCAAGTATTTTAAAGGGCAAGGAAAATTAAACAAGAGATATGCAAAGTGAGTGAAATATCTAGAGTAGTTTCTCTACGTCATTAAACACAAGAAGGGGAGTACTAATGTTGTTGTTGATGCTTTATCTAGGAGGCATGCATTATTAGTTGAAGTATCTGGAAAACACCAGAAGGGGGGTTGAATAGTGTTAATGGAAAACGGTTTCGCAACCCTTCTGATATAGAACACTATCGAGCTCTTGAAATATTCTTTTGAAAACTTAGATGATCGACTTGAGATATATGTATAAGTGTTGATAAGTTTGAAGTGCTATTCAAAATATATCTACTGTAGTGTTTTGTAAGAAGTTCCTTAAAGAAAATAATCGTTTAGCTTGGAAGTTCCTACTTAAAATATAAAGCTCAACTATAGGTTTTTCAAGAGGATCATTTAGCTAAGAAAAGAGAAAATAACACAAGAGATTTTATATTGGTTCGCTCTAATTGAGCTACGTCTAGTCTCCTCCGCAGAGGGTTCCACATAATCTTCAAACAATTACAAATGAGTATTTGCACCACTCTTGGTACTCAGCACCCTACCAAGATTTCCTTTGAGTATTCGCATCACTCTTGGTACTCAATACCTTGTCGAGATTTCCTTTGAGTATTCGAACCACTCCTAGTACTAGACTATCGCGCTTGTATTCCTCAACTCAAACATAGTTCAGTTGTGAGTGTTTTAATTCTCTTGGTACTAATGTTTGTTTGGAGTACATGTGTGCTTCGCAACGATGCAACTTTTGCTCACGATGTCATGTGTGCTTTTTGGGTAGAAAAACACGAGCTATCCATTTCTCCTCGCTTACGTCAGGAGCCTAGGCCTCTAATTCCAAAAAGAGGTTATTTTCTATTTCTTTTTTATTTTTTAAGTTTTATTTTTACCGTTTTCACACTTTCTTGTGTTGGTTGACATAGTTGCACTTTGAATTTTGCTTTGAAATTTTTTGTGCTATATTTTCATGATTTTTGGGTGTTAGTAAAAAATTTTCAGCCCATTCTGATTTGCTTTGCATATACTTGCTATTTACCCCCTAGGTGTCACTATGTTGACTTTTGCTTATAGGAGTTAAATTAGTGTATGACTAGGGTTAATCCTAGAAAACTACCATCCTTTGATCCTGAAATTGATAGGACTTGTATAGGTTAGCTAGGCAATCTAGGAATTTGTCTTTAGAGTCTGTTTTTGAGTTAGTACCATTAAAGTCTCAACATCCTACTTCTAATTATATCCAGAGGAAGAAAGAGTTCAAGAAACAACACTGTACAATGTTATGAATGTGGAAAAGAAGGTCACATCAAGCCTGACTATCCAGACTTGAAGAACAAGCAGAAAGCAATCACAAAGTACCCTAAGGACAAAAACAGAAAGCAAAGAAAATCATATATAGCCTAGGAAAATAGTGATGGTGATTCTTCAAGCAATGATGATTGCAGTGTGGAAGAGGAATCAAATTTATGTTTCATGGCACGCTCTGCACATTCTAATGATGACAGCGATGATGATTTTGAAAATAAGTCTATTGAGGTGAAGTATCACATGTTGTTGGATGCTTTTCAGGAAATTCATGCAGAAGCCATGCGACTCCAATATAAGGTGAATTGATTATCCTTTGAAAGAAATGACTATAAGTACATAATTGATAATCTTGTAGAGGTAAATGATAAATTGAAAAAATGAGTTAGAAATTGCTTTGAAATCTGTAAAGACAGTTAAAACAGAAATACAAATGGTTGAAAAGATGTGTGATAACTGTCTTGTGCACATTGAGAAAATTGATTACTTAACCAGCATTCTAGCTAAATTTACTCAAGGAAAAGAAAATCTGGATGACGTGTTAAGATCATCTTGTAGAGCAATTAATAGGCAAGGCATTGGCTATAAAGCAAAAAGTAATAGGATCAATTCCAAGAAATTTATTGATCTGAGTAAGCCTGTTACTAATGTCGGTTTTTATTGCAATACAATTTGTCACAATGTAAGAAACTACTATCATAGAAAGGTTAGAGTTCCCAAAGGAAAATACAAATGGATTCCTAAGGAACAACCTCCTGCAACTGACAAGAAAGGACCCAAGTTTATCTGGGTACCAGCGTCAAAACCATTCGATTGTTTTGTAGGGAAGTAGCTGCAGCTGAAGCAGTACAGAACTCAAGGATCAACTACAATGAAGAAATCTTATGCTCTTGAGTATCTATAATTTTGTAATTGTAGCAATTATTTTCATACATTCATGCATCATAAATGTTGATATGAATGATTGTTGTATGCATGTCTGTTGAATGTCTATATGATTGACTGGATTGTATGAAAATCTGATTACACGACTGTTAATCGATTATGTTATGAATAGAGTCAAATATGTTCTATGTGTGTGTTTCTTTGTTTTAAGTAACACTTTGTTAAACATTAAGTCGACTATGAATTGAATTAAATCGATTAATTCTCTGTAATGGACTTTCTATTTTTGAAAATTCAAATGGGCCTGAGTATGTGTGAATTTTGGGTCGCGCCCTTATAAACATCTGATTTGACAAATTTGCATGCTACGTGATTGCCTCAAAATTGTGAAACACCAAACCCTTTTCTAAGCCAAGAGGGCTCTACAATTCTTTGATATCTATCATGGTCGCTTCATCCTCTCGACCGGGAAAGTGCCATGCCCCTGTGGTTAGAGAAGCAAATCCATTCGGCTGGTTTAGCAATGATGAACAACGGACTGACTTCATATGCCAGTGAGGCTTCAACGAAGTAATCAGGCACAAATTCCTAAGCATCAACTTCTTTCGTGTTGAAGGATTTATGTTTCAAGAATGGCTACTATCCAAATCTGGTGAAAGTGTTCTATGGAAACTTGAAGAAAGAAAGAAATTGTCTTCTGTCCAAAGTAAAGGGTGTAATTATTCGTATTGATGAAGCAGTATGGAGGTGTGTTGCTGAATTTCAACCAGGAGGATATAAATCACATCTTGGTATACCAGGTCTCAACAAGATTGATATCTACAACAACTACTTAAGAAATCCATACAGGATAAGAAATTATGATTTCTTTTGTATTGATCATCTAAGCAAGTAGGACAAGATGTGCACATTTGTGATCACTTGGATTCTGTTTCCAAGGAGAGAAGATCAAACCATGCTAACTGTAGAGGACATGTATCTATTACATGCATTGAGAACCAAGATTCAGACAAACTGGACCTTTGTAATCAATGATCACATGATAAAGGTAGTCAGGCAGAAAAAATATTATCTACCATATGCTGTATTCATAAGCAGGATTATGAGGTTTCATGATGTGGACATCACAAATGAAGTAACCATTTGCTGCAACAAGAAGGATGTAATTGAAAAACTATTTCTGGATCACATAGGTCTTAGAAAAAGTGAAGAAGGCTGAATATTCACGGATGAATACTACGCTAGTACTGATGAAGTTAATCTTGTCAACATTGACACTTCAAAAGATAAATTCAAACCTCTAAAAAGATTTGAGAAGTTTGTGGTTGAAAGGTTTAGTAGACTTGATGATAAAATGTCAATGCTTCAAAGATCCTTCACAGAACTACATCGTGAGATGGATTATGCATTGAGAATAAATGCCTTTGGTGACACCTCTATAGATGATTCTGAGAGTGAAAAGAACTGTGCAAATGAGAAGATTGTAAAGTCATCTGAATCAGAATAGGACTATAGGATCACATATTTTGAATCCAGTAGTGTTATGTTTCTGTTTGGTTGTGATTTTATGTTTTAATTTGTAATGATTGGCATTATATGCCATTATCTTTTGTTTCTATCTGATTTTACTCAATGATTGACTATCAATGAAATCAGATTTTATATTAATTCAGTCTGTGAATGGTTGATTATATCTGTGATTGAGTGAAATTGATTAACAAAGTCAATTACAATCTATATGTATGAAACTGCAGATGTTTTACTGTCACATTTACATTATTGCATACTTATACATTACCTTTGATAATTCCTGTAATACATTGATTCTAAAATGCTTGATCTGGAAAGACCTAGAAAGGTTATGCAGGAAATATGTTTGCTGACTGAGATTAAATGGAAGGTCAACATTCTGAACAACAAGAAGTCGATTATGACTTTGATCAAATCGATTGGTTTTCGACATTGGGTTTGAAGATTCCAAACTAGGAATATCTGTCATCTTTAAACCTTGATAAATATCTGTCTAATGTCTATACATCTTATATCTCTGTGTTTATCTGTTATGAATATATTTTTGAGATATTAAGTGTTTAAACTATATTGGTGATTCAAATTGTATCATTTATGCTCTAAAATTACTATTGTGATATATTTGTTCTGATACAATGCTTGAATATGATTTTATATGCTTTGAGATATACTTTGATTGTACTGCATTATACATCTGTGATTTGAGATTGAAACATGCATAATGACAGGGGGAGCATTATATAGTGTTGATAGTTCACATGTTTCCATTAAGGGGGAGAAAATATTACTATCATGTGAATATCGTTGATAGAGGGAGCATCATAATATTTCTGTCATCTTATCTGATGCATCTCTATATGTGTGATTATCAGTGTCTCAATTACTTTAAATATCTTTTTTGATAATGCCCAAATGGGGAAATTTTGATGTAATTGAATATTGAGATAATTTGTATGTTTTGTGCAACATGGTTGATTATTAATCATGGTTGTGCATCATCAGAAAAGGGAAAGATTGTTGAGATTGTCGATAGGGGGAGCATTGGTTTAGTTGAACCTATAATCTCAATGATATATGTGTTTTTGATGATAACAACACATAATTAATAACACATGAGTATTCTGTGTACATGTTCTATGCTTACATGTTATATGCTTTTGTTTACTGTGATAAATCTGTATAAGCATATTTGTGAACATGATTGTGTTGTTCATTGCATATCACTGTGTTTAATATGTGATTTTATATGTGTATGCATGACATGAGTTTTTGGAAATGGAAAACCACAAGCACTTTGGTTGAGCTTTAATGTGTAGCAAAACAACAGTTTTAAGTCGATTACATTATGGGATGAATCGATTAAAACTTGTGTGTTTACACAGACTTTTATCAAGTGTGCTATGAGTTATTTTGAAGAGAATTATTTTCAAAAATGTGCTAAGTGATTTTTCTTAATCGACTGCATGCAATGTGTATTTGACTAAGTTGATTGTTATTTTGAAAACTGATTGAATACTTGACATAACTGTCGTAATGGTCATATTTTTAAATATATTGACCAGGCATTTATTGTAAGTCGATTGTATTAAATGTGCATTCAATTAATGAGCTTGACTGATGTTAGTCTATTATAACTGCAAGATGCATTCGACTACATTAATAGAGAAATCGATTAAAACACGTCTGATGAGTGTATTACTATAAATTGACATTGTTTTGAATTCTATAAGAACTTTTGTGAATCTGACATTTTCATATCTTTTACAGAAAGCCATGTGATCTTACAAAGAAAGAAAAAGCTCAAAGAACCAAGATTAACCGTGGTGATCAAAGACTTGAGGTTTCTTGAGAAGCAAGGCTTGCTGATTTGAACGTCTGATCAATCTACACAACTGGGTGTATTCTACATGATCAGGATTTGCAATCTTTGAGGATTGGCTTGGATTCCCTGTGGTGTTAGCAGGAAGAAGAACGATGTTCTTGACTTTGAGAGTGTCTCAAAGGGATAGACAACAGAAGAGGGTGTTCTTGCTTCTGGTCTTGTTTGTGTTGTTGCCCATATTTAGATTAGAGGGTTAAAGAGGTGTTTTACACTTTTGACGTGAGGTCTCTGTAAAAACCTTATTGTAAAAACCTTGATCTTTATAGTGTATTTGCTTCCTGTGGTTGGAAGGACACTGGATGTAGGCTTGGCCGAACCAGTATAAAAATCAGCATTTGAATTTTCTGATCCCTACACTCTTTTATTAAGTCGATTACGCTGTTAGTATATTCGATTAAGTTTACTGCTACATTGCATATCTTCTAACTTGCGATTCAAGAAAAGTGTAAAAGCATCTTATTTTGTGAAATAGTTTTTGAAATATAATATATTTTATACTTCACCAATTCACCCCCCCTCTTGGTGTGAGAAACTAAGCCATTCTATTTTAACATTTACAATACACCTCCAGGAGAACTTAAAAAAATGAATAATTCAAAGGGAGATGCATGATCTTTGCATCAGATGCAGACAATATTCGACATCAAACCTTTAAAATACACCTCCAAGAGAGCTTAGAAAAATGAATCAACCAAAGGGATATGCGTGGTATTTGCATCGGATGCAACCAATATTCGACGTCAAATGTGTATATAGATTCATATATTGAATTGTCTTCAAGTTATTTCCACCCTAAGATATTAGTTAGCTTTGAAATCTAACGGTAGAAAACAACTTCAAGACAATTTAAAAAATGAATCATACATTGCTAAATGAAAAGTTGGACATTTTTTTAGAGCTTTATTTTAGATCTTAAAATTGTTTCGGCATTAAACATATTGTGAACCATATTTCTTTTTTCTGAGCACTTCCCTTTCAGTAATATATCTTAACCATTTTTGTACTATAAAAAGCATTTTGGTGACTTGAATTTCAAAGGGCACCTTCATATCAACTAAGCTGAATGCGCCACTTTGAAATTCAAGTTAGCAAATTGCAATTTAAAGAACAGAAATGCTCTAAAATCTAAGAAAAGGAAAATGCAAAGGAAATAAAAAAAACATGGATCCTAATATGTTGAATAGGGAAATAGAAGGTAAGAAATTATATTAAATGCATGTTATTTATAGAAGAATAATGGACGTCGACATTCAGAAGAATTTGACATCCAATAAGCAGTTCATCATGGATAACAGTACTAATTATGCCTACTAAATTCCCCTTTCCACTACCTAGTATTGACGTCCAAGCCCAGCCGAATTCGACGTGTAACCATCGTAAGGAACTGAACAACTATGTGAACAAGTATACCTGTTAATAACATTTTGACGTTGAAGCCCCATAAAAATCGACGTTCATGACTTCCTTGGTAAATGCACATAATTAATGTGCCCAACCACTCCATGTCCTTGAGCAATTATAACGTCAATTCCCCTTAGAATACGTCCTCAATACATGTGTTGTAAACTGCATTGTAATAAAACTATAATAAACAATCATAACGTTTAGGGTGACTAATAAAAACGTCAAAGCCCCATAAAGTTCGACGTTTTATTGGTGGTTTAAAAGAAAAAAAGATTAAAAGAATAAAATTCTGGTTGACCAATAAAACGTTGAAGCCCCACAGAGTTCAACGTTTTATGGGTGGTTTAAAAAAAATTAAAAGAATAAAATTCTGGCTGACCAATAAAACATCCAAGCCCCGTAGAATTCGACGTTTTATGGGTGGTTTAAAAGAAAAAAAGATTAAAAGAATAAAAGAGAGGATGACCCTTTGGCTTCTGGCTGACTAATAAAATGTTGAAGCACTGTAGAATTCGACGTTTTATGGGTGGTTTAAAAGAAAAAAAGATTTAAAGAGTAAAAGGGAGGATGACCCTTTGGCTTCTGGCTGACCAATAAAACGTCAAACTCCCATAGAATCCAACGTTCATGACTAATGCACCCAACCACTACATGTCCCTAAGCAATAATAACGTCGAATCCCCATAGTATTCTCCGTCAATACATGCACTGTTAACTGTACTTTAATAAAACTATAATAAACAATCATAACGTATAACATTGTAATAAACAATCATAACGTTCAGGGTGACTAATAAAAACGTCGAAGTCCCACAGAGTTCAACATTTTATGAGTGGTTTAAAAGAAAAAAAGATTAAAAGAATAAAAGAGAGGATGACCCTTTGGCTTATGTTGACCAATAAAAAGTCGAAGCCCCGAAGAATGACCATTTGGCTTCTGGCTGACTAATAAAACGTTGAAGCCCCACAGAGTTCGACGTCTTATGGGTGGTTTCAAAGAAAAAAAGAATAAAAGAGTGGGGCGCTAGTTTAAATATTTATCACTACATAACGTCGAATTATATGGGGCTTCAACGTTTTATTTAAATAGAATGTCGAATTTACCATGGGTCCAACATTGAAAGTGTTTTAATGAATGTAAAAAACATAACACAATTTCACTATTTCTTTGCACTTTCATTTCTGCTTGAACTTTCTTCTTCAGGAATGAGTGCAAACAACAAACAAGGTTAGTTTTTAGTCGTTTAATGCTTGCGAAAGTTTTTTGATACTCATTTGCTTCGTTTTTCATTTGTTTTGACCAATTGATTTTCATTTTTCTTTAGGCTTTTGCGTACGTGGTCAGCGACTTCATCTTCTTCGTCAACGACAACATATGGAGGTTAGCTTTATGTTTTTTCTCCTTCAATGTATTGCGATGTATGTGTTTGTGTTTATTGTTTTGGGTGTGTTTGTAGGTTCTAGATTCGTAAGTTAAATTTTTTTTTGACGTGGTTTCTTGCTTTTTGTTGTTTATAAAATTATTTAGAATA
The DNA here is from genome assembly GCF_016808095.1 of Vigna angularis. NCBI lineage: Eukaryota > Viridiplantae > Streptophyta > Magnoliopsida > Fabales > Fabaceae > Vigna > Vigna angularis. The sequence goes on along the minus strand of NC_068976.1, from coordinate 3,593,809 downwards.
GTATGGATTAAAGCTAAATTCATTGGCGTCGTATTAGTGAAGAGTATGAAAGAGGAGTATATGAATTCTTAGAATATGTTAAAGAACACGCAAAACCAGTGAACAAGACATATTTTTGCCCTTGTGTTTGTTGTCTCAATCAAGTATTTGAAGACTTGGACAATATACATGATCATTTGTTCATCTATGGAATAATGAGAAGTTATACAGTTTGGACTTGGCATGGGGAAGTATTATATAAGCCAACATCATTAAGAGGTTCAGATTTTGTCGACGAATGGATGAATGATCATTTAGAGGAAAAGGTACGTGACGTTGGCAAAGAAAATTTGGGAAGAACTCATTTATACGAAAGTCTTAAGAACGATTTAGAGTAAGAGTTGTATCCATGATGCATAAACTTTACACGATTATCGGCAACTTTGAAATTGTTTTGTTTGAAAGCAAGAAACGGATGAACTGATAAAAGTTTCATGGAATTGTTGGAGTTGCTGAAGGAGATGCTTCTAGAAAATAACACGTTAGCTATCCGTAATTACGACGCGAAGAAAATTCTATGTCCAATGGGTTTAAAATACCAAAAGATACATGCATGTCCCAATGATTGTGCATTGTATAGAGATCAGTATGCTTCAATGAAGGTGTGTTCGACATGTGGTTCATCACTGAAGTGTTACCGTGTACTTGCTTAGAGAAGCTCTTTAAGAGACTGATAGGAAGTGGCATTGTGTACTTGCTCGAGAAAGCTGTCTAGAAAAGTGATTTTAAATGAAACTTTGCACTTGCCCAAGGAAGCTCTTTGGAAGAGTGATGGGAATTGACATTGTGTACTTGCTCAGGAAAGCTCTCTTAGAGAGTGATGGGAAGTGACACTTGAACTGGTTTTGGATGGTAAGCTATGTGCGAGGGTTATGTTGATGATTGAAGCACTTGGGTCATTTTTCGTAGATGATACAACCATAAATGTTATTCGATTATGTGTTATTTATAAAATTAGCGAAAGATTGAATAGGGAGTCTTATGATGTTTTATTATTGTATATCTATAATTTTAATTATTATGTAGCTTATCCTTGTGTGTTTGTGGTTATGGTTTCCACTTGTGATGATCGTATGACTTATGTTATACGTGAGCAGATAATGTTGCAAATGATGGTTCAGATGCACAATAATGAAGAACATGGGGATTGATTTAGGAATGCATTTTCTTGTATTTCAGATGTATTTTGGATAAACATTAATTATTGACTATTCTTAAATGTCTTTTTATTATTAGAATACATTTTTCTAAGTGGAACATTTATTTGATGAAATAAATGAACATTTTAATTTTTTATTTTATGATGAAAAATAATTATGTTTAGTATATGCACAAAAAAATTTCTAAATTTTAGTAGTATCCTGAAACGGTGTTACAATATGCATTCCATAGTGGGCTTGGTTAATACCTGCCTTATCATTGTAGACAACTGCCTTTTTTCCTTTTCACTTTCCAGCTTGGACATTATGTTCGCCCTAGTGTTCTCCACTTGGGGTATGTCTCTGATGTCAATGGCCTCAAAGCCTTTAGTTAGTTGAATAGCCCTATGGTAGTATTTGAGGAGTTGTTCGTTTTTGATTTGAAATGTTCCTTTCATCTACTCCACAATAAGCTAGGAGTCAGTCCTACAATCAACTATGCTCACCTCCATGTCTCTTGCCAAAGTAAGTCCTGCAATTAAGGCCTCATATTTGGCCTGTTTATTATATATTTTAAACTTGCACTAGTATAAAAACAGCGTATTACGTCAGTTATTTTTGGCTTTTAACGATGAATTCGCGACCGATGTCACAGCGGGTGACGTAAATTTTACGTCGAATACCACTAGGCGATGTTAATAGGACAATTTGACGTCGAGTTGATCGAGAATTGACGTAAACCTAACGTCGATTTTGTGCAACGACGTGAGGTTATGTCCGTTAGTAAAGAGAATGACGTTCAATATTTGAATAAAGATTTATATTTATAGTAAGATTTGTCGTCTTATGTACGAGGGAAGGGATGTAAAGTTAACATCGTTATGGAAGATAACGGACGTAATGTTCACGTCGAAGTTCAAAGAGGACGTCAATTTTTGAGTAATATTTGAATAATTATTTATGTTTAAAGGAATATTTGAGGTCAAGTATAAGGGGATGGACGTAAGGTTAACGTCGAACTTGTCGATATTGGATGTTACTATCGATGTTTGTACGTCAAACGGTGTATACTTCGACGTTACCTTCAGTGCTTTTTTTTTTAGATTTGATTCGGTTTAGCTCATTAACCAAACCTGAAATACAGAAACCAGTTTTCCAATTCATATATATTCACAGAATTAATTAATTTAAACCATGCTATCATCAATTCATCAATTCTAATTAAATAGTAAAACTAAAAGACGTTAATGCTATCATCAAAACATAAAAGAACCCAGTTTTCCATTCATCTATTCACAGTATTCAGTTATTCACAATAATCTATTAACAGTTTAAAAGTTGCATAAGTAAGCAAATGCTACTATCATGAAAGGAAAAACCTAAAGCTATAGCTATTTAAAATGTTTATTCAAATTCCTACCCAATCCTCTCTTATCGTCTTTATTACTGAAGTGGACAATGGAGAGGTAGTGTTGAACCGCTTCATAATCAAGGAAACTTTACTATTATATTCATTTTAATGTCAAAAGTTTATTGATATTTGTAAGATTTTCAAATGTAAATTTCTACCTCAATCCATTCCCCTCTGATTTCTGCTCGGATGATTGCCTTTATCCATGACATGATGTAGTAGCCACATGCCCAGGAATCATTCTTCTTATTACACTAAACATGTGAAAGAACTTAGTTAAATGTAATGGTTTAAATTTGACTACGAAAATTAAAGGTTAAAGATCAACGAATTCCAACCTTAGGATATATAATTTCAAGTTGTTGTCCTCTGGTCCTAATCACAACTCTAAACAAATTTGAAGCATTTGAAACATTAGAAACATAAGTTAATATATTAATATCATAATGAATTGATAAGAATAAATGTAATACTTACATTTGTATCAAGGACTTCAACTCTGCTTTAATCTTCCTATGAAGAGAACAAAACCATACAACTTATACTTTTTTTGGAATGATCACCATGAGTTGCCAATGGCCCCTATCTTGTAAAGACAACTAGTGAGTTAGTTTATTGATTAAAATTTGATAAAAGTTGACAATATTAGGAAACACATACGCATCAATGTATGGCGCAATATATATCTCTCTGTTAGACTCAATCATCCATGTTTGAATATATGATTTTTTGAAATCTAATGTGTTTCCAGATGGTTAAATGATCTAGGGTTCACGAAAGCCATAAACTGACGCCCGACCTGATTCAACTACGATGGTGTCCATGTACTTGTAAGAATAAAGTTAAGTATATTTATTAAAAAGTAATAATACTAATATACAAATTGGAAAATAACAAATAAAAAACTTACATGCACCATAGTTGTATGCATGCAATGTTGAGCATTTTTTCTCCACCAATGATCTCATATGCATCATCGAAATTAATATACAATGGAACATGGCACTCGAGGCCAAATGTTCTTAACTCCCACAACATCTCTACCGGTCCTTTTCTCAACTTATTTAATCTGGAGGTCAATATGGATATAGCATCATGGTCTTCTGCTTCCTCATAAGCCTCATTCACAGGTTGAGCAATTGGTTGTTTCTCAGGACGGTAGACCTGCAACTCACATTTACAAAAGTTAGGAATCGTTTAATTATAACTTGAAGATTTAAGATAATAAAAAGAAGAATATAATACTGCTAGTGGGCCAAAATATGGCATGATCATAGCCTTAGGCCAAGCTATAAATGTGCCTAAGGCCTCCCCACGAATTGGATTTCAGATGTAGGCACTGGCACTCGAGACTAGGGGTCTCTTCGATCATCAATCATTACCCGCGCATGAGTGGGCAATAAAGGAGCACCATGAATGGTCTGGCCTCCTGCAATTTGTCGTCCCACGGCCACTACGCGCGAAGGATCCATATCAACCAAAAACTCATACTGAATATTGTAATCAGTACGATCTGTAGTAGAGCATGAGCCTTTGGTGCTCACACGAGGTGCAGTAGGATCATCTGTAGGGGCGTCCTCCTGCTGTGACTGTTGTTGTTGCTCTTTTGTTGTTGTTGCTCTTTTGTTGTTGTTGCTGTTGTTGTTGTTGTTGCTGTTGTTGGGTGATCATCGCAAGTTTTTCTTCGAGCATTCTGAAGCGTTCACCCATGCTTTCCTCTAATTCGACTTGCACCTGTTACTTGATGCTACTAACCCTTTCCTAAGTCACGGCTTATGTGCTTCTTGGTTTAGGGCCAAAGTAGTCCCTCAATCCAATAGCTCCTCCAACAGCACGCACACGACCTAGACGGTCTAGCCAACCTGTGGTTGCTACTAGGAGAACCTCCCTACCTTGTGCCACAAATATGCCTTGACTCTGTTGGTCAACACAGTCATCCTGCATATCATAATGAAGCTAGACACATTAAAAAGTTTGTTACATAATTTTTTTATGAACTATGGTAATCAGTTAAAAGTATCCACTTACAATTCTCTGGGATATCTCCTGAGCAGACAAGGATGTAAAATGGCCATTGGACTTTGTCCGTGCAGCCTTCCACAATTCATGTCTGGCTGGTGGAGGTGCTAGATCAGGTGACTCAAGACCTAATAACGCATAACCACTACGTGACAGTACGTATGGTGTATCATTAAGCTTCTGCCTCTGCTGGGTGGCTATCCTTTTCACTTATGAAAAAATGAAAATCATTAAGCATAAATCACAAATTAACAGCTTGTGTGACTAGAGCAAAATATTAAAAAAATACCTGCCACTCAGGAGTAAGTCTAGATTCTTTAAACTGCACCCACTCCTCCTTAGTTATTTTATATTTTGTACAAGGAGTATCGTTCTGTTTAGAGCCAAAGACGTATTGACATGTCATTCTCGTCTTAAAGTCCCTCCACCGGACTGCAATGTGGGATAAAATCTTCTTCCTTATCCTCTCATCATTAGGGGTATCCCAATTTTCTTGTTAAAAACAAAATTAATGTTAAAGCATGATCAACAAAAATAAGTCAATGATGGAAGTAAAACATCTTAAACATACCAAAATATCTTGCCATAGTAGATTTTTGTCAACCTGTGGGACATCATCCCAACAGGTAGCGACAATAGGGACATGATATTTTGCCATCACGCCCAAGTAACTCCTGAACGATGTTGCATGTGCCCCAATAGGCAGAAATGTTCGGGGATCAAACTCCATCGTCACTGGTTTCTCATTAACCCGACGGGATGTGACATCAGGCATCCGAGTCACAGATCTACCCCCTCCTTCCCTCGAACCTGATCTAGAGCTCGTCATACTTGTTTACAAAGTGTTAGTAAATTATAGTTAGAATAGACAAATTAAATAAATTGTACAAGTAATTAAAACAATGTTAACACACCTATTTATCCTATATGCCTTCGTTGTGATCACATCGAGTTGCATGTATTTCATCGGGTACATCATCAACCTTATTTTCAATGGTTCTTGAGGAGAAGGAGCTTGTCTCAAGTATATCTAGAGAGTCTTCATCATCAGTTGTGTGCATGGCTCTGTCTTCCAATACCACTGGCCATTTATGATTCACTGGGTCAGTGACATAGAATATTTGTCTTGCTTGACTAGCCATAATAAATGGTTCATCCGTGTAACTCATTTTGTTAAGATCCACCATAAGAGTATTTTAAGAAAAAGAAAACATACTTCAAATTGTGTCACTGGAGAAGATGATGAAGTTCGCTGACCCCGTACGAAAAACAACCTAAAGATAAACAAAAAAACAATCGGTCAACCTTAGAAATAAGAACCAAATGACATTACAAAGACAGAAACGACTTAAAAATAATCTTCTTTCTTTATCGTAGTTGTCCACCAAGAAGAAAGTTCAAGCAGAAATGGAACCGCGAACAAACAATGAGACTATGTTTTTTTTTACATTCAATAAAAAACTTTCACGTCGCATACAATAAAAATTTGACGTTATGTTTAAAAATAACGTCCAAGTCCCAAACCATACGATGTTTTCTCTTAAAACAGCACGCTTTTTTTATTAATTTTTTCTTATAAATTGCAAAGGTTACGTCGAATTTGAAGGGGCTTAGACGTAGTATTGGAAGCCAAAAGTTTCAACCTTTTTATTTCTTTATAGTTTTTTCTTTTAAACACGAGAGCATTAATAGAAAGTCGAGTTCTATTGGAATTTGACGTTTTGTTCTTCCGCCAAAAAGTACCACACTTTCGGATCTTTTTTCTTTTCTACCCTCCCATAGAATGTCGTAGGCTGCCGGGCTGGGACGTGAAGGGAATTGAAGTACTTGGGAGCATTAATTGTGTGATAGAACGTCGTTTTTGATGGGGCTTCGACGTTTTTTTCTTCCGACAATAGCAAAATGTGGCGCTCTTATGATTCTTTTTTCTTTAAAATCAAACATGAAATTTTTTTCTTTTTACTTCTTGCTTAATCGATTCAAGTTAGCAGTGTACTGAAATTTTCACTTTTAAACCAGTGATCAGTTTTTTATCAATATCAGAACAACATAATCTTCTCTTCTCAACTAGATTGAGGGTTAGTCCACATACAATGCAATCAACATTCACAATTCACATATCGTTTACTAAAATAAATCTTCATTTCGTTTCAAAATAAAACCGAAGCAGTACATAAAACCAGAGGTGACTTAATGCCATGATTACAAAATATAAAAAAAAACACATAGAAAAGTAGTCCCTATTCTTACGAAGAAGATTCCATTCAATCTTCATCAGTTGACTCATCATGAGAATCTTCAATTTCAAAGTCAATGTCATTCTTGTTTCCCTTCTTCTCCCATCTGAAAAGAGTATCTTTAACTCTCTCATCCCTTTCAGACTTCTTCCTAAATTGATCAACAACATATTTCTCAAAATCAGTTTATGGAATGCAGGTAGTATGATCTACATTAGGAGTAGGTGTACTTCCAACAGTTAGCTCATCTCTGAAGAACCATCCATTCACAGTCCTTTCCAGCCCAATAGAAAATAGACTTAGTATACCAATTTCTTGTGACTTATTGCACACAAGTCTGACTTCTTGAGATACATCTACTCCTTGGAGCATTAGCACCTAGCTGATAAATACTCCATATGGCAATTTATGTGCATATTTATGACCTCCAGCGATCATACGATCTTTTAGTACCACAACTTAGTTGGTTGTGATTCTAGTCTTGATAACATTCAACAGAAATACATCTTCTGTTGACATTATGTCCTCGACAAATCTGCCAGGCAGCAGTAGCCAAGTCAGGACATAAGCAATCAGTTTCTCCTCCTTGTTTAAGCCATCATGTAGGTACTACTTATCCACCGCGTACCTTCGTGGATATCTTAAGCAGTTTATATACATAGCTCTCTTTGTTAGCCATCTGTTTGACTCAGAATCACGGATATGAGAATCCAAACCTTCAGCTTTCAGTCCAGCAATATCTAACCAAACATTATCGTGAATAGTAATGTTAACACCTTTGACCCTTGAGTGAATGACCCCATTTACAACCCTTAGGTTTGTGTAGAAAACCTCTACCAAATCTGGATATCAATCTCCTTTCATCTGGACAAAATCAGAAAGCCCTTGATATGCAATCCATTCTTGAAAAAGGAACCCTTCTTTCTTGAACAATTGTAGGTCCACATACTTGTGAGGAACTACATATTTTAAAACTCTCCAGAATAAAAACTTTCCTCGGATCTCTTCATCACTTATCCATCCAGATGGGTTTGCGTTTCTTGTAACCTGGGCAACCTTCTCTTTTCTTCTAGATGATGATGACGAAGAAGCCATGTCTTGATAGAATTCTCGGAACGTCTTTCACAATCTAGTAGTTTTTAACTTCTCAACTTCGAAGCTTAAAATATACAATGGTTATGTCTAATTTTACTAGGCTTTGACGTACTAATTGTCAGCCAGAAGACAAAGAGTTTAAAAAAGATAAAGGATAAGTCGTATTCTGCGGATATACGACGTTTTCTTCTTCATCATCGCACCTCTTTTTTCCTTTTTAAACCTCTCATAACCTCCCAGTACCATTATATTTTGATATAAAATTTACATTTTAAGATAACCTCCCATTATAAATGTAACGTTACAGATATTCGAGGTTTTCTTCTTCAGCCTCCTGCCCTTTTTTGTGCTTTTTTCCTTTATAAACCTCCCATAACCCACCATTACCTTTATTCGAGGTTTTTTTATTTTTATATTATATAAATTTGTTTAAATTTATCTTGTAATATTTACATATTATAAAATATAAGAACGATTTGTTGGTGAAATTTAAAGAGAATAAAATTTTGTTTCTTTAAAATATTAATTTTATTTCATATGGAAAATAATAATAATAATATTTTATGAGAATTGTGTTTTAGTTATAGATCACAATAATTAAAATCATAATAAATATTTTTATATTATTAAAAGTAATTTGAAATGAATGTTTTAGGCTAAAGAGAGGTATGATTATACTAAAAGACTTTGATTGATTTTTAAATTATAATACTTTAAGTTTGAGAAAAAATTAAGTTGACTGATAAACTAAAGGTTAAGATAGAATATCGTGGACAAAAATTGAGATAGCTCACTTAGAAAAAAAAATATTTAGAGAAGTTAACAACAGAGATGCATCACACCAAGTCAAAGATCGAGAAGAGACAGCGTGTATGGAGAATAGTCAGACAAATCTAGACCAAAAATTAAGACATAATGGGTTGGGTCGAAGATTAAGGCAGGTTAAGTTTGATAGTGGAGACTGGTTGACCCAAAATGAATGTTCGGAGATTAAGACTTAAGGTCCAGACAAACTAACATAAGTTGAAGGTCGAAACGCGTCGACCTGAGCCAAAGGTAGGGGTAGGCTGACCCGAGCCAAAGGTAGGATAGAGGACTATCTCCTGAATAATAATTAGTATAGGAAATAAAATAAATTATATTTTCCTTATCAAAGATTAACATCTTTGTGGCAAATATTTCTTTTAGGGTTTCTTAGGTGCCTTAAACATTTATACCTATATATAGGGACACCAAATACATATGTAGACATTTTGGAAGTCATAAATATGCATTTGCAACGTTGAGAGAGGATTCTTTTGGTTCTTAGTTTTCAACTCTGATTCTTATCAAAGATTAACATCTTTGTGGCAAATATTTCTTTTAGGGTTTTTTAGGTTGCCTTAAACATTTATACCTATATTGTGGTGTTTCCATCTTTGTCTTATGAACCTCCAGAAAAAATTTAAAAAAGTCAAGACGGACGGGACAGGACATGAAAGAGATAGATCTGTATGCGGACCGATCACGACTACCACATAAGCGTTTATAAAAAACTCGAATTTAAAAAGCCGACGACGATCAAAGATCAAACGAACTCTTAGAAAAACTTTTATTGGCCACATTGAAATAAATTATTTTGAAGAATTTAATAATTATAATTAGTTATTAGTATAAATGATTATGATATCAAAAAATACTATGATTAACATTATTAGAAAAACAAATTTGACCCCTCTCATGCATTATTTCTTCGCTTTTTAGTATTTTAACAAACGTGTGATCAATATCCAGCCACGTTGTCATTAATATGACCATAAATAATCATTAAAAACTCATTTCCATTTCTTAATTTATAACGCTTTGAATCGATTCTTTATTACTTAGAATCGATTATATTAACTTAGCAAAATTGAGAGTGGAATTATATGAATATAGAGTGGCACATCAAACTTTTTAACTTCAACCCCTCTAAATCTCCCCTTCTTCGCGGGTGATTGAAAAGTAGACAATTTCTGGGGAGCGGGATGTCATTTTGTTTTTAAATGAATCAAACAAAATTTATTGCTTGTTTTCTGAATGATGTTTGAACGTCGAATTCGGCAGGGCTTCGACGTTCATACAAGATGGTGGAGTGTGGTAGTTACTAAGCATAATTACACAATGTACGTCATTGGTTCATCTATAAATATAGCTTGCATTTCACATAATCCCTGGCTCCTATTTTCGTATTGAACATATTAGGATTCATGTTTTTTATATCCTTGGCGTTTTCCTTTCCTTAGATATCTAAGCATTTTTGTTCTTCATATTGCAATTTGATAACTTGAACTTGAAAGTGGTTCATTCATCGTCATTTCATATGAAGGAGCACTTTCAAGTTCAAGTTAACAAAATTTTTTTGTAGTACAGAAATGGTTAACATATCTTACTAAAAGGGAAGTGCTTAGGAAAAAGAAAAATGGTTCACAATATGTTTAATGCTGAAACAATTTTGAGATCTAAAATAATTATATAAAAATGTTGTTCAACTTCATCATTTAAAATTGTATGATTCTTTTTTAAATTGTCCATAAGTTGCATTCCTCCATTAGATTTCAGAGCTATCTTTTTTCTAAGGGAGGATACAACTTATGGACAATTTAAATTTGGAATCAATTTACACAATTGACGTTGAATGTTGAGTACCCTTGATGCAAAGACCTGGAGTTTATTTATTGTTCACATCCATTTTATGTGATAAACGACGTCCTATACCCCCTTAAAACACAACATCTAAAATGAATCTAAAGATATTTATTGCTTTTTCACTGAATGATGTTTTAACGTCGAATGCGACATTTCACTGGATCAAAAAGTACATTTCGATGAAGTATATTTGGATATATTTTGTTTTTCCCCTCTCATAGAACGTTGAAGGCAGCGGGACAACGACGTGAAGGGAATTGCAGTATAATGGGAGCTTTAATAGTGAGCTCTTAACTTCAAATTAATAGAACGTCTTATTCGATATGGCTTCGACGTTTTTTTCTTCCGCAATAGCAGAAGGTGGTGCTCTTATGATTCTTTTTTCTTTAAAATTAGACATGAAATTTTTTCTTTTTACTTCTTCCTTAATTGATTCAAGTTAGCAGTGTGCTGAAATTTGCACTTTTAACCAATGATCAGTTCTTGATCAATATCAGAATAGCATAATCTTCTATTCTCAACTAGATTGAGGGTTAGTCCACATACAATGCAATCAACATTCACAATTCACAGATCGTTTACTAAAATAAATCTTCATTTCATTTCAATCTAAAATCGAAAGAAATACAGAAACCATAGGTGGCTTACTAGCCATGATTACAAAATAAAAAACAAAAAACATAGAAAAGTAGGCTCTAAAATAATTATAAAGAAGATTCCATTGAATCTTCATCATCAAAATCTTCAGTATGATCTTGATCAAGAGTAGGTGGACTTCCAACAGTTTGCTCATCAATGAAGAATCATCCATTCACAGTATTTTTTAGCCCAATAGATGAAAGACTTGGTATACCAATTTCTTCTTACCTTTTGCACACAATTCTTCTTTCTTCTACAGATAATCTACTCCTTGGAGTTCCAACACCTTGCTGATAAATACTCCATATGGTAATTTGCGTGCATAATCATCTCCTGCAACGAATATGTGGTGTTTTAGTACCGCAACCCAGTTGGTTGGGATTCTAGTCATGATAGCATTCAACAGAAATACATCTTCTATTGACATTCTGTCCTCGTTCAATCTTCCATGCAACAGTAGCCAAGTTAGGACATAAGCAATCATTTTCTCCTCCTTGTTTAAGCCATCATGTAGGTACTGCTTATCCACCCTGTACCTTCCTGGATATCTTAAGCATTTTATATATATAACTCTCTTTGTTAGCCATCTGTTTGACTCAGAATCACGGATATGAGAATCCAAACCTTCAGCTTTCAGTCCAGCAATATCTAACCAAACATTATCGTGAATAGTAATGTTAACACCTTTGACCCTTGAGTGAATGAACCCATTTGCAACCCTCAGGTTTGTGTAGAAAACCTCAACCAAATCTGGATAGCAATGTCCTTTCATCTGCACAAAATCAGTAGCCCTTGATATGCAACCCATTCTTGAAAAAGGAACCCTTCTTTCTTAAACAATTGTTGGTCCAGATACTTGTGAGGAACTACATTTTTGAAATGTGTCTAGTATAAAAACTTTCCTCGCATGTCTGGATCACTTATCCATCCAGATGGGCTTGCGTTTCTTGTAACCCGGGCAACCTTCTCTTTTCCACTTGATGATGACGATGGAGAAGCCATTTCTGATTAGAATTCTAGGAACGTCTTTCACAATCTCGACTTCTTAACTTCATAACATCTCAACTTAAAAAATACAAAGGAGACGTCGAATTATAAAGGGCATCGACGTACTAATTGTCAGCCAACAGACAAAGAGTTATAAAAAGACATCAAATTTTAGGGATATTTGATGTTTTCTTCTTCATCCTCTCGTCCTCCTATTTTTCTTTTTTCCTGTATAAAACTTCTCATGAGCTCCCATTACCATTATATTTCAATATAATATTTACATTTTAAGATAACCTCCAATTAGAAATGCAATGTTACCGATATTCGAGGTTTTCTTCTTGAGCCTCCCGCCCTTTTTCTGTCCTTTTTTGTTGGTGAAATTTAAAGAGAATAAAATTTTATTTGTTTAAAATATTAATTTAATTTCATATGGAAAATAATAATAATAATATTTTATGAGAATTCAATTTAGTTATAGATCACAATAATTAAAATCGTAATAAATATTATTATATTATTTAAAGTAATAGTTATAGAAAAAAATGTATTCAAAGTATAATTATCCAAAAATATTTAGACAAGTTAACAATAGAGATGCATTGCACCAGGTCAAATATCAAGAAGAGACAATGTGTATGGGGAATAGTCAGACAGATCTATACCAAAAATTAAGCAGAATGGGTTGGGTCGAAGATTAAGGCAGATTAGGTTTGACGGTGGAGACTGGTTGACCCAAAATTAATGTTCGGATATTAAGACTAAAGGTCCAGACAAACTTACATAAGTTGAAGGTCAGGATGGGCTGAACCGAGCAAAAGGTAGGATAGAGGACTATCTCTTGATTAATAATTAGTATAGGAAATAAAATAAATTGTATTTTTCTTATCAAAGATTAACATCTTTGTGGCGAATCTTTCTTTTAGGGTTTCTTAGGTGCCTTAAACATTTATACCTATATATAGGGACACCAAATACATATGTAGACATTTTGGAAGTCATAAATTTGCATTTGCAATGTTGAGAGAGGATTCTTTTGGTTCTTGGTTCTCTGATTCTTATCAAAGATTAACATCTTTGTGGAAAATATTTCTTTTAGGGTTTCTTAGGTGCCTTAAACATTTATACCTATATTGTGGCGTTTCCATCTTTGTCTTATAAACCATAAGTAAAATTTAAAAAAGTCGAGACGGACGGTCAAGGTCATGAAAGAGATTTGTCAGAATTCTAGGAACAACAAAAAATTTCTTAGGGACCAACAATATGTTTAACAACTCTTATTGGCCACATTGAGATAAATTATTTTGTATAATTTAATAATTATAATTAGTTATTAGTATAAATGATTATGATATAAAAAGTCAACGACGATCAAAGATCAAACGAACTCTTAGAACAACTTTTATTGGCCATATTGAGATAAATTATTTTGAATAATTTAATAATTATAATTAGTTATTAGTATAAATGATTATGATATAAAACAATACTATCAATAACATTATTAGGAAAATACTATGAATAACATTATTTGCATTTCTTAATTTATAACGCTTTGAATCGATTCTTTATTACTTAGAATCGATTATATTAACTTAGCAAAATTGAGAGTGAAATTATATGAATATAGAGGGGCACATCAAACTTTTTAACTTCAAGCCCTCCAAATATCACCTTCTTCGCGGGTGATTCAAAAGTAGACAATTTCTGGGGGCGGGACGTCAATTTGTTCTTATATGAATCAAACTCAAATTTTTTGTTTTTTTTTCTGAGTGATGTTTGAACGTCGAATTCAGAGGGGCTTCGACGTCCAGACAAGATAGACAGTAAGCATAATTACACGATGTACGTCATCAGTTCATATATAAATATTACATCCATCACGTAATCCCTTACTTCCTGTTTCTGTATTGAACATATTAGGATTCATGTTTTTTATTTCCTTGGCATTTTCCTTTTCTTAGATTTTGAAACATGTTTTTTCTTTAAATTGCAATTTGCTCGGTTGAATTTCAAAGTGCCTCATTCATGTCTCAGTTCATATGAAGGTGGCCTTTGAAATTCAAGTGAACAAAATTCTTTTTATAGTACAGAAATGATTAAGTTATCTTACTGAAAGGAAAGTGCTTAGGAAAAAGAAATATGGTTCACAATATGTTTAATGCTGAGAGATACACAATTGAAAGATTATATGTGCATGAGGGACTGAATAAAGAAGAAAAGATAACAACACACATTCTTGCTTGGGTGATTTTACTTGCTAGACCTGTACAAGACAAAATGACAATTGAAGATGTTTTTCTGCTGTATGCCATCAAGAATAATGGTCCTACCAATTGGGTGGAAGTAATAAAAGATCATATGATTGATGCAGGAACCAAACATGCACGACATCTACCATATGTTGTGTTTATCAGCAAAATCCTGACCCTTCAAGGTGTGGATGTTAGTGGTGAAAAGAGATGCTCTTGTAACTGCTCAAATGTTATAAATCGAAACACCTTGACTTCCATTGGCCTTGTGAAGACCACAAAGGGATGGTGCTTCAAGGATGAAGAGAATATGGTTCAAAGTTCTGGAAGGACACCTGCAATAAATGAAGACCGCACCAACTTCGTCCCTGAAACCAATTTTGAAAGATTTGTTGTTGAAAAGCTCACGAGACTCGAACAGAAGATAGATGTTCTACATGAAAAAAAGGATAAAAATGATTCTCCAACTAAAGATTCAAGTGAAGAGTCTAGTGAGGAGGATTCAATGGAAATATCCTGAATTAGAATAGAGGCTTAGAATTTTAGTATGGAGTCAATTTTGTGTTTCTGTTCTGTGTCTGTTTTGCTTCTAATCTGATTGTAATCACTATGAATATGAATGAAATTGTACTACTTGAAACGAAATCCAAATTTTTAACTTATTTCTTATGTTTTCTATAGCTCTTCCCTGCGTCACCTTAACTTTTGTGATGACCTAGGAAGAGCTATGAGGAAACAAAAAATATGATATCAGAGTGACAAGTTACGACTAAATTTTATAAGTGAAGGACTAGATCAAGGATCCGCAAGTGTATTTATAGAAATGGACTTGATCTTTGACGTAGGCTTTTACAATATGCGATGTAACATTCATTTTTTCTTATTTTTAACTTTTTAAACGTCGACATTTTTAAAAATTCGACGTAATAAAACTTCAAGGATTTAAAAAAAAACCCATAATAACATTAAACAAAGGAAAAATATGAAAATATAACCATGAAAAGTACATATTAAAATTTCAAACAGAGTTCAAACATACAAAAATATACAAAAATATATTAAAATATTACATTAATTTCAGAAAAATAAACTAAAATGGACTGTTGTTCCTAATCTGAGTCAGATGTCTCCATAGACTCATCTTTTGTTGTGTCGTCTTCATCATCATTTTCACTTGCTGAGGGAGTTGTGAGAGCATTCTCTTCATCTGATTTCTTGTGAATCATGATCAGAGATTTTTCAACTTTTGAAATTCTTGTTGAAAGCCTTTGAAATTGATCCACAATAAATCTTTCAAAATCTGTTTGTGGAGTGAAGGTAGAAGGAGTTTCGTTAACATCCTTGAACACCCAGCCATCTTTTGTTTTCTCACTAGTGGAAAAATGACTTTTTATAACGTACAAAAATGATCTTTTAGATCGTAATTACTAGGGACATAGTTCTGGGCGATATAGTAAGTCTGCGCATTTTATAACGTAGAAAAAAATTACGTTGTAATATGTTCAACATATTATAACTTAGTTTCTGAAGTACGTTATAATATGCGCAGTTTATTATAACAAATTTTCATTTGTCTATTATAATAGGTGGAAGGTATTATAACGTAGAAGATTTTGTACGTTATAATATGTTATATATTATTACGTATATATTATTGTACGTTATAATATGTGATCAATGTACCATAACATACATTGCTTAGTACGTTATAATAAATGTTTTTTTTTAAAAAAATTGATTATTAAATTTGACATCCAATGAAATTATAATAATATTCCTGTATTATCATCTCATCCAATCCATTTATAATCAATATAGCTTTAAATAAACAAATTTATTGAAACTAACAAAATAGAATTCATTTCAAATATTAAATAGTCTAATATTTAATACATCATTTATACATGAAACTATATATTAAATCCAAATATTACATTAATGTACATACACTATTTAAGTGTAGCCAAGTTTCTACTAACACTTAAAATAAAATAAGCCCAGTTCCTTCTAATGTCTTCAATGTCTGCAGCTTCCATGGGAGATGAATCATTAAAGATCTACAAATAAAATAATAGAGTTAAAATAATATTGTAATGAATAGTTGGATAAGTATTTAGTTAGTATTTTAATACATTATTCCATGATTCAGTAATGTTTGTACAAATAATGGTATGCATGTGTTTCATTACATAATACCCACACTCATAGCTGCCCAATTGACGTCGACACTGCAAATTAAATACAAATAATGAAGACTCATTCAAACCAAAGACACAAAATATCAGATTATACTCTAGCTAGCCTTTGCACCATGTAGCTCTGTATATTTTGCTAAACCAAATTTCACAAAACCAACAACATAGCCAATTCCTCATAAAAATAACAATCACAAAACACAAAACAAAGGAAGGTGAACTTCTCTTACATTAGGTGTGATTATTTGCATCTTCTTCCTAGAAATAGATGGAACACCCCGCAACCTTGAATGAGCTTCCAAAGACCTGTACAAAAGTTAGACATCCATTACATCATAATAATAATATAGGAAGGAATCAAAATAGAAAGGAAAACTTACACCTCTAATATATTTTTGATGGACAATCACTAGTGGAAAAATGACATTTTATAACGTACAAAAATGATCTTTTATAACGTAGTTACTGGGGACATAGTTCTGGGCGATATAGTAAGTCTGCGCATTTTATAACGTAGCATAAATTTACGTTATAATATGTTGAACATATTATAACGTAGTTTCTAAAATCCGTCATAATATGCGTAGTTTATGACAAATTTTCATTTGTCCATTATAATAGGTGGAAGGTAACATGACGTAGAAATTTTTATACGTTATAATATGTGATCTATTATTACGTATATATTTTTGTACATTATAATATGTGATCAACGTATCATAACGTACATGGTTTAATACGTTATAATATATGTTTTTTTTTAAAAAAAATTAATTATTACATTTGAAAATTATAATAATATACTTGTATTATCATCTTATTCCATCAATTTATAATCAATATAGCTTCAAATAAAAATATTTAATGAAACTAACAAAATAAAATTCATTTCAAACATTAAATAATGTAATATTTAATACATCATTTATATTATGCATATTTAAATGATTCATATACACTTGTGTTAAATGATGCAGTAGTAGTTGATTTACATCGTCTACCCATGAACAAATCTCTACTCATTGACAACAATTTGCATCCCCAAGCAAATGCCCAAAAATGGAACACTATGTTCTCCAGCATACTTAGTCGCAAGAATTTTCCCTTGCACTCCTCCATCACCAAAACCTCTTGGAACTAGAACACCATCAACGCCCTGCAGAATAAGTCCAATTACAGAAAACCAATAAATAATATATCACTATATGAGATTTTAACATATATATCAATATTAAAGATCTGAAAATGGAATAAATATGTTTAGTCTAAATAGTAGGAATGCCTTTAAAATATTCCATGCAACTTTATATGCCTCAGGATCCTGCAGCAATATATTTTAATCAATCGTGAGAGGGTTGCATAAAAGCAAAACCAAAACCAAAAGGTCAACTAACATAAGTAATGCAGTAGATAGATCAGTAATCACCTCTTTATATTTCAGTATGCATATTGAATAAAAAAGAAGTTGTAGAGAATCCAAAAGGAGGAAATTATTATGTAAAAAATAGAAGGGTTCAGTTACTAATTTAGGAGTAAGTTACCTTCAGAACATAAAGATATGCATCTGAAAGGCTTGTGTATTTTCCCACCATTGGAATTCTAACCTGAGGCACGTAACAATTGTTGTAAGCTCCACATTGGCCACTATTAAGATAAATAAATATCTATGCACATGTTTTTTCTTTTTCTTTAGATGATGCATATTTGAGATGTCTACCACTCACAGTTTCATCACATCTGTCATAAATTTTTTTCCTTGCAGTCGACTCCTTCAAATTAGGCTCTGCTGCAACACTGTAAATGATAAAGGAATTAGTTTGAAGACCCAAACACTTTAGGATAAATTCAAAGGAAAAGGTTTAGGATATTACATGAACTTAAACCACTTAAAATGCAAAAGTATGAAATTCAATTTTAAAAGAAAAAAGAAAAAAAGAAAACCATCAAAACCATGAAATTAACAAATTAAACTGCATAAATACGGTTCCAGCAGTGCTTCAATAAAAGGCATGGACTCAATATCCCCTGCATGAAAGAAAAGTCATTGTAAATTAGTTGCTTTAAAATATAGCCGATCCCACCACCAAGTGAGAAGAAACTTGGTGGTTGCCTTAGAATATAGTACTAAAAATATGGATATGAATATTATTTTCTCCCACTGTTTTCTAAGTATAATTCATTTTCAATTTTTAGTTTTCAACTTCCATCTAACCCATAATCTTTAGAATTAAATATGGGAAAAAATTGAATGGATATAGAAATATAATATTGAAAAAGTTCTATCTTAATATTGATTGAAATAAAAGTAGCATTACTCAACAGAAATAAAAGTCAACATTATCACAGCAATAATTTATAATCAAACTTCAACTTGAAATTAACAGTAGACAGGACATAATTATTAAAAAGGAATAATATATTTGTTTCGCTTGTAAAATGAAAAAGACTGTCAAAGAAAAAGATACCTCTCTCATGTAAAATATCTGCTGAGTTGGTTTCAAACTCTAAAGCCTTAGTCAAATCTTCAATAGCCTGAGATGTCCAAAAGCAATAGTCAATGTCACATTATGAATTGTTATGTGTGCAAGAAAATCATTTATAATAAAAAGTGATTCAAGTGAGATCTTACTTAAGTAACTAAAAATTTCAATCACCTTCTTTTCAACTATATATATAATAAGATCACTAGTCAAACAGTTCCTTAACATGGCTCTACATAAGTCTTGACAACTGCACTAGTTTTGCTTAAACAATACATATTTGACCCAAGTGTTAATGCCTAAACCAAATCAAGTTTCTACTCCTTATAAGTCAAATCAAACATAAGTAAAAACCAAATTTCAAGATCATTTCATTTTCTGTACCAGAAGAGATCCATTTCATTAAGGGTGGGTGTCAATGGGACATACCTAACATGAAGCATTGATTAACTAAAATACCGAGGTTAAAAAATAAATAAATAAATTCCAATCAGCAATGCGAATTGGGTAAACTTCAAAAAAATTTACAAATACTAAGATCAAGTAAGCCACCCCACCTCAACAAACTCCCCCAAGGCTGCCCAAGCTTGACCTCTCCTCTTCCATAATCTCCTCTTCTCTCCTTCTCAATAACAAACTATAAACATTCAAAACAAAACAATTAGAAACATCTGGCTCACCTGATACATTTTTCTAGTAGTGATGTTATTGTCGCCAGTTAATTTAATGTCCAAAAATCGTTCGTAGTTCCCAAGATCAAGTTCAAGCTTCCACAAACAAAAAAAATAATGAAAATGGCAATCTAAAACTTCAGAGGAAAACAAACTGCAGATATCCTCTTTTACTACGACTCATAAAGTTTTAGCTTGCACTTATGAAGTAAAATGAGAAAATGAAAAGAGCAGGGGAAAGTATAACATAACATACAACCTCAACCTTCCATTGAATTTAGAAGGAAATAAAAAATCTAATGACTGTCATCTTGTTGTAGAAAATTTTCATTTGCTTACCTCTCCGCTATCATCTAAGACGAAAACCTCCGCATGCTCGAAAGGAGACATTGTCCCCGCATCAATGTTCAAGTAGGGGTCTGCAAATGATGGAAAAATTAAAACAAAGATAAAAACAATGAAAATAGCATTCATTACTTTACATAATATGATAATAAAAGCAAACATGTTTTATTAAAATTTCTATAAATATGAAAACTAAATTAACAGGATAAAGAGGGGAAAAGTGTTATAGAGAAGAATGTGAACTATAACTACGGTTGGAAGAGCAGCTCTGAGAAGATGACTGTAGACGCGACGCGAATCCTCGAAGCTTCTTCCAGAGAGAAGACGTAGCGAAAATATGACAAAAACTCGAAGAAGAACAAGAAACAAAGGATTAAACTTGATAGAAACCCTAGAAGAAGAAGGAAACCTATTCTGGACCGATTGATCGGTGTAAATCAAAGTTGAATCGGTGGAAAATGTTTCTAATGGTGAAAACAAGGTTTTAATCGGTGGAATCGAAGGGAAATGGTGAAAAGGAGAAGAAACCCCAACAGAGGGTTTAGCTCTATGAATGATTCGGTGAAAAATGAAGGATAGAGGAAATAGAGATGATTCTGTGAGTGAAGAAGCCTTGTCGTGATGATGAACGACGTGCGACGAGGAGATGTCTCTCGAGAAGGAAGACGCCAGGAAACCGAAAGTGCTGTCTCGAATGCGCGAGAGGAAATGAAATGAGACCTCCAAGCGTGACAGCGAGCGAAGGAATACGCTCCACAACGTGGCTGAAGTTCTGAAAATGATGTGGCTGAAGTTCTGAAAATGATGTGGCTCATGACGAAGATGCCGAGAAATGCAAGTGAGAGGGATGAGACGAAGAGCGGAAGAAAAGAATGAGACTGAGAGTGAACTTGAAATGAAATCTAGCGAGAGGGAAATGTGAAAAATTAAAGAGGAAGAGATATTATAACTGATTTCTAAAACTCCGTTATAATACATCAATAATAGGTTTACAAGTTTACCACCGCATTTTATATTATAACTGATTTTTATAACTACGTTATAATATGTCTTACATTTATTTACAAGTTTGCCATCGCGTTTCATATTATAACTGATTTACAAAACTACGTTATAATATGTCCTATTTTTATTACCATCTTGCCACCGGTCAATCTAGTATGACGGATAATTTTTATACGTTATAATAGCTTAGTTATAGAAAGGTATTTTTCCACTAGTGAATATGTTAGCTTTCTTATGCAAGGAACATATGAGAACTACAAGAGAACGATCAGGAACAATAACTAGCAATTGCCAATGACCCCTACAAGTTAGAATAATATTAATTAAAAGAAAATTTTAAACTAGTCATGAAAAATTAAAAAATTATGTACTTACTTATGCAAGTAAGGTGCTAAATAGACCTCTTTACCAGCTTTTTCAAACATTTCTATCAAGTACTTTTGCACCTCCTCTGATTTATTTCCTACAGTTTGAATTATAACAGGATCAAGAAATCTATAGATAGTAGCATTCCTTCTCTCGATGCAGAGGTGATGCAAATACCTTCAATATCAACAAATAATGTTAAAATAAATACACGAATGCAATATGATAGTATTTTCATGGTTTGTTAAGGTTTACTTACAAATTCCAAAGTTGTAGAACTGTTGTAGAGAGGAGATCATTACCAATGACAATTTCACAAATATCCCTATGACATACATATAAAGTGGTGGTAGCAGTCTTGCATGTGAGTTCAGGAGGCATATCTATCTCAATAGTTTTATTCCCCATTGTGACTACCGTTGCACCAAGTTGTTGGAGAGGAGACAATTGCGGTTGAGGAGGTGTAACAATGTTTGTATTCTTAGAAACGTCCTATATTTGACCACAAAATAAGTCCAATATTATATGCATCCAAATACAAATACATAAGTAATTAAGGAAAATATGAATATAAATACTTACTAAAATTGGCTTTGCCAATCTGGCTGGCCAAATGATAAAATTTCCTGAAGCTTGTCCCACTATTTGAACCTCCTCACTAGGCAGAGGAACATGAGCAGAAGAATCTTTAATATCTACAACCACCACTCGCAACATATCATCTTTAATAGCCTCGTGGTGGATGGTGCTTCCCAAATTATATATTTTACCTAAGATACAAAAAAGATGACAATTGTTGAGTAAAATGGTATAAATGACTTACTTAGCACATATATAGAGAGGCAACAAGTATAGAGAGGCTGCAAGTATAGACAACATTGTGGTTCAAAGGCTAAATGCAAATTTCAAAATGATTCAATATCAGGAATGTGGATACAGATTTCAATGATTTAGCAATTTACCTAGAGCCACCAAATGCCAGTGAGGATCATCAACATACAATTCACAATCAACAGGGACATCAACACCATCCCCTGATTCCTCAGGAAGAGGACAACTCCCCTTTGTGCTAGCAACATGGGAAGCCCCCTTTGGTGGACCTTGAATAGTCAATCCTAAGGATGCTATCTCTGATTTGATTTCTGACAATAACTCATCTCTCAATTCTGGGAACAATTCTTTCTTAAACTCATTTCTTAACACCTTTTTATCGGATTCACTAAGTTGTGCTAAAGTAACCTTTCGAGTAGGACCACCAAAGAATTGCTTGAGTCCTACCCCTCGTCCAACACCACGGATATATCCTGGATGCTCTGGACGTCCAATGGCAACCGCTAATATGTCATCTCGGCCTTCTTGAGTGAATGACCCTTGAGACCTTTTCTCCACTAAGTCATCCTGAAAAAATAGTGTTTTAGTTCATCTATTACAGAATATATGCCAAAAAATATATCTAAAGACATTAAAATTAAAATTAGGCTTATTATGAGTTTCTAACAATCTTCTCCGCTACAAGTCGAGTTTCTTCAGAAGTGTATTCTCCTGATGGCTTAGTGCGAGCTCTCTTCCATTTCTCATGACATGGAGGTGGAGAAATCTTACTCAAATCTGACCCATCATCGGTAGCTAAGGAAGAGGCCTCACGGATCATAATCTCCTCTAACCTATCATATCCCCCACGAGACAATCTGTGTGGGTGGAGATTATTTTTCCGAAGGTCTTGTGCAACTTTTCTCTTTTCCTATTTCAAACATGTGACATAAACAATTAATAGCAAATTATGAAACAGAAAAAATGAATATCAAATCATAAATAAAACATTAAATTTACCTGAAAGGCATGTTCTAATCGTTTGTCCCGAAAAGCCTGCCACGTTTCCTCATCAAGGAACTGATATATCTCACAAGGATTCTTATGACTTAACTTACCATAAATATACCGACTAGTAAGGTCAGTCTTAAAACCCCTCCACCGCTGCCCAGCATATGATATCCATTTACTTCTCAATAAGTTGTTGTTTGGGACGTCATATGTTAGCTAAATAATAGGTACATGAATGTTATATTTACAAATTTTCTAATAATTATGGAAGTTAAGTTAAGACTTTCATACCATGATAGTTTGCCATATTTGGTTCTTCACTTCTTCAGGAACATGGTCCCATTTGTCAATAAGAATACTAACCTTACTTCTACCAAGTAAGGCCACAAAGCTAGTGAATCTTGCACGGTTGTGTCCAATAACTTTTCCTGTACTCATATCAAATTGAATGGGCAATTTCTGATCAGCATTACGACTAACAGTCAAGTCTTTTAGCCTAGTCGCACGTCTACACTTGGGTTGGGTAGACGATTGACTTTGGTCCTCACTTTGTGGTGGTGTAGGTGTAGATGGATCGGCCATAAACCTGTTTTAACAAAAAATTGAAAATGAAATTTAATTGAATACACCAAAACAACAATTAAAGTGGTCAATTGAAGCAGAAAAAGTGGCACATTGAATACTCCATTGACGCAAACTATTACCAATATTATAAAAATGATATAATTCATGCACCAAAAGTGTATTTTATATATTTTAAAGTATAGAAATTTAAAATAAAAAAAATACTTCAGTAAACAAAAATCACTCATTAACTTTGAATTTATGATTTTTAAGCAAAGTGAAATTTTAAAATAAATGAAAAGCCACCCATTGCCATTAACATAGAAAGATGCCAGAATTTATTCCTCACTGGAAAACTCTGTACTATCAATATTCATTCAGTGATCCTGGTAATTTGGGATATATGCCTGTTCCCGTGATCATGCAAAAATAAAATCCAAATCCCTATATTCATTCCAAGGTGGAGAATTTGTCTGTGTTACTGAACTAAGTTCCCTCCACAAATAGATATGCATAAAAAGTTGAATATATTGAAGCACAAATAGAAATTCTGATTATTATCTAGAAAAACCTTCTTAATGTATGAGCTTATCTCCACAAATTGACTGTATGAGCTTATGCCCATAAAAAAAAGTGTGCTTGTATTCATATGTTGTTAATTTTATCTATATCTCAGGTTTGAACATAATACTTGTTAATTTGGAAGGCCTATCATACTCAAAATAAAGAAATTTAGCAATTTTTTAATGATGTTGGGATAAAGATTAAGCAAACTACTGAGGAAGATATAACTTAATCTATGATCCAGAAAATGACAACTGATAAAGCCTTTAGCCACATTATATATAATTAATCATGAAAAATTAATAAAGCTATGGGGTAATTATATACAATGAATCATTTATAAATTGGTGACAACATAAACAGTAAAAAGAAATAGAAAGTTGGATAATTCCTTGTTTCCAATAGAGAAAGAAGTAACAAAATGGACAAAAGCTGGTGAGACAGCAAAGCAGAAACCTTCTCCACTATGTTGGAATATTCTCCCATAACCCTTCGTGATGGTCATCACGTGTGGCATGGACATCATCAACTTCGTGATGGTCATCACGTGTGGAATATTCTCCCACAATCCAATGTTGGTATATTTGTGGAGAAAGATGGTGTCTCATAAATATCAAGTGTTGAATCGTCATTTGGATGACTACCATGTGTAGTTCTTTCTTGGAGAACAATTGACCATCTTTTGTTAGAAGGATCATTGACATAAAAAACTTGTTTTGCTTGAGATGCCATGATGAATGGCTCATCAGTATATTTGGCCTTATGTAAATCAACCAAGGTAAAACCTAAATCATCAGTTTTAACACCATTATTACTATCAACCCATTTACATTTAAAAACAGGAACTCTAAAACTTGTATAATCAATCATCCATATATCTTCAATTACACCGAAGTAGCACATTGAAGCCATAATAGGATGTTTATCCTTTGAGCTAGAAAAATGCATTGATTCAGCCACGACCATAACTCCACTATTTTGCATAGTACTTTTATCATCTTCAGATTTTGTATAAAATGAACAATTATTATCATATCCACTCCAACATATGACATCAAAGTTTGGCTCACATGCTAACCATTTCAATGTATCACAACTTGTATTATCAATTTGAACTTTTTCTTTGAACCACCTTAAGAAAGTCTTGTTAGGCTCATTAATCAACCACTTCTCAGGCATCCATGGATTATCTCTCTTTACAATGTCTTTGTGAGCACTTAGGTAGGGTTGGAAAATGTTAGTGTTATTCAAGATATAAAAATGTGCTTGGATAACTTCATGTCGTGCCAATGTCACCACTTTTGCACTTCGAGTACCTTTACTAGCAATTCTTCCATGGTGGCGAGTTTTAGGTACCCCTATAGCTTCAATTTATGATATGTATTCTGTACAAAACTCAATAGCTTCCTCTGCAATATATCTTTCAACAATTGATGCTTCAGGACGATATTGGTTCTTGACGTACCCTTTCAATATCTTCATGTATCGCTCAATTGGGTACATCCATCGCAAGAACACAGGTCCACAAAGTCTAATTTCCCTTACTAAATGTACAATCAAGTGAACCATGATATCAAAAAATGATGGAGGGAAATACATTTCCAACTCACATAATATAACTTTAGCCTCATTCTCCAAATAGTCCAACCATGCAGGCTCAAAAACTTTACTACAAATGGCATTAAAAAAGAAGCATAATCTAGTTAATGCATACCTAATATTCTTAGGCAATATTCCCCGAATCGCCATTGGTAGGAGTTGTTGCATTAAAACATGACAATCATGAGATTTTAACCCAAGTAATTTTAAATCTTTCATAGATACAAGTCGTTTCACATTGGAAGAGTAACCATGCGAAACTTTCACACCACGTAAAAACTCACAGAAACTTCTCTTTTCTTGTTTAGATAATGTGTGACATGCTGGAGGCAAGTATGTTCGTTTGCCATGAGATTGTGGAGCTAATTGTTCTCTTATTCCCATTTCAACCAAGTCCAAGCGACTCTTCATACCATCTTTTGTCTTGCCTTGAATATTAAGGAGTGTTCCAATAATACTGTCACTCACATTTTTCTCTACATGCATGACATCTATACAATGTCTCACATCAAGCATCCTCCAATATGGGAGACCAAAGAAGATTGATCTTTTCTTCCATATGTTTTTAGTTGTGGCTTGCTTTTTTGTCTTGCCAAGCACAACATTTATGTCCTTTACACGTTTATATACTTCTAATCCACTTAAAGGCGTTGGAGCTATTTCATTTTCTTGACATCCATTAAAAGCTTTTTTTAATTTACGAAAAGGATGGTTTGCACTAAGAAATCTTCGATGTCCAATGTAAACCGTTTTCTTTCCATGCTTAAGTTGATGGTGACATGTGCCTTCTTCACATATAGGGCATGCTTTGTGACCCTTTGTGCTATACCCACTCAAATTACCATATGCTGGAAAGTCATTGATTGTACAAAATAACATGGCATGCAACTTAAAAGTGGATCCTGCGTACCCGTCGAACACATCAAAGCCTTCCTCCCACAACATTTTTAAATCTTCAACTAGCGGGCTTAAATAAACATCAATGTCATTTCCTGGTTGTCGTGGACCAGAAACCATTAAAGATAACATGACGTATTTACGTTTCATGCACAACCAAGGAGGTAAGTTGTAGATCACTAACAAATGCAGGCCATGAGCTATGTCTACTACTCAAGTTACCGTACGGGTTCATTCCATCTGTAGCAAGTCCAAGTCTAAGGTTTCTTGGATCATTTCCAAAATATGGAAACATTGAATCTATTGTCTGCCATTGACTACAATCAGCTGGATGCCTTATTTGACCATCTCTTTTACGTTCATCTACATGCCATCTAATGAGTTTTGCATCTTTGACATTAGCAAATAATCTTTTAAACCTTGGAATTATGGGAAGATACCACAACACCTTTGCTGGAACACCCTTCCTCACATCATCTTCGAAGTCACAATCTTTTTGCTTGTATCTTGATAACCCACAATGTGGACAATGATGTAACTTTTCATATTCCTTCCTGTTCAACACACAATCGTTTGCCCAAGCATGAATCTTTTTATACTCCATACCCATTGGACATAATATCTTCTTCGCATCATAATTAGATGTTGGCATCGTATTACCTTCAGGAAGAATGTCACTCACTAACTCAAGCAATTCGGTGAAACTCTTATCACTCCACCCATTTCTTGCCTTCACATTAAATAGTTTTAATATTGCCGACAATTTAGTGTACTTAATGCACCCTAAATACAAAGGCATTTCTGCATCACTACACAAAGTTTCATACATATGTGATCGTGCAAAGACATCATCTCCAACATCACGAATCATTTGCTCCAAACCATCTTCCATAACGAAATCCACTTCTTCTGCTTCAGTTTGAGACATATGTGCTATTGGCACTTCTACTAATTCACCATGCCATGTCCACTTGGTGTAGCTCCTTAGGAACCCATCACACAAAACATGCTCTCGTATTACTGCAATGGGTAGTCTTCGCTCGTTCAAGTAATTCACACATGGACAATAAAATCTTCCATTATTATCTACTACATTCCTCATAGCAAACTCAATAAATTGTTCCACTCCTCTCTCATATTCTTCGGTTGTTCATTTAGAATTTATCCAACTTCGGTCCATACTAACGTTTTGTGCCAATGAACTGAAACCAAGAAAGTGGTGACACTTTAACATTTATTTAACAACGTTAGGCTTTGTAGACCGCTACAATGCAAAAACACTATAAAGGTTATTTAATAACGTTTATGAAAACCTCTAAGGTTATTTTGTTGTGTTGTGTTCATTCTCAATGACCCTCCTACTACTCTTATTCCTAAAAGACAACAAATAAAAGACTTATGGTTTTGTAATAATAAAACCATAATAATACTACCTCCATACATGAAAGAAAGAATAATTTCATTCCAATAACCATATTTGGAAGAAAAAACATGAACAATTACAAAATAATAAAAATAAAAGACAATAAATTACAAAGACATGAAGGATAAAAATTAATACCTTACAGATGGAACCTTCAAATTGATAACTTGTACGAGGAACCCTCACCAATGCTTGATTATAATTGTAATCAATGACTGAGCAATAGAATCCTAATATTATTGTTTGCCTGTAAAATCTTGCGTGATCATCAAGATACCTAAGAAAATATACAAATATACAATCTCAAAATTCTTGTGTAGAAAAATCAGATTTGTATATCTTACTTCCAATACCTCCCCCCACATATAGTAGTCAAAATAACGGGAAAATCAATTTGTTACACTAATTTAAAGGAAGATGACTACAGACCTGCATTGATACTACATCTACATGATCAATAATCAAAACCTGTTTAAAATAAATAATACTGTCAACTACATATTTTATGCCCCACAGGCAGGGTAACTACATATTGAGATACATTTGTCACTATTTAAACATGATCTAACAATAACAGTTAGGAAAACTTACCTCTATGGATGAAAGAAAATCTACATATTTTTCCTTATTACTCCCGGCCTCCTTAATTTTCTAGAAAATTGAACAATCTGATGTTATAAGCAATACATTTATAAAAGATTCATCACACATTCATAAGACTAAGGATTATTAATAAATAAAAACTCTTTAAATTCATATTTTAGAAAAGGAACAAAATACGGAGAAAACTTTAAAAAAAATAAGCATGTTTATTTTATACATTAGTAGAAAAGCCACATGATAACAAGCAACATTATTACAATGAAGTTATAATTTTAAAAAAAAAAAAGTTGGGTCTCTATACTTGACATAATTTTTATTTTTATTTTTAGTTTAAAAAACACTAAAACTTTTCTCTTAGATGACAGATGTTATGAATCAGACCCTAACAGAAGTTGTTTATTATTTAGGGTCACTTGCCAGAAAAGCAATAGAAATCAATTCGCTGTGTATATAGGAAAATTATAGGGACTGTTTCCTCAAAGGATAATATCATATTCATATACAATGTTTTTACTAAACAACAGATACAAAATGGCCCAATGTTTATCTTATAGAAAAAATGCAAATAGATACTAATAAATGGCATTAGAATACCTAATACCTTTTAGTTATACCAGAAGGTATATGTACTTGAAGGTTGGACACAGTGCCCAAAACTGAATAAAGTTAATTCCCAACAAATATAAAGTTAATCTAAAGGGAGCAAAAGAAATCTCTAGAGTCAGATATGAATAAAAAAAGCTAAAATAAACTGAAATAAAAATGCTTACATTAACCAAGCATAGTGTTGAAGCAATAATAATGTCAGAGGTATGGAAATCACTGAACAACTTGATTGTCTTCCTGTAGAGAACAAAGTATAAAATTTAAATTAGAACTGAAAAATCATCTCACATTATAAGTCACAACAAATACAAACTGAAAAATCAGCTTCCCATGGGATTGAGGATGCTATAGTAATATCGTGCATATGTATCTAAGCAGCATACTATACAACCCTTTTTGTTTGAAATAGTTATTTGAAAGGAACCATCACTACATAAAATTGGCTTATTCTAAGAAATGTAAGAGGGAATAAATAGGGAGTGAGCAAATTGATTTAAGCATGGGCAATTGAGAGAAAGAGTAGCAGAGATAATGGAAGAATACAGTTCAATAAGTTAAACATTTGGAATAATCTAAAATGTTAGTATAGACATTCTATAATGAATGTTGTCTTATACCCACATCTTCACAAAGTTGTTAGAGAGGCTGCCAAAGGCATAATAATCATATAATTTAAATTTGTGGAAATTTAAATTATACAGAGTAGAAGTAGCTAGAATTGATGATGTAATTTAAGAATTTAAACAACATTACTATGCCCAATACACACAACCTTTTATAAGATGTGTTTCATTGTCCATAATTGACCACATCTTCTATTTGATCTTTATAAAAATAGAAATTTCACTCTTAAATCATCTAAGCATATCATCAAATGGATGTTAAAAGGCATCATTTTTAAATAAGTGGTTGAAGAGTAGCTTTCCATCCCAACAATGAAATCAAAGTGTTTCATAAGTACTGGTTCAGAAATCATTATTTGGAAGCTATAACTATTAGCTTCTAAATAAACAAAAAAAAAAATCACATCTCATATGTGGAACCGTATAACCAAGCATAAGAATTTAGCATCAAGATCGAGAGTTAAAGACTCATGTTGAACATTACTCAGAACACCAAAATTCTCAGACAAAACATTCCTAGTAGCATGTTATTTCAAGATGAGAGCCATCTGTAGAATTTTCTGCTTCTGTTATATGAGCTATTAGTTGTTCTTATTTTTTGTATTTTGTTATTTAAAGTGGAAAGAATGTAGATCTAAAATAATAGAGTGAATTACAGGTTGGAAGATACACAAACCCTGAAGAAAACCCCTTCTTCCCTGAAAACTTCCCTGAAAAAACCACTACTCTGCTACTTTTTCTCTGCCACTTTCATTGGCACAATCCAGCATCAATAATTCAGACATAAAAGTTTTTTTAATTAAAAATAGTCTATGATTAGACTGGTTTATTTGTAGAAATATAACCCTAAATCCAAAATTAAATTTGAAGCAGATTCTCGTGCACCAGACTTAAAACACGATCTTTTTGTTCTTCAAGAATCAATGAAAACTAAATTAACAGGATAAAAAGAGGGGAAAAGTGTTACAGAAAAGAATGTGAACTATAACTACCTTTAAAATTCTCCAATCACCGCTGTGGATAAGGCTCCCTCCTCCTCCTCTCTCTCGTGTTAACGCCGCTAATTTCTCCACCAATCTAAGAAATTAGTGAAATTAATAGAAGAAAAACATAACAAATTAGGGAAAAACAAATAGTAGAATGTGAACTATGAATCATAAAACGTACTTGGTCAGACTTCAGAGATTTCGAGGAAGAGGCAGCGGAGTCAGAAGTAGTCTTACGGAGGAAGGAGTGTTCTCGGAGCCGAGAAGAACACAGGCACGGAGGAGTGCTGAGAAATGCGAGTGAGGAGTGCCGAGAAATGCAAGTGAGAGGGATGAGACGAAGAGGAAGAGAGGAATGAGAGTGAGAGGGAACGTGAGATATTATAATTGATTTCTAAAACTCCGTTATAATACATCAATAATAGGTTTTCAACTTATTTACAAGTTTGCCACCGCTTTTCATATTATAACTGATTTTCAAAACTACGTTATAATATGTTTTAAACTTATTTACAAGTTTGCCACTACGTTTCATATTATAACTGATTTTCAAAACTACATTATAATATGTCTTAAACTTATTTACAAGTTTGTCACCGCGTCTCATATTATAACTGATTTAAAAACTACGTTATAATATCTCCCTATTATGATGGATAATTTTTATCCGTCATAATAGGTTTGTTATAAAATGTCATTTTTCTACTAGTGTCTTTAGACCATTATGTCTCAATGCCGCTTTTCCTATTTCATTCGATTCGGTGCACCAATTTTTTTTTTCACCAGTAAGATCAACTTGATGATGCTTCAATACACGGCTGATAAAAACACCATATGGCAGAATATGTCCATGACTACTTGCAATTTCAATCATGTGCTCACTCATGACAGCAACCCAGTTGGTTAGTATCCGAGTTTTTATGGCATGAACAAAAAATAAATCTACAATAGTTAGACGATCACATAAACATCCTCCAGGTAGTATTACCCAAGTAAGTACAAAAATACACATTTTTTCTTCCATTTTCAAACCATCAAGTAGATACGACTTGTATACCTTTAGCCTTGTTGAACTTCTCAGATATTCCTTTTAAATTTTCTTCTTGTTGGTCCATTGGTTGAGTTCAGAATTTCTTTCATGAGACATGAAGCCTTCTGCTTTGAGACCAATAAAAGATAGCCATTTTTCGTCATCAATTTTAATATCGACGCCTTTCACCTAAGAGCATATAACACCATCGACAACCTTCAGATTGTGGTAGAAGACCTGTACCAGGTCAGGAAAGCAATCACCGATCATTTCTACAAATTTTAGAAGACCAACATCCACAAGCCATTCTTGAAAGATAAACCCCTCCCTTTTGAATAATTCCACATCCAAGAACTTGTGAGGGACCACCTTGAAGAGTTTTCTATAACATCCAAATTTGTATCGTTCTTCGTCATCACTGATCCACCCATTTGGACTAGCATTTCTTACAAGGTGTGTAGCCTTCTTTCCACGCCATGAAGATGAAGAAGCCATTTGAGAACAGGATTTAGACATTTATAGGAAGGGTTTAAGAATTTTGTTTTTGACAATGATACCTGATAGATTTAATCAAACTATATGACGGCTTTTACATGAACAAGAAACTACATAAAAAAACACAAGAATTATATAAAAAAAACTAGAAAAACAATGGAGAATGCTTTTGAAATTCATAAGTGTTAACATTTTCCTCAGGATTTCCACCGTGCCTTCATCGTTAACAAAGAAATGTCTTCGTTTAGTAGAGGAACTGATGGACACCCTAAGGAAAAAGTTAACATGAATTTGGTTACGGAAGCTCTGCAGTGTAGGTTTTCAAAGGGTAGTTCCAAAGGATCTGAAACTATATTTAAAGAAAATGTTGGGATCCACTAATGCACCCAACTACTCTAGTGCCCATCAATAATAAAACATTGAACCCTTTAGAAATTCGTCGCCCATCAAGTCAATCCTTATATTGTCAGAGTTCAACTTCAACCGCATAATAAAACGTCGAATGCTTTAGAAATTGGTCGCTGCTGAAATTATTTTATTGGGATATATAAGATTGAAAATTTTAGTTGGGCCTGAAACTGATAAGATTTGATGCACAACTTTATAAATACTAGATTTGAAAACGCACTCAGTGTTTTCTAAACTGAAGAGTTACAAACCCTAGAAATGTGAAAGACGTTCCAGTATCTGATCATAAATGGCTTCTTCATCATCATCAAGAAGAAAATGGAAGGTTGCCCAGATTGCAAGGAATGTTAATCCTACAGGTTGGATTAGTGATGAAGACATTCGACGTAAGCTTTTTAGTCTGAGGAAGATTAAAACTGTGGTTTCTCACAGATATCTGAAATTGGTGAGGGTGTTCTACTCCAACTTAAAGATGAGTTATGAAACATTTTGTTCCACGGTCAAGCGGGTTGATATAAAGGTTTGGATTGGTCATCAGCAAGTGTATCCCATTTCTGAATCTTGGAGTGCAAACAAAACAGATTTGACAAAAACTGAAGAAGATGAGTGGGCTAAATGGTATGCGGTGAAAATAGATTGTATGTCAGAATCGCTAAAATGATTCTTGGGGCTCAAGTACATTGAAAGCTGACTGCAACAGAAGAATATGTATTTTCATTCTTTGATTTTAATTTTGTAATCAGTGGCTTCTTAAGCCATCTTTTGTTTTACTGGTTGTAATAATCTTTTGTGTGTCAGAATCGCTAAAAAGATTCTTGGGGCTCAAGTAAATTAAAAGCTGACTGCAACAGAAGAATATGGATTTTCGTTGTTTGATTTTAATTTTGTAATCAGTGGCTTCTTAAGCCATCTTTTGTTTTGCTGGTTGTAATCATCTTTTGTATGTCAGAATCACTAAAAAGATTCTTGGGGCTCAAGTAAATTGAAAGTTGACACAGTCATTGACAAAAGACTTTAAGGATTGAAAAATCACCGACAAAATGGAAAAGAAGGTGATGTGAAGAACCAGAAAGGGATCAACAATAATTCTGCAACACAAGAATATGGATTTTCGTTGTTTGATTTTAATTTTGTAACCAGTGGCTTCTTAAGCCATCTTTTGTTTTGCTGGTTGTAATCATCTTTTGAATATTAATAAAATTATCTTTTGGCAATAACATTAGTGAATGGTGATTGAATTTTTTAAATTGATTAAATCACTTGTATGATTGTAATTGAAATTTTTAATGTTACATCATTACATTGAATATACCATTGCACTCTTTTTGTTTTTTTTTTCTTTTAGAACACCAATAGTACGTCGATTAGTAAAGCTACTCGACGTAATATTAATAGAAAAGTTATGAAACGAAGAGGTTAACGTCATTCTTCATACTTCGACGTATTATTATTAGTCAGATTACTCCCTTTTATTTCTTTTTCCTTTAAACCAACAATAAACATCCAATTTCTTGGGCATGTGACGTATTATTCGTTAACCAGACCCAAAGGTCGCTCCCTTTTTTATTTATCCTTTTTAAATTCAAATAGAACGTCCAACTTTATATGGGAAAACGCAGTTGGTTGGGCTTGATAAATGTTGTGTTAGAAATGAAGAGATCCACGTCAAATACTGACACCACTCGACGTCCATGTATATGGGAAAAGACTGTTGGCAGGGCATGATAAATGCTACGTTAAAACGAAGAGATACACGTCCAATATTGACACCACTCGACGTCCATGTTATTTGGGAAATACATAGGGACGTCATTTTTCCTTCCTTATTCGACGTAAAATTATTTGAAGGATTTCTAAAAGAAATCCATTATTACATAGGTGATAAATGGAAACGAAACAAAGGAAAAACATAATAACACTAAACATAGGAAAAAAATGAAAATCAAACCACGAAAAGATCCGAAGGGTTGTTAAAATGTAGAAGGATTTTTGTGAATGGAGGTTGTAGCGTTTTGAAAAGGGTGCAAAATCCAAATCTTTCAACCTTTTTCTTTGTTAAAATGTAGAAGGATTTTTTTGAATAGAATATGTTTTAAATTCATATGTGTTAACATTTTCCTCTGGTTTGCTACCATGCATTCATCGTTAACAAAGAAATTTCTTTGTTTAGTAGAGGAATCGATAACAAATCAACGGAAAAGGTTAACATGAATTTGTTTACGGAAGTTCTGTAGTTTAGTGAAGGAGGAGTAACGTATTGAAAGGATGCAAAATCCAAATCTATCAACCTTTTCCTTTGGTTTTCTATACTCCTTCAAGTTTTTTATTGTCCTTGAAGGAGATAACAGAAAACACAAAGAAAAAAAATTAACAGATGAAGTTCATAGTAGAAATTTTATAAATGGATGTCTACAATTATCTAAGGCTCTGAAACTGTATTTATAGAAAAAAAGAATCATTTCCTTTGGCTTGATGTGGGGTGACCTTTGGCTTCAATAATAAAATGCAGTCTCAAGGCAAAGGTCGCTCCTTTTTATTATTTTTATCTTTTTTCATTTTTCCTTTTTAACCTCCAATAACATGTCGATTTTGGAAATATTCGACGTCCTCTGTAGGGTCTGTTTTTGAAATTCCTTGATAGAGTTTATGAATTTTATGAATGGAACTGTTAGCGTTTTGGAAGGCCTTGGAGTTGTTACAAGTTAACACAAAGAAACCTTGGAGTTGTTACAAGAAATTTTATAAATGGATGTCTACATAAATAATTATTGTTGGGAAAGGCTTGATTTGTGCCTGATATGGGCTTCAATAATAAAAGACAGTCTACGTAAATGATATATGGGAAAATGTAGTTTGCTACTAGAAACGAAGAGGTTCATGTCAATTTCTTTAGACATCTAAAGTGTCTTTTTGGTTTAATTCTTTTTTCTTTTAATCCAACAATAAACGTCGGATTCCTTGGGCATCTGACGTATTCGTCGGTTTAAAAGAAAAAAAATTATTTGTGGCAAAAAAACGTCGAATTGGTGAAAGAGTTCGAGATTCTTTTGTTGGTTTAAGAAAAAAAGAAAAAAAGAGGGACTGAGGTTATTGTTAACGTTGTTTGTTCTGTTATGAGATGTTGAACTTTAACGTTATACGCGAGTACATGTCAAAGCCAAATCCCCACATAATTTGACTTGATATGTGGCTTTCTCCGCTTAATAAAACGTCAAAGCCACGAGAAAAAATTAAAAACATAATTTCTGGAAAATACAACGTCCAACGCGAAAAAAATTCGACGTTATTTGATTGGTTTAAAAGAAAAAGTAATAAAAAAGGAACTAAATAATAAAACGTCTAAGACAGTATAAAACTGACATTTTATGGGTTGATTTAAACGAAAAATAAACAAATAACTTTTAGCTGTAATATACAACGTCCTTCTTTTGTTACGGTTGACGTCATATTAATTAAATCAATATTTAGTATTTATTTATTCTATATTGGACGTCGGCTGCTTCCTTAGGGACGTTATGTGATTACGACCAACACGTCCAATCCCAACTTGTACGATGTTTTGTATTGTTTTAAACGTCAACCCCATAAAGTGTGGGACGTTTTGTTTGGTTTATAAGAGAAGAGAAATAAAGAATAAAAAAGAGATTTACTCTTTAGCTTCATGCTGACATATAAAACGTCAAATATTTGTCATGGTTGACGTCAAATGTAGGGGTATGAGTAATACTGCTGGAAGCAAACCACTATTTCGTTATTTTTTTAATTTAAATTCAACGTCAGATGTTTATTAACTTGACGTTATGTGATTTTAAGGTCATTGTTTTACGTCGATCTGGGCCTTATTTGACGTTAATACATTTTAGATTATGTCGATATGCTTCTTGTTTGACGTTAACACATTTTAGACGGCGCACTGTTTTAGTAATTAACGTGGAGCGTTTCAATTTATTTACGAAAATGTCACCGATCATTTTTAACATTGGATATTGAGTGCTACGACGTTGAACGCGTGACGTTATACGTTGTTTTTCCACTAGTGTTGAACACCAATGAGGGTTTTATTTTTATTTTTTTTTGTCCCTCCAACACAGTGTTAGCTCCTTCATTCTTCTTGTCGGACAATCCGTCAATGTAAAACTTCCACATTTGATCTGAGTGGTCATCCTGATTTTGAAGCTCGATAGCAAATTCAACCAAGTGTTGGCACACGATTTGTAGCAAAGGCCAAACTTTGATAATTTCATTGACCAATTGATTATTTGTTTGGACGACCACTTGATAACTTTGAAAATGAGGTTTAAGTTGCCAGGTTGCTATTAGTAATGACAACACACCTTTTCAATTTGTTGATAGTGTGTGTATAGTGTTTATATAATATAAAAGCCGTAGAAGACGAGAAAAGAAAGGTTAATCGCTTTTGAGTTAGTTATTGTATTACTCAAAATTCCAAATTTGGAGAATTTTGCTTGATGAAACGAGACTTCATCTATTTTGTTTTCTTCTATATTTTCGCTTGGCAAAATTGAAAGTACTCATTTGTGATTGTATGTTTGGAGGTGGTTGGGTATGTACACGTGGTTGGAGGATGGTTGGTTAAAGGGAGGTCTTTCTCTTGGTGAGGTATAGGTATGACTTCTTTTTTAGAGTTTTATATTTCTTAATGTTGTTTATAGGATTAAGATCATGACAAATAATTGTTTTCTAAATTTTCTTTGTGGCATAAAAACATACATTTACCTAGGTTCATAATAATGTGTATGATATTCTTTTGTCCTAATTATGTTCTCTTTATATAAAGAGGTATATGGTCTCTATGTAGATTTATGAAGAAATTTATCTTGCTAGTTTGGAGGAGTGTAAAAATAATTTGCATGGACCTATTTTGTTAACAAAAAGGATAAATTGTTTACACATTTAGACCTTTGTAGAAAAAGTCGATGTGGCTTGAAAGCATTTGGGTCAATGGAAGGAAAATACACTTGACAAAGTGTCCTATGAATTTACTTTTTCTTGTTTAGAAGACATGCAAAAGGTTTTGACTGTTGGAACTTGAAATTTATCTCCTGTCATTCTTCATTTTTTTCTTGGACAAAAGATTTTGTCTCGGCTTCCATGAAACTCACAAAAACTCCATGTTGGGTTCACATTTATGATCTTTCTTTAGAGTATTGGCACCCAAAAGCGGGTTTCTCAATAGCACGAGAAATGGTTACACCTTTATCTTTAATGGTTATATCAAGAATAAATCTCGAGATTTCTTAGCACGTGTTTTGGTTGATGTTGATTTGTTATCTAATTTTCCTAATCAAATTTTGGTGAAAAGGATAGAATTTGCATTTATTATTGATGTGAAGTGTGAGGAATTGCCTCTATTTTGTTCAAACTATAAATTGATTGGTCATAACTTATCTAGTTGTAGGTAGTTACAATAAGAGGTCAATGTTATTTCTGCTACGGAGAAAATAGTTTGTGCACAAATACAATAACATTATAGTCGAAAGGTGGTTGGTGCACAAGATGAGACTAATAACTCTTTAACTTTAGTGGTAAAACCTGTGATGGAGCCTACGATGGAGCCTATTGTAGAACTTGTGGTAGTGCCCGTGGTGGAGCTTATGATTTAGTCTTTAATGGTGTAACATGTTGCTTAGTCACAATCTAAGCTAGAGGTGGGTAATCATGATAACATTTGTATTGCGAATGCATATTCTCTTGTTAAGAATTTAGATGGTGGTGTGCAAATGGAGTCTGATTCGTTGGTTGATATACTTTTTTTTGGAGGATGTCACTTCCATTGTGAATTATTTATAGGATTTACAATAATTAAATTCAGCTTATAGTAGTTTAGTGGAATTTCTAATCCTTTGACATTTAAGAAAACTCATTTTGCAAAGGAGTTGAAAATAACTTCTAAATGGACTAATATGCTTTATGGGAAGGAAGATTCTAATATTGATGATGAGGTCGTTCAAACTACAAGAAAGTTTGGTAAAGATAGACAAAAAAAAGTTAATACTAAATCCTCTTAAGCAAAAACTTCTAAAAAAGTGAAGGCCTTTTTTGAAATGTTAATTATTGACTAATAATAAATGTTTTAAAATGATAAGAATTTTGCCTTTATCCTAATATATAAAGCTCAAAGTATTAAATAATTTTCATGGAGAAAATGTGACTTTTTTTAATATGTATTTTTTTTCCTGATGTAATTTTATTTTTTATGGTCTCTACTTTTTTTTAACATAAATTTATTAGGTTAAATATAATTTTAGTCTCTTAACTTTTACGAAAAATTAAAATTAGTCTCTTTTCATAACTTTGACCTAATTTACTACTCAATTATAGAAATGTGTAAATTTAATCATTTTAACCAAATTTTGTTAAATTTATTTAACATTTTAAATATATTTCATGATAATATTTGAGTTGTTTATGTTGTTTGACTCATTTATACTTTAATATTATGTGTTTAAAATATCACATAAACTTAGTAAAATTTAATTAAAAATTTAAATTTGTTGTGTTTCTAAAGTTGAACAACCAAATCGAATCAAAGATCGGAAAATTAATTGATTCAAAATATTTCTACGAGAAAAAAGTATTTAACCTAAACTTATTTGAAAATTGAATTGGCTTAATTGTTCGTGGTATAATAAATAAATACCATGATACTTGAGAGAAGGATTAACTTGTGAAAAAAAGATAAAAACAACACCTTGTAAGAAATTTTCTTTGCCTATCTCCTGGATCTTTTGGTATTTTCCCTAGACTTTTTATTGAACCGTGAAGCTGAAAAAATAAGTAATAAGGAGACATTGCCTATGGAGAGTGATCCTATGAAACTAAAAGTCCACCTAGTCACTGGCACGGACACAGCCGAGTTCAGGCTGCTGAGTGAGGCGTTGGGTCGGAGCTCAGTGGTGGGCCTGGATGCAGAGTGGAAGCCGGTACGGAGGTCGTTCCCGACGGTGTCGGTGCTTCAAATCGCGTGCGGCGACTGGGGCGTGTTTGTGTTGGACTTATTGTCCATTCCTCTCTCTTCACTGTCGGAACCGCTGCGAGAATTGCTGCTGTGCCCCGACATCTTGAAACTCGGATTCGGATTCAAGCAGGATTTGACTTACTTGTCCTCCACTTTCTGCTCCCACGGCGGTTTCGACAAGGTCACACATGGGCACACACGATGAGTAAAATATAAAATTAGGGTTAAGTGTTTTTTATCACAGTTAACGTATTTCAAAAACTAAAGCAATGTTTAAAATATGGAATTTTTTCAGAAACTGCGAACACCATTTACCCTTGAGAATAAACATTCCTGCCCTGCTTCTGTTTTTTGTCAGAGA
The DNA here is from genome assembly GCF_016808095.1 of Vigna angularis. Taxonomy (NCBI): domain Eukaryota; kingdom Viridiplantae; phylum Streptophyta; class Magnoliopsida; order Fabales; family Fabaceae; genus Vigna; species Vigna angularis. The sequence continues at coordinate 3,553,303 of NC_068976.1, read as the reverse complement.
ATTTCTTAATTCAATTGTGCATAGGTTGAGCCATATTTGGATATCAGGAGTGTGTACAATCATCTGCATCATAGTAAGAAGCATGAACCCAAGCAAAGTAAGAGTTTGTCAACGATTTGTGCAGAAGTATTGGGGTTTTCGCTCTCCAAGGTTTGTTTCATAAAACATTCATTTAACTTCGGCATTTGTTCTACCTCCATTTGAGCTTTTGTGTGGAATGTGATTGTTTTATTTAGGTGAAATGTCTTTTCTGTTAGCATTTGGAGGAAGGTTCTATCAGTCGTTCTTTTTCCTGGATCTTTTCTTTTAAAAGAATCGTACTGCTGCAAGCTTGTTGGTCCGTGTTGTTCTTTCTGTGCATTGGACAAATTTATTCTTAATTTTGTTAGAGAATTAAAGATCCAGAAACAGAGCTGAAGAAATTAGTCAATTTAAATCCCTACTATCGCTGCTCAAACTGAAGTCAGTTAGGCTTGAAGAATGGATAGTGAATAATTCACTTTGACCTCATGATGAAATTCAGTTTTTGTTATATATACTGCGTGTTATGTTAATTAGGAAAATGTAAACTTTTGATATTATTTGATATTGGTAGATATTGTTGATATTGTTTTTTAACAATATCTTCTATTTACTATATTTATGTTTGGTTGCCATATATACTTGTATCATTCTTCATTATAAATATATTATCTTATGTGTGTTTTAAACACAAGGGAGATTAATCCTATATCTAGTTTTAGTATATTTAATAGTTTTATTATGGAAAATAATTGTCAGCATGGATCAATCCTTGTAAATGTTTGAGAACCAGTAATCTTCAAAGCTTAAGTAATTAGGTAGAGGAATATTGATGGATTTGTTCTCTTAAATAGTACTTTATACACGTCAGACACCAATGCATATTTGTGTCAAAGTTAAGTGCTTAATCCCTGTCGATGGTAGAATTATTGTTGGGAATGTGTTCTGTATCTGTAACATTCCAGATTATAATCTAATTAAAAGTATTTTTCATTTAGTTAGAGGCAAATCCCATTCTTGGATTCAATAAAATGTTCTAGTAACAATTGTCAATTCCAGAATGATAATCACCCTAAGAATATTAATTCTGCCGATTAATGGGCTGGTTTAAATTCTATCAGAATTTAGAAGGCTGGCTATCTTCAGATAGAAATGATTGGTGCATCTCAAATTTTGACTTTTGACTTGTTTGATTTACATGGTTTCTGACAAAAAGGACATGTTTGGTTGCCCGTTTGCAGGATTTTATCAATCTGAACATCTTAGCTTTCAAAATGATTTCTGAAGATATTTCTTTGAGAACACAAAACAAATAATGCAAGTTACAGATTATTATTGACTTTTCATAAGCAATACTAGGATTGACCATTGTTAGAATTATTGGTATGAGAAATAAAGAAGATTGGGAGAAAATATCCCTTATGTGTTTAGACTACACATAGGGTAGTTTATTTATATTGTAAGATATGGGCCAATGCCCTTAATACATAATAGACTAAGCCCAAATAATAGAAACACACATCTTAACATCTAACACTCCCCCTCAAGCTGGAGCATATAAATCATATGTTCCAAGCTTGTTACAAAGATAATCAATTCTAGGTCCTCGTAAGGACTTAGTGAATATGTCTGCCAACTGGTTGCTTGAGTTAACAAACTCAGTCTTGATATCTCCGGATATGATTTTTTCTCGAATGAAATGACAATCAACTTCAATGTGTTTGGTTCTCTCATGGAAGACAGGATTAGAGCTAATATGGAGAGCAGCTTGATTATCACATATAAGTATCATGTGAGTGACATCTCCAAATTTCAATTCACTAAGCAATTGTTTAAGCCACACAAGCTCGCAAGTAGCTGATGCCATAGCTCTATATTCTGCTTCTGCACTCGACCTTGCCACAACACTTTGCTTCTTACTTTTCCAAGATATCAAGTTGCTACCAATAGAGACACAATATCCAGAAGTAGATCTCCTATCAGAAGGGGAACCAGCCCAATCAGCATCTGAATAGCAAACGATCTTTGTATCGTTGTTAGGGCCATATAGCAAACCTTTTCCAGGTGATCTTTTAATATACTTCAGTATACGAACAACTGCATCCCAATGGTCTTCACATGGGGAGTTTAGAAATTGACTCACCACACTAACTGCGAAGGAAATGTCAGGACGCGTAACAGTAAGATAGTTTAATTTACCAACTAGTCTTCTGTACCGTTCAGGATCTGAGAAAGGCTCCCCCTGATTTGGTAGGAGTTTGATGTTAGGGTCCATAGGTGTCTCAACAGATTTACAGTTCATTAACCCTGTTTCCTCCAAGATGTCTAACGCATACTTCCTCTGAGATATGACAATACCATCATTGGATTGTGCTACTTCAATACCCAAAAAGTACCGGAGTTTGCCAAGATCTTTGGTTTGAAAATGATGACAAAGGTGTTGTTTCATCTGAGAGATGCCAAGATAGTCGCTTCCTGTGAGAACAATATCATCGACATACACTATTAAATAGATACATCCAGCACTCGAGTGGCGATAGAACACTGAATGATCCGCTTCACTGCGAGACATACCAAATTGTTGAACAACACAACTGAATTTACCAAACCAGGCCCGAGGAGACTGTTTTAGGCCATACAAGGATTTGCGAAGACGACATACCAATCCAGAGGACTCCCCCTGAGCAACAAAGCCAGGCGGTTGCTCCATATAAATTTCTTCCTGCAAATCACCATTGAGAAAAGCATTTTTGACATCAAGTTGGTAAAGAGGCCATTGTCGAAGAGCGGCCATGGCAATGAAAAGGCGAACAGAGGTCATTTTTGCCACTGGAGAAAAAGTATCACCATAATCCAAACCAAAAATCTGTGTGTAGCCTTTGGCAACCAGTCGAGCTTTCAAACGATCAATTGTGCCATCAGGACCAACCTTGATAGCATACACCCACCTGCAACCAACAACAGACTTTCCAGATGGTAATTGGACAAGCTCCCAAGTTCCACTTTCCTGTAAAGCACTTAATTCATCCATCATAGCTTGACGCCAACCAGGATGAGTTAAGGCATCATCCACAGATTTGGGAATTGACACAGAAGAAATGGATGAGAGACAAGTATAAAAAGATGGAGATAATCTGTGGTAATTAAGAACAGTATAATGGGGGGAAGGGTTACGGGTAGAGCGTATACCTTTACGGAGGGCAATAGGCAAGTCAGACTCAGTTGCTGGAGCCGGAGGAGACACATGAGGCGGCACCGGAAGTGAGTCATGAGGGAGACAATTACGGCGACTATAAACCTGAAGGGGTGGAGGTGAAGGATGATCCTGTGGTGAATGAGAGTCTAAAGAAGGAGAAGACAAAATGGGTGGAGCATCACCAGGAAGATCACAGATAAGAGGAATATCAACAGTAACAGGGAGAGGTACAGAACTAGAAGATAGATGTGAAAAGTAAAAAGAAGACTCATCAAAAGTGACATCAGCAGAGATAAAATGACGATTGAGGGAAGGGGAAAAACACTTATAGCCCTTTTGTGACCGTGGAAATCCTAAGAAGACACATTTGTGAGACCTAGGAGATAACTTATCAAGACCAGGACTAAAATCATGAACAAAACATGTAGACCCAAAAACTCGAAGAGGTAATGGATGCAGAGGGTCTTGAGGAAATAAGATAGAATGAGGGATTTTGTTATCTAGGACGGAAGATGGCATGCGGTTGATAAGATAACATGCTGTGAGAACTGCATCACCCCAAAAACGTGAGGGTACTTGACCATGAATAAGAAGTGTACGAGTTGTTTCAATAAGGTGTCTATTTTTACGCTCAGCCACCCCATTTTGTTGAGGGGTATAAGCACATGAGGTTTGGTGAAGAATGCCATGAGAAGCCATAAACTGTTTAAACTGTTGAGAAAGGTATTCACGGCCATTATCACTACGTAAATTTCGAATAGACACCCCAAACTGTGTTTTTATTTCATTGAAAAAAGATTGAAAAATAGAAAACAACTCAGAACGATTCTTCATTAAAAACAACCAAGTACATCTGGAATAGTCATCAATAAAGGTAACAAAATACTGAAAACCTAAAATGGACTTAACACGACTAGGTCCCCAAATGTCAGAATGAACCAATGAAAAGGGGGACGACGCCCGTTGTGAGACACTACGAGGAAAGGAACGACGAGTATGCTTCCCTAACTGACAAGACTCACATGACAAACTTGATAATGTGGACAACCTCGGGACAAGTTGTTGTAGTTTGGCAAGACTAGGATGACCGAACTGAGCATGAAGAAGGGATGGTGACTCCATGACTACGCCAACATGTGGAGAGGGGCGGAGATGATAAAGGCCATGAGACTCACATCCTGTGCCAATCATGTGTTTCGAACTCCGGTCCTGCAACCAAACAGAATCTTTAGTAAAGGAAATAACACAATTAAGAGTACGAGTTAAACGACTAATGGACAATAAGTTGAAGGGAGACCCAGGGACATAAAGTACATGATCAATGGATATGGATGGAAAAATATTAACAGTACCAATACCATGAGATGAGACTCTAGACCCATCAGCCATTGTTACCGAGGGTAAATTAGCTGGACATGACAAGGAAGAAAACAAGGACTTGTTACCAGTGATATGATCGGTGGCGCCTGAGTCAAGGACCCAAGGTCCAAGGGAGTGAGTTAGACCAACAAAAGGTGTACCTGTACGTGCAACAGATGCAGATGTAGTGGAACCAGAGTGCTGATGATCCTCATACCATCTGAGAAATTCGTTAAAGATTGCAGGTTTGTCTACGATATTAGATGAAGTAGGATGGTCTGCAGACGGTGATCGGGGAGGTGGATCAGAATTTGCCACTGCTACAGGTCGAGGAGGACGTCCATGGAGAGCATAACATCTATCAATCTTGTGGCCTAACTTGCCACAATGGTCACATTTTGGACGTCCTTTACTTGGCTTGCGAGACCGACTTCGATCATCACGTTGAGCAGCCATAACAGAGGAATCATCAGTACGAGGAGATGTCTCAGTGACGGGTTTGCTCGGTATACGCAAAAGAGCAGAACAAGTAGAAGTAAAGTTGGGTATGATAGGAGAACCCAAAATCTGATCACGGACATGAGAAACATCATCAGAGAGTCCGTATAATGCCAACAACATGAAGAACTTTGATCGTTGTTCCAATTCTTCAGCAGGAGTGGAAGCAGGAGGTAATATATCATTAAAGTCATGAAGAAGGGCATGAATTTTACCCAAATATTCTGCCATGGGACCAGGATTGCGCGGACCAATAACAGTTAATAGGTCCAGACAAACACCATAAAGACGCTGAGTGTCATTTGTGTATAACAACTTCGCTTGTGCCCATACTTCTGAACATGTCTCATAGGATCGAAACATTTGTTTCAGTGAGGAGTGAATGGTGGACTTTATAACAATGCATAACTGAGCATCAATTTTCATCCAGCGGGAAGTGTCATCTATGAGAACAGTAGTCACATTTTGAGTAAGATGATCTAAGTACCCCTGACTCTTCAACCAAAGTTTGATGTCGGACGCCCATGTTGCATAATTTGTGCCATCTAACTTGTCAATGGACAAGTGTACATTCACATAATTAGTATATATTGAGGGATCAGAAGATGAGCCACCAATAGAGGTGTTTGTAGACGAGGAAGACGCCATGGAGAGGGAGAAACCCTAAAAATTCAAAGTGCTCCGATTGACGCAACGACCACAGATCCAGAAAGAGGGCGAGGAGGCGATCACGGCGGTGCTGATCGGCGGCGGAAAGCTCCGGCGACGCGCCGGCACGCGCGGCGGCAGCGGCGGCAGCGGCGACTCTTGCGGCGGCGCGTGGAGGCGCGTGAGAGCTCCGATCGCGGCGATCTTCGTGCGACGGTGGTCGCCCGGCCGAGACGCTTCGGATGGTGTGGTCGCCGGTCGATTCTGGAGCTCCGGCGGCGGCGGCGGCGGCGACGGCGCGGCGGTGGCGACGGAAGCGGCGGTGGCGACGGCAGCGGCGGCGACGCGACAACAGCAGTAGTGATGGGTGCCGGAGACCGTGGAGTTGACTGGAACTATTCCTGTGCTCTAGATACCATATGAGAAATAAAGAAGATTGGGAGAAAATATCCCTTATGTGTTTAGACTACACATAGGGTAGTTTATTTATATTGTAAGATATGGGCCAATGCCCTTAATACATAATAGACTAAGCCCAAATAATAGAAACACACATCTTAACATCTAACAATTGGTTTATGTGTGAGTGGGTATGAGCTGTGTGTGAGTGTGTATGAGCTGTGTGTGAGTGTGTATGAGTTGTGTGTGAGTTGTGTTAAGTGTGTTACAACTAGAGAGCACTCTCTCTAGTTCTATAAATGTAAGCTTAAGAGTAGAAATGAAATAAGAACTTTGAGAAACATTTTTTTCTCTCTTTTAGATCTTAAGTTGGTATCAGAGCTGGTTCATCCTGCTCTGGTTTCCGTGTGTTGTCCACCAGCATTGTCACTGCTGGTCGCACCTGTCCGGTGCCGTTAGTCGTTGTCTGCGGCTGTCTCGCCACTATCTGCAGCTGTCAACTGCAGTTTCAAGTTCTTCAACTTGGTTATCCGCCATCCAGGTATCTGTCCGCCGCCGTCCGCCGCCGTCCGCCGCCGTCGTCCGCCGTCACAGTTCCGTCCGGCGACCACTGGATCTGGTTCGCCTCTTCACGCGAAAGCCAACCCCACCGGTGGGTTCGCCTGATTCTCATCCACGCTCCGTCACGCGCCGCCGCTTTGTGCGCTGCGAACAAGCGCGTGCTGCCCACGCGCCGCCATCTGCTCACCGGAAAGTCTCCGCGCCACCTCCATAGCTGTCGTCCTCAGCTCCTCTGTCCGTTCTGACCCTCAAAATCTTACTTTAGTGGGTCTAGAAGCTTCTCTTTAAGAAATCCTTAAGAAACCCTCTAGGGTTTTCGGGTCCTACACGGTTTTTCTTATTCTTTCTTTGAAAAATGGCATCTGGAAGTGCTCTTTCTTTCTCTGGAAGTCCCTCAATCACTTCCGAAAAGCTAAATGGAAAGAATTATATGTCTTGGTCTGCTGCTGTAGAAATGTGGTTCCTTGGTCAAGGACGTTATGACCACCTTGAGCAGGATGGGAGTCAAGTACCTTCTGACAAAGCTGAACAATGGAAACAAGCTGATTTTCAACTGTGTGCCCTATTGTGGCAATCTGTGGAACCCCGACTTTTGATATCTCTTAGAGCCTTCAAGACATGTCACACCTTTTGGAAGAAAGCCCAAAGCATTTATGCTAATGATATTCAACGTCTCTATGATACCGCAAACAAGCTCGCCTGTCTCAAAATGACAGACCATGATATGGTCTCCTTCATGACGGAAGCCCAAGCAGCTGTGGAAGAATTGAGAATGTTCTTGGAATCTTCAGAAGATATCAAAAAGAAGCTTGACCAGTATTATATGGTAATGATCCTACGTGCTTTGCATCCAGATTTGAATCACATCAGAGATCAACTTCTGACAAGTCATGAAGTCCCTTCCTTGGAAGCCTTGACCACACGTCTTCTTCGTGTTCCTGTGCCTCAGTCTCAGGAAACTCATGAAACAATAGAACCATCTGTCATGGTTGCCACGCGAGGAAGAGGACGTGGAACTAGAGGAGGAGGACGTGGAGGACGTGGAGGTCGGGGACGTCAATGCTCTTACTGTAACAGGATGGGTCACACCCAAGAAAACTGCTACTCCTTGCATGGCTTTCCTTCAAAAACCGCCAATATCTCTCAGGCTGAAACTTCCACTTCCAACTCCAAGTTTACTGAGGAAGAGTATCAAGAGTATCTGCGCTTAAAGTCTAACAGCTTGGCACAATCATCTCAGTCCTCAAGCACATCCACAGCTTGCATTTCTCAATCCATGGCAGGTCCAAATTCATGGGTAATTGACTCGGGTGCTTCTGATCACATTTCTGGTAATACCTCATTGTTCTCAAATCTTTCTCTCCAAGAAAAACCTCATTTCATTACCCTTGCAAATGGCTCTAAAACTTGTTCAAAGGGAATCGGTCAAGTTTCCCTGTCTCCCTCTCTAACTCTAAAATCCGTTCTTTTTGTTCCTAACTGTCCATTCAATTTAATTTCCCTAAGTCAGTTAACCAAAATATTAAATTGTTCAATAACGTTTGATTCAAAATCTTTTGTTATACAAGAGCGTGGCTCGGGGAGACAGATTGGAGAAGGATATGAAGCTGGAGGTTTATACCATTTTGGATTTCGTCCACGGGTATCTTGTGTTGCCGCTCTTCCCCCTAAAGTGTTACATGATCGGTTTGGCCATCCTAACTTGTCAAAATTAAAAAAGATGTGTCCTGAACTTAGTGGTCTTCAAACTTTAGAATGTGAGTCCTGTCAACTAGGAAAACATGTTAGATCTGTCTTCCCTAAAAGATCTCAATCAATGTGTACTTCTAGTTTTTCTATTATTCATTCTGATGTCTGGGGACCTAGTCGCGTCTCTTCTTTTGGTTTTCGGTATTTTGTTACCTTTATTGATGAGTATTCTAGATGTACTTGGGTTTATCTGATGAAAGATCGCTCTGAATTGTTACCTATTTTCACATCCTTTTTGAATGAAATCAAAAACCAATTTGGCCAAGTAATTAAAGTCTTAAGAAGTGATAATGCTAAAGAGTATTTCTCATCAACTTTTTCTTCACTTCTTAGCTCCCATGGTATTTTGCATCAGTCCACTTGTCCTCATACACCCCAGCAAAATGGTATAGCCGAAAGAAAAAATAGACACTTGGTTGAAACGGCTCGTACTCTTTTGCTTGGTGCTCACATTCCTATTCATCACTGGGGGGATGCCATCTTAACTGCATGTTTTCTTATTAATAGAATGCTCTCCTCCTCTCTCAATAATAAAGTTCCTTTCTTCGTTCTCTTTCCCAATAACCCTCTCTTTCACACCTCTCCTCGAGTCTTTGGTTGTGTTTGTTTTGTTCATGACATGTCTCCGGGACTTGACAAGCTCTCTGCTCGTGCGATCAAATGTGTCTTTTTGGGCTATTCTCGACTTCAAAAAGGGTATCGATGTTACTCTCCTGAAACCAAGAAATACTACATGTCTGCTAATGTTACCTTCTTTGAACAGACACCTTTCTTCTCTCCATCTGTTCAAGATGTTCATATCCTCCAACAGGTACTTCCTATTCCAGTAGTTGAGTCTAATATCTCAAATACCTCAGTCAATCCAAGTAATACCCAAGGTCCTCTCGAACCTTCCTCTCCACATACTGATAACCTTCGACACAGTACCCCGATGGATAATCCTCTTCCAGAAAATGGTGGATCTCCTTCTTCAGATTCTTCTTCGTCACCATCTCCTGTCACGCCTCCTGGTGAAGATGATTTTGGTTGGCCCATTGCTCTCAGAAAAGGTAATCGTTCCACTCGAAATCCTCATCCCATTTATAATTTTCTTAGTTATCACAGAGTGTCGTCCTCCTTTTATTCACTTTTATCCTCAGTGTCTCCTGTGCTTATTCCTAAAACTGTGAAGGAAGCACTTGATCATCCTGGATGGCGACACGCCATGATTGAAGAAATGCAGGCTCTTGACCACAGTCATACTTGGGAGCTTGTGCCACTTCCCCCAGGCAAAAAGGCTGTTGGTTGTCGATGGGTATATGCAATTAAAGTCGGTCCTAATGCTGACATTGATAGACTCAAAGCTCGACTGGTTGCAAAAGGGTACACTCAGGTTTATGGTCTTGATTATTGTGATACCTTCTCTCCTGTGGCAAAGATGACTACCATTCGATTGTTCTTTGCAATGGCAGCCATTCGTCATTGGCCGCTTCATCAATTGGATATCAAAAATGCCTTTCTCCATGGTGATCTTGAGGAAGAGGTTTATATGGAGCAACCTCCTGGGTTTGTTGCTCAGGGGGAGTCTGGTATGGTTTGTAAATTGAACCGATCTCTATATGGGCTCAAGCAATCACCACGTGCTTGGTTTGGAAAGTTTAGCTCCATTGTTCAAAAATTTGGGCTACGACGCAGTGAAGCAGATCATTCAGTCTTTTATTATCATTCATCTCCAGGGAAATGTGTTTACTTGATAGTATATGTTGATGATATAGTTATTACAGGAAATGATATTGCTGGAATATCTCAACTGAAGGAGTATTTGTGTAGACATTTCCAAACCAAGGATCTTGGGAGCCTCAAATACTTCCTAGGCATTGAAATAGCTCAGTCAAAAGATGGAGTTGTAATCTCCCAAAGGAAGTATGCTCTGGATATTTTGCAAGAAACAGGCATGATTGATTGTAGACCGGTTGATAGCCCTATGGATCCAAATCAAAAATTGACAACAGAAGAAGGTGAGTTATTCTCCGACCCAGAGAGATATAGGAGGCTAGTTGGGAAACTAATCTATCTTACTATTACAAGGCCGGATCTATCTTTTGCAGTTGGAGTGGTTAGTCAGTTCATGCAAGCTCCATGTGTTGGCCATTGGAATGCTATCATTCGCATTCTAAGGTATGTAAAAAAGGCTCCTGGGCAAGGGCTGTTATATGAAGAAAAAGGAAGCCTTCAGGTATCAGGATATTGTGATGCTGATTGGGCAGGTTCTCCTATTGATAGACGATCTACTACTGGATATTGTGTTTTCCTTGGAGGAAACATTATCTCATGGAAAAGTAAGAAACAAAATGTAGTGGCTCGATCAACAGCTGAAGCTGAATATAGGGCAATGGCTTCATTAACATGTGAACTTATATGGGTAAAGCAGTTCCTTCAAGAACTTAACTTCTGTGACATCCAGAGTATGAAGATGTATTGTGATAACCAAGCTGCTCTTCACATTGCATCAAATCCAGTGTTTCACGAGAGAACCAAACATATAGAAATTGATTGTCATTTTGTTCGGGAAAAGTTATTGTCAAAAGAAATATGTACTGAGTTTGTTGGATCAAATGACCAACTCGCAGATATGTTGACTAAGTCATTAAGGGGACCTCGGATTGAGTTTATTTGTTCCAAGCTTGGCACATACAATTTGTATGCTCCAGCTTGAGGGGGAGTGTTAGAATTATTGGTTTATGTGTGAGTGGGTATGAGCTGTGTGTGAGTGTGTATGAGCTGTGTGTGAGTGTGTATGAGTTGTGTGTGAGTTGTGTTAAGTGTGTTACAACTAGAGAGCACTCTCTCTAGTTCTATAAATGTAAGCTTAAGAGTAGAAATGAAATAAGAACTTTGAGAAACATTTTTTTCTCTCTTTTAGATCTTAAGTACCATAAAAGATACTTCTGTTCATATTGTTGAATTTAAATTGAAAATGATGTGAGTAATGGTAAGTGAAAGGGGATCCCCTTATTTGCTCAAAGATTTGCATGTCCTCCTTTGGAAGTTTAGGATCCAGAGTTGTTCCAAATGGCATTTTTCAATTACTCTACTCTATCGTGTTAACCAAACTTATATGTGCTCTAGGAACTTCAATGTAGTGATTGGTCACATCGTCCTCTTACAGAAGAGCAGATAAGATATGCAGCTATGGATGCTCATTGCTTGCTCGACATATTTAAGCTATTCCAGGAAAAGGTCGTCAAAGAAGGTTTGTAATCCCTGAAAATTTTATGGCTTAAACTCTGGACAAATTACAAAGCCATTGTGTTATATTTCTTCTATTTCATGATTTGATTTTTTTTGTTTAATTGCTTGATTGATTATTTGGTTACTCAAGCTGACAGCATAGTGTATTCTGATGCTGATAATAAGGTTGCAAGCCCTTGGGGAACCCACTCTCAAAAGCAAGTTATTTAGGAGGGAGAACAGACACTTCAAATATTCTGCATAGCCTTCCATACTACATGATGCGTCACTTAGGCACCTCATAATACTCTAGATTCATATTACTTTATGTGTGTTAGGAATTCTTGAGATCAAGAATTCAAATTATAGGATTAATAGGGCAGTAACACTCAAATTAAACATCCAACAATTACATAGATAGTTTTACTAGATTATAGGTCTAAAAACATTCAACAGCGTCCAAGGGAAGAGTTTCCCTTCACACAGGTTAGCACCTGTTTTGAAATAACAATAAAACCAAACCACTGTAGGAGGAACCGTTTGCCCCTTAAAAGACAACCATACTAAACAAAATCACCACCTCTAACCACCCATAAACCGTCCAAGCCCTGACAACTATTCTATAACTTCTAATTTTTAACATTTTTCCTAACATACACTTTAAAAGGCGTATCAATACTCCCAAGATTCTGAACAACCTTGTCCTCAAGGTGAAAATCTGGAAATTGATCACGAATTGTTCCTTCATCTTCCCATGTAGCACCTTCGGGTCCTCCCATTTGCCACTGAATAAGGAGTTGAGGAACTGAGATACCATCATATTGCTGCACCCTTTGATCCAAGACTTTAAAGGGAAAACAACTTAGTTCTGGTATGTGGAGTTCAGTTGGAAGGTTTTGTTCGACTTATTGAGTGTAATAGCCATCTTAAGATGGGAGACATTAAAAATAGGATGAATCCGGGCTATCTCTGGCAGCTGAAGGCGAAAAGCGATGGGACCCAACTACCTATGGGGACGAATTTTCAAAAAGACCCAATCCCCAACCCAACCTTGATCAAAGACGATCTTCTCTTCTTGTTGGCAGACTTGACCATATACTCTTGCACCCTTCCTAGATAATACTTCAATTGGAGAAGAGCTTCATCTCTAGTCATAAGATCATGTGCCACAACTTGAACAACGGTTTCCCCGAGAACAAAACGAGTGATAGCCAAAGGAGCACGAGGAGCATGACCATAAACAATTTCAAAAGGTGTGCACCTAGTAGATCCTTGAAAACTGGTGTTATACCAATATTCAACCCAAGGAAGGACAACCACCCAGCCCTTTGGTTGCTCTGAACTGAAACATCTTAATTATGTCTCCAACGTTCGATTGAACATCTCTGTTTGACCATCTGTCTCAGGATGATAGGCTGTGCTCATCAACAACTTGGTGCCTTTGATGGCAAATCCCCTAGCCATGGTGAAGCATTTTCAAGAAGAGTGGAAGTCATCCTTGAAGATGGTATCAACTCTACCTTGTGGACCACCTTTGGAGCCATCATGGAGCATAGTTGGAAGAGTAGTGTAGGTTTATTTAGGCCATGTATTCGGCCAAGTAGTGTAGGTTTCTTTAGGCCATGTATTTCGGCCAAGTAGTTAGGATTGTGATGGCAATCATCATCACCATCATCATCATCACCACAATCATCACCATCACCACCATCATCATCATCATCACGTCCAATAACAGAACAACCAACGTTAAAGATGACCGGTGGCATTGTTGTAGATAAATTCAATCGCTCGACGTCGTTTGAAAATACAACCGCCGTCTAAAAAGCAATGACGTCCAACCATACACAAGTTAGATGTTAAACAATGACCTTAGTAATCATCTAACGTCACCTTAGGATACATCAGATGTCCAATACAAAATAAATAGATACTAAATAGTCATTTGCATCCCAAAAGAAAATGTATTTACAAAATGAACGTCGAACTCTTACAAAATACGACGTTACCTCCTCATTGGTAACACTAGCATCCACTAAGACTCATCACTGCCCTTTCCCATGCATACATCATGTCGTACGACACCCAAGTTCGACGTCAAACACCATTTCTTTACTATGATGGACGTCGAACTCCTACAAAATACAACGTTACCTCCTCGTTTGTAACAACAACATCCACTAAGACTCATCATTGTTCTTTCCCATGCATAGATAATGTCGTAGACACCCAAGTTCGATGTCAAACACCATGTCTTTACTATGATAGACGTCGAAATCTTACAAAATACGATGTTACCTCCTCATTGGTAACAACAACATCCACTAAGACTCATCACTACCCTTTCCCAAGCATAGATCATGTCACACTACACACAAGTTTGACGTCAAACACCAATGCACTATGAGTAATAAACAATCTTTTGCATCCCCAAAGAAAATGTCTTTACTATGATGGACGTCGAACTCCTACAAATACGACGTTACCCTCCTCATTGGTAACAACAACATTCACTAAAACATATCACTGCCCTTCTCCATGTATAATTGACGTCGAATACAGCTCACATTCGACGTCAAGGGATACCTCCATTTTCTTTAAATAATGTTTCGGAGCCTTGGATAACCTCTACACCTCCATTTATAAAATTTCTCGTAACCACTCCCTCAGTTAACTTTTTTCTTTGGGTTTCTATTAGCTACTTCAAGGTCACAAAAGCGAGGCACTTTTTTGTGGTTGATTCTTCGTCATTATGAAAAGCTTGAAGGAATGATAGAAATCCACAGAAAAAAGTTAATAGATTTGTATTTCGCACCCTTTGAAAACTCTACACCTCCATTCACCAAATTGATGTTAACGTTTTCCTTTGGTTTTCCATCAATCCTTCACGAAACAAAGACATTTCTTTGTTACATTGCATACCCTTGATGAGCATAACTTTCTTCTTCTTGCCTTAGCATTTTTCCAGCATCTTCTGAATCACCTAAACTATTTCCCCTTTCAAATTCTTTGTATTTCTATTTTTAATCAAATTTTGCTACAATATAGAAACAAAATCAACATTAATTTCTTAAACATCTTCAGGAACAACTGTACATTCTCTAACATCCTTTGAAGTTCTTTCTAGATGATGCTTCAATCAATAAATTCCACCTAATAATACTTTCTCACAATATTTACAATTCACATTTCTTACTTTCCCATCAATTGAAACACAATGATTTTATGCAAGATCAGGTCCAATATCACTTCCTCATCTAGTAGCATGACCTGAACCACAGTCTGTCGATTCCATGTTTTTCATTCAAATTTAAACAACACAGAGAGTCTCCAACAAGAATAGAGAACACTCTAGCAAGAACAAAAGAATCAAAGACAATGAATACTGATTACTGTGAAAGAAGAATTGATGATCGTGAAAGATGTGATGGTAGAAACTGCGTTAGTGCTTTGGTGTCTGTCAGCACAATAGTGATGGATGTTGGACTACAGTGTCAGTGTCAAAAGTAGTGTGTGCCATCATCAGTCTCCTTTGTTTATGATTTTTTAATGGTTGAGAACCCTGATGGAACAAAAGGGTCATACAAGTATCCCGCATTAATTTTAGGTTGGGTCGGGTTTGGTTGTTTAGCCAACAAGTGGGCCTTCAAAACCTACCTGCACCAGATGGTTCGATGAGCAACTTCACAATCTCGCAGCGAGTTGCGTCTCTCCTGATCCACCATCTGTGTTAGGTTGCAACATCCCCTGATCTTGTAGGATTGCACTAGCAGTGAGTTTACTTGCGATTTTAATAGCAATGGGGTTGCAAAAGGTTGCTTGAGGTTTAAGGACCATTTGTGTTACATCCCAACTCAGTGAAGATGTTAGGAATAAAAGAGGAGGGAATTAACCTAATACCAAACGGTAAGGCGGGGGGAAGTGAGGCCGTACGCTACATGAGAGGAGAAGCCGAATGGTAAGGCAAGGGGGAAGTGAGACCGAACAGAGACAGGGGGAAGCGAGACCGAACGGTGTGATAGGAGAAGCCGAACGGTAAAGCAAGGGGCAAGTGAGGCCGAACAGAGACAGGGGGAAGCGAGTTTGAACGGTGTGAGAGGAGAAGCCGAACGGTCAGGCAAGGGGGAAGTATAGACCGAACGGTATCCAGAAGGGAGGAGGGAAGTAGAGGCTACCGATTGGTATTTAGTGGAAGCAGATTGGGTTATCAGAAAATGTTAGGGCGCGGAAAGGCGACACTATAAATAGTTTTCTTTTATTTCTGTTCAGGAGGTTATTATCTTTTGGGTAAAGACTGGGCATATTTGCCAGTGGAGGAAGATAGGCTTCCTTGGGGGAGATTACACTTGTAATTTTCTTTACTTTACAGAATCAATAATACATACTTACATACTTTCATTTCTATTGTTCTAGTGTTTGAGTGAGAAGAGAGCGTAGATTTAGGTTACTCGTATAAAGTAACCTAACAATTAGTCCGACCTGCCGGATCAATATCGGGGGAGAGAAGAGCTAGCGAGGAGAAACAGAGCGAAGAATGGTGGCGATGGAGTCGACAATGGAGGAAATGGCGGCAGAGGTGCGAGCGATGACTCGCGAGTTCTGACGAACTTTCGGGCGACGCTCCAGGAACCGAGATCGGAGCTCCGAAGGAAGACGTGATTCCGTCAAGGCTGGACGACGATCGCCAGAAAACTCGGAGGAGAAATCGGAAGAAAACAGAGAAGTTCGACGCAGTTGGAGTAAGCGCGTTGAACTACCTACATTTGAAGGTGTGGATCCCATGGGCTGGATCGCACAGGCAGAGAAATTCTTCAATATCCAGAGCGTGACGGAGAAGGAGAAGATGAAGCTTGTTTATAAATGCATGGAGGTAGGTTTGGCGCGTTATTGGTTCCGCTTCTGGCGGGAGAAAACCATACATCCGACTTGGAAGATGTTCACCGACGCTCTGACGCGTAGGTTTGGCGAACTAAATCGGTGCACCGTTTGCGAGAAGATGGCCGAGGTGCGAAAGGAGGGATCTCTCAACGTCGGCAGAGGGCAGGAAGACGAAGATGAGGAAATTAACAATCTCTTGGATCTGGAGGATGTGGGTAAGGGAATGGGAGAAACGGAGCTGAAGCTGAGCACACATCAACCACCTTTGCTGATTCAGTGCCGTCTCTTTCACATGGATCGCACAATTCAGGGCACTCTTTTGGTTAACAGAAAGCTTCTTCCTAGAACAATACAAGTTAGGCATTCAATGATTAAAGTTGAGAAAGACCTTAGTCTGAATATGCAAAGCATAAATTCTTTGGAGGTAGTGAACACAAGCATCAAGCCAAATAGAACTTATTTATCTAAAAATCTGATTACCCTTTTGAGCTATGGAGGAGTGCCAAATGAATTCTGCAAGGCTCTACTAGAGAGTAATTTGGAAGATGCAAATCATGTTTTCTCCAATGAGTGTGTTGCACTCAGAGCATCCATTAATAATGGCACCATGGATGAATACATTGCGGCAGAAATGATTTTATGTGGAATTCCTTTGGATGAGCCATTTTTGCAGTATCATCTGTCTATACTTGCAAGGGAGGAACGCAAGAAGCTTAGAGGAGGGAAGCTATATATGCCTGATTGTTTGGGGACTGTAGATCCCATTGGATGCCTAGAGAAGGATCAAGATTGTATAATACATGAGAATGACCAAATTACCGGGGATGTGTTGGTCTATAGAAATCCAAGTTTACATGTTGGCGACATTCACATAATGCGTACCAGAAGGCAGGAGGGAAGTAGAGGCTACCGAACGGTATCCAGAAGGGAGGAGGGAAGTAGAGGCTACCGATTGGTATTTAGTGGAAGCAGATTGGGTTATCAGAAAAGGTTAGGGCGTGGAAAGGCGACACTATAAATAGTTTTCTTTTATTTCTGTTCAGGAGGTTATTATCTTTTGGGTAAAGACTGGGCATATTTGCCAGTGGAGGAAGATAGGCTTTCTTGGGGGAGATTACACTTGTAATTTTCTTTACTTTACAGAATCAATAATACATACTTACATACTTTCATTTCTATTGTTCTAGTGTTTGAGTGAGAAGAGAGCGTAGATTTAGGTTACTCGTATAAAGTAACCTAACAGAAGATTCCTTACCTTTTGCATGAATTCGGCTCTTCTCCATGGGTTGGGCATACCAGGTTAAGTAGAACGTATTAAAAAATATTAAGTGTATTTTATTTCTGATATGAGGAAATATGTGGAATAATTGATGGATGGTTGTGCTACTTGTGAGCAGAATAAATACCAAGCTCTACAATTTTGTTAGTTTTCATTTCTTACTCATGCATCCACATAAATAAAGCTCATGTACATGCAACACAAGAATAAATACGACAACTTATGGGCCTTTAATCCATTTTTATAAGAGAAAGGATAAATAAAAAGAAGAAAGATGATCTGGGAATAAATGGGCTGAACATGGAAAATCAAGAAATAGAAGGTATTTGTCCACATGGCAAGAGGACATTCAAGTCGAATATTCTGTCATGATGGAAACGATAGTGCAGCATGTGTTTACACGGTAGGAGAGACTAGCAAAAGGTAGAACGTAAATTGGGTGAGGCATTGGCTGGGCATTTTCCTTGGGGACAGCGATTGTGTCTTGCTCCTCTGGTTGTTATTCTTTTGTGCATTGCTATTTTGTGTTTTCCTGTTTTCTTTTTCTAATCTGAAGTTTTACTGTTGCTGTAAATGTAGTTAATCTCCTTGAATATCAACTATTTCCTCATATACTACTACCAGTTTCTATCAGAAACTTCTCTGTATTATTTTTTAACCTTACTTTCTGATCACAGGATATATCCATTCGTTCCCTCATTATTTTCTTTTGTCTAATAATTGATTTATTTGCTATTCTAACATTGAAGCATTGTACAAAGAATGGTCATCACATTTTGTTGAATTCTTCACTGCAGGAGACTTGGTTCTTGAGACCATAGTATTCTCTAATCGTGATGCAAGTCTTGGGTTAAAAGAGCTATTCAGAAGTCACGATACGAGTGATAAAGTCCTAAGAGCACATTTTTGTGAAGCTTTAGCAATTGTCGAGGCCACAACTTGTTCTGATGTTGCTCGTATGATACCTCTAGCTGGGGCATTCATCCAAAAGACGTCATATTGGGTTACTATTCCAATGGATGAAGTTTTGTTGAAAGTTGTAAAAAAATATGGTGATAGGATCTTGCTAAAGGAGTTAGACAAAAAACCCAAAAGCTCAAAAAAGAAAGGGAAGAAGCATTCACTACTTAATGGGACTAGGAAAGAAAATCATTTTGAGAAGTTTGATGAGTTGCAAGGTACCCCACCATGGGATCCTTTGGAGGGAGGGAATGGATATCCAAAGTTCCTTTGTGATGTAATGGTAAGTGTCTTAATTGTGAAGATCAGATGTTCCCTTTCTTCCAATATTATGTTTAGCCTTGGGAATTTTATAAATTTTGTTAAATTCAATCATCTCTGTTGCCCAGAAGAAATGAGGCTTCCTCATCATTATCCATTCTCGTATACCCCTTTTCCAGACTTCTTTTTTATGAATATTTTTGTGCAACATTTTTGTCCAAAAAGAAAGGGTTTTATTTTATTGTAGGATCTGAATGTTAATAAAATAAAAATGTGAGCATGAATTTGTGAGGAATTTGCTCAGGTTGAAGGCTTGGCAAAACATTTACGATGTGTCGGGATAGATGCTGCAATTCCTTATTCAAAGAAGCCTGAGCCAAGGTTATAAATAGAATATGATTCTATTTATTAATTTTTAATTGTTGATTCTAGTATATGCTGAAAGTTATACTTCTGACATCTGAGTGATTTCTGTGTATATTTTCTCTTTTTTTGTGAAACTATTTTCATTTATATTTAGGATGTTGATAGAGCAAGCACAAAAAGAGAAACGAGTGATTTTGACACGGGATGCAAAGTTGCAAAGACATGATTATCTGATGAAAAACCAAATATATAGAGTGAAGAGTCTTCTGAAAAATGAACAGCTACTTGAGGTATGGTTAAATTAACTATCCAGATAAACAAATTTATAACATACATTCATGGTAAAGTAAAAGTTAAAATTACACCATATTATGACAACATTTTCTTTTACCCTTTCTTTTCTATTTATTATGTTTTTAGTTGGATATTAAATACAATACTAAAAGTTGTTGGTAGGATATTAAATGTATTACTATAAGTGGTTAGAATTTGTTAGAGGTTGTTAGAAATTTCATCTAATTATTACTTTAGGGTTTGAGTGCTCTATATATAGAAGTTGATGTACTGTTTCAAATCAATTAACAAAAATAAGAATCTTCTTTCTTTCAAATTATTCCTTTCAAGTTGGTATAAGAGCTCCTGATCTAGGGAGCTTTGCTTCCTCATTTCTTCTTGTGAAAATGGTATTCTATTGAATGAAAATGGTTCTCTTACATGTTACATCCCTTCTCCTTAATCCTATATTTATAGGATTAAGTGAATGGAATACACACTCACATACAGTACATACACACTCATATCTAAATACAAATACAATAATTCTAACACTCCCCCTCAAGCTGGAGCATACAGATTGTATGTACTAAGCTTGGAATAGATGAACTCGGTGTTGAACTAGATGATTTGTCTTCAAGAGTGTGAGGCAAACATAGATGGACTAACAGCAGCTTGTGAAACTTCAACTTCAAAAGTGGATGAAGAAAAAGCAGTGGTGGCCAATGACAAACTGCAAGGACTGATTCTCCAATCAATGATGGATGAGTGACGGGATCAACAGTGGTAGCTGAAAGCTAAGAGCTACAAAACAGCAAGGACTACACTAAATCTTCATCAATGATGGCTGGGTGACGGGATCAACAGTAGTAGCTGAAATCTACAAAACTGCAGGGACTACACCCATATATATGTGACTTGCAGTGTCTTGGAAACGTACTCCCCCTTAGTGTGAACGGCGGAAATGTGGAATATCACAGTTGCTGGACCACTAAAACAGAAACAAAATATTAAGCTATAATGCTGAAATAAAGGCATCAAAGATCCAAATTGGAGGTCCAAAATTCTTTGCTGGACAACTCCCAAGTGGTGATACTTAGCAGTGTATCACAAGAAGATCGGGCTAACTCTAGCACCGAATAGCGGCAAACTGTGCAAGAAGATCGGGCTAACTCTAGCACCGAACAACGGCAAACAATGCCGAACAGAGGCAAACTACGCCTGGACAACGGCAAAACGGCGCCGGACAGCTGAAACGGCGCCTGGACAGCGGTCAATAGTGGCTGGACAGTGATAAAACGGCGCGGACAGCAGCAAACAGTGGTTGGACAGTGGAAAACGGTGCGGGACAACGGCAAACGGCGTTGGCAGAGATGAAGATGGCAGCAATGGCTGCTCTGAGGGTCGGAACAGAGAGAGGGAGCTCCGACGACGGCTATGGAGGTTTCGCGGTGAAACTCCGGCACAGGGAAGGCGGCGCGTGCAGAACACGCGGCCGAGACTGGCCGAGAAGAAGCGGCGCGTGACAGCTGGTGCGGAGGTTTCGGACGCCGGCACCGGTGGGGTTGGTCGTCGCGTGAAGAGGCGAACCAAATCCAGTGGTCGCCGGTCGGAACGGTGACGGTGGCCGGCGACAAGGCGACGCGTGCAACACACGTCCAAGATCTGCCGGAAAGAGGAGCCGCGTGGAGGCGCGTTGAGAGGAATCTGGTGTTGTCTTCGGCGGGGTTGGCCGTCGCTCGAGGAGACGCTCCAGATCCGATGGTCACCGGTCAAAACGGTGACGGCGGCCGGCGGCCGGCAGCGGACTGGCTGGAAAGAAGCGCTTCGTGGCGGCGCGTTCGGAGGATTCTGGTCCTGTCTCCGGCAGGGTTGGCCGTCGCTCAAGGAGACGGTCCAGATCCGCTGGTCACCCGTCGAAACTGTGACGGTGACCGGCAGCAACGGCGGCGGTGACGGAGTCAGCAACGATGGCAACGGAAAGTGGCGGCGACAGCAGTGGCACACTCGGTCTGGACTGGTGTACAGAGAAGAAGAGAAAATGGAATTTGAGGGGCTGTCACCGGAAACTGTAGGGGCTGCCGGCGGCCATGGCGGCCGGCCGCCGGCAGACAGCAGAGACCCCAGAGGTAGATCAGAGAACCTGCTCTGATACCATGTGAAAATGGTATTCTATTGAATGAAAATGGTTCTCCTACATGTTACATCCCTTCTCCTTAATCCTATATTTATAGGATTAAGTGAATGGAATACACACTCACATACAGTACATACACACTCATATCTAAATACAAATACAATAATTCTAACACTTCTTTTCCTTCTTAGTTACGGTTTTCATTAGCGTTACCTGAAGTGCAGCAATTTCTTTTAATTATTGGGTTGCCTGAAGTGTCCTCCAAGTTGTGGTTTTCACTGCTGCTGCCCCAATCTGCTGCCACCCACCAGAGCTGTTGTCGGAGCTTCCGCGGGATCTTTAGTTGCTGTATCACTGCTGCTGCATCACCGTTACTGTTGCTGCTGCTGCATCACTGCTGTCATCATCGCCGCTGCATCACTGCTGCCGTTGCACTACTGCTATCACAGCAGCTGTCACGCTGCTGCCATCGCAGCCACTGTCACCAGTTGCACTACTGCTGCTGTCACAGCTGCTGTCACGCTGCTGCCATCACAGCCACTGTCACCAGGGCCATTTCTGCTTCCATCACTGAAGCTTTCTGTCTTACTTTTCATTTTCATTTAGGAATGGGCTAAGGAATTCCTATTATTTATTTTTGGCATGGCAACTCCACTAACCAATGCCAATCTTTTGCACTTGCCTGATGACAACCCCCTTAATGGTCGAATTATCTCCAATGGGACTCTGTTAGGCCTTTTAATGAACCTACTGGTCTTCCTCCTAGAAGACATTTAGATCACAAGATTCCCATTAAGGACGGGGTGGATCCGGTCAATGTAAGGCCCGATTGGTACCCACACGTGTTGAAGTCGAAAATAGAAAAGCAAGTGGCAGAGATGCTGGGAATGGGAATCATCAGACCCAGTAATAGCCCTTACTCCAGCCCAATTATTTTGGTGAAGAAAAGGGATGGTAGCTGGAGGTTCTGTATTGATTACAGGGCACTAAACAGAGCCACAATCCCTGATAAGTTTCCTATTCTAGTAAGAGAAGAACTTCCGGATGAGTTGCAAGGGGCAACCTATTTCGAAGGTGGATTTAAGAGTTGGATACCGCCAGATACGAATGAAGGACGAAGACATCCAAAAAACAGTCTTCCGCACTCACCAAGGCCACTATGCATTTCTGGTAATGCCTTTTGGTTTATCTAATGCCCCAACCACATTCCAATGCATGATGAACACGATTTTAAGGCCTTTTCTGAGGAAGTGCATCTTAGTCTTCTTTGACGACATATTGATATATAATAAGACATGGTGTTAAGAAGTGGACTTTAAGTCTAACTCAACCCCATAAAATCGGTTTGTAAGGTGAGGTTTGCACCCACTTATATATTATAAATTGGCCTTATCTCTAGTAGATGTGGGACTTCCAACACACCTCCCTCATGCTGAGGTACAAACATCATCTCGAGCGTGAGACTAGACATTAATGGGTGGTCCGATAACGATCCAATAGCAGGTGGAACAACATGCCCAACAAACAACAAATATTGCTAGGATATGCTCTAACCATAGCTCTGATACCACCATAGCTCTGATACCATGTTAAGAAGTGGACTTTAAGCCTAACTCAACCTCACAAAACCGGCTTGTAAGGTGAGGTTTGCACCTACTTATATATTATAAATTGACCTTATCTCTAGTCGATGTGGGACTTTCAACACATGGGAACACCATAAAAAGCATCTCAAACAAGTTTTGAGTACACTATGGCAGTAGTAGTTCTTTGCTAACAAGAAGTGCGAATGTGGGAGGAAACGAATTAGGTATTTAGGCCATATGATATCAGGAATGGGGTGGAAATGGACAGTGACTAGGTGGAAGTTGTGCTAGAGTGGCCAATATCGAAAAACATCAAGGCCTTGAGAGGGTTTTTAGGCCTCACCAACTACAAAAGGAGATTCATTCGAAATTACGGGAAGATAGCATGACCCTTAACTGACTCGTTAGAGAAGGGCCAGTTCAGTTGGCTCCACAAAGCTCAGAAGCCATGCTGGCCTCAAAAGAGTTTTCATATTTTCACCTTGAGGGCAAGGTGGGATCTTCAGGGGTGGGGTAATGATAGGTTGGGTCAAGACAGGTTTGGCATTGTGTATAAGAGGATGGATAAAAGAATAATTGAAAATGACTATTATAAACCTCCGGTAGAGTTTTTTTTTTTTTATGTAACTGTTCATTATAAATAGTCCGGGGATTGGGAGTAAAAACGTTTGTTGCTAGTCCCACATGGACTAGGGATAAGGTCAATTTGTAATATATTAGTGGATGCAAACCTCATCTTACAAGCTGGTTTTGTAGGGTTGAGTTAGGTTTAAAGTCCACTTCTTAACAAGGTTGTTGAGTTTTCTTAGTAAAATAGGAGATTGGTGGAGAGAGGACCTCTCAAAAGTCCTTCAAGAATGTTGTTCTTCCTGTTTCTACCACATTGGCAGAAACATTGTTATTCCTAATAAAGTTTACCAAGTACTTGTCTTGGTGTTTTTCCGTAATACTAATGGTGGCTACCAACGGATAATGCAGAAGTGTCGTTATAGGCTAGAGTTCAGTACATGGATTTCAAAGTTATCTGAATGGTCACTGTATTTTCTTCCCAGATTTCTATACACCAAAACGTCCTTCCATCTTGTTGCAAATTGAATAGAAAAAGGAAGAATACTTACGTGTAGTTCTACAGGTGCATTTTGTACTAGTTACAATTAGAATTAAAAATTCACTTTGATAAGTGCTAAATAAAGTTTTACATTAAAGGGTTATGCATTATACAAGATGAAACCCCAATTTTAAATGGAGAACAATACGAACTACACAATTGAATATTAGTTTTGTTCGTACAAATATTGTAATGTAGTCTTGCATGAGAGTGATGCTTTTGTGTAACAAAGTAAAACTTGGAAGTGCTTTTCAGGTTATTGAATCTTTTCAACTTAAAATTAATGAGGACAAGCTAATGTCGAGGTGCACAAAATGCAATGGAACTTTTATTCAGAAGCCACTGACAACTGAAGAAGCTATTGAAGCTGCTAAGGGTTTTCAAAGAATTCCAAATTGCTTATTTGACAAGAATTTAGAGTTTTGGCAGTGCATGGACTGTCACCAACTTTATTGGGAGGTATTGTTTACCAGTTCAGTTCGTGTGAATTTCTATCTAACAGTGCCGAATCCCTTATTTTCATTGGCGTTATTTAATTTTACTTAATATTTTTTGGAAGCTTTACAAGCTTTACAGTATTGTTTTTTCTTTACCCTTAGCTTATTGATGGATCTATGCATCATTTTTGACATATCACCGCGGAATTTTCAATTAAATTTGGAATGTAAGATTTTAGTCCTATCTATCATCAGGCATGCAAATGGTATAATAACTAGACTAATAATCACGCAAGTACTTGGGGGAACTTATTCTCAATAGCTAGAGAACTAATCTCTGTGAAACAATGATGGTTATATTTTCCTTCTAGATTGTAGATATGTTTTTTCAAATATGACCAACATTCTAACTTGCATACGTTGTGCCTGTTCTTTATTCAGGGAACCCAATACCATAATGCGGTTCAGAAGTTCATTGACATTTGCAAGCTGAGTGACTAATTTGAGCTTCGCAGTGATATGCACTCGTGTGATCGTATCATCGAAAAACTTTACACCGAAGAAAAATGTCATTTCCAAAGTGCATTTCCTCTTACACATTGATTTGGCCATCACCACTTGTTGCCCCAACTCCTTGTTGTTCCTGTATTTTGGATTTTGTAATTTGTAATACGTGTATTCTAAACTATAAAATTTATATTTTGGATATATAATATAAAATAAAAAATGTATTTTTCAATAGAAAGAAGAAAAACGTAAACTTGTGTGGAGGGAGAGGGCTGAGGATCCGTGGAAGGTGAGGGTGAGGGATGATGGAACAGTGATGGGAGAGAATGCACCGAATAACATAGGTAACAACAGAGGTAGAGAGGAAAAGTGAATTCTGTATATTACACTTAATGAATATGAATGAATAATGTTGTATATGTGTAGTTATACACATGTCTGATATATATACATAAGCTGACTAACCATTCAATACTCTCCCTTAAGTCAGATTATTAAGGGATACAATTACTATATTGTCTTTCAAAAAATCAAACCTATCTATCTTCAATGGTTTGGTAAACAAATCAGCCAACTGAACTTTAGTTTTGCAGTAGGCTAAATCAATTCTTCTTTTATTCACCATGTCCCTAAGGAAGTGAAATTTGATTTCTATATGCTTACTCCTTCCATGGCTAATAAGATTCTTGACCAAATTGATTGTTGAAACATTGTCAATTTTCAGCTGCCTTGACAAGTAGCAAAACTTTCAGTTTATACTTAGCTTCATAGCTTGAGAGAGCCACCACCGATTGCCTTTTAGAGCACCAAGAAATGGGAGCATCATTCAACATAAAAATGTAGCCTGAGGTTTTTTTTCTCTCAATCGGATCACCTCCATAATCTGAATTTGGTGTAGCCTGTTATCTCCATTGCAACTTTCTTTCTTTTAATAGGAAATAGAATTCCATAATCCATTGTACTTTCGATGTACCATAGCACCCTTCTTAAAGTACTTTTGATGTACCATAACACCCTTCTTGAAGCCTGCATGTGTTTTCTTTGGTTTGTTAATGAATCTGCTAATCACTCCCACACTAAATGCTAGATCAGGTTTGCTATTGCACAAAAATCGTAGAGATCTAATGATTTATTTGAATTCTATTATCATCCTCATAGTCACCGCGTATTTATTCGCATGGATCTCACCTTTCATGAAACACAATCCTTTTATGCAAGTCCACCACTTTAGGAG
Source organism: Vigna angularis (assembly GCF_016808095.1). Classification (NCBI taxonomy): domain Eukaryota; kingdom Viridiplantae; phylum Streptophyta; class Magnoliopsida; order Fabales; family Fabaceae; genus Vigna; species Vigna angularis. The sequence continues at coordinate 3,526,639 of NC_068976.1, read as the reverse complement.
GAGAAAGCACTTGAAGTGGATGAGCTCTCCTGCTTGTCATTACTATATTTGTCTTTGTATGATGTCGAAGATCTGAGCAATGAAGCTATCATAATCCATAGTGAGGAAGAAGACAATTTTTTTGGCAAAAAATATGAAAGAAGAAAACCACCCACTTCGACTCTCGAGTAAGAAAATTTATCTAATCTGTGGAGGTGAGGATCCTCAAAGATAACAGTGAGGAGGTAAGTATTATTGGAAATTTACCCATTACAATGAGAAAGGAAAGAAGATCATGTGTTAAATATCCTACTTCTATGTATGTTTTCTATAATAATATCTCTGATAAGCACAAAAGCTTTATTCCTACCATTGATGCCACATAAATTCCTATCTCAATCTAGGAGGCAATGAAACTTGAACATTGGAATCAAGCCATGAAAGAAGATATGAATGCATTAGAAAGAAATTCAACTTAGGAGATTATTGATAAGACAAAAGACAAAAAGGAAGTAGGGTGTAGATGGATATTCACAATGAAAAATAAGACAATTGGGACAATAGAAGGATATAAAGCTAGATTGGTGGCAAAAGGCTATACCCAAACTTGTGGGATTGACTATGAGGAGATGTTTGCCCTAGTGGCAAAGATGAATACAGTTCGAGTTGTTCTCACCTTGGCTACTCATTTTGGTTGTGAGTTACACCAGTTGGATGTGATGAATGTCTTTCTTCATGGAAATCTATAAGAGGAACTATACATGGAGTTTCCACCAGGTTTTGAAGTGAAAAATAAAAGAAACAAGGTATGTGTCCTAAAGAAAGCATTGTATGGTCTTAGGCAATCCCCTAGTACATGGTTTGGAAGATTTACAAAAGCAATGGTTTCCTTGGGATACAAACAAAGCCAAGGATATCATACTATATTCATAAAGCACTCTTTTGTAGAAGATGATGAAACAAAAAAATTGGTGTTAAAAGAAAAATTGGTAGCTTAATCTGAAATGAAAGACCTAGGAAAACTCAAATATTTTCTTGGAATAGAGGTTGTTTACTCTAAGAACGGAATTTTCATCTCCTAAAGGAAATATGACTTGATCTACTTAAAGAAACAAGAAGGTTGGGATATAGAATCCAACAGTTCCTATAGAACAGAATATAAAAATTGGAAGTGAAGAAAGTTCTCTTGTAGAGAAGGCCTGGTACCAAATATAGGTAGGAAAATTTATTTATCTGTCACACGTAAGACCGGACATTGCTTATGCAGTTAGCGCAGTAAGCCAATTTATGCATCATCAAAGAGAGAGACACATGCAAGTAGTTGACAAAATTTTCCAATACTTGAAGTCAAGCCTAAGAGAGGGGCTATTATTTAAAAGGGAAGACACATTGACTGTGAATATATATATATATATATATATATATATATATATATATATATATATATATATATATATATATATATATATATATATATATATATATATATATATATATATATATATATATTCATGTTGACTATGTGATGGACTCCTTCCATGGGTGGAATGATCAGTTTCCTTGAGTTCAGCAATTGAACAAAGGCAAACGATGAAAGAGGTAACAAAATAGATGAATGGATGCAAGTGTTTGATGAAGAAAACATAGCAATGTTCTTGGTGAAGGGAATTATGGACAGGTGAATGGTGCATTTGAGACCTAGTAGGATTTCCACAAGGGAAGGTGGCTACAGGAGGTTGATCACTCTCTCAGTTGGTGCCAACCCTTGTTCATTGAGCGCAAACCAATGTGCAAGTGGTGATGTGTTCTCCTAGGCTTCTTGCTTCATGGTTTTGGAATAAGCTTCTCCTTGGGTTTCTAGCTTCCAATCAAGCTTGACATATAGGACTTTGGGCTCCTTTGAAGCTTCTTCTTCAAGTTCCTATTGCATTCTCAATCATTCCTCTTGTGAGACGTCCTATAGTTGGCTATATTCCATCATCTTCTCCCTCTTGGGAAGGATTTGTCCTCAATGTTACTCTCAAAAATTTGGATAGGGATCTATTTACTACTTAAGTTTTTCCATCCATTTGGGGATGACAAGTAGTGGAAAAAGAAAGCTTATTCCATAATCTAGACCACAAGGTCCTTCAAAAGTGACTATGGAATTTTGTGTCCCTATTTGAAATGACAGTGCGAGCTAAACAATGAAGTTTAACATCTCTAGAATGGATTAAGAAAGCAAAGAAACCTAGCAAGTTGAATCACAAACAAAAAATTAACTTCTAGTACATAATTATCAAAACGGTTTGATGAAAGTCCTTAATGAAATTAGTTCCAAATGCAGAATTTCCCGATTTTGATTTGGAGTTTATTTAGTTGGATTGTACAAGGTCTAAATTCTTTTTAAACTTTGATAGATCATCTTTTTCACTTTGTTTCAGTTTAAGGTTACATAACCTAGCTATTACTACAATCCAACCCAATTAACCTTACACAGTTGAAAAAAATCAGTATTGCATCTCACCTTGCACAAGAAAAAATGAATTTAGAATGGTGGTTTCAAAAGGTGAAAATGCAAAAAACAATTGTTAAAGCTCGATTTAAACCATCTCAGCAACTTTTAAACATCAAAACAAACTTGTGTAAGCTGAAATTGGACACAGAATCAAAGTATTTTGAAATCTAACCTTGCAACACCCAAATGTGCACCAAAAAGACTCAACCTCACCGTCAATTCTAGGTTTTAAGGATTCAAATGACCAAATAACAACAAAATGGACTCAAGATTGTTTAAACACATTGACTAAGGTAGAAAATTGCAGCTAAGCATGATTAAACTCAAACTGAACTCACACACCACAATTTAACACGATGAAACCTAAAATTGACTCAAAACAAATTCTATGAATACGATTTAAGACACTAAACTTTGCTAAAGCAATTCACGGCTCATATAGTGTGCTTAACCTTACTCGTCAAAATGCACCACAAAAAATTGACAAAAATTGATCCAAACAAAATTCAACTTAAACCAGCAATTAACATGAACAGCAAATACAAGTTTATGGAAGTATGCTATCAAGCTCTATTTTGAAGCCATATCATGAATTAGATGAGCAGAACTTATACCATATTGAATTCAATCATGTAACACTATTTATCACACTTCAAAGTAGATTAAACCATAAATTAAGAATAATACTAAAATTGCATCAACATTGTACTGAGCACATGACTAAACAAGACTTGAAAAAGAATTTAAGCACTGCATTGACTCAAAACACACACATTCATAGATTAAAATGATGAAAATAACATGAACAAGCACCAGAAACACTTAAACATGAATTAGAACAAAATTTGACCGAACAATTAATAGAACAATAAAGTGGGTTTGAGATTTGAGTGTTATTGCTTGGTAATTGGTGTTTAATGTTTAGGTGTTTCTTAAAATTATAATTATTATGTTAATTATTGGTTAAACCACTTCCGTAGTTCCTATTTCTGTTGGGTTTTCTCAAATAGGTCCCTTTCTTATTTTTTTCCCAATTGGGTCCTTAAAAGTGAAAAATTGAAGTAATTGGCTCTCTGCCATTAAATTGGGTTAACGGGATTAACTTTTAGGTGACTTGTCAATGCGAGCTGTAATAATTTAATGATGTGGCATCTTAGGTGGAAAATATTTAATTAAAAGATTAAAAAAAAGGGTTTCTTAAATATCAAATCAATGAGGGACTTCCATGTGTGCCACCCAAAATTAGGGATTCTGCAAATATGGGAAAGGCTTCATTCTCGACAGAACCGTTGTTTCTTGCGCAGCACAACAGCGCCACCAAAAATTGTAATCCCCGTCGACGTGCAACCAAACTCTAGCCACCACCAAGCCATCCTCCGCAATGCGAACCCATCGCTATCAGCACCGTTCAAGCTCAAAACGCGCAACCATGGTAGCCATCTGCAACTTGTTAAATTTCCAAAAGCCATAACTGAACTCACTCAAGGCAAGAATAAATTAGGGAAAACGAAAAGAGGTAGCTGGAAAACATATCGTTCTTGGTCGGCAAAGGGTGTCTCTGACATTAAACACCAATGATAGTACAATGTGCATCCTCTAGTTTGTATGGTGGCTCACACAGTCGTAAATCCAACACATAACTGTATGTCTGATGATTGTGGCACAAAACGCATTAGCACAGGCAGGAGGTTGTTGCACAAATGCAAAAAGAGGCAAAAGAATAAAACCTAATTTAAACCTAAGGATAAAAATGTAATTTCAATTTTTTAGCAAGTAAAGGGTACCTGCGAGTCAGATAGTGTAATACTCGCACCCGACCATTTATAAGCAGCTACTAAAATACCCGCGATCCGTAATCCGCGGATAGTAAATATCCCTGGGTACCAACTATCCGTCGTGGAATTTATCTGTAGATGTCCACGGACGCGGATTTTTTTGTCATCATTAATGTTAGATATATTATCTTTATTTAATATTTTATATTTAGTTAGTTTGTTATTACTTCTTATTTCTTATTTGTATTTTATGTGTAGCCCATATTTCTTCTATTATAAATAAAGGACCATATGTGTATATTCAACACAAGGGAGATTAATCTCATATAGAGTTTTCACTATATTTAACTTGGTATCAAAGCGGGTTGATCCCGCTCTAGTTTCTGTTTCACCGGTGCCATTGTCCGACACCATCCGTCGACTTCCGTTGGCCACCGTTCATCGGCAACCATACGTCGGTCGTCCACCGTCGATAACCGTTCGCCGGCCGCCGTCACCAAACATCCACTGCCAGTCACCGTTCGTCGGTCATCGCCACCACCGCCTACTTTCCGTCGTCGGCCGTCTAAACCCTTAGGATTTTCTTATTCCTCGCTGGTGCGATTTGTCTTTTTCACAGATGGCGTCTGGCAATACTCTTTCTCTCTCCGGAAGTCCATCAATTACCTCCAAAAAGCTAAATGGAAAAAATTATCTATCATGGTCTACTACCGTTGAAATGTGATTCCTTGGCCAAGGGCATTATGACCGCCTTAAGCGAGATGGAAGCCATGTGCCTGTTGAAAAAGGTGATCAATGGAAACAAATAGAATTCCAGTTGTGTGCCCTGTTATGGCAATCAGTGGAACCCAAACCTTTTATAACTCTAAGGGCTTTCAAAACTTGTCACTCCTTTTGGAAGAAAGCCCAATCTCAACTCTGTCATTTTTGTCCCTAATTGTCCTTTTAATTTAATTTCCCTAAGCCAATTGACCAAAATGTTAAATTGTTCAATAATCTTTGATCACAAATCTTTTGTTATATAAGAGCGTCGTTCGGGGAGACAGATTGGAGAAGGATATGAAGCTGGCGAATTATTCTATTTTTGGATCTCGTCCAAGGGTGTCCTGTGTTGTTACTCATAATCCTAAAGTGCTACATGATCGACTTGGCCATCCTCATTTTTCCAAATTAAAAATGATGTGTCCTGAACTTAGTGGTCTCTAGACCTTAAAATATGAGTCATGTCAATTTGGAAAACCTGCTAGATCTTTCTTTCCTAAAAGGTCTCAATCAATATGTAAGTTTAGTTTTTCCATGTATTCTGATATATAGGGACCTAGTCGTATTTCCTCCTTTGGTTTTAGATATTTTATTACCTTCATTGATGAATGAATATTCAAGATGTACTTGGATTTATCTTATGAAAAATCGTTCTAAATTGTTAGACATCTTTACATCCTTTTTTAATAAAATCAAGAATCAATTTGGTCAAGTCATCAAAATATTAAGAACTGATAATGCCAAAGAGTATTTCTCATCCTCGTTTTCTGCCATCTTGAGTTCTCATGGTATCTTACATCAGTCTACTTATCCTTATCCACCGCAGCAAAATGGTATAGTAGAATGAAAAAATAGGCACTTGGTTGAAACTACCCGTACTCTTTTTCTTGGTGCCCATATTCTTATCCATCATTGGGGGATGCCATCTTAACTGCAAGTTATCTTATTAATAGGATGCCCTCCTCCTCTCTTAACAATAAAGTCCCTTTCTCCATTTTGTTTCCTAATGATCCTCTCCTTCATACATCTCCCCGAGTGTTTGGCTATGTATGTTTGGTTCATGACATGTCTCCAAGTTTAGACAAACTCTCCGCTCACGCTCTCAAATGTGTCTTCTTAGGCTATTCTCTACTCCAAAAAGGATATCGGTATTACTCTCCTGAAACTAAGAAGTATTACATGTCTGCCAATGTCATATTCTTTGAACAAATTCCTTACTTCTCTCCATCGATTCAGAATGTTTCTATCCTCCAACAGGTCCTTCCTATTCTAGTGGTTGAGTCAAATAGTTCCCTCATCTCTGTCACTCCAAGTCTTGATCCCAATCCTCCTGCACCCGTCTCTATCATTCCAAGTCTTGATCCCAATGCTATTCACAAGTGCAGAAAAGGCCTTTGACGTCACCGTTTAGACGTCCAACCCCCAAATATCCAACGTAAAAAATGACCTGTGACATTTTTGTAATTAAAAAGAGTATTTAGACGTCTGATATGGGGGGCCTGACGTCTATAGTCTATTTAGATGTCAGACAGCTCCATTAGACGCCAAAAAGATACATAAAAGTAAAAAAATGAATTTTTTTTTCTTATTAGACGTCTGGGTTGGGGGGTTTGACGTCTATAGTCTATTTAGACGTCAGACAACTCCATTGGATGGCAAAATGGTCGCGTCAGAATCTCAAAAGTCATTTTTTTTTGTCATTTAGACGTCCAACCCCGCCATCCAGACGTCTAAATACGAATTAGACGTCTGACCCCCATTTTGTTCGCCAAATGCTTCAAATGTCGGCTTGGGAGGGGCCCCGACGTTTCAATGCATATAGACATCTGCTTGGGAGGGGCCCCAACGTCTAAATGCATTTTATTACCGCAACGCGAACTCGCAGGCAGTTATGTGCACTGTTCATCATCTTCTTCCTCTCGTTTTCTCTCTCTGGTTTGTATTTTCCAGGTGCGTTTTCTCTCTTTTGGACCGTTTAAAATTTGTTTTACTCCGATTAAATTAGTCTTTGATGAATTATCTTCCATTTGAACCGATTAAAATGCGTTTTCATTGTGTTTTGTTGCAGTTTTGCTCGTGTCCTTGGGCGACGATCTGCGTTTTCCTCTCCTCCATTTCTCTCTACTAAGTTTTTAATCTGTTAAGAAGGTTAACATTTTTGTTTAAAATTTCTTTTCGATGCATGTTATTGCCTTTTCGGTATGCATGTTTTTGGCATTTGGATATGCATGTTATTGGCTTTTGGATTTGCATGTTGTTGGCTTTTGGATATATACATGTTATTGAATTTTGTGTATGCATGTTATTGGCTTTTGCGTAAGCATGTTATTAGCTTTTGAATATGCATGTGATAAAGTTTTGTTATGTTATTATGATTGGTATGTTAGATTATTAGTATCAAATTGAGTGAAACTTAGTTCCCGTTTGAAATTTAACACAAACGATTAATCTTTTAATCGTTTATATTAAATTTTGAATTGTCTGATTGGACAGTTTGGGAAAATTACTTTTCATAATTTGCTATAACATGTAGATTGGAGTTTATGGATAAGATTGATAAAATTTCGGTTCAGATTATTTGTGTTGTTCTCCGGATGCATATTTGATTGTGGTCATCCCTGACTACTCTCATTTCGTGTATTTTGTCCAATGGATTTTAGAGGTTGAGCTCGCGCCAGGGTCTTAGATGTCTGCTGCCACCCCTAGTCAGACGTCTACATAGACGTCTGACCTATACAAATCGGACGTCTATATAAACGTCTGACTTGTACAGGTCAAACGTCTATATAGACGTCTGACCTGTACAGGTCAGACGTCTATATAGACGTCGGTTTGGGGTCCGACGTCCCATCAACATCACCCGAATAGATGTCAGGTCGGGATCAAAAGTAAAAAGCCCAAAATAACAGACGTTAAAAGTCTTTTCTGCACTAGTGATTGCACTCGTCTCTGTCATTCCAATTCTTGATCTCAATCCTCCTGCACCTATTTCTCCACATACTGAGATCATCCCACACAAGGCCCGAATGGATAGTCCACCTCCCCAAGACAATGGTGAATCTCCTACTTCAGATTCTTGTCCCTTGTCATCTCCTCCCACGCCTCCTAGTAAAAATGGTTCAGCATGGCCTATTGCCCTTAGAAAAGGTACTCGTTCCACTCGAAACTCTCATCCTATTTGTAATTTTCTGAGCTATCATCAATTGTCACCCTCCTATTATTCTCTTTTATCCCTAGTGTCTTCTGTTGTTATACCCAAGAATGTGAAAGAAGCACTTGATCATCTTGGATGACGACAAGCTATGATTGCAGAAATGCAGGCTCTTCACCACAATAATACTTGGGAGCTGGTGCCCCTTCCTTCGAGCAAAAAGGCGGTTGGTTGTCGATGGGTGTATGCAGTTAAAGTCGGTCTTGACGATGCAATTGATCGGCTCAAAGCCAGGCTTATTGCAAAAGGCTACACTCAGGTTTATGGTCTTGATTATTGTGACACTTTCTCTCTTGTAGCCAAGATGAATATTATTCGCCTCTTCTTTGCCATGGCAGTCATTCGTCACTGGCCACTTCATCAATTAGATATCAAGAATGTCTTCCTACACGGTGATTTTGAGAAAGAAATTTATATGGAGCAACCTCCTGGGTTTGTTGCTTAGGAGGATTCTGGTATGGTATGCAAATTGCATCGATCTCTATATGGCCTCAGACAATCACCACGTGCTTGGTTTGGAAAGTTTGGCTCATTGTTCAAAAATTTGGGCTAAAACGCAGTGAAGCAGACCATTCAGTTTTTTACTATCATTCTTCTCTTGGGAAATGTGTTTACTTAATAGTATATGTTGATGATATTGTCATTACAAGAAATGATGATGTTGTTATATCTCAACTGAAAGAGTATTTGTGTAGACATTTTCAAACCAATGATCTTGGAAGTGTCAAATACTTCTTAGGCATTGAAGTAGCGCAATCAAAAGATGGAGTTGTAATCTCCCAAAGGAAATATACTACAGGATATTGTGTTTTTTTTGGAGGAAACATTATTTCATGAAAAGTAAGAAACATAATATAGTAGCTCGATCAATTGTTGAAGCCGAGTATAGGGCGATGACGTCACTCACATGTGAACTTATATGGGTGAAACAATTCCTTCAAGAACTTAACTTTTGTGACATTCATACTATGAAGATTTATTGCGATAATCAAGTTGTTCTTCACATTGCATCAAATCCAGTGTTTCACGAGAGGACTAAACATATAGAAATTGATTATCATTTTGTTTGTGAAAAGTTTTAACTAAATAAATATGTACTAGTTTGTTGGGTCAAACGATCAACTCACAATTGTGTTGACCAAGTCATTAAGGGATCCTCAAATTGAGTTTATTTGTTCCAAGCTTGGTACATACAATTTGTATGCTCCAGCTTCAGGATGAGTGTTAGATATATTATCTTTATTTTATATTTTATCTTTAATTAGTTTGTTATTATTTCTTATTTATATTTTGGGCTTAGTCCATATTTCTTATATTATAAATAAAGGACCCTATGTGTACATTCAACACAAGAAAGATTAATCTCATATATAGTTTTCACTATATTCAACTCTTAGTTAGGTTTTCATTAAGAGTATAAGGGTCATTTCATCATGCCTACAAGGTGCAGGGGGGAAACATGCGGGTGCAGGAAGCTTGGCCCTCTCCTATGCAAGGAATGAGATAACAAGATGCTTCATTTCGTTATGAAAGTTCCTTTTGTCAATGTACGTACTAATCATTCTGACGTATAGTTTCTCTAATGTCCTTTTAAATACTTTTGAAGCCGGGATCATTACCTTCAAATATTTATGCAGTGTATTTTCTCTTAATCCTGTTAGGAATGTAAATCTAGAATCACAACTGATTTAACTGTCATTAGACAGTTTACATTTTGTACATATATACTGCTGACTTCAATAAGAAAATTTATCGTTTTCTCTAGATCTTTTGCATCTCTGTTTCATTGCATAACTCTCTCAGTTCCACTTATAATACATCTTCCTCTCTTCTCTGATACGCTGCCACTCTAATAGTGGTACCAGAGCTTTCGGGTTGCGAACCTGGGAGGTGTAGTCAAGTAAAGAAACTCTGCAGCAAAATAGATTTTACGCTGAAAAATGGCAGGGATGATCCAAAGTAACCTACCAATATTTGACGAAAAGAATTTCGCAGATTGGTGCGTAAAGATGGATGTTATATTGGGTTTCCATGAGATCGATGAAATTGTCAAATATGGGTTTAAAGATCCTGCAAAGAATGCTACAGATGAAAAAAAGAAAGCGTATAAAGAGAACAGAAAATTAGACTGCAAAGCACGCATGATCTTGCATCAATGCATCTCGGTGGCGATATTCCAAAAGGTGTCAAAGGCGACAACGGCCAAAGAAACGTGGGAGATCTTACAATATGGGTATGGAACTGCTGGAAATATAAAGGAGATTAAGCTACAGTCACTGCGACGGTAGTATGAGCTCCTGAACATGGGGGAACAAGAAACCATTCAAGGGTACATCGGCAGGATCCAAGTAATTGTCAACGCAATGTGTGCATGCGACAAGGTTGTCAAGGACAAGAAGATAGTCCTTAAGATCTTGCGTACGTTAACGCCCAGTACGACCACATTGTTGTGGCGATTGTAGAAAGTAGAGATTTGGAGAAAATGAAAGTCGAGGAATTGCAAAACTCACTTGAAGCTCACGAACAGAGACTGCTAGAAAGAAAAGCCACAAAACAAGATGCAACACAGATTAGCCAAGCATTACAAGCCAAAATGCAAAAGGGTCGTGGATTTGGTAGAGGAAGAGGCAGAATGCGAGGTGGTCGTGGAGGCCGAAACGGAGGAAGGTCCGCTAATAACCCAGATCAGAACAAATATGATGTTAACTATGATCAAAAGGATGGAAACTTCAGAGGAAGAGGTGGCAGAAACAAAGGAAGAGGTGGCAGAAGAAATGTCGACAAAAGAAACGTGCAATGTTTCACATGTAGTAAATTTGGCCATTATTCGTCTGAATGCTGGCATAATGAAAACACCAAGAAAGAGAAGAATGACGAAGCTAACCTAGTGAAAGACGAACAAGAATCAGATTTTGATCACGTAGTGCTAATGACTGTTACAACGCAAGGAAGAAATAATTATGAGAGTCGTATTACTCAAAGAAAACAAGTACTTGAGACAAGCGAAGTTGAAGACAGCTGCACAAAGAATGCTGCAGAAAGAGAATACGTGTCTCTTGCTGGGAAGACGAGCCATGCAAATGAGGAATCATCGTCGTTTCTGGATACAGGGTGTTCCAACCACATGACAGGAAATCGAAATTGGCTGATCGATCTTGATACTAGTGTTAAAAGCATAATACGATTCGCTGATAATAGTACCATAAGAGCTGAAGGCACAGGAAAGGTATTGACTGCGCGCAAAGATGGAAGGCCAGTATACATGCATAATGTTCTTTACGTACCCACCATGAGAAGCAACCTCCTGAGTCTTGGTCAGCTACACGAGAAAGGATACACCATGAAAATGGAACAAGGACACATCAAAGTGTTCGACGAAAAGCAACGAATGATACTCAAAGCTCCTATTGCCAACAATCGCACATTTCGTGTAAATCTGAATACAGCGGAGATATAATGCATGAAAGCAACAAGTGTTGAAGGAAATTGGCTGTGGCATTATCGTTATGGGCATCTAAACTTTAGAAGCTTGATGCAACTCAAAGAAAAGAAGCTTGTGAGTGGAATCTGTATGATTGAGGCACCTAAGAAAGTTTGTGAAAGCTGCACCATAGGAAAGCAAACAAGATCAGTATTCAAGAAACGTGCCTACAAGAGAGCGAGACAGCTGCTAGAAGTGGTGCATGCTGATGTATGTGGACCATTCGACATGTCGTCTTTGGGAGGTAACAGGTACTTCCTACTTTTTGTGGATGAGCTTTCTAGGAAAATTTGGGTTTATCTGTTAAAAGGAAAAGATGAAACTTACACTTACTTTGTTAATTTTTGCTCCATGGCCGAGAGGCAATCGGGCAAGCAAATCAAAATTCTCCGCACTGATGGAGGAGGTGAATTCAACTCAGGAGAAATGTCGAAATTCTGCACTGAAAAAGGGATTATACACGAAGTCACAGCCCCCTACACTCCTCAACATAATGGATTGGCTGAGAGGAGGAATCGCATGCTTCTTGATATGGTCAGATGTATGATCAAAGGAAGGGGTCTTCCGCATCATCTGTGGGGAGAAGTAGTTTCAACTGCAGCATACTTACTGAATAGAAGCCTAACCAAAGCTTTGCCAACTAGCACACCGGAAGAAGCGTGGTCTGGAAACAAACCTGATGTGCGACACCTGAAGGTTTTTGGATCAGCCTGTTATAAGCATGTCCCAAGTGAATTGAGAAAGAAATTGGACGATAGAAGCGAAACTTTCGTTTTTGTTGGCTATCATCCAACTGGAGCATATAGACTCTATGACCCAATGAAGTCAAGAATTGTGATAAGTAGGGACGTGATCGTTGATGAATCTATTGTGTTCAAGTGGAACACATGTGAGACTACTCTAGATGATCCACCCAGTACTGTGATTACTACGTTGTTTAAGGAGAGAAACTATGACCAAGACACACCGATAGTTAATATAGAGGATGCAAATAATAGGCGATCAACAAGAACGCGTTTCCCATCGACAAGACTGGCAGATCACGAGCTATTCCGAGACAGTGACATTGCAGACACAGGTGATATATTGCATTATGCTTTACTTGCAGGTACTGAAACCATAGCATGGGAGCAAGCTATCAAAGATGATAATTGGAAGGATGCTATGATTGAGGAGCTTTCAGCTATCGAGAAGAATAAAACATGGACGTTGATGGACTTACCTACCTACAAGAAAGCCATAGAGGTGAAGTGGATATTCAAAATTAAGTACAAACCTGATGGGAGTGTGGCAAAGTTAAAAGCTAGACTAGTTGCTAAAGGATTTCTGCAACAACCTGGGATCGATTTCACTGATGTGTACGCTCCTGTTGCAAGATTGGAAACGGTGAGGATCGTGGTAGTTATTGCCAACTCAAATAATTGGAGTATCAGCCAGATGGATGTCAAATCAACATTTCTCAATGGGGCTCTCGAAGAAGAAGTCTATGTATGTCAACCGCCTGGTTTCATCAAGAAGGACAATGAACTGAAGGTTTATAAACTTAACAAAGCTCTCTACGGTCTTCGTTAGGCACCACGAGCATGGAACAAGCATATTGACTCGTTGCTCACCAGGTATGGATTTCAAAAATGTATTGTTGAATATGGAATATATGTCAAGTTCTTTGATCAGCTAGGTACCTTGCTGGTATGTCTGTACGTGGACGACCTACTGGTCACTGGGAGCTCAGTGAAAGAGATTGAAAAATTTAAAGTTAAGATGAAGAATGATCTGGAGATGACAGACCTTGGCTTCTTGGGATACTTCCTTGGATTGGAGTTTATACAAACCAAAGAGGGAGTACATATGAATCAAAGAAAATATGTTCTCGAAACTCTGGAGAGGTTTAAGTTAAAAGACTGCAACAACGCATCAGTTCCTGTTATTGCCAACATGAAGCTCTCACTGTAGCTGGATGAAAGCAAAGTAGATGCAACGCTATACAGACAAATAGTCGGGACACTCCGCTACATTGCAACAGCAGGCCAGACATAAGCTTTGGTGTGGGTCTCATCAGCCGATACATGCATGATCCCAGACAATCGCACATGACAGCTGCAAAATACATCCTTCGATACTTGAAAGGTACCTTAGACTACGGAATTTACTTTCCCAGGAAAACTGATAGCACCACCAACATCTTGGAGGCATGGTGTGACGCGAACTGGAGCGGTGATCTTGTAGACAGGAAGAGTACTTACGGGTATTTGTTCAAGTTTATGGGAGCACCCATCTCATGGTGTTCTAAGAAGCAGACAGTCGTGGCACTCTCATCGTGTGAAGCCGAATACATCTCAGCAGCAAAGACTGCCTGTCAATGCACGTGGATAGAAGCCATATTGCAAGAGCTAAAGATCAAGCGTCACGGACCAACATGCTTAAGGATAGACAACAAATCTGCTATTAATCTAGCCAAAAACCCAATATCGCATGGACGGAGCAAGCACATCGAAACAAAATTTCACTACCTCAGAGAACGGGTCAGCGAAGGAAAACTGGAACTGATATACTACAACACGAATGAACAGGAAGCTGATATATTCACGAAAGCTCTACGACAGAATAGATTTGAAAAGCTTAGAAGATCACTTGGAATTAGGTCTCTTAGTGATTTAGATTTAAGAGGGAGTGTTAGGAATGTAAATCTAGAATCACAACTGATTTAACTGTCATTAGACAGTTTACATTTTGTACATATATACTGTTGACTTCAATAAGAAAATTTATCGTTTTCTCTAGATCTTTTGCATCTCTGTTTCATTGCATAACTCTCTCAGTTCCACTTATAATACATCTTCCTCTCTTCTCTGATACGCTGCCACTCTAATAATCCAAATAGCATCCACTGATGTAGAGCCCTGATTTATGGTTGCAGTGTTTCCTTCTCCCTCTTGCAAGGGGATAAGCCTTGTTTTAGAGGTTGGGCACTTGCTTGAGCTCTTGCGAAGATTAGCTGTTTAATCATTGACTACACTTTGAAAATTGTGTTTAGGTTTGTTTGGTAAGAAGGATTTTTGCCTCTCTGGTGGCTACGCTAATTTTTTAAAACATCAGTATAAATGTGAAGCTATAAACCACAGGAGACAGACAAAGGCGCGCAATGAATTTGTGGAACAGGGTGGTTATAACATGAAATTAGAATCAGGCTTAATTGTGGAACAGCTCATGGAACTTCGAAGTTTATGCATTAAATTTATTTAACGAAAGATGGAAAAACAACAAAAGTCAACATAGCTTAACATTTTTACTTCTGAAGCCGCAAGTGAGTTGCAATTTCAAATGACTGTCAAATTCACAAGACAAAAACATTTTCTTTAATAATATACGCCTTTGCAATAGTCCTGTTGAGTGTATAACAACGACGGGTTCTTGCAGTTCGTAAGAAACGTCTATTGTTGATTGTGTACCAAAGCATCTTCAAGCTGGGCATTTTTCCTTGCACACTCCAAGATAGTTTTATCAGCAGTGATGAAGTATGCAGCGATGGATGCTGTTCACCAACCACCGTCAGATGTTAAACACGATAACAATTTGCAAATATAGTCAAACTAAAGGTAAAAGAAATCAAGCAACTAATTTACAAGTGGACCAGCAGCAAAAAGATTAGCTGAGTTCCTGTTACATTGAATTTTGAAACTGTGGCAAGCCTAATACATTAACTGCATACACCATTATTACATGGACTTGTCAATACAATGGCATCAGAAGCAATTGCTTCTTGCTTTAAAGCCCATTCCCTATTGGAGAAAACTCAGATACACTTCCTTAGATTTTTTCAGTATTGTTCTTCAATTAGAATTAAGGTTTCACTATAGTAACCCCATAATAAAAGTTTACATTAAAGATCAACATAGATGGCTGAGGTAAAACATCAATTCTAACAAGAGAACAACAAAAACACCTATCGAACTACATAGGGTTTACCCTTTCAAATAACCATGCACATCTTAACAAAAGGATTTCTTTTTATATGAAAAATCTAATAGCATCATCTAGAATTAATCATTTGGTTTTTGTAAGTTGAGATCATACCAGCTGATATTATGAGTGCCTGAGCAGTATAATTGAGGTTTGCCTTTGCCCATGGGATCACACGAACTGCAGTCAACTGCAAATTTGAAAATTCCAATATTAAAAAGTAAAGCTTAGTAAATCAACATACCAATATGTGAACAGAAGTGGCCAATAATGATATAATAGTGAAATCCGACAATATTTAAGATTGTCTTTAAACATTATATATTTTCATCATAAATATGCAAGGGTCTAAAGTTTGCCTGATTTCTTCTTCATCTTTGAATTATTTTTCATAATTCAGAAACTCAGAAAAAGGTTTCAAAAGCAGACATAAACACCAAACCGGTGGAATATAGGACGTAGTTGTTATGAGGTAAAAGTTGTACCTAAAAGACAACACGAACATTGCTTAACTGATTTTTTCTGACATAATTACAAACGAAAAAAATGTAGAATTGTATCTGAAAAAGGTTACGTACAGTAGGCACAGCACTGGCAACACAAGCAACGCAAGCAGCCCTGAATCCAGCATGCACACCTTCTGCATATTAAGGAAAAGCCAAGATGAACATAATTCACATTTCTCCTGAACTCTCGCACCCTTTCAAAAGATAAAATAGTCACAAAATATGTAGCATACAACACGCCCTGCCTTGTTAATGAAAATCATGGACACAGGAATGAAAACAATTCATTCATGTAAGGTCAGCAAAAACATGAGTACTTCTGAGCGAAACAATAATTCAACATTATTCTCCCAATCAGCAGAAATATGAAAGCAAGTAACACTTCTCTCACCACTCAGAAGTACTTTATTCAAGAAGCAACATGTTTTTTCCTTCTCAAATCATACATTGGAAGACAATCTTACGTTGAACTTCGTAAAATTACTTGTGTAACTTTAAACCGAACATGCACTCATGACTAATTTCCCCAAGGAAAACACTGTTTTCCCTTCAACTACTAACAAATTAACAGGACCCTTTCCCTTCTATGCTATGTTTGTAGGTTTCACTTAACTTTCATTTAGAGCTGTAGTTTAAGGCAGCATAAATTAATTTCTTTCACTTCAATTTTTTGTGTCCCAATCTTTAGCTTTTGACACGGAAGATCCAAACAAAAAATTAACCATTCAAAATTATTCTTACATCTTGGCCCCCCGTAACCATCAATCAATCGATCTAACCTCCAAAAGACAACATAAATCTATTTTTCAAGTCATGTGTCCTAATGTGGGAACGAGATAAACAGAAAACCATAATCAACATAACGCATGTTCCACGTAATGATGTTTTACACATTAAGCAGAAAAAAAAACTTGTAAAAAGAATAACAAAAAAAAAAGAAGAGAGAGAGAGAGAATACCATCAGTGCATTGTTTGGTCCTCAAAACCCTCCTATCCTCTGCGGGAGAAGCAATAAAGACATCTTTTTTGTTGGGTAAGAAGATTTCCCGAAGTTCCGACGGAATACCCATTGTTTTTGTTGTGGTTGGCTCTCTTCAACAAACTTTTCTTCTTTTGTAGCAGGTTCTCTGAACCGAAACCCGGTGGCTAATTATTATTATTACCGTATACTATAATATACTATATGTATGTACGCAGAATGTTCGTGTCTATCAGAGTTGCCGTATGTCATGGTCAATCAAGCCAACCTTTTCATGGCACTGGGCTGCTGTGCATAAGATATGTTTGGCCCACTTGATTTTTTTATTTAAAACATATTTTTATGCTTGATTGTAATTTTAGTTCTATATTTTAATAAATAAAAATTTTAGTTCCTAAAAGTTTTTCTAACTTAATGCCATTTTTTTAATTTCAAATAATTTCTTAATTTACTTTTATGTAATTTTTTTGAATAGAGGGTCAGGATAACAAATATTAACATATTTCAATTTTAGTCTAATGAGAAAAACAAAATAAAGTTAATTGTGTTAATTTCACTTCAACTTTTTAATGATTAATGTAATTTAGCATGAATTTTGTACCATCCTGATTTATAATAGTATTAATATTATTAAGAAATTCTCACATATTTAATAAACTAGGTTAAACAAAAAGTATACATAAAACTCTCCAAATATAATTATAATAGTAAAATATATACAAGAAAGAGTAATTCAACAAATTATTTTACACTTAAAAACTAAAGTGTAACTAGAAGTTTGTCAGAAGAGTATATACATATATTTTTATATAGTACAAAACTAGTTAAAGTAAACTCCTAATATAAGTTTTTGCTTCATCTTCATCTCCTAAAACCTGATCCAAAGAGAGCTCCTTATCTACTCACATCATAAAGATAATCATTGCAAATAGGAAAATAAGCAAACACAAAACAAGAAAAAGATAAGCAAATGTTATCAAAGAAAACACATGTAATTATTTATAGACATCAAATTATAATTAATCATCAATAACTAACAATTTCATAAACATCCAATTATTTACACTAGACTTGACCATCTACATGCATGTACTGATATCGAACTCTAAGGACCCTACACTCGAAGGTGGTACAACAACAACAACATCCATACCAACTACCACGCTCCGAGGTTAATCCATCAAACATCTATAGCCAATAAATGACTATCAGACTAAAGACCTCCTACTACTCTCCGCGACATAATTATCCTTCTCTTCTTGAAATTTGGAAATTATTGAGAGCGTCAGAATAACCCTTAATCACAGGCATCCTATATCAATACATACACTATACACAACCATCTTAAGGATTTCTCCTTGAAATCCATATAGTATCATATACAATTTCACACTCACAAACCATTTTGTATCAACTTTAGATCAACCTCATATATAACATCCATTTAACCTTCATTAAGATTCCCAATATAAACAATGTAAACATTCGTACAACACATCTTAAACAAACATACATCAAAGAGTGTAGAAAAACATCATAAAGTTACTAGAACAGGGCTCGCTCAGTGAACAAGATCATTTACCCAATGAATTAATGTGAAAACCACATTCAATACTACAGGGAAAAGTGGTGCTCAGTGTTTTAGTCCACCGCTCAACATCCAAAAGTCAGATAACTCACTGACTTCGTACTACCACATTAAGGGATTTTTCAACAAATTATACATATCCTAACTCTATCACCCAAATCAAATTTTCTAATTAACGCACAAAAGTTCATATTTTCTTAAAGCTTTATAAACAAACATATAGGTTTCCTTACCTAATGGAAAGTCAAACAGCTTTAAGAGATCAAAAACTACTCCCTTAGCTTAGAGAACTCTATCTACATCTACATACCACTGAATCATGATCAAGGTACGCGGTTAGAACCATTATAATCAACTAAGAACGTACTACAATACTAGGAAGGCACATGCAACAGAAAAAGGCTCACATGCATGGAAGAAACGTATAACTCAAGAAAAGAGTAAAAACTAACTTACTCTTTTAAGAAAAAATTGATTGGATGGAAAGGAAGACCTTGTTGTTGTTATCACATAGGCACTTCTTGATCTTCAAAGAAATAACTCAACGGTTAGCACTTGAAGATAGAAAGGAGAGGATACTCAAATAATGAATTCTAGAAATTTAGTAATGAAATTTCTTAACAAAATTTCTATTTATATCTTTTATTTTTCAATATTAACATAACATGTTATCATTATTTAAAACACTTCCTAACTTATTTTTTTAGATTCTTGTTTTATATTCAATAATTGTCGCATGTGTTTATTAAAACAAAATTAATGTTAATATATGAGAAGGAAATCTCTTACCATTTGTCTTTTGTTTTGTAAATTTAAAATCTCCCTTACAATTTCTTTTCTGTTGTAAATTTAAAATTCTTACTGATTCCTTTTTTAATTTTTGTTTTTTGCGTTGTAAATTTAAAATCCTTAGTGATACTCTTCAAGAGATATATTAATGATAGTATTTTCATAATAAACAGACAAACCGTTACTAGAGATCAAATATTTGTTAAACTATCTCCAAGTTCTAACAAAATTAATAAAATTAACATTTTTGTAATAAAATTGTTTTTTATTATACTAAAAACAATATATCAATACTTATTATACTGAACCAACTATTTACCTGTTTTGTATTATTAATAACTTTATTAAATTTTTATTTTAAAATTGTTTTAAATCACTATAAAAATTTCTTTTAAGGTCAAGTATCCATCAGTACTATTATCTAAAGTTGTCAAAACAGCTAATAAAGTCTATTGAATAATTATCCACCTTGACCTACTTAGTAACTAAGTCAATCTAACACTACTCATTTTTTTTATAAATCCTAATAATATTTATTTAAAATAAACTCCCATGATGGGTTAAATGAGTTAATTCATTAATTTAAAAATAAATATTATTTTATAATTTTTTTATAAAAAAAATTAAAAAATAAAAAATAATTTCTCACTAATTCTTGTGATTTTCAATTATCACAAAATAAAAGTTTTAAACAAAAATTTAAGTCATAAGTTATTGCCCATAAAGATTACAAAATACTAAAAA
Organism: Vigna angularis; assembly: GCF_016808095.1. Taxonomy (NCBI): domain Eukaryota; kingdom Viridiplantae; phylum Streptophyta; class Magnoliopsida; order Fabales; family Fabaceae; genus Vigna; species Vigna angularis. The sequence continues at coordinate 3,506,368 of NC_068976.1, read as the reverse complement.
GTAAAAGAAATCAACATCGTCTTGTTAGAGCTTTTTTTCCATCTATATTACACAACAGTGAAATCATGATAAACGTATAAAAACTTTATTTAGTATTTATCTATACAAAACATTTAAACATAAGAAATGAAGATTGAATCATGTTTTGAAAACATTTAGAAAAAATTCGCAATTATCGTATGATACTATGTAGTGAAACGATACATTCACAGTAGTCCAACAAATTGACAAAGATTTTCAGAAACCCAAAGTTCAAAAACTTCTTATATTAGTGCAGATAAAATAACATGCAATTTAACGAAAAGAGGAAATTACTAAAGTTAGTTTTATAATGGTTTGTCTAAAAATGTATATTACATCAAATTCTTGATCAACTAAATCAATTTTGTTCAACATACTAAGGTTACAAGATATACCATAAAAGTATTGTTTTGACTCATAATCAGTTCTAACTAACGTATGTAAGTATTGTTTTATAATTACTTCTAACTCACCACATCTAGTATGATGGAAACCTAACTAGGGAAGTTATCCAAGGGAGTATCAACTCATACTAAGGTTAAGAAAGGAAAGTTGAAGAAGGACTTTTAAAGGCTCTTTCTTGATTTTCTTTCTCTATGTCTTAGAAGAATTCTCTTTTAATACTTATATGGTTGTTTTGTAGGGTCTAATAAAGCTTGGGGACCATGGTTGAGCCACCAAAGAAGCATGTGAAGCCAAGGAAAGCAAAGAAGCTAACAAGAGAACGAAAATAGGTGACTTCCGGATTGGGAAGTTTGGCTTCCAGATTAGAAGTGTGAAGGAATTTTCCTTCTGGAATGAAGAAGTCGCCCAGCCAAAAACCTGACAAGCCCAACCACTACGAGAAGTGTTTTTCACATGTGTGGTTTTTGACCTAGTTTGAAGCAAGGGTTGCGTGACCTGTGTAGTTAGCGCCTCTTGCTCATTTTAATTTGAATTTGGGAGGGAAATTGGGTCAGAAGGATAGCTCATCTTAACCTATAAATAAGAGGGTCATCTCTTTGTATTTTTGAGCTTAGTGAAATTCTACTGAACTTGCTTTCCAGTCCTATTGCTCTTGAGTCACTCTTCAATTTCGACTTCCCCACCTTTCCTCTAGCTTCCTTCCTTAGTAGGAAGACCCTCTGAGCTGTGAGGTCTCATTCACACACTTCTCTTCACCTTAAACACTTCAAACACCTCATTCTTCTTCATTATTTCCACTACACTGTTTGATTCATCCTTGGAGCTGCTTCTGGCTTGATTCTAGCTGAAGTTGGCTTCCATCAAGTGGTATCATGAGCTTAAGTTGTCCACGCACCAAGAGCTAAGTTATTCCTCCATCTTTGCACTTCATTTTTGCATTCGGTTGTGCATTTTGTTTTTGTTTTCCAGCTTTTGTTTTGAATATCATTTGTTTCTTTTTTTTCTATTTCCAGTCACTAATTTTGTGTTTCCATTATGTGTTCATGTTTATCCTTCATTTTAAATGGTGAGTGTTTTGTGTTTGAGTCATTTTCAACTTTATTCCTTCAAATATGTTTTGTCTTCGTCATGTGCAAGTGATTGCAGTTTTAATTTATGTCACTGTTTGGTATTCATTTCCGCATTGTTATTTCGTTTTGCTTGAGTTGAAGTGCTAGATAAGCTATATATCTACCAATAAAGGCAATGAAGACTTGTTCTAGCCTTGGTGATACAAGCTGAAGCACTAAAGAAGCAAAACTGTTTTTATTTCTGCTTGATTCTATTGCAGAATTTTGTTTTCTGGTTTGAAACTTTAAAAACTGTTTCAATTGCTTTCCATTGATTTTGAAGCTTGGTACAACATTTTTTAGTGTTTTTGAATGATGCTAAAAGTGTAGAAAACCATTACAAGCAAGGAAATGCAATTTGAATAGCTTGGTTGCTCATAAATAATAGCATTCAATGTTTTAGATTTTTAATCTAAGCTTTTCACCGTGCTAAGTGTCTTTGATTTGTCCATTCTGAGTTTGTCATGCTAAGCCTTCCAATTCTAGCTTAGTTTTGTGCATCCACACTTCATTGAGTCAGTTTTATTGTTGAAACAATCCTTGATTTTATTAAACTTGATTTTGGTAGTGTGATGAAGTATTTTACTGCTTAATTGGCTATTACCATGTCTGATTTCAGTTGATGCTATTTCTGTGTTGTTTAAAAGGTTGAACAAGTTCAAAATGATGTTTAAAACTTGTTAGCATTGTTCATTTGTTCATATATTAGCCTATATGTAGAATTGCTTCTTAAATCATCACATTTTTAGTCAAAATTAGAAGTGAAGTAGTAAATTTGTATTGCAAGATGTTTTTGACTCATTTTAGAGTTTAGACACATCTAAAATCACAACACAAAGTTGTTCCAAACTTTAGTTTTGAACTTAAACTACTTCCATGCAATTTTGATTACCAAACCACTCATTTCGAGTCACTTTTTCTGGTGCGGAGAAACTTTTTCAGCCACTGTTTGAAATTTTCTTTAATCAAATTCATTTCTGGATTGGTAAAAGCTGGTTCAATGTTTGAAAATGAAAATAAATTATCAAAAGAAGAATAATCAAGTGATAAAAAACTTATAGAACCTTACAATCCAGTTTAGAGGCCCTAAAACTCAAAAACTAAAAATCTGACATTTATTGGGGCATTTTATTAAACACCTTTGCAAAATATCAAACAGTTTGAGTCTGGATAGTTTTTGAAATTCTGGTGCAGTTTGCTAAATTTGTTTGGTGTGTTTGAGTTGAATCTTGATAAGGTAGAACTTTTACCTTATAATGATCTCAATGAGTTAGTCCAACTTTGTGTTAGAGTAGAGCAACAATTGAAGAGGAAAACTTCCTCTAAAAGAGACTACTCTAATTCTTCCTACCTTAGGAAATATTCCAAGAGGGAGGGTGAACCCTCCAAATCAAAAGAAGAGGGACCTAGGGAAAAGGAAAAAAAATATCCCTCTAAAGAATCTTCTAAAAATGATAAGGTAAAAGAGACCAAGTGTTTTAGATGTGGTTACAAAGGCACTTTGCTTCTGAGTGTCCTAACAAAAGGTCTACTTATATCCTAGAACATCAAAATGAAGACGAAGATTCTTCTAGTGATTCATATACTTCCATATCTGAGGAAGAAGCCTTACCTTGTGAAGGAGAGTTGTTATTGGTGAGAAGACTTCTTGGAAGTCAACATATAGAACTAGAACAATCACGAAGGAAGAATCTATTCCGCACAAGATGCAAAGTGTTTTGAAAACACTTGTTCATTAATAGTGGATAGTGGGTCCTCTTGTAATTGTTGTAGTTCTAGAATGGTGGAGAAGTTGGCCTTAATTACTATTCCTCTTCCCAAGCCTTACAAGCTTTAGTGGATATAAGAGGATGAACAAATAGTAGTCAAAACACAAATAAACATACCTATCACCATTGGAAACTATGAAGAAACAATTTTATGTGATGTTGTGCCAATGGATGTTGGACATGTTCTACTAGGTAGGCCATGACAATATAATCATAACTCCACTCATGATGGCTACACCAATAAAATAAATTTTCTCCACAAAGGAAGTAAAATAACTTTGATTCCTCTTACACCTCAACAAGTGAAAGAGGATGAAATAAAAATGAAAATGAAAAATGAAAAAGAAAAAAGAAAGAAAAGAAGAAGAAAGGTTGGATAAGCAACCTTCTAAAGGAGAAAAGAGAAAGGAGAAGAAGGTATGCATGCTTTTAAATTCTTCATTCAAAGGTAAAATACCTTGAAACTTCTTCTAAAAAACATCACTTTGTTTCACCATATAATGAAGGGGAATGTTTAAAACAAAGTGAAAGAAAAAATAAAATAAAGACCAAGGATACTTCTAAGAAAATATTTTTCAAAGATAAAAGGCTTCATTTTGTATTCTTTTCTTTGGATACATCCTTTTAATATTCATCTTTGTTGTTTGTTGTAGATATACTTTTGATCCAGGAGGGAAATACTAAACCAAAGTTGTTCTTCTTTATACCTTTCCGATTTGAGGACAAATCATTTTTCAAGAGGAAGGGTATGATGGAAACCTAACTAGGGAAGCCATCCAAAGGAGTATAAACTCATTCTAAGGATAAGAAAGGGAAGTTGAAGAAGGACTTTTAAAGGCTCTTTCTTGATTTTCTTTCTTTATGTCTTAGAAGAATTCTCTTTTAATACTTATATGGTTTTTTGTAGGGTCTAATAAAGCTTGGAGACCATGGTTAAGCCACCAAAGAAGCATGTGAAGCTAGGGGAAGCAAAGGAGCTAAAACGAGAACGAAAAGAGGTGACTTTCGAATTGGGAAGTTTGGCTTCCGGATTAGAAGTGTGAAGGAATTTGCCTTCCGGAATGAAGAAATGGTCCAGCCAAAAACCTGACAAGCCCGATCATTACGAGAAGTGTTTTTCACATGTGTGGTTCCTAACCTGGTTTGAAGCAGGGGTTGCGTGACCTTTGTAGCTGACACCTCTTACTCATTTTAATTTTAATTTGGGAAGGAAATTGGGTCAGAAGGATGATTCACTTGTATTTTCTCACTTTTGAGCTTAGTGAAATGCTGCTGAACTTGCTTTCCAGTCCTATTGCTCTTGAGTCACTCTTCAATTTCGACTTCCCCACCTTTCCTCTAGCTTCCTTCCTTAGTAGGAAGACCCTCTGAGTTGTGAGGTCTCATTCACACACTTCTCTTCACCTTAAACACTTTAAACACCTCATTCTTCTTCATTATTTCCGCTACACTGTTTGGTTCATCCTTGAAGCTGCTTCTGGCTTGATTCTAGCTGGATTTGGCTTCCATTATAGTATCTTTTAACACTTAACCACTAGTGACTAAAAGTCGAGTATTGTTCAACATACAATCACTCTTAGCCAAGACAAAGATTGTTTAAAGTGTGATCAAAAGATCACAAGTGTTACATAGTAGAGAGGATTGACATCTTTCACCATTTACAGGGTTAAGAGCTATCTTCAATGTGTTAGAAGAACACATAATGTTCTTACAAAACTATTAATGCATAAAAAATACTTTGGCAAAGTTTTAACACTTTACAAACTATGAATTATATTTTTTCTTATCTCTTCAAAGAATAACTTTGTATAGGCATTGAAGAAAGAAGTTATTGCAAATCATTTTATAGTCCTTGAGCAATTTTAAACTCACTTGAACATCTTCCTTGTTTGAGCATTTTGGACTTGTGCTCTTTAAGCAACATCTTGATATTGCTAGAGATATGTAACTCTCCTTGGACAAAGTGACTTTACTTAAAAATGTATAAAGCATAAAATCATGAAATAATTTTTTATAGAATTGACAAAACATTCTCTAGGGTGTTGATGAAGAAAAAAACTTTTGATAATTTTCTAACAGATTTTTTATGTTACCAATGCTTTAATGGGTCCTTTTTGTCATATTTAGGAAATAAACATTCTCTACGACATAGAATATGACTAAATATATTCATCAAGTGCTACATAAGATTAAAAGCTTAAGATATGTGTGTATCGTCTAAGCACAACAATGCTTATCTGACATTAAAAGAGATAATACAATGTTGCATCTCCAAAAAGATGAAACACTTGCATATTCATGACCTATTGTGAAAGAAAAAAAAATAAACTTTTATCCTAAAGATAAAATTTGATCATGTTTTATGTTGTGTTGTTTATATAGAACTTAATCAATGTCAGAAGCGGCTGCAGCGGAATGGTTAGCGTGGAATAACAAACCAAGAGGGTTTTTAATTCAAACGTGTGCCTTTTAATTTCTACTCAATTAAACTTACTTAGCAATTAATATTGACAAATAAAGAGAGTAAGGTTGAGAGAAATTTGCACAGATGATTTTATCCTGGTTCGGATCTTACCAATCCTACGTCCAGTCGCTTATCTCAAAACAAGATAAACAGTTTCACTAACACAAAACAATTACAAACTACAATCACAAAGATACAATTTGTAAGAGTTTAGAAACCACCTCTCTTGATACCACAAGAGATGAAACTACACCTCCTTTGAGTCTTCACAAAGGATGAACACCTCCTCCGAATACTTCACGAAGGATGAACACCTCCTCCGAATACTTCACGAAGGATGATTCTCTTTCGAACACCTCCTTAGACACACCAAGGATGAACCGGCTATTTCCTCTGTCACCGTAGCAGCACTTCACCAGCTCCACAGACAAGAGTTTCACAAGCCGAACAAGAACACACAAGTCTCAAGAATTTCTGAGTATTTTGAGCACAAGGGAAGAGTTTCTGTGTCTCTGGATATTCTTCTTGAGAGGAAATGAGAGTCTATTTATAGACTCATCCAAAGACTCTTCCATTTTTCGTTTTCAGCCTTTCTTACTGTGTTAATCGATTAGCTACAGTGGTTAATCGATTAACACTCCAACGGATAGTCCAACGGCTCTAAAAACGGCTAGTTTTTCAAACGGTCACTGTGTTAATCGATTAACACCCTCTGTTAATCGATTAACAGCCCCTGTTAATCGATTAGCTACAGTGTTTTGCTACAGTACATTGCTACAATACATTGCTACAGTAATGTGCTACAGTATTTTGCTACAGTAATTTTACAAAACACTTTCTTTTTCTAATCTAAGTCCTATACATATTTCTAAGAGTATTACAAAAGCTTTCCATAGCAATACAAGTCTTCATAACATCTTGAATCTTGATTTCTTCTTGACTTGATTTGGACATCATCAAAACTTCATTTTCATCATTTTGCTAACAATCAAAACATGGATATTGAACTTTCTCCAACAATTCCTGATGGAATACCCCAAGCCATGACCCAAGTACTTTCAAGAAGAAGCTAGAGTCGGTGAAACAAGTTCTTTCTCTTAGGCTATCATGGAGGTTGAATAATAATGTAGTTTTTTTAGGCCATGTATTTCGACCAAGTAGTGTAGGTTTCTTTAGGCCATGTATTTTGACCAAATAAGTAGGTTTGTTTAAGGTTTGTATTAAGGCCTAATTGGTATACAGTTTTTCCTTAAGCTAGACATTCAAACCATGTGGAAAATATGTGTCATGTGTCATACTTCCATTGAAGAAGATTTAGCTTTAGTAATGACCACATGACACTCTAGGAATGAATATTGATATTCGTACTCCAAAATCCGCGAATAAAATCTATAACTGATAATTGATATTCGTGAATATTTATTATACACAGCTAGCATGTATTTTAATACCTATTTATAAATAGATTAGATGCACATATCATACTATTTTGGGTTAAATATGTTTTTAGTCCCTATAATATCAAGCGGTTTTGGTTTTAGTCCCTCTTTCAAAGTAAGGTACATTTTAGTCCTCCTCCTTAAGGAAACTTTGATTTTAGTCCTCTAAAATTAACACCATTAAAAACCAGGTGATGTGGCTAATGGTAGACTGACACGATTTTTTTTCTTGCGTTGAGTCAGTGTTTCTCACCTTTTCTCCCTCTCTCTCCCTCGTCTTTTCCTTTCATCTTCCACCCAACCTCCCACGATTCGTTGTTGTTGTCGTAGTCGGCGCCATCGTTCTCGTAAATCTTGACCAAGTGCTTCTCGGCGTCCTTGAGGGGTGCGAGAATGAGAAATGGGGTGTGCGGATCAGAACACATTAGGGGTCTGCCATCCTCGTTCCATTTGCGCAACGAGACTAGAGTCTCTTCTCCAGAGCAGGGAAAAATCACCTCTACTGCACACTACACAACAGCCTCCGCCGAATCAGCCGCCATTAGCCGCGAGGTGAGTGTCGCACTCGTCACCGATCACCGCTAGGGTCGCCACCGGTTACGTAGTTAGCGCCACTACGTCAGATTCCTCTCTTTTCTCTTCTTTGCGCACAATCAAGGATACCCTTTCCCTCTCCTTCGAGTTCAAGACTGCCGCCACCCACGAAGCTAACCGTTGTTGCCTTTGCCAAACCAGCTGCCATTCACCGCTGAATGCAGCGCCCACTGTGGCGTCGGATCCTTCCTCAGCTTGATTTTTCCCGCCGCGATTCTCGAACGTTAGAGATTTGGAAATCTGCTATTGAACGCTGCTATCCTAGAGGTGATTCGATGGGACTCCGCTTTGGGCTTGGGGGTTTCATTGTTGGAGGTTAGGAAATGAGTGAGTGTGATTTTGATGTTATCTTAGTTAAATGGAAAAGCGGATTCGGGTTAGTGTTGGTATTCTGTCCTTGTAGGTAAGTGAACTTGGAGTTTTGGTAATTAGAGGTGAATTTGGATTTCGGTGGAAGGTGATAGCGGTGGGGAGGTTGGGTGGAAGATGGAAGGAAGAGACGAGGGAAAGGGAGGAAGAAAAGGTGAGAAACACTGACTTAGCGCAAGAAAAAAAAATTGTGTCAGTCTATCGTTAGTCAGCTGGTTTTTAACGGTATTAATTTTGAAGGATTAAAATCAAAGTTTTCTTAAGGAGGAGGACTAAAATGTACCTTACTTTGAAAGAGGGACTAAAACCAAAACTGCTTGATAGTATAGGGACTAAAAATATATTTAACCCTACTATTTATATTCACAATATTTATTACCAACAAAATAATAAAATAAAAAATTAATTTATAATTTATTAAATTAAATTAAACTAAAATTAAAATTAATTTATATTTTATTTGATTAAATTTAATTAAAATCAAATTTTAATTTATACTTTAATTTATATTATATATCTTTTTATAATTTTATTTATATTTTATTTTAAAATCTATAAAATATTTTTTTTTAAATATACATGGTATCCACATATACCCATAGATTTAAAAATACTTGCAAGTATTTTATCAAACAAATATCTAAAAAATAATAGATAATAGATGAATTTTTTTTATCATAAATTGAGTAACAAGTAGACATCGATTCGTTGTCATAAATAAATCCTTCAAATAATCAATCCCAAAAAGTATAACATTGACCTCTAAGAATACCACCACTTCAGGAAAACCACGCTCCTTTCCCAAAATAATTGTTGTTACAAAACTTTTATTAAGAAATATCCCATATTGTTAAACATAATGATTATACCTACTTTCATATTACCGAAATTGAAAGACTTCTTCAGACATAATTGATAGAAGTTGTCCAGATTGCTCTAACGAAACCATCAAGTCCATTTTTTATACTCTTAATTGGCTGGACTGTCTCTGGATTAATTGCATAATTCAAAAACTTACTGGAATCCAGATTGTCCACCAACGAAATTATATAAAAAGCTATTTTCGACATTTGTCATAGCCCGGAGAGGAGCAGGTATAAAACATATGCAAAAAGCAAATGTCATTCACAGCACATGGTCAGCAGGTCCTTTTTTTGTATCGGTCCTCATAAATCAGAATTATGTTTCATTTTCTTTGTTCGGACATTGGTCCACTTTTGGCACTTATTCATATTAAGTGTGGCTGTTCTTTCGCTTTAATAAATTGATTTTTCTATAATTTTTTTATTCAGATTAAAGGGATGTGTAATTTTCTTAAGTGTAATGCTTTTAATTTTCCGACTCCTTTAAATACGAGCATAGATACCCAAATTACCAACACCAAAGGAATTGATTGAAAATTTTGGAAAGCACAGCCTTGTTAGCTTTCATTAACTTAGGCTCGACTGTCTCTACTATTGGTGGTATCCCATATAATATTAATAACTAACATATTGTACATTTAATCACAAATTCGATTAAGTAGATGAGATCTGGTGCTTGGAAAGTTGAACTTGCCGACGACCCAAAGAGTATGCTGAGACTATCCACAACAAACAAACCTACAGAATGGAAAAATACGTTAGTCTTGCCCATATAAAAAACAAAAGGAAGGAAAAATATGTACGAGTATTGATAAACTATTTGAAATAATCGGGTATGTTTTTTTCTATTTTTATTTTTAGGATTCTTGAAAACTGGAGAGGAATATATAATAAGTATGACAGGTTTAAACATACAGGCAGGCCATAAAGGGAAACTGTCGATGGGTTCCCGTTGAGAGTACCAAAAAGCATTTTGTACATTCCAGCTGCTGCAGCATCTCCAAGTCTTTGAACCAGGACATCTATGCATACCTGCGGCACAAATTTGGCCATTGATATGTGAGTTCATTTCATGCACCATCTAGAAATGTCCATGAAATATATATAGTATGTATAATAATGTTACAGCAGTGAAACCATTGGCTCTCTAAATTGAAATAGCAGAAAATAAGGAAGAAAGGAAACAGAAGATGGCCGTACTTTGGCTTTATACTTCTCATCCTCCGAAACAACGGTAAATAAAAGTTCTCTTCCTGGCCTTGTCACAACATATGTAACAACCTGCAACGTTGTCACACATGATCATGAATCAACAAAAGTGTGCGGCAGTTAATTTAACCGACAGTTTACTATTTTATATTTTGAGTAGCAGCAGGTCACTGTCATGAATTTCTCCAAAAGATGAATGTAGTATGGAGTATAATGTTGAGAAAGGTAAGAACTGCATATGCTGAAAAACCTCTGTTTTAAATACACAACGAACTCAATACTTCTATAATGAATGTAAGAAATACAGAAAGACAAATTCCTAAATAATTACTTTATTTAATTACAGGAACCTACCTTTTATCCACCCGGTCAAGGAAAGCACTGTCTGGCAAACGGCAGATTAACTAATTTCTGTGAACTGACACAGGGCTCCCTGACTCTGTTGCCAAGAGGTCGATTATCCATAGGAACATACACAGTCGGCTTAAAGCAAAGGACTAAAATTTGATCTTATAAACAAATCATGGCAAATACCTTCCTTCATGCCACGACATTCAACATCAAATCAGGCATGCTATTATTCCTATGGATGCTTGATAAGCACGACAGTGTTAGATGGAGGTTTACTAAAAATGGTGATTTATCTATCAAGGATGTTATCAAAATATTCACTAGACTAAACCAATTGTGCCATAGGGAAACAGAATCTGGAACAAAGACATTACTCCTTCCAAACCTTTACTCTTCGGAGACTTTTTCATGATGTTACGTAAGAATGATCCATCTAGGAAACTTGGAGTTAGTGTGATATCATTTTCTCCTGATTGCTATGATGCCTCGGAAATTAGGATGTCCCTCTGCAGCTAGGTTGTGGAGCAGGCTTCAAAACACTACCAGTACTATGGGAAATGATAGATATATTACGTATTATGTTAATTAGAGAAACATAGATGTTAGATATATTACGTTTTATGTTAATTAAGGAAATGTAGACTTTTGATATTGTTTGATATTGGTAGATATTGCTTTTAACAATATCTTCTATTTACCATATTTATGTTTAGTTTTTATATATACTTGTATAATTCTTCATTATAAATATATTACCATACATATTTTTCACTAAGTGTGTTTTAGACATGTAGGGAGATTAATCCCATATATATTTTTCACTATATTCAACATGGTATCTAGAGCCTAAAGCTTTTGATAGTCAATATTTGAATTTTGAATTCATTGAGATTGGTATTGGTAGATATTGTTTAGGGAAACATAGACTTTTGATATTGGTAGATATTGTTGATATTGTTTTGAACAATATCTTCTATTTACCATATTTATGTTTAGTTGTCATATATACTTGTATAACTCTTCATTATAAATATATTACCTTATCTATATGTTGTAATTAGAGGAAATATCTATAGAATTTCTTATAGAGAAGATATCTATAGAATCTTCCTAATTAGAGAAAATATTTGTAGGACTTCTAGAGTATTTTTCAGTATATTGTTTCCTTATTTCCCTGTTTTAGAAGATTAGATTGTTTCAGAGGAAGGAGGAGAATGCAATAGACATGAACATAAATAATAAAAGTTATTCTCTTTTCAAGATGGTATCAGAGCTCCCAACCTTGGGAACTCCGTTTCTGCTGCAATAGTAGCACCGTCACCGTTGTCCGGCCATTGCAACTGTCGTTGTTGCCCGACCACTGCGGCTGTCATAGTAGACAATTGGGGTCATTGTTAGGGTAGAAAGGTGCGCCTAGCTATGACAAGACCCACTAGCCGCTGCCATCACAAAAAGGGTCGTTGGAGCCTTTTGAGTCTATTCCATTGGTCGGTGACGTCCCATTTGACTCAGATTTGAGCATATCTGAGTTTCAAGTTCTACTCCTTTTTCCCAGTGTAGCCCACACGTCGTCTCGTCTCAGATAGGGTCATCAGAGATACTGATTGCATTCCAAGTCATGTCTAAAATAAAAATTATTTCTTTGGGTCCTAATGATCTTCCAAATGTGGTGGGTGCCTATTGGTTGGATGTTTGGAATTTACTGAGACGATCCACCACTACCAAAACAGCATCATACCCTTGGGATTTGGGCAACTTTACTATAAAATCCATGCTTACTTCCTCCCAAATAGCGTTCGGTATGGGCAAGGGTTGTAGCAACCCAAGTGGAGAAGATGACAGGTACTTATGTTGTTGGCACACCAGGCATCTTGCAACAAAATCAATTACTGCTTTCTTCATCCCTATCCAGTAAAGTGATTGAGCTATCTTGCGGTACGTCCGGTATACCCCTGAATGCCCCCCGTCTGAGTCATGTGAAATTCAACTATTAGCTTAGGGACCCAGGTGGATTGAGCCGAGATCACCAGTCTCCCCTTGTAGTGCAGTTTGCCTTGCTCCATGGTAAAAGTCGGGTGTGAGTTGGGGTCCTTCTCGAGATCTTCCATTACCTTCTTCAATGCTTCATCTGCCTCAACCTCCTTTAGAATCTCCTCAAAGTCTTGCCAATAAGGCCTGGCCACCACCCTCAATTCCTTCTCGTCCTCCATACCTTCCTTCCTTTTTCGAGATAAAGCATCTACAACTGTTGGTAGCCCGTGTCTTATACACAATTTCAAAATCATACCCCAGGAGCTTTGCGATCCAATTATGCTGGTTTTGAGTGATGTGTTGCTCCAATAGGTATCGGAGGCTCCTTTGGTCCTTGTGAACTACAAATCTTTGGCCCAAGAGATAGGGTCTCCAGTATTGTATGGCCATAACCAGAGCCATGAGTTCCTTTTCATATACCGATTTATTCAGTGATCACTCCGACAGTACTTTGCTGAACAAAGCAATCGATCTCTTTCCTTGAGTTAGAACAACTCCTACTCCTCCCGAAGCATCACACTCAATATGGAAAGGTTGGTTAAAGTTAGGTAGAATCAACACTGGTGCAGTAGTCACGACCTCCTTTAATCTAGACATGGCCACATCAGCTTGCTCGGTCCATGTGAACTGCCCCTTCTTAAGCCGTTCGGTTAATGGTTTGGCGATCTTCCCATAATCCTTCACGAAACGCCTGTAGTACCTCGTCAGGCCCAGAAACCCCCTTAAGGCTTTTAGTGTCTTGGGTCTTTCCCAATCCATCACTGCCTTCACTTTGTCTTGGTCCATCTCCACCCCCGTTTCTGAGATCAAATGCCCCAGATATTTTATTTGGGTCCTGCTCTTCAACCGATCGGCTCTGGTCTTCCTCCTTCCCCCGTTCGGTCAGTCCTTTCCCCTCTTTCCCCCATTCGGCTTGATCTTCCTCCTTCCACCGTTCGGTCTTCTTCTTCCGTCCTATACCTTTTTCTCTCATATACCTTCCAACCCTTAACATGATCCTTGATTGATAATTGTTAAAAAGTGGACTTTAAGCCTAACACAACCCTACAAAACTAGCTTGTAAGGTGAATTTTTATACACTTATATATTATAAATTGGCATGATCTAGTCAATGTGGGAATTCCAACAAACCTTCCTTACACGGAGGTATATACATCTTGAGTATAGAAGTAAACATTAATGGATGGTCGAATAGTGGGTGGAACAATATGCCTAAGTCGCATAATTAGTGATATCTAACTTATCAATGGGCAAGTGCACATTAACAAAGTTAGTAAAGACTGATGGGCTAGACACACTAGTTGCAGAAGAGATATCGGAAGACACCATGGAAGAAGAGAGAGAGAAACCCTAAAACACCTCCAATCAAGGCAACAAGCATAGATCTCGAAAGAGGAGAAGGAGGCGATTTCAGTGCAGTTGATCATTGCCCAGATGATATGATCCTATCCTGAAAATAGTATGATTGTTTCTGAATTTGATTACTCTCATAGGATAAACAAAGAAAATTAGAGAAGAACACAAAAATAAGACAGATAGAGACACCACAATCTAGCAAATTGATGAGTCAGTGAAGATTCGCCACAAAGATCTTAATGTTTTACAAGAACCATTGTTCTATAACAAGAACCAATAGAATCCTCTCGCAATGAATTCAAAATTCAAATATTGACTATCAAAAGCTTTAGGCTCTAGATACCATATTGAATATAGTAAAACTAGGTATAAGATTAATCTTTCCTTGTGTCTAAAACACACATAGGGTAATACATTTATAATGAAGAATGATACTCTATATGGCAACCAAACATAAATATGGTAAATAAAAGATATTGTTAAAAACAATATCAATAATATCTACCAATATCAAAAGTCTATGTTTCTCTAATTAACATGAAACACAATATATCTAACACCCAACAAATCCCACTAGAATATGATCTAATAATGGTTCTGATACCATGTTAAGAAGTGGACTTTAAGTCTAACTTTACCCCATAAAACCAGAGCCATGATTTAGAATCTATACTAGCAAACCTCACCTTACAAGCCGATTTTGTAGGGTTGAGTTTGACTTAAAGTCCACTTCTTAACATGATATCAAAGCCATGACTTAGAGTCTATCCTAGGTAAATATGTATTTTGTTGGGCATATTGTTCCACTCACTATTAGACTACCCATTAATATCTAGTCTCACACACAAGATATATATACCTCGATGTGAGAGGAGTGTGTTGGAAATTCCATATCAACTAGTAATAAAGCCAGTTTAGACTATACAAGTGGGTACAAACCTCACTTTATAAGCCAGTTTTGTAAGATTGAATTAGGTTTAAAGTTCACTTCTTAACATGGTAACAGAGTTATAGATTAGAACATATCCTATCAAGATTTATATTTGTTGGACATATCATTCTACCCATTATCAAACCGCTATTGGACCACCAATTAATATTTAGTTCCACGCTCGAGATGTATATACTTCAGTGTGAGAGGAGTGTATTGGATGTCTCACATTGACTAGTGATAAAGCCAATTTATAATATATAAGTGAGTGTAAATCTCACCTTACAAGCCGGTTTTGTAGGGTTGAGTTAGGTTTAAAGTCCAATTCTTAACAACAATCATGCATTCTAAATTTTGTTTCAAGTAGACAACAATATTTTATATCATACAATGAACCTTCACATATACTTAATTCACTTAAAAAGACACATTTCTAACACGATATATTGTTAGTTGTTGGATTCTGTTTAAAAAGGAATCACTATTTGTTAAGTTGTAGAGAATAACCTTTCTCAATGTCTCACAAATGGCAACCGCAACCCAATTTGGCCAGACAGCCAGAGTAACTAAATTTACGAAGCCAACAAACGGTGTTGCACATATAGCTGTAGTCACCCCAGCAATAGTAAGAATGCGTCCCTGTACAAGTCATACATAGTTAACGTTAGTAAAATGAATCATTAATACTAACATTAAAGAATAAAAATCATGACTAAACTTTTTCATCGTCATTGTAAATAATATTGCCTCTTCAAAATGGTTACTTCATGTAGCAAAGGAAATAATATGGTCATAAAAAATTATTCTCCTATTATTCATCATTTACGCAAGTAAATAAATGGCAAAGTAGACAGTCCCAACAAACCCAACAGGTAAATAGAAAAAAATGTGGACCAGCCCATATTCCAAACAAGTTGTAATGTTAAGCCTAGTCCGACCCCTATGTCCGATAAACCATTTTGGTGTCCTACTCCTTCATTCATATAAAATAGCAAATACTAAGCACAACTTCCCAAAAACAATGTTGGATCCCAACAAGTTTATGGGACAAAGAGTCATCTGTCCAGGAGGGGTCTGAGACACCTAAGGCATGGAATGTGTATGTGAGTAAAAGGAAGATGGGAAGTCCTATGAGGTGCCATGAGTAGTGGAGAGGTTGTTAAACATGAGAAAATATTTTTTATTATTTGGATTCATGAGGAAGAGGGGGATGGGCGATCTGTTATTTTCTGATATTCTGTTAGAGGAGCTATGCTATTGGCATTTGGAGGTTTGCTCCTCTTGTAGTTTCCCTTTTATTGCAAATGATACATAATTCTCGAGTTTCTTCATATTTTCTGCTTCTACATTTACAACTATAATATTGGTCTGTAACAGAAAAATTGCAGAAACCTCTCTCTTTCAATATTTCATATTGGTAATTTGGAGATAATGACAAGTGAACTTTTTCTGAATGTTCATAGTTTCTCCACTCAGCTGAACAATCTATTTATATTCGTAAGGCAGTATCAATTCCTAGATTATTACTTGAATTCCATGTAACTCCAATGGGTGTTCAAGCATTTTCTCCACAATTGCCCCTTCCAATTCCAATTTGAGAAGTTAGGATGGATTAAATTACGGAGCTCCCAAATAAAAAGGATTTGATGTGATTCTAGTTGTGGTGGAGAAATTAAGAAAATATGGACATTTTATTTAATCAAACATACATACTTTGAATAAATAATTGTTGCGATTTGTTAAAATTATAGAAATAAGGAGTCAATTCTAATAATCATGAATATCTAGTTTATATATATATATATATATATATATATATATGTGTGTGTGTGTGTGTGATAGGTATCCAAAAATCACTAAATAGATGTAAAAACAGATTACATAGAAGAACTTAATTAGAAACCACAAACTGTTCTACCAAAGTGGTAAAAACAGAAAACATCAACATACAATTCTCCAGGTCTTTCGAGAGGACCAGTCTCTCCAGATTTTCTCCTTTACAACCAACTAAAAAATTGCCCACAATAATCTAACAAACAAAATATAAAAGATAATTACACAACACAACTGCAGAGGCTACAACTACATGCTAGGAATTTATAACTACCTGCCTCCTCTATTTCTTCTCACATAAACCTAGCCACTAAACCTATCAATACCCCTTCCATGAAGTTTCACCTTGTCCTCAAGGTGAAAAGCAAGAAACTCCTTGCAGATGGTAGCTGCTGCTTCCCAACTATTTTCAAAAGAGAGGAGATGCTGCCACTGGATTAAAACTTCCAAGTCGCCATCCTTATTGAATCGGGTATCCAAAAGAGCTCGGGGAGAAATATCAAGGATTAAATCCTCCGTTAGTGCAGATGGGAGGGCCTGAATAGGAGTTATTGATTGGACCATGCACTTAAGGAGAGACACATGGAAGACTAGATGGATTCGGGAGTGAGTAGGAAGTTCTAACTTGTAAGCAATTGCCCCTATATGTTCAAGCACCTTGTAAGGGCCATAGAATCTTGGACTTAGTTTTTCATTTGGTCTTCTTGCAAAGGACCTTAATCTATAAGGTTGCAATTTAAGATAAACCTAGTCATTCATCTAATCTCCACCTATAGCTTGAACCCGATTCTACTGTTAGGCTTTGCATAGTGTTAAATATAGTGAAGAAGATTAGGAGAAATCTCCCTTATGTGTTTAGCATACACATAGGGTAGTTTATTTATAATGTAAGATAAGGGTTAAACCCTAGATACAGAATGGGCTAAGCCCAATTAACAGAAACACACAACTTAACATCTAACACTCCCCCTCAAGCTGGAGCATATAAATCATATGTTCCAAGCTTGTTACAAAGATAGTCAATTCTAGGTCCTCGTAAGGACTTGGTGAATATGTTTGCCAACTGGTTGCTTGAGTTAACGAACTCAGTCTTGATATCTCCGGATATGATTTTTTCTCTAATAAAATGACAATCAACTTCAATGTGCTTGGTTCTCTCATGGAAGACAGGGTTAGAGCTAATATGAAGAGCAGCTTGATTATCACATATAAGTGTCATGTGAGTGGCATCTCCAAATTTCAATTCATTAAGTAATTGTTTAAGCCACACAAGCTCGCAAGTAGCAGATGCCATAGCTCTATATTCTGCTTCTGCGCTGGACCTTGCCACAACACTTTGCTTCTTACTTTTCCAAGATATCAGGTTGCCACCAATAGAGACACAATATCCAGAAGTAGACCTCCTATCAGAAGGGGAACCAGCCCAATCAGCATCTGAATAGCAAACGATTTTTGTATCGTTGTTAGGGCCATATAGCAAACCTTTTCCAGGTGATCTTTTAATATACTTCAGTATGCGAACAACTGCATCCCAATGGTCTTCACATGGGGAGTTTAGAAATTGACTCACCACACTAACTGCAAAGGAAATGTCAGGACGCGTAACAGTAAGATAGTTTAATTTACCAACTAATCTTCTGTACCGTTCAGGATCTGAGAAAGGCTCCCCCTGATTTGGTAAGAGTTTGATGTTAGGGTCCATAGGTGTCTCAACAGATTTACAGTTCATTAACCCTGTTTCCTCCAAGATGTCTAACGCATACTTCCTCTGAGATATGACAATACCATCATTGGATTGTGCTACTTCAATACCCAAAAAGTACCGGAGTTTGCCAAGATCTTTGGTTTGAAAGTGATGACAAAGGTGTTGTTTCATCTGAGAGATGCCAAGATAGTCACTTCCTGTGAGAACAATATCATCAACATACACTATTAAGTAAATACATCCAGCACTTGAGTGGCGATAGAACACTGAATGATCCGCTTCACTGCGAGACATACCAAATTGTTGAACAACACAGCTGAATTTACCAAACCAGGCCCGAGGAGATTGTTTTAGGCCATATAAGGATTTGCGAAGACGACATACCAATCCAGATGACTCCCCCTGAGCAACAAAGCCAGGCGGTTGCTCCATATAAATTTCTTCATGCAAATCACCATTTAGGAAAGCATTTTTGACATCAAGTTGGTAAAGAGGCCATTGTCGAAGAGCGGCCATGGCAATGAATAGGCGAACAGAGGTCATTTTTGCCACTGGAGAAAAAGTATCACCATAATCCAAACCAAAAATCTGTGTGTAGCCTTTGGCAACCAGTCGAGCTTTCAGACGATCAATTGTGCCATCAGGGCCAACCTTGATAGCATACACCCACCTGCAACCAACAACATACTTTCCAGATGGTAATTGGACAAGCTCCCAAGTTCCACTTTTCTGTAAAGCACTTAATTCATCCAGCATAGCTTGACGCCAGCCAGGATGACTTAAGGCATCACCCACAGATTTAGGAATTGACACAGAAGAAATGGATGAGAGACAAGTGTAAAAAGATGGAGATAATCTGTGGTAACTAAGAACAATATAATGGGGGAAAGGGTTACGGGTAGAGCATATACCTTTACGGAGGGCAATAGGCAAGTCAGACTCAGTTGCTGGAGCCGGAGGAGACACAAGAGGCGGCACTGGAAGTGAGTCATGAGGGAGACAATTGCAGCGACTATAAACCTGAAGGGGTGGTGGTGAAGGACGATCCTGTGGTGAATGAGAGTCTAAAGAAGGAGACAAAATGGGTGGAGCATCACCAGGAGGATCACAGATAAGAGGAATATCAACAGTAACAGGGAGAGGTACAGAACTAGAAGATAAATGTGTAAAGTAAAAAGAAGATTCATCAAAAGTGACATCAGCAGAGATATAATGACGATTGAGGGAAGGGGAAAAACACTTATAGCCCTTTTGTGACCGTGGAAATCCTAAGAAGACACATTTGTGAGACCTAGGAGATAACTTATCAAGACCAGGACTAAAATCATGAACAAAACATGTAGACCCAAAAACTCTAAGAGGTAATGGATGTAGAGGGTCTTGAGGAAATAAGATAGAATGAGGGATTTTGTTTGCTAGGACGGAAGATGACATGCGGTTGATAAGATAACATGCCGTGAGAACAGCATCACCCCAAAAACGTGAGGGTACTTGACCATGAATGAGAAGGGTACGAGTTGTTTCAATAAGGTGTCTATTCTTGCGCTCAGCCACCCCATTTTGTTGAGGGGTATAAGCACATGAGGTTTGGTGAAGAATGCCATGAGAAGCCATAAAATGTTTAAACTGTTGAGAAAGGTATTCACGGCCATTATCACTACGTAAAGTGCGAATAGAAACCCCAAACTGAGTTTTTATTTCATTGAAAAAAGTTTGAAAAATAGAAAACAACTCAGAACGATTCTTCATGAGAAACAACCAAGTACATCTGGAATAGTCATCAATAAAGGTAACAAAATACTGAAATCCTAAAGTTGACTTAACACGACTAGGTCCCCAAATATCAGAATGAACCAATGAAAAGGGGGATGACGCTCGTTGTGAAACACTACGAGGAAAGGAACTACGAGTATGTTTACCTAACTGACAAGACTCACACGACAAACTTGATAATTTGGACAGACTCGGAACAAGTTGCTGTAGTTTGGCAAGACTGGGATGACCTAACTGAGCATGAAGAAGGGATGGTGACTCCATGATTACGCCAGCATGTGGAGAAGGGCTGAGATGATATAGGCCATGAGACTCACATCCTGTGCCAATCATGTGTTTCGAACTCCGGTCCTGCAACCAAACAGAATCTTTGGTAAATGAAATAACACAATTAAGGGAACGAGTTAGACGACTTACGGACAATAAGTTAAAAGGAGACCCAGGGACATAAAGTACATTATCAATGGATATGGATGGAAAAATATGAACAGTACCAATACCATGAGATGAGACTCGAGACCCATCAGCCATGGTTATCGAGGGTAAATTAACCGGACATGACAAGGAAGAAAACAAGGACTTGTTACCAGTGATATGATCGGTGGCACCTGAGTCAAGGACCCAAGATCCGAGAGAGTGAGTCAGACCGACAAAAGGAGTACCTGTGTGTGTAACAGAAGCAGATGTAGTGGAACTAGAGTGCTGACGGTCCTCATACCATCTGAGAAATTCCTGAAAGAGTAAAGGGTTATTTATGGTATTTGATGAAGTAGGATGGTCTGCAGACGGTGATCGGGGAGGTGGATCAGAATTAGCCATTGCTATAGGTCGAAGAGGACGTCCATGAAGTGCATAACATCTATCAATTTTGTGGCCTAGCTTGCCACAGTGGTCACATTTTGGACGTCCGTTACCTGGTTGGCGAGACCGACTCCGATCATCAAGTTGGGCAGCCATGGAGAGGGAGAAACCCTAAAAATTCAAAATGCTCCGATTGACGCAACGACCACAGATCCAGAAAGAGGGCGAGGAGGCGATCACGGCGGTGCTGATCGGCGGCGGAAAGCTCCGGCGACGCGCCGGCACGCGCGGCGGCAGCGGCGGCAGCGACGACTCTTGCGGCGGCGCGTGGAGGCGCGTGAGAGGTCCGTTCGCCGCGATCTTCGTACGACGGTGGTCGCCCGGCCGAGACGCTTCCGATGGTGTGGTCACTGGTCGATTCTGGAACTCCGGCGACGGCGGCGGCGGCGGCGGCGGCGGCGGTGGCGACTGCGACAACAGCGGCAGTGATAGGTGCCGGAGACCGTGGAGTTGACTGGAACTATTCCTGTGCTCTAGATACCATGTTAAATATAGTGAAGAAGATTAGGAGAAATCTCCCTTATGTGTTTAGCATACACATAGGGTAGTTTATTTATAATGTAAGATAAGGGTTAAACCCTAAATACAGAATGGGCTAAGCCCAATTAACAGAAACACACAACTTAACATCTAACACATAGGTTTGCCCTTAACTCCTTTAAGAGCGCATCACCTTCCTATTGGAGTTGATTAACACTTTGGACTTTAGATGGAATAGTATTGCCCTTGAAAATTAACAGAGTGTCACGACCATAGAGAGCTTTGAAAGGGGTCACTTTTGTAGAGGCACTATAATTGGTATTAAACCAAAATTCAGCCTAGGGCAACCATTGTAGCCATTTCCTGGGTTGAGACCCTGTCATACACGTTAGATAAGTCTCTTAACAACGATTAACAAACTCGGTTTGGCCGTCTGATTGGGGATAGTAGGTTGTGCTAAACTTTAGCTTGGTGTCAACCTGTCTAAATAATTCACGCCAAAAATTGCTCAAAAACAGCTTGCCACGGTCAGAAACTATTGTGGAAGGGAACCCATGAAGTTTTACCACTTCTTTGATGAACAAGTGAGCCACTTGGATTGCTGTAAAAGGATGAGCGAGGGCCAAAAAGTGAGCATATTTGGTAAACCCCCAACAAAATCCATAAAAATAGTATCCTTGCCCTACACCTTGGGTAAACCCCCAACAAAATCCATAAAAATATCTTAATAGACCTGTGTAGGAATGGGTAGTGGTTGTAACAAACCTACAGGGGCCAATGTCTCTGTTTTGTTGCATTGGCAAACCACACACTACATCACAAACTCCTTGATATCATCCCTTCCTAGTAGACTACCCTGCTATCCTTTTAAAAGTCCTGAAGTACCCACTGTGGCCTCCTAAAGGAGACTCATGCAGCTCCTTGATGATTCCAGGAATGCGAGAAAAGTTCCTAGGTAACACCAATGTCCCATGGTAGAACAATCTTCCTTTCTTCAACTTAGACCCCTCACGAGCTCTCGGATTTAACAATAACTCTTGAATGAGAGAAACCAACTTAGGATCATGTTGTACACCGGCTTCCCAAGTCTACCATTCACTCGTTTGAAACAAAGACAACCATAAAGTATTGCCTCCTAGAGAAAGCATCAGCCACTTGATTCTCCTTGCCAGGGCAGAAACAAATCTTGAAATCATAGCCAATTGGCTTGGAAGCCCATTTAAACTGTTGTTCTGTTAGTAAGCGCTCCAGTGAGAAACTTGAGGCTCTTTTGGTCTGTAACAATAACAAAATGACTACCCATGAGGTAGTGTTCCCATTTCTGAACTGCTTGGAATATAGCCATCAACTCCCGCTCGTACCTGATTTTTGCTGACCCGGACAAGTCTTGGCTCCAAAAAGCCAAAGGTCGACCTTCCTGCAACAAAACAACCCCCAATCCTTTGCTAGATGCATGTTTTTCCAAGGTGAAAGATTTGGGAAAATTTGGGACCACCAATACTGGCAATTGAGAAACAGTACCCTTCAATGCGTCAAATGCTCGTTGAGCCTCAAGTGTCCAGTAAAATCTCTCCTTAGTTAATAACTGTGTAAGAGGTTTGACAATTTGACCAAACCCTTTCACAAATCTTCTATAGTATCCGGTTAACTCCAAAAACCCCTCAAAGCCTTGGTATTTTCTGGAACTGGCCAATTGGTCATAGCTTCCACTTTAGTTGGATCTGCAGTCACACCATCCTTGAAAATGATGTAACCCAAATACTTCAATTGTAGTTGGCCACAAACACACTTCTTATGATTAAGTATTAATTGATGACATTAAAACAACTTCAATATCTCCGCTAGATGAGCCACATGAGTGGACATAGTAGGGCTATAAACATGTATGTCATAAAAAAAATGAGGACAAACTTCCTTAAATATGGTTGAAGAATTTGATTCATTAAAGCCTGAAAAGTGGCTGGAGAATTAGTCAAACCAAAAGACATAACCAAAAACTCATAATGGCCTTCATGGGTTCGAAAAGCAGTCTTCTCAATGTCTTCATCTCTCATGAGAATTTGATGATAACCAAATTTTAAATCCAATTTTGAAAATGTGGTTGCACCCGCCAACTCATTCAACAATTCCTCTATGATAGGAATAGGAAATTTGTTGGCAATAGTGATCTTATTTAGAGCCTGATAGTCCACACAAAACCTTCACCCTCCATCTTTCTTATTGACCAATATGATTGGGCTTGAATAGGGATTGATGTTAGGTCTGATGATTCTTGCCTATAACATTTCTTTGACTAAGCGTTCAATCTCATCATTTTGTTGATGCGAGTATTTGTAGGGCCTAAGATTAGGAATAGATGCTCCCTCATGAAGATGTATAGCATGATCATAAGGACGATTAGGAGGAAGGCTAACTGGATCTTGAAAAACTTCATTATGCAACTCCAAAATTAGAAGTTGTACAGGAACAGTACTACCATTCGCTTCCTTCTCCTCGTCCTATTTAATCACATAACATGAGCCTTTGATCTTGAAATCACGCACCAACCTTTTCAAAGAAGATTCGGATTTGGATAGAGTGGGATCACCCACAAGGATGTGCTCCTCGTGCCCCTTACCAAATGTTAATCGTAAACTCCAAAATCAGCCCTTACCTCCCTTAGTGAAGCCAACCATTCCAATCCCAAGATAACATCCACACCCCTCAATGTGAAAACAAAGAAATCTTGTTGAATTTTCAGGCCCTGTACTTCAAGAATAAAAGCATGACACTTTCCCTGACAATGCACCTTATGTTCATCCCCCACCTCTACCATTTATGGAAGAGTTGGTTCTTGATGTAACCCACATCTGGCAATCAGGTCTGTTGAAATAAATTGTGTGAGCCTCCACAGTCCAACAAAACCACTACGTTCTCATGACCAATTGTTCCCCAAAGTTTCTAGCACTTCCTAGTTGTAAGCCTCACCATGATATATTGAGATAGTTGCAAAATCTGACCTATCTCTTCCTTCCCTTCCTCGTGAGTATCAGTAGGAGTTTGAAGGGTATCTAGGCAAGATAATTCCTCCTCAGGCATAAGCAACATATGCAACTGTTTATTTCTACAAATATGAGTAGGACCAAATTTCTCATCACACTTGAATCAGAGGCCCTTCTTAATCTTATCCTGTAATTCTTCCAGAGACAATTTCCAAAAAGGAGCTCGACTTGGCTGATCCACACTACGAAAAGTACCTGCAAAATTGCTGCTTTCCCCTTGACTATTGCTGGAAATATTAAAGCCTGACTTATCGGACTTATCGCAAGGTGGCACAATCACTTTATTGGATAGGAATGAAGAAGGCAGTGACTGACTTTGTTGCGAGCTTCCAGGCGTGCCAACAGCATAAATATTTGTCATCCTCTCCGCAAGGGTTGCTGCAGCCTTCGCCCATACCCAACGCCATTTGGGAGGAAATAAGTATGGCTTCTATAGTGAAGTTGCCTAAATCCCACGGGTATGATGTTGTCTTGGTAGTAGTAGACTGTCTCAGTAAATATGGGCATTTCTTACCACTGAAACACCCTTATTCTTCCCGTACCATAGCTAAAGTGTTTGTTAAGGAGATTGTCCGGTTGCATGGGGTACCTGCATCTATCGTTAGTGACAGGGATCCACTATTTCTAAGTATCTTCTGGAAGGAGCTGTTTAAACTGCAGAGGACCCAACTGAAGATGAGCACAGCCTATCATCCTGAATCAGATGGGCAGACCGAGGTGCTGAACAGGGTGTTGGAGGGTTACCTGAGATGCTTTTGCTCAGAACAACCAAAGGGATGGAGTTCAGTATTACCATGGGCGGAGTATTGGTACAATACTAGCTACCAAGAAGCGGCGGGGTGTACTCCGTTTGAAACAGTGTATGGGAGATCTCCCCCCTCTTTGCACAAGTTCATGCCAGGAGAGACCTTAGTGGAAGCAATCGGCCACGAGTTGCAGACAAGGGACGAAACACTAAAATAGCTAAAATTTCATTTAGCAAGGGCTCAGGAACTGATGGTGAAGCAGGCCAACAAAGCAAGGAGACCAGCAGATTTGGAGGTGGGAGATTGGGTGTACTTAAAGATCAGACCACACAGGCAGACCTCGATGTCGTCCAGACTGCATCCTAAGTTAGCCACTCGGTATTTTGGACCTTACCAAGTCACACAGAAGATCGGAGAAGTGGCTTTTAATCTTCAATTGCTAGATACCGCACGGATACATCCAGTTTTCCATGTATCCCAGTTGAAGAAGGCAGTGGGGGAAAGAAGTGTGGAGAAAGAATTGCCAACAGATTTGCAGGTGGAGGGACCGTCCTTTTGGCCGATCAGAATTTTGGATAAAGGACAGATACAACATAGGAGAGGACGAAGTGCAACAAGTGTTAATAGAATGGCAAGAGGGGGGACCGGATGGAGCAACGTGGGAAGATGCCATGACCATCAGAGACCAATATCCAGATTTCAACCTTGAAGACAAGGTTGATCATCAGGCGGTGGGTAATGTTAGGGGCTGGAAAGTGTATGAGTGATGGAGGTATAGGAGAGAGAGAGAAGAGGACCGAACGGTAGAAGACAGGGACCGAACGGTAGAAGGCGGGGAGCGAGTTGGCCAAATGGTAGACAAGGGGGAGCGACCAGATCGAACGGAGGAAGGCGGGGAGCGACCAAGCCGAACGGTGGGAGGCTGGGAGTGTGTCAGCCGAACGGTAGACAAGGGGGAGCGACCAGACCGAACGGTGAAAGGCGGGGAGCGACCAAGCCAAACGATGGGAGGCGGGGAGCGTGCGGACCGAACGGCAGATAACAGGAGCAACCATACCGAACAGTTGGAAGCCGCAAGAAAGCATCCTATATGCCGCAGTGGTTAGGATGGGCGGGAAACTAATTAGAATAATGAGAGAGATATTCTGAGAGGGTATTCAGCAAAAGTCAATTAGAGTAAAGAAGGTCATATCTTAGTATATATTCGGTATATGTTAAATATAGTAAATAAGGCTATATATATTCGGTATAAAATAATTATAGCAAATAGGGTTATTTTCTAATATTTTGTTACGTACCTGAGTACGTAAACTTGCTTGACACAACCTCTCACACACTCACAGACAATAAACAATGGTGAAACGTTGAATAGACCTCTTTAGTAAATGGAAATAACTGTATCATAGGAAATAAACAATAACTAGGAGCAGGGTCTCCGTCAGTTACCTGAGAGCCTAACCTCTCTTACAAAACTCACAATCAAAAAGACATATCTCCTCCCCCTAGGTTTCCCCTATCTTATTCCTAATCACTCCCTCTCGAAAAGGTAAAGAATAAAAGTAATTACGCCTATTTATTATGATTATCTGGTAAGAATATCTTTATCCTTATTTACCCTATTTAACTTATATGTAATAATATCCTGAGATACGACCATAAATTCTAATAAATGTCCCGCCCATCTTAATTGTTGTGTCAGTTAGGATGCTCCCCACTGCTCCCAACCGTTCGGTCCTCTTTCTCTCTTCCTTCTACCGCTCGGCCAGGTCCCTCTCCACCTTCTATCATTTGATCCGCTCGCTCCCTGTTATTAACCGTTCGGCCGTCGTGCTCCACCCTTTCCACCGTTCGGCCCATGTCCTCTACCGTTCGGCCATCGTGCTCCACCCTTTTCACCATTCGGCCCATGTCCTCTACCATTCGGTTCCCTTCTTTTTCTCTCTTATATCTCTTTCTCTCGTATACTTGCCAGCCCCTAACATATTCAGTACAAGTTGGGTGGGAAATAATTAGTATAAATAAAGGGAGAGTCTAAGGTTAAAGGCAGGCTTTTGATTTGAGAGTTTAGTGAAGGAGGTTATGCTCCAGAATAATTGACGGAGGTTATGCTCCCATTTATTGTTTACTTTTGTTTATTCAGTTATTCTTATCAATAAAAGAGGTTTATTCATCCATTTTCTATTATCTATTTGTCTGTGAGAGTGCGTGAGAGATTGTTCTGGTTAAGTTTCGTACTCAGGTACGTAACAGCTAGGTTCATACAAAAAAATGCCAACCAAATAATCCTGACGAATCCCCTTCAGAAACCCAGCATATTGTTGAATATAATCCTCCATCAACACCAATTGGCGCAACCCAATTAGAATTTCAAAAGGATTTTGAAGCATTATGGGTTAAAAATGGCAGACAACGACTACCTTCAATGCTTCCCACGTAGGATTTAGATTGCAGATTTCTCACCACTGAAACTAATTAAGGCCCTCCCTTCCAAAGCAAGTATGACAGCCTGCATTCGTTCCTCCTCAATAACTTCCTTCAATCGAAAATAACATTCAAGACAGTTAGTCCAACCATACACCTCCCCGCAAAAATTGGAATGTTCAGTTTCCTCCATTTTGAGGAAGACAAATGATGACTCGTCTCTTCCTCCCAATGTGACCTTGACCAACATTAATCACTAAAGCAGTTTCTATTTAAGAGCAATTGCTCCTCTATGAATAATATCAGAAACAGTTTTCTAACAGATTCTTCGTAGAAAACCTTCAGAATTTAAACCACTTGACATGGATATCATGTTCATACAATTGTTGAAAAAAGATCAAAAAAAGCAGTTAAATCCAATTTATTCAGCAGTGATGCAGCTGTGTTTCAAAAATTGCTTAAAAAGGGTCTTCAAAATACTAGTACCCACTTCCACTACTACAATTGCTCAGAAAGGTAATCATTTTGCAGGTTTTCATGTCCTCCACCAGAAAATAAGCTCTAAAGTTCTAAAGTGATTTGGAGCCTCATAACACATGGCTGACGATATTCATGTATTTAGAAAAGACACCAATTCCACAATAATTTTATTGTACGTAGTAGATAGAACAACTTCTAAAGTGATTGGTAAAGGTTTTGTGGTTACTTCTGACATCACTCTTGAATCAGTTTTATGTCCCTAAATTGGTCTGCAACATACGGTGCAGCAGTAAATTAACCTGATATTTAAAATGCAAAACTAAATTTCTTCCGCACATGTAAATTTGAGGATCATGACTCAAGTAGGAAGATTGGCAATGCTAAGGAATGATCAGAGCGCTACCATTTCAGGTCAGAAGATCGAAAGAAAAACATCAATACTGCCCATGTGTAGTTGCTTGATCAATGGATATAGAATACCAATCTCCCCTGTAATCGCAAAGAGATTTCCAAGCGTTCAATATTCTTGAGCAAAAACAAGAATCTGAATGCACACTTGAGCATGGGTGTTCTTTGCATTCTTGGGATGAATTCACTTGTCCATAAAGACAACCTTAGGAGAACGGATGTAGATACCAAGAGCCAACCACAAGAAATTTCCTCATGTCTACTTTACAAGTGGCGGCATTCCATAATTATTGAAACAGTTTGCATTTCCAAAAGGGGTTATCCACTATCTATTTTTTTCTTTTTTGGCAATATATGCATCTACCGGTTAAGTTACCAGAAAAAAAAATATTGTGAAATAAATGTTACTGGCAACAATTTTTTAAAAGAAAATTATTAAATCAATGGTAACTTCTTATAGCTTTTGTTGGAAGTACAACATCGACAAGAGATAAGGTCAATTTAGAATATATATATATATATATATATATATATATATATATATATAAGTGCAAACCTCACCTTACAAGCTAGTTTTGTGAGATTGAGTTAGACTTAAAGTCCACTTATTAACAACTTAAAAAAAAACTAAATCTAAAACCTAATTTAGGTTTTTTACAGCTTTGAAACTTAAAACTAAAGCACTTAGATTGCCCTTAATTACTTTGTGAACCAGACTACATGTAACTTTCATCAATAGTTCTATAATTTATTGTTTTACCGTTGATAGTCATTGTACAATGGTTAGAATTTTGACGTTTGCAGGGTTCTTCCCCGACAGCAATTTGTGATATTTGAGCTGGATCTCCTGGTGATAGAAGGTACACCTCTATATAATGTGTTCTTACTAGAGGGCCAACTCTACCTCATGGAAAAGAAAAATGCAGACCATAGTTGCTAGATCAAATACTAATACAGAATATTGCATTATGCCTCTTACGTGTTAACTTACTATTAGAAAAATATTTTCAAGAATCGCTTCAATGTGAGAACTCATCATTTCATCACAGAATATCTAAATCTAGCTTGAGCTCTAAGAATTACCTATGTATAAAGATGGGTTCTTGTGCTATGCTAAGGGTAATTTTAGAAACGCAAACTCAGAAATTTATACTTAGTCTACCAGCCTTGTCAAATTTTATTATTAGAAACAAGTTTGAACTTGTTGTAATTAGAGGAAAATCTTCCTAATTAGAGAAAATATCTGTAGCATCTCCTAATTTATTTTTCAGTATATTGTTTCCTTGTTTCCTTTTTTTGGAAGAATAGATTATTACAAATAGGTGTAAGGAGAATGTAATAGACATGAATGATAATAATAAAATTCATTCTCTATTCAAGTGAACTCAACTGTGAAAGAAAGATGAATATGTACCATGAGTTATTTCAGGAAGAGCTTACCGTCAAGGATAGCTGTCCACCAAGAATGAAAACAGCAATAAAGCTATTTATCTGGGCAAACAACTTTCTTCTTCCTGTAGAGCTGGTAACTGTGGTAGCAATCACACTCACTTTCTGCAATAACAGACTCCAAGCTTCAGAGGAAATATTTACAGACCAATGGGTGCTTGAAATTCCAACTTAAATCAAGCATAAATAAACATAGCATCGGAAATTAATCATCAAAAATTCATAGTGCTCAAATAGCATCAATTAAATTGTTTGTATGGGTTACACTCGTATTTCATTAATAGCTTGCTTGCAATAAACTAGAGGGGTTGTTATTATAAAAAATAAGCAGCAGATCCTGTACAATCAAGAATATATAAATATGTGTTTTTATTTATTTCCATATCATATATTTATTATTAGAGGATACCAAATCTCCTCTACTTATTGTATTGATTTTTCTCTCTCAATATAAATAAAGAATCCGTGTTCTCTCAAAAACACACAATTTCAGTTCAATGTCTCTCTCTTTCCTATAGTTTAACATGGAATCTAGAGCCCTCTTCAAAACCAGGTTGGCCTGGTGCACTCATTGTCTCCTGAGGGTTTTTATTTTTTTCAACAAACCTTTCTCTAGTAACTCATTTTGAATGGGACTTGTTCCAGTTGGACGTAAAGAATGTCTTCGTGCAACTTTAGAAGACGTGTGTACATGGAGACTCCCACAGGATTCGAAACTCATAGTAGAAGGAATAAGCTATGGTTTTTAACAAAAACCTTATATGATTTTAAGCAATCTCCAATTGCATGATTTGGGAGATTTAGAAAGCAATGGATTCTTTAGGATACAAGCAAAGCCAAGGACATCATAATTTATTCATAAATCACTTCATTACAGGTAAACTCACTATAATACTAGTCTATGTGGATCATATGATTATTGCAGAAAATGATAAAATAGAAAAGTTGGTTCTAAAGAAAAGGTTGGAAGCCCAAGTTGAAATCAAAGACTTGGGAAAACTCAAGTATTTCCTTATGTAAAAGTTGCTAACTCCAAAAAAGGGATTTTCATATCTCAAAAAATATGTGCTTCATCTCCTCAAAGAAAATTGAACAAAAGAATTTTTGAAAGTGAAGCGAGCTCTCCTATAAAAAAGACCCAATATCAAATATTGTTAAGAAAACTTGTTTATCTATCACCGACAAGACCAAGAATTACTTACGCGGGTAGTGTGGTAAGATAGTTTATACATGATCCAAGAGAAAGATACATCTAGGTAGTTTAAAAAATTCTTCAGTACTTGAAGTCAAGCCTAGGAAAGGGTTGTTTTAAAGGAAGAAGACACTTTGACCCTAAAAATATACAATGATATAGACTCACTAAGTTCTCTAATTGATAAAAAAATCTACATTTGGGTACTATATGTTTCATGGAGAAATTTTGCTAACCTAGAGAAGCATGTGTGTATGTGAAAAAGTCTACTAAAGTCATACTAGATGGCCTTAAAATAAAGGATGACATATGTTGTAATTAGAGGAAATATCTATAAAATATCTTCTTAGTTAAAGAAAATATCCATAGAATCTTCCTAATTAGAGAAAACATTTGTAGGGTCTTCTAGATCATTTTTCAGTATATTGTTTCCTTATTTCCATTTTTTAGAAGATTAGATTTCTACAAATAGAAGTAAGGAGAATGTAATTAATATGAATGAAAATAATACAATCATTCTCTTTTTAAAGTTGGTATCAAAGCTCCCGATCTTGGGAGCTCTGTTTCTGCTACAACAATACCCACCATTGTTGTTGTCCAATATCTTATAATTTATTAC
This sequence comes from Vigna angularis, assembly GCF_016808095.1. Classification (NCBI taxonomy): domain Eukaryota; kingdom Viridiplantae; phylum Streptophyta; class Magnoliopsida; order Fabales; family Fabaceae; genus Vigna; species Vigna angularis. Next base: position 3,474,449 of record NC_068976.1, on the reverse strand, counting down.
TCTTGATATGAAAGCTTATAAAGAAGAACTCGCGCGCTTGAAAGCAATGGTTGAATCAATGAGTAAGCCCTCTGGATCATGTACTTTGTCCACGGAAGGTAAGATTTGTCTCAATATTGTTGGTCATGTGTCTCAAGGTGTTTGGATTCTTGATTCAGGGGCAACTGATCATATGACACATTTTTGTGTGTCCTTTGCCTCATATGGTAAAACAAATAGAGAACAACTTATTACAATTGTGAATGGTCAGGGTATACATATATGCAGCTCTGGGAATATAATTTTAGGCTCATCTATTGTAATAAAGGATGTTTTATGTTTCATAATTAGCCAACAGTCTTATCTTTATACAAAAAATTACAAAGAATGTAAATTGTTCAGTAGCATTTTTCTCAACTTATTGTGTTTTTCAAGACCTTGCCACGGGGAAGACGATTTTAAATGCTAAGGAGCAAAGTGGTTGTATCTGTTGGAGTCTGATGACCAAAGCAAAACAAAAATCATGAGCGAACAAGTTACATTTGAGACGTGGGCAAATTCCCAAATATGTTACATCATAAAAGGTTTGGGCATCCTTCACTCAATCCTATCATGTCCTTATTTTCTCATTCCTTTATCAAGGACTCTGTTGAGTCTTTTAATTGTGAAATTTGCTAGTTGTCAAAATACCATCGTGCATCTTATCCTATTATTAATAAAAGGAGTACTTCTCCATTTGATTTAATTCACTCTGACATTTGGGGACCTGTCGTAGGATCTATTTTCGAAGCCAAATGGTTTGTTACCTTTATTAACAATTGTACCAGTATCACGTGGGCATACCTTATGAAAAATAAATCAGAATTTTTCCAAATCTTTGTTACTTTTTTTCGTCTTGTCCAAAATCAATTTGGAAAAAATATCAAAAGAATCAAGTCTGATAATGGTACTAACTATGTGAATCATGAATTTCTCAATTTTTTGTCTCAAAATGGTATTGTTCATGAACTAACATATGTAAACACCCTTCAACAAAACAGGGTTGCAGAAAGAAAGAATCGTCATCTTATTGAAGTAACTAGAGCTCTTCATTTTCAAATGTTTGTTCCAAAAAATTGTTGGGAAGGTGTGTTAACTGCCATATATCCCATCAACAAGTTAACCACCCATATCTTAAATGGCATTAGTCCTATAGAGTCTCTATTGTCTTTTGTTCCTTCTTCCCCCCTAATAATGGGTCTACCTAGTCGAGTCTTTCGATGTATTGTTTTTGTTCAGTCTCATCATCCTAACCATAGTAAATTAGATCGCAAAGTTCTTAAATGTTTATTTATTGGATATCCTTCTAATAAAAAAGGGTACAAATGTTATCATCTTCAGAGTTGTCGAGTCTTTATCACCATGGATGTCACCTTTCATGAAACAAAATCCTTTTGTCACTCTACCACTTTAAGTGGAGAAAGCAATTGAAGTGGGTGAACTTTCCTTCTTGTCATTACCATGTTTGTCCTTGTAGGATGCCCAAGATCTGAGCAATGAAGCTTACCATAATCCACAGTGAGGAAAAAGAGGAAGAAAGCAAATTTTTTAGCAAAAAAAATGAAAGCAGAAAACAACCCACTTCGACTCTCAAGCAAGAAAAATTGTCTAATCCGGAGATGAGGATCCTTGAAGATAACAGTGAGGAGGTAAGTATTACTGAGGATTTACCCATTGCATTTAGAAACGAAAGAAAATCATGTGCTAAATATCCTACTTCTCAGTATGTTTGTACTAACAATCTCTCTGATAAGCACAAAAGCTTTATTGCTGCAATTGATGCCACAAAAATTCCTACCTCAATCCAAGAGGTCATAAAACTTGAACATTGGAATCAAGCCATGAAAGAAGAGATGAATGCATTAGAAAGAAATTCAACTTGGGAGATTGTTGATAAGCCAAGAGACAAGAAGGCAGTCGGGTGTAGATGGATATTCACGGTAAAAAATAAGGTGGATGGGACAATAGAAAGATATAAAGCTAGATTGGTGGCAAAAGACTATATCCAAACTTATAGGATTGACTATGAGGAGACATTTTCCACGGTGGCAAAGATAATTACAGTTCGAGTTGTTCTCGCTTTGGCTGGTCATTTTAGTTAGGACTTACACTAGTTGGATGTGAAGAATGACTTTCTTCATGGAAATATAGAAGAGGAAGAGTACGTGGAGATTCCCCCAAGTTTTGAACTGAAAAATGAAAGAGACAAGGTACGCCTCCTAAAGAAAGCATTGTAAGCAATCACCTAGAGCATGGTTTGTAAGATGTACAAAAGCAATGTTTCCCTTGGGATACAGACAAAGCCAAAGAGATCATACTCTATTCATAAAGCACTCCTCTACAAGTAAACTCACTCTATTGCTTGCCTATGTGGATGATATGATTATTGGAGGAGATGATGAAACAGAAAAATTGGCAACCTAATTTGAAATGAAAGATCTAAAAAAACTCAAATATTTTCTTGGAATAGAGGTTGTTTACTCCAAGAACAGAGTTTTCATCTCCGAAAGGAAATATGTACTTCATCTCCTCAAAGAAACAAGAAAGTTGGGATGTAAAACCTCAACAATTCCTATAGAATAGAATCACAAAATTGGAAGTGAAGAAAGTGCTTTTGTAGAGAATGCCCAGTATCAAAGATTGGTAGGAAAGTTGATTTATCTATCACACACAAGACCAAACATTGCTTATGCAGTTAGTGTACTGAGCCAATTTATGCATGATCCAAGAGAAAGACACATGCAAGCAATTGACAAAATTCTCTTGTACTTGAAGTCAAGTCCAAGAAAGGGGATATTATTCAAAAGGAAGACACGTTGACTATGAAAATATATACTGATGTTGACTATGTAAGTTTCTATTACTGATAGAAAATATACTTCTCGGTATTGTGTGTTTCTTGAAGATAGTCTGGTATCGTGGAGGAGCAAAAAGCAAGATAGAGTATCTCGTTCTAGTGCAAAAGCTATATTCGGAGCACATACTCAAGGAATGTGTGAAGGACTTTGGATGAAAATCATTTTGGATGACCTTAAAGTCAAGGTGGATCACCCTATGCAATTACACTGTGATAGTAAGTCTGCCATGAGCATTGCCCATAATCCAGTACAACTTGACAGGACCAAACACATTGAGATTGACAAACATTTCATCAAAGATAATCTAGACAGAAGCTTTGTGATTACAACTCATGTTCTTAGAGAACTTCAAATAGCATATATTTTTACAAAAGGGCTCCCTCGGGGTAGATTTCAAGATCTTGTAGGCAAATGGGAATGATTGATATTCATTTACCAACTTGAGGGGGAGTGTTGTAATTAGAGGAAAAAGTTCATAATTAAAGAAAATATCTATAGGTAAGGAGATTTCAGTATATTGTTTCCTTATTTTCCTTTTTTAGAATATTAGATTATTACAAATACAGGTAAGAAGAATGTAATAGACATGAATGAAAATAATAAAATTTATTCTCTTTTTCAAGAAAAAGCTTTAGGCTCTAGATACCATATTGAGTATAGTAAAGCTATATATAGGATTAATCTTCCTTGTGTAGAAAATACGCATAGAATAATTTGTTTATAATAATGAGAATGTGGACTAAGCCCAAATACAAATGAATATCTAAAAAAAACATAATTAACATAGGGACTATGTTTCCCTAATTAACATAAAATGCAATATATCTATAGATATCATATAAGAAAGAGTTATTTGAATGTTGTTTCTAATGTAGACCACAAAGTACGTATTTATATTAATTTACATAATCAAATACAATAAATTCTAGCCTAAGAATCAAGGATCAAGGATCAATGATCCTAATTTCCTAAAATTTGAAATCGCTAATGATTAACAAATCTGTAAGGGGTATCGAATCACATTGTTTTTTGAAAGTTCTTTAAAGGCTTAAATATGTTTTTAATCCTTCAAATTTGGGGCACTATTTCTTTACTAAATATTTTCATGTTTTAGTCCTCCCATTTCACGAGCACCACTTCTTAGATTTGGCTTTACCTTGCTATGTCTTTCAGAAAATTTGATGAAAAGGAAACATGTTAGTAGAATTTTGTTATGCAATAGAGTTTTGTATATATCAAGAGTGTTAGCAACAAAAACTCTCAAACACTACCATTGGTTAAAATTTGTTAGAAACTAAATGATTATGAGTGAAACTCAATAAATAAGTGGAACTCAACATAATTAGTTTCAGTATTGCAATCAATAGTGGTGTATCGATTGCATTACTCATTGATACATGTCAGCACACGTTCTAATGATTCAGGTAAACTTGTAATACAAAATGATGAAAACTAAAGATTTTATAACAGGACAGAAGATTAAATAACCTGAAAATAGAAGAATGAAGAGACAACTGCACTCAGCCAGATGAACAATGATACATGTAGCAGGTACGTTGATGACAATATAAGCCAGAGTCCTTCAAATATGGGCCAAATTGGAAGCTTCCCTGAAGTAGATGAATTTGGAGAACCTCTTGGAGTATGTTCTGTCTTTTGAATCTCATCAGTCTTGTTTTCATGATTGGAATCAGATTTTCTATATTCAAGATAAATAAATAAGTATGATTCTATCCCTACTGATGCCATGCATTAAATATACATTAAATTAACTCAAAAACAAAAGTTTAATGAGATGCACATGATTCCCTCATATTTATCACCTGAGTGTGTTCGTTTTTGACATCTGTTCCTATCTATCTATCCATGCTTTTCAGAATAATATTTACTTTATATTTTTTATTTTTTAAACTAAAAATGGTGAAATCACGAGACTTTAGGTATAGAGAGAGCAAAATGATACAGTTGATTTAGAAATTGGACAAAGAACAAAAAAATCTTATTGAGGACCACTAATTTCTGACCAGTCAACATATGGGTATAGCACCAGATTAGGTAGAATAGGAAGGATGAATGATTTGGATATTCGAGAGATGCAGAAATTCTACCAGTCGTCCACTACAAAAACATGAGAAGCTACTCTCCTTTCACTTATTTATATCCTCTGATAGGGTCATTAAACTAACAGGTTTCTTAGAGTAACAGCTGCTAGTTTTGATTTCTTATTACAGAGGTTATCACTCTCCTCTTGATAGACCTGAGCAGTTGATACAATTGGTAAAAGAATTAAAAGATTTTACACCACAATACAAAGATGAGAGGCAAAGGTAAACAGTGTAAAAGAGAGAACTGCTACTGCAGTAGTTACAAAGTTATTTATACACTGCAACTGCTCAGAAAAAGAGAGGATATAGTATAAATAGTCAAGTTGATATTAACTTCATAGATTTCGAAATTTTTGAGAGAAAACTCTAATTTGTCTTATTAAGTCTGAAGTTCAGGGTTAAGCTCCATAATATGTTGATACTCTATTTATAGAGTACTTGAATAATGGGAGAATAAAGAAATATAGTATTAATTACAATCATTCTAATTATATTCTCAACTCATCTATTTTTGACAATCACTTTATCTTAAAAACATAAATAAAATATGATGAAATGAATGTTAAGATTCTAAGGATATTTTTTCTCAATTACTATAGAGATATTAGGATATTTTCAGATTAATTATCCCATATTTAGAACACTCTCCCTCAAGTTAATAAATGAATATTGATCACTCTCAACTTACCAACAGGATCTAGAAATCTTAAGGAAGTCCCTTAGTGAAGATGTATGCTAACTGGAGTCCTATAAGAACATAGGTTGTAACCACTAGACCTTTGTCAAGATTATCTTTGATGAAGTATCTGTTCATTTTAATATATTTGGTCCTATCATACTATATTGTATTATGAGCAATGCTCATGGCTGACTTGTTATCATAGTACAATTGCACAGGGATGCCATCCGTTATTTTAAGGTCATCTAGTATGATCTTCATCCAAATTCATTCACATGCACTTTTCAGTAGGAGCTTGAAATTCAACTTGTGCACTTTATTGTTTGCTTCTCCAAGACCCTATACTTTTTTCCTAAGATATACAGTACCCAAAGGTAGACTTGCAGTCAGTAAGAAAACTTACATAATCTGTATTAATATGAGTATATATCTTCAAAGTCAAGCATCTTCTTTCCTGAAAAGTGACCCCTTTCATGGGCTTGAATTCAAATACTAAGAAAAAATTTCAACTGCTTACATGTCTCTTTGTCTAAAATCATGCATTAACTGGCTTGGCAACTAAATAAGCCATGTTTGGGATCGTGTGTGATAAATAAATGTTTTCCTACCAATCTCTAATATTGGGTCTTTTCTACAGGATAGCCCTCTACAACTCTAGCTCTATGATTCTGTTCAACAGAAACTCTTGAATTTCAACATCTTAGCTTATTTGTTTCTTTAAGGAGATCAAGTATATATTTTCTCAAGGAGAAGGAAGTTCCCTTTTCTGAATAAACAACCTATAGTCCAAGGATATATTTAAGTTTCCTTCAGTGTTAATAAAGGCCAGGCATAATTTTTCTGACATTTTGTACTTCAAAAAAATTTTCTACCATTGCCATCATTTCTATGGATGAACGTAGGAAACTCCAACCGTTTTAACACGAGCAAAGAAGTTCTTCCTTGTCCTGTCCTTATTAGATTTGTTACTGTTGATGTCATCTGACCCATTCTGACACATCTACTGAGTTTTCTCCTCCATTTGACAGTTTGTGTCCTTGATTTCAGGAAGCAGATTCTTTATTTCTCTCATGTCTTATACGCATTCTTCACAAAGTCATATATTTTCTAAGGTTTGCAATCTCTTTCCTCTGTTCACGGACCCATTTCTCCAAAGCACTCTGCTTTCCATTATTGCAATCAAAGATATGGCATGTTGGACCAAAATTGTTAGGAATCAACCCTATTTTCAGAGAAGAACAATGAAAAGAAAATTAAAACTTCTTTATTTCACCAAATGCACAAAAAGATGCCAGAAAGGAGCACTCTCCTTTCCACTGGATTATTCCAGTTACAAGTCACACGAATCCCCCAAAACTTCTGCCCTTTCCCCTTTAAGCTTCTTATTAAAGGGCTCCTCCCTTCTAACTAACTTTGAGCTGTAAAACTACCTTACAACGGTATTCTTAGTTTTCTTTTTTAAACCTCCAACTATAAACCTCCAATCCTGTCTTAGTATCAACTTTTTGTGCTTGCTCCTGCCAAACAGATTAGGACTCAAGGCTGTTACTAGCAGTAACTATCTAAGTATCAAATAAAGTAACACATTATTAAAAATATAAGGGGATTGTAGGAGTTAGTAAGGAGAGGGTTGGGACTTAGAAATGCAAAAGGAAAGTAGAACTCCTAAATGTCAACATGTGAAACAGAAATTCCCTGCTACAACTTACAATCATTGCTTTGTATCTTCATCTCTAAGTTATCCCATCATAGTACTCTGTTTTTTCTCCTATATTCGGATTCAGTTCTATTAGCACGGCGTCTTAAATTACCTTAGAGAAAGAGACTGTTCATTTACATGGAAGATATTGAAAAGTAAGTAGACAGGAGGCCTGGACATGTACCCACTTCCCCCACTGATTTAATATAAATGCTGCTAACTAATATACTGTGTCAGCAAAGCATCCATCTGCAGGGAAAATTAAAAAAAAAAACAAAAAAACCCTAGTAATACGGAAGTAAAACTAGCTGCCTCTCCTTTCTGCATGGATATTAACTTCTTTGAATTAACTACTTTGTATATGCAGATATACACGGAGAAGTTGTCTTCTCCTGTTGCAGATCATTGGTTCTCTCCAACACACCAGAATTTTGCCACCAAAATAAGCCACAATGAACAAACAAATCAGAAATATTGTGATTGACAAATACAATTAGACTATACTGTTAACAGACCTGTAACCAGATTTAAGGGACTGGTCCAAAACAAATTTCTAGTTTTTGATGCCCCCTATATTTAAAGGTTAATACATTCCCCCAGAATTAAAATAATGGTATACATAGGCCATCCAATACTTATGTGTTTCCACTCGTGTATAACTACAAAGAAAGGAATATGTAAAATGACCTAATGGGAGACAATTTTTCTTCTTCTGCATGAGATGTACCACAATTTATCCCTCTTGATGTCTGCGCTGCAAGTTCCATCAATAATGCAGCAAACAAAAGCAAGACTGCAAAACATATGGTTGCACGATATGACAATAAAACTTATGAGAAAAGACAGTTAAGGGCAAATGCAAACTTACATGGGCCAACAAAAGCCATCCCAATGGCAAACAATGACCCAAAAAGTTGTCCAAGGGTGGCACCAGCACCAATAAACCCGAATAATCTTGAACCTGACTGAACCCAAAGTATGTTAAGTAGGCCCTAAATAATCCAGACAAAAACAAAGTGATATAGCACCAAACAAACCTCACTGTCCATCACATCAATTACCCTTGCCCAAGTTGAAGAAATTGTAATTAGATTAAGCAAAGCAACCTACACAAAATAACATAAACTAGTCTGCAAAAATTTCATTTGAAACAAGCTAACAGCAGAGTGAAATCAAATTAGACATTAGATTCTAAATGGAAAATAAAACCATCAACCATACCCAAAGAAACAATCCTATACGAACAGAGATATAGAACCATCCATGGTTATCCCAACCAAATGAAGAGGTAAGACTGCCTTGGTCACCAATTTTCCTTTCTTCCTTTGAGGGATAGGTCAAGGGCATGGATCCCTAGCAACATAATTTAAGACAATAAAAAGCAAGTATTCTGAATTTAACAAGCAATATAGACCGCAGCAAACAACTTCAAGTTATACTATTGTCTTACTGTAAAATTGGACTTTGAATATCCGGCGGATGAGGAGTGCCATAGAATAAAGAACAAAATGAGGGATACACTAAAGAACCTGTGTATCAAAAACAAAGCCTGGAATTTCAAGGAGCACCATCACAGATTATATTAATGAGAACATAATATAATAATATCTGTGAAGAAATAAAGAAGACCAACGAAACAATAAAAGACTTGAAAAAGAGAATGATTTTATTATTTTAATTCATGGTAATTACATTCTCCTTACCTCTATTTGTAGCAATCTAATCTTCTAGAAAGGGAAATGAGGAAACAAAATAATCTAGAAGATCATACACATGTTTTCTCTAATTAGGAAGATTGTATAGATATTTTCTCTAATTGAGAAGATCTATCATACTCATGTTTTCTCTAATTAGAAAGATTATATAGATATGTTCTCTAATTGAGAAGATTCTATAGATATTTCTTCTAATTACAACACTCCCCCTCAAGTTGGTAAATGAATATCAATTATTCTCAAGCATGGGATTACCACAACCATACAAGCACATTTTATGGGGTTAAAATAGACTCAAATTCTAAGATCCAACACCTCAGTCAATCGTTTTAAATGAAATCCTTAGGAACATGTTATTACACATTTGAAAATATGCTACTTACTCATTGCCCTCTGCATCAAAGTTCAGGACTCAGGTTGTTTGTCCAATGCACTATCAAAGCTGGAACCTTTATCGTTTTAGCTGATTATGTTCAGCAAATTCCGGTTCTACTAGTTTACCTCTTGATAACCTTACAAGTTCTCTTGATTGTATTTTCCTGAATGGTTAATAGAGTGTGTACTGTGGTCTATGTTTATTAGTATATCTAGTGGAACAGTTATCATTGGGGGATGATTGTGTTGTACTACTATGGATTAGTTAATTCCTGTGCTCTGACATAATAGCTCAACCTTACGAACTTATGGTTTGGGTCATTTATGTAAGATTTTAACATGTATGATTATCATACTTTGTGTTCTGATTTATTTTAGTATGAAGATGCAACATAGGCACTGTGTGCAGCAATAGCAAGCATGATTGTGTAGCTATTTACAAGTCTAGTGGCATTTACTCATTAGTTTAAGATTAAGGGTGGCTAAATGAATCATCAAAACTAAAATCCGCACTTTAGAATGGGCAAGGAAAATAAAAAATTCTTAAAAGTATAATTTACCTTGCCTTTGGAAAGGTTAGGCAGAGAGAATATGAGAGAAGAAAAGGGCGCAGCAATGAGGGTGAGCAACAGAGACCCCACGAATAGACCTGGCAGGTTCGATAACCCCAACGAGATGGCGCCCTCGTCCCGCAACGGAAGAACCACGAAATAGGCACTCAAAACCTGCAAGAAATGCCCCAAAAAAGTAATGACCAGTTAAAAGAAAAAGAAACGGAAGGGGAAGAGAAACATCCTTGGTGGCTGCCTTGAGCAGAGAAACTCACGAAAAAGAAGCAGAAGAAGGAATGGAGCAGAGCAGAGGTCTCGTGCGGGTGAACCGTGACGAAAACAGAGACGACCGCCTCAAACGTTGACCTTCCCATAACGTTAGGGGTTCAAATTTTGGAGCAAATGGACGGAGATTTCAGAAAGAACAAGCATTGGAAGCAAACCCCATGTCAAACTCTTGAATCTGATTACACGTGGCAAAATATAATGAGGAGAGAAGGAGGAGGCTTAACAAATTGTTAGACAGTGTTTGTGGCAAGGTGGTCGGTCATGTTGTTCATATGGTTTATGAGGATGGATTGTATAATAAGCATTAATTTGTGGAGCATTAATTTGTGGTGCATTATCTGGGTATGTTTCTAAATTTCCAGATATTTGGAATCACGAAATAGAACCTCAAAGTCCATCCCATTACTAAGATATTATTGATAAAGAGTATATTGTATCATTCCAATTTTTTTCCTCTTAAAATTTATAATTAACAGAAATTACATAATAAATTATATTCATATTTTATAAAAATTCTCAATAAAAATAATTATTGTTTTTCAATCATAAACTTTATTGAAAAGGAAAAATATAAAACTAAAGTATTGTCTCCAAATATTTGATATTGATCATTCTCTTTAATGTTAAACATTTTTCTCAATATATGTACCACTGCTTTTAAGACAATATACAATTATCGTAAATGGAAACTATAACCACAAAATAAAATGATAAATTGATATCACTAAGTAAAAATATTAGATTTGAAAATAAACTCATTCAATATTTAAAACCCATGACTCTAAAAAAAATATAATCTTTCATAACAAACACGACAACGCTTTAGCTCATAGAATTCTCAGTCCACCGACATTTGTCTTTTAATTTCGACACTCCAAAGACCTTTTACAACCATGCACACCCAATCATAGTTTATAAAGTTCTATTTAACACCCCATTTTTCATTTTCCTAAGTACATAGTTATATGAAAAAACATATCTCAAGTGGTTACTTAAAAATAAAATCATCACATTTTATTTAAATGTCAAATAAAAAGAAAAACCCATGTCTTGCATTACTGTTGTACCTTATTAACTTGACAAAAATAATAATAATAAAATTTATAAGATTGCCCCAAGCGTATGTTGTCTTGTCCAACTCTCATTTTTCATTGTTGTGCATCTTATGCAATGCATATACTATCATTTGCTCTCGTATAAAATACGATCATCGTAGGTGAAAAGCACAACCACCAAAACAAATGGGTGAGCTAACGAAAATTGTAACGCCCTAATTTTCAGGATGTCACGTGTTATTCAAAAACCGATAAATTTTAAAACTTTATCATAGCGCGAAAACATCTTTTCAAAACCTCGCTTTTAATGTACATAATTTATTCAAAACATAATAGTTCCAAAAACACTTGTTCAATGGAAATAACGAAGGACCCTTTGAGACCATCTCTCAAAGTCAAGAACCCCTTGTTCTTCTTCTTGTCACGCATGAACAGGGAACCACAATCCGAGATTGCAAAAAACACGTTTTTGATCAATGTAGAAACACCTCAGTAGTGTAGAGTATGATCAGCCAATTACGTCCACATTTCTTCTGTCATGAATCCTTCAAGTTTCTTCCAAATCTTTGAATCTTTGTTCTTGGAGCTTCTCAATCACCTGTAACACTTTTCTCTAATCAAAGATATCAAATATGAAAATTTCAAATGATCAATTCGTTATTCTTGTTTTTACAGTACAGTGAGCAATGCGTCAATATATATAGCTATCTCATGACAAATGCAGACTAAACGATCATGTTAGTTGTTGATAGGGGGAGCATTGTGTTAGATGAACCCAATCCCTATATATTGGTTTTTTATGATGATAACACATTGATAATAACAACACATGAATGTTGTCATGTCACAACATAATGTTTCTATATTGGGTTATAAGTTGAATGTGTACATGCTTACTATGTAATATGCACATACCGTGTTTATCACAATTGTTGGACATACTGTGTTGATTGATGCATATTATTGTGTTTGTGAAGTGATTATATCTGTGTATGCACAATGTATGTTTCTGTGATATGAAAACCACATGCACAAAAGCATATCTGAATGACAAATTGATTACAATGTTGTAGTATTCAACTAAGGTCATCAAACAGCTTATGGTTTTGAACTGTGACAAAACAACTAGTTTTAAATCGATTACATTAGTTGGTGAATCAATTAAAACTCGTGTTTTTGCACATATCTTTTTCAAATCTGCTGTGATGTATTTTTAGAAAAAAAAAATTCAAAAATATTCTAAGTGTTAAAGCTTAATCGATTATATGCTTTGCGTATTCAATTAAGTCTGTTATGTTTGAAAACTGACTTATGCTTGTCATAATTGTAATAGCGGTTATATTTTTAAATGTGTTTGACCAACATTTAATGAAAATCGATTACATTAATTGCGTATTCAATTAAGGGCTAAAGTTGTTGTAATTCGGTTACATCTGTTTAATGTAACCGATTACATAAGTTAGTTAATCGATTACTTTGCGTCAGGACTAAAATAAACTATATATTGACGCATTGTTTGAAAATAAAAAACGATTGATAATACTTACATTTTCATATCTTTTTTAATTCATTTGAGAGATTTTACACATTGATAAAAAGCTCCAAGAAAAAGAACGAGAAGAACTGGATCATCTTGAAGCAGATTACTAGACTACAAAGACTGATCATTTTCGCACAACTAAAGGTGCATTTTGGGAGATCAGGAGAGAAGACTTGCAATCTTGGATTTGTTGTTTCCCTGTACGTGTGGCGTCAGGAAGAAGAGTGGTGTACTCTTGACTTTGAGAGGGGATATCTTAAAGGGTTTACTGTAACAGGAACGGGTTGTTCTGTCTTGGCAGATTTTGTTGTTCTATATTTGATTGAGAGTTTGTGAGGTGTTTACATTTGAGAGTTGCTTTGTAAAGCCTTAGTTGTAATACTCTAATCATTATAGTGAATTAATCTCCAATCTAAGGTTGATTGGGAGGGTGACTGGATGTAGGCATTGAGGCCGAACCAGTATAAAAACTGAGTTTTATTTTCTTCTCCCTATGTCTTTACATTTGCATTTGCATTCACATTTTCGCACACTGTTTTATTGCACACGTTTGATTGTTGCGCAATAAAGGTTTCAAGAGCATCATTGTTTGTGAAAAAGATTTAAAAAGTCAAAGTTTTTATAAAACACAAATTCACCCCCCCTCCCCTCTTGATTTTGAGAAACAAAGTCCATCAATTCTAACATTAATAATGTAATCGGTTACATAAATGACAAATGTAACAGAATTACAATTCAAACAGATTTAATTGAATGCACAATTAATGGAATCGATTTGCAATAAATATTAGTCAACATATTTAAAAGTATGACCGTTAAAACAGTTATGACTTAGCTTTAAAACCATTTTCGAAACATAACAGACTTAATTGATTACATACACAGCGTAATCGATTAAGCTAAACACTTAAACAAATTTTGAAAATTCTTTCTCATCAAAACTCATCATAACACATTTCAAAATGATGTATGGAAAGACACGATTTTTAATCGATTTAACACTTAATGTAATCGATTCAAAACTTGTTGTTTTGCCACAATTCAAAACATAAGTTATCTAATGAATTCAATTTACTATATCACTATAATCGATTGTATCATACATAATTGCTTTGTGCTTGATGTTTTATCTCATTAAAAACATTTAGCAAGCATACAGAAGATATAAACACAGTTATGATCATAGTAGTATGCAAACCAATCAACATGATAACATATGTATTAAACATATAGAAACACTTGTAAGCCAACATATGTATCAAACACAAATACACATTTATGTTGTGTCATTAGAACATATGTGTGTTTTTATAGTCAATATGTTGTCATCATCAAAAACCAAAATATCAGAGGGTTCAACACTCATATTGCTCCCCCTATCAACAATCTCCCCATTTTTTTATATGCAAAACCATGATGTATAAAACAACCATGATGTACAATACACAACCAGAAATTATTTTTCAAACAGATATACACAGAGATATATAGTCATAGATATGAACAATTTCAAGCAATTCCAATATCTCTCCTCCTTTGGGCATTAACAAAAAAGGTATAAACTTTCTCCCCTTTGCACAATGTGTATATTTAAGCAAACAGAGATATATTAACATATTTACACAGTAATATCAAAAGTAAATGCTCCCTTGTCAATAATCATCAGTTTCTTTCCTATCAATCAATACAAGGATTATAGAAATGAATTTAATCAAACAGATATTTCAGCTCCCTCTATCAATATGCAATATCTCTAAAGTATTTCAATTGCATATGTTAGTATCAGAGCAACAGATAGAGATTTATCAGAGCATGTATATCAGAGCAAGTTTCAAGCAATTATCAAAGGATATGACAGAAATCAGAGTAATTCAGATATTGCTTGAAGCTAATACAATTGAGTGTTATCATTCATAAAACTCAGAAACATTCACAACGGATAAGAAACAATGAGATTCAGAATGAATGAGCACATAACAAACAGTAAAAAAAGTGATAGAGTATATCATATAAATGTTTAGATACTCAAACCATATTCACAAAATGTAGTCGATTATATTATTTCCTTAATCGATTTAGTTCAACAGGGTACTTAAGAACTATCTTAGATAAGTTATAAATCTTATTTTCAGTATCAAACCTGCATTAAACTTTCTTCTCAACTTTGTTGAGGGTCAGTACAAATATAACATCATTGTTGTTAAAAAAGAATGACTCAATTTCTCACACCAAGAGGGGGGGGGGGGGGGGGGGGGGGGGGGGGTGAATTGGTGAAGTATAAAATTTAAAACTTTCAAAATCTTTTTCACCAAAAGTGATGCCTTTATAACTTTTTTGAAACGCAAGGTAAAAGAGTTGTTTATGCAGCGAAAATTAAATCGATTGAGTAAAATAAGAAGTCGATTGAATAAAAGAGTGTAGGGATAAAAAGATCAAACATTGAGTTTTTATATTGGTTCGGCCAAGCCTACATCTAGTGTCCTTCCAACCATAAGAAGCCAATGCACTATAATGATCAAGGTTTTTACAAAGGCTTTTATAGCGACCTCACGTCAAAAATATAAAACATCTCTCTAACTCTCTAATCAAAATATAGGCAGTATACAGACAGACTAGCAGCAAAAATCCCCTCTCCTGCAGTCCAAACCCTTTAAGCCACCCTCAAAGTCAAGAATGCAGCACACTCTTCTTCCTATAATCACAAAAGGGAACCTCAGTCCAATCTTCACAAGATTGTAGCCTCTGATCTCTCAGTTACACCCAATGTGCATATATGATCAGCCTTTGTACGTGCAGTTAACTTGCTCTTCAAAAATCCACAAGTAGATAATCACCACGGTCACTTCTTGTTTCTTGGAGCTCTTTCTCTCTTTCTGTAAGAATGCACTTTCTGCAAAAGATATCACAAACTGTTAGATTCACAAAAGTTCTTACAGAAATCAAATTCGCGTCAATTTATAGATAAACCCAACTCTAATGTATTTTAATCGACTAAGCTACAAATGCAGTCGAATATAGAAATTCTATTATTGCAGTTGGCAGCAACCAATGCAGTTAATTGAATGTACAATTAATGTAGTCAAATTTCATTTAATGTTTAGTCAACATATTTAAAAATATAGTCGTTGTGACAGTTATATCAAGCATTAACAGTTATTCAAAACATAACAAACTCAGTCAAATGCAACACGCATGTAATCGACTTTATAACAGAGTAAAACAGTTTTGAAAACTTTTCTCTTTGAAAAAACTCTCACAACACACTTGAAAAAGTTTGTGCTAAGACACGAGTGTTAATTGACTCACCCCATAATGAGATCGACTTAAAACTGTTGTTTTGCCACACAATTTAAGTTCAACAAAAGTGCTTGTGGTTTTTCTTTTCCAAAAACATGTGTCATGCATTCATGTATAAAATCATATATATAACACAGTGCAATGCAATGAACAACAGAAACAACATAATCATGTTCTCAAAAACGCATATAACATGTAAACATAAAACATGTAACACCAAATACATGTGTGTTATTAATTATGTGTTGTCATCATCAAAAACTCAGATATCACTCAGATTGTGGGTTCAGCTAAACCAGTGTTCCCCCTCTCAACAATTGTGAAATATCATAATCATAAAATGAGTATGAGTATGCAAGAGAAAAATGTAATAGTCAATGACACATATTACATTCATACAGCACATTCAGTAAGTGTACTTATTCAGATTCAAACAACCAATATTCAAATTAAACCAATAGATTGAAATTCATAATATAATTTCATTTCATTTAAGCCAAACATGAGTACAATCATAACCAAAAGATGAATGACTTAACAACCAATGTTACATTCAAACAAACCAACAAAACAATTAAAATAGACACTAACAACAAATCCTTATTCTGATTCAGACGTATTCATGGAATCCTCTTCAGTTGACTCATCATCAGAATCTTCTATTGCAGAGTTACTGTTGATGCTTTTCTTGTTGAGCATATTCACCTTCTTTTCCAATCTGAACAATGACTTTGCTAAGACATACATCATTGGTCCAACATCTAACATTCCTTGTACCACTTTCCAACATATAACCAAGCACACTTAACCAAAATAGCCAAGGAAACTCTTACCTTTTGACTTAAGCCATCAAAACTATGAAAATGGCTAAATCAAGGTTCAACTTTGCACTATATTTTTTAATCACACATAGCTAGCATATTAAGCGCACAAAACAACCATTAAAACTTGCCTAGACAGTCCAAAACTATCCATACACACCATTCATTTATCAAGCATCATAAACAGTTTTGAGATATAATATATGATCAACCAAAATTCTCAAAAACATATCATACACTCGCTATTAAACTATCATTTTGGATTAGCATTTTCAGCACATAAAACATTGTATCTAATCAATTTTAATAACGAAACTAAAATATTTTTAATTAGCTAAACATTCCAACACTAGAAGAGTTTTAATTCCACTCTATAAACCAAGAAAATAAAACCCTAAACACCCAAGGCAATAATTTTTAACGTGACTTTTTAATCTAGGAAAAATATAGCCCTAACCAATGTTTGTTAAGACAAAATCGTCTATAAGACTAAAATGTCTAAACGCTCTCATATGTTTTGAAGTTTAACAAAATAACATTAAAGGAAATGAGCAAATGAATAGGTTATCACTAGAATATTAGAATAACATAAACATAGGTGACAAGTTAAATATGTTGAAAATCTAGTAACCTAGGAAAGTTATAGAAAAATGCTTAGGTTTAATCTAGACGCTATACTGAGAGAGTTAATGAGAGAGTTCTGCTAAACACAGAAGCTATATTGCACCAAACGGAAATTAATCGAATCTCGCAAAAAGAGAAAAATGTCGAGACAACCCAAAAACTTATTAAAGACAATTCACTAAAAGCTTTAGCTAATGAAAGCAGAATCTTAAAGCATTTATAATAGACTAGACGATACCATGAGCAAAGACATTCACTTCGTCCAATGATGAAGCTTCAATTAATATTTGGTATCTTTGCAAAATTGTTTACATGATAAAATGCTACCCGAATGGTAGAAAACATAAAAAGCACTTTGTTGTTCTAAACAACCATTAAATGTCATAAAATGCTAAACATTCAAAAATAAAAAAAGTGATAAGAGAAAAAACATATTTGTTGCATGCATATCTACTCTACTTTGTGCAGATAGCCTACTACACGCACCCATCTGCTTCAATGGATATATATAAGAAGTGGACGTTAGAAACAAAGAAGACATTCACGAAATGTTCTCTCCATCAGAAGTCATGCTAGAAAAATAGTACAACCTACTTCTATCAAACTACTGATAAAGCAATTATGCTTTAACAAGTTGACTTTAACCCACGACTACTTCACACAACAAGGCGAAGAAGACACAAGATTCAAGGCAAAATCTCAGTCTAACATATATTTTTTGAGAAGCCTTTAAACAAAAGAAGATTCGAAGAAAAATAAAGAGAATAGCATATGAAGAGAATATCATAAGAAAAGCAATATCGTCAAGAGGAAAAGGACATAAAAGTTCAAGAACTCCAAGAGAATATCTGAGAAGAAAAAGCTTAAGTTTAGATTACTTTCAAGCTTCATTGTAATATAATCTTAGTATTTGTAAGAAGAGAGAAAAAAAAGAGAAAAACACCTAGCGAGTCTGTAGACTGAATTGTATTGAACATATATCCTCTAGCGAGTCTGTAGACTGAAGATAATTAAAACACTTGTTGATAAACTCATGAGTTAAGGATTATTAGGCAACGTATCAGGGGATACCAAGATTGTCTAGTGGAAACCAGGAGTGAGTGAAACTCAACTAGACGGTGTATCAGGTTGATACCAAGAGCGTCTAAGGATACTAGGAGTGATAAAGAATACTGCACAACCAGAAGTGAGTGAAACTCAACTTGGTAGCGAATCAGGGGATACCAGGATTGCCTAGGGATACCAGAAATGGTGAGAATACTCAGTTGTAATCTTGTTGAAGATTATAGTAAAACCCTCTAAGGATAGAGGAGACTAGATGAAGCTTAGTTGGAGTGAACCACTTTAAATATATTTGTGCATTTATTGTGTTATTCTCTCTCAACATTTCTCTTACAAAATTGTAGTTGTACTCTCATTTCTTATATGATTCCTACTCTAAAAGACATTTATTAAAATGGAAATCCTATTTAAAACTCTACAACGAATATCTCTTAACTTTTGAATAACACATAAAAAAACACATTGCTTAAATCTATTTCAAAGTCGAGCCCTTAAACAATCTTCGTAAAATCTTTCAATCTCGACGAAAGTGTTATATCACATTGGTTGCGAAAAAGTTTTCCATTAACACTATTCAACCCCCCACCTTCTAGTGTTTTTCAAGTACTTTAGTTAGTATCAGAACTAACCTTGCGGGGTTAGTTCTTAACAGGACTCAAGGAGACGATCCTAAGGAATGGAAAATGAAGGCTACGTCGTCAACCGTCCTCCCTTATTCAAGGGAGGGAAGTTTGACTATTGGAACCAAGAATGACCACATTCTTTGAATCATGCCACATTAACATATGAGACGTTTTAGAAAAAGGCAACTACATACCCGTTGATGAAGAAGGAGAGTCGCTCTCAAGAAGAAAATGGACTTATGAGCAGAAGCAATAATACTTGTTAAATTCCAAAGGTCGCAGCTCGTTATTGTGCACCTTCTCTGAAGAAGAATATAAAAAAGTACACGCATATCAGGGAGCAAAAGAAATGTAGGATACCTTGGTTGTTACATATGAAGGATCAATAGAGGTCAAAAGGAATAAACTAAGTTTATTGACAAGACAATACGAGTTGTTTAAAATGTTGGACAACAAGAATATTTATAGCATGTTCAGTAGATTTCAAATGATCTACAACGAGCTCAAATCCCTAGGGAAGTCTTAAGACAAATTTGATCATATTGATAAAATTCTACGAAATTATCCCACACAATGGAGACCATAGGTTACAATGCTCAAAACATCAAAAAATCTCGAAGGGGTGAGCTTAGAAGATTTGGTTAGAATTTTAAAGCTACATGAGCTCGAACTCCTACAAGAGTATTATTGCACTTAAAGCTATCAAGAGGAAACCCACCAAAGCTCTCAAAGCAAATGAATCCTCCAAGGAGTTGGATGATGAACAAAACTCTATGGACGAAAACTAAGAACATGAGCTTTCATTCATATCGAGAAAGCTTCGTTCTATGTGGAGGAGAAAAAAAGGCACTTTGTGATGGAGGTTGCTTTGAGGATGCTCCTTCAACATAAGATGATTTTTCCAAGTGGGTTGATGAAACAACTTCAAAGGGATGAAGAGATGAAGATATTGATGTTGTATGGTCTTGGTAAATGTCCTTCTAGGAGCTTAGGCCAACCATGAAGGAGAAGGTATGAAGAGGTCTTGAAGAATACATTTCATAAGACGAGAACTTAAGAAGAGAAGTCTTGCAATTTTGGCAAAATGAGTTTACATTCAATCAAGTTCTAAGGATTACAAAAGGGTGCCTCTCTTTTTATAGGTGAAGGAGAAGGCTAGAGTACATGGAATATTTAGGAGTCTTTCCATCATTTAATGAGGAGTCTCATCATTATATGAGCAACCTAAGCATTAAATGAGGAAACTAAACATTAAATGTGAAGAGCCTTATGCTTTGTAACTATCTTAGTCAAAGAATTTAATGCAAAACGCTCATTGTAACTAACTTCTTCCAAAACCCATTTTTAAACCATTTCTAACCCATTTTAGGTGCTACCTTTTAACTAAGGACCTAATGGTGTGCTAACTCTCTCTTAAAGCCACCAAGTCTTCTAAACAAAGCTAAACAAAGTGTCTTGGCCAAATAAAAGACCTAAAATTGAGTTATATTATATATTTACAAAAAGTGTTTTAAGATAAAGAAGAAGACTAAAATGTGATCATCCACAAGAGTAGAATCCTTGAAGTTCCATCTTCCTCTTCTATCTTCTTTGACCATGGCTCTTTATGAGAGGTTTAATGTCTTCTAAGGCTTGAGGGAAAGCAAGAACAAACTTGAAAGTCATTTTTCTTCTATCAACCTCTTAGCCTTAGTTTAAGTTAATACCCCCTTCATGGATCTCATTTAGTTCCCAAAAAGGATTCCATCATTGTGGAAATGGCTCAAGGAACAAATCAAATGATAGACAACTGAAGGACTCAACTGTTTGCTATGAGTGCAACAAACCTGGACATTTCATATCTGAATGTCCCAAGATCGAAAAGGTGAAGAAAAACTTAGTCGACCCCAAATATGAAAAGAAGAAAGTGTTGATGAGCACATGGGAGGACTTGGACACATCAGATGAAGATGAGGAAACAAAAGTATGCCTTGTGGCAAGAAATGCTGAAAGTACATCAGACGACCTTGATGACGAGGTTGATTTCTCAAGCATACACTCATTTAGTCATGCGTACTATGAATTGCTTTCATATTTGATACATTTTCTTTGAAGCTATCAAATTAATACTACTTTTCAAGGCAACTTCAATATTGCCAAGTAGTATTCAAGAAAGTAGATAAGGTTAAAATAACCCTGAGTCGTCTCCCAATGAATACAGAATTGTTTTTCAATATTTGACTCTTGTGAAAGCTATGCAATGCTCAAGAATAAAAGTGAGAAACTATGCTAATGGAATTAAGGTTTGAAGAATGTTCGAGTTTAAGTGAAGAACAAGTAGAAAACTTAGAAACAATTATAATGAAATAGGTTAATTCCACAACTTTTCCAAGATAGAGTCATCATCAGCTATCCATAGATCATTGTTCAATTAATTATTGTTCAAGTTTCAAATTAATTAAAGTACATTCTTAATTAATTTGAGGGCGATCATGCATTTAACCAAAGTAGATTCTCAATCAAATGCAAGATCTTTCTAGATTATTCACAATGAATTCAACCAATGTACATTCTCAATCAAATCCTATTTTGTTTAATCATGTCTATTCTTAAATCTCCAAACCAAATTAAAAGCTAATTAATGAAAGTAAATTCTTAATTAATTATAGTTGAAATTATTACCACCAATTAAAGTACATTCTCAATTGATAGCAAAAACCTGTTTAATCATTTAAAGTTCTTAAATTCAATCAAAGTAGATTATGTATCAAACCTAGAAACCCTTGAACTCATATGATTAATATGCATGTAGATTAAAACACATTATGATGCAACAATCATTGTTGTTAATATGATTGAGATATTAAAGACATAGAAGAAGAATAACTCAAATCAATAGTCAAATGAAACAAATTCATTAACTTAACTTAACCTCAGAATCCATCAATGGAATAGCCCTAGAAGCTTAGCCGTCCATGAATGGAGTGAAACACATGGTAAAATAAAAGTGAGAGGAGTGGTGGATGATGGCTTCTAGTGGAGGAGTCTGAGAGAATGAATGAGTTCTGATTTTTTTTCTCCTGTGGGTCTCTTTATATAGGCTTGACTGGGCTTGGACTCTGAATCTTCTGTTGATAAGATCTTTTATCTTATATCTAAACATCACTTTGTCATGGACATATAACTGAAATCACTCAATTCTTTACACATGAGTTGACCTTTTGAATTTACTAGAAAATCAAATACGAAAGATATAACTTAACTCAAAATGTATCTAGTTCTCTCCAACTCTCTCAAGTGTTTTTGGCTTGTGTTTACACTCAAAATAGCCATGTAAGTAGACACCCTCGATATTTAGCAAGACTTTAACATTCACATACTTCAGAAAACATGCAATTATTGATCATGAGCACTTTTTAAAGGTTATATTGAGGCCAAGGCAGAGGTAGACTTTTTTTCTTTCTAGAATTTCTGAGTTTTTGAAATTGATACAGAAAGAGTAATGCCACTTTATTTCAAAAACAACTTTATTACTTGCTCTTTTAAGGAATATTCTTTTTCTTTTTCCCTTTTTTTTTTCAAAACTCTGACTTTCCATCTTTCTTTTTGCCCTTTTTTATTATTTTGTGGGTGAGCTACTCACCCAAACACTTATTCATCACTTACTTTTAACACAATCCATTAATCTTTCTTCTTTCCTAAGGTAAGGAACATATAATTTTTCTTCTTTTCTCATTTGACAATGATTGAAAACAAGGAAAATAGACTTAAGGCTCAAAGGAGTTTTCAATGGATTAATGTTAAGACAAGTTTATATGGCCAAGTAGCTTAAACAAGAAATATCTCAATCATATCAAATCATGCATATTCACCTCAGTCGCAAAACACAAAATCAAGCTAAATGTTATAGTATCAACAAATCAAGGGCATATCACTCAAGAAAAATAGGTATGGCACATGGTGATCCATCCTTAACATTCGGCCCAAAACTCACATGGTTCAAACTTCTTTCACAAGATTTAATCAAGAAATTCTCAAATCAACACAATCATCAAATTATAGAAGTAATCCACTCATATAAACATGACTCGTCTTCTTTTCTCATGATCATCCCAATTATTGATTCAAACTCTCAAATCCATTACAAATATTTATTAAAAAAAAAACAAAATAGGGAACAAAGTTAATTGTTTTCCCACACCCCCACTCTTAATCTATGCATTGTCCTCAATGTATGTCGTATATATAGAATGCAAAAAAAAGTATGAGGATACTTACCTCCTTCATGGTGGAAGGAATGCTAGTAGAACTTCATCGGAAAAGTCATCTTGGATAGTTATGTTATATTTTCCCTTTTCAATCCTACTAAGATGGTCAGCTACTAAGTTATGTGCCTCAGTTAAAATCCTGAATAGGAGTCAACTTGTCATTCTCGTTCTTGACCATTGTGATTCCATATTTCTTGGGATCACATGTATAGGGCTCACCAAAGTGTTGTCAGAAATGGGGTATATAATATCTGCTTGTAGCAACTTGGTGTCCTCTTTTTGGACAACCTCCATCAGTCTTCTTTGAGGTTGTCTTACTGGTTTAGCATCCTCTTCCAGAAGTATCTTGTGCATGCAACAAGTAGGGCTAATACTAGGAATATCTGCCAAAGTCCAGCCTTTTGCTTTCTTATGTTCTTTGATAACCTACAACAATTGTTCTTCCTGCTCATCAGTAAGCAAAGCAGATATAATAATAGGGAGTTTCTCACCCTTCTCAAGATAAGCATATTTCAAATGTAAGAGTTTCAACTCCAAGGTGGGTGGTTATACCACAAATGGCAATATTTTAGTTCTTAAATGTGGGCATAAATATGCACTCATTAATATTTATCTAAATTGTCTAGTACACATAGGCTTTTCCGAAACCAAAGTAAAGAACTCCTTATGGAAACACCAACCTCCCCACCGTGAAACCACCATCCACGACCAGCCACCACGACCTACAAATCCCAAAAACAGAGCCAACCTTAATCGTAGGGAATCGTGATCAAAATTTTCCATCGTCCTCATCAAAAACCTACAAGAAAAAAATATCAGAAAAACCGAATCGAACCCCAATCGTGACCATCGTTCCTCCACACAAAAATTAGCCTCTCACCGCCATGATGACGTCACGAACTACTACAAATCGCCATTCAGAGTCACAAAACAGAACCCTAAAATCACGCCACCTCACGTAGCCCTAGTTCGCGCAAATCGCCCTCCAAAACCAATCGAGAGTCTTCCTCCTCCATCACCAGCCCAAAGCGCGAAGCCACTTCACAATCACCCACTAGTGTAGAAAGGACTTTAGACGTTTGTTATTTTGGGCTTTTAACGTCTAATCTTTGTCCGACGTCTATATGGGTGACGTTAATGAGACGTCGGACCCAATAGGTCAGACGTCTATATAGATGTCCGATCCACACAGGTCCAACGTCTATATAGACGTCTGATCCATACAGGTCAAACGTCTAAATAGACGTCTAACACTGTAGATCAGACGTCTAAAATGTTGCCGTATTTGATTGGATCTTTTTTCGCTTGAGGCCTCTCGGGTTGTTCCTAGCTTATGGTGATTCGAGTTTACAACTTCATATTTTAGTTGAAGAGAATGTATTGTATGTTTTTTTTTTGTATTGGATGGTTTTAAAAACGTAGTGGACAGAATTAGAGGAGTGCAAAACGCAAGAAATCGCCGCCCAAGGACACGAGCAAAACTGCACCAAAACCCAATGAAAACGCATTTTAATAGGTTTAAATGAAAGATAATGCATGAAAGAGTGATATAATCAGAGTAAAATTAATTTAAAACGCTGCAAAAGTGAGAAAATGAACCTGAAAAAGCATAACCCGTAGAGAAAAAACGCAAGGAAGATGATGAACATTAAGTGTGCGTAACTACTGCCTCGCGTTCGCGGTGTTTTAATGCAGCCATAAAGAAGTCAGTTCCCCCCACATCCGACGTCTATATGGCTATAGAAGTCGGATTGGTGGGATCGGACGTCTAAATGGAGTTAAAAAGTGACTTTTTAGATTTAAAAAATGATATAGACGTCGGTTCCCCCCACATCGGACGTCTATATGGCTGTAGAAGTTGAATTGGCGGGATCAGACGTCTAAATAAAGTGAAAAAGTGACTCTTTAGATTTAAAAAATGAGTATATAGACGTCGGTTCCCCCCACATCCGACGGCTATGTGGCTGTAGAAGTCGGATATGCGGGATCAGACGTCTAAATGAAGTGAAAAAGTGACTTTTTAGATTTCAAAAATGAGTATATAGATGTCGGTTCCCCCCCCCCCCCCCCCCCCCGCATCCGACGTTTATAAAAAATGAGAATATAGACGTCGGTTCCCCCTACATCGGACGCCTATATGGCTGTAAAAGTCGGATTGGCGGGATCGGACGTCTAAACGGAGTTAAAAAGTGACTTTTTAGATTTAAAAAATGAGTATATAGATGCCGGTTCCCCCACATCAAACGTCTATATGGCTTTAGACGTATGTTCCCTCTAGAACAGACGTCTATATGATTGTTTTATTTATGGAAAATGCCACCGGTCATTTTTTATGTTGGATATTCGAGGGTCGGACGTCTAAAGGGTGATGTTAAAGACCTTTTATGCACTAGTGACCATGGAATCCTCCATGAAAACCTTGCGAGCGCCACTGCGATTCGTGCCCTCCGCGAGCCTTTTCCTTCTTCAACTTGCAAACAAACAATCAAACATCAGAACCATGTCGAGAAACCTAACTCGTGAGTTCGCAACGAAAGACCAAGAGCCCTAATCTACATCAACCATCGTGAATTACCCAAAACAAACTCCTTTATCTCCTTCGACCTTCGTCCAAGGCACCACGCCTACAGCAACCTGTGCATACCTGCAAGGAAAAAAACTGTAACAACAACACTATCTCATTCTCGCGAGCTTTGCATAAACCGTTGGCCGCCGCAACTGTAAGGGCAAAACCTTGATTCGAAAAACATTTTCCCCAATCTGCAAACACCCTAATTTTTGGGTGAGAGAGAGGGCTACCACATGGCCGGCTCTCAATGGACAGTGAATATGGTCAAAGGGTCAAACTTTAGGAAAGAAACAAAAAGGCCTAAGTGCAAATATTGAAACTTTTAAGGGCTTTTATGCAATTTTGGAAAATCAAGAAAGACATAAATGGAATTTAAGAGATAATTCAGTTGATATTTTAAAGATACTTAATTTAATATGAAAATATCCACGGGAAATATCTATCAAATATTCTTAAAAACTGAGTAAATTTGAAGATAAAAGATTTTATGAACATAATATTCAGAGGTCAAGCCGAATCAAGCCTTATATAAAGAGACCCATGGGAGGCAGAAATCATAACTCATTCATCCAATCAAACTCCTCCACCGAGAAGCACACATCCACCACTCTTCTCATTTTATTTTACCATGTCTTTCACTTCATTCATGGAGGGCTATGCTTTTAGGGCTATTCTACTGTTATTTCATTATGAATTCTGAGGTTAAGTTGTGTTAATGTATTTGTTTCTTTTGATTATTGATTTGAGTTATTCTTTTTCTATGTCTTTCATGTTGAAATTGGTATCGTCAACGAAAACTTTAAATGTGTGTCCAAACAAAAACTAAGAGGGAAGGGGTGATATGGTTCTATTTATAATTTTGATTTCCTTTAAAAAATTCTTCGAAGTGAATAAGTAAAGTAGAGAAGGGATGAGAAGATTCACACAAGCAGTTTTTATGCTGGTTCGAATCAAAAGATTTTATATCCAGTTGCTAATCACTCTAAAAGAAGTGATTAATGATTCACTTAAATTAGTTCAATGATACAATATAATTGAGAACAAGATGAAATAGAAAAAAACTCTCTTAGTTGATAAGAGATGAAGAAACACCTTCATTCGACACACAATGGAATGAAATAGCTTGAATCAGCTGGTAGAGAACTGCTTCCACCTTAGACACACTAAGATCAACTTCTTCTTCTTCAAGAACTTAATCAAGGTCACTTAAACACTCAGAGTTTCCTCAGACCATATTATGTACTCTATGATGGTCTAGGTAACCTTTTAAAAACAGTGAAGGACATTATTTATAGCCCATGGTTCGAGCTAGGTTAGAAGTTGATAAGACAATTCTCAACTGCTAATGATAATTAATTACAAAAAGTGATAATCGATTAATTTTTTCCTTTATAAGGTTTTCAAAATGGTGATAATCGATTATTGTCGAACCTTGGTTAATCATATATTTTCGAGATAATCGATTATCCTGAGAGATAATCGATTATTGCAAAATTGAAGTGTTTTCTCATTTTACACGTGATAATTGATTATCCTCCACAGTAATCGATTGTTGCTGCAACATAACTATACTAAAAAGCAATTTATAAGGCTTCTTATGATATACAAATGAAAGCAAAGCCTACTACAAAGTATTCTACAACATAATGCTTTAACAGTGTATGTACTTGATTCCTCAAAGCTCCAAGTGCATCATCATCAAAATCTCTTCAAAGCATCAATGCTTCTCATTGGTAACAATCTCCCTCTTTTTGATGATGATCAAAAACTTATTTGTTAAAGACAATTTTTGTTTTATCCTGCATGAATTTACTTAGACAAAAACAAAAATTTTGAAAAATAAGAGTTAATTTTGAAAAAATAAATAACAAGTTTTATTCATAAACAAGACAGTAGTACAAGATCTTTAAGACATGACAACACTTAAAAGTCAACACTAGGGGAATCATTAGGATTAAGGTCATAGTGACTCTCAATATTTTTAAGCCTAGCGTCTAAATAATTTAGAAGTCTACATAGACGATCATGTTGAGCTGATTGAAGTTCAACAAACTCTTCATGTCTTGACTGTTGAAGATTTTCCATCTGCTCCATTTGGTGGGTCAAGTCTACAAGGTGTTCTTCCATGGAGAAGGAAGACAATGAAGGATCATAGGAAGGGCCAACATTAGATGGACGAGCTACATTTATAGGCTCAACATCTTCATCATCATCATTTTGAGAATCCTCTTTGTGGACAAAAATGTTCTCAGGGAGAATAAAACCCATTTGTTTTAAATTGTTTTCTCCAATCTCATGTGTGGGCAACACACGAGTGCTATTTTCACCAATTATGTTGACTCCTTTGTACTCGCAAATCTTGGAGCCAAGAGTGGCATAAGCCAAGTTGTATACATGATACCTTTGAGCCTTCAATATTGTATCGATGATTGGTGTAGGCCAGTCTATATGGATATTGTTGAGAATCCCATATATAATAAGGAGATCATGTTCAGAGCATTGGCCATGATTAGTAGCACGCAAACATAGTAGCCATACTACCAATTAATGAATCATGTGCTCATCCACTTTGAATCCTCCTACAAGGAGTTGTTTGCGCCCATTTTACTGTTGCGGATTGCGCAAAAAGGATTGAAAGGTAAGAATAGGGTTGAAACCTTCAACCCCAAGGTGAACTTTGACCACATCCTCCCAAAGAGGTAGCCTTGCCACATTGGCCTAGATGTCATCGTCTAGGATGATGTTGATGCCTTTCACATTCGTTCGAGCAATCCCATCACAAATTCTTAAATTAAAAAATAATACACGTAATAAATCCGGGTAGAAGAACCCCTTGAGTTCCACAAACTGTTTCAACCCTTGATTCTCTAAATGTGGGGAAATTGGAAGCTAGTGTTGGCAAACTAGTTCAGAGTAACATATTTTGAAGCAACAAGCTTCCTTTCTTTCCAAAAATTGATGAACTCTTCATGCTTGTTGGTGTCGGAAACCCATCCATCCGGGCACGAGGTTGAGTAGAGGATGAAGCTCCAATTCTTCTCTTGGTTAGCAGTTTTCTTTTTGAATCAACCTTGGTTCAAGAGATTATGCACAAGGAGGGCTTACATGGAGATGAGAGAAAATGGCTAGCAAAAGCTCAAATGGACAGAAAATTTGAGAAAGAAGTTTTAATAATAGATTAGGGGAGGTCATATTTATACAACTAGGGTCGAAATTAGTTGTTTATGATAGTTTATAGTCATTTATAGTCGTTTTAACAGCTAGGTTTAGAAATTTTGCGATCCTGTAACACGTTATCATCGATTATCACTAATGATAGTCGATTATCATTCCAAAATATAGTTCCCAGAAATTGTGGATAATCGATTATCTTTGATGATAATCGATTATTCCTAAACTGATATCCCATTTGCTGGAAAACTTGAGATAATTGATTATTTTATGGGATAATAGATTATCCCCGAATCAAAGACATTTCTAAAGGACAAGATAATCGATTAGGGGGTTCATATAATCGATTATTGAGCGTTAATTTCTGAAAAACGCAAATTTGGGCCAAATTTTAATCCTAAGACATATCTAACAATCCTAAATCTCTCCTAAGCTCATAAAATGTTTCCTTAGGCAATGCTTTGCTAAATATATTTGTTAATTGATGCATAGTATCCATATACTCTATGACACAATCACCTTTTTGAATGTGATCTCTTAGAAAACGGTGCCTAATTTCAATATGCTTAGTCATATAATGCATTTTGGGATTCTTAGTCATATTTATGGCACAACAGTTGTTGTTTCATCCACAAAATTTGGCCACAACAGTTCCCAACAGCTATGTATTCAACTTCAGTGGTAGAAAAGGCTACACAAGCTTGTTTCTTTCAATGCAATGAAATCAAGGAACATTCTAAAAATGGAAAGTTCCACTAATGGTCTTCCTATCATTTTTACAACCTTCGTAATCAACATCAGAATATCCTATAAGACTAGGGGTTGCATCGGAGGGATACCATAATCCAAAAGAAGTAATACCTTTAAGGAATTTCAAGATTCTCTTAACAGCTAGAGAAATAATTTTCAATTAGAAAATTACTAAGTCTTTCATACCAAGACATAGGTGCATGTTTAAGGTTATTCAAATTCTTTAGTTTATAGACATGATCAGGAAATTTAAGATCCTCAAATCCAGGGGGTTGTTCAACTTATACCTCTTCTTTCATAAAACCATTTAAGAAAGCACTTTTGACATCCATTTGATACAAATTAAATTTCATCAAAGAAGCATAAGAAAGCAATAATCTAATAGCTTGTAACCTTGCCACTGGTGCATAACTTTCATCATAGTCTATACCTTCTTCTTGGCAATACACTTTTGCAACAAGTCTAACTTTGTTTTTAGTGATATGTCCATCCTCATCCAACTTGTTTATGAAAACTCATTTGGTTCCAATGACTTGGTAGTTTTCTTCTCTAGGAATG
Organism: Vigna angularis; assembly: GCF_016808095.1. NCBI lineage: Eukaryota > Viridiplantae > Streptophyta > Magnoliopsida > Fabales > Fabaceae > Vigna > Vigna angularis. Next base: position 3,443,844 of record NC_068976.1, on the reverse strand, counting down.
AGTTCCCAAACATCATTCCTTTCAAATTGATTTATTGCATCGCAACAAACCACTTGTCATCTTGAAGAGCCTCACCAATGTTTTTGGGTTTTATCTGTGAGACAAAAGCAACTGTGATACAAAAATTATTTAAATTACGTCTAATAGTTACACTTTTTCATATGTTTCCTATTATGTTGTCCATTGATAGGCCACGTCGTTCTTGATAGCCTCTAGGATCATATTCTTGTTGTACAGAAGGAATTTCAGATGAAGAGTTCTCATTGATGTACATCTCTTCAAGAGCCTCCGTTAAGTAATCTTATTCACTTGCAACTGGCTTATTAGACTCAAGAGGGTTCATCTCAAGGTCTACTATTTTGTCAAAAGCAACATGCACATATTGTTCAAGTAATTCAATAAAAGCCTTTTGTAAATCATAACCTAAACCATCATAGAGTACAAAATATAGTCTGAGGAAACTCTAAATGTTTAGGTGAGCTTGATTAAGTGCTTGAAGAAAGAGAAGCTAATCTCACTGTATTTAAGGTAGAAGCGCTACCAAGCTATTTCATTCCATCGTGTCTTATAAACTAAGAGAGGTATTTTCTATTTCATCTTGTTCTCATTTATATTGTATCATTGAACTAATTTTAGTAAAACGTTAATCACTTCTTTTAGAGTGATTAACAACTGGACGTAGAATCCTTTGATTCGAACCAGTACAAAAACTGCTTGTGTGAATCTCCTCATCCCTTCTCTACTTTAATTATTCACTTAGAAGAAATTTTTAAAGGAAATCGAAATTTTAAATAGAACTAATTTTAAATAGAAATTTTTAAACTTTCCGCTGCGCGATACCAATTTTAACAATTGGTATCAGAACTTGCTTTGATATTCTTTCAAACTTTTCGAAAATGGTCGAACATAGCCAAGTGTATACTAAGGGTAAGGATGGAAAAAAAATCCACGTCTGCGGAAACCCTCGGATAAAATTCGCGATGGATAGTTACTACCTATTGATATTTATTACCTGTGGATAACAGGTAGCGGGTATTTTAATACCCGCTTCTAAACGGGTCAGGTTCGGGTATTATACTATCCGACCCGCGGATACCTATTACTCACAAAAAAGAAAAATAAAAATTTAATTTATATTTTTCAAAATTAGGTTTTCTTTCTATAACTCTTAAAAAAAGGAAAGCTTTTCAATTAAAAATTATGTAACCCTAAATAAAAATCCCAATTGCCCAATTGTTTGTTTATCTCAAACTTTATTCAGAGTTTTTTCCCAATCTCTTCTCTTTTACATTTTTCGCGAGCAAACCCAGAAGCTTCAAGCTTCTTCTCTGTTCTCTATCTCATTCCCTTCGTGGTTGTGCAAGGAGAGAGGTTTCATCTCCCTTCACTTTTTCTGGTTCATCTTGTAGAGGGAAGGAGCTTATACTTTTCGCGGTGACTTCGCAACACAGGGTTCCGATTCTTGCGTTTGGCTCACGATTTTGGAATTGAATTTTCTTTATTTTCCTTTATAGGTGGTGACGAAATATTGGGGGGTTTTATTCGGAATTTAGAGTTTTGAAATTGGGAATTTAGGATTGTTTTTCTTGCGATTTAGGGTTAGGGTTCGTGTGATTAGTATTTTTCCTGACCTTGTAGCGAGTTTGGAGTTTATAATCTTTTTTTCTGGTTTGAAAATTTTTGGGATTCTTGGTCTTGTAGTGTTTCGGAGTTTTTTCCGCGTTTCTGATCTTAGGGTTCTATGCTTGCCGTTTTGTTCTTGCAAATTGGGGATTAGGTTAAATTTACTTAAAACTTTAATTTTTAATTTATATTTAATTTAATTTATATTATGTGTGTATATATATATATATATATATATATTATAATTTTATTTCAAAAATGTATACAATATATTTTTTTAAATTTTTGTGATTATCCGCGAGTATTTTTTAAGTCGATACCCGCGCGGGTAACGGACAGGTTGCAGTTGGATTTTCGTTTTGCAAGTCGGGTTGAGCGTAGGCACTATCCGTGCCCAATCCAACCCGTAGTGATCCCTAGCTGAGGGTGTTTCCATCAACAGACCCAAATATAATTAACCAAGATTCGACAATAATTGATTATCACTTTTTGTAATCGATTATCATTGATAATCGATTATCTCCGAAAGGAAGTTTTTTCTCATTTTACACATGATAATCGATTTTCCTCCACGGTAATCGATTATTGTTGCAACATAACTATGCTAAAATGCAATTTACAAGGCTTCTTATGATATACAAGTGAAAGTAAAGCCTACTACAAAGTATTCTATAACAAAATGCTTTAACAATATATGTACTTGATTCCTCTAAGCTTCAAGTGCATCATCATCAAAATCTCTTCAAAGCATCAATGTTTCTCATTGGTAACAAATACGACTAGGGACACCACGAATGGTTTAAAGCACTCAAATGTGTTGGTTGGTACCAGACAGAGTGTAACGCAGCGGAATAAAGCTAAGAGTAGCAGAAAGCGTGTTCGATCACAATTAAAAATAATTTGGTCCTTTTAGTAAAAATAATTTTCTTTCAAAAAATTAATCAAGCAGTTGATATACGTAAAATAATATGAGTGTAGGGAATAGAAAAATCACAGATATTTTTATACTGGTTCGATTCAACAGAATCTACGTCCAGTCGTTAATCACTATAAATAGTGATTAACAGTTCCACTAAAAATGGTTTAACAGATTACAATCAAATGAACAGGAATAAAACAAAAAGAACCACTCTACCAACTTGAAGAGAACCGCTCCGGCAGTCGACCAACGATTTGCAAGCTTCTCCTTTCACAAGACCAGGCAGAGTACCTTGCTAACTTGAAGAGAGTCTGCTCCGACTATCGACACACGATACGCGAGCCTCTCCTTTCACAAGACCAAGCAAGGGAACAATGAACAAAAAGCTCTCTAAGAACGTTCCTCTGACACACAGTGTTCTAAGCTTTCTCAGTTCAAAAAACGTTACCTTCTGATTTCTCCAAATCAAATTATATAGCCAAGTACACTGAATGCCAAAGGTCAGCTCCCAACTACCATGAATAATCGATTATTCAAGTCCATTACAGAGTTTTCAAAAAAGTGATAATCGATTATATGAAGTGATAATCGATTATTCAAGTATGACTTGTGATAATCGATTATTGCTTAACCATAATCGATTATACTAGTAAAAATTACAATGTTTAACATTTTCCTACTACATTCAAAATCTACAAGTTGCTTTTTTTAAATATTTTCCTACTACATCCAAAATCTATAAGTTGCAGCATCATCAAAACACATCTTCAGGTTTTACAAATACTCCTTATTGGTAACAATCTCCCCCTTTTTGATGATGATCAAAAACTCTCTTTTTAAAAGTAATTCAGGTTTACCTGCAACATATATAAACTAATGGACAACCACAGAGTTAGCAGTACCTGTACAATTAAAAACTATTTTTTTCTTTAATCCTCCCCTTATATTTCTTCTCCCCCTTTTTGATCATAAGCAAAAAGAATAATGTAATAACCTCCCCCTTAATATGAGCTCCCCCACAAAAATAGAATATATGCACAAAATAAAAGCTCATTATATTAAGAACAGAAAGGAATTACATGAAATTCATAAAGATTAAGAAACTAAATACCATAAAGAAAATAACATAACAATCAAACTTAGAGGCCTAAAACCTAGAATTCAGGACTAGGAGAACGTTCAGGAGGTGGGATATTAAGATGACCCTCGATGTTAGATAGGCGAACATCAAGATCAAGAAATTGATCAACCATGTACTCATCAACAGATCGTTGTCACTCATAAATCTCCTCAAAGTGAGTCTTTTGTGCAAGACTCATATCCTCCAACTGTTTAGATAACCTTGCAAAATGTTCTTCCATAGAAGTTGAGGAAGATGAGGGTATGTTGGATGGTCCAGCATCAGACGGAGCAGCAGCACTTACTGGGTCAGCCATATGAGTGACCATGTCATCATCTTTGTGAATAATGACTCTGCCTCTAGTAATGAATCCCATTTGACGAAAGGTAGTATCTCCAATTTCTGATCCCACAGCTTCAATAGTTTGAACGAGTTCTCCTTCAACAGGTACACCTTTGAATTCTAAAATCCTAGAAATAAGAAGAGCATAGGGAAATTGATATGAATGAGATTTCTTGGCTTTTACCATTGTGTCAGCAATGAGAGCAGGCCAGTCGATGTGTATGTGATTTAGAATCCCATACAACAGAAGTAAATCCTGCTCAGAGCATTGAGCATGGTTGGTTGCTCTAGGACATAAAATCCAGACAATCAAGTAGTGGATCATCCTTTCTTCAACTTTAAAACCTCCAACCAGTAATTGCCTTCTATTGGTTTGCCGTTCAGGATGACGCAGGAAGGATTGAAAAGTCATCATCCTGTTGAAATCTTCAAGTCCTAAATGGACTTTGACAGCATCATCCCAGATGGGAAGTTGAGCAACATTGGTCCATACGTCATCGTCTAAAATGATGCTTACTCCCTTGACCTTAGTAGATATTATCCCATCTCGATAGCGCAAGTTGAAGTAGAAGACTCTTATAAGATCAGGATAAATGCATCTTTTTTGTTCTAATAGATGCGTTAACCCCTGCTCAGCAAAAGTGTTTGGAAATTGAAAGCCATAGAAGCGGAAAAAGTCAAGGCGAATAAACTTTACCGCCATGATCTTCCTTTCTTGCCAAGAATTAACAAAGGCTGCATGTTTCCCTTGATCTGAAATCCATCCATCTATGTTTGCAAGACGTGGTTGAGAAGAAGAGGAGGCTCCAGCTGTTCTGCGACGGTGCCTTCTTGAGTCAGCCATGGAGGAAGAATGGGAAAATGAGATTTTGAGAAGGTGAAGAGAAATGAAGAAGATTTGAGCTCTAGATTTAATTTCAGCAGTATTTGGGTGCAAAGGAATGTCTAATAATCGATTATGGGGGGCTATTTATAAGAAAAATGGAAAAACTAGCCATTTATGGCCGTTTATAGCCGTTATGGGATGCTCCAACGGTTCTATTTTTGAAACTGTCAGTGCGATAATCGATTATGGCTCGTGATAATCGATTATCAGTTCAATAATTACTGCCCAGAATTGCATGATAATCGATTATGCATAATGATAATCGATTATCTGCTCAAGATTTTCCAGAATTGAATTTTATGCATGAATGATCGATTATAACTTAGTGATAATCGACTATGAAGCGTTAAGTTTACGAAAAATGCAAAAATTTGCATAGATTTTGATTATAAGATATGTCTAACACTCCTAACTCTCTTCTAAGCTCAAAAAATCTATCTTTAGGTAGAGCCTTGGTAAATATATCAGCTAATTGATGTAAGGTATCAACATATTCAATTTGACAATCCCCCTTTTGAATATGATCTCTTAAGAAATGGTGCCTAATTTCTATATGCTTAGTTCTTGAATGCATTATGGGGTTCTTTGGTCAAATTTATCGCACTAGTATTGTCACATTTTAGAGGAATTTTGTCAAGGAAGATATCAAAGTCTTCCAATTGTTGTTTCATCCACAAAATTTGGGCACAACAGTTTCCAGCTGCAATATATTTAGCTTCGGTGGTAGACAAAGCTACACATGCTTGTTTCTTTGAGTGCCATGACACTAAAGAACATCCCAAGAAATGACAGGTTCCACTAGTACTTTTTCTATCAATTTTACAGCCACCATAATCTGCATCAGAGTATCCTATTAAACTAGGTGAGGCATCAGAGGGATACCAAAGTCCAAATGAAGTAGTTCCCTTAAGATATTTTAGAATTCTCTTAACTGCAGTCAAATGAGATTCTTTAGGATTGGCTTGGTATCTAGCACATACACAAACACTCTGCATAATATCTGGTCTACTAGCAGTTAAGTATAGCAAGGATCCTATCATGCCTCTAAACATGGTTTTATTCACTCCTTTTCCAATTTCATCCTTATCTAAATAACATGAAGTACCCATGGGTGTACTAGCTTCCTTGCAGTTATCCATACCAAATTTCCTAAGAATTTCTCTACAGTATTTAGTATTTAGTTTGGGAGATGAATGTTCCACCATTCATTTGTTTTATCTATAGTCCTAAGAAAAAGTTTAACTCACCCATCATAGACATCTCAAATTCACCTTGCATTATTTTTGCAAACTCTTCACACAAAGAATCATCAGTTGACCCAAAAATGATATCATGTACATAAACTTGCACGATTAAAATGTGTTTTCCTACTTTCTTAATGAATAAGGTTGAATCAACCTTTCCTCTAGAAAATTCATTTTCAATTAAAAAGGTACTAAGTCTTTCATACCAAGACCTAGGTGCTTGTTTAAGACCATAAATGGCCTTTTTCAACTTGTAAACATGATCAGGAAATTTAAAATCTTCAAAGCCAGGAGGTTGACTAACATACACTTCTTCTTTTATAAAACCATTTAAGAAAGCACTTTTTACATCCATTTGATATAGTTTAAATTTCATCAAAGATGCATATGCAAGTAATAATCTAATTGCTTCTAACCTGGCTACCGGTGCATACGTTTCATCATAATCTATACCTTCCTCTTGACAGTATCCCTTAGCAACTAGCCTTGCTTTATTCTTTGTGATGTTTCCATCCTCATCAAGCTTGTTCCTGAATACCCATTTTGTTCCTATGACTTGGAATTCTTCTTGTTTTGGAATAAGTTCCCAAACTTCATTCCTTTCAAATTGATTTAGCTCTTCTTGCATAGCAATGCACCACTTGTCATCTTGAAGAGCTTCCTTTATATTTTTAGGTTCTACCTGAGACACAAAAGCAACAGTTAGACAAAAATTATTTAAATTATGTCTAGTAGTTACCCCTTTTGATATATCTCCTATGATGTTGTCCAAAGATAGTCCTCTTGGTTGTTGATAGCTTTTGGAATCAACGACTTGGGGTGTTTCTTGAAGCTCCGGAGGATAATTTTCATTTAGATACATCTCCTCAAGGGCTTCTCTTAAGTAATCCTCATCACCTGCAATGGGTCTATTTGACTCAAGAGGATTTACCTCAAGGTCTACAATCTCATCAAAGACAACATGCATTGATTATTCAATTATCAGTGTTCTTCTATTGAATACTCTATAAGCTTTGCTAGTCAAAGAATATCCTAGAAAAATTGCTTCATCAGATTTTGCATCAAATTTTCCAAGATTATCTTTTCCATTACTTAAGACAAAGCATTTGCATCCAAAAATTTTCAAATGAGATATATTTGGTTTTCTACCATTCAACAGTTCATATGGAGTTAATTTTAGAATTGGCCTAATAACCATCGTATTTAACACATAACAAGCAGTACTTACTGCATCAGCCCAAAAGTATTTTGGCACATTAGATTCATTCATAAGCGTTCTAGCTAATTCTTCTAATGATCTGTTTTTCCTTTCAACAACACCATTATGTTGGGGAGTTCTAGGTGCAGAAAAATTATGTGCAATGCCAAATTCTTCACAAAATTTTCCAAACGATTCATTTTCAAATTCACCACCATGATCACTTCTCAAAGTTTTGATTTTCAAATCTTTTTCATTTTGAATACGTTTAGCAAAAGTTTTAAATGCTTTGAAAGCTTCACTTTTCAGAGTTAAAAAGAAAGTCCAAGTAAATCTAGAGTAATCATCAACAATTACAAGAGCATAGTAGTTTCCACCAAAACTTTTAATTCTAGATGGACCAAACAAGTCCATATGCAAAAGTTCTAAAGGTTTTGATGTTGAAATCATGCTTTTAGATGAAAATGAAGATTTGGTTTGTTTACCCTTTTGACATGCAGAACAAAGTTTATCTTTCTCAAATTTTAGTTTAGGCAAACCAATCACAAGATCCTTAAAGATTAATTTATTTAAGTGTTGCATGTGAATATGTGCAGCTCTTTTGTGCCATAGCCATGAATTTTCTTCTTTAGCAACTAAGCATGTTATACTATGACTAGATGCACTCTCAATATCAATCAAGTATATGTTATTATGCCTAACACCTTGCAAAGCAATTTCAGCAGAATTTTTAAAATAAACAGTACATTTGTCACTCTCAAAAGTTACCTTGAAACCTTTGTCGCATAGTTGGCTTATGCTTACAAGATTATGTTTGAGGCCTTCAACGTATAAGACATCTTTTATTGTCAAAGTGTTTCCTCCTCCAATGTTTCCAGTACCCATTATTCTGCCTTTGTTGTTATCCTCATACGTTACAAATCCTTGCTTCTTCTTCTCAAAAGAGATGAATCTTTTCTTGTCACCAGTCATGTGTCTTGAGCAACCACTGTCAAGATACCACAGTGACTTCTTGGACTTAGATTGATCCTACAAAACAAGTTAGCAAGAATTTTAGGTCCCCAATCTCAATATGGGTCCTTGGGGTTAGTTTTTGCAAGTTTACATCATCTCACAGCTTTAACCCAAGCATATTTGCCACTTGGAACACCAACATGTTTGATATTGCATTTGTTTGATGTGTGACCATGCTTCATACAGTAAAAGCAACACACATCACTAATTTTATTTTTAATAAAAGTTCCTTTAACAACCCAAATTTTTTGAGTTCTTCTTACCTTGGATTTAAATTTTTGATGCATGTTTCCATTGCTCTTATTAAGGTTTGTTTTAGCATGTGAATTAGCTTTAGTTGCCTTAGCAAGTAAGTTTTCAAGTATATCAATATCAAACATATAACTTTTGCATGACAAGCATTCAACAGGTTCAACAGTAGCATTTGCATCTGATAATTTAATTTCTAAGGTATTAACTCTATTTCTTAGAACAACTTCATCATCAAGCAGTTTATCAATTTTAACTTCAATTCATTATGTTCCTTTTTTAAATTTTTATGAGCAGCATTAAGTTTCTCAGATTCATTCATCAATTCAAAGAAAGCTTTTTGTAAATCTAATTCACTAGATTCAAAGCTGGAATCGCTTACTTGACTTCCAGTTTCTTCAGAATCTGCCATAAGGCATAGATTGGCTTCTTCTTCTGTGTCACTTGAACTCGTTGAGCTAGAGGCATTATCCTCCCAAGCTATGTATGCTTTCTTTTTCCTTTGAAATTTTCTTTCCTTCTTGTCTTCACTTTTCTTGCTTTTTGGACACTCAGATTTTACGTGCCCTCTTTCTCCACAACCGAAGGACTTTACGTTTGATGGAGATTCTTGACTTTCTTTCCTATCTTTGTGAAACTTGTCCTTTCCCTTTGCTTTCATGAACTTTGAAAATTTCTTTATCATCAAGCTCATGTTTTCTTCATCATCAGAATCATCTTCTTCGATCCTCTTAGAGCTTTTTGCTTTAGATATTTCAGACTTGAAAGCTAGAGTTTTCCTTTTGCCTTGATCCTCTTCAGCAGTCAATCTCCTCAGCTCAAGTTCATGCTCACGGAGCTTTCCAAACAAGATTGGCATTGACATCTGAGTAAGATTTTGAGACTCCGAGAGATTTCAGAAGAGATTTCAGAATTTTCACATTAAGTTCATCAGTATCAAAAGTCTTACCCAACCCTGTTAAATGATTCACAATATGAGTGAATCGTTTTTGAACGTCAGAGATCGTTTCTCCAGGTTGCATTCTGAACATCTCATATTCCTGAATGAGAGTGTTCTTCCTAGCGCGCTTCACGTCCTCTGTTCCTTCATGAGTGACTCTAAGGACTTCCCACATTTCCTGTGCTGTCTTACACACTGAAATTCTATAAAATTCATCAAGTACAACAACAGATGAAATTATATTGCGAGCTTTAATATCAAACTGAGCTCGTCTATTTTCTTTAGCAGTCTAATTAAAATAAGGTTTTTCAGTCTCTACACCATCAACAGTATTCATAGGAATATAAGGGCCATTTTGTACAACTTCCCAGATACCTCTATCAACAGACCCCATAAAAATCTCCATTCTCACTTTCCAAAAAGCATAGTTATCACCAGTAAACAATGGAGGTCTGTTAATGGAAGCACCCTCAGCATATACATGGTTTTGATTGTGACCGGCCATTTTCGCAAATAATTTTTTTTTTGAAAAACTATCAAAGCAAGCTCTGATACCAATTGTTGGTTGGTACCAGACAGAGTGTAACGCAGCGGAATAAAGCTAAGAGTAGCAGAAAGCGTGTTCGATCACAATTAAAAATAATTTGGTCCTTTTAGTAAAAATAATTTTCTTTCAGAAAATTAATCAAACAGTTGATATACGTAAAATAATGAGTGTAGGGAATAGAAAAATCACAGATATTTTTATACTGGTTCAATTCAACAGAATCTACGTCCAGTCGTTAATCACTATAAATAGTGATTAACAGTTCCACTAAAAATGGTTTAACAGATTACAATCAAATGAACAGGAATAAAACAAAAAGAACCACTCTACCAACTTGAAGAGAACCGCTCCGGCAATCGACCAACGATTTGCAAGCTTCTCCTTTCACAAGACCAGGCAGAGTACCTTGCTAACTTGAAGAGAGTCTGCTCCGACTATCGACACACGATACGCGAGCCTCTCCTTTCGCAAGACCAAGCAAGGGAACAATGAACAAAAAGCTCTCTAAGAACGTTCCTCTGACACACAGTGTTCTAAGCTTTCTCAGTTCAAAAAACGTTACCTTCTGATTTCTCCAAATCAAATTATATAGCCAAGTACACTGAATGCCAAAGGTCATCTCCCAACTACCATGAATAATCGATTATTGTAACTGATAATCGATTATTCAAGTCCATTACAGAGTTTTCAAAAAAGTGATAATCGATTATATGAAGTGATAATCGATTATTCAAGTATGACTTGTGATAATCGATTATTGCTTAACCATAATCGATTATACTAGTAAAAATTACAATGTTTAACATTTTCCTACTACATTCAAAATCTACAAGTTGCTTTTTTTAAATATTTTCCTACTACATCCAAAATCTATAAGTTGCAGCATCATCAAAACACATCTTCAGGTTTTACCAATAATCCTTATTGGTAACAAAATGTACTTCATTGAATATTTAATGGAATCCTTAGAGGAGAACTCGATGTAGCTTTAACAAGTGAACCAGTATAAAAAGTGTTTGTGTGTTGTAGTCTATCTAGTAAATGATTGTTTCATAATGGAAGCTATCCTCATACACACTCAAGTTAACAACAAGTCATCAACAAGCTTTTATATCTTCAAGGGGTTATTGTCTAGATACCTCTTGGGAAACATTGAGTTAGTTCATTAAACGATCTACATGGAATAAAGTTTATAGATGAAGCACAACTAACTCATAAGTGTTAGTACATTAGGATCAACCTTATAGAACAAAAGAGTTATGAAAACACTATTCAACCCCCCTTTTAGTATTTTTCCCGCAACTTCTGAAGGTACATATTGTTTCCTTATGACCTTTTTCATTTCAACCCAAGTGTCCACCATAGGTTCCTCATCTCTAACCCTTTCTCTTTGCAACTTGTTCAACAAAATTAAAGCATATTTAGAAAATGCATGCTCAATTTTGAGCTCTCACTCCAAGTAAGCTTCGGGATCACTCCTGCCCTTAAAAGGTGGCACATTTAATTTTATTGCTTCTAATCTCATTCATATGTGGCCTTCTTCCTCCTAGTGGGGTTCTTTTCTATAATTGATCCAACCTATCATGAAGCTCATCTTGTTGTTGTTTTATCAACCTCCCCAAATGTTGAGGTAATGCAGCAATTTGCATCTGAATATCATTCATTTCTGCCATGATTAACAAACAAATCAAGGTGACAAGAACAAAATATACACATGTTGTGTTTGAAACTTTTCTCACCCACTCAGATGTTTGCACTCATTACATTGGCTTTTACTTTAATAAAACTCTATTACCTTTTACCACTCAAATTCTCCTTGGGTTCTTAGGAAATTCAAGAGGTATGGCCACAACAAAAAAAAAATCCACCAATATGCGCACGATAAGGCTAGGTTGACAAAAAAGAAGATAAGGCTAACACAACAGGAAAGGACTAAAAGAAAATTAGTAAATAAGAGAATTAACAACAATCCTTCAAGAACACCAATATATAATCGTATAACAAATTGCTCATAAACTTGAATCATTCAGCCCAATAATTTTTTTGTTTTAAAAGGGCCTAACTTCTGCAATGATTAAGCACAAGTACAAATAATATGAAAATAAGATAGTGAATTGGTAAAAAGAGAAAGAAGGATAATATATTACCAATTTGACGTTCACACCCTTAAACCAAAGCTTTGAATATCAAATGATGTGAACTACATTACAAAGGGCTAATTTAGGATCTTTAGGGTTAGAACCTTGAAGGAAATTTCGTAACTTAGTAAAAATGGGGAACCAAATTTTCAAAATGTCAATATCTCGAGCTATAGAACTCCGATTGGGGTGTTTCCAAAATGAGGTGAAAGCTCACGTTTGAAAGTTTAATTTTGGCTCAAGAACACTTGATTTGGACATGTAAAACGCAAATTATGACTACGAGATAAATTGGACAGAATTAAGTTTCTATAACTTGGGAGTAGAAAGTAAAAACCGAAGTGAGAAAGAAAATGGAAGGAAAGAATCACTATTTCCAAAGGAAGCAACACACAAAGGATGGAAAGTTCTTTGATATAGCAAAGGGTTCTTGAATCACTCAAGAACTTAGGAGAATCACTCTCACTAAGATAGAAGGGATAAAACCCTAATTTCTCTACATAAAATCATGACTTGTGCATTTGATGAAAATAATTAAGCTTATAAGGGCTAATGACTAAGTTTCCAAATTGGGCCCTTATTACAACTTCAAAATAAAGTTAAACTAAAGCCCACTAATTGATTGACCTAAAAACATAATTTGGTCAGCCAATTTTACAAAGGTTGGACTATTTTAAAAACAAACTAATAACTTATAAAATAAAACAACAACAAAATGGTGCTTTAGTTCTCCTCAATTTGGGCCATAATGCAATTCACCATCTTGACCTTCTCTCCTTGAAATTTAGGCTTGTATTCAATTAATATAGACAACACTTATTGAAGAGCTTTCTTTGCTTTCCTTGCTCTGGACCTTGTCATAGATCATGTAAGTCCTTCAAGTGGATCATTTCCCTTGCTCTTGGTCACATCCTCATCATTATATAATATGTGGTAAACCTTACACTAACTTAGGAAGGTGAAATTTTCAAATTCAATTTGTAAAAATATATGTTGGTTTGTCTAAATAAAACAAACCTATCTTTTATTGTCTAATTGCAAACCTTCCCACAATACTTATGAAAAACTACAATAAAAATTTAAAATTCAATTTAACCTTCTTTCTTCTTGCTTGTGTATTTACCTATTTTTTTAGAATCTATCATCTAAAAGTCATCAAACACCTATTAAGCATTAAAAGCAAAACCTTTCAAAAGGGTGCACATTAAATGCAAAATCTTTGTTGTGTCTTACATCCTTGTAACTATAACATGTGTATTTATTGCGATGTAATAAAAAGTATGAAAGTCATAAGCCATGAAGAAGTGTAAATGTGTTTTTGCTTTTAAATATAGATTTGTGTGCTATACTTTTTACTCTTTCTTACTTTTCGATCCAACTATTTTTGCACTTATATGACTAACATGTTTTCAAGTGTTTTATTTACTCTCAAGTTTCTTACCTCTTTTGTGGTTCCAAATGGTACTAGTAATATTATTTTCTACTATCACCACCACCGTTGAACCCATATTAATATTCCATAAGAGTTAATTCTTTATAGAGTGTTTTATCAATTTTCAAGCGATGACATAAGTTGACTTAGAGCTTGACAAGGTTTTTAAACCTATCAATTTGATAACGTCATATATTATTATTTATAACCAAAATATATTATTATTCATTGTGTAACGCTCCAAATTCTAGAATGCCACGAGTTTATAAAAACCGATAAATTTCAAACTTTCTTATAGCGCGGAAACATATTTTTTTTTTCAAAAACCTTAACCTTTAAACATGCATAACTTATTTAAAATATAATAGTTCCAAAAGTCTTGTACAATTACATTATTCCAAAAGTATTTAAAATGATTAAGAAATAAACCAACTACAATTACATTGTTTCAAAAGTCTATACCAAAAAACTTTTGAAAGAATACCGAAATCTTTCCCCATCATCTTGCAAATCTAACATGTCTCTAGAACATCTGCAATATCATCTGCTCACATATAACACATTATACGATCATCGCCGATAACATCATTTCACAACACAAAAACACAAACACGTATGGAGTTAGCTACCGACAAAACAATCTTAATAACAAGATATAAACACACTAATTATATCAATCATAACCAACCACCCCATACATAGTATTAATAATAATATGATTCCTAATCCTCTAACATAAAATATTCAATCATAATGAATTACTTGACCCCTGATCCTTGATCTTTAATCCTTAATCCTTGACCCTTGAACCTTGATGTCATCACTAACATCTCACACATAGACCCTTGGTTTATCCACTCATTAGCACCTAAGCTAACTACCTACTATAACCATTATAATAACACCACTATCAACTCAACATAACCTGAAGTATCTCCAACACCATGATCATCACACCACCATCATGACTATCCAAATCATGAATAACACCATGAGCATCACCAAATGATGAACTCCATCATGACAAGACTCAGTCACACTTTTGTACCCTACCTCACCGACTATAGCAACTCTTATAGTCTAATCTGTAGGTTCCCCATACAGATACACTCAAGTCATCCTTCTTCTGACTTCAAACCTGTTCTCTTATCACACAAAACAAAACATCTATCCACCTCACCAAAGAAGATTCAACACTCGATTACCACTCTCTTTTCAACAACTATTTATCAATGAGAACATCACTCTCTTTTCAACAACTAATTCCAAAGAGAGTATCCTTCCCTTTTCAACAATCAATGCCAAATGGAACACCTATCTGTAGATAGAACCAAGATCTACTAGGTACAACAAGTAGACTAATCTCCCATACCTCGTGCTCATTAACCACACACACTCTTATGCATTCTATCTTCCACTCATGCCCTAATCTCAACCACAAGTCAAACATGACCTTAAACACAACCACTAATCTTCATCTCTAATTATCATCACATTCCACAACTCCTCAAGCTTGGTCCACGTTCATTCTTCATCAAAACACATTTTTTATAGTAAAATTACTCTAGAACAGTTGATTATCTTAAGTGATAATCGATTATTCCCGAAACATACACATGTACACAAATTACCCTATGATAATCGATTATCACTTAAGATAATTGATTATCTTAGTGGTTCCACATAACAAATCACCAGAATTCATCACGCATGAAGGGATAATCATTTATCATCCCAAATAATCGATTATTCCCGCGAATAATCACGTTCCTAGACCAAAACCTAAGATCCAACCCCATGTATCAATCCCAAATCACGTGAAAACATGCTTAAGATATCATACATGCATTCAAGCATCATATACCCTTATAACATACTCAAACACATAGATCACAACATTTGAATCATCTAAACCCAATCATTATACATGTTATATCCCAACAAACTCATATATACTTCATATGATTATCACACACACCCTTACAACATATATTTGCATGGGAAATCCTTACACATCATAACTTTATTCTCTCTTAGCATCAAACCCTCTATTGGGATAATCCAACAAACCATACATACATTCATAGGGAAAACCCATCACAAATATTACATAAACCCTATCCCCATGCATGCACAACCCTTACCCAACAATAATCACAGGTAATCATATCCATAATCATATACACATACATCAACACAGAGACTATCAATGAAGATAATCAACAACACATATAAGATATAACAACAAGCAATAATGGTAAGTTTTCCCATACTTTGGGCAATACTAAGCTTTAACTACAACGCCAAAACACCACTAATCTTCCCTTTGCTCTAAGGGTTTCTGTTGCTCTTTTTCTTCTCTCCCAAGTCTCTCTCCTTTGTTTCTCTCTTTGACTTAGAGTTTCTAGGGTTTCTAAAACACAAATGCCACAACTTTCTCTATATCTTAATATTTATAAAAGAACCCAACTCTATCTTTAATATCTCCTCACTTATAATAATATATTTTTAAAAACTAAATCTATCTAAATCTCTGTTCTCCTTCTATCTCACGTTCACCATCTTTCTTTTATTTTATTTAATTTACACACTTTTACTTCCTACATACACCCCCTTATTTAATTTTTTCACCAATTAAATAAAGATAAAAGACCATTTTGCCCCTAAATCATCCTTCCATTAACAAGCTAACATATCACATTGATAATATTACTCACACACCAATCACTCAATTATCAACGTATCAACATATCAATCATGTGTTACACTTTATTAATAACTTAAATCACTAGCATAACAATTATAATTCTAAGCAACATCTAAACGTCAAACCCAATTACCAAACAATAACACTCAAGTCTTAAAACTCACTTTATTCTCTCATTAATACATCTTTTTCGGAATCTTACACATTGTCAATAAAATGAGTATTTTAAACATAAATTATTCTGGAACTTATTACTTTGTGTTTTTTTAATGTTAATATAGGATATAATTAGAAAAACAATTTTTGTTTTAAAAACATTATTAGCCTCATCTAACCAATTGATAATTGATAAATGAACAATAATATTTGGACATCAGAACTTTTTTTACTCTCATTTTAGCATTACTTTTCTTTATTTTTCTTTTATGAAAATACAAAAATTTATTTTTATTGAGACCATTTTATTTCAATAAAGTTGGTTAAGTGAGTAATGAGTGTGAAATAATTTTTTCCTTGATAAAAACATTCGTTTTTTTTTTGCTTTATGTCATGTGAACGTTCTCAATAAACTCACTGAGAATGTGCAGCATTTTCTCAGGTTCCCGATTCATACTGAAGTTTGGGGTGAACTCAAAGTCAAAACATAATCTCAGGAGATTCCGTGTTTATGCAATGGACGCAGCAGCAGCAGCAGCAGCAGCAGCTAGGGTTTCCAATGGCGGTGGCGGAGTAGTTCGCTTCCCGTTATCTGCATCGAGCGCTTTAGTAATTCAGAAAGGAGACATCACCAAATGGTCTATCGATGGTTCCACCGACGCAATAGTATGTGACTTTTCGTCTTTCATATTTTCTTTCCTTAAAGAGTGGCTCGTCAAATCAATGAATTGCATGATCGCGTTCGCTGCAGGTAAATCCCGCGAACGAGAGAATGCTCGGTGGTGGTGGTGCTGATGGAGGTAACTTGTTTATTCTGGATGATGCATTATGTACAGTGAATTTATTATTAGCAAAAGAATAAAGGTATTTGTTTCTCTTGTTGAAGGGTGCTGCACTCTAACCCTCTGTCACACTCTCATTTTATAAATAAATGATCAATTTGGTCCTAATTCGTTACTTTCTATCGTGAATAGTATTTAACATAAGAGGATTATATCACTGTCCCAAATGTACTGAATATATTCATCAGTTTAGTCTCTGAATTTGATGTATTTAGGGATTAGTTTGAATAATTTTTCAATATTTAGAGACTGTATAGCATGGTTTCTAATACTCGGGAGATTACACTTATAGTTATTTTACTTAAAGGAGTGTATGAGAGTAGTACTTTATGGATGAAATTGTGTTTGTTCTAGATAAATCTTATTGAAAACTACAAAATTATGAGTATTAAATAAGAAGAGAGGATTCAGACAATTTTGTGATTTTCAACATATTTCAACCTGAGAGTGTTAGAAAGAAGGTACTAGATAGCATGTTTGAAGCATTTCTTTTGTTTTGATGGGTGTGACCCCTGCTCTCAGCTATACATAGGGCCGCAGGCCCACAACTTGTCGAAGCCTGCCGCACTGTTCCTGAAGTTAGGCCTGGAGTTCGGTGCCCAACAGGGGAAGCAAGGATTACACGGTGAGTTGTGCTTTAGCACATGATGAGCTTGTCAAAATAGTTTTTGAATTGAAAAAGTTGTCGTATTTTTTAAGAAATTGAAGCTTATGTGCAAAAGCTAAAATCACCTTAACTAGTTCTGCTTGTCTCTCATAGACCTTGTAGTTGTTGATGTGCAGTGGTTTTATGCTGCCTGCTTCTCATGCTATTCACACTGTTGGCCCAATCTACAGTAGTGATAGTAATCCTGCTGCCTCTCTAGCAAGTGCTTACAGGTGATTTTTTTAAAAGAGTGCTTGTTCAGCTATTCTTCATCCTCTTTGAATCGGAATGTTTATGTTTCATTTTGTGTTTTGGTTAATTGTCATTGCACTTGATGGAGAGATTTGTATTGTCATTGATTTCCAGGAAAACTTTAAGGGTTGCGAAAGAAAACAACATTCAGTATATAGCATTCCCAGCCATATCATGTGGTGTCTATGGGTAGGTTTATGCTAACAAACATCCCTATGCCTTTCTAATTTACTCATTCTTCATTTGTTGATCATCAATATTGGTCATGTGGCAAGAGAAGACTAGTGTGAAAAGGTTAGAAATTAGAATGTAATTGCCTTTATGATGGAATCCTAAGCACAGTTATTTCCATTATGGCTTTTCATTTCAAAAGTTTGATTATTGGAACAAAAACAAGACATACTGTTAAAATTTATAACACAATAACTTTCTTTCTAATATAAGATAGCCTTCCTATTTGTCATGATGATTAATATAGTTTGTTCTCAAACCTAATAATTTCAGTCCGCCAGCTCTCAAGACTTTCATTAAAATTGTATAACACCACTGCTTTGTCTCAGATACCCTTATGATGAAGCCGCTACAGTAGCAATTTCTACCGTCAAAGAGTTTCCAAATGACTTTAAGGAGGTAAGACATTACTTATTTCATCTGGGTTTTGATATGAATAAATATACAATTCCTAACCTCTTGCTAAATTGTTACCGTTTTTATTAGGAATCAAAAATAGAAATCCTAACACAATATAACTTTCTCTGTTACAAAACAGTGTGACCGAAAAGAATAGTATTTCTTCACAACACTTACAACAATCAAAACAACAGGGTAAACAAAATTGACCCCAAAAGGAGCACTTTCCTTTTCACTCGAGAAAATTCGGATTCACCAATGTTAGAAATCAAAAGCTAATAAAATCTCAATTAGAATTGAGGACCTATTTATTTTGTCTTTATTCCCAAACTGCATAGCTAACTACCCAGTTACTACTAATTACAATTTTGCCCTTTTTTCCTTTTAAAATATTCTTTTCCTTAAGGTTAAATATGGAAATTGAATAGTACAATTTGAATGATCTTCTCAAGTAGCTTCTTCTAGAGGTTTATTCTGCCATTGCACCAACGCTTGATGAATAACCTCTTCATTTTTATTCACTGTTTGATTATCTAATGCTTGAAGAGGCTAAAATTGTCAATCTCCCCCTATAACTTTGCTGTAGTTCTGATTCCACTAGATGGTCCCCTGGAGCTTGTTTAAGTTGTGAAACATAGAAAACAGGATGTATGAAACTATTCTGGTGGTTGTAAGTTGAATGCAACTACTCCAATTTTATGTAGAACCAAATAAGGTCCGTAATGTATGGCTGGTAGTTTGGGATGGAGTCTAGTAACCATGGTAGTACCCCTATGAGGCATGATCTTCAAATATACCCAATCCCCTTTGCTAAATTAATGCTATCTTTTGTGCCTATTAGCATAAAAGGCCATCTGATTTTGTGCTTTCTACAAATGAAATTTTAATTGTTTTAAAGCTTCATCTTGATCCATTAAATCTTGAGCCATAGCTTCTGCCAAAGTTTCTCCTGGTGCAAACTTAGTCAAAGATGTGGAGGTGTGCAGTGTGCTGCCCCTTGAAAGCTGGTATTATACCAGTTGAATATAGCGAAAACTATATATGAAATTAATCTCTCTTGTGTTGAAAATATACATATGGTCCTTTATTTATAATAGAAGAAATATGGGCTAAGTCCAAAATACAAATAAGAAATAATAACAAACTAATTAAAGATAAAAGATAAATATAAAATAAAGAAAATATATCTAACACTCTCCTGCAAGCTGGAGCATACAAATTGTATGTACCAAGCTTGGAACAAATAAACTCAATCCGAGGACCTCTTAATGACTTGGTCAACACATCTGCGAGTCGATCGTTTGACCCAACAAACTTAGGACATATTTCTTTAGTTAACAACTTTTCACGAACAAAATGACAATCAATTTCTATATGTTTAGTCCTCTCGTGAAACACTGGATTTGATGCAATGTGGAGAACAACTTGATTATCGCAATACATTTTCATAGTAAAGATGTCATAGAAGTTAAGCTCTTGAAGGAATTATTTCATCCATATAAGTTCACATGTGAGTGACGCCATCGCCCTATACTCGGGTTTAGCTGTTGATCGAGCTACTACATTCTGTTTTTTACTTTTTCATGAAATAATGTTTCCTTCCAGAAAAACACATTATCCTGTAGTAGACCCTCTATCAATAGGCAAACATGCCCAATCTACATCACAATACCCAAAGACCTGGATGCTTCCTTTATCTTCATATAGCAATCCTTGCCCCAGAGCCTTTTTGATATACCTTAGAATGCGAGTGAGAGCATTCCAATGGTCAACACATGGACCCTGCATGAACTGACTAACCACTCCAAATTCAAAGGATAGTTTTGGCCTTGTAATAGTGAGATAAATCAGTTTTCCAACCAGCCTCCTATACCTCTCTGGCTTGGAGAACAATTCACCTTCTGTCCTTAATTTTTGGGACTGTCTATCGGTCTACAATCAATCATGCATGTTTCTTGTAATATATCATGAGCATACTTCCTTTGGGAGATTTCAACTCCATCTTTTGATTGCGCTACTTCAATGCCTAAGAATTAAGACTTCAAGATCCTTGGTTTGAAAATGTCTACACAAGTACTCTTTCAGTTGAGATATTCCAACAACATCATTTTCTGTAATGGCAATATCATCAACATATATTGTTAAATAAATACATTTCCCAAGAGAAGAATGACAGGAAAAAACCGAATGGTCTGCTTCACTATGTTTTAGCCCAAATTTTTAAACAATGGAGCTAAACTTTCCAAACCAAGCACATGGTGATTGCTTGAGGCCATAGAGAGATCGATGCAATTAGCATATCGTACCAGACTCCCCCATATAAACTTTGTCCTCAAGATCACCATGTAGGAAGACATTTTTGATATCCAATTGATGAAGTGGCTAGTGACGAATGGCTGCCATGGCAAAGAAGAGGCGAATAGTAGTTATCTTGGCTACATGAGAGAAAGTGTAACAATAATCAAGACCATAAACCTGAGTTTAACCTTTTGCAACAAGCCGGGCTTTGAGTCGATCAATTTCACCATCAAGGCTGACTTTAACTGCATACACCCATTGGCAACCAACCGCCTTTTGCCTGGGGGAAGGGGCACCAACTCCCAAGTATTACTGTGGTCAAGAGCCTGCATTTCTACAATCATAGCTTGTCGCCATCCAAGATGATCAAGTGTTTCTTTCACATTTTTGGGTATAACAACAGAAGTCACTGAGGATAAAAGAGAAAAATAGTAGGGCGACAATCGATGATAGCTAAGAAAATTATAAATAGGATGAGGGTTTCGAGTGGAACGAGTACCTTTTCTGAGGGCAATAGGCCATGCTGAATCATTTTCACTAGGAGGCGTGGGAGGAGGTGATGAGGGAGAAGAATCTGAAGTAGGAGACTCACCATTGTCTTGGGGAAGTGGACTATCCATTGGGGCTCTATGTGGGATGATCTTAGTATGTGTAGAAACGGGTGCAGTAGGATTGGGATTAAGACTTGGAATGACAGAGACGGGTGTAGGAGGATTGGGATCAAGACTTGGAATGACAGAGACAGGGGAGCTATTTGACTCAGCCACTGGAATAGGAAAGACCTACTAGAGGATAGAAATATCCTGAACAGATGGAGAGAAGTAAGGAGTTTGTTCAAAGAATGTGACATTGGCAGACATGTAATACTTCTTAGTTTCAAGAGAGTAACACCGATATCCTTTTTGGAGTCGAGAATAGCCTAAGAAGAGTTTTTGAGAGCGCAAACGGAGAGTTTGTCTAAGAGAGGTTGGCCAACTCTTTGAGGAAGGTGATTAGAGGAGGCCACTTCGGGTTGCTCTAGCCTACGGTGACCTTACAAGAGTATGAGTGCACAAAATGACAACATACACTACTCTATTTCAAAGGTAATTACATGAAAGAGAGACACTCTATTTATAGGCTAAGGTGTCTCAAAATGAGCAGAAACTTTAACCTAAAAGAGCCACCTTAGTTAGCTTGGAGAGCAAGGAGAAATCCTCTCCAATAGGAGGGAGACATGTGGCCAAAATCCTCTCAAATGAGAGGCTAACATGTGGCCACTACCTATGGAAAAACTCTTCATTCTTAGAGTGACAAGTGGCCACTAACTAGGTGGAAAAACTCTCCAATAGGGTGGAGACACATGTCATGGCCAATCTCACCCTTGTCCTCCAAGCTTGGCCAAAAATGTTGACCCCTTGGTCAACTTTAGCATTCGGACGTCCACCTTGGTCAATGTTGGGTTTTTGGCCCTTTGTTGACTTAGGTGGTCAAAACTCTACTCTATTTGGCCAAAATACAAGGCCCAAATTAAAATCCTACATTACTAAGTCCAAATACAAAGCCCACAAATTATTCAATGATGGCCCAAAAAAAGAAGAGTTTGACTTTGACTTCAACTTCTTTGGTTGACTCTTCTTGTATTTGTTTGGCAATGCATCTTGTGATGGAACCTTTGGTTAGAGGATTGCCATCCGTTACACTTTTAAAATTTCTATACTTGTGTCTATGATCCTTAAGTATCTTGACCCGTCCAAAATGTTCTTGGAAACTCTTTCATACCTTTCTTCCTCTTCTTTTGTCTCCTACGATTCTTGATCCCCAAGATTCTTCAAATTGTCTACTTCTATGGACCGATTTTACTGGTTGTTTTGTCTCAATAGTAATTTCTTGATATACAATATCCGTCTAAGATATGTCAGTTTCACTCCTTACTTGCTCTCTATTTTCTCCAATGTCCCACCCCAATCTCCTTCATAAATGCATTTGAAAAGGCGGACCAATTGTTAGAAACCAAAAATAGAAATTTTAACACAACTGCTTTCTTTGTTACAAAACAGTCTGAATGAAAGGAAGAGTATTTCTTCACAAACTTACAACAATCAAAGCAACAAGTTAAACAAAATTACGCCTTAAAGGAGCACTCTCTTTTTCATTCTAGAAAATTCAACTATGTTAGAAAACAATGCTAAAATTGCCCCAATTACAACTAAAGACCTAGTTATTAGGTTCTTACTTCCAAGCTACACAACTAACTACCCAGTTACAACTAATTACAATTTTGCCCATTATTTCCTCCAATGGTAGAGCTATAAAGATCATCCCCCTTTCAATCTTGTCCCGATTCGTAACACTTCAACCCCTTATTTTCTTCGAATAATGTGCATTTAAACCCTTTTCCATTAAAATTTGTGTGTAACCCAGCCAAAAAATGTCATAGTAATTGATGCTCATCATTGGGTCTTGATTGAGCAACCAATTCTTGGTCACTTTCATTCCATGCTTAATTGTTCTCCATTGTTTCTATATCAGGCGCATTGGACAAAACTTGTTAGGATCCCCTTTTTAGTATACAAAATGATAGAAGTTGAACAAGTAACAATAGGATACACAAGGAAAAAGATTATGAATTTCCTCTCTATATTATTGAAAACTCGTAATAAGCCAAGAACCAAAGTATACAGATTTTAAGGTGTCACATATTTTTCGAGAAGGAAATCATTATGCCGATAAGTTTGCGAGTTTTGGTTTGTCTTCTAGAGAAGTGTTTAAATGGTATAAGGTTATGCCAACTTTTATAACTTTGGACTTGTTAGAATATTTACCCTATTTATGATGATTATATTGTGTCTAGGGTTACCCTCTTTATCATGATTATATTGTGTCTAGGGTTATCCTATTTATCATGATTATATTGTGTCTAGGGTTACCTTATTTATCATGATTATATTGTGTCTATGTTACCCTATTTATCATGATTATATTGTGTCAATTTATTTTTATAAATAGAAGATTATGAGAGGGATCAATCAAGACCCCAAGAATTATTTTACAGTTTAATTCTCAAGTTGGTATCAAAGCAGGTTGTCTGAATCTTTTCTGCCTTTACCGCCGGTGGCCCGTGGCCGCTGCCACCGGCGGCCTTAAAAATTTCATCTTTTGTTAAATACCTCAATGAGCAGTCCTTTTCTGGTTTCTATCTAGTCTCCAAACCCTAGTTGTTGTCCGCATTTTCCGGTACTGTTTGTCGCTGTCTGGCACTGTTTGTCGCTGTCTGGCACTGTTTGCCGCTGTCTGGTGCCGTTTGTCGCTGTCTGGTGCCATTTACCATTGACACTATTTTTCCACTGTGAGGAGCTATCCACATAAGTTTGTCACCATCAACCTCGGTTTCCTGTCATTCCGACACCGTCTGCTAATGCCCACCACCGACCACCGCCACAGTTTAGTCTGGCGACCAATGGATCTGGATTGCCTCCTTGAGCCATGGTCAACCTTGCCTTTGTCAAGGGCTAGTTCTCATCCAAGCACCGCCACGTGCGCCACATCTGTTCAACCTCCATCGCCACTGCCGTCTTGTTTTCTCTGACGAAGTTAGGGGTTTTGTGCGCATTGAGGAGCGCGACCCATCCCTGGTTGTCGTTGCCTCATTCTCCTCCGCATGCAACGTCACGCACGACTTCTCTACGATCAGCTTCCAGCATGTGTTTGTCACGCGCCACCTTTCCAGTGTCGAAATTACACTGTGACTTTGCCATTCGTCTCGCCGGAGCCTCGTGAGTGCACTTTGGTCCTTGTTTCTTAGTTTTAGTGGTTGTAACTCAGACCTAGGGTTTTCTCCTTTGGTTGTTTTGGAACCCTAAGTCCTTCAGATCCTGTTTCATCATTGTTTGAGTCATCGAATCATGTTGAGTCCATATACGTCCTTGGTTCCTGATTTCAAAGTCAGCAGACCGCTCTTGACGCCACTTCGTCACTTTTTTCTTCAATCGTTATTGGTCACTTTCTCCTTGGGCCCGAGTCTAGTTTGTTTAGCCCGTAGTTCTTGTGATACAGTGTCAAGTATCACCATTTGGGAGTAGTCTAGCACAAAACGTTTGGACCTCCAACCTATCTTTGGCCTTTAATGTCATCATATGTCTCAATCTTTGTTCCTTGAATCTGTGATCCTTACAGTTCTCAACACAATCCAACCATGGTTCCTAGTGGTGCTTTGATGTATAAAAGAGATCATTATGACATTCCACATTCACAGTTTCCGTCGTTCCCCATGAGGGGGAGTATGTTTCAGTCACTACAGACCTCATCAATCAATGATGGCAGTTTAGTCCCTGCAGTATGTTTTTGTCCACTGCAGGCCCCATCCTTACTTGATGGCAATTTAGTCCCTGCAGGCTCTATCGGTCAGTGATGGCAATTTAGTCCCTGCAGGCCGCATCAGTCAGTAATGGCAATTTAGTCCCTGCAGTAAGGGGGGAGTATGTTTCCAGCCACTAGTCAAACACTAGTCAGAGGCCCCAACTAGTCAGAGATGACAGTCCCTGCTTTCAGCCAATACAGGCCCTAATTAGTCAAAGATGGCAGTCCCTATAGTTTTGTCGCTTTCAGCCACTACTGGCCCCAACTAGTCAGAGATAGCAGTCCCTGCATTTTTGTCGCTTTTAGCCATGCAAGCCCCATCCTTATTTGATGGCAATCTAGTCTCTGCAGTTTGTCGTTGTCTACCACTCAGCATTCACTTTTGATGGAAATCAACTTTGTCAAAGTCACCCTACTTGAAGGTTCATGGTGCTAGATGAAGTTTTGTGGTTGTCCAATATTATTCTCCATAAGCTTATGAGGAGTCTCTCTGGTTACACTGGTTTGTGAGTCCAATTTGGTTTATAGACATTCTCTCTCGATGGTCTGAAGCATATGTGCATCTTGCTCGGAGCCAAAGTTTCCACGTCTATTGTTTTGACATTTTAGACAAGTTGATTTGGTTGGATTGAGTTTATTTATTCCAAGCTTGGCACATACAATTTGTATGCTCCAGCTTGAGGGGGAGTGTTAGAATATTTACCCTATTTATCATGATTATATTGTGTCTAGGGTTACCCTATTTATCATGATTATATTGTGTCTAGGGTTACCCCATTTATCATGATTATATTGTGTCTAGGGTTATTCTATTTATCATGATTATATTGTGTATAGGGTTAGCCTATTTATCATGATTATATTGTGTCTATGTTACGCTATTTATCATGATTATATTGTGTCAATTTATTTTTATAAATAGAAGATTATGGGAGGGATCAATCAAGACCTCAAGAATTATTTTACAGTTTAATTCTCAAGTGGACTTTTATCATTGTAGGTTTCTTTTTCCTATGTAGAGGGCTTTTTAGCTAGTGTATTGCTTTATAGCTGACCTGTTTTTTGTTCATGAGTTTTGGTTGGGTCCCCCATGAGTTTTTTGTATCTTTCTTTTTGTTTTTATGATATTTTTATGTCATGACAAATAATAGATGTCCTTGGGGTGTCAGCATAGCTAAGATGCCAAGAATCATAATGATGTCTAGCATGAGTTTTATATATAAAAAAAAAGTATACAAATACCCTTCCAAAAGAGCCTACTCCTTTATAATGGAATCTATTTAGTTTTACAAAATATTCGAAGTCCTCCCTTTCTACTTAAAAGAGGCTCGAGGCTCATTTAAGGGAAATGAAATGATTCACAAAACTAACTCTCCTAATCTCCGACTAAACTAATACTCCTTTACTTGTTCTTTTTCCTCCTACAATACACCTTGTTGGCACAACCCTTCCTAGAAGGGCATTGAATATAGCCTTTAGACTCTTTTCGTAATAAACTAGACTAGACTAGACTGTTTAGTGAACAAGCAACCAAAAACAACACAACAAATGTTTCTACTAGTTCACCTAAACTTATGGGCTACATCTAGTTTTCTCTCAAATACTCTTGATATTCTTCATCAGTGAATTTGGGGTCGACAGTTTCAACCTTAGGGACATTGGTGGTCTTGTTAGGAAAGCTATGCAAGGAGAAGTAGTTTTCTTAGGTGTGACCCATCCTTTCACGGTATGTGCACTGAGAACGTCCTCAACCTCTACGTCTCCTCTAGTATTTCGTCCTCATTTTCCTTGTGTGGAAACCATAACAGAAGGTTCCATGTGTTCATGAGTTTCCTTGCTTTGATGCATTGGAACTCGAAGGAGTCGTGATGTCAAGCTTTCCATGGAAGGGACTTCATGACCTATTAGAAGTTGATCTCTAATATGATTGAAGTCTGGATGTAGAGCATGAATCATCCCATATAATATTTATCAAGTATTTTCCTGATCTCATCCAAAGATTCCCCTTCCAAGAACATCTTCAATGCAAGCCTATCTGTAGAGTCATAAAGGCGTTGAATATCATTTGCAAAAATGTTGAGCTTTCTTACAAAATAGAGTTACAAGTTTTAAATGCTCTATGGGTTCCTAATAGCTTTGGGTCCACAGACGGCCATAGGAGAGCACACAACTAAAAATCAACTTTCTTCCACGGTTCAACTTTCTCAGGAGGGTCATTACTTCCATCTTGTTCAAGGTGGTCATGATAACCTTGGCCAAGGAACCACATTTCAACATATGCAAACCAAGAGAGCTAGTTTTTCCCATTTAATTTCTTAGAAGAAATGGAAGAACTTTTAGAGAATGAGACAAAAACTCCAGTAGACATTTTTAGGAGTCCAAAAACGGTAGCACAACAGCCAACAAGAATAGTAACTAGGTTTAACTAGGAAACCCTAGATAACCCCTTAAACTGCACTTGGAAAAGTGCAACCAAGGACCATAATAGATGGAGGAAAGATTGACGAACACAGATGAGGTGATGTGATGTTGCTTCAAACAAGAGGAGGGCGACGTGTGAGCTTCACACTCCAAGTAGCAATGAAGACGGTCCAGATCTGGTGGTGGCGGACGACAACAGATGGCGGTGGTAGCCAATGACGGAAGGCAAATGCAGCGAAACAATACACCAGAGATGATTGAGACCAACAAAGTGAGATCGACCCACTCTGATACCAACTTAAAATTAAAACTGAGAGAAAACATATTTTGGAGGGCTTAAAAGACCCCTCTTATGATCTTTAATTTAATTTATAATGATAGAAATCTGATACAATGGGAAGGTGAAAGATCAAAAGACTGTACTAGACACCTAGGTGCAAAACTAGGTAGAGCGGGAAGTAGTTCCCAATACACTACTCCTTACTTGGACTTAATAATTACTCTAACATACTTAGATTTAATAATTATTCTAATAGGATTATCTATTGCTTTGAGTATCCACTTGATAGTCTGAACAGCTGAAGCTTGTACAAAACACACATTAGCAAGTTCGTAGGAATAGAGCATGTATATATAAGATTGTCTAACTTTTGTTATCATCAAAACTCTCTTGAAGGGTTTTTACTAGAGATAGACCATCTAGATTGTAAGACGGTCTAAGATCTCAACTTTCCTTTGACCCTTTTCCATTAAAGCTTGTTGCTCTGACTGGTCTTAACAGTTCCTTCTTCGGAACTTTTCAAATTTAGGAGTTTGTTTGAAAATCAAATCAATTGCTACTCTAACTTTTCAGAAAAGATAGCATTAGTTAATTCAATTCCCAATTTTTTTGTTCCAAATATCCTTGCACTTCTACATTCTATAGAATTATGAGATGAGGAGAGGCAACCCAGGTTAAAAGTTTGATCGATAAATATTGTTTATAATAAGGTGACATTTCTGAAATTTGGTGTTTATAATATGTATTTACGTAATACTAGTTTACATTTTGTGGTTCTGAACGTAAACTTTTAAATACTATAAAGTATGAGATGAGGCAAGATGCTGTATTGAAAGGTCGGAGTTTGATTGATAAATTTTGCAATATATACCTAACATGTTTCTGTCATTACCGTTCAGAATATGTAATTGCAAAAAATGTTTGTTTCAGGTGCACTTTGTTCTGTTCTCCCCTGATATTTATGACATCTGGTTAAATAAGGTAGATGAGTTACTGAAAGATTAGTGTGCCACATCCGTTATCAGCAACTCAATTGAACACAATTATCTAGTGGTTGAGCACATGCATTATCGAGTTTCAAATGATTGTGTAAGGAAAAGATATAAGCTTAATCTTGAAGATTTTCTTGATGATGGTTTCTATTATACGAGTACTGTATGAAAAAGATTTTAATTCAATCTGCAGCCCGCCTTAAAGTTTGATTTTATTAAAATCGGAACAGCTGAGTGCATTTTTACCTTTGTATGGAGGTTCAGGCTCCATTTATATATGCATTTTAGTGTTTAAGAGTGTTTGATCGTGATCTGGCTATTTTGTCTTCAAAAATTATTTTTTAAAATAATTCTTGAAGAGCTTTTTTAGAATCAAAGAGGAAAAAATTGGATTGAGAAAGCACAACTTTAAAGGCTTTTATTCCCTGTACTTCTACAATTTCTTCGTGCACCCTCTTAAATTTTGAAAATGACTATTTTACTCTCCGTAAAAGTGACTTCTGAAATACTTATTTTGGAAAGTTTTCGGAATTTTGAAACAGTATTTTGGAATGAGATTTTGGAAATAGAATTCAAGAATGATATTTCTGTAATGAGAATTTTGAAATAAAATATTTGGAACGATTGAAATACATTTTAAAATAAGCTTTTTGGAATGAGTTTTTTTAGAATAAACTTTTTGGAATGCACATAATACATAATGCTATTCAGAATGAGGTTTTCAAATGCTCCTACATGAAATATATTTTGGAAAGGATAAGTCCTTTTTTTTTTTCAGAATGAGTCCTTTTTTTCTTCCTCTATAGCAGCGGTGTGGTGGCAGCAAACAGTAGCAATGGTGGGATGGTGTAGTGTAGTGGTGAATGATGAGTCTTTTACTTTACTTTTATTGTGGGGTGCAACTAGTAATTTGCAGAAACAGTCTAGAAAGTTGGAAGACAAAGAAGAATTGTTTGATATGTTTTAAAAGCCACGGCCTTACGCTTCTCCTTTCCACTGTCAAGGCAATGCATTGGCAAGCTCCTCAAACTTTTCTCCCAAGCCCATTTAGGCTGTGTTTCTTTTAGGAAGATTATTTAAAGAAGAATGGGTGGATAAATTTGAGGAAGAAGAGAAGATAAAATGAAGTTGTTTGTTTTAAGATATTTGAAGGTGATAGTGAAGATATTTAAGAGTGAAGTTTGTGAATGATTTGATAAATGCATTTTTAATAGATTAAATGGTAAGATTACATATTTATTCTAATGGATAAAATTAATAAAGAAATAAAATGTAATTAGTTAAAATTAATTTAAAATAAAATATGGATACTTTTTATAGAAAATTAATAGGTGTAATTAATTTAAAATAAAATGTGATTGGTTAAAAATAATTTTAATTAAATATTGAATTATACAAAAATTAATACTATTATTAATTAATTACTTTTACCATTATAACTTTTCTTAATATTTTATTTAGATGTATTTTTACATTAATATTATTTTTAAATACTTTATATTTCATTATTATTATTATTATTTATCATAGATAAAGAGTTGTAAATTTTAGAAAATATTAGGGCTATTTGCTAATTGTTTTTTTTTTATTTCTTTAAGGCCTTGTTGACTTGAATGGATTTGGAGGAGAGTAATTGAGGGGATTTGAGAGAATTTGAAGATAAATTTTTTGTTGTTTATTTGAGTGAATTTGGAAGTAAATTTTTTTAATCTGTCACGTCAATCAAATCCTGCACTAATTCTCACAAACTTTACTTCCAAATTCATTCTCACTTACATCCAAATTCACTCAAATAAACAACAAAAAAATTTATATTCAAATCCTCTCAAATCCCCTCAATTACTCTCCCCCAAATCCCTTCAAATGAACAAGGCCTAAATCACCCCACCTTAGGAGAGAGAATCTCACCTCCCTCCCCGAAGTACTCTTCTTTTGTTTATAAATCTTTTGAAGGAACAAGCATGTCATTCGCACTTGCTATCTCACAAATAGTAAATCTATTGAAAGGAACACAATCTTAGTGTTGCAATGATTTGTAATTCTTTAATGGACTATTTCTTTCAACATCCTATAGTTTTTTCTACCAAATTCTTCCTCCAGCTCCATTAAAGATTGAAACAAATCACCTACATATTCTAATAAGGAGAAGTGTTTAAATATTTGATTAACTTTAAAAAAGATTTGTTAAAAGAGTTCCAAAAAAATGATTTCAACTTTGAGAATGTTAAAGTTTTCTTAAATCAAACACTTTTATTTTGTCACAAGAAATTATGCATTTAAATAAAAAAAATCCAAAGATAGAAAAAAGGAATCTCAAACAACTAGTTGACAATGATATTAATTGATTAATCTAAAACACATTTAGGCTTAAATAGAGTGAAAATTGTTAGCATAAAGCTGAAGAGAAGAAGTTATGATGATGTCTCAAAGTCAAATTTCAAGTGCTCTTGTTGAAAGAAAATCTTTATGAAGACTTGTTTTGTGTTAAAACCTTTGTAATTTAGTAGATTTATGTATAGGGTGTGGTTTATCTTTGATTCTATGTATTTTTGGCTTTAGGTTACGTTAAAATTCGTTTTGAATTAGAAAACCTCATTTATACTCAAGATAATCGATTACCAACTTATAATAATCGATTATTAGTAATCGATTATGACTTGCCATAATCGATTATCACGAGTAATTATGAAAATTTTTAAGCAAGTTTTTGATTGTTGTGCCTTTATTAAGTGCATAATAGATTACCATAAGTGGATAATCGATTATCACACGTTAAATAGCTGACAATAAATTTTTGGAGGTATCCTTGAGTGATATCTCTATAAATTGGATTGAGACTCTCATTCTAAAATACAAAATACTTTGTATTCGAAATTCTTATTTGTTGTGTGTTGTGATAAGTGTTCTAGGGTTTGTGTAACCCTTATGCGTTGACTTTTAGAACTTGGTGTTGGCATAGAGCAAGAAATTTCATTAGAGTTGTGATTGAGTGCTATTGTTGTTGCTGAGTTAAAGCCTGTCATCCTTTGTGAATATTCAAAGAAGATGCTCATCCTTCGTGAAACATTCGGAGGAGGTGTTCATCCCTTGTGGGTTTCGAAGGTAAGTGAGTTTCATCTCTTGTGGTAACAAGAGAGGTGTTCTAACCTTAAATTGTGTTATTTTCTTTGTAATGATTTGTTGGTTTGTGATAATGAAGCGTTAATTCTTGTTTGAGATTAACAACCGAACCAGTATAAAAATCTTATGTGCAATTTTCTCTCTTCCTTACTCTTTAATTTGTTTAAATTATTGTTAAGGAATTTATATTTTATGAGAAAATTATTAAAGGTATTATTTGCGATAAGAAACCAGTTCAACCCCTC
The DNA here is from genome assembly GCF_016808095.1 of Vigna angularis. Classification (NCBI taxonomy): domain Eukaryota; kingdom Viridiplantae; phylum Streptophyta; class Magnoliopsida; order Fabales; family Fabaceae; genus Vigna; species Vigna angularis. The sequence continues at coordinate 3,411,265 of NC_068976.1, read as the reverse complement.
TTGGTTTGTTGTACACACTAATCATTCCGCTGCACCACTCTAACAATTGGTATCAGAGCTTGCTTTGATAATAATTCAAAATGACAGGGCAACATCAAACCTTTGCTAAGGGTGCCTTTATCAACTGACCTCCTTTGTTTACTGGAGAAAACTATGCTTTTTGTAAAGTGAGAATGTCAATTTTCATGGAATCTATTGATAGTGATATTTGGGAAATTGTCACAAACGGTCCTTTTGTTCCTATTGTGTTTATTAACAATTTGCAGGAACCCAAATCGCGAGAAAAATGGAAAGATGATGATAGAAGAAAATCCCAACAAGACGTAAGGGCTCGTAATATAATATCATCTGCTCTAACTGTTGATGAGTTTTACGGAATCTCAACTTGTAAGAATGCTCAAGAGATGTGGGAGATGCTGAGAGTTACCCATGAAGAAACTAATGATGTTAGGAGAGCCAGAAGAAATACTCTAATCCAAGAGTATGAGATGTTTCATATGAAGTAGGGATAAACTATTATAGATGTTCAGAAGTGCTTCACGTACATAATGAATCATCCTATCAGGTTAGGTCAGTCCTTTGACAATGATGAATTAAATATAAAAATTCTTAAATCTTTGGACAAGACTTGACAACCAAAGGTGACTGCCATCAGTGACTTGGCAATCAAATTATGTGACAAAGGTTTCAAGGTAACATTCAAATCCAATTATTGTACTATCCATGAAAAAGATTCTTCTGAAGTTGTGTTGAAAGGTGTTAGACATGCTAAATTTATTTAATTGATTTGGAAAATGTTTCAAATAAAAATATTTCATGTTTAGTAGTAAAAGAAGAAAATCCATGATTGTGGCATAAGGGAGCTGCTCATATTCATATGCAACAATTGAATGGACTCATATCTACCAAAACTCAATTTTATTAAAGACAAACTGTGCTACAAGTCAAAAGGGTAAACAAGTCAAATCATCTTTTAATTCGAAAAATTTTTTCGAGTGAAAAACTCTTAGAACTCTTGCACATGGATTTATTTGGTCTTTCAAGGATAAAATTTTTTTGGGGAAATTATTATGCTTCAATTATTGTTGATGAATATTCAACATTTACATGGACATTTTTTATTACTCTAAAAAGTGAAACTTTCAAAGTTTTCAAAAAGTTTACGAAACAAGTTCAAAATGAAATAAATTTGAAAATTAAATCTATTCGTAGTGATTATGGAGGGGAATTTCAAAATGAATCATTTGAATTTTTTTTGATGAACTTGTAATTTCTCATAATTTTTCTATACCTAGAACCCACAAAAAAATGGGGTTGTAGAAAGGAAAAATAGATCTTTAGAAGAACTTGCAAGAACTCTATTAAATGAATCAAAGATTCTAAAACATTTTTAGGCTGACACATTTTTGGGCTGACACTGTAAGTACTGCATGTTATGTCTTAAATAGAATGCTTATTCGTCCTATTTTAAAATGTACTCCTTATGAATTGTTTAAAGGAGAAAAGCCTAATGTTTCTCATTTGAAAATATTTGGATGCAAATGTTTTGTTTTAAATAATGAAAAACAAAATTTGGATAAATTTGATTCAAAATCTGATGAAGCTATATTTCTTGGTTATTCTTGAACTAGTAAAACATATAGAGTTTTTAATCGGAGAACCTTTGAAATAGAAGAATCTATTCATGTTGTCTTTGATGAAATTGTGGACCTTAAGGAAAAACCTCTTGAGTCAAGTGAATCAGTTGCAGGTGAAGAAGAAGACTTGTAGGAGACAACAATTGATGAGATAAATAATCCTCAACCTAATGATTTAGCTAAGACATGACAACAACCTCGAGGATTATCTTTAGACAATGTTATTGGAGATGTCTCAAAAGGGGTAAGTACTCGTAGAAACTTAGCTAATTATTGCATGACTATGGCTTTTGTTTCACAGTTAAAACCTAAGAGCGTCAAGGAAGCTCTTGAAGACAATCAATGGTGTGTTGCAATGCAAGAAGAACTCAATTAGTTTGAAAGAAATCAAGTCCCTAGAGAAAGCACCCATCAAGTGATAAAAACAGAATGGGTGTTCAGAAACAAACGGGATGAAGATGGAAACATCACCAAGAATAAAGCTAGGTTTGTTGCAAAAGGCTATAGTAAAGAAGAAGGTATTGATTATGATGAAACATATGCTCCTGTTGTAGTATAGTGGTGAGTATTTCCGCCTGTCACGCGGACGACCTGGGTTCGATCCCTAGCAACGACACCAAATTTGATCGAGGTCGTACCCGAATCAAATTAATAAGCAATTAAAATGCAGTATAAACTAGGAAGTGACTCCTAGGTTGTCTCTCAAGGACCAAATGTGGTTCAGTCATTAGACCGAACATTTGGTGAGGGTGGTTTTGTGGATAATTTGTGACTTGAAATTAACAAACTAAAACACAAAATCAAACACTAATGAAAACGGTTGATCACTAGCTCAATGGTCATGCTTCCAATCACAGATTAACAACAAATACCCACTCCTCTAACCCCTAATCCAACATGAATTAACCAACTAAGCGAAGACTAATCATGCTTTCATAAAAGCGAATTAAACAAACGCGATGCCCACATTCAATCAATTTTGCACCATGTAGTCCAATCAACTAAGCAAAGATTAAACACCAATTAGACAACTAAGCGTATATCCAATCGCAAGCGCAAAACAAATTCAATTGTATGCCAAGCCAAAGCAGCAAAAATCACCATGACAGACCAACAATCTCAAGGAAAACAATGCAATTACACTAATGACCAACCAAACACACTTAACTTACCATTAAAACAAAATTAAACACAACGAAACAGAATTGAAATGTGAACCAGAATTGAAATGCGAAACAGAATTGAAAACACAATGGGAAACACAAATCTATGACAAAAATTGAAATGCAAATGGGAAAAATGAAATTGTATGGAAAACATAAATCCAAACAGTAATGCAAAACGAAAACTAAATTGAAGTAAAAGAACAAAATAGAATTGTAATTAGACCAAAATATTCAACACATAAGAAGGAACGCACCAAGACCTAGAAAACGAGAATGAGGGAGAAAGGAGGAGTTCGAAATCTGATTTAGGGTTTTAAAAGTCCCATTTACCGTTTTGCCCTTCATATGGGCTTCTAAAATATGTCCAAAAATGGGCCCAAACCTAAACTAAAAATGAAATTAAAAAGAGATGTTGATGTGGAAAATAATAAATGATGTGGCAACCCTCTTGAAGTCCTAATAATAATTCCAAAATTGTCCTGGAGTTAATAATTGGAATAATTAAGTCCAAATAATTCAAATTAATTAAAATAAGAATTAATAGTCAAATTAAGCTCAAATAGGGAAAATGAGATAATAATGGTGAATTAAACACAATTCACTAATACAATTCGCTGCGGAAAGCTAAGTGAATAGTACAAAATAATGATTCATTAATACCCCTCTCAATGCACTTATCACCACACTCAAAATCAATATAGCAAACAAGAGATGAATACCCACACTCTCTTACAACCCTTGAGAACACTCACAACTCTCAACACTTGGCCAACACGCATAGGTAGAAAATACAAATTGTCAATGATGATTCTAATCTTTCAATCACACTCCTCTTGGTATAGATCAAATCATAACAGTTCAACCTACTTTCTTAAAAGAATCTTGATGTGTAAATAACCCTATTTGAACCTTGATTCTTCAAGATCACTTTTTTAACGCTCTTATAATCAAAACTCATTGAAACAATTAGTATATGAAAGTGATAATGATTTTATGTTTTGAAACAAAGCTCAAGATACATATATATAAGATTTTCTGAATCTGACACATTATAATCGATTAAGTTATTTATGTAATATGTTAAGTTTTTCCTTCTGTTTTAACAAGTTTGCTTCTTTTTTAACAAATTATCCTAAGCATGTAATCGATTATTTAATCATACTAGCTAGTTGATCGAGGCCGTACCCGAATAAAATTAATATGCAATTAAAATGCAGTATATACTAGGAAGTGACTTATAGGTTGTCTCTCAAGGACCAAATGTGGTTCAAGCAATAGGTCAAATACGTAGTGGGGGGAGGGGGAATTTGGACAGTTTTTGCAAACTTAAATTAACCGATTAACACGAATTAAAACACTAATTAAAGACGGTTGGTCATTAGTGTAGTTACAATGTTTCCAATCCTTGATTAACAATAACTTAAATGCTCATTTCACCCCTAATCCAACACCAATTAACCAACTAAGTGAATATTAATTAGGTTTTCAAAAATGTGAATTAAGCAAACACATTGCACATGTCTAATCAGTTTTGCACACACAGATTAATTAACTAAGCAAAAATTAAACACCAATTAGACCACTAAGCCTGTCCTAATTGCAAGTGCAAAAACAGATTGGACATGATGCAAGGGAAAGGCAGCAGATTCGCAATAACAATGCAGAAACCTCATGGAAGCAATGCAATGAAACTATGACCAACCAAACAGATTCACCCTTCCATGAAAATGAGTTCTACACAGTAAAATGCAATACCAAACCAACACAGCAGAGGCAAACAAATTGGAAAACGAACTTCAAATGCAGAAACGAACTTGAAACCAAAAACGATTCATTACTGGAACAGAGAATGCAATGTAGAAAAAATAAATGAGCATGAAATTGAAAAACGAAATTTTGAACAGCAAAGGCAAGAACTGCAAACGAAGTTAAACACACAAACGAAAACGCAATTCAAAACGTAAGCTTAAAATGAAATCAGAAAACCAAATAGGAAGATGAAACGAAGATGCAATGGAAAATGGGAAACGAATTTCAACAGAGAGAATTTGAAATAGAAAACGAAATTGAAGAGGAAACCCAAGTGCAGAAACGAATACAACTATTGAATTGCAATGAAAATGAGTTCAATACATAAAAAATGAAAAACCTCATGGAAGCTCTTTATCCAGAAGCTAAAACGAAAAATGTGCACAATGGAATAGTAGAATGTGTGAGAGTGAGGGAGTGAAGGGCTGTTGGGCACTAAACCCTAGGCTGCCAAATCAGCCCCCACTTTTGGGCCTCTCCTAAATTTACCAAAAAGTGACCCAATGTGCAAAAGTCTGCCCAAAAATTACAAAAACAAGTTTACAATTGAAATTAATCTAAAAATGCTTATGTGGAGAGTGGTTGTTGAAATTTTTGCCCTCTTGGAGTTCCAAAATATAATTCCTAAAATTGTCTTGAAAATAATAATGGAAATAATTAAGCTCAAATAATTCAAATTAATTAAAAAATAAGAATTACTCGTCAAATTAAACCTAAATAGCAAAATTGAGGAAATAATTGACATTTAAGCACAATTCCCTAATTAAATCTAGTACAAGAGGCTAAGCGAATAAGATAAAATATTGATTCATCACCAGTTATAAAATCATTTGACCGTTATGACAGTTCAGGCTATTAAATGAAATGGATTTAAACAAAGTAAATTGATTTAACCGATTATACAACTTATGTAATCGATTAGTCCTGTAATTAAGCAAATTTTTAATTTAATTTTCATTTTAAATAGATATATCACAAATGAAACATATATTGGCCTAACTTTCTGTTTTAATTGATTATTACAGTGTAGTTTTCCCCTTTTATGAAATCTAACAAATTATATACACTGTTAAATAGATTATTTCACCCAGAAATGATATATTCAATTTGTTTAAAGCATGATTCATTTTAATACAAATGTATTCTCATAACAAGCACAAACAAATAAGATACAGATATAACAATTGTTATGCCATTTGTTGTGTAAGAAATTATAAAATCATTCTTTTGTTCATCATCAAAAACATAGATTTAAAGGGTAGGTTTAGCTCTCCCTATCAACAAAAATAACACAAGAGATTTTATATTGGTTCACTCCAACTATGTTACGTCAAGTCTCCTTTGTAGAGGGTTCCACTATAATCTTTACATGATTATAAATGAGTATTAGCACCACTCTAGGTACTCAGCTACCTCACCGAGATTTCCTCTAAGTATTAGCACCACTTCTAGTACTCAGCACCCTTGCAGAGATTCCCTTTGAGTATTCGCACCACTTCTGGTACTCAGCACCCTTGCTGAGCTTTTCTTTGAGTATTCACACCATGCTTGGTACTCAACAACCTTAGCTGAGATTTCCTTTGAGTATTCGAACCACTCCTAGTACTAGACTACCACGCCTAGATTCCTCAACTAAAACATAGTTCAGTTGCAAGTATTTTAATTCTCTTGAGAATTGTAATCAACAATTTCTTAGAAGCAATTCAGACTAAATCTCTCACAAAAAGGATTTGATTACAATAAAATGTAGTCTAAACACACACATATGTTTCTCTCTTCTCTCTTATACTGGTAAGAAATTTGACGCTTAAGCTCGAGGGTATATCTTTCTTTTTTTCTCTTATCTTCTCTTTCGTTCAACTCAGATGTATTGTTTTTCTTTGAGTTATTTCTCTCTCTTTCTCTTCAGGATAGATATTTCGTTGTAAGCTTTACTTGTGCTCTTGAGCTATCCTTTTGATTTTCTTGTTGAGAGATCTTCTATTTATAAATTTTATGGATATATGTATGTTTGACTGTATTTGTCATTAGTAGTCTCGCTACTTTTAATTTCTCTTTCTTCTTTTCACAACAACCGTTGTGTAAGTCAACTTTTGTCAGAGCATGCATATTTTTTCAGTCCTTTGCTTGAAGTAGGTTGTATGATATTTTTAGACTTTGCTTCAAGTGAGGAAAATTATGTGAATATCTCATTTGTTTCTAACGTTCACTTTTTGATATTTGATTTGTAGCACTGTGGATGCGTGTTGTATAACTTATCTAGAAAATTATAGTAAATTGTGCATGCGGTACATACGTCTTTTCTTATCACTTTTGTTGTTTTTGAACGTTGAACATTTAATGTCATTTAATGCTTGCTCAGAACAACAAAGTGCTTTTGATTTTCTATCGTTAGGTAGAATTTTTAGATTAAGCTCTTTTTCACAATGGATACCTAGCATGATATATACTTCATCGTAAGATGAGATATTTATTAAGCTCATGGTATCTTCTGGTCAAGTAAACACTTCTTTAGATTTTATCTTTGGTCAGATAGCGTTTAACATGTTTAAGTTTTTCCTATATTTTAATAATTTAGTCTTTTAAGAGATCTTGTTAGAGACATTATCTCGACCCACTTTTTGTTTTCGAGAGACGTTGAATACTTACTCAAGGTATTATAAGCATTGAGCATTTAGCTCAATCTCCAGGACGCTTTTAGACAAGACAAGCATTTTTGTTTTCTAGGTGTTTTTCTATTCCTATGTGTTTTCGTAGATGTTTTTCTATTCCTAAGACCTAAGTGTTTTCCTAGATGTTTTTCTATGTTTGAGGTTCAGGTTTTAGGTTGTGTGTGTTTTGGGATTTTGGCTCTAGGTCTTGTGTGTTCACCTTAGGTTATTTTTTGATGTTAACCCATTTTAATGTTATTTGATTAAACTTCAAAACATGAGAGCGTTTGGTTGTATGGACGATTTTGTCTTTAACAATGTTGACAAAGGTGGGACGTCCAAGCCATGGGTTAACCAAGGGGTCAAAATTTTTAGCTAGCTTGGTGGACAAGCGAGAAGTGGACGGTCATGACATGTGTCACCCTCCTATGGGATAGTTTTTCCTTCTAGTTAGTGGCTACATGTCACCCTAGGAATGGAGAGGATTTTCCATAGGTAGTAGCCATGTGTCACTCTTTTATTTGAGAAGATTTTCGCCACTTGTCTCCCTCTTATTGGAGAGGATTTCTCCTTGCTCTCCAAACTAACCAAGGTGGCTCTTTTAGGTTTGAGTTTCTACCTATGTTGGGACAAATTAGCCTATAAATAGAGGTGACTCTCCTTCATGCCAACATTTTTGTGCCATATTACTCTTATTGGGTCACCCTAGGCTAGAGCAACCCAAGTGGCCTCCTCTAGCCACCTTCCTCTAAGAGTTGGCCCAACCTCTCTTAGAGCATCATTAAACACCTCCTCCATCACCATAAAACACCATAAGTTTGGGACACTTAGCTTTTTACCCATCATCATTTATGCACATCATCGACCATGACCTTCTCCATGACTTTTCTTCTAGTTTTGGCCTAACCTAGCTAGGAGATTGCCATCATATGGAAATGGAGAGGATTTCTAAAAGTTAGTGGCCACATGTTCTTCCCTCATTGGAGAGGATTTATGGACATTTGTCCACTCCTTAGAGGGTCACTTGGGTAGGCATGCAAAGTTTTGGTTTTTAGGGTTTTTAGGACACACCCTTAACCTATAAATAGAGGTGTCTCCTCTGATGTCTTCACCTTGGATATTATGTAATGTTATGCTGCCCAGTTTTAACCATAATACTTATCTTAGATCAAGACTAGAGAAATCCATGAGGCCCCTCTAGTCACCTTCCTCTTTAAATTGGCCTAACCTCTCTTAGAGCATCACAAAACCGTGAGCTCTCATTTCCTCCAACTTCCGCAAACACTCACCCTTCACCCAACACCATGGATTTCTCTTCTAGCTTTGGCCCAACCTAGCTTAGAAGATTGTCATCAACCATCCACTATTATGATCTCTAATAATGTTCACTAAATACATAGGTAAGTGTCTAAGAAGCTCTCTAAAAATCTCTCAAAAGAACTTCTCCAAAGGGTCTGCAAAACATAGGTATAACTCTAATTTTATAAATTGTCTAGGACATTGCTCTAGCAGTACACTTGTGGCTCCAACTGTAGAGGTTTCCTCCCAAGGTGAGTTTGCTTATGTGGCTTAAGCCTCATTTTTTGATGTTGTAGCCCCTGGGATCACTTCTTTGTGAAGGAGTCTTCATGACTTAGCCTGATGTTTAGTGCTTGAAGTTTCCTCCTCATAAGGGCTTTTTCTGTGTGGCTCAAGCCTCAACTTTACTGCTCAGTTAAGCTAGTATCAGTTTTTGTCTACAATTGCTTGAATTTCATCCATTCCCTTTATTTTTCCATTTTGACGTTATGAATGCATATTTATGCTCTCATTTAGCCTTTAATATTGGATTCTTAAATGGTTTTTTACTTTGATAAAATATTTTAATTAACATTTGTTATAATTGGGTTTATTTAGCATGAATACAAAAAGCATGTTAAAAATAACTTTTTAGTTGCATTAAAGTTCTTTGGATATTTTGAGGTGTGTTAGTGCAACTACAACTAAGTTAAGCTCATTGAGGTGTGAAAATAAATTGGGTAAAGTGTCATAGCACCTTAAAGATAAATCCAAAAATAACAAATAATCAAGACCACAATAAGTCAATCCAAGCATAGCATGAAAAAGTGAAGAAATTTGGCTAAGCCAAGAAGAGGGAACATGCAAATATTTTTTGGATATTGTAGTTTTCTCTATTTTTTCTACTAAAAAGGCTTTGATAGTTGTTAGATGTTTATGATTAAAGATAATTTGGGGAAAATATATCTTAAGATATTTTATTGGATATTGTTACATAATTACCTTATTTAACTATATCAATAAATATAAAAAAGTAATATTTGCCAAATCTTTTTTAATCTAGCAAATATCTTTTCAAATATTTTTAGATCTCCATAACAAGAAAATATATGTTGAAGATATTGGATTATTTAGAAGATAATTGGAGGAAATTACAATATCATAAAGAAGATTACAACAACAGAAAAACATGAAACAAAGCTCAATCCAATTTAAATATAGAGAGTTAGGAAAACATATTACGAGAGCTGAGGAACACTTTGGGGGTTCAAATTTTGTTCTCTCTCTTCTATTTTCATGTTATTTGAACATTTCACGGAATGTTAAGCCTATGGGGTTGATTCTATTTTAATTTCTTAATTGGATTGTTAGGTTAGATGAATAAATTTATTTGTTCTTTTTTATACTTGTTCTTATTTATTTTTATCTATGTCTTTTGCTACTTAATCAAGTAAAATTAATGATTTTTACATTATAGCAAGTTAGCTTGGTGTTAAATCTACATAAAATATCAATCATATGAGTCCAAGGATTTTTATTTTTAATTGAGAATTTACTTTGATTAAAGTTAGAAACTTTCATGTGGTTGAATGAGTTTTCTTCAATAACTGAGAATGTACTTTGATTAGATGTGAAAACTTTAACAAGAATTAATCAAGAATATACTTTGGTTGATTAGCTTTTTCTTGATATAAGAGGTAAAAGAATAGACAAAATTAGGCATAGTAATATTTAATTGAGAATGTACTTTGATTAATAGTGAGAGCACCAACAAATTAATTGAAAATTTAAATTAATTAATATGAAATTTTAAGACAATAAATAATTGAACAGTAATATTTAGATAACCAATGATGAATCCTATTTTGAAAAACTAGTGAAATCAACCTATTTTCTTTATAATTCTTTTTATCTTTTTAAATCTTTTTATAAATTTAATTCTTTATTTTGTTTTTTAGTCTTTTATTGATCTTTATCTTCTTTATTGTTTTTGTTTTACTAACTCTTTTGTATAGTTTTGATAAGAACTAATTTGTTGAGAATTAATTTCGTGTTCGGTGAGAGACGACTTAGCGTTGAGTTTACCCTTTCTAGTTTGTTGGATACTATCTTAGCAATACTAAAGTCATTATAGTTTAGTAGTATTAATTTTATCGAACGACAACATTATCAGACTCCTTGTTAATATCAAGAACTGCAAAAGAAGCTAAACTGGGGTGATTTACACAAAAAGTTAACAAAGTCCAAGTAAGATAAATGCCAAATTGATCTCAAAATTAACTTATATTGAGGCTTTATCAAAATACAAAGGATAAAAAAAACATAACACACACACGTAAAATTTATACTAATTCACCCTTAACACAAGAGCTACATCTAATCTCTTAAGCATTAAGCTTCAGTAATAAAATATTCTAATTTAATTACAACACATGTAGAATCTCTCTAGACACCACGAGTATCAACCTCTCTAGGTATCACGAGTATCAACCTATTTAGGTGAATACAATCTCTCCAGATAACGAGTATCAACCTCTCTAGGTGTGACATTCTTAAGGCCCTCCTAAGATCAAGAACTCTGAAATGGAATAATGAAAAACATAATCAAAGTAAGAGAGTGCAATTACTTTCATAGGGTATACTTCACTATGTAAAGGATATAAAAATATTTACACTCTCAACCCAAGGTGTTTACTCATAAGACATTTTTTGAATTCAACTTTATGGGCTAAATGTCCCTGTCTTTCTTCTTGTAACACTTGTTGAGAATATGATGTAGAGTACATCTCGTTGTGTTGTTCTATTCTCCTTCTTTTCTGAGTTTTACTCTTTCTTTATAGGTATTATGGGATTTTGACCATTTATATATTTTCATCTCTAACTCTCTTCATTTGATTTAATATCTTCATTTTACTTTGTTTAATGAGGATGGTTGTGATATTTATTTCTAGGGCTTTTAGTTTCTTCTTCTCTTGATTTGATCTTTTTTCTTCATTCAATCTTTAATGTATAATAATTTTCAGCTTCTATTTTGGTTGATTGTTTCCCTTTTTGGATTTAACTTTATGTGCTCAATGTCCGTGTCTCTGTTCTTGTATCACTTGTTGAGAATATGATGTAGAGTACATCTCGCTGTGTTGTTCTATTATCTTTCTTTTCTTCAAGTTTTACTCTTTTTTTATAGGAATTATAGGATTTTGACCATTGATATATTTTCATCTCTAAGTCTTTTCATAAGATTTAATATCTTCATTTTACTTTGTTTAATGATGATGGTTGTGATATTTATTTCTAGGGTTTTTAGTTTCTTCTTCTCTTGATTTGATCTTTTTTCTTCATTCAATCTTTAATGTATAATAATTTTCAGCTTCTATTTTTTTTATTGTTTCCCTTTTTTTGGATTTAACTTTATGTGCTCAATGTCCCTGTCTCTCTTCTTGTATCACTTGTTGAGAATATGACGTAGAGTACATCTCGCTGTGTTGTTCTATTATCTTTCTTTTCTTCGAGTTTTACTTTTTTTTTATAGGAATTATAGGATTTTGACCATTGATATATTTATCCTAAGTCTCTTCATTTAATTTAATATCTTCATTTTACTTTCTTTAATGAGTTGTGATATTATTTCTAGGGCTTTAGTTTCTTCTTCTCTTGATTTGATCTTTTATCTTCATTCAATTTTTAATGTATAATAATCTTCAGCTTCTATTCTCGTTGATTCTTTCCCTTTCCGTGTTTATGAGTATCTTTTCATAGAGTATATCTTCTGTTGTTTCCAAATTTCTAATTCTTTCATCATTGATATCTTCAAAATATTTTCTCTTTTGTAATTAATTACTTGATTAGTGATTTTGAATCATTGAGTGATCATTCTTTGAATATTCTCCAAATTTTTGAAATTTTCAATATACCTTCTATATAATCTTCATACACTAGTACAAAAAGAAGAAAATACACCGGTTCTTTTTGTTTATAGGCATCGATTTTGCAACCGAGGCATATACGACCGAGGTAAAAAAAGTAGGCTATATGCCTCGGTCACGGACCGAAATAAAACAAGATAGGATTATGCCTCGGTTTTTAGAGAACCGAGGCAGTAACGTGTTCTTTTTTTCAGATTTTAGAACTCGCCACTGGCAATCAGTGAGATTCAATTTCTGAGGCTGAATCTAAATGTAAGAAAACCCAAAAAATTATAAGCAGGAAGACAAGACCCTCACCATTGTCACCACCGACACCACCGACACCACCGACACCAGTTTCCTTTGCTCGTCGCCGATCCACACCGGGGTCTAGTGGTTCAAGCCTCGTTCCTCGATCTGCACCGTGGTCCAGTGGTTCAAGCCCTCTACTCGCCGCCGATTCGCACCGGGGTCCAGTGGTTCAAGCCCTCTACTCGCCGCCGATCCGCACCGAGATTTAGTGGTTCAAGCCCCATTCCTCGATCCGTACCGGGGTTCAGTGGTTCAAGCCCTGCTTTCCGCGGCCACTACGGTGCTTTCAGCCCCACCTCGAGCCTCCCCACACTCGACTGTGGGCTCCTTGGCTCCCCAATGGATGAAGCTGGTGACGAGAGGCTACGATGGTGGTGACGAGAAAGAAAAAGAGCATGGAGAATGGAAAGAAAAAGAGGAGTGCAAAGAGGAGAAGAAGAACAAGTAGTTGAGTGAAAATCAGGCATGGAGGCGACGATTGAGGAGGCAGCTCGCAGCGGTGACAATGGTGGAGGCAGTGAAGAACCAAGGAGGAAGAAGCTTATATATTTTAAACGAGAAAGAAGAAGAAGCAGAAGCTCAGCCTTGCGAGAAGAAATGAGTGCACAGAAAGTGAAAGAAAAGTAGAAGCGTGCAGGGGCTGAAATATTTTAAACAATGCTACCTCGGTTGCCTTAAAAACCCGAAGTAGTAGCACAATATATGCCTCGGTCAGTAGAGCAACCGCAGCCGAACAAGCTTTTGACACCGAGCTTAGAAAAACCAAAGTCATAGCTTTTAAAAAATATGCCTCAGTTCTGCTGGAAACCGAAGTAATATCAACTTTTCTAAAAGTTGTCAGCGAGTTTCAGTGAGTTGCAGGATGAGTGTCAGTGTCACGAGGCTTTTTGCCTCGGTCCTTCGTTAAACCGAGGTAGTATTACCTTAGGTTAGGCACCGGTTCTAAGCGCAATTGAGGTGGTAGGCCATTTATGTTTCGGTTATACATGCAACCGAGACCTATAATGTTATCTTATTTACCAATCTGCCACCGCGTTGTTATAGACAACGGGTTGGTATAAAATGAGGCATATTGTGCGAGTTTAAAAGCAAATAATTGTACTAGTGATATAATATATTTCTTTCTCTAGCATTTGTATAAGCAATCTTTGTAGCACAAATATATTTCTTCTCTTATGACATTCAGATCTTCAACGACGATCTTGTATATAATCTTCAGATCTTCTTTATTTGATTTTCGTTTAATCAAATGTTCAATAAATTAATTTCCTTTAATTCTTGATTCGTATCAGGAGGCACTTGAAATTGATAGTGTTGATATGATCTTCCTTTATAACTTTAAGAATTTTCTTCACTAGATAAGTTAATTTACAAAGAATTAGACTTAACTCTATAGTCATTTGATATATTGTCTTGCTAGTTTATTACGAGTGATCTTCAATCTTGGTTTCGTATAACTTGTTCTTACTGATTTGTTTGGCTAGTTTTACATTTGAAGTGTCTACTTAGTAGAATCATCTAATGAGCTATCTGTCTAACTTTAACTTTTGATAAGTCCAATCAATTCATCTTGAATTGTCTAATAAGTTATTACTTCTTTATTTTTTATAACGAGGGCTTTCATCATCTACTGATGAATGTATTTATTTATTGTAGTTATTATAGGTGACTTGTGTCTTTTAGTTGATGGAAGCTCCTCTAAGCTTGTAGCATGACATCAACTAATCGAACAGAGATGCAGCGGCTTGAACATTGGATGCAGCGAAAATTAGTGTTGAAGGTGTTTCATGAAGGTTTGAGTGAAGTGATTGAAGAGTGTTTGAAGTCTCTAAGCTCAGACAACCTTCTTACCAAGGAAGGGAGTTAGAGGAGAGTGAGAAGAAATTCGAAAATTCATGGTGACTAAAGAGAAAAAGTGGCTGGATTCAAATCAACAGCACGACATTAAGCTCTCAAGTGAGAAATTGTTGTAAAATATCCTATTTATGGCTTGGATGAGGCCTCAGAGCTAGATAACAAGTTCTACGCTAGTGGCATATGGAAAACATTGCACATGTGGAAAACGCCTAGCAGGCGCTGGGTGCACCAAGTCTTCGGTAGAGCGTGAATTGAATCCGGAAGGTATGCAAAAATTCTCCAAAGCTTTGAGCTCTTGATTCCTTTGTCCAAAGAAGCTTTTGGGGTGATGGTCCATGGTGTCCTAGCTTTATTGAGTCCTACAAAAACAAGAATATACAATTATTAGTAGTTAGAGTTTTTTTAAGGCTTAGAGAAAAACAAGAAACAACTTTTGAAAGTCCTTCTTCTACTTCCCTCTCTTAGCATTAGCTTAAGTTGATGCTCATTTGAATAGATATTCAATATTTAGTTCTCTAAATAGGTTTTCATCATTAGTCTTCACTCCTTTGACTTATTTTATCTTGTCATCATTCTTTGACTTGTTTCATCTAATATTTACTAATACAAACTTGCTTCGTCTCATGAGAACACATTAGATAGAATATAATTATATTAGACACATAAATAGGTATAAATTTTATAGTTAAGAGTACATATCTTAGATATTAATTCATAAGTCTAATAAGTTCATTCTTCATCTAACCTGCTTAAAGCTCTTTCTATTTATTTATTTGTTACGTTTTAGGTTTGCAAGTCATTATGTTTATAGATTTTGTTATCATCAAAACCTACTCAAGAGTTTGTATCGTATAGTTCTAACAATTTACTATGTAATTAAGGAAAAGTGACGTGGTGTAAAATAGTGAAGTCTGAGTATGATGAATTAGACGAGTTATGATGCCAACACAGACGAGAAAATATGATTCAAGGGTTAGTACAAGTGCTAAAATTAAGATTCAAGAAAATGAGAGATTCCTAAAAGAACACTATTAATACAAAATTTTGTTTAATAGAAGGATTAGGGAGCTTGAGGAGAAAGAACTATTTGTGTTGCTGGAGCTATGTTAGCTATGTTATATTCAATGAGTCTAACTATTCCTTGAAATTTTTTGAGGATTAAAGACTTAAATGTGTTTAAGGGGTGTGTTGTATTTATTATGATTGAAAATAAGTTTATCTTTGAGTAGTTTGATATTTCAATTACCATTACAAAGATATTTCAAATTGTTTTAGAACTTATCTTAGTGATATAACATTTTTAACTGATTACAATATGTTTTTAATATGCTAAAATGTTCTCATTCGAGTCTGGAATGTCTAGAGAGAGCATCTTAGTTTTGATTAGATATCTGTTTGATCAATTAAGATTATTTAGATCCATGAGTAGTTTTGTAGAATTATTATTAATTTGTTAAAACAAGTTTTCAGTAGATTAATATTTCCTATGCTTTCAATAGATTTTGAGTTGCTTTATTTTAATATGTTAAAATTCAGTTTAATCCAATAATTTTATGAGTAAGTGAAATTTTTTAGATTAAAATATAGTTTTAATTCATTAAAATTGACAATTTAAAATCCATGTAACTCTCTCCTTTCGAATTCTTTTGACATGACTTTTAAACTCACATTCATGAAATCATTTTCATTATTGAAAGAGTCTTATTACTAAGTTAATAAACATTTCTTAAAGCTTTCTTTGAGTTATTTCAATATCATTATCTCAGTGTAAAGGAGAAGCATAGCGTTCCAACGAATTTTCTTTTGTTGTTGTGCTTGTGGTGTTTTAGGTGAATTCCTTCCATCGTATTGTTTTGTGTGTGTTGCATTACTATCTTTGGATAGGGTTTTCAATTGTACATTAACAAGGTGTTACTCGGTTAAAAATTCTTGTAAGGTTCAATAGTTAATTTCTTATGCTGATTGTATTAGTCGTGTGTTTGTAAAACATTGTTATAATGTGAGATTGGGTAATGTGGTTGAACAATTAGATGTAACTCTTGAATAGAGTGAACCAATATATAAAAACCTATATAAATTAGAAAATCATATATTATCCATAAATAAACATTTTTGCAACTTTAAAAACTTTTAAAAGTTAAGCCATTGGCTACTAAATAACTATGTTATGGATAAGACTATTTCTTCTTTTAACATAATTGGGATGATCTAAATGGATATATGTAAAGGGGATTTACGATTAGTTACTTTTTGGGCTTATCTGTTTTGAATAAATTGATGTCTTTGTGTATATTGTCTTGCGACCAGCTTTTCAGACAACTTGAGTAGTGTCTTGGTACACATATTTATCAATGATATTCAAATTTCCCTAAAAGTAGATGATAAATTTAAAATTTTGTAAATTTCTGTTGGATGACATTCATATTAATATATATATATATATATATATATATATTAGAAATTTTAAAACCTTAGACAATATTATAAATCATATTGTATATTATTCACACTCCTAGTTGCGAAAACAACATGCGTACAACGTCTAATCACACAATAGTCAACGTTATAAATTATCGGTGACATTTATAAATAAAATTACAATTTTGATGTCGGTTACTAGCTCCCTCGACGTCAAATTGTCTATGACGTTGTCTCCCTTATATCAAACATCATATCCTCTGCCACAAGCTGCAATTTCAAAATTGAAAAGACATTTTCTCAATTATAAGACGTCGACCCCTGCAAATGTCGGATCCCTGAACACAAACGTCATATATTCTGGAAAATATCTCGAACTGGTGCCAATTTAGAAATTTTTGCATGATAAGACGTCGAATTATGGAGTAGCCGACTTCAAATTGGCTAATAAGATGTCAGTGGATGGAGTAGGCGACGTCAATTTTGTTGTTTAACCCCAAAATCAGAACACAAGCCTTACTTTTGTTTCGTGTTTTCATTTCGGTTCGTCGTCATTGGTGCTTTATTCATGAGTTTCAGAAAGAGCAAAGGTAAGTGTTTGGCGATTTACTAATAAATGTGTTCTTGTTGGTTTGTTGACATTTTAATTTAGTTTTCACTGATTAATTTTGGATTATGGTGCAGTTTTGTGCGCGAGTTGAGGGACCACAACTTCTAACAGCGCTGACATAGAGTCCTTAATCTCCATCGGTGGAAAAATGACTTCCCTCCACTCTCATAGCAATAACGATCTTCGGTTACTCCAAGGAGGTTAGTTTCTTGGTTTTCATACACTACAGTGTAGTTATTGGTTATTGGAGATGTGATTTTTAGTCTTTCTGTAATACATTGTCTCTTGTGTATTCGTGATTGATTAAGTTTGTGGTGTTAATTATGATTTTCATGTTAGGTAAACTTTTTAGATTGAATTTTGGCATTTTATTATTGATTAAATTTTGAATATATTTGTAGTATGAAATCATAATTAAGCACTGAGTGAAACTTAGTTTTCATTTGAGATTTAACACAAATGATTAAACTTTTAATCGTTTGTATTATATCTAGAATTGTCCGATCAAACATTTTGGGATAATTTTTTTTCATAATTTGCTATAACATGTGTACGTTGGAGTTTATGGATAAATTTGATAAAATTTCGGTTGAGATTATTTTGTATTGTTCTCTGGATGCATATTTCATTGTGGTCATTTGTGACCACTTTCATTTCATGTATTTCAGAGACCAATGCCAAATGCTGCATAAATTTTATCAAATTTATCAAGTTAGACTTATTTGTATGTGTGTTAGCAATTATGAAAAATAATTTTTCAAATGGGTAAGGGCTCAACCTTGTGAGAGTTAAAATTTTGAGACTAATGGAGTTTGTTACGAACATAGTATGGATGAAGCTAGATGAATGAACACCACATCAGTCAAGAGTATGAAAAAGGGAGTTTCTGAGTTCTTGCAATATGTTCAACAAGACACAAACTTTGTGAAAGAGACATATTTTTGTCCTTGTGTTCACTATCTCAATCAAATACTTCAAGACTTAGGCAATATCCGTGACCATCTATTCGTGTTCGGTATAATGAGGACTTATACAGTTTGGATTTGACATGGAAAAGTACTAGACAAACCTACAAGATCACGAGGAATAAATTATGTGGAAGAATGGTTGAGTGTATATCTTAAACAACACTATTGATGTAATTCCTTACATTTCAGAACATGTTGATGAAATAAAGTTTTCACACCCACGAATGAGTGAAAAATGGACACTTAATGAACATATCAAATTTTTTTACCATGGTTTAAGAAAAAGATTTACGTGACTCCAAATGTTTCTGAAAGTCTAATGCGACTAGCTCGTGGACCGAATACTGATGTGGTCTCATATGGTGGCTACTACAAAAACAATACCTCTTTTCAGTCAAAGCTAGAAGATGACAAAAGTAAAGTTCAAAATAGTGGGCTTACACTACAAGTTGAGGTTGTACACTTTGTCAGTTCTAAAGACAAAAATCTAGTTACAACATCCATGAGTTATTTTGGAATAATACAAGAAATATGAGAAGTTGGTCATGTTAGTTTTTAAGTTCCAGTTTTCAAGTGTAAATGAGTTTATATCAATTTCGGTGGGATGATAGATGACTTCGGGTTCACTTTGATGGCATGGACAAACCATTTATTATGGCTAATCAAGCAACACAAATATTCTTTGTAATGATCTAGCTAATGAAACATGGTCAGTGGTATTGGAAGGTAAAAACATGCATAAATATGACGATGAAGATTCTCTGGATATACTTGAGACAACATCTTCGGTTGACGAACTTCGGATCACAAAAGAACAGACGTGGTAGATCTGTGACTCGATTGCCCGATGTAACATCCCGACGCGTTGCCATGGAGAGGTTGGTGGTCGAGATTGATTCTCGATTGGGTATGCCTCCAAGGCCACATGCAGAAAAGTTTAGGAGCTATTTGGACATATTGGCAAAAACACATGTCTCTATTGTCATTGCATCCTTGGATGACGTCTTAAAGATGGACAAAAACCTCCTGTGGCAGAACATTCAGGTATGTTTACTTAAAAAAAAATTGATAATATGATTTGATTATATCATTAACATGTTTTTTGTTTTCAACGACAAAATTTTGATATTCTGAACACTGTATAAATTAGAAAGAAAGTGTTATACCACATAGCAATTAGATTGAGGGACTTCAAGACAAAGCTAAATTACCTAAGTTGAATAGAGGACCAGTAGAGCTACACTGAGATTTAAAAGTATTTGGCCTCGAGTGTCATGTGCCACTATATCACTCTAAATGATGCACTAGAGGTTATTGAAGGATATATGATATTGAATATTTGAATCCTACAACTATGATGCATGTAATATATTTCATTGTTTTCCATACTAGTTATATTTAGACTGTTAGTTTTTAACAATATACTTAAATTTCTTGTTATAGGTAGATGGACATAGTCATTGTGGAGCAAGGTCCGGCTTCCATGTACGGATTCATTGAACATCAGATCATTCAACCTTCTGGTAACACACTTGATACCAAGCAAAAATATTTGCAAACATTGATGGATGAGTCAAAAAGAGAGATATACCTTGTGTCATACATTAATTGGTATGTGTTACAAAATTTTATGAAAGTTTACTTAACTAATGCAGTAACTATTTGTGATTCATGGTAGGTGTCATTGGCAATTGATGGTCATCATACCAAGACAATGCATAATTCCCTGCATAGAAGGATGAAAAATGACTTAAGATCTATGTTACAAATGTAAGTGTTTCTTTTATGTTTCAAATGTTACAAATTCATGTTGTAAATGTATGATTTTCTTATGATAAATATAGTTATATTAATATTAACCTATGTTTCAAATGTAAATAGAGTTATGGGTAAACCCATAGGTTAGCTAGTTCAAATACTGTATACAAAGGTTGAAACTCATTGATATTTTACTTATTCATTTTCTATGTTATTTATGACCTAGATATGTGACTATCTTCTTTGTCATGTTTAGTGTAACTTGTAGCTAGATTCATGGGAATGTGGCTACTATGTCATGTCTTGGATCAAAATCATCATTCAAGCAAGAATTACAGATGATTGGATTGAGGTAATAATACTTACCTTTCATACATTACAAATCACATTCAACTTTGAATATTAGCATGCAAACATATATAGTGAAGATGTATTAATCTTGCAGCGTTTTAAGAATCCATCACCTATATTAGAGGAAACAATTAAGAAGATATGACAAGAGTGTGTAGCATATCTAATGCAGAGATGGACTTAGGACTTGTGACTAGGGATGTCAATTTTACTCGCGGGCACGGGTATCCCCGGGTAAAATCCGCGGCGGGTATTAATTATCCACGGATATTTACTACCCGCGGGTAACGGGTAGCGGGTATTTTAATACCCGCTTCTAAACGGGTCGGGTACGGGTAGTATACTACTCGCTATCCGCGAAAAATTAAAAAAAAAAAAATTTATATATTTTTTAATTAAATTAATTAAAAATAAAATAAAATTATATTTTATTAGGTTAAATTTAATTAAAATTATTTTTTAATTTATATTTAATTTAATTTATATTATATTATATATATATATTTAATTTTATTTAAATTTTATTTTAAATATATATTAAATATTTCTTTTTTATTTTTTGCGGGTATCTGCGGGTTTTAAAATACCCGCGGGTATTTTTGAAACGGGTACCCGACGGGTAGCGGGTACAATTTTATCCGGCGGGTCGGGTTGCGGATAGGCACTACCCGTGTCCGACCCGATCCGTTGCGATCCCTACTTGTGACCATCCCACTACGAACAATTATAGTTTTTTTTGAAAACATTAATTAGTTTACTTTTGATACTTTTGCTTTGGATTGTATTCAATAGTTAATAGAGAAATGCTTGAAACGAATAATATTCATAACTGTGTGACGTGCTACAATATGGAATGGTTTTCTATATATCAGGTGTGGTAATATTATAAAAAAAATTAATTATTTTAAATAAAGTGAAATTGACGTTTGTTAGTGTCAAAATAGGCATCAATGGACGTATGTTAATGCCCAGTCCGACGTGAAAAAAGTTCATAAGGTAATCCTAGATTTTTCTCGCTCAGCGGGACAAAGAATGTGCTTAGTAGTGGTGGACGTCGGTCCTATAGGTGTCCAACATCAATTTTGACGTTTGTCCAGGTGACAACCAACATTAATGAACGTCACGTTTGAAATCTAACGTTAAATTGATATCTTCCAATAAGACATTAAATTTTTTGTGCATCGAAAATAACATATGTTAAAACTTTTCTTGTAGTAATGTTTAATTTATTTTGAGTTTATAAGTCCAATTACAAAAATTATTATTTATACTTACTTTTACAATAAAAGAAAAATTATAATTTCTATAAACAAATTACAATTTTATTTTACAAAAAATTATTTATTTCAAATTTATTTAAGATTTTCATGAATTTGTTTGTGACATATAAAGATGAGAGTAGGAACTATCTTCAATAAATAATGGGAATAGGTAATGCAAAAATTGTTTCAACGGTGAAAATAAAATAAGCTGTGGCTTATAATTTGATACACCTGTTGAAAAACACCTTAAAAAGTTACTTTTACTTTAGCTAAACAAATTTATACAATTAAATAAATAAATTATTTATCAGCCGTCAAATGCAAGTTTAATATTATTTGTTTCATGTGATATAAAATTAATTTTATATTATCATAATTGAAATGTGCGGCTAAATTTATTTTATCCACGAATTTTATAATGAGATGGGTGACCAGTTGCTAAAATTGATTGATTAAGAATGGTTTTTTAAATGAGTTATATATTCTGTCAGAATCTTATAATTACAAGGAAATCTTGTGCATGCGCAAGGTCAGATATCAATTCAAATTATTGAAACCATTGTGACTTCTTGGAAAGAGGCATGCCTCCTTTTATGCTAAGTTTTAATTCAAGTTAAAACAAAACATATCATTCCTAACTATAATTTCTTTTTCTTAAGGAAAATAATGATTAGTGATAAAGACGAAGTCTTAATATGGCAAGATTATATATTGTCTTCTTATAGTTGATAGAAAGATTCAATACGAGTTATGATGGAAGGTTATACGATGGTTATCACCTTAATATTTGCCTTTATACTTTTATTATATGTTAGGATTTTATATTTTTCTTATTAAAAGAGATTGTATATTTTGTTTAATTTATTATTAGTACAAATGTTGTATTTAACTACACTATACAGTTAACAATTTAAAAAAATCATCTTATAAAAACGTAGTGACAATTATATAGTTTTTAACAAGATATAAGTTACAATTTTATGTAAAATTATAGTCTATACTTTGTTAATTTAATTAGAGCAAAGTATAGGCTATGGCTTTATGTAGAATTATAGCCTATTATCCTTCTAAGAGGGTTACTTTTACATTTTAATTTAGTTTGTGCATATCAGTTTTGTCACTTGTAATTGCGAATAGAGTTTTCTTTCTTGATTTTGTTTACTCTTTATCTTCATCCGAGTCCATTTAGGTCAGATTCTTCTCTCTTGTTTTAGTTATTAGTTTTCTTTCTCATTTTCTTATTTGCGTGCTTGTCACCTACAATTAGAGGTTCGTCTTTTTCCAGGTCTTTCTCACCTACCACTGTGTCTTGCTTCCAAAAAAATATGCTTCTAGGTTTTATCTTGTTCCTATTATAGCTTTAAAATTTGTATGACAAATGTAAAAGAGTCTTAAATTTTGTATACATGTCAAACATAAAATGTAAAAGTATGATATTAGTGGAAAAAAAAATATTTTTTATGATAACTTATTATATGATAGATGAAATTCACTTTCATAATAAGTTAAGTAGTAACATTTTCGTAATAAAAATAATTATTATTATAACGGGTAAAAGAATTTATGATAAAAATATTTAGATGACTATAAAGTTAAGACTAATATATATGTATAAGATGTTCAAAAATTAGGACAAACATATAAATGTATGATGAAATGTGGAAAAATTACTGAAAAAAATGATCATTTGAGATTACTATTGAGTTAAGTCTAATACATTATAATTTAACTTATTTAGTGAAGAAAAGTCTTAACGTTGAAAAGGAAAATCATATCAACACTATCCATACCTCCTGATACAAATATAAAATTAAAGGTGTGTAAGTTAATTTTTTTATTTTATATTATTTTTAATATTTCCATTTTTAGGGTTTATAAATGGATGTGATTACACTCATCACCTTTTAATGAATACAAAAACTAAAATAAAAGTATATATTTTACGAAAAAACAATTATTTATTTATAAAAAAGCAGAATTTAAAAGTATATAAATGTCATTTAATCCTATTATACATGAAACAAGCAATACATAAAATAAGAAAAAGGGAACAACCATCTAAAATCTAAAGTTTTTAGAAGATCAGCCTATTTCTAAAGTACTTTACAGTCAAATTAGGATGAATCTTAGCCAATAAACTTTTAAATTGGTTATGTAGTTAAACCATGACTGAAAAATTTACCTGCACAATTGCGTTTGCAATTATCCTGAGAAATTAAGACTCGCATGTTTCGTAAAAGACAAAAAAGTGTTCCAGTGATTTTGAAGCTTCTAAGGGAACCATCCTGCACAAGGGAAAGCTTGAACCACGCATTTATGAATCGCGTTCCCAATCAAATAATGACATTTTAAAAGTTAAATAATATCAAAATTTAACTTTTATTTCATCAATCTTTATATAATCCACTTCAAACTTTACTGTATTTCTCAATTTTTTTTCAAGTACATACTTATCCTTTTATTTTTTTTTTCTACTTAGTAATAAGAAAAAAATTACTAATTTATAATAAGTAATAAAAGTTAACTAACTGGAAAGACATGAAGATATAGACTTTGCACTTTTCCACTGGGACTTTTAATATTTAATTTATAATTAGAAAACAATATAATATTCTTTAATAATATTTTGGAACGGAATGAATTGTAACAACCGCAAATACTGCAATCACATCACTTTCGCCTTTTCCGACAATAATGCATGTCTCGTTCTGTTTATTGCTTTATTTGCCAATGGTATAGTATGCATTTTTGCATTTAAAAAAAAGGTAATTTATCTGTTTCTTGTCAATACAAAATAATGATAAAAAGGAAATCAAGTTAATGATATCGATATATGTTAAAATCTGAAGATGTTACCAAACATACATATCTTTTATAATCTTTTTCCGAGTGGATAACTTTACAAATATCCTCCTCTCCAATTCGAAATGAGATAAAAAAAATATTATTTAACGTTAGTTAAATGCGTTAAATAATAATAAATGTTATAATAGTAAATATAATTAGTTTACCTTGAACATTATTTTAAATATTAAGTTATTTATAAGATAATTATAGGTCTTTATTTAAATAGGCCTAAATTTATGTAGTTAGTTACTTTAATTAATTTTTAAATAGTAGTAATAATGTTTTAGATACTTATTCTAATTAATTACTTTTAACTTTTACTAGTGATAAGATACTTTAGATAATATCATTGTCGGTATGATGTTATTCCAATTCACTTATATATAGATTGAGTATATGTCAATCCGTGTAATCGAGGTGTATTCAAACATATGTAATACATTAGTTTCTAGATTTTATATGTTATATATTAAAGTTTTTATGTTTCCGTTGTGATACTCGGCATGATAAAAATGTACAAAGAAAATTTGTATTTCTTTGATTGTAATTGTCCTATAAATATAATTTAAGATTTTATAAATGAAATATTGTTTGGATGAAATATATCACTATATATCAAGAATAATAAATATGAAAGTAGAATTTGAATTTTGAGGTAGGAGTTTGTTAGACATGATCTTTTATAAAATAATTTGTTATTATTTTGAGTATATTTTGTAGTATTAGTTGCCTAAAAATTAGCCTCAATTATAGCTTGTCAGTTATAGCAGCAGCCTAAATTATAGCTTGATTTTTGTATATATTTCTTATCAATGAATATGCAAAGGACGGATGATTTACTCCATGGTATCAGAGCCATGGTTAGAGCCTATCCTAGCGAGTTCTAAGTGGGCATTCTATTTTTCTATTCCACCCGCAATCGGGCCGTTATCGGACCACCCAATTTCTACTATCACGCACGAGATGTCTATACCTCAACGTGAAGGGGGTGTGTTGGAAGTCCCACATCGACTAGAGATAAGGCCAAATTCGAATATATAAGTGAGGTGCAAACCTCACCCTACAAGCCGGTTTTGTGGGATTGAGTTAGGCTTAAACCCACCTTGTAATATGGTATCAAATTAGGTTACCTTCCTCAAATTCTAAAACACCTAGCCGTCACTGTTCTTTCTATTCTTCCAAGCAATTTTTTTTTCTCCCCTTCCTTCTTCCCATTGTTACCCATCAATTGCCGACAATTCCAAATATTACTCTGCCCTAGCTGTCACCAACGTGAAGCATCTTATTCCAATCACCTTGGACATGGAAACCGGCCAATATCACTCATGGGCAACCTTATATAAGGTCCAAGCTAAAGTTCATTCAGTGCTCGAACATATCATCCCCCTACGGATGCTACAGCCATAACAGCATATCAAACAACCAAGGCCGCTGTTCTCCCACTATGGAACCGTCTTGATGCTGCTGTACTTCAATGGATTTATGCAACTATATCTCCTGATATTCTCACATCGATCCTCGTGGCTGATGATTCGGCTGAAAGAGCCTGGCAGCATGTAGCTAATTTATTCCAAGATAATAAAAACTCTAGGGCGGTGTATCTTGAAACTCAGTTCAAAAACACGTACTTGACTGATTTCTCCTCCACCTCCGCCTATTGCAACCACCTCAAATCTCTTGCTGACCAATTATCTAATGTTGGGGCTCCTGTTTCTGATCAACGTCTTATGCTCCGCTTGCTCGCTAGCTTAACCGAAGCCTATGCTGGTTTTGTCACGGTTATGAAACAGAAGGATGAATTGCCCAGTTTGGCTACAACATGTTCTCGTTTGAAGTTGGAAGAGACCACGATTAAGGAGCGAGCAACCCGTGAATCTGGTTCCACTGCCCTCTTAACCGTGGATGAAGGCTTCTCTTCACGATCGCAACACCATAACAGCAACATCACTTCATCATAGGCTCGTAATAATCCCAATCGAGGCAGAGGTAACAACAACCGCGGTGGCAAAGGCGGACGCGGTGGTGCCTGGGCTGCAGGCGCTGCAAGGGGCGGTGCACCACAACAGCAGCAGTACCAAACCTACCCACCGTACCAGCATCCATTCTTTAATCCTTGGGCAGGGTGGGCCCAACCTCCCTGTCCTTATCCAGCAACCTCATGGCAGCCTAGACCTCCACACCAAGCTAGTATTCTTGGATCAAGACCACCACAACAAGCATACAATGCATCAGTAACACCATCCAATGTTGGTTACACACCTACAGATATTAATGCGGCCATACATAGCCTTTCACTATCTCAACCAGATGAGAATTGGTATATGGACACTAGTGCTACCTCTCATATGACGACGGACCAAGGTACACTCTCATCTTATTTTTATTCGAGCAAAGATCATAATATTGTTGTTGGTAATGGTCATTTGATTCCTATTCATGGTCATGGAAGCACTGCACTATCCCCACCCCACCCTCCTTTAAACCTAAACAATGTGTTGCATGCCCCAAAACTCATTAAAAACCTAATATCTGTTCGTAAATTTACAAGTGACAATTTGGTTTCTGTTGAGTTTGATCCATTTGGATTTTCTGTGAAGGACTTGCAGACGGGAAACCATCTAATGAGGTGTAACAGCTCTGGAGATCTCTACCCCATTCCTTCCAAAAATCAGGCCATATTTTCCCCAACATTTCCTTCAGCCTTAATTGCCTTGTCTCCTAATTTGTGGCACAATCGCTTAGGCCACCCAGGACCTACTATTCTCAGCTCTCTTTGTCGTCAAAATTTTATCAATTGTAATAAAGGCAGTATTGATTTTTGCACTTCTTGTCCTCTTGGTAAACACATGAAATTGCCATTTAATGCGTCTTGTTCGTTCACTGAATTGCCATTTGATATTATTCATAGTGATATTTGGACATCACCTATATCTAGCTCTTTTGGCCATCGATATTATGTATTGTTTCTTGACGACTTTAGCAAATTCTTGTGGACTTTTCCCATTTCTAAAAAATCACAAGTTTTTTTCCCTCTTTCAATCGTTCACAACTCTAATTAAAACACATTTGAAAGAGACATCAAGAATTTCCAATGTGATAATGGAAAGGAATTTGCTAATAGTCAATTTCAAAAATTATGCCAACAAAGTGGAATGCAATTTCGATTCTCCTGTCCTCACACCTCTCCTCAAAATGGCAAAGTTGAAAGGAAAATTAAATCAATCAATAACATTGTGCGAACCTTATTAACACACTCATCCATGCCACATTCCTTTTGGCATTATGCTCTTTAAATGGCCACTTATCTTCTAAACATTCTTCCCACCAAAGTTCTCGGATATTGTTCCCCAACGCAACTCCTCTATCGGAAATACCCCATCTATTCCCATCTTCGTGTCTTTGGTTGTCTATGCTACCCACTCTTTCCAGCCACTACAATTCATAAGTTGCAAGCAAGGTCCACCCCATGTGCCTTTCTTGGCTACCCATCACATCATAGAGGTTACAAGTGCTATGATCTTTCGAGTGAAAAAATTATTATTTCCCGTCATGTAATTTTTGATGAGACACAATTTCCTTTCTCAAAAATACATGCTCCATCCCCAAATGTGTCTGACCCTTTAAGTGAAGACACCTCTCCACATTTAACTCATCACTTATGGCCCACTCTCCCTGTTACAAACCCCACCACACATCCAGGCCAAGACTCTCGACCACCTTCTCCTCTACCAACCCCACCCGCTCCCACCATTCAGATCTTAGCCTCCCCAAATACTCCTCTCTCTTCTCTGACCACTACCCATCAGCCCCCAGTACCCGATCCCAGACCTCACCAAATGACCACTCGTAGTTAACATGGCATAGTTAAACCCAACCGCAAATATGCCCATAATTTGAGTACTTCCACCACCACATCTATTTCCCCTTTACCTAAAAATCCGGTGAGTGCTCTTCATGACTCAAATTGGAAAAATGCCATGACTGATGAATGTAATGCTCTAATTAAAAATAAGACATGGGAGTTGGTACCTCGACCTCTTGATGTGAATGTAATTCGGTCTATGTGGATTTTTCGACATAAGCACAACTCTGATGGTTCTTTTGAGAGGCATAAAGCCCGTCTTGTAGGTGATGGTAGGTCACAAAAGAAAGGAGTAGATTGTGATGAAACATTAAGCCCAGTAGTGAAGCCGGCGACCATTCGCACAGTTTTGAGCATTGCCTTATCAAAGTCATGGCCCATTCATCAGTTGGACGTCAAAAATGCTTTTTTACATGGTACTCTCAATGAAACAGTTTATATGCATCAACCCATGGGTTTTAAAGATTCATCTCATCCTCATTATGTTTGTTTGTTAAAGAAATCACTCTATGGCCTAAAGCAAGCCCCCCGTGCTTGGTACAAGCGTTTTGCAGATCATGTGGCCACAATCGGTTTCAATCATAGTAAATCTGATCACTCACTTTTCATATATCATAAAGAATCGGACATTGCATATATTCTGTTGTATGTTGATGATATTATCCTAATAGCCTCATGTGACTCTCTTAGAAAGTCAATTATGTCATTATTAAGTGTAGAGTTCGCTATGAAGGACTTTGGTCCACTGAGCTATTTTTTAGGGATTGCAGTTACCCGTAATGCAACCGGTATGTTTCTCTCGCAGAAAAAGTATGCGGAAGAAATTCTTGAAAGAGCAGGGATGACTAATTGTAAAACTTGTCCCACACCGGTTGATACAAAGCCCAAACTTGGTGCCTCTAATGACATTCCGTATGAAGATCCTACTAAGTATAGACGTCTTGCAGGTACATTACAATATCTTACTCTTACAAGGCCTGACATTTCTTATGCGGTGCAACAAGTATGTCTTCATATGCATGATCCCAAGGAAAATCACATGAATGCTCTCAAGCGTATTTTACGTTACATTCAGGGTACTATTGATTTTGGCCTGCATCTGTATAAATCCACCATTGGCAACCTCCTCTCCTACACAAATGCCGATTGGGGTGGATGTCCGGATACTAGACGATCTACCTCTGGATATTGTGTTTTCTTCGGTGATAATTTGATTTCATGGTCGTCCAAACGACAACCTACATTATCCCGCTCTAGTGCTGAGGCCGAATACCGAGGAGTAGCTAATGTTGTTTTTGAATCTTGTTGGATTCGAAACCTTCTTCTTGAGCTTCATTGCCCAATTCACAAAGCTACAATGGTGTATTGTGACAATATGAGTGCCATTTATCTATCAGGTAATCCAATTCAGCATCAACTCACAAAACACATTGAAATGGACATTCACTTTGTACGTGAAAAAGTTGCGTGTGGCGACATTCGTGTCCTTCATGTTCCGTCCTGCTATCAAATTGTTGATATCTTCACCAAAGGCCTTCCGCGCATACTCTTTGATGATTTTCGGGACAGTCTCAGCGTGTGTAAACCTCCCGCTTCGACTGTGGGGGTGTGTTAGACATGATCTACATGATCTTTTATAAAATAATTTGTTATTATTTTGAGTATATTTTGTAGTATTAGTTGCCTAAAGGTTAGCCTCAATTATAGCTTGTCAGTTATAGTAGTAGCTTAAATTATAGCTTGATTTTTGTATATATTCCTTATCAATGAATATGCAAAGGACAGATGATTTCCTCCAGAGTTATTAGAAGGTAAAGACTGATTAATTCAAAATAAACCAAGAAGAATGTTACAAAAGTATTGATAATATTAAAAACAAATTAAAAACACAAGTCAATTAAATTATATTTTTAGAATTTTGAAAAAAAAAACTTCATTTGATAAGCGTTAACATATGAGTTTGTATTTATATAATCTTTTTATAAGTTTTTTCAAGACTAGTATACGGTTAAGAATATCATACGCAACTATTAAGTTTAAGTTTGATAGAAGCATTGTCAATTTTTTTTAAACTTACATTTTACAAATCTCTCTTTCTTATATTAATTATAGTTGAATGACATGTAATATATATATATATATATATATATATATATATATATATATATATATATATATAATAAAAGATTAAAGAGGAGAAAGTTTTTCTTAATGTTTTTATACTATATTATTTGTAAACACTTAATTATACCAGTTTTCAATCAATTGATTAAGTTCCATTATACATTTTATTGTGAAGAAATAAGTGAATACTCAATCACTCATAGTTATAAACTCAAGTATATAACTACACTTGATTAAAACTTGAGTATTATTTAGAATGTGACTCTTAGCTAAAAACGTAAAGGTTTACAAAAAAAAATCAATTTAAAAGATCACAAGGATGTAGAAAGAGACTAATATTTTATGACAAAAATAATATAAAACACAATTTTGGATACTATGAACATGAACAATTTTCTTTCTCACAATTACAAAGATAAGGATTAAGATTAAAACATTCTTGTTGCAAAACTTTTGCCAACCTTCTCTCTTCATAATGATATTCTTTATATAGAGCTTGATGATAAAAAAAACTATCACAAAACCTTTGTAGTAATTATGAGGATTTTCTTATACTACTTCTCTTCCATGCGTCTAATCAAACTTTGAAGTTGCTATCACATTAAATGTTTTTGACTTATCATAAAATGTGTGTGACTTATTTCTTAACAGTTTTGGAACATGTCAAAACTTTTATGTTTTACTTATTGATGTATGTTTTACTGATGCAATTGCAAAAGAAAAACCTTGAAAACTTTAATTGTTAATAACGTTTAAATTCATCTTATTAAGTGCTCCAATGGTAAATATTTAATGACTTTTATTGTCTTTTATTGATTTTATTTTTTCTTAGCTCTATAAATAGAGAACTTTTCCTCCATTCCAAAAACACACCAAAAATAGTTTTCTCTCCTTCTCCTTTCTTCTTTTCCTCTTCTAAAATTATTCTGGGTTTAGTTTATACTCTCTTTAGAGATCCTTGCTAGTTCTGAGACCCTTAGAGATATTCTGGGAAGTTCCTGTTGTATCCTTGGGGACTTGCGCAATACACCACGGATAAGTCTTTAAGGACAGTGAATCTACACGCCTCACGAAATATTGTTCGTGATTTTGTCAACTTTTATACAACAATCTTAAGGACTTATGGCTGACATCAACAACTCAATCCCGAAGGATCAAAACTTTGTTTTTAGAACTCAAACGGTATTTGCGAAACCCATAGCTTCCAGAGGCTGCCAAGGTGCTTGCAGCAACGATGCCTTCTGTTCGCATTTGTAAGGACCGCAGATGAGGACAAAGAAGATGAGGTACTTGAGTAAATTTTCATATATTTTACCTACAAAGAGAAAAGCACAACCAGGTATTTTCTCGTTTACCAATCTTAAATATTTTAAAATTGTGGGGGTGTAGGTAATTTTACTTAATTACTCGAAAAATAAATTTTGGCTTTTCACCTAATGATATTGATAGTATTCTAAATTTGAAAATGGTGATTATGTCATTATATGTTTGTATGTGAATGACATGTTAAATTTTGGTACACACAATGAGATTGTCGCTAGAACTAAATTGTTTCTAGGATCAAAATTTGAAATGAAAGACATGGGTGAAGCCAATATGATTTTAGGTATTAGAATCATAAGGAAGGGAGATAGTATATTACTATCCCAAGAACAATATATTGAGAAACTTCTTAAGAACATTATCTCAGCCTTAGTATGCCCAGATAATTGAGAGCTTACTACACTTGATGAGTTTTTCTAGACCTGATATTGCTTATGCAGTAGGTAGATTGAGTAGGTACACTCAATGTCTAAATCAAGAACATTGGGATGCACTTTCCAGGCTTATAAGATACGTAAGAGGTTCAATGGATTATGTCATTGAATATAGTGGATTTCCTATTGTATTAGAAGGGTAAAGTGATGTTAACTGGATCTTTGATTCAGATGAGACAAAATCCACTAGTGGTTATGTATTCACACTTGGGGGTGGTGCGATTACATGGAGATCAGCCAGACAAACAATTAAGATCAACAATGAAATATGAGTTTGTCGCTCTTGAGATGGCTGATAGTGAGGCTGAATGGTTGAAAAACTTCTTAACAAACATTCCACTAGGAATGAAACCAACCCCATTGGTGTCAATACACTGTGATTGAAAATCGACAATAGCTATAGCTAAAAACAAGAATTACAATGGAAAGAATAGAGACACAATTTGGTGAAACAGTTGTTAAAGAGTGAAACTATTTCCATTGATTATGTGAAGTCAGAACAGAATCTAGCAGATTGTTTGACAAAACTCATGGGAAGACAAATGATATTAGAAACATCGAGGGGAATGAGACTCAAGCCACTTGCAAACAAACATGTGATGGTAACCTAACCTTTGTGATTGGAGATCCCATGAATAAGGTTCATATGGGTAAAAACAAGTCACTTGTTAGTTCTGATAGCACTAAATTGATTTTAATCAATTATGTCCATTCCTATGGTGTGTGTGAAAGTGCTAGAGACTGCATTATTGAGAGCCTAAACTTTGTTATTAAAATTCACCATGGTGAAAGAATTTTAGTTTAAACAAAGATTTTAATGCTTTTCATATCCCTTATGGGTGGTGTATGATTTGCAGCATACACTTGATGAAATCACCTATATGAGTGTCGAGTGGGGCCGCTTGCATGAGATCTTGGCATGATCTCTAGAGCACTCATGATTACCGGGCACACGCATGACCTAGTAAGCGCAACACAACGATAACAACAAGGATTATGGGGGTGTATTGTGATTGATAAACCTCTAACACACGTCAAGTGTCTTTGGTTCATATAGCTTGCTATACCAACTACACTGTGTGTTAAGTATTTCAATCTAAGACTGGTTCATATAGCTTACTCTACCAGGTCTAATGTATTACATCCTATGAGAACTAGAATAAAAGTTTATTATCTGTCTTTTAGTCTTTGAACTACTTGAGTCAAAGAGCTTTTATGTCAACTTTCTTTTTTCTTTTGCAATAAGTGGGGGATTGTTGTAATAATGTTAGATTATTGCAAAAGAAAAACATTGGATTGCAATGTTCAAAACTTTAATTGCCAATAACGTTTAAATTCATCTTATTAAGTGCTCCAACGGTAAAATATTTAATGGTTTTTATTGCCTTTTATTGATTTTATTTTTTCCTAGGTCTATAAATAGAGAGTTTTTCTCCCATTCCTAAAACACACCAAAAACAGTCTTCTCTCCTTCTCCTTTCTTCTTTTCCTCTTCTAAAATTATTCTGGATTTATCTTATACTCTTTTTAGAGATCATTGCTAATTCTGAGATCATCAGAGATATTATGGGAAGTTCCTGTTGTATTCTGGGGGACTTGCGCATACATCACGGATAAGTCCTTAAGGATAGTGAATCTACACGCCTCAGGAAATACTGCTCGTGATTTTGTCAGCTTTTATACAACACTTATGAGGTAAACTGTTTTTTATTTCTCATATCTATTAGACTAATCTATTTATTTATGAGAATATTTCGAAGATTATGATAAGTTTACTTAATGAAATTTTTAAATAAAAGTTCATCTTTAATATTTTTCTTAAGTCATTTAAAAAATCCTCTCGCATGGATGAATAAAGGTATTTGCATGTCACTCTTTGTAGGTTTAAAATATTTATGTACTTATCATTGATTATTAAGATGTGTTTAAGTTATTGATTTTAATTTTCTTTATATAATATTTTGTAAAAAAAATTTCTTATACTGATTTACTTCATTCTTTCTTAAAATACTTTAGATATGTAAGATTTTTATTTGTGTTAACTTTCTTATAACTTTGATTTTTTTGTTTCTATTTACTTTAATGTTTGTTTCCTTAGTTAGCTTGAAGAGAGATATTTCAATTAGTTTTAGAATCAATTATCATTTTCTTGGCACATTTTAATTTAAAATTATTCGAAATTTATGATACAACTCATTAAAGACGTGCAAAATTGTTTTTGCATATTTAATTGTGAATGAAGCTGTTTCAAAATTAACATTAAATTATTTCTCATAATAGTAATTATTATATAAAAACTTTATTATTTTAGAACATTTCTTTTTACCGTGTTTCGATAGTGGGGTTGAGGTGTCTTTAATGCTAAACTCCAAACAAATATCTGAGTGTCTTAACAATTCAAGTTTTCAAAGACACTCCAATAACGACTTCAGTAGTTAGAGTCCATTTCAATAATGCAATTACTTCCTTATTTTAAATCCATATTTATAAGTTTTGAAATAAATTTTTAATTAACATTTGCTTAATTATGATCTGACAGCTGATAAATACACTTTATCTATAAATGAGTTTAATTTGCAATCCTAATCACTTACTAGTTGACATATCAATTAATCATTGTCTTTTCTATAATAGTTGTCCAAAAGGATAGGTATGAAGGAGTTGATTGTTCAATCAACTACTGATCTCACAGTCATACAGTACATTCATCTAAATTGAAAATCTTAGAATGTTTACTTTAAAAAAGTAAAGATTTTTTGACACACCTAAATATTTTACATTCTTTTGACATTGTTCTTATGAGCTCGAGACTGACAGGGCAGGGCAACCTGTCTTCTTTTTTATTGTTTTTTTTAGAATAAGAGCGAGATGCAGTAGTTTCTTTAGTTAGCGTCCGAGACTCAACTGTCAAAAGTTCAGAAAAAAGGATCCGAAAGAGAGTACTCGGGTTCTCCCGATAACTAAAAAGTATATCATGCCTGAATTTAACTGGGGTTCGCGGTGGTGGAGGAACTGGATAGGAAAAAAGAGCTATCTTCTAATCAAGATTTTAGGATGAAGACATCGTAATCACCAACTATTCTCTTTCCATTATGTGTAATAAACTAACTACAAAATGAGTTTAGCAGGCACACAGCATGATTTTATCGAGCACATATAGAAAGCTTATCTATGTTTTTCTTTTGGATTAATTTGGCATTTCTTTTGGATGTGGCTCCAAAAACGTGTAAGAATATTTGGCACGTGAAAGTGACCAACGAGACAAAAAGGGCGCGTGGGTCGATGTGTGCTTTCACTTACAAGT
This sequence comes from Vigna angularis, assembly GCF_016808095.1. Taxonomy (NCBI): domain Eukaryota; kingdom Viridiplantae; phylum Streptophyta; class Magnoliopsida; order Fabales; family Fabaceae; genus Vigna; species Vigna angularis. Next base: position 3,375,392 of record NC_068976.1, on the reverse strand, counting down.
TTGTTCTTAACTTCATCTTAGTTCCATTTTCGCTCAATTATTCACTGTTCACGCTTTGAGAAAGGAAACATTATATCAGTGCTGGGCCCTGGAAGCACATGAACCATCAATTTTTAAGGAACCACATGATAACGAGTGACTGGTGAAATTCAACTACAATAGTTAAGATAAATTTTAATATCAGAATTTAGGTTTTTCTTTTCAATTTTAATACGAGTAGTGGATATGATATTTTTAATACGATCACCGACCCAATTTTGAAATTTTCAATATTTTGTGCTTATCCGCGCTTAATAGGGAGCAATATAACAAATTCAAATGTAATTACGAGGAATTTAATACGTGAAGTTACGAGTTTTACATCAAGTGAAAGATCAATTAGATAAACAATACACAAGTATAAAAATTCACTAATTTATTTTCTTAAAATTTTAGATTCAAAATAGTGACATATATGTTATATAAGATGACACTAGTGCAAAAACAGCATATGACGTCACGCGTTTAACGTCCAACCATTGAATAACCAACGTTAAAAATGACAGGTGACGTTTTTGTAAATAAATGCAATTATTAGACATCGTTTAGAATTATAATTCGACGTCAATTTGTTATATTGGGTAAATTTTGCGAAAATGGTTGGCACGAAGGTGAAAATGTATTTATGTATAACGTCGAATTCCCTAGAATTAGACGTCAAAAGGATATAAAATGTTAAATGCCCCAACGTTAGAAGTTAAAAGGTTAGTGAATTCAATAAAAATTTGAGCGGGAGATTGAAAATTCATTCACTCTATCTTAGCACGCAACACCCTTTTCTCTGATCAAACTTTTCTGGAACGAAGTTTGACGACCATCATATGTAATCTTTCTTTCATTTGTTACAAATGCATGTTAATTAACTACTTTAGGTATGATTTTCGTTTGTTTTGATTGATTATTTTCGTGTTCTTGTCCTTCATAGGCGCATTCTGCTTTCTTTCTCACTAGTCTCAACACTTTATTTCAACGAACCCACCTATTGAAGGTTATTTTTCATTTTCGTTTTCGTTTTGAAGAACTTATTTGTTGAACTTGTTTGTTGTTTTTTTTGTTGAACTTGTTTGTTGTTGTTGTTTGGTTGAACCTATTTGTTGTTGTTGTTTGATTGAATTTGTTTGTTGTTGTTGTTTGATTGAACTTGTTTGTTGTTGTTGTTGTTTGATTGAACTTGTTTGTTGTTGTTGTTTGATTGAACTTGTTTGCTGTTTGTTGTTGTTTGTTTGTTGTTAATACTACACTACACGTTCATAGTTCATGCTTTATAAAATACCAAAAACTGAAATTGGTTGTTTTTCTGCTTTTCAGGTCTCGTAGAGTTGTAAAACGGTGTTATTGTACTAGTGTGACTTATTGGATTTAAATTCCTAAGTTAAATATTGACCCTTTCTTATACATCTATGGGAAGAACTCAATACTTGACATTGTTTATAAGAACAAGAAAATAAAGTAAAACAAAGTTGAAGAAATGGTCACGAAGTTTGATATCGAGAAGTTTTATGGAGACAACCACTTTGAATTATGGAGGATCAAGATGGAAGTTGGCTTGATACAACAAGGTTGTGTTGAGACTCCAAAGGGTAAAAGGTGAGATTAACATGACAACATCTACATCTAGAAAGGAGAAGACTAACATGAATAAAGCTTAAAGGACCATAATTTTGTGTCTTGGTGTGATAAAACACTAAGACAAGTCACTAAGAAGAAATTTTTTTACATCAATATGGGTTAAACTAGGGTCATTGTATATTATTAAGTCTTTGGAACATAGGTTTTGTTTAAACAATAATTGTCTTTGTTCAAGATGGCTAAGCTAAGAACAATGGTGGAGAAGATAAGGCAAATGCATGTTTCGCGGCTACTTTGGGTATGATTTTATAACGTTTTCACATATTGTTTTCATGTAGTTTCTTTGTTTTGAACACCTTTAAGCGTGACGTGAGTTCTCTTTTCTCCCCACTAGCGATGACTCCTCCTTAGTAGTGACGACACCACACTCCAACTTCCTTCAATTGTTTTGGTTGGATACACAACTTGTTTTTTGTTTCTAATATACATTGCATGCAATTTGTCTCTTGATTATTCGTTATTGGATGTTATTTTGGTGTTTCCCGTATACTTAGCCAAATTCGAAGATACAATAATTTTCATATACTTAGTCAAATTGCTTTTAGGTATTTGATTAAATTGAATTTTTAGTTACCATTGACTTTGTCTCTTGTTCCTTGTATCTGGCATTGGTTATTTGTCTTCACCATGATTGTTTTTATCTGAGACAATTTTTTTAGATGTTTTTTTGGCCTTTTATTTTTAATGAAATTTTAAAATATATGTAGTATGAAATGTAGATTTATTATTAGGTGTTGTATGTTTAAATAATTTTAGTTTTTCTAAGATTTATTATAATTTTAGTTAAACACTAAGTGAACCTTAGTTCTCGTTTGAGACTTAGTACAAATTATTAAACTTTTAATTATTTGTACTAAATCTTAAATTGTCTAATTGGAATGTTTGAAAAAAATATTTTTCTTAATTCGTTATAATGTGTGCATTGAAGTTTATGCATATATTTGATAAACTTTTGGTTGATACCATTTTGTGTTGTTCTCTAGATGAATACTTGATTGTGGTCTTGTGTGATCACTTTCATTTTGTGTATTTTGAAAACCAATGCGAAATGCTATTGAAATTTTATCAAATTTATGATGTTAGACTTCTTCGTATACGTGTTAGTAGATTGTGGAAAATATTTTTTTCAGAACGAGTAGGGTCTCACCTTGTAAGAGTTAAAAAACTGAGATGGATGAAGTTTGCTATGAATATAGTATGGATCGAAGTTGGATGAATAAATGTCACATTAGTGAAAAGTATGAAAAGGGAGTTTCTGAGTTCTTAGAATATGTTCAAAAATGACACAATGAAGTTATGTTATTTTCTTAGCGCTCGAAGAATCCACACCTATAACGGATGACACAATGATTAATGTAACATAGGAGTGGACAATGTATCTACTAGAATGATGGATTTAGGTCTCATAACAACAATTGTATTTTACTTCAAAACAATTTATGACAAGTTTTTTGATATTTTAGTTTTAGTTTTGTTTTAATAGTTTTAGTTTTGATAACTTTAGTGTTAGTTGTTGTTGAGATTGTTGATAGGGGGAGCACTGGTTTAGCTGAACCTACAATCTCAGTGATATCTGTGTTTTTGATGATGACAACACATAATTAATTACACATGAGTATTCTATGTTACATGTTCTATGCTTACTTGTTATATACTTTCGTTTATTGTGATAAATATGTATAAGCATATTCGTGAACATGATTGTGTTGTTCATTGCATATCACTGTGTTTAATATGTGATTTTATATGTGTATGCATGACATGAGTTTTTGGAAATGGAAAACCATAAGCACTATGGTTGAACTTTAATGTGTAGCAAAACAACAGTTTTAAGTCGATTACATTATGGGATGAATCGATTAAAACTCGTGTGTTTGCACAAAATTTTATCAAGTGTGCTGTGAGTTATTTTGAAGAGAAAAGTTTTCAAAAATGTGCTAAGTGATTTTTCTTATTTGACTACATGCAATTTGTATTCGACTAAGTTGGTTATTATTTTGAAAACTGATTGAATGCTTAACATAACTGTCTTAACGATCATATTTTTAAATATATTGACCAAACATTTATTGCAAGTCCATTGTATTAAATGTGCATTCATTTAATGAGCTTGACTGATGTTAGTTTGTTATAACTACAAGATGCATTTGACTACATTAGTAGCGAAATCGATTAAAACACGTCTATTAAGTGTATTATTATAAATTGACGTTTTTTTTGAATTCTGTAAGAACTTTTGTGAATATGACATTTTCATATCTTTTACAAAAAGTTGTGTGATCTTATAGAGAAAGAAAATGCTCCAAGAACCAAGATTGACCGTGGTGATCAAAGACTTGAGGTTTCTTGAGAAGGAAGGCTTGTTGATTTGAACGCATGATCAATCTGCACAACTGGCTGTATTATGCATGATCAGGGTTTGCAATCTTTGAAGATTGACTTAGATTTCTTATGGTGTTAGCAGGAAGAAGAACGATGTTCTTGACTTTGAGAGTGTCTCAAAGGGATAGACAACATAAGAGGATGTTCTTGCTGCTGGTCTTGTTTGTGTTGTTGCCTATATTTAGATTAGAGGGTTAGAGAGATGTTTTACACTTTTGACGTGAGGTCTCTGTAAAAACCTTGTTGTAAAAACCTTGATCTTTATAGTGCATTTGCATCCTGTGGTTGGAAGGACACTAGATGTAGGCTTGGCCGAACCAGTATAAAAATTAGCGTTTGAATTTTTTAATCCCTACACTCTTTTATTAAGTCGATTACGCTGTTAGTATATTCGATTAAGTTTACTACTACATTACATATCTTTTAACTTGCGATTCAAGAAAAGTGTAAAAGCATCTTATTTTGTGAAATAGTTTTTGAAAGATTATATTTTTTACACTTCACCAATTCACCCCCTCTTGGTGTGAGAAACTAAGCCATTCTATTTTAACGATTGTTATATTTTGTGTTTTATAGTTTTAGTTTTGAATCTAAGATGGAGGCTTTTTGAACTGTTATGGGACTTTTTTGTTTTTAAGGTTTGGAAAAATTCTAAATACAAAAAAAATATTTAAAAAAAGGTAGCAATCACTAGGAAAAAAAAATCCTTTTTTATACCTATTAAAAAAAGCTTTTTATATGGGTTCCAGAACCATTATAGAAGTAGATGGTATAGAAAGTATTGGCGTTTTATATCACAATTCATAGAGTCTCTTCATTCATTCATCGTCTCGATCATTCGCTCGTTCGTAGAGGCAGATCCTCCATCGTAGAGCTACCTTGAGTCCTTCATTCCTTGATTCACGGAGGAAGAGGCTGAAGTACTTGAAAAACACTAGAAGGGGGTTTGGAGTGAATAGTGTTATTGGAAAAAAAATTTTGCAATAGATATGATATAGCACTTTCCTCGAGGATAAAAGGTTTTACGTGAGTTCTTAAACACTCGACTTTGAAACCAATTTAAACAATAAATTTGTTTCAAGTACGTTTCAGTTGTTAAGAAGTGTTTGCTGCATAGTTTTAACGAAAATTCCTTTCTAACAAAAATTTGTTTAATGAAAGAAGCTATTATATAAAAAATAAACTACAAGTGTAGGCTTGTAAGAGAAGTGATTAAAAAGCATAAAGCAATAAGCACACAATTGTTTTTATACTGATTCGCTACACCCGAGCTATACGTCTAGTATCTTCTAGCACCTTAGAGGGTTCCATTATAATCTTCAACAAGATTACAACTGAGTACTTGTTAACACATTGACAAGTGTACCAAATCGTATCAAGTAATATAAAATGGTAAGACCAAGTATCATATCCCAGAAGACTCACGACACTAGACAATCATGTAATACCTTAACTAATCAAGACTTAAGAACAATTTCATTGGTTTAGAATGCAAAATGCAGAAAAAGTAAATATGAATGCAATTTGATCAATTGGGGAAAAACTCAAAAGTGAATGAATGATTTTGATAATATGAGATGAGTATGTTGTTGGGGTTTAGATTTCACCATCCTTACTCTCATGCATATAAGAATTCATCTTCTTCATTCAATTGTTAACGTCACTATCTAAATTACTAAAAACCCGATCTCCCGGCGAAGAAAGCCTATCCTTAATTATTAGACCACAATCCCTTGCATCCCTAATAATTAATTTTGCATTACGAACAGAAGCTTAAGACAACTAAACCTCCTATCCCCATCCCTGGGCAAGATTGCTTTTGGGAGAAATTCTCCAAATCGTCGTTTCTAGGTATTTCCCAATAACAAAGAAGACCATAAAATCATGCCATGAATGATCAAAAGATAACAAGCATAGAGCAAAGGAGAAAATCCCTAACAATTAATGAAATAAGCATATAATAATTCATAACAAATTCAAATACATGAGAGCTTAGAGATTACATCTTCACCAACAACAAATGAGTTTAGTTCTCCATAATCATGGAGAAACTAAGTGTACAATAGAATGAAAGTGATAGAAAAACCCTAGAAACTGAAGAGGGGAGCTCTCGCATCCAATTCTGCCTCGAGAGAGTGGAAAAGTGTGTTTCTGCATCTCTGCTTCCAAAGATACCAACCCTAAGGTGTGCAAGTTCTTAAATAGAGCAAAAATAAAGTCCAAGTCCAATAACGTTGGTGCTCAACGCCCCTACTTAGGGCAATCGGGCGAGCTTGCGAGAGAATTGGCGCTCAAGGCCCCTTAATGGGTGCCCAAACGGTGTGCGACACAAAGAAGCTGGAGCTCAACGCCCTTAATGGGGGCGCCCAAGCGGTGATGCGTGACATCTTGCGCTAAGGGCCCTTTAAAGGGGAAATCAGGCGCTCTGCGACCTTCTTTAGCCTTCTTCTCTGGTAATTGATCTGTCCCTCTTGAGTTCCAACTCCTTGATACTTTTGCTCTTCTTTCAAATCATACCAATAACCTACAAAATTAAGGAAATTTAGTGATAAAATCATTAATTATACCCTCTACTCACTTATTCACAAAACTAAACTAAAAACATGAGTTCAAGCAAACTTCAAAGTCAAAAAAGGTTGATTTAATATCAAAATTGCATCACAGATACCGGTATTTTCAACCATTATCACGACCGCAAACTTGAAACTTTGTTTGTCCTCAAGCAAAATGTAACTTGGCTTAAACAAAATAATCATACTACAATGGTCTAGAACACCAAAAAGCATTTTCCTTTTGGACAAGTAAATCACTCATGTTTGCTCATCATAGAAAGATTAGTCAAGATATAATGATGATTTAGCCAATCAAGCTTTAACTATGATGCTCACATAATTGAGACATACACAACAGATGCAAACCTCATGAATAATCAATAATCAAGCAAGAATGTTATCATAAAGTGCATGGAACAATTCCATACCCAGGATAATGTTTCACTCAAACTCAAAGGTGTATAGTAAGGTGACACTCTTACACTTTACGATCACAATGTCACATGAATCAACTTTGCCTTTCATTTAAATACCATCAAACACACTCACAAGTAAGTTATCATCAGAAGGGCTTTTCAAGGCTTGTAACATGGCTGGGCTAAGAAGAAAATTGGTTTTTCTAGGCAACAAAATTCCTTGAGTTAAGAGAGTGCATAATTCATTTATTTACATTAACAATAATCTCTCTTTCTCCTTTTATGTGAGAAACCAATCTTCAACTCATTCTCAACTTTCCTTTCATTGAGCTTCTTAACCTTTTCTTTTCTTTCTTTTCTTTTTCTTTTGCTTTTTCTTTTGCTCAATGCTCTTTAAAGATTTTCACAAAGTTCTTTCCGGTTTCCCACAACCCCAAACTTGAACCATTGTCCATCACCATATAAACATACTCTACTCAACTCAAGGCAAGGATTTCAAAAGGGTTTTTCATAGTTAGGCTCAAGGTTCAAAGGATAAAAAAAAAACATGGTTCTTTGTTGGGTTCACATATTGGCATTAACTTATATGGGAGAAGAACAAATGGCCTTGATCATATGTAACAAGCAAGCAAGAGGTTTAATCATAGAAACTTAGGCAAAATCAATCATGCTTCCAAAGCAATAACATTCAATCAATCAAAAACTCTGGAGTCCAACCTCTCACTGGTTAACTCAAGTTCCACAATTTGATAACATCATGCCCAACAAATTAATTAGAATTGAAATCATGCATCTGTTTTTAAAACAACTATGTGCAACCACCATCTGTGTTTAAAAGCCTCACAAATCATTAACTCAACATGCATCATAAAACAATAGAGAAAACCCAATAATATTACTCATCACAAACAACAGTTTATCGCATCATACCAAAACATTGCAACACAATTCATTAAACTAAGTACATAAGCAAGCTAAAATAAAAACAAAATAAAAAAATTCAAATAAGCATAAAACTAAATCAAAATAAAACCTGATCTAGTAGCATCCATCAGTAGATGCTGTCAGTAACATCCATCAGTAGATATCTAGTAGCATAACATCATCAGTAGATGCTCTCATCTGAATCTTCATCATCATAGCATCCATTAGTAGATGCTAACATCTAAATCCTCCTAGCATCCCCCAATACATGTTGTCATTATTGCAAAGCAAAATCAAATCCAAACCACACAAATAATCAATTAAAAAGAAAAATCAGAAACTGGGTTGCCTCCCAACAAGCGCTTGTTTAACGTCACGAGTCTGACACCGTTAAGCTCAATGTAGATTTTTGACGTTGATGCTCTTCTCTCTTTCATCACACCAACATAACTTCAACAACTTCCTTTTCACCAACTTGACTCTTCTAGAATATGGAACTTCAATCTCAATAAATCCATTAGCTTTAATCTCCTTCACAACCCATAACTTGTCCCTTATATGACTGGTTTGCCAGGTTTGAGCCCTTCATCTTCACACATCAAGTCTTGGTGAACTATCTTCTCTTTAATCTCTTTCTCTTCTTCCTTTACCTGTGACAAAAAACAATTTTTACCTTCCTTGACTAGGTCAGGAGCTTGGTTAGATACATTAGTCTTTGGTAGATCTTCATCTGCTGCTTTTGGACTAGTCTTCTTCACTTGAATCAGTTGCTCATCATTAAAAACATTGAAAACCACCTCCTGTTCTTGGTCTTTAAGCGTCAGAACTCCATCATCTACATTGATGATAGCCTTAGCTTTCTTCATGAATGGCCTTCCAAGAATGATAGGAATCTTCAAATCTTCCCCCATCTCCATCATTACAAAGTTCACTGGGAATTTTAGTTTATCAATTTGAACCAATACATCGTCCACTACACCATAGGGATTTTTGGTTGATCTATCCGCCATTTGTAACACCATCTTTGTGGCTTTAACCTCAAGACCACCAATCTTCTTAAGCACAGATAGGAGCATCAGATTGATGCTAGCCCCTAAATCAACCAGAGCTTTTCCTATGTCATGATTCCCAATGGTGCACGATATATTGAAACTTCCCGGATCTTTGAATTTTGGAGGAAGAGTCTTCTGCATGATGACACTACAATTACCTTGTACTTCAATTGTTTCCTCATCTAAATATTTCTTCTTTTTGAGGAACTTCTTAAAAAATTTTGCATACACAGGAATTTGTTGCAATGCCTTAGTCAATGGAATAGTAATCTCCAATTTCTTGAAGATCTACTTGAAACACCCTAATTGTTTCTCTCTTTTTTCCTAGATAAACTTTGGGATAAGGAAGAGATTTCTCAAGTTTTCTCGCTTTTCTCTCGCCTTCTTCTTCTTCTTTTCTTTCCCCTGTTTCTTTCTTCTTTTCCTTCCTCTCGACCTCACTTTTTCTCTCTTCAATTTTGTTGAGATTGTTGATAGGGGGAGCACTAATTTAGGTGAACCTACAATCTCAGAGTTTCTGGTTTTTGATGATGACAACGCATAATTAATAACACATGTGTTTATGTGTTACATGTTCATTACTTTCATGATTATGAATATATGAGAACATGTTTGTTTTGATTCTGTCATTGCAACAATTCATTGTGTTTTACATGAGATCTTATCAATGAATGCATGACATATGTTTTAGAAAAGGAAAATCACATGCACTTTTGTTGAACTTATAATATGTGGCAAAACAGCAAGTTTAGGTCGACTTCATTATGAAGTAAGTCGATTAAAACTCGTGGCTTTGCACAAACTTTTTCAAAGTGTGTTGTGAGAATTTTTGAAGAGAAAGTTTTTCAAAACTTTGTTTAACTGTGTTTTATAGTCGATTACATGCAACCTGCATTCGACCAAGTCTGTTACAGTTTTGAAATTCTGTTCATGCTTGAATTAAATGTTACAATGGATATATTTTTAAATATGTTGACCAAGCATTTATTGTGATTCGACTGCATTAATTGTCCATTCAATTAACCGCATTTATTGCTTCTAACTGCTTTGACTGAAGTGTTGTATTCGACTGCATTAGTAGCTAAGTTGACTTGAGAGCGTCAGAATTGTGAAAAACTTTAAATATACGTGAATTTGAATTCTGTAAGAACGTTTGTGAGTTCTAACATTTTCATATTCATTACAGATTAGTGCTATCTTACAGAACGTGGAATAGCTCCAAGAATCAAAGAAGAAGACCGTGGTGATCATCTCTTGTGATTTCTTGAAGAGCAAGATTGCTGTACTTTGAAAGAGATGATCAAATCTGCACAGAGAGGTGTTTACTGAATGATCAGAGTTGACAATCTACTGAAGATTGTGTTATGTCCCTGTTGTGATTACAGGAAGAAGAGCGTGCGACGTTCTTGACTTTGAGGGGTTTCTCAAAGGGTGTAGACAGCAGAAGAGGGAATTCTTGCTGCTGGTCTTTTTTGTTGTATCCCTATATTTTGATTAGAGTGTTAGAGAGGTGTTTTATATTTTTGACGTGGAGGTCTCTATAAAAGCCATGTTGTAAAAACCTTGATCATTATAGTGCATTTGCTTCATGTGGTGGAAGGACACTAGATGCAAGTTTGGCTGAACCAGTATAAAAACTCAGCGTTTGATCTTTCTATCCCTACTTTGTTATATTCAGTCGACTTTATATTGTACTCATTCGACTATATTCTGCTGCACTACAAAGTCTTTTTCCTTGCGTTTCAAGAAAGCTTTTAAAGGCATCTACTTTTCGAAAAAAGATTTAAAGAAAACATTGCTTTTGTGTTTCACCAATTCACCCCCCGTCTTGGTGTTGAAAATTAAGCCATTCTATTTTAACAAATTTCTTCTTCTTTTTGACTCAACTCAACATTTTCTTTTCTCTTAATTTTTCTCTAATCTAACTTCTCACTACTTTTTCTCATAATACAATTACATTCCTCTTTAGGGTTAACTTCAGTATTAGCCTCAAACTGCTTTTCACATTTATCCTCCAACTTTTTAGCCAGTTGGCCAACCTGTATTTTCAAATTCCTTATGGCAGCTTCGGTTCTTTTATGATTGGGATAGACACCTGCATAAATTGTTGGAGTGTCTCTTCTAGCTTTGTAGTCCTTTCAGATAATGAGGGTTGTGGTTGCCACTGTTGTTGCGGTGGTCCATTGAATTGCCCAGCTTGCCCTTAACCTATACTTGGGTAAGGTTTCCACCCTTGGTTGTAATTACTTGGATGGTCTTGATTACCCATATAGTTGACTTCTTCTTGGATATTAGAAAGCATAACAAATTGATCATTAATATGATCTCCACCACATAACTCACAAAGTTTTTGTTGAACTTGTGAAACATTTTGCAACTCCTTTGGCAATTGAGAGGTTTTCTTCATTAGAGTTTCCAGTTGTTGAGTCATAATCTTGTTCTGTGCCAACAAACCATCGTGGGTTCATCAAAGCCATGTGTGGGCGTCTTCTGCAATAAACCTTTGAATCTATCCCATGCTTGACCTAAAGTTTCATCCATGCCCTCCCTGAAAGAAGAAATTTCTTATTTACCTTTATTTACTTTTGACTGTGGGAAATATTTGTTTAGAAATTTTGTAATCACTGCTTCCCACTCAATAAAGTTGTTTTTTGGAAAAGAGTTCAACCACATCTTAGCATTGTCTCCCAAAGAGAAAGGGAACAAGCTAAGCCTAATAGCTTCATTTGGCACGTAATTAATCTTCACAGTATTGCATATCTCATTAAATGTGGTCAGATGATCATATGGATTTTCATGAGATAATCCATTGAATTGGTTGCTCTTAACCAATTGAATCAAAGTAGGCTTCATCTCCATGTTTGCAGCATTAACCCTCGACCTTGCAATGCTGTTAAAATGATGAGGGCCAATAACTGTTGCATAATCTGCTAGGGTACATCTACCCTTCTGCTCTTCAGCCATATTTTATGTTTCCTGGTCAAATCTTTGAGGTGAAGGCTGTTGAAGAGTTTTAGGAGAAGGGAAATGTTCTTTGGACGTCCTGCTCCTCCTTTTTCTTATACTTTTGTCCAGACCTATAAGAAGTTCAGAAAATTTCGTGATTCTAGTCCGAATTGTACCATGCATACACTAGAGAACAAAACACTAGAGCACCCAATTAGCCCAAAAATATAAACAAAAACAAAAATTAAAAACAATAAAAATAAAGTCTAATCGGTTAAGAATCACACAAAAGAATAGTTTAAACCACGAGTCCCCGACAACAGCACCAAAAACTTGTTAACACATTGGCAAGTGTACCAAATCGTATGAAGTAATATAAAATGGTAAGACCAATTATCGTATCCTAGAAGTCTCACGATACTAGACAGTCATGTAATACCTTAACTAATCAAGACTTAAGAACAATTTCATTGGTTTCGAATGCAAAATGCAGAAAAAGTAAATATGAATGCAATTTGATCAATTGGGGCAAAACACAAAAGTGAATGGATGACTTTGATAATATGAGATGAGTATGTGTTTGGGGTTTAGATTTCACCATCCTTACTCTCATGCATATAAGACTTCATCTTCTTTATTCAATTATTAACGTCACTATCTAAATTACTTAAAACCCGATCTCTCGGCGAAGAAAGCCTATCCTTAATTATTAGACCACAATCCCTTGCATCCTTAATAATTAATTTTGCATTACGAATAAAAGCTTAAGACAACCAAACCTCCTATCCCCATCCTTGGGCAATATTGCTTTTGGGAGAAATTTTCCAGATCGTGGTTTCTAGGTATTTCCCAATAACAAAGAAGACCATAAAATCATGCCATGAATGATCGAAACATAACAAGCATAGAGCAAAGGAGAAAATCCCTAACAATTAATGAAAGAAGCATATAATAATTCATAACAAATTCAAATACATGAGAGCTTAGAGATTATATCTTCCCCAACAACAAATGAGTTTAGTTCTCCATAATCATGGAGAAACTAGGTGTACAATGGAATAAAAGGGATAGAAAAACCCTAGAAACAGAAGAGGAGAGCTTCCGCACCGAATTCTGCCTTTAGAGAGTGGAAAAATATGTTTCTGTGTCTTTGCTGCCCAAAGATACCAACCCTAGGGCGTGCAAGTTCTTAAATAGAGAAAAAATAAAGTCCAAGCCCAATAACGTTGGCGCTCAACGCCCCTACTTAGGGCAACCGGGCGAGATTGCGAGAGAATTGGCGCTGAGTGCCCCTTAGAGGGTGCCCAGGCGGTGTGCAACACAAAGAAGCTAGCGCTCAACGCCCTTAATGGGGCGCCCAGGTGTGGAGCAGCACTTGAAGGCTGGCGCTCAGCGTCCTTTATGAGGCGCCCAGGCGGCGATGCGTGACATCCTACGCTGAGGGCCCTTTAAAGGGGCAACCAGGTACCCTACAACCTTCTTCATCCTTCTTCTCTAGTACTTTATTTGTCCCTCTTGAGTTCCAACTCCTTGATACTTTTGCTCTTCTTTCAAATCATACGCAAAACCTACAAAATTAAGGGAATTTAGTGATAAAATCATTAATTATACCCTCTACTCACTTATTCACAAAACTAAACTGAAAACATGAGTTCAAGCAAACTTCTAAGTCAAAAAGTTTTGATTTAATATCAAAATTGCATCACAAATAACGCTATTTTCAACCGTTATCAGTACTCCCACCACTCCTAGTATCCATTGCCACCCCAAGTAACCATCTTTACTCTAACAGTTTCACCCATTCCTGGTTGCGTAGTATTCTTTACCATTGCTGGATGCTCCTGGTATCCTCAAGATACACCATCTAATTGAGTTTCACCCACTCCTAGTTTCGACTAGATAATCCTGGTATTAACCTTATAATCACTTGAGATAACCAACAAGTGTTTGAAATCTCTTCAGAATGTGCAACCAATCATATTGCTTACAAGTTTTTAGACGATTACTCTCGTAGAGAGGATATACGTTCAATACAATTCAGTATAATAGACTCATTGAATGTCTTCTCTCTTGTCTCTTCTTACATTCCATGATTTTCTTCTTTGTTCTTAACGTTCACTTCTAATTTGTATATGATGGAGCATGTGGATGTGTGTAATAGGTAATCTGCACAAAGTAAACTAGATATGCATGCAACAAATATCTCTTATCTCTTATCACTTTTGGTTTTTTTAAACGTTGAACATTTAATGGCATTTAATTCTTGTTTATAATAACAAAGTTCTTTTTTACGTTTTCTACCGTTTAAGTAGAATTTTCTCATTTGAGCTTTACACTAAGATACCAAGCAATTGATTGAAGGCTTCATCATTGGATGAAGTGGATCGTTTAGCACATGGTATCATCTAGCCTATGTAAACGCTTTAAGATTTTGCTCTATTCAGCAAATGTGTTTGGCATGATGTCTTCTATCACAAGTTTTTGGAATGTTAATTGAGACATTCAAAGTGCTTTCCAAAAACATTGTCTTGACACTTTTACCTTCTTAACTATATTGAGAGTTGACTGATTACCGTCTGGTATAATATAACATTTGTGTTTAGCGAAACTCTCATTTATGCTTTAAATTGGGAATCATGTAGTGGTGCGTCTAGTTTTCGCCTAGGTGTTTTTCTAAGACGTGGCCTAAGATACTTGGTTTTCAGATTATTTTCATTCATTACCTATATTCTAGTTATTCTGATATTTTAGTTATAACATTGTCATATGTTCATTTCGTTTAATGTTGTTTGTTAAACCTCAAAACATATGAGAGCGTTTAGATAGTTCAATCTTATAGACAATCTTGTCTTAACAATCTCCTCCTTTTTTATGTTTAACAAATACACATATAAATGATATGATTTTTCTCAATTCAGCGTAGAGGTGCATTTATAAAACATTGAAGGATTTTAGTTGTTTAAATATCTTGCGGGTTCATTTTTATTAACGTTTTGTCATATGCATGCGGGTTAATGTTCAAGACAGTTGAAACAAATAAAAGCAAAATAATCAAAGCATGATAAACATTCAGAGCACAACATAAATAAAAGACTAATATTTAAACACATAAACATATTACATTTGCATGAATGTGTACAATATTATGCATGAACTTCTAAGAATTTGGAGACTCCCCTTGATTATGCCTTATCCTATTCTATCCTATCATCTGGTGTGCTCACTCTAAGTACATGCTCTTAGATGCTGGCGTGTCTATCTCTTATCCCACTTATTTGATAAGGGTAAAAAAGGTGAGAGCGTAGAGAACATTAACGTGTGACTGAGGAGAGGACAGGTCCTTCGGCCATATCACATTAGAACATTGCGATGATAACAGTGAAGGAGGAGGAGGTGGAGAAACGAAGATGAAGAGAAGATTGGGAAGAGGAAGACGAGAATAAAGGTGTGCAAAAAGAGTCGACGAGACAGAAGGAAAATAGAAGAAAATGGTGATGAGGTAAGGTAGGGTCCGATCGTGAGGGATGTAGGTTAAGTGGGAGAGCTACTTGCGTAAGGCAGGTAAGTTATGAATATGTAGATAGAAAGATGTGTTGGATTATCATATGCATCTTGATCTAATGATCATATAAGATGATGATGATGATCTAAAGCTTCGAATGATGGCTTCATTGGTTTGGATGATTGATAGTTTGAAAATTCACTGAGAGTTGGAGAGAGCATTCAAGAGAGTGTGGAAGTGAGAGTAGGAGAGATTAGGTTTTTCTAAGTAGTGAATGAGTTGGAAATGAGAACAGTAGAGTCGACTTTAAATATAGTGGAATGTTACACTACTGCAAAATAAGGCTTCAACGCCATGCGTTCAACGTTAGAAAACAAAAAAGCCAAACGTTAAAAATGACCGGAGACATTTTTGTAAATAAAAGTTCAATTAAGATGTCGTATTAGGACTAGTTTGACGTTATATGGGGTAAATTTTGCGAAAATCCTTGGCGCGAAGGTGAAAATGTCAGAACGGTGTAGCGGAATGGTTAACGCGTTAAATAATTGGTTCTAACATCGACTAAATAAAAGTGCAGGGATAGAAAGATCAAACACTTGGTTTTTATACTGGTTCGGCCAAGCCTACATCCAGTGTCCTTCCAACCACAGGAAGCCAATGCACTATAATGATCAAGGTTTTTACAACAAGGTTTTTATAGCGACCTCACGTCAAAAATATAAAACACCTCCTAACCCTCTAATCAAAATATAGGCATATACAAAACAGACTAGCAGCAAAAATCCCCTCTCCTACAGTCCAACCCTTTGAGCCACCCTCAAAGTCAAAAACACAGCACGCTCTTCTTTCTATAATCACAATAGGGAAACAACAAACCAATCTTTACAAGATTGTAGCCTCTGATCTTTCAGTAACACCCAAATGTGCAAATATGATTAGCCTTTTGTAAATGCAGTTAACTTGCTCTTCAAGAATCTACAACTAGATGAACACCACGGTCACTTCTTGTTTCTTGGAGCTTTTCCCTTTCTCTGTAAGAATGCACTTTCTGCAAAATATCACAAAACTGTTAGAAGCACAAAAGTTCTTACAAAGATAAGTTTGCGTCAATTTATAGATTTTCACAACTCAGACACATTTTAATCGACTTAGCTACTAATGCAGTTGAATGTAACAATTCAGTCAAAGCAGTTAGCAGCAATTAATGCAGTTAATTGAATGTGCAATTAATGCAATCGATCCATAATAAATGCTTGGTCAACATATATAAAAATATAGTCGTTGTAACATTTAACACAAGCATTAACATAATTTCAAAACTGTAACAGACTTAGTTGAATGCAAGTTTCATTTAATCAACTATGTAACACAGTTAAACATAGTTTTGAAAAACCTCACATCACACTTTTAACAAGTTTGTGCAAAGCCACGAGTTTTAATCGATTCACCCCATAATGAAGTCAACTTAAAACTGTTGTTTTGCCACACAGTGAAAAATTCAATATAAGTGCTTGTGGTTTTCATTCTGTAAAACATCAGACATGCATTCACCAATAAAATAAATTATATAGCATAGTGAAATGCAATGTATCAACACAATCATGTTCTCCATGGTTTAAATAGATTTATACATTGATTAAAACATGTAGCATGTAAGCAATAGAACATGTAACACATAAACATCACATGTGTTATCAATTATGTTGTCATCATCAAAGACTAGAAGCTATGAGATTGTAGGTTCAACTAAACCATTGCTCTTCCTATCATCAATCTCCCCCTTTTTAAATGATGCATAACAATGATTAATAAAAAACTATGTTGTACAAATCCAATCATATCATGTCAAAATGTATCAGTGCAAATGATTATCAAATGTATCAGAGCAAAACATTGCAAACATTTTGAGATATTCTCATTTGAATCAACTTAAAAAAATCAATTCATATCAGAGCACAAGCGATTCATATCAGAGCACAAATAGAATATCATCATAATATGAATATCACAGACACTATCAAAGCATTCTCCTAGCATTATCAGAAAGATTAACACAGACCACTCTTTTTCCAGCATTCTCCCCCTTTGTGCATTAGCAAAAAAGGTATGCCATGTGATAATGATATGCTGACAGACATTTATTGAGAGATGCATCAGTAAATCATATTAATCAAACAATGATGTTCCCCCTGTCACAGATAATCACATGATAAAGATATGATCTCCCCCTAAAGTGTAGGCATGTGAAATTATCTAAGATCCTATGGAATCCTCCCCCTACCATTATGCATGTTTTATAATCAAAATCTGAATGCACAATGCATTTTTCACAGAACATTTCATAACAAATATAAAGATGTGATAATATTGTATCAGATCAGAAATTGTGCAACCATATGAATGTAGCATGGATACAATATCAATCAACAATCTCAATATTATCTCAAGTAATTTCAATCAAAATAAAAGAACATAGATATATTGAAAATGAAACAAACAACAGTATATGATCAATAAACTGAATAACCAAATTCCAAATCATGGAATTTATAACCCCTGTTAAAATGGTAATCGATTGATCTACTGTTGTAATCGATTTCATTGCTTTCCATTTGAGTCTTATCTCTAGTAGCTATTCCAGAAGCAATGTTCTTGCAAAACCTTTCAAGATCTTTCCAGATTAAGCATTTTAGAATTATTGTAATGCAAGAAATATTACAGATATAATCTGTGTGTGTAAATGTATGAGTGCAATGATAAACAGTAAATTAATCAACTTCATACATCACATAATCGATTTCAATCAGATATAAATAGTTACTCAACTTAAAACAAACTCTGATTTCATTGATGTGAAATATGATTACAATCAGATGATATCAAAACGAAATGGCATACAAGGCCATTTACAAAACAAGTACTAAAACAAACAAAACATTAAACAAGCAAGTTTAGATTAAAACAGCTAAGACACAAGACACTAGATTGTAAACACAAGACCCCTATTCTGTTTCAAATGACTCTACAGAATTTTCTTCACTGGTCTCATCATCTGTGTCTAAAGATTCTTCTGTTGATGTAGAACTTTCTACATAATTCTCTATGATTTCATCCATCTTCTTATTCATTTCCATAAGAGATTTCTTCATCAGATTAGCTCTTTTGAATACCTTTTCAAATATATTCGTCAGAAACTTTTCAAATTTAGATGTAGGAGATTGTAATATTTGTTCACTTTCTGAGTCATGTAACTCATATTGATTTTTGGTTGAGTCATGTTCTTTTTAGAAAATCCATCCTAGAGTAGTTTTCTTAAGACCAATACATGTTAAAGTCGCCTTTCCAATTTTATTGACTTTGTTGCATGTGAGCTTGGTTTCACTAGTGAGATTAATTTCACTAAGAGACGATATTTTGCTAATGAACACACCATAAGGTAAATCACACTAGTCATTGATACCAACATCAGTAATATGCCACTTGAAAACAACTACCCAGTTTGTTGGTATTCTGAACATTATAACATTCAACAAATATAGATCCACTGAAGTCAATTTTTCATAATTAGATCTTTCGGGTATCAAAACATGACTAATGATGAAAGCAATGATTTTCTCTTCTTTATCCAACCATCTATGTAGAAATCCTTTTTCCTTCTTATATCTTCCTGGAAATCTCATGCAGTCTTTGAACATTTGTGTCTTCCTAGTCCATCTGTTTTGTAAGCAATCAGATAGATGTGACAATCGTCCTTCATTTTTGAGATTAGCAACTTGTAACCAGGTATCATTGTTGATAACAATGTCTACTCCTTGTACTCTTGAGTGGATATCTCCGCTGACAACCTTCATATTGTTGTAAAATACATTTACCATATTCGGGTAGCAGTCACCTTTCATTTGAACAAAGGTGCGTAAACCTTGAAAATCAAGTTTTTCTTGAAAGATGAAGCCTTCATTTCTGAAAAGAGATAGCTCAATTGATTTATGAGGAACAAATTTCTTTATATTCTTCCAACATATATACTTTCTCTAGCATCACTGTCACTGATCCACCCTGAAGGACTTGCATTTCTTTCGGATGGAGAGATGTTCTTGATATGCTTTGACGAAGACGATGATGCCATTTACACAGAATTCACTAATCACCTTCACGCAGAATCTTCTAGGGTTTTGTG
Source organism: Vigna angularis (assembly GCF_016808095.1). Lineage (NCBI taxonomy): Eukaryota > Viridiplantae > Streptophyta > Magnoliopsida > Fabales > Fabaceae > Vigna > Vigna angularis. The sequence goes on along the minus strand of NC_068976.1, from coordinate 3,355,773 downwards.
TATTACAACTAGTATCATGTTATGCATATATAAAGCATGAAAGACACAATTTCACTCGAGCCCACATTTAAAATTTCAAATACAGAAGGCCCAGTAACAGAAATATCTAGTCGACTAAATTATTTGCAAAGTTGACTGTTGTGAGACAAATTTTCACACAACAGAAGCAATCATACAGTAACATAATCGACTATACATATAATTCAATCGATTTAAAAGTTGTAAAATTGATTTTTACAGAAAACAATCTCAAATAATCAACCAGCAAACAATCATTCAAGCAGATAACATGCATGATGCAATGTAAAAATTATTGTTACCACTTGCAGATACTCAAGAAGTTTTATATCATCAAATCAGCTCATCCTTGAGTTATGTACTGCTACAACAGCTACTGCTCCTTTCTTGTACAACAATTAAAAGTTTTTTGACGTTGGTTCCCATTTGAATTTGGGTCCTGTCTTGTTAGTTGCAGGAAGGTGTTCCTTGGGAACCCATTTGTAATTTCCCTTTGGAATACCAACATTTCCAATATAGCAGTTTCTAACTATATGACCAAGTGTATTGCAATAAAAGCATGTATTAGTATTAGGCTTACTCAGATCAATAAATTTCTTTGAGTTTATCCTATTACTTTTGGCTTTGTAACCAATACGTTGTCTGTAGATAGCTCTTCCAGAAGATCTCAGAACAACATCAAGATTTTCTTTTCCTTGAGTGAATTTTGCCAATGTGCTGGTTAAGTACTAAATTTTCTCAACATGCTGAGAACAACTATCACATTTTTTCTGAATAATTTGTACTTCAGTCTCTACTATCTTTGCAGATTTCAGAGTTTCTTCAATATCTTTCTCAAGCTTTTAATTGTCCTTCACAAGATTCTTAATCCTGCATTCATAATCTCTTCTCTCAGATAATAATCGATTGACCTTATACTGAAGTCGCATGGCCTCTACATGAACTTCCTGAAATGCGTCCAGTAGCATATGATACTTGACTTCTATTGGTTCATTTTCAAAGTCATCATCATTGTCATCATCAGATTGTACCGAGCTAGCCATGAAGCTCAAAATTGACTCTTCTTCGTGATCACAATCTTCATCACTTGAAGAATCTTCATCACTGTCTTACCATGCAATATAGGCTTTCTTCTATTTCTTGTTCTTATCTTGAGGATACTTGAGGATTCTTTCTGCTTGTTCTTCAAGTCTGGACATTCAGGCTTGATATGACCATCCTTTCCACATTCATAACATTGAACAACATTGTTTCTTGAATTCTTCTTTCCTCCTCTAGAGAAACCTGCATTATTAGTTGCAGAATTATTACTTTTCATGAATCTGCCAAATTTTCTTACCATCATATTCATCATTTCTTTTTTTGATATATGAACATCTGATTCAGACTCATGAACTCTTGCAGATTTCTTGCTTGTGGCTTTTAGAGCAATAGATTTATTTTCTTCAATTTATTCTTCCTCCTTTAGCCTTCCAAGCTTCAATTCATGTTCTCTTAGTTTGCCAAACAAGATTGCAATGTTCATACTTGTGAGGTCTCTTGATTCAGATATAGTAGTGACTTTTGGTTGCCAGCTTCTATTGAGGCTTTTCAAGTTCTTTATGTTGATCTCTTCTTTATCAAACACTTTTCCGAGAGCCATGAGGTGATTGACTATGTGTGTGAATCGTTTCTGTACCTCATAGATCGTCTCACCAACCTTCATTCTGAACAACTCATATTCTTGAATAAGAGAATTCTTTCTGGCCCTTTTTACTTCATTCGTTGCTTCATGTGTCACTTCAAGTACCTCCCACATTTTTTTGGCAGTCTTGCATTGTGATATCTTGAAAAATTCATGAATTGTTAGTGCAAAAGCAATAACATTTCTAGCCTTAACATCATATTGAGCTCTTCGGTTCTCATCTTGAGTCCACTCAGAAAAGTTTTTCAAAACAGTTTTTCCATTAACAACATGAGTTGGCTCAAATGGACCATTTAGAGTTGCATCCCAAACTCCTTTATCCACGGATTCAAGAAAGATTTGCATCCTTATTTTCCAGAAAGCGTAATTTTCTCCAACAAATAGTGGTGATCTATTTGTGGATGCACCTTCACCAAAAGTTTGAAAATTTAAAGCCATTTCTCAAGATCAGTCGATTTCAGGAAAAAGATAATCGACATGTTTTTCAAATATCTTATGAAAACCAGCTCTGGTGCCAATTGTTGAAAATAGAATGGCTTGATTTCTCACACCAAGAGGGGGGTGAATTGGTGAAATTTAAAAACAAAATTTTCTTTAAATCTTTTTCGCAAAGTGGATGCCTTTAAAAGCTTTCTTAAAACGAAAGGACAAAGATTTTTTTATGCAGCAGAAATGTAATCGATTTAATGCAGTATGCAGTCAACTAATTAAAAGTGAAGGGATAGAAAGATCAAACACTTGGTTTTTATACTGGTTTGGCCAAGCCTACATCCAATGTCCTTCCAACCACAGGAAGCCAATGCACTATAATGATCAAGGTTTTTACAACAAGGTTTTTATAGCGACCTCACGTCAAAAATATAAAACACCTATCTAACCCTCTAATCAAAATATAGGCATATACAAAACAGACTAGCAGCAAGAATCCCCTCTCCTGCAGTCCAACCATTTAAGCCACCCTCAAAGTTTGCATCAATTTATAGATTTTCACAATTCAGACGCATTTTAATCGACTTAGCTACTAATGCAGTCGAATGTAACAATTCAGTCAAAGCAGTTGCAGCAATTATTGCAGTTAATTGAATGTGCAATTAATGCAATCGATCCATAATAAATGCTTGGTCAACATATATAAAAATATAGCCATTGTAACATTTAACACAAGCATTAACAACATTTCAAAACTGTAACAGACTTAGTCGAATGCAAGTTGCATATAATCAACTATGTAACACAGTTAAACATAGTTTTGAAAAACTTCTTCTTTGAAAAACCTCATAGCACACTTTTAACAAGTTTGTGCAAAGCCAAGATTTTAAATCGATTCACCCCAAAATGAAGTCGACATAAAACTATTGTTTTGCAACACAGTGAAAAGTTCAATATAAGTGCTTGTGGTTTTCATTCTGTAAAACATCAGACATGCATTCACCAATAAAATCAATTATATAGCACAGTGAAATGCATTGTATCAACACAATCATGTTCTCCATGCTTTAAACAAATTTATACATTGATTAAAACATGTAGCATGTAAGCAATAGAACATGTAACACATAAACATCACATGTGTTATAAATTATGTTGTCATCATAAAAAACCAGAAGCTCTGATATTATAGGTTCAGCTAAACCAGTGCTCTTCCTATCAACAAAAATATCAACAAAAATAAACCAGTTGAAGGTTAGAACACCTCTCTTGTTACCCCAATAGATGAAACTCACTTCCCCTGTAACCCACAAGGGATGAACACCTCCTCCGAATGCTTCACAAAGGATGACCACCTCCTCTGAATCTTCACAATGGATAAACACCTCCTTTGAATCTTCACAAAGGATGACATGCTTTCAACTCAACAATAGTAACAACACTCAATCACACTCATAGTGAAAGTTCTCGCTTTATGCCAACACGTCAAGTTCTCAAAGCCACAACATAAGGGTTCTACAAACTCTAGAACACTTCACCGCACACTTCATATAAGAATTTTTGAAATACACTTATTTCGTATGTTGTATGTTAGAATGAGAGTCCTAATCAAATTTATAGATATGTCACTCAAGGATACCTCCAAAAATCCGTTGTCAATTTTTTAGCATGTAATAATCGATTATCCTGATATGGTTATCGATTATGGATTAATGAATGAACAACGGTAAAAAACTTGCATGAAAAATCTCATAATTGCTCGTGAATATCGATTATGGCAAGTCATAATCGATTATTAATAATCGATTATCATAAGTGGTAATTGATTATCTTGAGTATAAAATGAGGTTTTCTTATTCAAAACAATTTTAAATGCAACCTAAGGCAAAAAATACACAAAATCAAATATAAACCACATCCTATACATTAATCTACTGGATTACAAAAGCTTTAAGATAAAAACAGGTCTTCATAAAGATCTTCTTGCAATAAAGCACTTGAGACTTGACTTTGAGATATCATTAAAATTTATGTTCTTCAGCTTTATGCTCACAATATCTTCGTTTTTTAATGATGATAAAAAATTCTTTCAGAGTAGACAAGAGATAAGTATAATTAAGCCTTTAAATATATTTCTCCCCCTTTTTTTATCATTATTAAAAAGGGTTATGTATATAAAAAAAATCCTCCCCCTAAATTAGAGAACTCCCCCTAATTGTAAGCCATAAATAAATAGAACAATATAGGTAATAAGGCAACTTTATTTTATTCGAGAAATTTAAAGCATAACATAACATAAGAGAGATACAAAATTGATGGCAACCTCCTTGGCTAGGTTGGGCCAAAGTTAGGAGATGTGCATGTAGGAGTGTTTCCTTGGATGAATGGTGCAAAAATGTGGTGGTAAATGGTCCAAGGATGATGAGTTAAGGTATGGATGGGGTAGAAGCTCAAAGCTTCTAGGATATATGGTGGTGGTGGTGTAGTGTTTTGTGACTCCAAGAGAGGTTAGGCCAACTCAAGGAGGAAGATGACTATAAGGTCCTCTAGGGTTGTTCTATTCTTGATCAAGAAAGAGTATGGCCATATTTTGGCAACATTACATTACTAATTCCAATATGAAATGCAAGGGTGGAGACACCTCTATTTATAGGCCAAGGATGTCTCCTTCTACCCCTAAAAGCATGATCTCCCACCTTTTCTCTAATTGGCAAAAAATGGGGCCTTCTAAGGAGTGGACAAGTGTCCACAAATCCTCTCCAATGATGGGAGGACATGTGGCCACTCATCAAACACAATCCTCTCCATTCCTAAAGCACCATGTGGCCACTACTAAAAGCAAAAACTCTCCACTCCTAAGGTGCCATGTGGCTACCTTTTAAAAAGTAAATCCTCTCCAATGGAAGCATGACACATGGCACACACTTTCCACTTGGTTTGGATGTCTAACTTTAAGGAAAATCCTATGCTAATTAGGCCTCAATACAAGCCTTAAAAAAACCTACACTACATGGCCTAATACAGTGGCCTAAATTCCTACACTACTCTTCAATCCATGCTTCGTGGTGGCTCATATGGTGGTCCACCAGGTAGAGTTAACACCATCTTCAAGGATGAATTTCACTCTATTGAAATTGTTTGACCATGGCTAAGGGATTTTCCATAAAAAGATGCAACTGAAATGCATTAGGGGTGGCAACTACTCATCACTATCATCAGCATCTAGAGGTTGGACTAACCCTCTAGAGCATGTATCTTATCATCTAATCCCCTAATAAGAGAAAAAACTTCCTCATGCTCAAAGGCTTGAAGATATTTTGTGAGCAACACCCTAAAATCATGAAAAGATAGGAGACAAAATTTCAAAGCAAAATTCAAAGGATAACTATATCAACCAATGAAAGAAAGTATGAAAAACGGGGAGGATAAAACTTCAAAAATAAAAAATAAATAGAAAACGACCTTCTTTTGGAACTGGAGGCAAGGGCAAACGATGGAGCGGTTTGGAATGGATAGCTCGTATTTTTCTACCCAAAAAGCATACATAATACATCCAATTCTGATATCGGGAGCAAAAGTTACGTTTGCTTGAAGTTTTGATAAACTCGTTTCATAAATCAGAACTGGGACTACCACAAGTGCTTATGGGATTTTTCTACCAAAATATGGACCAAAAGAAGTGAGCACAAAAAATTTTCAAAGAAAAATAACACCTCTAGCTATCAAAACGAAAAATGCCAATTAATTAGGAAAAATTGGGTATTATTCACGCACTATTCATCGCGCGCAAAAACATTATTCCATTGGATTTCCTGTGAAAACATGTCAAACAATATCTAATTTTCTTAATTATGACTTGTTCAACATGAAACAAACAGAAACCACAAATGTAGACACTTAAAACACACAAAACACACACACACACATTGTACAGAGCACACACAAAACACACAATAACACGAACCCTTTTAGAGAACTGTAGGTCCCCGACAACGACGCTAAATTTGATCGAGGTCGTACCCGAATCAAATTAATACGCAATTAAAGTGCCTTATACTAGGGATTTGACTCCTCAGTCTCTCTCAAGGACCAATTGTTGGTTTTGTCATTAGAGCAAACACATAGTGGATGGGTTTTTTTTGACAGATTGTGTGAATTGAACTGAACTAACTAAAATACGAATTAAAAACACTAATTATGTACAAGTTGGCCACTAGTTAATTTACAATTATTCCAATCCCTGATTAACAATAATTATTTGTTCCTCTCACCCTTAATCCAACATGAATTAAATGACTAAGCAAGGTTTAAAACGGTTTTCATAAAATGCCATTAAGCAAACACAATCACACATATTCATTTAGTTTTGTGCATCACAGATTAATCGACTAAGCGAAGATTAAATGAACACAATTCAAACCACTAAGCATGAACCAAATTGAACAACACATAACAACTTTAATATGATGCAGGGCACAAAAATGCAGAATCACAATTAAGCACAATATTATCATGAAACAATGCAACATCCCTAGTGTCCAACCCAAACAAAATTACTCTTCCATGAAAACGAAATTGAACACAGCAAAATGCAACATAAAAATTGAAATGAAACTGTGGCAATCAACTGAAGAACGAAACAGAACCATAAAACGCCTTAGAAATCCAAATTCGAATATGGAAATCAAACAAATTTAGGCAACAATATTGTAGAACGAAATCATCAAACTGGAATGGAAATAGGGAACAAAACAGAAATGAAATTCCAGAAGCATAAGAGAAAAACGAACATTAAAGAGAAACCCAAGTGCAGAACACAAAAACAACTATGGAATTGCAATGAAAATTATAATTCGAATTCAACACAAAGAAAGAGGGAAACGAAAAAAATGAAAGATAAAACCTGGGGAGCATTCTTGACGTCCAAGGGCTTCAAAAAATGAAAATAGAATGAATGGGCACAAGAATCTAGTTCAACCCCCAAATTGGGCTTTTTCCAAATCTGCCCAAAAATTCGCCAAAAACCTAAATCTGGTCCAAAATACAAATTCTAGTCCAAAATAAAAGGAATTAAAATTACAAACGAAATTAAAAGCACATGTTGATGTGGAAAATGGTAGATCACGTGACAACTCTCTTTATGTCCCAAAATATAATCCTAAAATTGCCTTGAAAATAATAACGGGAATAATTAAGCTCAGATAATTCAAATTAATTAAAATAAGAATTACTGGTCAAATTAAGCCCAAATAGAAAAACTGAGGAAATATTGGACAATTAAGCACAATTCAGTAATTAAATTGGGTGCGGAAAGCTAAATGAATATGACAAAATAATGATTCATCATTAGATGAAGTAAAAGTTTAGCTCATCGTACCATTCAGGCTGATGCAAACATTTTTTGTGATTTTTCCTTTTTAGAGCAATAGTGTTTAACATGTTATGTTTTCTTTGGTGTTTTAGGTTTAGGCTTTTAAAAAAAATTAAAAGACTTTGTCTTGACACTTTTTCATTTTCCCGAAAGTTCAATTAAATACCCTTTGGGTATAGTAAGCTTATGAATTTAGTTTAAACTCTCTTAAACGATTTTGACTTAACAGTCATTTAGCATTGCGTTTGGATGTTTTGAGCTTAGGTGTTTTTATGTTTTCTACAGTACTAAAGGTTTTCCTAAGGTTTTTCTATGTTGGGGATGTCCTTGATCCTAATGTATTTTCAGGTTCTTGTTTCATTTAATGTTATTTGGTTAAACTTTGAAACATGAGAGCGTTTAGTTGTATAGAGGATGTTGTCTTAACATTCTCCCTTCTATTGGAGAGCATTTCTCCTTGCTCTCCAAGCTAGCCAATGTGGCTCTTTTAAGTTTAAGTTTTTGTCTATTTGGAGACACCTTAGCCTATAAATAGAGGTGTATGCCCCTCATGTAATTACCATTGAAATACAATATTGTTATTTTGCCAAATTTGAGTCATACTACTCTTATTAGGTCACCTTAGGCTATAGCAACCCAAGTGGCCTCCTTTATCCACCTTCTTCCAAGAGTTTTCCCAACCTCTTTGAGAGCATCACTAAACACCACTTCCATCACCATAAAACACTCCATGGTCGAGATATTTAGCCTTATCCCCATCATCATTCCGTACATCATCAAATCATCCACCCTTTCATGGTTTTCTTCCTAGTTTTGGCCAAACCTAGAAAGGAGATTCCCATCAGGGCAGTTATGACGATTTATATGGGATTATTCATAAAATATATGAGCTAGATTTCAGCACTTCTACTTCTTCAAAGAGAGTAGTTATTTTTTATTGTCAATGGTTTGATCTTTCTAGGAGTGGTACAAGAGTGGATCCTAAGTATAACATTGTCGAAATTGAAATGAGTTTAAGATACCGCCAATTTGAGCCATTCATTCTCATAATGTTAGATAATTTTATTATGTCCCATATCCAACATTTCTCAACATCGACAAACGTGATTGATGTGTTGCAATGCAAACCAAGCCTAAGGGTCGCGTTGAGTTAAATGATGTCGAAGAGGATATCCCCTACCAAGTTGATGAAATACCACATGAAAATAACATTATTCAAGTTGAAGGTGTATCTGCATTACACGACTTTGATGGTGATCCTGAAGAATTAGAATGACAAATAGAAGAAAGAAGAAGAAGAAAAAGACGAAGAGGCAACCTTGTTACATTTTAAGGATTTCTCAAACACTACCAACCCCAATTGTCCGAACTCCACTTGAGGTTAGGTCAATATATATATTTACTCCTTTAGACAAAACATTTAAATAAATTTCTCTTTTATTATCCATCATTTTAAAATTATCAAAACTAAACTACTTCAAGTGTATATAAGGATATTCTAAAGATTTATGGTTTGTTCTTTTAAAATTTTGATTTAGATATAAAAAGTCATATAGTAAAATCGACATGTAACAAAATATGATATATTTTACTTCGAAGCTAACTTTTTGTGATATTTTTTTCCAACGCTTTACCTTTACTTTTACCACCAATCTGATTAAGCTTATTGTTTTACGATATAAACATACTTAATTTTTGTATCTGTTAAGTTTCCTACCAGACTTAAATTAACATTTTAAATCTTTTCAAATAAAATAAGACTTTAATTTTATATGAGTTAAATTTCGACCAGACTTAAATCCATCTTTAATCTACTTTTTCTTTAAATATATCTTTAACCTACTTTTTCTTCACAAAACACATCACACTTCTTTCTCCACTTTCTCCCACCTTGAGAGATTTGCCTCTACGTCCAAAGACACATATGTCATAGCCTTCACCTTGTAGGTCTTGTCTAACCCTTCCGCGTCGTTTCCAATGTCGTCGCTCCTGTTGTCGCTGTCATCGCTACCGTCGTCGTTGTCGCTGCTCGAGTCATCGCTGGCGTTGTCGCTGCTCGGGTCGTCGCTACCGCTGCTTGCATCATCGTCGCCGCTTCTTTTGCCGCTACCACCACTCTTGTTGTCGTTGTTGTCGCTCCCGTTGTCATTGTCGCTGCTCCCGTCGGCATTGTTGCCGCTCACGTTGTTCTTGTCGCTGCTGTCATCACTCCCATTGTCGTTGTTGCCACTCCCGTTATCGCTGTCGTCGTCGTTGTTTTAGATTTTAATCTGTGTGTTATAGTGAGTTTTAAGGTTAAGAACTTTTAGGGTTTTAGGGTTTCTTGGGAGTGATTACTAATGAAATCAATTTCTCTTCCTCTGTTTCTAATTTGTATTACATTATGTAAAGAATGTGAATGGATTTATGGGTTCTTGGTGTATTTCTTTGATTGTTAAGATTAATTGAATTAATGGAAGGATTGCTTGTATTATATTCCAATTTTATCTTTATTGTGTATGGAAATTTATATAAGAAAGATGAATTTTCTGGTCGTTGATTGAGGTGCTAATGGAATATATCTTTTAGAGCTGTGAAAACAGGTAACCTGTCTCGACCTGACTCAGCCCATCAGAGGTTGGTCACTTAGAGCTGTCAATTATAATTTTTTTTAATTCAAATCTAAATAAATTTCACTCTAAAATGATGTTAATCTCCAAAGATAAACAAATAAGTTTTTAATATTGATAATTTTTGTATCACTTGTCCATTTATAATATTATTCTTGAATAAATAAATCTATAATATTTTTCTCTCTTCTTGAAACATAATTTTTTATATCCACATCTACAATATAATAAAAAATGTTAACTAATAATGTTGAAACACAAAATAATAAATAACTAAATTAAATTAGATAGGTTGGTGAGCCAACCCGGCTCACCACGGGTTCAATCCGGATGAGCTGGGTTCTAAGTGATTTGGGTTGAAAACTAACCCGCATAAAAAAATTACATTTTTTTCAAACTCAACCCGTCTCAAACCCGTAGTAAGCTAGGTCGGTGATGAGTCACCATTCTTCATTATACACTTAGCTTTTCACACCATATTTGGTTAGTGAAGTATGTTTAATTCTCCATTTTTATCTCATTTTCACTATTTGGGCTTAATTTCAAGACTAATTCTTATTTTAATTAATTTGAATTGTTTGGGCTTAATTTTTTCAATCATTATGTGCAGAACAATTACTTTTTGAAAGTTAGACAAAAAGAAGGTTTGAAAGTATTGTTCTTGACCGAACGGTCTGTCAAAGGCCTGACCAAACGGTCTATCAAAGGTATGACCGAACGGTCTGTCAAAGGCAATGCCGAACGATCTGAGGAGTGTCGCACCGTACGGTCTGAGAACAAATGCATGATCGAATGGTCTGATGAAGACTGCACCCGCATGATCCGAGAAAGCCTTGACCGAACGGAAATCAACTGAACGGTCTGTTGAACTCTACACCGATCACCAGTTCTTGACCTGCATGAGTACTTGTTCCATCGAACGACAAAGGACTTTGGCTGAGCGCGACTGAACTGAATGGCCGAGCATTGCAAACCGAACGTTCGGTGGAAGCCGAGCTCTATAGAATCGAACGATCTACGGAAGCCTTTACCGAGCGGTAAAGCCTGATCATATGAGAGTCTTGACCGAATGTCTTGACCGAGCTCCTTGAATCGAATGGAAAAACGTCTAGACTGAGCGGTTTAAGCCCTGAATGACTGACCGGTCAGATGAGGTGACCAAAGAACTCAACAGTAGTGTTGGAAGCACATTCTGGGACTTCAAGTGGGTGGCCACGTTAGTGTTAGAGTATAGTTTCATTTTAGAATGCAATTGAGTCAAACCTTAGGACTTTGGGCCCAAATTTTAGGTCATTTTGTAGGACAAGCCCATTAGAAGAGCAGTTTGTTCTTTTGGGGTCTATGTACCCCAAAATAACTTTCACTTGACCACGTCTCCCAGCCGCCACTTAGATTTTTGTTCTTGGGGAGCATTTTCTTCTCCCTCCCCCTTTGGGGAGGTTAGGTTAGGTTTTGCTTTCAATTCCATTGCCATGTATTGAATCTTGTTTGCTTTGAAATTTAAGAGTTGAAATCGTGATGCATTTAGTTCCTACTTCATTTCGTTTTACCAGTCTTTGTCGTTCTGCACTTTGTTTCTTTGCACTGTTCATTTTCGCGTTTTTACTGTTCATCGTCATCTTCATGCTTTGCTACGTTCTGGTTTCGTTTTTATTGTTCAATTCGTTTTAATTTGCTGTTTTGTTATCATTTGCATTTTTTTTGTTTGCGTTTTATGTTTGAGTTCATTTGGTGCATTTACATTCAGCTGCATTTACGTTTTCTGCATTTAATGTGCGTTTTTGAGTTTCATTTCCTTCTACTGTACTGTTTCATTTTCTGCATTTCTACATTTTGCATCTCACTACTGCTGCATTTATACCGATCGGTCACTGCATTTAGATCGTTCGGTCGGTTTCGATTTCTTGTGTTGTTGTGTTGTTTCTGCATCTAAATACCGTTCGGTCTTATACTACTGTGTTAGACCGATCGACTTTTTCTGGTTTACTGTTACTGAATTTACTTAATATCGTTCGGCTTGTGTTTGTACCGTTCGGTTGCATTTAGTTTTCCATTTACATTTTCATTCGCTCGCTGTCTATGTCGTTCGACTCATTATTATTATGCTCGGTTTCTACACCTTCATGATTTTCTTTTAATTTATCATACCGCTCGGCTTTTTACACATTTCCTTTAGAGACCGTTCGGTCTCATTGCTAAAACCGTTCGGTCTCACTTTTAAGACCGTTCGGCCTTAATGCTTCCCATTTCTCTTTCAACGTTTTTGATTATGTTTGGTTGTGTTTAATTTCATGGTTTAATTTAGTTCATTTCTAGTCACAAAAACACTTTCAAAACCCACCCCCAATACGTGTTTGACCTAAGTCCTGAACCACATTTAGTCCTTGAGAGACGACCTAGGAGTCACTTCCTAGTTATACTGCATTCTTATTTGCACATCAAATTTGTATGGGGTGCGACCCCCATCAGTCGGCTCGCAGGTTACAACCCATTTTGACAACATTAATATGATTGGATTTGCAATTTTAGATGAAAAGTTTTAGTCTGTTGATTCACAATAGAGTTAATATTTAAGTCTGCTTCTTAATAACAAATTTAAAATTTAAGTCTGCTAAATTTAAGTCTGTTCTAAAACAAATTTAAAAAGCTCAAAATAATATACTTAAAAAGCCTATTTTGTAAGAATGAGAAAAAGACATAGTTAAATTACAATGTCTCAAATATTATATCATATCTAATTTGAAGTCCAGTTGTTATCACTTAGTATAATTGTCTTTAACCATATTTTTATAGTAACATTCCATTATTCTATAACATAATAATAATAATAAATGAATGTCTTTTTTCAAAATGTATCACAGCACATATCGTTAATACCAATATTTATTATATTCTTTTTAACATAATGACTACATTGTTTTTATAACTTGAAACTATGGAATTATCTTTTTAATTTTCAATCTCAAAAGATTAATATATTTTCCATTTAAATAAGTCTTTTAATGTTTTGGTATTTCTCACTGAATATTTAAAAATGTTTTACATGTCAGTTAATTAATATACCTACTATTACACAAAATAAATGAATAAATAAAATAATAATAATAATAATATAGAAAATATTAGTGTTGCCAAAATGGGTTACCTGACCCAACCCGGGAGAACTCACCACGGGTTGGTCACTTAGTGAGTCAACCTAACCCGACTCATTTATTAGCGAACTAGAAAAATTCGAACCCGGATCGATCCACCACGAGTTTGTGGGTTAAACGGGTTGATTCACTAGCTCACTTAATTACAATTTTTTAAAATAAAAAAAATAAATTACAAACTTTTTGTAATTCAAATCTAAATAAATTTCACTCCCAATATAATGTTAAACTCAAGACAATTCAAAATGATAAAACAAAGTACAATACAACCAAATGTCATCCAAAAACAAACACAAAAAACATACAAATAAGTTTCTTATATTCATCATTTTTGTGTCCCTTATCCATTTACAATATTAGAATCTTGAATGGATAAATTCACAATATTTTGCTCTCTTGAATCATCTTCTTCCTATCTCATCAACAATACAATAAAAAAAGTGTTAACTAATAATATTGAAACACAAACTAATAAATAATTAAATTAATTTCATAGTACTAATAATAATGTTACTTGTAATCAATTTTGAGTTAAAATAGTCAACATTATCTCGAAAAATGGATATCCAATACAAATTTATTTTCATTGCAGTTTAAAATTAGTTCTCTATTTAAGTTTATATTTTAAGAAATAATCAAATATTCATGAATATAAAATAATCCAAAAATATTTTCCATTGTAATTATAAAAATATTGTGTTTTTTGGTTGGCTTCCTGGTTGAATTTGAAAGTCGTTGTTTCTAGCTCTACACGAACACTGAAATTGTGTTATCACACTCATTTAAATACATTGATGAAAAAGAAAGGAAATTTAAGATAAAAGGGGTTTTTCTATGTCTATATTTACACATAAATTTGAGGACGATAAAGGAGGTTTTCCTAATTAGGAACCATTTATATATTTTAATGGTGGAATGATCAGCCAAGTATTCAACACTAAATAGAAATCAGAAAATCAGAAGGGAAATAGAAAATTTGAACGAAACAACAACACCTGTACAAGAGGGAATGCAACAACTATCCTAGGTTGGGGGTTGGGGATGATCAACAATGAAGAGAGAACACCATGAGAGTAGAGCAAATTCGAGAGACCAGAACAGATTCACGAGAGCAACATGAGGTTTCTTTTTTTGTATACAGTCAGGGTGAGTGAGAGAGTATTTTTTAGGGTTTTATAAGATAATAAATTAATAAAATAAAATTAGGTGAGTTAGTAAGCCAACACGACTCACCACGGGTTCAACTCGGATGAGCCGGGTTTAAATGAGCCGGTTGAAAATTGACGTGTATAAAAAAATACATTTTTTTAAAACCCAACCCAGCCCGAACCCGTGGTGGGCCGGGTTGACCCGTGGGTTGTAAACCATTTTGACAATTCTAGAAAATATGGATAAAAGAAGATGAATCAACGAAACAATTATTCTAACAAATAATAATGATAAAATTGTAAAAGAAGAAAAAATTAAAAAGAGTAAGAGTTGATGCACTTGTTATTAGAGTGAAAACGTCTTCACTATATAAGGTAAGACATAACAATATGTATTTCGTCAGATTGATTGAGTGCGAAAGATCTTTGAAGAACTTGATCCCTATATTATGAGTTTTGGTCCTTATATTTGTTTTTGACTCAATTGAGTTCCTATTTTTGTAAAAGGATTCAATGTAGTCTCTTACGTTAAATTGACCTTAACACTGTTTAGAAGTGTTACCTCTCAAAATCTAGATTTGTTATGTGTCAAAATTTCAATCATCTTCTATCTTGGAACCTTTATGATTTTGACACGTGGCACCTTCCAAATAAAAGATGATCTAAGTTTTGACTAGTGATAAACTCAAATTTTGACATGTGACACTTTCAAATAACATTAACACCAATTTAACAAAATGGGTCACATTGAGCATTGTTTACAAAAGTAGGAACTCAATTGAGTTTTTTAACAAAATAGAAACACTGAGTAAAAGAAAAACAAAACAAAAGACTAAATATAAAATAGTATTATTAATTAAGCCTAAATTTAATAAAGTTAAAAAAATTATCCATAAAGAGCATTTACCAATAAAATTAATAATTCATAAAAGTATAATAATAGTAGGACAATTTATTTATTTATTAAATTATACTAAATATTTTCCACAATCTCCTATGTACTAAAAAACACAAAATAGAATATATAATCTTTTAAACAAAAATATTGTATTTTAACATGAGAAACATTTCATGTTTGAATACCTATAGCTTATAAACTACGTCTTTAATAAACGGACTGTCTTAATTATCTTAAACTACATCTCCTATAAACGGATTTTAGTAACACATACAATATCCATATCCATTTTAGACTTTAATAAGTGGTTGCACATTACAGCCTTGTGTATGTACAATGTTTTAAGAGTATCATTTAGAGACTTATCAATGTCTCATAATGGTGGCCCTACCATCACACTTACTAGCTAAACCTTAAAAAATGGTTTGTGACTCATACTCCAATAATAATTATCATTGGGTTCATTAAGAGGTTTTTTAAAAATAAGCATAATAATGCACATACCTCAACCTTAATATTGCCATAATTTCTCATAGGAACGAGACATAACATTTATTCAAATCAATTGGCCTATTTAGTCAATAATTACTTTCTTATTATCCATTGAACTTCATTCCATGGAATAATTATTCATGTGGATGAGTGTCCATTATTGCAAATAATTTATAGGCTTGAGTCTCATATCCCTTGACATTTCAAATACTTGTTAACGTGTTAACTTTGTAAGAGGATCCATAATATTTCTTTCTAACTTGATAAAGTTGAGAGAAATAATACCATGAGTAATTAAGTATCTAATAGATTTGTGTCTCATTCTTAGTTGTTTTCTTTTTCATTAAAACTTTTTCTACGAACTTTAGATGCAACAACTTGATCCTCACTATGCATTAAAATAGGATGTATGGACTTATATAATAATGGTAAATCATATAGAAGTTTTTTTTTTAAATTATTCCTTAGTATAAGGATTGTCTAAAGCAATACTATCTACATCGATTGTAGATGGTGAAATAATAGTTTGTTTAGCCTATTCACATAATACTACACCTCCATCCAAAGTAAAAATATTGTTGAAAATAGAATGACTTAGTTTCAATACCAAGAGATGGGGGGAGGGGGAGTGAATTGGTGAAACACAAAAATCAGAGTCTTTTAAAAATATTTTTCACAAAAGTATGATCTTTCAAACGTTTCTTGAATTGCAAGGAATAAGATTTTTCAAGTGTAGCGAAAATAGTTGACTACGTGAAAAGTAAAGTCGACTTTGAAAATAAAACTGCAGGGATAGAGAATTCAAACGCAGGTTTTTATACTTGTTCGGCCAAACTGCCTACATCCAGTGTCCTTCCAATCCCAGGAAGCAAATGCACTATAATGATCAAGATTTTTACAGCAAGGCTTTTATAGCGACCTCCACGTCAAAATATAAAACACCTCTCTAACCCTCTAATCAAAATATAGGCATATACAAACAAAGAACAGGAGCAAGATGTCCACTCTCGTGCAATCTTTAATCACTTTGAACAATCCTCAAAGTCCAGAACATCACACGTTCTCTTCCTGTAGTCATGATAGGCTGTCGTTGAAGCTATCAAATTAATACTACTTTTCAAGCAACTTCAGTATTGCCAAGTAGTATTCAAGAAAGTAGATAGGCTTAAAGTAACCCTGAGTCGTCTCCCAACGAATATGGAATTGCCTTTTAATATTTGAATCTTATGAATGCAATGCAATGTTCAAGAATAAAAATGATGTTTGGAGAAGGTTTAAAGAACAAAAAGAAACTTTAAAACGATTATAATGAAATAGGCTAATTCCACTGTTTTTCCAAGATAGATTCATCATTAGTTATTCACAAATAATTGTTCAATTGATTATTATTTAAGTTTCAAATTAATTAAAGTACATTCTTAATTAATTTGAGGGCGATCTCACAAATAATTGTTCAATTGATTATTATTTAAGTTTCAAATTAATTAAAGTACATTCTTAATTAATTTGAGGGCGATCATGCATTTAACCAAAGTAAATTCTCAATCAAATGCAAAACATTTCTAGATTATTCACAATGAATTTAACCAAAGTACATTCTCAATCAAATCTTATTGTGTTTAATCATGTCTACTCTTAAATCGCCTAACCAAATTAAAAACTAATCAATCAAAGTAAATTCTCAATTGATTATAGTTGAAATTATTACTACCAATCAAAGTACATTCTCAATTGATAGTAAAAACCAATTAATCATATGAAAGTTCCTAAATTAAATCAAAGTAGATTCTCAATTAAACCTAAAAACCCTAGAACTCATATAATCAATATGCATGTAGATTCAAACACATTATGATGCAAAAATATTTGCTTTTAATTTGATAGAGATGAAAGACATAGAGAGAGAACAACTTAAATCAATAATCAAAATAAACAATTGCATTAGCTCAATCTAACCTCAGAATCCATAATGGAATTACAGCAGAATAGCCCTAGATGATTACTCTCCATGAATGGAGTTGAATACAAGATGAAATAAGAGTGAGAGGAGTATGAGAGAATGAATGAATTAAGTGAAGTCCCCCCTGGGTCTCTTTATATAGGGCTTGATTGGGCTTGGACTCTAAATATTCAGTTGACAAAATCTTTTATCTTATATCTTCCAAATAACTAAAAGATTTAGATAATTATAACATTATTTGGAAGATATTTTCTGTTGATATTCCCAAATTACATTAATTTCAACACCTGAATTTTATCTTTTAGCTTTTCTGACTTTCCAAAATTGCGCAAATGCCTTGAAACTTCCTCTATCTGCACTTTAGCCCCTTTAAAATTCTTCAAAATTGCACCAGAAACCCATGTTGACCAGTTTTGACCAGAGAGGTCGTGCCAATGGGAGCTCGACACGTGTCAGGCTCCTCCCTACCCAAAATTAGGGTTCAGAATTGGCGAAAGGGCTTCCCCCTACGTTCCCGCTTCCGCCACTGTGGAGAAGAAGCTCGTGTTGGTGGAGTTCTGCAGGTGCGTTAATAGCGGCAAGATTGGATGCGATGGAGAGGCTGCTCGCAGTGCTCCGGCGATGGGAAGGATGATGCTACTGTTTTTGGTTTTTTTGAGTGCAGGTGGTGCGGCGGCGCAGAGGAAGAAGATGGTGGCCATGGCGAAATCGCGATTTGCGATTGCTGTGCAAGCGGAAAAGGTGGATCTGTTTGTGGTTTGTGCAGGTTGCGGCGGCCATAGAGGTTCACGGCGAAGGTTGACGCGTGTTGATGGTGGCGTTGCCGTTAATGGCGCGATGAAGGTGGATGTTGCGGCTTGGCAGCGGTGTGCGTTGAAGGTTGTGATGATGACAGAGGGCTTGTGGTGTCACGGTGATGAGCGTGAATCGTGGCAGCTAGGGTTGTTACGCCGACAAGAAAGGAGGAGATGAACGGTGGTCGTGGAGGTTGCGCGATGGTGGCGGACCGGCGTGGGGCTTGCGGCAGCGGCATGGCGGCTAGGGTTAGGTTAGGATGATGAAATTAGGGTTTCTGTTTGGAGAAGATGATGATGTGTCAAGG
The DNA here is from genome assembly GCF_016808095.1 of Vigna angularis. NCBI lineage: Eukaryota > Viridiplantae > Streptophyta > Magnoliopsida > Fabales > Fabaceae > Vigna > Vigna angularis. Next base: position 3,336,910 of record NC_068976.1, on the reverse strand, counting down.
GTGGTGACATGGCAACAATTGATTGGTTAATTTGGTGTGCAGAGGATTAATGACATGGCAACTTCTTGATGGTCAAATGTGTGGGTATTAGATTGCCATGTGGCATGATCTGGTGGAGTCTAGTTAAGGAGGGGTGTGTATAGGAAAATTAGGGAGGTGTAGTAGAAATGGTTTACTTTTTGGGCTTAGTCTTTGGCCTGTTTCAGAAATAGGAGTGTATGTAGGGATTTTAGGGGGTGCAAGGGTAAAGTCTGCCTGTTTGGCCCATCTGTATATTATTTTCCAAATAAAATCTGATTTTGGGCCTTGAATTGCCAATTGGACCAATAGAACTTATAATTTCAGCAGCACAAATAAACGTAAGAATTTCCAAGAATAATTTATGCAATTAAAATCACTTTTTAAGTCCCTTTTAATTCCAAACACAATATATCAAATCATTACAAATCCTCTTTAAATCAATCATTCAAGCACATGAATTTCATAAAAAATTTAATTTTAAAGCATAAATGTGGACATAAATATGCACTCATCAAGTCACAACAGGGCAGCCACAATCTTCACAAGATTGAGATAAGAAGTTGATCACGTATCAAACACCTCAAGTGTAGGTTGATCAATCAGTCAATGTGCACAGATTCTTGCTCGTCAAGCAATCACCAAAGAATGAACACCTCGGTCTTTCTTGATGGATTCTTGGAGCTTTAGCACGTTCTCCAAGAGATCAATAATCTGAAACAATTCAATCAAAGCGTTAAAATTCACAAAAGTTCCTGCAGAAATTAAATTCGCGTCTATATATAGTTTTCCATAAAACTGACGCTCCTAAGTTGACTATGCTACTAATAAGTTGATTATACTCAGACAGTTATAACAGTTAGTAGCAGTCAAATCAACTTAATTGATTTCGCATTTAATACAATTGACTCACAATCAATGCTCAGTCAAAGATATAAAATATAGCCGTTAGACATCACAAGCATTAACAGAATTTCAAAACATAACTAACTAAGTCGAGTAGCTTGCGCATGCAGTCGACTTTGTAACACTTCAATGCAGTTTTGAAAAACTTTCTTTCCAAAAATACTCACAGTACACTTTGAAAAAGTTTGTGCAAAGCCACGAGTTTTAATCGACTTACTTCATAATGAAGTCAACTTAAAACTGTTGTTTTGCCAGATATTATAAGTTCAACAAAAGTGCATGTGGTTTTCCTTTTCTAAAACATATGTCATGCATTCACAGATAAGATCCCATGTAAAACACAATGAGTTGCAGCAATGACAGAATCAACACAAACATGTTCTCAAATAATCATAAACATGAAAGCTATGAACATGTAACACATTTAACAACACATGTTGTTATTAATTATGTTGTCATCATAAAAAACCAGAAGTTCTTTAAGATTGTAAGGTTTGGCTAAACTGATGCTCCCCTTATCAACAATCTCAACAAATATAACCAATAAAAGTATGAGTCGAACGGTCTTCACGATACCACTCATCTGCCTTGTTGGACGGTCTTGATGAACGTCCAGCGAAAGGGCACACCACAGAAGTCTAACGGTCATGAAAATATTCGTCATCTACCTTGTCAGACGGACACAAGTCGAACGGTCAGGACGATATCCGTCATCTGCCTTGTCGGACGTCTTGGCGAACGTCCAACAAAAGGGCGTACCACAGAAGCCAAACAACAGTGACGACACTAGTCATATGCCTTGTCGGACGGTTTTGATGAACGTCCAATGAAAGGGCGCACCACCAAAGTCAAACGGTCAGGACGATATCCGTCATTTTCCTTGTCGGACGCCTTGACGAACATCCAGCGAAAGGGCGTACCATAGAAGTCGAACGGTAGTGACAATATCCGTCATCTGCTTTGTCGGACGGACTCACGAAGGATCGACGAAAGTCTAATTAGATATCCCAATAAAGATTAAGTTAAGTAACGATTAGAGACGTTGGGCTAGGATTGGGCCATAATTAAGACTTCACTAATCCATAGCCCATAATGAAAACTATAAATACAAGTCAAAGGTAAGAGGTTGGGGTTCGCATTTATTGCATATTCGTTACTGTTTGATTGAACTCACGAACGAATAATCGAATAACTTAAGCATCGGAGCACCTTTGGGAGATACACCTCCGGGCGACGTGACGAGAAAGGAGAACAAAGACCGTGACCGAACAGTGTTCGGGAGGATTGGAGTGTGAGACCGGCAACGACGCCGTATGGTGTCGGGCATTCTCCCTATCGGTCGAGGGAGAGGCTTTAGAGTGGTTCCATTCACTGCCCCCCAATTCCATCGAGAATTTTGAAGGCATAAGCCAAATGTTCAACCGCCAGTTTGCAAGCAACAATACTCAAGACTTGACCATCTTCGAATTAGTGAACCTCAAGTAAGGAATAGAGGAACCATTAAAGGTGTTCATGGACTGTTATCAAAAGATCGTTCGGCGGGTAAAAGGCCTTAATGCCGATCTTGCCCTTCGGTATGTCCTACCCGCCCTCAGACCAGGGCTTTTTAAGGACAATGTATGCTGGTGTGCCCCTAAGACCATGGAAAAGTTGCGTGAACGGGCGACCGATGAAATACGGGTAGAAGAGATGACGCAAAGCTACAAAAGGGAGAACCAGGAGGCAAAGGGGGAGAAGTCGGACAGTAAAAAGCACGAAGGTCAATCGGGAAAATCTGGGGGGTTTAAGCTCAGAGACCCGCTTAGAGTGTTACCAATGAGGAGAATTTGTGTTTTGAAGTTAATAATTTTGATGATGCTACAAAGTGAAGAATATGAAGACTTTTGGTGCATCAAGTTTAAAAGCATATCTGCATAATGATCAGCAAAGAAAAAGAACAAGAGTAAGATTCAGACCGAACGACAAATAAGTAGACGAAGACCGAACGTTCGCTATCAGTCAACGGCCGAACGCAGATGAAGACCGAATGACTACAATAAAATGAAGGCCAAACACAGGTAAAGGCAGAACATTGTTCATGGCCAAACGCAACTAACAAGACTGAGCGGTAAGCACCGAACGGTAGACTTCATGCCCAAGACCAAGCAGTCAGGACACGAGTGTTCTTGACCAAGAACATAGGACACGAGCATTCCCAAGCAGTCAGGACACGAGCGTTCTTAAGCATGAACATAGGACTGAGCGGTAAAATTATGACCAAGACCGAGAGCAGGTAAGACATGTCGAGACCAAACAGTTCGGACCAAGCAATGAAAGGCAGTGTAGAATCAAGCCGAACGCTGAAAAGTTGTAAGGAACCTAGACGAACGACAAAAGGTGATAAGGACTTGAGCCGAACGAATTTGAAGCCCAAACACAACTTGAAACACAAACAGAATGATAAAAGGCCATGAGGGCTCAAACCAAACGCTGGAAAGTTGTGAGGAACCGAGCCGAACAGTAGAGGGTGATAAGGGGTTGAACCGAACGGCATGAGGATGTGTCCAATTAAACCGAGAGGCAGAGGGAGAAGAACTAGTGTCGAACGGTCGAAGAGTTAAATATCCTAACTGTTCCAAGTCTTGTAGATAATCAATTATCACTTACAATAATCGATTATCACTGGAAGTTGTAGTACGGCTTTTCAATTTTGGACCATTAGGCTTTATATACCTTTGCCAAACACTTTAGAAGGAACTTTGTGTAACTGAGAATACAGTGCTATCTGAGAAAGTTCTCAAGTGCCAGTTCATTGCTTTGTCAAGTCTTTTGAACAGGAGAAGCTCGCGCTTTGTGTGTCAAAGGTCGAAGCGGTTCTCTTCAAGTTGGCAGAGTTGTTTCCTTCCGGTTCGTTCGTCGAAGGAAGGTGTTTTTGTTACTGTTATTTTCAATCACTATATTGTAATTGTAAAACTGTTTTTAGTGAAAAGGTTAATCACTATTAATAGTGATTAACGACTGGACGTAGAATCTTTTGATTCGCACCAGGATAAAACTCATTTGTGTGATTTTTCTACTTCCTACACTCTTTATATTTTCTGCTCATCAATTGTTCGATAAAAAGCTTTTAAGAAAATTAAAGAAACCATTTTTAAATTGACTGAATAAGCTCTTCGCTTTTAAATAATTCGTATCGTACTCTGTTTTGATATTTCCGCTGCGCAAAATCGGTACCGGTTGCTCCAACAATTGGTATCAGAGCTCGCTTTGATATTCTTTCAAATTTTTCGAAAATGGCCGGTCATCAAAATCAAGTATATGCCGAGGGTGCTTCCATCAACAGACCACCACTTTTTACTAGTGATAACTATGCGTTCTGGAAAGTCATAATGGAAATTTTTATGGGGTCTGTTGACAGAGGCATCTGGGAAGTTGTACTAAATGGTCCTTATATTCCTAAAAGAACTGTTGATGGTGTAGAAGTAGAAAAACCATACTTTAACTGGACTCCTGAGGAAAATAGAAGAGTCCAATTTGATATTAAGGCTCGCAATATTATTTCATATGTTGTTGGATTTGATGAGTTTTATAGAATTTCAGTTTGTAAGACAACACAGGAGATGTGGGAGGTCCTCAGAGTCACACATGAGGGTACTGATGATGTGAAACGCGTAAGGAAGAACACGCTCATCCAGGAGTACGAGATGTTCAGAATACAACCTGGAGAAACTATTTCTAATGTCCAAAAGTGCTTCACTCATGTTGTGAATCACTTAACTCGGTTGGGTAAGACTTTTGATACTGATGAATTAAATGTAAAAATTCTGAAATCATTGGACAGGTCTTGGAAACCAAAGGTGACAACTATCTCAGAGGCACAAAATCTCACACAAATGTCGATGGCAATTCTCTTTAGAAAGCTTCGTGAGCACGAGCTTCAACTAAATAGATTGACTGTGGAAGAGGATCACGGAAGGAAGAAGACTCTTGCCTTCAAGTATGAAATACCTAAGGGGAAAAGTCCAAGAAGAACCGAGGATGATGACTTTGATGATGAGGAAAACATGAGCCTCATGATAAAGAAGTTTTCCAAGTTCATGAGAGCAAAAGGAAAGGACAAATACCATGGAGAAAGAAAAGAGAAGCAAGGTTCTCCATCAAGTGTGAAGTGCTATGGATGTGGAGAAAGAGGACACGTGAAGATTGACTGTCCTAAGAACAAGAAAAGTGAGGAAAAGAAAGAAAGGAAATTTCCCAAGAAGAAGAAGGCTTACCTTGCTTGGGAAGAAAATGCGTCTTGTACTTCAAACTCAAGTGCATCAAATGAAGAAGCAAATATTTGCTTAATGGCTGACTTAGAAGACGCTAGAAGTCAAGTAAGTGATTATAGTTTTGAGTCAAGTGATGAATTTGATTTACAAAAGGCCTTTCTTGAAATGTTAAATGAATCCGAGAAACTAGATTCTGCTCATAAAAATTTGAAAAATGAGTTTAAGGATTTGCAAATTAAATATGAGAAAGCTTTAGATAAAGAAGTAATCCTGAAAAATAAAATTTGCAACTTAGAAACAAAAGTATCTGATTTTAATGAAAATAAGAATCCTGTTGAATGTTTATCCTATAAAACTCATATGTTTGACATTGACATACTTGAAAACTTACTTGCAAATGCAACTAAGGCTGCCTCACATGTTCAAAATAATTTTAGAAAAAGTAACGTTAATGACAAGAACATGCATCATCATAAGAAATCGAAAATTAAGAGAACTCGTAGAGTTTGGGTTGAAAAAGGAACTTTTGTGAAAACCAAGGTGCATGATGGTTGTTGTTTTTATTGCATGAAGCATGGTCATACATCAAACAAATGCAACATTAAACACCTTGGAATTCCAAATGGAAAATATGCATGGGTGAAAACTGTAAAATGATGCTTGCTTGCATGAACTTACCCTAAGGACCCATAATGAGATTGAGGACCTAAATTCTTGCTTAACTTGTTTTGTAGGAACCTACAAAGTCAAAGAAGTCATTGTGATATCTTGACAGTGGTTGTTCAAGACACATGATTGGTGACAAGAAAAGGTTTATCTCCTTTGAGAAGAAGCAAGGATTTGTGACATATGGGGATAACAACAAAGGAAGAATTATTGGAACAAGAGACATTGGAGGAGGAAACACATTGACCATAAAAGACGTATTATATGTTGAAGGTCTCAAACACAACCTCCTAAGCATAAGTCAGTTATGCGACAAAGGTCTCAAGGTAACATTTGAAAGTGATAAATGTACTGTTTATTTTAAGAATTCTTCAGATTTTCTTTGCAAGGTGTTAGACATAATAATATTTATTTGATTGATATTGAAAGTGCATCTAGTCATAGTATAACATGTTTAGTTGCTAAAGAGGAAAATCCTTGGTTGTGGCATAAAAGAGCTGCACACATTCATATGCAACATCTAAATAAATTGATTACAAAAGATCTTGTAATTGGATTGCCTAAGTTAAAGTTTGAAAAAGATAAATTATGTGTTGCATGTCAAAAGGGAAAACAAACAAAATCTTATTTTTCATCCAAAAGCATGATCTCTACATTAAAACCTTTAGAACTTTTGCATATGGACTTGTTTGGTCCATCTAGAATTAAAAGTTTTGGTGGGAACTATTATGCACTTGTAATTTTTGATGACTATACTAGATTTACTTGGACCATATTCTTAACTTTGAAAAGTGAAGCTTTTAAAGCATTCAAAACTTTTTCAAAACGTGTTCAAAATGAAAAGGATTTGAAAATCAAAACTTTGAGAAATGATCACGGTGGTGAGTTTCAAAATGAATCCTTTGAAAACTTTTGTGATAAGTATGGAATTACTCATAATTTTTCTGCTCCTAGAACTCCTCAACGGAATAGGGTTGTTGAAAGGAAAAATAGGTCATTAGAAGAATTAACTAGAACTCTTTTAAATGAATCTGATGTACCTAAATATTTATGGGCTGATGCAGTTAGTACTGTTTGTTATATGTTGAATAAGATGCTTATTTGACCCATTCTTAAGTTAAATCCCTATGAATTGTTTAAAGGTAGAAAATCGAATGTGTCTCATTTAAGAATCTTTGGATGCAAATGCTTTGTATTGAATAACAATAAAGATAATCTAGGAAAATTTGATGTTAAATCTGATGAAGATATCTTCTTAGGTTATTCATTAACTAGCAAAGCATACAGAGTATTTAATAGAAGAACTTTAACAATTGAGGAGTCAATACATGTTGTCTTTGATGAAATTGTGGACCTTGAGGTAAACCTTCTTGAGTCGAACAAACCTACTGCAGGAGATGAGGATTACTTAAGGGAAGCTCTTGAAGAGATGTACTTAAACGAAAATAATCATAGACAAACTCAAAATCAAGAAGTGGATCATAAGAGCTATAAACAACCACATGGCCTCTCCTTGGAGAACATCATTGGAGACATTTCAAAGAGGGTAACTACTAGACATAATTTAAATAATTTTTGACTAACAATAGCTCTTGTGTCTCATATAGAACCCAAGAACATAAAAGAAGCTCTTCAAGATGATAAGTGGTGCATTGCTATGCAAGAAGAGCTAAACCAATTTGTAAAGAATGACGTTTGGGAACTTATTCCTAGAAAAAAAGACTATCAAGTCATTGACACAAAATGGGTGTTTAGAAATAAGCTTGATGAAGATGGAAACATTACAAAGAACAAAGCAAGGCTAGTTGAAAAAGGCTATTGTCAAGAGGAAGGTATAGATTATGATAAGACCTACGCCCCGGCAGCCAGGTTAGAAGTAATTAGACTTTTACTTGCTTATGCATCATTGATGAAATTTAAATTGTATCATGGATGTAAAAAGTGCATTTTTGAACGATTTTATAAAAAAGGAAGTATATGTTAGTCAACCTCCTGGATTTGAAGATTTTAAATTTCCTGATCATGTGTTTAAACTGAAAAAGGCATTTTATGGCCTTAAACAGGCACCCAAGTCTTGGTATGAAAGACTTAGTACTTTCTTGATTGAAAATGATTTTTCTAGAGGAAAGGTTGATTCAAACTTATTCATTAAGAAAGTGGGAAAACATATTTTACTTGTTCAAGTGTATGTGGATGATATTATCTTTGGATCTACTGATGATTCATTATGTGAGGGTTTTGCAAATATAATGCAAGGTGAGTTTGAGATGTCTATGATGGGTGAACTGAATTTCTTTTTAGGACTACAAATAAAGCAAATGGAAGGAGGAACCTTTGTGTCCCAAACCAAATACTATAGAGAAGTACTTAAGAAATTTGGAATGGATACTTGTAAAGAAGCCAACACTCCTATGGCGACTTCTTGTTACTTAGATAAGGATGAATCTGGAGAAGAGGTTAATCAACCTTTGTTTAGAGGGATGATAGCATCTTTATTGTACCTTACTGTTAGTAGACCAGATATTATGCAAAGTGTGTGTGTATGTGCTAGGTACCAAGCAAATCCTAAGGAATCTCATTTAACTGTTGTTAAGACAATCTTGAAATACCTTAAAGGAACTACCTCTTTTGGACTTTGGTATCCTTCTGATGCATTGCCTAACTTAGTTGGTTATTCTAATGCAGATTATGGGGGGTGTAAAATAGATAGGAAAATTCCTAGTGGTACTTGTCATTTTCTGGGCTGCTCTTTAGTGTCTTGACACTCAAAGAAACAAGCATGTGTAGCCTTGTCTACCAATAAAGTTGAATATATAGATGCAGGCAACTGTTGTGCCCAAATCTTGTGGATGAAACATCAATTGGAGGATTTTGATATCTTCCTTGATCACATTCCTCTGAAATGTAACAACACTAGTGTTATAAATCTAACCTAGAACCTCATAATGCACTCTAGAACTAAGCATATAGAGATAAGACATCACTTCTTTAGAGATCATATCCAAAAAGGTGATTGCTCTATAGAATATATTGATACTTTCAATAAATTAGCAGATATTTTCACAAAATCCTTGCCTAAAGATAGATTCTATGAACTTAGAAGAGAGTTAGGAGTCATAGACATGTCATAGACTCAAGATTTCTGATTTTGTTCACGCTTTTTGTACTCCCAACGTATTTAATCGATTATCCAAGGGATATAATCGATTATTCCGAGCGTCTGAGAAAGGATTCGGTTCGCATTTAATTGATTATTCGGAGGCATAATCGATTATTCTAACTAGCTCTTCAAATCTGGGGTAGTCATGAACAGATAATCGATTATTACCATCAATAATAGGGGGAGATCTCTACCATAGGGGATTCACAAATCCCCTCCTCAAATGCTTGTCTGGACTCGAAGCCCAGTATGTGTTGGATGAACTCCACAACGGGATATGCGGCTTCCACACCGGTCGGAGAACTCTTAAGAACTGAGTGGTAATGGCTGGCTATTACTGGCCTACCATGGAAGAGGACGCCAAGCGATTCGTCCAGAAGTGCCCAACATGCCAAGCACATGCCAACGACACCCATGCCCCACCAACCGCATTGCACGTCATGGTTTCCCCTTGGCCGTTCGCGCAATGGGGAATGGATATCGTTGGGCCCTTTCCCCCCAGACAAGCATAGAAGAAATTCCTCTTGGCCGCGATTGACTACTTCACCAAGTGGGTAGAGGCGGAAGCGCTAGCGACAATAACCGCACAACAAGTGCAGAAGTTCGTCTAGAAGCTAGTCTGCTGATTCAGACTCCCTCGAACAATCGTCACTGATAACGTCAAGAAATTCATAGACAAGAAACTACGTTAATTTTATCAAGGATTGGGAATAAAACACGTGACCAGCCTAGTGGACCATCCCTAGACAAATGGCCAAGTGGAAGCGGTGAACAACACGATTGTCACGGAACTAAAAAGACGGTTAGGAGAGAAGAAGGGAGCTTGGGTTGATGAACACCTAGAAGTCATGTGGGCGTACAGACGCACTCCGCACGGAACGACTGACGAAACACCTTTCAATCTGACGTACAGTACTGATGCCATGTTATCGGTTGAGTTGGGCGAACCTTCTTTGAGACGACAACTCGAAGACATCCATCTGAACGAGGAGGAGCTAAGGGTGGAGCTGGACACCATAGACGAGAGAAGAGACCGGGCGGCTTTGAGGGCGGAAGCTTGTAAGAGGATGGTGGAAAGAAGGTATAATACAATGGTACGGCCTCGAAGCTTCCAAGAAGGAGACCTGGTTTGGAGGAAAACAAGCGAGGCACGACGAACGAATTCACATGGCAAACTAGCAGCCAAATGGGAAGGACCTTTGAAAATCGTAGAAGCGCTCGGCAATGGGGCATACCGCCTCTGTCATCCAGGCGAACGACCTATTCCAAACACATGGAACGCATCGCATTTGAAATTTTACTTTAGTTAAACACTTATCTGTTGTAACTCCCCTCTTTTGATTAATATAACAAACAAAAAGTTTCATGCAGTTTTCTAGCAAGATCTATAAACGGACCGCTAATGCGCTTTAAACGGCTAAAAGCCATAGTCGAACTGACCGAACGGTGAACGGGGCGTTCCGATATGGAACCACTACCGTTCGGTTCAATTAAAAACCAAGTTGATGAACGGAGTGTTCCGTGAAGGAACCACTGTCAACTTGACCAAAAGGTGAACGGGGCGTTCCAATAAGGAACCACTACCATTCGGTTCAATTAAAAACCAAGTTGATGAACATAGTGTTCCGTGAAGAAACTACTATCAACTTGGCCGAACGGTGAACGGGGCGTTCCAATACGGAACCACTACCTTTCGGTTCAATTAAAAACCAAGTTGATGAACGAATTGTTCCGTTAAGGAACCGTTGTCAACTTGGCCGAACGATGAACGGGGCGTTCCGATACGGAACCACTATCGTTCGATTCAATTAAAAACCAAGTTGATGAATGGAGTGTTCCGTGAAGGAACCACTGTCAACTTGGCCGAACGGTGAATGGGGCGTTCCGATACGGAACCACTACCGTTCGGTTTATGTGAAGTAAAATTTACCTTGCGTTAAAAATGATAAGCAAAAACGAGACAGCGTCATACATGAAAGTCAACACGATGGTATTCAAAAAACAAGTTCGGGGATGTACAAAAGAATGTATCAATGGGCTGCCGAAGCACACACTGACGAACCTAAATCATTTGATGCCCAACCACACTAAGCAACATATTAAAACAAAAGATCCCCCAACATAACAAGCAAATCACCTAATCGGCACCATCGCAACCAAATTGGACTACTCGAGTGGGACTAACTCGCCCTCAATCACCTCCTTCTCTACGCTAAAACCTTGGGTGTACGGGTCGTCCACCCCTAGCAAAAAGCATGCCTGTCGCAAGGCCTTGTTAAAGCCTTCTTCGTGCTGAAACACAACTAAGGCGTTCAATTGACCATCTTCTTGTCGGACTGTTCAAGCCTGCTTTGTAAGGCCTTGGTCTCCGCAATAGATTCCTTTTCCCGCGCGGTCTGCTCGGTTGTCGACACCTTCAACACCCCCCTTTCTTCGATTAGGCGCGTCCCTTAATAACTCAGTAGCTTGATTTAGTTGCCGACATGCTTCATCAAGCTCAAGTTGGAGGTCGGTCAACCTCCCCTCGCGCTCCTCTTGGACAACCTTTAGTGCTTCGACCTCGGCACGAAGGTCGGTAGAGATTTCCTTCTCAGCCACTAAATCTTCTAACACTTGCTCAGATCCATGCCGGTCGGCTTGACCACGAAGATACCAAGATAGCATGGACGCCCTCGTTGATAACTCTAGTATGGCGTTAGTAACTTGGGCCTCGAAGAGCGATTCCACCACCAACCGATGAAGGGAGCTCATGTGGAAGTTAATCTTATGACTAGCATTGAACTCTGGGATGAAGAGGCCCCCAAGAAGAGGACGACCAGCACCCCCCTCCTTTCGATTCCTTTTCAAAGACTTGTCGCCCTCTCTCTATGCCTTCCTTTTTCTTTCTAGAGGAACGATCGAGGTAGTGACCCCCTCAGATGATTGCCTTAAAGCCATCAAAGCGAGAGGTTGAACTTGACATCCAGTCCGACCCCCCTCGACAGCCTTCGTCCGTTCAGTAGCAGGCAATCAACTTGTTGAAGCCGCGACCACCTTAATGTGGGGAACCGGGCTAGGAGCCTTGCTAGACGAAGGAGCCCCACCCAACTCCTTCCGCAAAGACATCAAGCTGGATTTGCAAGGAGCCGGGATCGACATAATGTCTGTAAAGACGATGAAAACTTAGCTAAGTTAACACCAAGGTACCAACTCAAACAACCAAACACAAATACCATACTAAACGCCAATTGGTCAAAATCCTCATGGCTAAGGCATTCAACAAGGCCGCGGGCAGAGATACGACAGGGCAAGTTATTAATAATCCTCACAGCCTCTAAGTTCGTCTGACTCAAAAGACCAATCGAGTAAGCTTTTATCTTTCGTGGCCTCCTCGTCCAATAAAAGGGGAAATGAGGTTGGCCGAACTTGTCATGGAGCTCAGATCGGCCTGCCTCCCTTATTATGACCTTAAAAAACTGGTCTTTAAAATTCTTGAACGAATCGCAAAAGGGCCTGAATAGACATCTACCCTTTACGGACGTCAAAGACACCCAACCTCGCTTCGCGAATGGGTAGACATAAAAATAGTGTAGAAGGATAGGAACGGTAGGAGTTATCTCCAAGGTTGAACACATCGCTGCGAACGCTTGAACCGAGACCTACGAGTTCGGATGCAATTGCGAAGGAGCAACATTTAGTTGACGGAGGACGTCTGACTAAAAAGGCGTGAAAGGCACCCGAACGAAAAGTTGGCTAAAGAAGTAAGTATACACATAAAAGAAGTCATCAGTACTTGACTCTTTTTCGTGGAAGACCCACTCGTGCCTTTGACTAACACCAACACGCACCAAACGAGCATCCTCAACGTCCCTGGCAATCACTGCTTTTTCGTGCCATATTCAGATACATAGAGGGCTACATCTCCGGACGCCCAGTCATACCCCTAAATGGGTGACAAACTATCGCCCGACACTGGACCTACGTCATCAATATCTATGCCCCCCTTTAACAGATGGATGGCCATCCCACTGATAACTCTTTCCGTAGTAAATACGGGAGACTGAGGTTCCACTCCCTTTGCCCCAGTTTTCACAGGGAATAGAGGTCGTGAGCTCCCGTCCTTGTCAGACCTCTCGAGATAAGAAGACGACACCGAGTCGGGGGAAGAAGACCAATCGCCACTACCCGACGCACCCCCGCCGCCTCTTCCCGACGACTCCACCGGTGACTCAGCATCAACGATTGTCATTTATTACCTTGAAGGAAAAAGAATGATCTAAACCACAAACCAAAGAAGCGAAAAAGGGGGTAAAGGTGACGGCGTCCCCACCCACCCTTTTTATAGCAAATCTATTTCTTGAAAAACGCTAACACATCACAGTCGTTAAAAACTAATAAGTCAACGACTTAAATGTGAATGCGCTCCAACTGTCCGAATTTGAAATCACAGCACACGTGTTTTCTCGCTAAAATGCCACCCGCGACACCACTTCCTAAACTTGCTAAAGACCATTTTGACTTAAACCCTACATCAAATGCGTTGCCTAGGGCTTGAGGGGCTTGTGTACCGTATGAGTTGAACGGTCTTCACGATATCCGTCATCTGCCTTGTCGGACGGACACAAGTCGAACGGTCAGGACGATATTCGTCATCTACCTTGTCGGACATCTTGGCGAACGTCCAACGAAAGGGCGTACCATAGAAGTCGAACGGTAGTGACGATACCAGTCATCTGCCTTGTCGAACGGTCTTGATGAACGTCCAGCGAAAGAGCGTACCACATAAGCCGAATGCAGTGACGATATTCGTCATCTGCTTTGTCGGATGGTCTTGACGAACGTCCAGCAAAAGGGCGTACCACACAAGCCAAACGGCCATGAAGCCATCCTGTCCTCAATCTAGTCGGACGAACTTCACAAACGATCGGCGAAAGTCTAATTAGATATCCCAATAAGATTAAGGTAAGTAACGATTAAAGACCTTGGGTTAGGATTGGACGTGATTAAGACTTCACTAATCCCAAGTCCATAATGAAAATTATAAATACATGTCAAAGGTAAGTGGTTGGGGGCTGACATTTATTGCACATTCATTACTGTTTCATTGAACTCACCAACAAACAATTGACTAACTTAAGCATGGGAGCACCTTTAGCAGGTACACCTCCGGACGACATGACGAGAAAGGAGAGGAGAGACCGTGACCGAATGATGTTCGGGAGGTTTGGAGTGTGAAACCGAACGGTGTTAAGAAGGACCGACCGATATTTAAGAGGATCGAAGGAGAAAGCATGAAGGGGTTAGGGTCACTCGACCTAGCAACCGAAACAAATGATTTTGTCATTTGAATCATAAATCCAATTTCCATCATTATAACCTTCAATAACAATAGGAAATTTTGTATAATGAATTCCATAACTAATTTTCTTTTAAACATGTAAACACCTTCTCTATTGCAATCTAATGAGAATGAGAAAGATTATATTAAACAAAAAAAAAAGTCAAAAACAAAAACCTGCATTACAAATAATATTAGCACTAGAAGGTAAAATGAAAATAAAGATATTATAATCTGTTTAAGTCTCTATATCCCTTAAAAGAAAGATACTTTTCATAGTATTGTTAGAAATTTCACTTACTTCAAAATTAATAACAAAATAGTATTATGCAAAGAACAACCAATAAAAGCATAATTAATTGTTTTAATTCTTATTATTTTTTTATTAAGAGGTATATTAATTTTTACAAAACATCCCACGCTTTAAAATATTGGATTTACAAATTGAAGAAAGTAAACAATGATATATAATACTAAATATGAGTAAAATAAAATAATAAATATAATTAAAATAAAGTGAATGTAATAAAGTTAAAAAAAATCATCTTTATCATAAAAACCTGTCTCTAAAATCTGATGGCTGGTCTCGTCAATTGGTTACCATTATGATTAATATCATTGCCATTTAAAACACTCCACGCACACTTAGTAGCTCAATAATGTTTGGAAAAATAATTACTTTTGTTGAAAGTTGTTTAATTAACTGACTTAATTAAGGGGATTAGTCTTTTTGTTTATATATATATATATATAATAATATAATATAATATAATATAATATGAAGTGTGAAGAACAAACAGTAAGTCCTGGAAGCTGATTGGGAGTTTCTGAATGCAAATTGCTATAATGTCCAAAGACTGAATTGGAAGTCGACTTTGATTCTGTGTCTGAAGCTCAACTAGTTGAATACCACTTTGAAAAGCGAAAGATCCTTTCACTTTCAAGCACATCATATATCAAAATGTTTACATCTAAAAGAATCCAAAAAATGCCTTCAACTTTGGGCCATTTAGAGGAATGTTAAGGGTCCCATTACTAAAACAAGTCCAATGACAATTCTTATACAATGCGACAAACCATAATTTGATGAGACTCTCCCTTCCAGCTGTTTCTTTTACGGCCTTCTCTTACTTTCTACCTTTCTTATTTCAACTTATTCATAGATTAAATTCGATAAGACTTTTAACAACAACATATTCTAAATTATCATATGTTATTGGATCACTATACCAAATGCACAGCATTCCATTTCTACCATAATTATATACCTGTCCTAATTTTCTATTGGTCACATTAGATTTCAAAAATTATGACATTTTAAATTGACTAAATTTATGATTTGATTAAAATATATACTAATCATCTTGTATTATAAATAATCTAATATAAATAAATTTGTTTTACTTTTATTTGATCTGAAATCTCTATCACATTTTCTTTACACTAAAACATCTAACTCTTAAATCTAACTTAATTATTTATAAAATTAATTATAAAATAATATTTTCATCCGTTTTTATCTATTTATATACTATAAATTTATTTTATTTTTACGTCATGTGAAATCTCTTAGATAAAAGTAAAGTTTAGTTTTCATAATTATTTATTGATCCTTTTTATTATGATATCTTGTCTTTTACATAAGTGAATATTTAAAAAATCTTACATTATTTATTAACATAAACAAATTAAAATAGATATAGAAGATAATATGTACTCCGTAAATATCTAGATTAATTTGTGAGATTAGATTAGACTCCAATCTAAATTCAAATGGCCTCAATAATAAGACTTGTTTGTATTGGTTTCCATAATACAAAACTCTTGTTTTCTTATACGGTGAGTGAAAAAAAAGGTACGTCAGGAAAGATGAAAATAAAAAAAGATATTTGATCTTCGATAGTTAGAATGAAAATTTTTAAAAAGATGAAACCCACTTCTTTCTTTTTTTTCTTCTCTCAGGCCTAGCTTTTTTTTTTTTTTTTTGTTAAACACTTCAAATTTTAACTTGGTAAAAAGGTAAGATATAGTCATGGTAATGAGTCGGGTTAAACATGGATATCAATCTAGAATAGACAAATTTCACTTGTTACTTGTTATATACTCGTTTAAAAAATATTATCGAGTATTTTAAAACTCGGGGTATCTGTGAATCTCCGCATATATTTAAATTATGTGTGTCGATATATGAAGAAAATTATCACATTGTGAATGAAAGACAATTCCAACTAATGTAAATTATCTTCATTGTCATAATTAATTTGTAGTTAAAATTTAATTAATTAATTTTATATTATTTTTGTTTCTTGCAATGTTTTTCTAATTGCATATGTCAACAATAACGTAAGAGTCAAATCATTGAAATAGGAAAAATTGGTGTTTACATGTAATTAGTACATGTTTATAGGTTATGTTATTGGTGATGTACATCCTTACAGGTACTAATATGTTATGGTTGTATATATTATCTTATAAAGTAATGTCATGTCATAACACTTAGTGGACAACTTAACTATTATATTTTGAAATATTATTGTACCAATAGTTTTTATTCATATTAGTAGTTTTTATTCATATTAGTGAACATTCTTTTTGAGACCTTTTTCTTTATCATATTTTTCTTAATATTTTATATTGTTTTGTATATAATAGAACTAATAGATAACGCAGATTTGTCATAATATAATCAATATTCTATATTTTCTTTTGAAAAAATATTTTATATTTTTCAAAATATTTTATTAAAAATTATTTTTTTTTAAATCATTTTTTTAAAAAAAATCTACATCAATAGATAGCGCTTTTTAAAATAAGCGTTATCTATTGTCGACCACCAATAGATAAAGCTTTTTTTTAGAAGCTCTATCTATTTTATGATAAAAAAAACGCTATCTATACGCTTTTTTGTAGTAGTGAAAAATATTTTATAAATTTTAAAACAAAATCTAAATAAAATAACAATATATATAGATATATAATATAAACTAAATTATATATAAATTAAAATTTAATTTTAATGAAATTTATCTAATAAAATATAAATTAATTTAAATTTTAAGTAAATTTAAAATATAATTTTAATTCTTGATACGTAATGGACACCTACGAATACAGATAGTATCCGATTTGTTTATCTACAATCTATTGTGAATTTTATTTGTAATATATGTGCACACGAATAATTTTGTTATCCCTAACAAAAACACATTGTATTTATAGTAGTAAAAAATTCATGTCCAATCTTTTATCATTGGTAACTTGAAATATGTTTTGATAAAGTTTTAACATTTATAGTAAAAAGAATGAAGAAAACAAAATTTAAATGAGTTTTCTTTTTCACAAACTAATATTACCGTAAATTATTATTTTTAATTTATATATAAGTTAATTTAAATTTATGAAAAAAATTAATTTTTTTTCATTTTTGTCTTCTAATAAAATTATTACTTATTGAGAAGTTTCTGGGAAATAGACTTATAGGATAATCATGTAACTAAAAAAAAATAAAGACATTAGATTACTCTTTATTTTTTACTATTCTACATGTACTCGTCTTTTTTGTTTGCATCTTCATTTTTCTCCAATACACCAAACTAAACATCAGTGGATTGATTCAGACATTATTTATCGGCTTATCTAATTCAACACACAGTGATTTGATTGGCAATTGGCGTGTGCTTCAGTTATTCACTAAGTAAATAAATGGAACAGTGACATCATTGAAGATGCTAATTTAGCAGTAGAAATTACATATAATAAGACCGAATTCATATAATGTATGCTCATAAAGTCAACAAGGTCCAATAATTTTGCTGCAAAAGTTGAGTTGGAGGCCAATAGCCGACTTGATTCTTCACAAAATCAAAATTCATGTTATTTCCCTGTTTATACCTATAATTTGGGTGCAAAATTCACGAACCATAATTAAGAAAAAAAAACACGTTTCCGACCCAAGCAGGTGGTGAGAGCAAAGTGCAGTAATAATTCCCACCAACAGTATTAAGTTTTTGTCTGATTCTTAAAGGCCACAAATATCACCTAATGTAATGCCATGTGGTGTGCTGAGAAGCATCCACTTAGCAAAACCACTAAATCAAATGTCATGGTCAATGGACATGTAAAACGAGTTTTGTTCCACACTTGTTGTACCTAGGACACGTTGCATTAGTACAGTTGTACACTGCTACTCCCTATACCATTTAGTTGAAAGGCTTTTTGTTTTAGGTAGGTTCGTAGAGAGTGCCTTTTTTTTTCCCAATGTGGGAATTTAAGGTTCTACTTCAAGGATCCTTCTATTTGAACCTTCCTAACCTGAAACTTCTTGCTTCCCCTCATTGCTCAAAAAGAAGGAAAAAGAGGAATATTGAAGGAATTCTATCTCTGCTTTTAAAATTCTGGATGAAATTCCCTGCAGCCTTCTTCCCGCGTTTACTTTACAACCCAACTTCATATTCCCCATCACTCCTTATCGAATTGCTTTGTGAGTGGAGAACGAAATTATATCTAATGTTAACTTCGATTAATAGGTCTTCCGAGTTCAACCATGAGTTAAAATTCAACTCTTATATCCAGTAAAAATGTGAAAATTGAATGATTTATGAAAAGGAAGATCAACAAACTCTAAAGTTTTAGGTTATCTGTTCTTGCTTACTTCTCTCTTAAAATATTCGTCAACTTCGAAAGTTTGTCATTGTGATTAATTCAAATGATATAATATAAGACTTGGTGACAACTATACCTTTGATTAATTGGTTCATTTTGTCCCATAAGAAAATATAATATATAAGACTCCACTGGTATTTCTATGGTGAATGAGATTTAAATAGAGAAAAATATATTCGGGGGTTTGACATTCTGTAATTTGTTGTCACAAATTTTCGATTATTCCATTTCCATTACCAACTAAACACCCTTAAAAAGGTTTAATGGGAAGTCATCTAAGATTAAGTACTAGAACTTTAAGGTTTGACCCACGACAGTGAAGAAAAATAGGATTTTCTTTTGGGACTTTTTTATTATTTTTCATTGACGTAACTAACATTTATTCTTTACCTTATGCTTTGAACTTCAGAAAAGGATAGAAATTTAGGTTGTCACTTTATAAATTAATGTTTTGTAAACCCATTTAGCAAATGTGGAGGAATACGGCTCACCACATTGAATGGGAATTTGATTATCTCATCGCAATGGAACATAGAATCTCTCTCTCTTTTCATCTCATTTTACAGCTAATAATACCAAATTAATTGTCGTTTGCTCTTATTACATTTTAGAAGAAAAGTTTGACTAGTGACCTAAATTACAAAATTCAACTATCCATGCTTTTATTTATTGGGAAGGTTTAGAATTCTATTTAAAAAACCAAGTCGATCTTCATTTAGCGTGATCTCTTTACATATAATATAATCAAGAGGATATTTTCAATGTAAAATTTAAGTAGAAACCACCATATCCCATAGAGCATAAAAGAACTCATCCATAATGTTATATATATATATATATATATATATATATATATATATATATATATATATATATATATATATATATATATATATATATATATATATATAATTTTTGGTGGGAAGAAAATAATTATGCAAAATATAACATTATCGTCTTAAGGTGGTTGCTACCCAAGATGGAAATACATGCTCTCTAGGTTCGGTTTTGTCTATGAAACCTATTGTGAAGTCTATTGTAGATTTTGTTATGTTGTTTATGATGGAGTTTCCAGTTTCTATGCTGGATCCTGTAGGGGAGGTGGAATCTATCGTGGTACCGTCTATTGCTCAATCACAGCCTACGTTAAATAATGGTAATGTTTGTGCTGTGAATATATCTTCTATTGTTAAGAATCTAGATATTTCTACTAGTGGTGGTGTGCTAGTGGATTATGATTCCTTAGTTGATATGCCTTCTTTAGAGGATGTCATTCCAATTGTCAATAATTTACAATGTTTACAACACTTAGATTCACCTCATTATAGTTTTGAGGCATTTCCTAATTTTTTGGTATCTAAGGAAGCTCATTTCGTGAAGGAATTAAAAATAACATCTAAATTGGACAATATGTTTGATAAAAGGGAAAATTCTATTTCTGAGGAGGAGGATGGCTCAGTTCAAACTACAAGAAAGATTCAGTTTATTCCTTTTTCAAGGAAGATTCCTTAAAGAAGAACCTTAGAGGAGATGACTTATTTTTGTGACTTTTGAAAGAATAAGAGAGCTATTAATAACAATTCAAATTTCAGTTAATTTCAAAAGTGATTTGTACATGAAGCAAGAGGTTCTATATATAAACGATATAGCTCCCCTTAGAAGCTTAGCCGAAGGGGTGTGAGACTTAAATGACTTTGGCATAAATACAAGGAAAGGTAGTGCCTTATTTAGCCATAAAGATTAATTGTTTCAAGTGATGAGGGAATCCTTCTATGAGCCTTCTCTTCGTGTGTTGGATGTCTTCCTTGAGTCTTCTTTTCGTGTGTTGAACACCTCATTCATGGTCCAAATGAAGGCCCAAAAGTTAGTCCATATAGAAGCTCAATCATAGCTCCATAAAATCTTACAAATTATAAATAAATATGTATACCATTACATCTTTTACAAGATTAAGAAGCGGAAGAAGAAGAAGAAAAAGAAGAAAAAGAAGAAAAAGAAGAAAATTATAATATTCAGTTCTCCAAAGTAGTAAAGTATTCTTCTTTAAAGCTTCATCTTCTTTTGTCCATTTAGCCATGGATCTTGTGGCTAGATGACTTTCATCATATCCTCCCTTTTAAGAAAGATCTATTCTCATATATGAATTATGCTTAGTGATAAAAGTCCAACACCTATTACTCTATTTTAGTGATAAAAACAAGGTTTAATAGGTTCGGAAGTCCCTATATTTGCAGGTTAGTTTTAATTGGGTCCTCCAATTTTGGAAGTGATCAATTGAGTCCCTGTTTTGGTAAAATTAAATCAATAATGTCATTGCCGTTAATTTTAGTAAACGGCGTTAACTTTCTAGCGAAGTGCCATGCTGAGGTGGCTTTTAATTAGCACGTGGCACTGGAAACCTTCTCCCCTTCCCCTTTCCCGAAACCTTCTCCCCTTCCCCTTCCCCTTCCCCTTCCTCTCCAACTCCAACCTCACCTTCTCCCATATTTTCAAAATTAACTACAACTAGACTAGAGGTCCAAATGCTACGTTCTTATAGTTAATGGAAAACTCTTTGAGTCTATTTTCCAACAAAAAAAATCATCTCATTTGGAGCTATGTGGAAAAGGTTATGGGTAAAACATTCAGTAAAGGTTAGTAGTTTTCTAGTTCCAATTCCAGTTATGCAAGAATTATGATGTTTGTTATGTTCTGGAAAATACGTTGATAAAAACAAAAGACCCTTCAAAATCAAAAGAAAAGAAGAAAAGAAGAAAAGAAAAAGGGAAAAAGAAGTGAAAAAAAGTTTCCAAAAGAAAAGGACACAACAACAACAAGAAACTCAATTTTGGACTTGAATTTTAAGTGTTGTGTGCATTTTTCCAGCAAGGGTTTTTCCTTGGCTAATCTGATTGGACTTGTAATCTTAGTTTTATTTTGGTTTTAGTAATCTATTCAAGCACCTCTCTTTAGGAATTCCATTTGAGTGCCCTACTATTTGACTTGCCTTAATTATTTTGCTTTTCATTCTTGGCTTTCCTTGAAGTATTGTCTCTTTTTACTCCCTTTGAGTTTAGCTTTCCAAATCATGCTTTTATTTCTTTTATTTTTGGCCTCTTTTGTGTTGGAAAAACAGATTTGGTTGGTGGTTCCTTTTGGATATAGACTAACCTTGAAGGTAACATTTTTGAAGGCTAAAAAGAAGGGTAAAAGAAGCATTTCGCCTTGGACTTTGTAGGGAGATAACTACATGGTTTTAGGTGAATCAAGAGAGAACAAACACTTTAAGGAAGCATGGAATTAGGGGTTGATTTTATCATCTTTTATTGGCTATTTTTGTATCACAGAACCTTTGTGTTTTTGTAATTTTTTGTAGTTGGTTTCATTTGTTATTTGCTTGGTGCCTTGGGAAAATGTCTTTACTACAATCCCATCTCCATTGCTAATTTTCTAATAGTCTAATTTCCACCTTTAGAAGTTAAGTGTGTGTCAAGTGGCTCTTAAGTGTCATTTGCACCTTCACATAGGGCTGTTAGCATTACCTATCTTACATAGCATTCAATTCCTTCTACTTTCCTTTATGCATTGTCTTGTTTTTCTCTTAAGTCGTTGTGGTACTGAGGATGTTTGAAAGGATTTTAGATAAATCTTTCTTTGGTTTTAGGAGGATTCTTTGCATTTGCACTTAAAAAGGTTTTGGAAGATTTTTTTAGGAATTGGTATCGTACAGCAAAATGTTTAAAAGCGTGAAATCAAACACAAAACCAAGAAGGGAGGGGTGAATTGGTTCTATTAAAATTTTTCGTTTTCCCTTTTAAAATTTTCTTCAAACAAATTAAAGTAAGGAGATTAAGGGATAGAGAAAATCACACAGATGATTTTTATAATGATTCGAATCAAAAGATTTTACGTCCAGTTATTAATCACTTTAAAATAAGTGATTAAATTTTTACTAGAAATAATTTGATGTTACAAGATGTATAAAGAACTAAACATAATAGAAAACACCTTCCTTTGACACACGACGGAATGAAGAACAACATGAACAACTTGGTAGAAAACCACTTTCAACTTAGACACACTAAGACAAGCTTCTCCTTCTTCAAGAACTTGATCAAGCAATCACTTAAATACTAGAGCTTCCTCAAATGAGTAAGTTACATGATATTTAAATGCTTACAATTGAAAGACAAGTCCTAATACAAATGATTCTACAACAAATTCTTTAACAATGTATGTAGATGTTCCTTCAAGTCTTCAAGTGAATCATCATCAAAATCTCTTCAAAGCATCAATGCTTCTTATTGGTAACAAGTTTTACTTTGAAGCTTAGGTAAGGGTAATCTAAGAAAACTTTGACTAGGAATGACTTGGATTTTAAGCTTGCCTATTGTGACTCACCCTCCTTCCTAGGATCTACTTGGAACATTCTTACTCTATTGTTTCTCTTTAGAAATCATCCACTCGAAAAGAAAATTTTACTTGTGAAAATCTTTTCATTCATAGTTGTGAAGTTTGTTGAAAACCTTTTTGAACTCTTTTGAACTTCACAACATGAGTAAACAATCTCATCATTCAAGTGTTCATGATAGTATAAGAGATAGCCAAGAGGACTTACATCTTAGGAATGAAATTTCACAAAAAATAAGTAAGCTAGAGAGTATGTTTTCTCAATTTGTAATGGACCAAAAAGAGGAAAAACAAAATAAGAAACCTTACATAAGAGAAGAAGGTACACTAAAGAAATATCCACCTCTCCTAGTAAAAATGAGCTTCATAATAGTCACAACATGAAAACTTCTACCATTCTAATTTGGGATCATGATCGTTTATATTATAGGCATAGTGAGAATGAGTTACATTTAAGAGTTGAGAATGACATTCCATATTTTGGTAGAGAAGTTGATCTGATGCCATACTTAGCTTGGGAAGAAAAGGTTGAAAATTTTATCCATTCATTATTAAGTGTAGTAAGTTTCACATAGTTTAGTTGTGTTCTTCTAGAGTTGTAAGGCATACATATGATTGTGAGGGAAAATGATGTTAAAAGTGGTATCAAATCACCAATTAGAGATCGGAATGATGTAAGAGCATGCATGAGAAGAAAATGTGTTCCACCTTCTTTCAAGAAAAATCAAGAGCTAAAAAATTAAAAGAGAGAACTCACGGTGAGAAATAGAGAAAATAGTAGAAGTGAAAATGAGTTGTTTAAATAAATAAAAAGTTGAGAAGCTCTTGAGGTATAATGAGAGAATAAATATTGAAACAAAGAAAGAGGAGCAAAGAAAACTAGCTAGGAAAGAAAAAGAGAAAGAAGCTCTAAAAGTTAAGGAACAGGAACTCCTGAGAGTAAGGGAGAAGGAAGCTAGAAAGAAAATTAGGGAGAGAGAAAAGAGAGAGAGAGAGAGAGAGAGAGAGAGAGAGAGAGAGAGAGAGAAGAAAATGAAAGAATAGAAAGGGAGGAGAAAGAAAAAAAAAGAGATTGAGAGGAGAGAAAAGGAGAAGGTTGAACTCCTACTCAAAGAAGAAGTGTTACTCAAAAAGGGAGTTTTCCAATCTTTGAACTCTTACCATTTTATTAATGCTTCTCATTTCTTGATTCCAACCTTTAGTTTTGAAATTCTTTTACCCCCACTTTCACTCGTCATTATTTTTAACTCCTCAATAACCTTTGAAAAATCACTCTGAGTTTTTTTTACCACACAATTTACAAATAACTCAAGGTGAACAAAACTTTTTTGATAAATTCGGTCTTGTAACTTTTGAAGAAAAATCTAAAACTAGAACTAGAGATTCCATGCTTCAAGTGTTTTGAGAGAGGGAACATTTCTTTTGAATGTCCTCCCAAAAGAACATTGCTTTTAAAAGATCAACACACTAGAAGCTTGTAGATTTTCCTAAAGAGAATCTTTTCAAAAATAAAAGTTTTAGATTTTGTAGAAAAAACAAATTTTCCTAAAGAAAATATTTAAAAAAAAATAAAAGGCCTTATTTCTTTCTTCTTTTGCATATGCTTTTATCACTACAACAACTTTTTGAAATATAGGCCAACAATCTTCTTCATAAAACCTTTTCCAAAAACAAAAGGCTTTCTTTCTTTGTTCTTTTATTTAGGTCTATTCGTTTAATAATACTCTTATTTGCTATTTGTTGTACGTATATTTTTTATCACGGAGGAGAACATTAAGCCAAAGTGGTGCTTCCTCAAATATCTTTCCGATTTGGGGACAAATCATTTTTAAGAGGGACGGTATGATGAAATTCGTTTTGGGAGCTAAATGGAGATCCATGAAGGGAGCATCAACTTAAGCTAAGGCTAAGAGATTAGAAAAAGAAAAAGAAGAAGGACTTTCAAGTTTTTTCTTGCTTTTCCTTAAGCCTTATAAAATATTGGATCTCTCAAAAAGAGCCATGGTCAAAGAAGATGGAGCTTCGAGGATTCTACTCTTGTGGAAGATCACAATTTAGTCTTCTTCTTTATCTTAAACACTTTTGTAAATATGTAATATATTCATTTTTAGGCCTTGCATTTGGCTAAGACAGTTTGTTTAGCTTTGTTTAGAAGGCTTGATGGCCTTAAGAGAGAGCTAGCACACCATTAGGTCCTTAATTAGAAGGTAGCACCTAAAAATGAGTTTCAAAATGGTTTTGGAAGGAGTTAGTTGCAAGGAGCCTTTGTGTTTAATGCTTTGACAATGTTAGTTACAAAGCATAAGGCTCCTCACATTTAATGTTTAGGCTCCTCATTTAATGCTTAGGCTCATCATTTAATGATGAGGCTCCTCATTATATGATGGAAAGGCTCTTAAATATTCAATGTACTCTAGCCTTCTCCTTTACCAATAAAAAGACAAAAACCCTTTTGTAATCCTTAGAACTTGATGGAATGTAAACTTACTTTGCTAAAATTGCAAGACTTCTCTTCTTAATTTCTCACCTTAAGACATGTCTTCTTTTAGACCTCTTCATGTCTTCTCCTTCGTGGTTGGCCTAACTAAAGTACCTGAAAAACACTAGAAGGGGCGGGTGGTTGAATAGTGTTAACGGAAAAAGTTTTTGCAACCCTTCTAATATACCATGTTATCGAGCTCTTGAAATATTTTTTTGAAAGCTTAAACACTCGACTTGAGATGTATGTATAAACGTTGATGTGCTATTCATAATATATCTACTATAGCGTTTTGTAAGAACTTCCCTAAGGAAAATAATCATTTAACTTGGAAGTTCCTGTATTTGAAATATAAAGCTCAACTGTAGGTTTTACAAGAGGATCGTTTAGTTAAGAGAAGAGAAAATAACATAAGAGATTTTATACTGGTTCGCTCCAACTGACCTACGTCTAGTCTCCTCCGCAGAGGGTTCCACTATAATCTTCACATGATTACAAATGAGTATTATCACCACTCCTGGTACTCAGAAACCTCACCGAGATTTCCTCTAAGTATTAGTATCACTCCTAGAACTCATCACCCTACCGAGATTTCCTTTGAATATTCGCACCACTTGTGGTACTCAACAACCTATCGAGATTTCCTTTGAGTATTTGAATCACTCCTGGTACTAGACTACAACACCTAGATTTCTCAACTCAAACAAAGTTCAGTTGTAAGTATTTTAATTCTCTTTTGCAATCAACGATTGCTTACAAGTACTTCATACTATATCTCTCAACTAGAGGATTTGATTACAATAAAATGCAGTTTAAATAGTCGCATGTGTTTCTCTCTTCTTTCTTACAGTAGTAAGCAATTTGACAATGAAGCTCGAGAGTATATTTTTCTCTTTTTCTCTTCTCTTCTCTTTTCTTCAGCTTAGATGTATTTTTTTTCTTGAGCTCTTTCTCTTTTTCTCTTTAGAATGGATATGTCGTTGTAAGCTCTTCTTTCTTAAGATTTTCTCTTAAGCTATTTGTTGACAGGGGGAGCCATATCTACCCTAAATACCTATGTTTTTTATGATGAACAAGAAAATGCTTTATGGTTTATTGCACAACAAAAGACATCACAATTACTTTATCATTACTATGTTTGTGCTTGAGATGCTTGACATATGTATTCACTGTGTGTAAATGAATCATAAGTTTAAAAAAATTGCACATTATATTTATGGTGGAAACAATCGATTAGACAATGTATATAATCTGTTAGAGTTCTTCAGATATCATGATTTGCTTAAGAGAGACAAACAATTGTGTAGTAAGAAATTACATAAGTTGTATAATCGATTAAAACACGTTGCTATGCCAATATGTGTTTGATATGTGCGTTGATCTGTTTGGAATGGAATTTGATTTGAAAATTTGCTTAAGTGTTGAACATAACCGATTACATAAGTTTCCTAATCGGTTAAATATGTTTCATATGTGAAAATCATTTTCATTTAAAGCCTTAATTGTCTATAATGGTTATATGAATTTATTGTTGGCTTGTATGAACTTCATAATCGATTGCATATGCTGTATAATGTGTTAAATTTTCAACAGATGTAAAACTTCTAAAGCAGAAGAAAAAGCTTAACAGATTACATTAATTGCGTAATCGATTAAAGTGTGTCAGGATTCAAAAATCCTATAAATAACTATCTTGTGCGCTGTTTCAAAACAATCTTTTGAACATTCAATTTTATAACTAACATTTTTATTGACTATTGATTGCAGGAGCGTTTAAGAACAGTCTTGAAGAATCAAAGATTAAATTTGGGTTTATTCATCATGATTCTTTCAAGAAATCTAAGCTGAAGCATTCTGATCAATTCTACACTATTGGTGTACTCTTATGAAAATCAGTTTCAACATTTTCAATTTGAGGATTATGTTCTTGTGCATGTTTGCCAAGGGAAGGGAACCGTGGTGTTCTTCTTGAGAGTTGGGATTACTCTCAAGGTGTTTGGAGAGTTGGTATTGTTCTCTGTTTTTGTTCTCTGTTTTTGTTCTCTATTTTTGTAAGATTGTGAGGGTATTCACATGTTGTTACTATAAGTGATTTTGAGTGGGGTGAGAAATACATTGAGAGGGTATATCTCAATATTCTTGTAACTCAGTCATTATAGTGGAATCCCTTCAACTAAGATTATTGAAGGAAGACTGGATGTAGGCTTGGTCGAACCAGTATATATTGTTGTGTTGATCTTTCTCTCCTCTCTCTTTTATTGTTGATTCATCATACTTGTTTTATTGATTTCAAGAAACAAAAAGAACTCATCAAGTTTTTGAAATGATCATTTTTTAAAGGACTAATCAATTCAACCCCCTCTTGGTTGAGATATAAGGCATCACTTTTCTAACAATTGGCACCAAAGCTAGGAATTCGAAAATTACTCAAATTTTAATCGGTTAAGTTTTTTGTGAAATTGATTAAAAAGTTCCTGATGGCCAGTATATCTCAGACTATGAGTAAAGGTGTAAGTGATGAGGAGAAGAATGGTTTCTTGAATTTAATAGGCATTGATGTATGAGATTTTGTGATTAACAGTTTTCATGACCCTATCAAGACAGGAATATCAAAGATATCAAATCAAATAGAGAAAAGATTCATCATCATCCTAAAACATGTAAAAAGTCCAAAGAATGTAGAAATAGATCTGATGGCAGAAAGGTTACCAAAGTTCTTTACTTGCAAAAGGTAAACTGACTTGAATCTTGTAGAATATCAAGAGCACTCTAGAGAGCAAGATTTGCAACAAGAAAATGAAGGCAGGAAAGATGTAAGCAAGCACCCTTAACAGCAAACAAACTTAAGCATGATGGCCAGATCTGCACAGACTGGAAATAGTGAAGAAAAATATGAAAAAAAGGTTGTGTGGTATCTTGACAGCGGATGTTCCAAACACATGACTGAAGATCCTACAAGGTTCAACAACCTATCTTACAAAACAAGTGGTCATGTCACATATGGAGACAACAATAAGGGTAAAATTATTGGTATTGGTAAAATACAAACACCCTCCTCATATATATTGAAAATGTCTTACTTGTTGATATGGACTGAAACATAACTTGCTTAGTATTAGCCAATTATGTGATAAGGGATTAAAAGTTACTTTTGAACCAAATCACTATTTAATTTGTCATGCTTCTTGAAATGAACTTGTGTTAATTGGTAAGAGATACAATAATATATATATATATATATATATATATATATATATATATATATATGGTTTATTTTAAGAAGACTTCTTTTAAATTTGTGATATGCATGCTGTCTAAGGAAGATGAACCTTGGTTGTGGCACAAAAGACTTGCACACATTCACATGCCTCATTTAAATAAACTTGCATTTAGAGGTCTTGTACTAGGGCTTCCAAACATAAAGTTTGAATCTGATAGACTTTGTGATACTTTGTCAAAAAGGGAAACAAACTATATCATCTTTTAAATCCAAAAGAATGATATCTACTTCTAGACCACTTCAACGTTTACACATGGATCTGTTTGGCCCTTCAAGAATCAAAAGTCTAGGAGGAAATCTTTATGATCTAGTCATAGTATATGATTATTCTAGGTTCACTTGGACTTTCTTTCTTGCATCTAAGAGTGATACCTTTAGAACTTTTAAGAGATTTGCCTTTATCATTCAAAATGAAAGGATCTTAGGATAAAGGCTATTAGAAGTGATCATAGGAAAAAGTTTCAGAATGAAAACTTTGAGAACTTTTGTGATGAACAAGGCATATCACACAATTTCTCAGCACCTAGAACACCACAATAAAATGGTATAGTTGAAAGAAAAAATAGAGCCTTAGAAGAACTTGATAGGACTATGATAAATGAGAGATCTCTACCAAAACATTTCTAGGCTGATGTTGTCAGCACAACTTGTTATGTGCTAAATAGGACCATCATTAGACCCATGCTTACCCTATGAGTTGTTCAAAGGTAGAAAATGCAACATCCCTCACCTAAGGGTCTTTGGTTGCAAATGGTAAAAGCAACCTTGGTAAGTTTAATTCTAAAGCTGATGAGGCAATCTTTATAGAATACTCATTAACTAGCAAGGCATATAGAGTGTACAACAAGAGAACTTTAGTTGTTGAAGAGTCTGTACATGTTGCATTTGATGAAACTTTCGATTATATTACTAACACAATGCAGCCGAAAGAGACCATAAATGTAGGTGAATTTGATGCAGGTGAAGAATTAGATGTTGAAGAGACTCAAGAAGCTACAAACCCTACAGTCATATAAGCAGAACCCAATAGTGATTACCTCAAAGAACGGAAAGCTCCTAAGAATGTATCAAAGAGCAACATCGTAGGTGATATTACAACAGGGGAGAAGTAACTAGAAAAACAGTTTCTGGTTGTGCATCATAACAAAATGGGGAGATTGTTGATAGGGGGAGCTATGTGAAGGATAAACCCAAACCCTTGTGTGTGTTTGATGATGACAACAACGAAAATGTTTTAATAGTTTCTCGCACACATAATGCAAAGTTGTGTTTATATGTTTGTTTGTGCTTGAACTATTTGTTTTGCATACTTACTGTGGTTATACTTAAGTTTATATTTGTGGTATGCATATTTGGTTTTGAATGATAAAACTCTTTGCACAATGCGTATCTGTATAAATTAATCGATTATAGCATTTATGTAATCAGTTAGATTCATCAGATATCAGTAAATGTTTAATTGTGGCAAACTACAAGTTTTAATCGATTACATTATATATATAATCAATTAAAACTCGTGCATTTGCTAATACTTGTTTGCTGAGTGCAGTTATGAGTTTTCAAGTGAAAAAGTTTTCAAATTTGCTTAAGTGTTATACTTAACCGATTACATTGTTTTCTTAATCGATTTAATCTCGCGTACTTTGAAAACTTGTTTTCCTGATAAGTCTTAACAACCATAACGGTCATATTTTCAATTGTTTTAACTTACATTAATGTGCAATCAATTACATTAAATGTGTAATATGTTAAATATGTTTTAATGTAATTATGTTATAGTAGTGTTAATTGCTTAACCGATTACATTAATAGTGTAATTGATTAAGATGCGTCAAACTGGAGAAAACGATATATTGACGCATAACTCTCTACATTAAGAAGAACTTTTGGAATAATATGTTTTATATATGAAAAAGTTAGTTGAGATCTTAAATTGAAGGAGTGTTCATTCTCCAAGAATCAAGAAGCATTTCGTTTGGAAGACTCAAAGGATTCTTGAAGGAATTTTTGTGCGTTTACATTTGCTGATCACCATCTGTACTCTTAGCTGTTCTAAACCAGATCAGTGTTGATTTTGAAATCTCTGGATTGTGGTTTTCCTGTTGCTGGTGGCTAAGAAGAGAATGTGGAGTTTTGGTTTCTTTGAGAGGTGTCTCAAAGGGTTTCTACAGAAAGAGGATTGTTCTTTCAGTATTGTTTTGTCTATATTAGATTTGGAGTTGGAGAGGAGATTTCATTAAGAGAGTGTCTATGTAATTCTTGTTGTATAACTCAATCTATATAGTGAAGTGGCTTTCAATCTCAGGTTGATTGAAAGTGGACTTGATGTAGGCATTGAGGCCGAACCAGTATAAAAACTTGGTGTTTGTCTTTCTATCCCTTATCTCTTTCATTTCGTTACATTCTTTATTTTCTTTTATTTCAAGAAAGTGTTAAAATTTTTAAAGGTTTTGAAAAGAATAAATTTTTTAATACTGAACCAATTCACTCCCTCTTGGTTGGAAAATAAGGCCTATCCTTTTCAACAGGATTCATCATTGGTTATCTAAAGATTATTGTTCAATTAATTATTATCTTAAATTTTTAAATTAATCAATGTAATTTCTCAATTAATTTGTGGCGTTCTCACTTTTAACCAATGTACATTCTCAATTAAAAGCAAGAACTTTGTAGATTAATCATAGTAAATTTAACCAAAGTATATTCTCAATTAAATATTATTATTCCTAATCATGTATAGTCTTTTACCTGTTATATAAATTTAGAAGCTAATTAACTAAAGTACATTCTTGATTAATTCTTGTTAAAGTTTTTACTACTAATGAAAGTACATTCTCAATTATTGGCAAAAAACTCATTCAATCACATGAAAGTTTCTAAATTTAATTAAAGTAAATTCTCAATTAAAATTAAAAACTCTTATACTCATATAATTGATATGTTATGTAGATTTAACACCATGCTTACTTGCTATAATGTAAAAATCATTACTTTTACTTGATCAAGAAGAAGAAAACATAAATAAAAATAAATCACAAGAAGAATCAAAAGAATAAACAAATGTATTCATCTAACATCAGAATCCAATTAAGAAATTACAACAAAATCAACCCTAGAGATTAACACTCCTTGGAATGTGGAAGTAAGATGAAACTATAATAAGAGAGGGTGGAAAACATGAGCGAAGAGAGAGGACGAAATTTGAACCCCCAAAGGGTTCCTAATGCTCCCTTAATGTGTTTCGCTAAGTCTCTTTATATAGAAATTGGACTGGGCTTTGTTTCATGCTTTTCGGTTGTTGTAATCTTCTTTATGATAATGTAATCTCCTCCAATTATCTTCTAAATAATCCAATATCTTTAAGATATATTTGATTATTGTGGAGATGTAAAAATATTTCCCAAATTATCTTTAATCATAAACATTTATCAATTATCAAAGCCTTTTAGTAGAAAAAATAGAGAAAACCGCAAGATTTAATTTTTGTTGCATGTTCCGTCTTCTTGGCTTAGCCAAATTTCACTTTTTTCATGTTATGCTTCGATTGACTTTTTGTGATTTTGATTATTTGGTATTCTTGGATTTATCTTTAAGGTGTCATGAAACTTTAACCAATTTATTTTCATATCTCAATGAGCTCAACTTAGCTGCACTAACACACATCAAAATATCCAAAGAATATTTATGCAACTAAAAACCTATTTTTAATATGTTTTTGTATTTTATGCTAAATAAACCTAATTGTAATAAATCTTAATTATAATATTATATTAAAGTACCAAAACTAATTAAAAATTTAATATTAAAGACTAAACGAGAGTATAAATATGCACTCATCAATGTCCATATCTTCTTCCACCATCAACACTCTTATCTTCTTCAACAACGAGGTTTCCTTTTTTGTCTACCTCCATCAAAGTCATTTCCTCCACCTTCTTCAAAGCTCTCACTCATCCTTTTCTTCCTCTATGGCCTTCTTCTCCATTGTTCAAATTCTTCTCCTTTATTTTGTATTTTGGACAAATGAATGTCTTATTTTGCATTTCATATTACACAATCCAAAATATATTTTTTATTTATAGTTTAAAATGAAATATAATTTTGTTTTATGGATTTTGGAATTCATATTTTATTTATTATTTCACATTTTTATAATTCAGAATATAAATTTTATATTTTAGATTATATATTCTGAAATCGAAAATAATAAAAAATGGTAAAATTAAAATTTTAAAGTTAATGGAGGTGCAGACAGAAATTATGAATGTGCAGGAAGAAACGCGCTTGCACTAGCTACCATGCTAGAAGCGATCAATGTAGAGTGGTGACTAGTGAGTAAGTGATGGTCACTGTTCATTTCTAAGTCCCAACCCCACCAACAAATTGTCTACTGTCCACGCCTCCTCCTATTGGCTCGGTGCAATTCACCTGTGTCCTGTGCTACAATTTGCAAATATAATATTACAAAATATTTTATCCTTTATTAAAATACTATATTTGTGTTTTCTTTAATGAGCACGACAAGCGACATGGGGTCACTGCATTATAAAAATGATGTTGTCCTTTTCCCACTTTTGTCTTTATTTTAGTATTTTCTTACGTCACCTTTCCCAAGTTTTATATAATATAAATTCTCCTTCTTGCTACTCTTAAAATCATTCAAGACGAACCCCTCCTTGACAAATCTTTCTCTCTAGCATTTTTCTTCTCCTTGTTCCACTGCATTTTCTGCTTGTCTTCTTCTGCTCTAACTTTGTTTCCTTTGGTGAACTGTTCTCTGTTTCTCATTGAAGTTTGGTTTTTCAACAAAGTGTCTTTCTTCTGGGCTGGAAAAATGTTCGCTGAGACAGAACTTCTCTTCCCATATTTTCGAAATTTCTCTCAAGAGTTTCAACAACTTGAGGAGTACTGCATGACCCAAAAGTCCTGTTCTTCAATGGTACTCTTTTCTCTCCTTTTACTATTTCCACTTTTTCATATTACCCTGTTTAAGTTTTTCTTATGTGTGTTCAGCTTCCTTCCCTCTCTGCTTAGTTGATCTGCATTTTCTTGATGGGTTTTTCCTTATGCTGAGTAAATTTGAAATTTTCTTTTCTTTCCTGTGTTGTGCTCCTTCTTCTGCATCCAGAATAATGAACACTTTGGAGCAAATGAGGCTGAACAAAATTGAAAGTTTCTCTTCCTTTAATTATGTCCATATTTCCATTTATTTGGAAAGAATGTTATTTTAGTATGTGCGTATATGTTTGATTAATTACATGATAAATAATATCAAAGTGGAAAAGGAAAACTAATGACCAAATTATGTTGTCATTTAATATGTATTTATCTATTCTTCATTTTTGCTACCATCCATTCAGAATGTTTTCTCATAGTGATACTCATAGCACAAGTGGAAACAGCTCGACATGGCTTTATGTGCTGGATCTGCAAAAGTGTTACAAAAGGAAATAAAAGTTGTATAGATGGAAAGTCTTTTTGTTGTGATACTTCCGTGTTCTGTAATATTTCTTCCCTTTCTTTATTAATTTCTGGCGTGAAGTGTGAACTCTCAGTGGGGCTTGTCTTTTTGTGCCGCACTGAGGGAGGTTGATTGGAGAGGAAAAAGTCATTTTATTCTCTTTTTCTTTGTAGTAAGGAAAAGGTTAGAGGAAAAGGACTGGTTAATGCTTAACTTAATAGTTTCTTCAAGGTTTTTGCGTGGCACTAAAATATAGTTGGAAAGTCGTGCGCTTTTGACTCTATTTCTGTTCTCTAGCAAAACAAATGATGTATTGATGAGTTAATTTCTTATGGTTTTGCTGGTCTTATGTTCATTGGAAGTTTAAACAATTCCGGGGTTTGAGCCCGAGATTTTGATACTTGGTCACTTTTATCATTGAGAATGGCTTTAACTGGGGCTCAATGTTGTACAAAAGTTTAAATATTTTTGTTTTATACATGAACGAAAATCGTGATCCATGTTCTTCAGCTGGGTGATTAAATTCATTATGGACTAAATGAGGCCAATTTCAATGTTTCAGCCATCTACTCGTGGACTCTTTCAAAGTCAGCTTTTGGATGAAGCATGGGCTTTGAATTTGCAACCATGAACCTAATACAATATCAAATAACTTGACACTTGGCAGTTCTTCCTTTCAATATGCAGTTCAGCTGAATATGTATCGCCACCTTTCATTTATGCAAAGCTTATGCTTTGTTGTACCAATATGGTGTTGTGCTATTGTATATGGTATTTGCTTTCTTGCTGAACAGAAAGCTTGTCTTGTCTATCTTATCATTGGACAAACAATTTATGTCTCACGATAATAACAACTGATTCCATCTACCAACTGGAGATTTTGTGTTCTTCATTAGTTGTACTTGAAACTTCGAAGCCTAAAGTCTTTTCTGACAAATAGCTTTTGCATCACCCCAGTACTAACTCGGTTTGTTTTCTGTATCTTCATTCTAAAAGCGGTTGAGAAACAATCGCTATTGGTCTAAATCTATTCCATAAACCATTGTTTGGTAGGATGATGATGAGTTGTATAACTATTACCTCATTCTAATAAATAAATGGCGTTAAGGAATCTTGCAAATTTTATCTTGAAAACTTTTGGCTTCTTTTGACTCAAGTATCGTGTGCTAGAGCAACTTCTTAGCATTAGTAAATAAACAGGTGTTGAATCCTCATTTGGTTATTCGATAATATATAACTGAACATTAAAGGTATTTTTTAATGTAATTAAACATCTGTTTTACTTTGCAAGACTAACTCATGTTAAGTCACACTGAATCTGGAACTAACCGTGGCTGTTGTTACCACTATTGTTGTGTACAGAATACTAGTGTTTTACTCGTGTTATCATTGTCTATTATCTTAAACTATTCAACGTATAATGTATGTTTATTGTTCTAAAGCTAAAATGCTGTTTTTACTGATTAATTTGTTGTTCTTTGCATGTCTTCTTTCAGAATGACCTCGTTCAAACTTCTGCAATCTCAGAATATGATTTGTTAATAGAGGGAGATCTGTTCAAAGCACCTGAACCTATTCTTGAAGAACCAGCAATAGACCTCGATCCTGTGCAAGCAGCCATCTCAATGATATCTTGCGGGGAGGATGTCCCCTCACAGGGTCTAAAATCATCAGATATTAATATACTTCAAAATGAACAGCTTCTGAGTGAGGTATTCTACGAGTGCAAAAAAGATCTCTTAGAAAAGACAGTGATAGAGTCACCACTCAATGATATTATGGAAATCAAGGTTCCACCACTGAACATTGAGGATAATTCAATTGAAGTAAACAAATCACTTCTTCACACTACTCTACCAAAGAGCATCAGTTCAGGAAGTCTGAGTTCAATGGACTGGATGCATGGAGCTGCAATGAAGCCAACTTTTCTGGATTTTCCAGGATTAGATTTCAATGCAGTTTATGGCATGCGGAGAGCATTTAGCGAAGGAGATATAAAGGTCAAACTCAAACCTATTCATATATTATGTGTTTGCTTATAAGTTAAATCGCTTATGTTTTGCCAAAGAAGAAAACTTCATCTGTATCAATTGATCTTAATTGATCTGCTCTTTACGCATGATTCATGCAGTAACACAGATAAGGAAAATGGCAAAGACATGACTAAATGTGATTGCTTTCTTTTCTATATGGTCTGTAAATTCTAACAGTTTCTTCTATATACAAAAGATAGGCTAATGATTATCTCTGCTTTTATGACAGACTCTTAATACTGGCAACACGAGCTTATGCCAATCTCCACAGGAGAGACCTTTGTTTCTTGGCAACTGCACTAGTGAAGAACGTCAAGAAAAGCTCTCCAGATACAGAAACAAGAAGACAAAGAGAAATTTTGGGAGGAAAATTAAGGTAACTACAGGTTTTCTATCCTTGGATCCTAATTGGGATTTTAACAATAGAATAGCCTTAAAAAAGTTCTACGGAATACACATCTGCTGGGATTTACCATGTTCACTTCTTGGTTAATGTATCTAACTTGGTTTTCTCATGTTACAACATTTCGAGTATGAAATTTTCAGTCTTTCACCGGAACCTGAACTCAACTAATGACATGCTTTGGTTTCTAGTATGCTTGCAGGAAGGCACTTGCTGACAGTCAACCAAGAATCCGTGGAAGATTTGCAAAGACAGAAGAGTTAGATGTGAAGAGGTAATGAGTGCTAACTGACCCAGTTGGAATTGAAAGAAAGCAGGGAATGAAGTGTTGTATTGTATCTTATGAAGATGTTTGGAAGGGCTATCCGCGTGAAAACTATAGACTTGGTGGAGTTTCTATAGCTTGAACAAACAAGTTTTGCTGAATGAATGAATAAATGAGGGAGAGACCTCAAACTCCTTAGGGTAGTTTGGGCCTTATCAGCTGTAGTAGCCTTCTTTGTAGAATGACCTTCCACGTATGTAAATATGGTTTGTTGAATAAAAGAATGGAAGAGAAGTTAAGGTTGTATAATGTTCATATTATATATACTCCAATATGCAATGTTTATTTTTGTTAGTTACATATTTTCAAATCTTCTCATTTTTCTGTCTCCTCTCCCCATTCAGTACATTTTCAGTTTAGAGGTTTAGATTATATCGATGATTAACGAGTTGTAACATAATTTGTGGTATTGACTGACTTTTTATAATGTTATGACTTCGAAACCTTCTTGATATGAGTATTCATCTCCTTTGTATCCAACGTGAGAAGTTCTAGATGAAGGGTGACAAAATTTCCAACAGTGCGTACATGTGTTGTATTGTATTTGGATTAGTTTATATCTATTTAATGCCATGAACTTAAAAAGTAGATTGAGTATTATACACAAAAGTTGTTTTTTTTTGGATTCTCTTGACAACTTTGACTCTCATGTGTTCGATGGGATCATTTTAGTGATGTACTAAAGGAATTAGCTGTTTTCAGAAAGTGTAGTGATACAAAGACTCCATTTTTCCTTGACATTCAATACCAATAAAATAATATTTTTTGTTTTTATCGAGATCTGGAGTGTGGATCTTAAAACATGTGGCAAGATTTGAGTGAACTAGAGAATCTTGATGAATGCTTCTGAGGGCAAGAATCCAGAGAAAGATTCATCTATAAAAAACTCATCGACGCTCAAGTTAGTAAGACAATTTACATTTTTTGAGTAAAGAGAGTAAGTACGAGAGAGAGTGTATTTACTAGTGAAATACTATGTGTATTTATAGGGTTTCTAGACCCTATGACTCGTGATAAAAATAGCTAATATCAAGGTGATATAAAATATTATTGATAAAATAACTTACCGTATAAATGATAATTAACATAATAGTGACAATAATATGATATCTTACCTGATATACTAAATATTTTGTAAATATATGGTATTAAACAATATTTTAACGTAATCAAACTATCGATATTTGGTCATTTATAATATTAATATATGAATATTTGCATTAACAAATATATCTCAAAATATCTTCCAACAACTTTTGGTCAGTAAAGATTAATAGGCCTTGTTGGGTCATATCACTTAGCATATATAAATATTACCAATTTAGGTAGGCTTTTGGTTGGTGTTAGCAACTTAGGCAGGTTTTGCTTGTTCTTGGTGACTTAGGTAGGCTTTGCTTGGTGTTGCTGACTTAGGCAAACTTTGTTTGGTGCTTTCGACTTTGGTAGGCTTTGCTTGTTGTCGAGATGGTGATGAGTTCATTGGTTTTTGTAAAGCATTTATAAGGGGTTTTACTTTGAGTTACGTGCTGAGCATTGTAATGGTTGCTCTACACTTGAAATGCCTTCTCACATTAAGTGTACCAGATGGTGGCTAGCATTGCTGCATATAAGTTGTTCGAACTCAAAAGATGAAATGCCAAGAGTTGTGATTGTTTATGGAGAAAAATGATGCTTGATGGAGTGTTTTTCCTTTTTGAATTCCCTATCTTTTTTGGTGCTTCACACTTCTCTTTTTCCTTGTTCTTTGTTCATTTCTACACTTTTTGGGCCTACTTTCGTTTTCATTTGAGTTCGCTACATGTTCTCTCCGTAAGTCTACTCACCACTATAGGTATGTCCTCTGATTCCTCTTCTGATGTTGGTCGTGTTCAGTCCGTGTTGCAAAGAGAAATCACCCTAATAGGTGAGGGTTCATTTGCGGTAAACCTTTCTCCTCCCAACAATGGGGTCTCCACACTAAAACCCCTCATTATTGCCCTCCCATGGTAGCTTCTTCTAGGATCACTATTTTGGCTTCCAAGAAGAAGAAAAAGATAGCCAAGGGGAAGAAAGTCGTGTTACCTGCAACACGGGTTGAGTCACATGCCAAAAGGTATGATCAATTTCCCCGATTAAAGATTCTAGCTATACTTGGATTCTAGATGAGGTGGCCTTCTATGCCTTTGAGTTCATGATTGTCACGAGGGTAGTCAAGGTGAAAGCTATTTTCAACTTTTGTTACGATGGGCTTACTGGCTTACCCTATTCTCTCAGTGAAAGAGTGTTTTCTCGGCTAGGTGAGAACAAAGAAAATTTTGTCTATATCTACAAGTATTTTATAGATTTTAACATTTTCTTTCCCCCAACTTACTTTGAGAGCGAAACTTTTTGTGGCTCCTAGTGAACTTTACCCAATAGTTGGGGTTGTAAAGTCTTTTGAAATTGTGTGATAAGCTCAGTTTGACGCTCCCCCCCTTCCCCCTCCCCCCCCCCCCCCCCCCCCCCCCACTCCTCACATGTTCATGTTTTTAACCAAATGAAGCATGTGGCCAAGGTTGGTCGGGTATGTCTGAAAAGTGCCTAGTACAACTCTTTGTTTATTATCTACACCCAATCCCTCAAGAATATTAAAATTCTTCAAACTAAAGGCCCTTTTTATCTAAAGAACCTGATAACACTAGAGAGACGGGGGAGAGAAGGGGGGGATGAATAGTGTTAATGGAAAAATCATTTTGCAACCCTTCTGATATAGTACATTCGTCGAGTATTAGATTTTTCAAATAAATATTTAAACATTTGACCTTGTAAATGATTGTGAAAGATAGTTTTCTTTTTACGTGTTATTCAGAATATACACTATAGTGTTTAAAAGAACTTCCTTAGTTAAATGGAAATCATTTAGTGCGAAAGTTACTTGTATGTAGAAATAAAATGTAGTTGGAGGTTTCAATAAGAAAAGCGTTTAGACATAAGTAAACAATAATTGCACAAATATTTTTATATTGGTTCACTCCAACTAAGCTATGTTCAGTCTCCTCTATCCATAGAAGGTTCCACTATAATCTTCAAAAAGATTACAATTGAGTATTCTCACCACTCTTGGTATTCTCACAACTTCTGGTATTCTCAATTAGCGAATAACCTTTCGTTACCCTAGATTGGATGAGTATTCGCACCATTCTTGGTATCCTCAATTAGTGAATAACCTCTCGTTACCTTAGACTGGATGAGTATTCACATCATTCTTGG
This sequence comes from Vigna angularis, assembly GCF_016808095.1. Taxonomy (NCBI): domain Eukaryota; kingdom Viridiplantae; phylum Streptophyta; class Magnoliopsida; order Fabales; family Fabaceae; genus Vigna; species Vigna angularis. The sequence goes on along the minus strand of NC_068976.1, from coordinate 3,296,333 downwards.
TATCCCTGATCAATGAATAACCTTTCATTACCCTAGATCAATTGAGTATTCACACCACTCTTGGTACTAGACAACATTGCTTGGATTTCGTTAACTCTACTTAGTTCAACAGTGTTTTAATTCTCTTCAGATTGCCATAAAGGATTGCTTATAAGTCATTTAGACTACTACTCTCGTAGAGAGGATATGTGTACAATACAGTCTAAACAATTGTAGGTGTTTCTCTCTTTTCTCTTTTTCTCTCTTTCTTACAATAGTAAGCAAATTTTACAATGAAGGTCGAGAGTAATGCTTGACTTCTTTTTCTTCTCAGATATTCTCTTTTTCTTGAGCTCTTCTATGCTTCTCTTTGAACGCTTTCCTCAGGATGAATATTTTTGTTGTAAGATATCATCTTCATTCTTGCTTTGAGTGTTCTTCTATTTAAAAGCTCTTGGAGAAATATCTGTTAAAATGAACTCTTAGCCTTGATTTTTGTGTCTTCTCTTTTTTCATGTACAACAACTGTTGTTAAAGTCAACTTGTGAAAGCAGACTTGCTTTTTCAATACTTTTCTTGAAGTAAGTTGTACTTTCTTTTAGACACTACTTCTCAAGTAAAGAACATTCTTGAAATATCTCTTTTGTCACTAAAGTTCACTTTTGATATTTTGAATAAAGCATGCAAAATTTGTAGATTTGGTTATCTGCAAAGATTATAGTAGATTGTGTATGCGACAACAAATATGTATTATCTCTTATCATTGTTGTTGTTTTTGAACGTTAAGCATTTAATGTCATTTAATGCTTGCTTAAAACAACAAAGTGTTTTTCATTTTCTACAATTAAGGTAGTGTTTGATAATTAAGCTTTTGTTTTAAAGATACTAGGCGTTGAGAAGGAACTTCATCGTTCAACAAAGTAACAGTTTTAGCTCATGGTATCATCTATACTAATTTAAACACTTTTTTGTTTTTGTCTTTTTAGAGCAAGAGCGTTTAACAGGTTGTGTGTTTCTTTTATGTTTTACATTTAAGCGTTTTAGAGTGTTTTCGTCAAAGACACAATCTTGACACTTTTTCCATTTTCCTGAGAGTTCAATTGACTACTGTTAGCATAAAGCTCAACAATAGAAATTTTGATGATATGTCAAAGTCAAGTCTCAAGTGCTCTTATTGTAGGAAGATCTTCATGAAGACTTGTTTTTATGTTAAAGCTTTTGTAATTCAGTATATTGATGTATAGGATGTGGTTTATATTTGATTATGTGTATTGTTTGCCTTAGGCTGTGTTTAAAATTGTTTTGAATCTGAAAAGTTCATTTTATACTCAAGATAATCGATTAACACTTATGATAATCGATTATCAATAATCGATTATGACTTGCCATAATCGATTATCACGAGCAATTATGAGATTTTTCATGCAAGTTTTTGACCGTTGTGCATTCATTAATGCATAATCGATTACCATATCAGGATAATTTATTATTACACGCTAAAAAGTTGACAACGGATTTTTGGAGGTATCCTTGAGTGAGATCTCTATAAATTTGATTTGGACTCTCATTCTAATATATAACATATGAAATAGGTGTATTTCAGAAATTCTTATTTGCAGTGTGCAGTGATAAGTGTTCTAGGATTGGTGTAACCCTTGTGTTGTGACTTTGAGAACTTGGCATGTTGGCATAGAGCGAGAACTGTCACTGGGAGTGTGATTGAGTGTTTTTGTTGAGTTGAAAGCTTGTCATCCTTTGTGAAGATTCAAAGGAGGTGGTCATCCTTCGTGAAGCATTCGGAGGAGGTGTTCATGCCTTATGGGTTGCAAGGAAAGTGAGCTTCATAAAAGGCCTTTAACGTCACCCTTTAGACGTCTGACCATCGAATATCCAACGTAAAAAATGACCGATGGCATTGTTGTAATTAAAATCACCATTTAGACGTACGTTGGGCGGTCCCCGACGTCTAAAGAATAATACACGTCGACCCCTACAATTGGACGCCAAATATAGATGAATGAATAAAAAATATTAATATTTTAATTGGCTTTAGACGACTGAGTTCATGGTGCCCGACGTCTAAAACCTATTTAAACGTTGGGGCAAACCATTGGACGCCAATGAGGTAGTCAGAATTCCAAAAGTTACCATTTAGACGTCCGATCTAGCCACACCAATGTTTAAAGTCTTATTTAGACGTTGGCTCCTCCTAACCCGAACGCCAAATGTGTCCACTAAAATTATATTTTAAACCCTATTAAAATAGAATGGCTCGATTTCTCACACCAAGAGGGGGGTGAATTGGTGAAGTATAAAAAATAAAAATTTCAAAAACTTTTTCACCAAAAAAGATGCCTTTAACCTTTTCTTGAAATGCAATTTAAAAGATTTTCATTGTAGCGGAAATTTAATTGAATGCGTATAAAGAATAATCGATTGAATATAAAAGAGTAGGGATAAGAAAGATCAAACGATGAGTTTTTATACTAGTTCGGCCAAGCCTACATCCAGTGTCCTTCCAACTACAGGAAGCCAATGCACTATAATGATCAAGGTTTTTATAGAGACCTCACGTCAAAATATAAAACACCTATCTAACCCTCTAATCAAAATATAGGCAGTACATAAACAGACTAGAAGCAAGAATCCCCTCTCCTACAGTCCAACCCCTTTGAGGCACCCTCAAAGTTAAGAACGCAACACGTCCTTCTTCCTGTAATCACAACAGGGAACTCAACCCAATCTTCAGCAGATTGTAGAACCTGATCTTGCAGTAGACACCCAAATGTGCCGATAGATCAGACTTTGAAACTCAGCAATCTTGCTCTTTAAGAAATTCCTAGTAGTTGATCACCACGGTCAAACTTGTTTCTTGGAGCTTTTCCTCTTTCTGTAAGAATCAAACTTTCTGCAAAAGAATATGAAAATGTTAGAATCACAAAATTTCTTTACAGAAATCAAATTCGCGTCAATTTATAGTATAACACATCTCTGACGCATTTTAATCGACCTTGCTACTAATGAAATTCAATACACCAATTCAGTTATAACAATTAGTAGCAATCACAACAATTAATTGAATTCACAATTAATGCAGTCGAATAACATTTAATGCTTGGTCAACACATTTAAAAATATAGTCGTTGTGACAGTTATATCAAGCATTAACAGATTTCAAAATAGTAACAGTCTTAATCGAATACATATCGCATGCAATCGATTATGCAACAATGTTAAGAAAAGTTTTGAAAACTTTTCTCTTTCAAAAATCTCACAGCACACTTTGAAAAAGGTTTGTGCAAAGACACGAGTTTTAATCGATTCAACCAATAATGTAATCGACTTAAAACTGTTGTTTTGCCACACAATTAAAATTCAACATTAGTGCTTGTGGTTTTTCTCATCCAAAAACATGTGTCATGCATTCATGTATAAAATCACATATATAACATAGTGAAATGCAATGAACAACACAACAACAACACAATCATGTTCTTATATATGCATATAACATGTAAGCATAGAACATGTAACACATAATACACATGTGTTATTAATTATGCGTTGTCATCATCAAAAACCCAGATATTACTGAGATTGTGGGTTTAGTTAAACCAATGTTGCCCCTATCAACAATCTCAACAAACCCTTTAGATGTCGGCTAGGTGAGGCCCGACTTCTAAAGTCATTTAGACGTCGGCTAGGAGGGGGCTCGACTTCTAAACGTCTGCTATTACCAAAATTGTGCGCGTTTGGTATAAATTTGGATTATTAGGTTTCAATCTTGTGACACCCGGGCATTGAGACGAGGGCGGGGAGTGACACCGGTGCAAGAGGCATGGTGCAGGGGGCACAGACAAGGAGCGGCTCTTGGCAGGCTTCGAGTGGAAGGGGCACATGGACGAATCGAACATACACCGGAATGAGAGGGATTTGGAGACTGTATAGGTATGGGACTATACAGTTGAAGGATAGCTTAAAGGGATTGATTTGGCTACTCATATCACCAAAATGCATTTGCTTTTCGGTAGCCTAACTCATAAGAACTCCATGGTTAAGCGTGCTTAGCTTGGAGTAATTCTGGGATGGGTGACCTTCTGGGCAGTTTTCCCAGAAAGTGTGCGAGTGAGGACAAAGCACACTGGAAAGCCTGGTGGTGATCTGTGGGGGCAGTCGATAGTCCTTGTAAGTTGCCGGGACATTACAAGCTTATGTTGTTTCCTTGAGTAAAAACTTCGGTTAGGCGCACCCACCGAGCACTATACTCACACGAGCCGAAGTCATTGGGCGAGACATTCAACCCTCTCTAGTCCCCGTGCACGAGGAAAGGGTGACACTCGAATCTCAGTCTCCGCAGAGACTCAACACACTATCGTATCGCAATACGAACACCATCGATTCGACAAGAATTCTAAGGAAATGACAGACCGCTTGTTCGCACAATTTTACCTTCACAAACATAACCCAACATCTCTTTCACTCCTCTCATTCTCATAATTCATTCTTTCCACTTCCAAAAATGGAAGAGAAATCACAATACCCTCTTACCGTCCACACTAACCTTTGCTTGTTATTTTACTCATAAATCTCTGTACATAACTCCAAATGAGTTCATTTCTTTTTTATTGGAAACTACACTCAAATATCTTTCTTTGGACATATAAATCTAAATTTTTGGACTACAGGGCTAGCTGTAGTAAAATTATTAAAAAGCGGAAAATTTCACCACGCTCTGGTCTTCTCAGTTTTAACCTTTGCTGATTCTTTTGCTCATTACTCTCTCTAACGAACTCCAATTAAGTTGATTCTTGATTTTCTGGAAACTAGACTCAAATATATTTCTTTGGACATATAAATCTAAATTTTTGGACTACAGATCTAGCTGCAGTAAAATTATTAAACAGCGGAAAATTTCACCACGCTCTAGTCTTCTCAGTTTTAAACTTTGCTGGAAACTAGACTCAATTATCTTTAATTTGACTACTCATACAACTATTTTGGACATCGGGAAGGGTCTCAAATAAATCTGAGAAAAATCGCAACAATTCAGTTTTAGATTCTGCGGGTTCTATCCAAAACTCATGTTATACTCAAAACTCCAAAATCTATTCTCCCCTCTCCAAGCTTTTCCTCCCCAAGGTCACTTACAAGCTTAGGAGGATTTGAACTTGAGACCAAGCACACATACCCTCCATGCACACTCACATCAACCACTAGACCAGGCTCCATTCACTGATATAATAGCGCAAACAATTATACTAAAACACTCTTTCAAACTTTTTCCGAAAATTTATATAAAACCAATATTAATTTAATTTTCTTCCCTTCCTTAAATATTTTTCAACATTGATTCTCATCACAATTTATTATATAATACCACAAAGTAAAATAGTTAAGGTAAGAAATCATTTTATTTAGACGGGTCTTACATTCTCCCCTACTCCAAAAATTTTCGTCCTCGAAAATTCTATACTTCAAGAAAATATATGATATTACGATATATATATATATATATATATATACACCTGAAATTTATCCAATAATTTTCCATACTCCTCACGTATACCAAAATTATTATTATTAATTTTTTTTTTTTACTGATACTATTCACAAACGGAACTGTTGCTACAGTGAAATGTTTTTGGCTATATAAGGAGGAGCGAACTGCGTTGAGCGACACTTTGAGGCGTTGCGATTTTGGAGCGTGTGAGAGAGTGTGAGATCTTCTAAGTGAGAGAGCTTTCGAGCGATCCTCTGGGTGTGAGTGAGATCTGAGTGCTGAGAGTTCTGAGTGTGAGAGCTTGTGGGATCTGAACACGAGTGAGGTCCTCCTTCGAGCGTGTCTAAGAGCTTCTCAGTGAACCCTCTATCAACTGAGACCCTGCCTCTACTTGCGTTTTTGAACGGTGCACTCCTCCATTTCCCTCCACTGTGTTTTTGAATGGTGAACATGCAGATGTCTAATGGATTATAGAGCCAAGATTCAATTTTCTCTCTTTCTTACTCTTTTAATTTGTTTAAATTGTTTTAAGGAATTTATATTTACGTGAGAAAATTATTAAAAGAATGATTTGCGATAAGAAACCAATTCACCCCTCTATTGGTTTGTTGAACACGTTAACCATTTCGTTGCACTGCTCTAACAATTGGTATCAGAGCTTTCTTTGATAGTAATTCAAAATGACGGGGCAATAACAAACCTTTGTTGAGGGTGCCTCTATCAATAGACCTTCACTGTTTATTGGAGAAAATTATGCTTTTTGAAAAGTAAGAGTGCAAATTTTCATGGAAGGGGATAGAAAGAGATGGATGTCTCGGCCATAGGGTTTCGACTCATGTTGAGTTTCGAGTTGAACTAAGTAGCTTACGGAGTAGGGGAGATAGGTCCAAAGCTACGGCGGAGGACCACTTGAATTGTCATGTTTAGGTAAATAGGAAAGGTGCAGTGAAGTTAGGAAGTTGACATACATTTATAATGGTGGTTTTATAGGCACAAGTTGCCTTAAATTGATAGGTGGTGCAAAGCTAATGGGTCGAACATGATTTTGTTTAAGGGAATGTATGTGTGGTTATCGCATTGGTTGTTATAGTCTTATTATGAATTAATGATGTTTGGTGTGATGGAATTGTAATAAGGACTTAACTACTATAATATAAATGTTATATTGGTGAGTTGGTGTTTATTCTGATATTATTTGAATGCATTGATCAATTTTGGATGATGTTGTAAGGGGAGCTAAATCTCTATGGTTGTGATTGTAGATGTTGTGTATTTCCTAAATCACGTTATTTGGTTTAGACGATGGGGTTTTTGATGGCGTAACTCATGCATGAGGGGTAGAGTTCTCTACCGATGTAGGTGTGGTTCTTAGGGTGTGCTGCTTTGATTATACTCATGGATGGTTTGAGTAGTAACGATTTAGAACTGTAGCTAGGGTTGCATAAGGAGAACACCTATGAATATAGGGTTTGCAAGGGGTGTTTTCTTTCAGGTTCATTATTCTTATAGAGTAACTTCATTCAGTTTAGTTGGGTAGGCACCCGAGGGACATTCATGTGAAGCTAGTAGTATATGATGTATGGTTTTGATCATTAATGTGTGTGGGTGCATTAGTTTGGGTACTAGTATGAAGCTATCATATTATAAATCGTGTTTGTTGTGATGTGAGGACAATAATTGGTGTTTTACAAAATGTTAGGATTTACGTTTGGTTGTTATGTTATTTTACAAAAAAATACATTTGGATATGCGTAATTGTTGGTGTGTTTAAAGATTCTGGGTTATTGTATGGGTTTTTGTGATGTCCCGAGGTAGTGAAAATGACTTTAACCAAATGATGTGGTGGTAATTGTATGTTTTTTCTCTAATGCACTTTATGTTGTAAATAATTGTAGTTGGATTAGTTTCTTTGCTACAAATTAATAAATGACTACAAGGTATTTGAATAGTGTGCTCTCAGTGAACTTAGAATACTTTGGATGAAGGATTGTGTTAATGTGTTCGAGTATGATCAGTTGATATTGATTGTTGTACTAGATTCACTATGCAGTATAGGTGATTCATGCTAGTATGAGTTATGGTAGTTGAGAATGATGTATTTTTCCTGTTAAATATGATTGTAAAATATTGAAGTATATGAGTGTAGGCTTTGATTGTACAATGTTTAAGTCAAAGATTGTTTTAATCAAATTGGAGGATAATGGTGTGCCTTGGGTTACAAATGGTTTTTTGAAATATCGTTTGGATGAATAATGTAAACATGATCAATTTGTAATTTGGTGCTAAAACTTGTACATGATTCCACGTCAATGAATGTTGTTTATGAATTATAGGTGGTTGTTAAGTGGGCATGTTTATGGTTTGGGGATCTATGTCTAAATTGTTCTAGAATTAATTTAGTTTATTGTGAATTTTTGTAGCTTGTTGTTTGTATGATGAAAATATATATAGTCTTTCTTGCTATCTATAGTTGTGAATAGATTATGGTTTTTGTTTTGTATGATACATCGAGCAGTTTGTTGTGATGTTCTTTTGATCTGTATAGAAATTTTTGTTGTTATAGTATCATGAAAATTCATGTGTTTAAAGTTTAAGTAAATTTGTGAAAAGTTACAAAGTTTTGCATGGTGTTTGTTTCTTGGTGACTGGAATTTGTGGGGACGAATTTTTTTTAGAAAAGGTGAATGTAAGACACGGGAAAATAGGGATCTTAGAAATAAAGTAGTTGAAAATAGGAGATATAATTATGGTGGGTTTAGATATTTAAAAAAATATATTATTATTATTATTAGATATTATAGATATTTTAAATGATATATTTAGATATTATTATATATAATTAGATATTATGACTATATAATAATATTATATATTATTGATAGACTCATTATAATAAATTAGAATAAAAAGTATTATTATAAGTGAGAAAATATTAGAGATAGAGTTGGGTGGATTCATAAATATTAACATACAAAGAAAAGGGTTCAAGACATATGGTTCTTCATTCCGACTATTCGGATCGTTAATCAGAGGTTTAGTTTGGGAGAAAATAGCCTTGCATCAAAATCTTTGTTTTGGAGCATTTCATAAAACCTACATTAGTGTTTTCGTTGTTGTGAAGTCATTCACCGTTGGATCGAGCTGCATTTTGGATAGTGTATTCCAGAAGTATGGTTTGTTTTTTCTAACCGTTCAGATTGTCAATCAGAGGTCTGATATGGGAGAAAACATCCTCGCATTAGCAACTTTGTTTTGGACAATTCTCATCTTCTTGGTTCTCATTTGTAAGCATTGTGCTTAGTTAGTTTGGATGATTGAAAACCCTATTTGGTATTTTTATCGGAGACTATTTTTGCATCCTATTATTGGGGGTATAACATGTCAATGATTGGATCTGAAGGATTCAAGTGATGTATTATATGTGTTTGAGTATGTTTACATGGGTGTGGGATGCTTGAATGCATGTATAATGTGTTAACTATGTTTCAACGTGATTTAGGGTTGATGTATGTATGTTTGAATGCTTGAATCATGTATAGAATGTGTTTCGCTTTGACAATAATAGATTATCATTAGTTAAAATCGATTATATGCGCATTGGTTTTGAGTGTAGTTTCGAAAATAATCGATTATCTGGGATGATAATCGATTATCTGGGATGATAATCGATTATCTGGGATGATAATCGATTATCTGGGATGATAATCGATTATCTGGGATGATAATCGATTATCTGGGATGATAATCGATTATCTGGGATGATAATCGATTATCTGGGATGATAATCGATTATCTGGGATGATAATCGATTATCTGGGATGATAATCGATTATCTGGGATGATAATCGATTATCTGGGATGATAATCGATTATCTGGGATGATAATCGATTATCTGGGATGATAATCGATTATCTGGGATGATAATCGATTATCTAGGATGATAATCAATTATCTAGGATGATAATCGATTATCTGGGATGATAATTGATTATCCCTTCCTATGTGATGTTTCTAGGTAAATTTCACTAAGATAATCAATTATCTTAAGTGATAATCGATTATCACAGTGCATTTTGGTGAAAAGTGACGAAGTTGATGAAAAATGGACGCGAACCAAGCCTAAGGAACTGTGGAACATGATGATAATCATAGATTGAGGTTAGTGGTTATGTTTAGGGTTAGTTTAATTTGAGGTTGACAGTGAAGCATGAGTGAGTGTCTGGATGTACCTGAGTATGTGATTGATGAGCATTAGAGTGGAGGATAAGTCTACTTTTTATACCTTGTAAATCCTGGTTCTATCTGCGGATAAGTATTTCCTTTTACTTTGTGTGCATTATAAGTAGATGATTTATAGGGGAGGCTACAAATGTCCTATAGGTGAGGCTACAGGTGGGCTGTAGGAGCGGTTACAAACAGTGAGGTAAGGTATAAGAAAGGGATGGACTCTTTTCACTATGGTATTATGGTATAGTGATGATCATGGTGTTATTCATGACTGGATAGTCATGATGGTGGTGTATCTATGATGATGATCATGGTAGTTGAGATGCTCTATGTTATGTTATGTTGATAGTGGTGTCACTATAATGGTTATAATAAGTAGTTAGCATGCATGTTAATTAGTGGATAGACCAAGGTTCTATGTATGAGATGTCAGTGATGATATTAAGGGTTAGAAATCAAATATTAATGATCGCAGTTCAAGGATTGGGGATCGAGAATCGAGTAATTTAGTATGATTGAATTATTTATGTTAGAGGATTAAGAATCTTATTGTTATTATTACTATGTATGGGGTGTTTGATTATGATTGATATAATCAAAAGGTATGTATCTTGTTATGTGTTTGATTATGGTTGGTATAATAAAAAAGGTATGTATCTTGTTATATGTTTGATTATGGTTGATATAATTAGTATGTATGAATCTTGTTGTTATGATTGTTTTATCGGTAGCTTACCCCATACATGTTTGTGTTTGTTTTTTTGTGAATGAAATTGTCGGTGATGATCGTATAATGTGTTATACTGAGTCGATAATGTTACAAAAGTTTCAGAGGCTTGATTGACTCGAGAGAGGATGTGGAATAACCTTGGGATTCATTTAAAGTTATTTTGCTTTACAAGTTAAGACAATATAATTGGAGTATTTCCTTCGTTATTTTATTACTCGAAATAATGTAATTGGATAAAGTTTTCTTTAAGTACGTTTCCGCACTATGATAAATTTTGAATTTTATCGATTTTTAATAACCTGTGACATCTTATAAATCAGAGTGTTACATTGCACCCCTATTTTTCTCGGATCTTACATTCACCCCTCCTCAAAACAATTTTCGTCCCCGAAAGCTGCACTCATAAGGAAGCATACACCATGCAGAACTTCAAATGTTTTCCCAAAAATTACATAAATTTTCAAAATGCAATAATAATAACATTTTTTAACATATCAAAAGAACACCATAACAAACTCAATGTATTATAAATCATAAAAAAGAAAACAAAAACCACAATTTATTCACAACTATAAATAAGAAGAAAGACTGTAGAGATATTAACATCATGTAAACAAACTATAAAGATTTAAACTAATAACTAAATCAATTCTAAAATAATTTACACATTGATTACCAAACCATATAGAAATGGAAACTTGGGACTCTTTCATTAGAGTCTCAATAACAACAACACACCAACAATTCGAATACAATCAGTCATCATCATCATAAACCAATGATCTATCCCACGTACCCTACCATACCCCCTGTTCACCAGAACCACCAAATTTGAGTCATCTTGTCATTCATCATCGAACCTATCCTTTTTCCGCATCCACGACCAAAGACAATTTCTTTCCCGCATCACATGACCAAAAGAGACATGAGTAATCGAAGCATCCTCTTCCCGCATCACACAACCAAAGAGAACCTCTTTCCCGCATCGCACGATAAAAAAGGATTTACTAGGTACGACAAGACGACCCCACACCAACCTATCATATCTTCACACGCATACATCCAAACAACAACACACATATACACAATTCACACATGAAAACACATCGAGAATATAAAAACCAAGAATAGCAAAAGTTAATAATGTAAGCTCCCCCTACCTGATTTTCTCGCTAAGACTTTTTCCTAGAATAAACAATGTCATTCAATAACACCCTTAAGCTCTTATAGATCTTCACTCGATCAAACTCTATTTATAATAAAAGCCCATAAGGAGTAATAGTAACCAACTAAAATAAAAGATATAAAATAAGATTAAATAAATTTCTCTTTAACTTAATTAATTCTGATAAGTCTATTAATAATATATATTATTATTATCTAACCATAATATCAAATTATAAATAATAATATCTCAATATATCTTTTAAATAACTATATAACTGTTAGAATATTTAACCTTTTTATAAAGTATTCTTATATCAATTTATTCTTATAAACAGTTTTATGGGGTTGAGTTAGGCTTAAAGTCTATTTCTTAACAATAACAATATTCAGGAATATCTTTTGGAATATCTAACAATATCTAATAATATTATTTTCTAATAGTAATATCTCTTTTAATCTCAAGATTATATCTCATATTTTCTTTCAACAACTTTTTAAAATAACAACAATTAAATCTTCAAAAAGACTTATATAATACCTTTTTATTAAATTTCCACATAATTTAATTTGCATATTTTCCCTTTTTACACCCCCTATTTTTTCCGGATCTTACATTCACCTTCTTCTTCAAAAGAATTTTCGTCCCCAAAAATCGCACTTGTAAGGAAGCATACCATGGAGAACTTCAAATGTTTTCCCAAAAATTTCATAAATTTTCATAATACAATAATAATAACATTTTTTTAACAAATCAAAAGAACACCATAACAAACTCAATGTATTATAAATCATGAAAAGAAAGAAAAACCTCAATCTTACACGTTAGATGACTCTATTATTATCTTATTAAATGAGTCTTATACTATAAAAACAAGTTTATCCATATAGTGATTAGACGAGTTTAATAATACATATTAAAATAATATGTTGATATATAGATTGAACGAGCCTAACAACACATATTAAACAAGTTTGTCCATGTAACACCCCGAATTAGGCGTTACAATTTATGTTCCATAAAATACATATATAAATTTTTTTTTTCAACACCAACAAAATATTACGTTCTTTATTACAACACAAGTCTTCTGAAAATAAAATTCCACACAGTTCATAAACTTTTGAAATTTAAAATTTCACACAGTTCGGAAATTCAAACATAGATTTATTTTAGAAATTCCCCATGTCTCCTTTTTCTCCCACATATCTCTCATCTTCTAAGCAAGTCCAGAATCATCTACTAATTCATCTGAAATAGTTTCTGCTCCCGTATAATATCACACATTATACGATCATTACATTCACATACACAAACACAAACAGTAGGGTGAGCTAACCAAATCAAGAAATATACATTATCCACAATCTTACTAATATCACAAGTGTGGCAATCAGTCCAATACCTGCATCTCAAACATACTCAAGAACAGACTATTACATTGATACTATATAATATTTCTCAAGTCAGAACTATCAATACATTTACTAGAGTCAATGCAACATATTATTAACATGCCTACTTACCAAAGCAAAGCAGTCAACAATCCTTCTGTCTACTTACCAAAGTAGTATAACCATGTGATACTGACTACTTACCAAAGTAATCTAACGAGGTGATCTACTTACCAAAGTAGTACAACAAGGTGATATTGTCTACTTACCAAAGTAGCACAATAAGGTGATATTGTCTACTTACCAAAGTAGTACAATAAGATGATATTGTCTACTTACCAAAGTAGCACAATAAGGTGATATTATCTACTTACCAAAGTAGCACAACAAGGTAATATTCCGCCTACTTACCAAATTAATACGGTTTATGCCAAATTAATCTCTCATTATCACACCTACTTACCAAAGTAGCGTCCGACTTCAAACATCTTCCCTCCCGACTTACCAAAGTCGTAGGAAAATAAATAAATTTCGAATTTACAATTATGACAATAATTCTTATACTACCCATCAAATTTTACCATAAACTTATTTACAATTCATGATTTAACTCAAATAATTATTACCAACTCAGTAATATTCAATATAATTTTATATTCTAATATAGAATATATTATATTACTTATCTTCAAATTTTCAAAATACAACTACACATACAATTTAAGAATATAATTATTCAAGAATTTATTCAATACAAATAAATTTACTATTTCGTGGAAAGATTACTCTTCACTCATATCAATAATTAAAATCTGAACCAATCAGACCAACGAACAATATGTTTAAATCATATGGTAAAATTTTCAGTCCAATCTAACGGTTAATGAGGCGGAAATCATAATTTATGTATAAATGATCCAAAAACATAAATTAAGTAGTATTGAGATCCCTCAGAAGATACGAAACTAATATTTATAAATCTGTATCTCCGATTTAAACTCTGAACGGTCAAAGTATGACACTATCTTTTAGAAACAACATATTAAAATTTCAGGGTAATCGAACGGCTAACTAAGTAGATATGAAGATTTTACCGAGGTAACTCAGAGACAGAAGTTTACGTGGTTCTCGGTTAAACTCAAAATGCGGAATGAATTCCTCTAAGCACAGACATCTAATTCCAAATCTGAACGGTCAAATTCACCTAATATGTCTTATGAACTACATACTAAAGTTTGGGCTCAATCTAACGGTAAATGCAATATATATGAAATGTTTACCATTATAACTTAAGAACAGAATTGCAGTGTTCATCAAATATTTCAAACTTTCGAAATTTCTTTCTCTAAACATAGACCTTCAATTACAAATCCGATCGGTCAAATTTTATTAATATGTCTTAGTGATCATATATCAAATTTTGAGGTTGATCTAACGGTCAAATAGGTCAAAATCTATATTTTTACCGAGACAACTTAGTAACAGAACTACAGGGGTAACTAATTTACTCAAACATGCAGGATTTATTTCTCCAAGTACAGACTTCTATTTTCAAATCCGAACGGTCAAAGTTTAGTAATAGGTCTTAGGATTCACATATTAAAAGTTTAGCTAAATCCAACGGTGAAAACAATTAATAAAAAGTTTTCACCACAGTAACTCGAAAATAAGAAATTATAATCATGAAAACCAAATTTACACAAGTCAATAGATAACTACCATTACCAAAATTTTAACACATTCATACTCATATTCATGATCATAACAAGAAAGGATTAGCTCCCCTACCTCTTCTCCTTGCAAGCAATTTTTCACTCTTGATACTCCTAGACCACCACCTTTGCTTGTTTTCACTCTCAAATTCAAAGAAAATTCTAACTTAAATTCCTCTTCTCTTCTCCTTCTCTCTTATGGCCTTAATAAGCTTATATCAAGAGAATGAAGCCTCTTGGAAGATGCTTGCAGTAATACAATGGAAAGAAAAAAACAAACAAATGAAAGGGATGGGTCCCCTTTACCAAAACATGCACCCATGTTTCACGGGAAACAAAACATCAACCTCCATGCTTCAATATTGTCTTCTTATTTTCCATATTAGTATTAATTTTTTATTTATTATTAATTTATAATTATGTCCCTCTTTTTAACCAAAGATGGCCAGCACAAATTGCATCAAATTCAAATAATTAATACAAGAAAAACCAAGCTAAACAAAATGGTAAAAAGAAATACAAACAATAGTCTTTATCTTACATATGCAAAATATGTTTGAAACTAATTACACTAACCAAAAATTTATTTATTTATTATTATTATTTTTCATACTTTCTACATACTAATGCACACCATAATTAATTATTCAAAACCACAACATACATAAAATTACTTTTATTTTTCTATAGGTCTTATAGTCCATGCACTAAGTCTATTGTTACACATTAAACCTATTTGTTCATATACTAATTTATAGTTTTAAAGAGTCTATTTTACATATTTTTACGTATCATTTATATTTTTATAAAATCTACTCTTGCACCTTTTATTTTTCAAAACCTACTATTTATACTTTTATAATATATTGACTTTTCAAACCTAAAAATATTTTTCAGCTTCCTAATATTTAAAACTTAAATATAAACTTTAAAAAAACTATTATTTCCTTCATCATCCTCTAAATCTATTTTAATAGATATAAAAACAAAACACCAAGAACGAGTTTACAACTAATTTTATATTAAAACATTACTTAATTATTAAAATCATTTTAAAAATAATTTTAAACCCAATAGTTTATTTTCTTCATTAGATTTCACCGTTATTACAAAATTAAATTCAGATGATGAATTCATAGAGATTATTTTTATTCAAAGCAACACGTTTTACAGAATCTATTTTGCAGTTTGCATTTGACTTTGACACCGTCTCTATCCGCGTCCAGGCAAGTCAAACCGTCTATCTGACGTGGCATTGACGGCTTCTTATCCGCCACGTGTTCCCGCCAAAGTCCTATAACTACTCCCAATAAAACAACATTCATTTTCTAATCCCCATCCTCTCCTCCACATAACGATGCCGTATTGCGACGTCGGAACGCTGCCATCCTCCCCCGTCGCCGACTCGCAGCTCAACAATGACATCAAAATATTCTACAGAACTTACGGTGGCGGTCCGACCAAAGTGCTCCTCATCATAGGTCCTTCATCATCGCTCCGTTTTGATTTTTTTTATTTATATTTTAACTGCCTTATAAATTTGTTCTGATTTTATGGACATTGAACGAACGGTCAGGGTTGGCTGCGACGCACGACGCGTGGGGCCCACAGATCAAAGCCCTGACAGGAACCACCGTCCCGAACGACGACGACGACGTCGTTTGGAACGGAGAAGAAGGCAATGGCGGCATCCATGTATGCGCGTTTGACAATCGCGGGGTTGGTCGCAGCTCCGTGCCTGTGGAAAAATCTGAATACTCGTGAGTTGTTATATTGAAGCAACGCTGCGGTTTGCGATATTCTGCTTCTTCTTTCGGAAATTTTAATAAGATTGTTATCGGTGAGTTTTATTAACTTGTGGTGTGGTGGTTGTTGGGTGCAGAACCAAGATCATGGCGAAGGATACAATTGCTTTGTTAGATCATCTGGGTTGGAAAAAAGCCCATATTTTTGGGCACTCCATGGGTGCGTGCCTAGTCTTTTCTTTTATACCTGACTTCTTAAACAAGGGCGTGAAGGGAAAATAAACAAGAAAATAAAATGAATTGAGGTGTTTTAAGTTATGCATATTTGTCAGATTAAACTTTTAGAGAATTTGGACTGCAGAGCTTTTATAAAAGCTAAAACTTCGCAAGTTAGATTTTAATGTATGAGAAAAACTTAGTTCATTTTATCTTTTTCTTTTCTCCTTTAAGGACTTATCCAGAAGTTATTCAAACTTGGCCTCTAGGTAGGTTTGTGTAATTTAACTACCTTTCATTTCATAAACAGGAGCTATGATAGCTAATAAAGTAGCAGCAATGTTTCCTGATAGAGTACTTTCCTTGGCGTTGCTCAATGTGACAGGAGGAGGTTTTCAATGCTTTCCAAAGGTATTTAATTTTTCTTATGATCTTTCCGAAACCTCCAATTAGTGGCGGAAGAAACTCTTCCTTTACTGTTTCCATAGATGGGATTGAATTTCAGAGAACATTGAACTGCTATATCAGAAAATTAAGTTGGTTGGTTGGTAAACATCCCCTGATCTCTCATCATCATCTTGCATTGATTGATGACTGTATCTTCAATATCTGGTATTTATCTTTTGTCTTCTTTAACAATTGAAACGGAAGAGCTGTTGAAATAGATAATAAATTTCCATGGGGTTGACTCTTGTTAAAGGAAAAAGGGAAAAGGAAACAATATATACTTTGACTATAAGAAAAGGAAATGGTAATTCTCATACTTCAGATGCAGCTATTTGAAATTGACCATAAAGATATTTCACATACCTTAAATACAGGAAAGATATATGTATGTGCAGTGACACATACCATTGTTTTGGCTGGTTTAGATTTTAGGCACCATACCTCAATCCCTACGAGGTGGCTTACTCATTTAATGTTTTGCAGTTGGACCGACAAACGTTCTCTGTTGCTTATCGTTTCGTGAAAGCTAAGACTCCTGAACAAAGGGCTGCTGTTGACTTGGACACCCATTATTCACAAGTAAGAACCTTTTCTTGCTTTTGTTCATTATTTTTGTTAATGAATAACAAGTTGTCTTCCTAACCTTTGTGCCCACTTTTTAATTCCTTTGATTCCACAAAGTGCATTGAGCCATAACTATAACAGAACTAAGTGTGGATAAAAAAGTTGAACCTCTAAATATGTAATCATATCAAAGAGTCTTGCTGTTATAATGAATATTAACATTGAGACGAAAGTTGTGTATTTGTTGTCTTGAAACAACTCTGATCTACAGTTACTGATATCTTAAGAGAGTTTATTCATTTTTTTCCTTGGGGTCTTAAAGAATAATTTATGTTTGTCTTGCAGGAGTATCTTGAGGAATATGTTGGAACAGATAAGAGGAGAGCCATCTTATATCAGGTACAGTATACCAAGTAAGCTTATCTTAATTAAGTAGACGTTAAGTCTACTTGAAGTTTATTACTTTGTGTTGTAGCTGTGTGTTAGTTAAACAGAAGCACACAATACACATTTACTAAGATGAGTGTAAGATACAGAAGTGGTGATAGGTTTAGTGGCAAGGTTTATGTTAGAAGAAATATAGGAGGTAGGTAGTTATAACTTCCTGGCAGGTTATAACTTTCCGCAGTTGTGTTGTGTAATTATCTATTATATTTTGTTTATGTTGGGTTGATTTTAGGAGGGTTTTTTTTTGGCTAGGAAGGGGTGGACAAAAAAGGAAATCTGGAGAGTAGGGTCCTTTAGAAAGACCTGGTGGATTGTATGTTGATGATTTTCTATTTTTAACATTTCGGTAGAACATTATGTTCATTTCTAATTAAGTCATCTGTTAATCTATCTATCAATAATCTAGTGATTTCTGAATACCTATCAATTTGGTATTCAGAGCCACTTTCTTGGTCTTGCCGGGGTGTGGAGTATGGTGAATACACGAATGGAATCCAGACCGGATGTAGTGGAAATGATGTTACGGGAATTTTTGCAAGATAAGGCCCACCAGGAAAATCAGACTCATGAGTGCTTCAAGCGATTGGAGGACATGATTCGAGGCTTAACCGGGGAGGTCGAAACATGGTCTTGTAGCCCTACCAAGGGTGAACCTCCTTCGGTGTCACATATTGGTCATGGGTCACGTTGGGAGCAAGAGACAAGTCTCAATTTGTCTTCTTCCAAATGGAGGAATTGGACATTCTAGTATTTGTAGGGGCAGAGGCGTATGGATGGACTCATCATCTTGAACGTTATTTTCGGTTGAAGGAAGTAAGTGCGGAGGAGCAAATGCAGGCTGTCATTGTTGCTTTGGAAAGGAAGGCCTTAAATTGGTTTCAGTGGTGGGAATCCTGTAATCCAAATCCCACACGAGAAGCCTTCAAGGTGGTCGTCGTCCACCGGTTTCAACCAACGATGCTTCAAAATCCTTTTGAAATTCCGATTGGTTTGTGTCAATCGGGTTTAGTGGAATATTATATTGAGCAATTTGAACAATATGTTGGGTTTCTAAAGGGGATTCATTATAATTATTTGGTTGGCATTTTCTTGAATGGGTTGAAGGAGGAAATCAAGGTTGAGGTTAAGTTGTATGAACCTATCACTCTTCTTGAGTTAATGATGAAGCCCCAAATGGTGGAAGAAAATAGTAGAGTAATCTCCAAAGATGGCTTTTTCCCTGTTCAACGCACTACTCCTGCCTCCAAACCTATTTTCGTGACTTCGCAGTTTTTCAAAGGATGGGGGAAACTTGGCTGGCTTTACTATTTCCAGCACTGATCGAGGGGAAAGCAGCGCTTCTGCAAGCACTTTTCGTAGTGTTCCTACAGTGCATCAGCCAGGCCACACGCCTTTTAGAAAATTGTCACAAGAGGAATTACAAGATAAAATTAAGAAGGGCCTCTGTTACCGGTGTGATGAGAAGTTTGGTCCTAATCATGTTTCTAGAAACAAACAATTACATATGTTGCTTTTGTTGGAGGAGGAATTGTTAGGTTCCTTTATGCAGGGAACCGTAACAGATGACTCTCCTCTCTCACAACACTCAAACAGTAGAAAAGAGATGAATGTATACGTATTTCATTAATTCTGTAAAGTATGGAAAAATAGAATTACAGTAAGTGTCCCAAGGAAGCCTCCCTTCCAAAACTGGAAAATGTCCAGTCTATTCCAAAAGTAAAATATTTGATTCCCCTCTCCCCTATTTTGTTTGTTATTTATACTCCCTCTCTCTCTTCTAACAACTAACCACCTTTCCTGCTACTTATTTCCTCCCTTTTTATTCTTTCGCCGCATGTACACCTTTAATGACCTAACAGGAATTCTCTTGGCTAGATACCTTTCCCACTCTTAATGATGCTCACAGGGAAGGGGTACAGAGCTAAGTACGACATTAGAACTATCTCAATATACTATGGCAGGACTTACAACTAGGAAGTCTTGGAAACTTTGGGTTGCAATTGGTCAGGAGCAAGTCGTGGTTTTGTTGGACTGTGGAGCCTCCCGAAATTGTATTTCCTAGAATCTGATTGCCAAATGTGGTTTACATCTAGAACCCACTCTTCCATATATCGTAGAGGTGGGGGATGGACATAAGGTGTAGTGTCAAGGGAAGTGTCAAGGTTTTATTCTGGATGTGCAGGGTTTGAAAATTCAACAATTTTTTGTTTTCACATTGGGAGATGTGGATGTTATTTTGGGATTGGATTGGTTGGCTTCACTTGGGAGGTAAGGGCTGATTTTGGTAGTTTAGATTAACAATTGGTAAGGGGCCTAAGGAGCATATCCTTTTGGTTGATCCCACTTTGTCCAAATCCGAATCTTCTTTAAAATGGTTTGTGCTTGAATTCAAGTTAGAAGGCTCCTGTTATGTGATTAAATGCGAACAACGACGAACGCCAGGTTCTTGTTCAGCTTTTGCCAATTTTGGAGATGCTTGATGAAATATTTAGGATCCAATTAGCCTCCCTCCCAGTTATACATCGTGAGGAAGGCACTTCTATTCCTAATCTTCGGCCCTACTAATACTCATCATCAAAAGAATGAGATTGAATGCTTAATCAAAGAAATGTTGCACGCGAGAATTATCATACCTAGAATAATTCCTTATTCTAGTCCAATCGTATTGGTCAAGAGGAAAGATGGCGGGTGGCGGTTTGGTGTGGATTATCGGGCTCTCAACAAAATAATTGTCCCAAACAAATTTCCTATTCCAGTTATAAAGGAATTGTTGGATTAATTTACCGGGGAAACCACATTTTCCAAGTTAGATTTAAAATTTGGTTATCATCAAATTCTTATGAGGGAGGGGGGGACGTTGAGAAGACTAGCTTTTCGAACTCATGAAGGCCAACATGAACTTATCTTAAGTAAATAGTCCAAAGACATGTACCACCAATTTTGGTAGAACATTATGTTCATTTATAATTAAGTCATCCGTGTTAATCTATCTATCAATAGTGTAGTGCTTTCTGAATACCTATCAGGTGGTTTCTCATCTTCGTAAGTAAATAATCCAAAGACATGTACCACCAAGACTAAAAAAGGAATATACCAGTATCAAAGCTTTACATTTCAAACCAGTTATTTATTGTTTTGTAAATTTCATTGAGAATCCCTAACTTGAACTGTAGGACTAGACATGTCTCAGGATTCTTGTTGCAAAGTGTAATATAAGGGTATACGTGCTTGGATTGAGAATAAGATAAGGGAGGTTTTGATACAATTACCAAAAATTAAAAGAATTTGCACCACAATGCATAGAGGTAGAGGTAAAAGAGAGAGAATAGAAAGACAAAGTGAGCTGTGAATTTGTATTGATTATTGAGAATTTGAGAGTGTTAACATTCCCCAAAATGAGTTTCCAAACACCTCCTGCCACAAATATTCCTAGAAACATATAGAGTTCGATAAGCCTAAGGATGATCTTCACAATGAGTTTGATAAGCCTAAGGATGACCGCCACAAGAATAAGTGAATTTTTAATAAGATCAAAGACATAAGGAAAAACTAGTAGATAAATACTCCCACTTTTGTCAAATATCTTGCTTTTTTTCTGATTTCAAAATGTTTTAGTACAACTTTAGTTTCAGAGTTTTGCCTCATTTATAAGTAATAAAAGAAAAGAAAAAATAAAATCCTTAATCACAAATAAAGTTAATTTTGCCAACTTAACTAAATACATTTTAAACTTGTGGTTCCAAGTTCAAATCCTAACTTCAATCAATATTTTGAACAATTTGATATTATCCCTCCAAGCATGTTATACATGTAATCAACCTAGTGTCCTAAAATTGTTGGGCCTTCCACAATTTAGCCTACATTAGATGAGCTACCTTATGCTGTAATGCCTTGTCTTTTCTGTGCCTTCTATAGTCATGGATCCACCTAAATCTTGAACTTGGTCTTGGTCTTAATCATTCTAATCATGTCCGTTAGCTTCGATGTCCATGTCATTCCCTTGTTACCTCTTGAGAAAGATTTGTTGTCAAACCCAAATCTTTATCCTCTGCAATAAAAGGAGATAAATCAAAAACATTAAAAGTGCTACTAACATTATACTCACATGGAAAATCAATCTTATAGGCATTGTCATTGATAATTTTTAGCATTGAGAATGACCTATCCCCTCTAGGTTGGATCTTGGATTTTCTTTATTAAGGGAATCATCTTCCTCATGTGTATTGATATGGAACAACATGCCTAGATAGAAAAGAAAACTAAGAACTAAACAAGAATAATTAGAAATAGAATTAAAAGACTAAAAATGAAAGAGAGAAAGGAAAGGAAACTTAGGAGAATGAAGTCACGCCACTTGGAAGGATCCAAGATAAGTGCCAAGGAGGATCACCACTAGTCCTTTCCTATCTTGGACTGAGGCAAACCTAGAACAAAATTCATAGAAATCTCAATCTAAAGATGTTCAAGAACTGGAAATGGAGTAGACAAACCATGTGGCATAACTCTCAATATAGCCTTCTTGCATACAAGACATTTATCAGTACACTTATGCATGTTATGCTTCATGTGTGCCTCTCTAATAAGCAAGTCCCTAACTGAACCATTAGGTACACAAAGTCTCTTACCCCATAACAACTACCTACCATGGTGTAAACTGCCCATAAGATGGAGTATGAGAACATGTTTGATATTCATAAGAAAAGTCAGTATCATGCTCGCACAATTCATTAGTGCACTCAAAACCAAGAAACTTAGTTTCAAGGTTCGACAATAATGCATGGCTGCAAGAGACTACATAAAAAATTACATTATTCTTACCTTTCTTATGTCTAATAACATATGGAAATTGTTCAAGAAATTCCACCCACTTGCCTCTGGTTCAAGTGTCCTTTTCCTTTCAAATATTTCAAAAATCACCATGAATAACAAGTTCTTTGGACAAGAGATAATAATGTGAAGTTCGCAAAACTCTACTTAAAGCATACAATTCCTTATTATATACAAAATAGTTAATAAGACCTCCATTCAAATTATCACAAAAATATGCAATGAGATGCCCCTCTTGAATCAACACAACCTTGTGCCTACTTGAGATGGATCACATTCAAACTCAGAGGATTTAACAAAATTAGTTAAAGCAAGAACAAGAGCATTAGTAAACTTTTCTTTCAAAGCAGTTAAAGCCTTCTCTTGTTGGTCACTCAAAAACACCATTTTTCTTTATAATTTCATTGATGGGCTAATGCATCAATAACAAATTTAGGGATGGTTACAGAAGAAATAAACGAAAGGAAGGTATAAACAGGTGAAGACAGTCCATGATAATTGTGTTGCAAGTCCCACATCGACTAGAGATAAGGTCAATTCATAGTATATAAGTGGGTGCAAATCTTATTTATAAGCCGGTTTTGTGGGGTTGAGTTAGGCTTAAAGTCCACTTCTTAACATGGTATCAGAGTTAGGTTAGAGCCTATCCTAGCAATATTTGTTGTTTGTTGGGCATATTGTTCCACCCGCTATCGGACCACCCATTAATGTCTAGTCCCACGCTTGAGATGTATATACCTCGGCGTGAGGGGGGTGTGTTGGAAGTCCCACATCGACTAGAGTTAAGTGAGGTGTAAACCTCACCTTACAAGCCGGTTTTGTGGGGTTGAGTTAGGTTTAAAGTTCACTTCTTAACAATAACTTAAAGTAATATAATGTGGAGAGAGATTACTTGTAGAACATATACCTTTTTGGAGGGAAATTGAAAGGGTAGACTTAGTTATCGGAGCCAAAGGAGACAAGGTAGTTGACACTTGAATTTAGTTGGAAGGATAGACCCATGTGCTTGGTACTTATCACAACCCCTCTTGTAAGGTCTATCTCACCCTTCAATGTTCTTGACACAATTTAAAAATGCAGAAAAGAGTAAATGAAGACTCAAATGGAATATATTTGATTCTTTAATATTGCTAAACAAGAAATCAGAAGGATACAACTATCCCACTGCCCAGAGCAAAGCTCCTAAGAGAAACTAAAAATAGCTCCTTCTCCAACTAAGCATCAAAATAAATGCCTCCCAAAACCTACCTCCCTGATTCTTTTAAACAACCAATACCCCTCTCTCTCTCTTCTAACCAACCTATTCCTCCCTAGTGTGCCACGCCACCTTTCCTAGTCTTTTTCCTCTAATATACTCTGCCCCACCTATTCTTAGCCTTCTCTTCTTGGATCAAGAGCTCAGCCCAATAGTGTTAGGGTTTGTATCAATATCCCCTTCTTCAAATAGAGCCTTGTCCTCAAGGCTAAATTCTGGAAATTGGCTTCGAGTTATCACTTCATCCTCCCAAGTAGCTTCATCAACATTTTGCCCCATCCAATGCACCAGCACTTGCTTCTGTATTTTCCCCTCTTTGTGTTGTTCTAAGTAGCCAAGATCCCCTCAGGAATTAGTAATTCCAACTTGTCATCCTCCAACCCAGTAGGAAGATCCTCCTCAACCTTATATTTTCCCATGACTCTCTTTAATAATTGACACGTGAAAAACAGAATGAATCTTCGAATTTGGTTGCAATTTCAGCCAATATGTCACTTCCCCAATTTTCTCCACAATCTCAAAAGGGCCATAATATCTAGCACTCAATTTCGGACTGACCTTGTTCATGACAGACTGTTGCCCATTCAGTTTCAATTTTAAAAACACAAGATCACCCACAGAAAAATGTCTTTCCTTTCGATGCTTATTGGCTTGAGTCCTCATCCTGTCCTAAGCTCGAAGCAAATGGGATTTTAGTTGTCTTAACGCCTAATTCCTCTCCAAAAGATCGTTCTAGACAGCTTCAACTCTCACTTCTCCTTGTACCACTTGTACAATCTGTCCACACACACATTTTTTATTAGGCTCGTGATTTTGTTCTTGTTCATGATTCACATTCTGATTCTGTTCTTGTGGGTGCTACTGTTGCTAGAGTTGCAGTTGTTGTTCTCACTTGAGATTTCTATGTGCACTTGCAGTTCTGATTTGTGCTCTTTCAAAACTGCTCAACAAATGAGATTATTTGCAGTGGATTAACAACCAGGAGCATATAATCAGGTGTTTTCAGTTGGAGTAGATCATCACCCTATGTGTGAAGCTTATGAAGACTGTTATATCAATCCCTCACATCAATACTCAAATTCAGGTTGCAGATATTCCTACCAAGGCTTTCCTTGCCTACACCATTTGTTTCCTGTTAGCAAATGAATGCTCCTTGACCAGTCACATGAATTGAGCATCAACTTGAGGGGAGGTGGGAATCAGGAATGATTTGTCTCCTTAACTATATTAATTCTTTTTCCTAAGAATAGCCTAGACAAATCATGAATTGATTTTGTTCTCCCCAATTATATATAATAATATTCCTAAAATAGGCTAGACAAATCAAGCAATAGGATATTTGTATTTATGAATAGTAATTATCCGTAAATTCTCCTATCATTATTTATAGAACAAATAAAAATGTACAAAGGCATCAAGCCATTTTCACTGACACCTCTAGTACGTGTCTTGTCACTAATCCTTTTAACACCCAAAAATCAAACTCTTTAATAGTTAATGTGAAATAAAGTTTTGCAGTTCTCCACAATCTATTAGCATTATTACCCTTGTTGCAGTCACTACTCCCCATAGTTTAAGCGACCTTCTTGATGTGAATCAACCAATACTATGTAATGATAGTTGAAATTCCTTGTCTTCTCATGGACCATCACAATCTTCCGCACCCACTTCTTCTTTTTCCTCTTGTAATACCATGACTCTAAACTGCTTGTTTTTGCACATGATCTTGACTAAACTTCACGTTGCATCTAAAACATTCTCCTTTATTCATCTTCACTAGCAGTTCTGCATTTGACCACCTTATTATTCTCCTTGTTGCGAACCTTGCTCCAAACCCTTCATTATTTACAGCTATGGCTCCGTATGCAATAGATGCACTTCCTTCATATGTGTCCCCTTGCCTGGTAAAACATTTGTTCGTGTTGCCAACACTATTTCTGTGTCCCTCCAAAGCTCCTATAAGAATTGGCTACCCTTGTCCCACTTTTTCCCATCACTTTTATCACTGCCCTGTTCTTTTCTTCTATAATAATTGCTTTAGTTATTGATCGAGCTAATCTTGTCTCATATAATTGAACTTCTGCACTAACATCTTCCTTGAGGCCAATAATCTTGTTCAATACCATGTATAATCCCAGCACACTTTACAAACTAGTCTACGAAATCAGCTGTCGTATCATCCTGTTTCAGCCCCAACAGCACTGCAAGAGGGGACTTTGCAACAGCTGGTTGAAACTTGTCTACAGTGGCCTTATTGAAAACCTAAATTGATCTTTTGGTTTCTAGGCATCCACGAATGGAACCAACTTGGTGCCTTACCTTCCAAAGAAAACAATTCTTCTTCATGCTCCTCTAATTTGGAAGTATCTCTCCAATATGTGGGCCCAACCATACATATCTTTCTGCCCGCTAAATGAAGGTACCTAAAATCTTTTCCAATGATCTTTGAACTCCAGGCTAACCTATTCTGCTTCTGACTTTGCTTTGTCAGCTCTGATCTCTGAGTTGTTGTTCTTCAAGCCTCCTAATCCTTTTGATATCTTCTTTTCTTACTTACACCAGTTGATACAACTAGTACCAAGAATCAAAAGAATTTGCACCACAACACATAGAGTGGAGGTTAAGAGTGGGAATAGAAAGAAACAGTGAATTGTGAATTTGAATTGATTATTGAGAATTTGAGAGTCTCGGAACTATCCCCAAAATGAGTTACCAAAACCCTATACTATAATAATAACATTGCTATCTGTATACTGTAACCGTCTAACTGACTGACTTGGGGGTTAGTTGGCTTTGTTTTCCCTTGTTCTCATTTGTTCTGAAGTAATAGGCCCCATGTTCCTCATAAGATTACTAGAAGACTTCTTATAGAAGGAAGAGAAACGAGTAACGTGGGATTTTCATTTAACCATTCTTAATTGTTTGGCATTCACTTTCCAATTATTCTCAATTTGCGAATTTTTGGAGGAGATATTAATAATTTCAAACATTTTGATATCCATGTGAATCTATATCTTTCGGTAAATTGGCTCAAGTTGAATATATATAACTTTAAGATCTTTAATTATTCAATCTCTAAAAATTGACCCGACTTTAGTACACATTTTACCTAGTTAACGTTTCAACATATGTACATTTATAATTATCCACATACATTGTGTTTTATTAAGGAATTCATCAATCCGTAACTCTCTACATCACTCAGCTGAAATCTTGTTTTCATTCTTCCCTTTTCTTTCTAAATGATATTCGAGTAGAATTTTAATACTGTAATGTGTAGTCCATTTTTCAAGGTTAACTTTACAAGTACACATTATAATAAATTATGGGCTTTCATTAGTGAACCCTTCATTTCATTTACCTTTCATTATTTTGGACCTTATAAGGGTAAGAAAGTGACATTTTAGTTATTCCCTTGTCTTACATTTCCCTCTCAACCCAGAAACACATGATACCTAATCATTATTCTGTTCTTCGTAAATATTTGAAATATTTTCCTAATTCACGAGCACCGTCTCTTTCAGCAATATGTTAAAGGTATATCTGCAACTGGGATGCAATCTAACTATGGTTTTGATGGTCAACTCAATGCATGTTGGACACATAAAATGACTGATGATGAGATTGAGGTGATCAAATCTGCCGGTTTTCTTGTTTCAATCATCCATGGCAGGTTTGTACTGTTTTAGTAAACATTTATGTAATGCTGCTTCATAGGAATGTCAGTTTCATAATATAAATGAGAATTGACCCCAGGCATACATAAACAGATTATTCAGACACAGAAATTGTGCTTGAAATTGGAAACACTGTACAGTTACTCAACTTCTGATTTTTGTAGTTTTATCCAATCATGGAAATATTTTCTTCACGTTCAGGCATGACATAATTGCTCAGATATATTATGCAAAAAGACTTGCTCAGAGGCTTTATCCAGTGGCTAGAATGGTAGATCTTCATGGAGGTCATCTAGTAAGTCATGAGCGGCCTGAAGAGGTATATTTTCCTTCTAATATGATATATTATATTCTTCATGATTTGAGTTAATAACATACTGGCAATTTGCACTGTACTATGCCTCTAAAGTTGCATTGGAAATGGACTAAAGCTTTTCTAATTCAGGTTAATCAAGCACTATTTGACTTAATCAAAGCATCAGAAGTGAATATGAACCCACATGATTGGACTAATTTGCCAAAGAAACAGTCTTGTAAGTATTCTAGGTTATAGATTATGTTGCACTTGGCAATTTAGTATGAGCTCTCACTATCATGCCATGACTGTTTTCTGTAGCTTGGTGGGTTGTCGGTGTGAGGTAATAATGTCTAAGCTCCAAGCAGAGACAGACCCACGTTCGTGGGTAAGGGGAGTGTTCCCACTCAAAATTTACCACTATCATACATGATTTTCCATTTTTGATCCCAGAACCTTAGAAGGTTGGCCCTAAAACAAGATCCCTAGGTAAAAATCTAACTTTACAAGCCACATCTTAGTTTCCTGTTTTGGACTTCACCCTACTTCTCCATTCTCACTAGCAACTACCGAAACCCAATTTCATTTACAAGTGTTAACTGATATTTGGTTTCGTATATGGTTAGATAATTTAATTATTATCCAACGGCCCCAGGTCTTCATAAAGAACAGAGACATGTTTCATCAGTGCATACCCAGTCGTAGTTGTGTTTACAGGTGAATTTCTTAGAGATGAGCTAGCTGTCATTCACAGCAAAAGAAAAATGGTGTTGCTTTCCGTGAAAAAACTAAAGAGTATCATTACTTGAAAATGCAAAAAGATTTACTGGGCATGTTGACCGAAAGGTTTCCTCCCACTAGGCCAAAGGCTTTTCAGGTCTGTCACTGGCTCCCAATTAGTAAAGACGTGGTGTGCTATCATATACTTCGTTATTTGAAGTACAATACATATATTACACTAACTGCATTGCAGACCTGTGATTAAGAAAGTGTATATTAGAAGGGGTTGGTATGGGTAGCAGTTGGTTGGCCCAGTTAAGGGTAGCCTTTCTGTTAAATGTAAGTCACCAACTCGCTATGAAACGGGAAAAACTGTATAATCTTTAAACCTGGGACTTGGGAGAATTTGAAAATTGTGAGGAGTGGATCAAGACCTCTCAAACCTCTGGAGCAATGTATCATTTTCATTGGGAGATTTTCCCTATTATTCATTCAATAAAATTTCAATTTCCTCACTTTTTTTTTATGTTGGTTCTGTCACAATATATTTTTATAAATTTAAGCTTACGGCGCTCAAGTTGCAATAATCTATATGTATGATATTGGAGATGTGTCGCTCAAGACAATCTTTAGGTGCACACTTTTTTTTTCCTAATAAGATATACTTTATACTGATCTTGTACAGGGTGGAAAGAGAAAAGGGTGTTGATTATAACAAACAATCAGGCTGGAAGGAATGACTCCCTTAAATGCCACGTGTTAGAAAAACTGCATATCTTCCTATTGTACTTCTTTGGTCTCCTTATGTTAGCATTTGAATATGGAAGAAAGCTTCTAAGAAGATTAAAACCAGTTCGAGTTGGAGGTTCCACCTTATATACTGAAAGTCAATGACTCTTGTTATTGGGTACCTGACTATGACTATTTTCTTTTCTGCATTATGGTAATTGATTTGATTACTTATAAAGATTTGAGGCTCGAATCCTTATCTCCTACTCGTTGCAGGTGTGATTTGTATAATTTGATATATCCTGAAGCCAGAGAGATCACAGCAAACTGAGTCTCATGCTTTCAGCAAACTGAATTTCAAAGAGCCAGAAAGCACAAACGAGAATCATGGAATTCTGCAATTTGAGGCATGGCACTAAAATATCCCTTTATTAGCAAGATGAATTCCATGTGCTTCCCAGAGCTAATAAAGGGGATGGACATCCACTTTCCTTTTTGTACACTCTAGTGTAATATAATTGATCGAATCTAACCCCGCAAATTCTGCTCCGTATCAGTTTTTGCTTAATATATTAAAATAAAACCTATAGAAACCAAATCACACGAAAAAGTAGTAAGATGATATGCATTCTTTTACCACATGATTTAAACGAATCACGGGATTGTCTATCTCTTGGGCCTCTTAGCAAACCTCAATTGATTTTCATAGTTGTTCACAACATCCATGTCTTTTATCCTGAATGTTTGGTTGAATTCAGGATAGAGAAAACCTGTAGGATAATTTTAATTGGTACGTTTGGTGGTACAGTGATTAACAGGGAAGGAGAATTAAAAACTAGGTGGATTTTATTAATATTTTTTTCTTATTCATTTCTATTTTGCTTTCTCTGTCTCTTCTAATTCCTTTTTTTTTCTTTCAAACTAACACCCTTAACTTTGATCTTGTTTCCCTCTAGCAACATTAATAATGCTTGTAAACATTCTAGCTACAAATTATATTTTAGTAAGAAAAATGATTTGATTCAACCCAGTGGGATTGATGTTGTCAGTTGTTTTCCATCTTTAGAATAGTGATTTATGTGCACTCAAGTTAATTAATTGTGTCCAGTGGCACTTCCATTTCTTGATATTGTGATAATAATATTATTAAAACCTATTGGGTTATGTTGTACCATTTTATTGGAAGTTTCACGTTTATCAGAGACATATAAGTGTAAATTTCGTTTTAAAAACTAGTTTTATGAAATTGAGTTAGGTTTAAATTTATTTTGTAATATTATATTATACTTATAATAATAATATAGAGTGTATTTTAGTAAGATTTGTATTAATTGAATATATTATTTTACTTGTTATCTGATTATCAATTAATATTTAGTTTTAAGTGTGTTTTATAATTTAACTTAGATTTAAATTTTACTGTTTAACAAATTCATTCGAAGCTAATTCAATCTTAAAAAGATTGATTGGAGTTAACAAGCTTATAACCATTTTATGTTAAACAATAATAGCAATGATCCCAATAATGTTGTCTCTTTACTGAACATGTCGCCTTTTATAACTTTTTGGTTGGTATCTCAATTTTTTGTTTTTGTTTAAAATACATTCAGATAACTTCGGGTTTCTACCATTTGGCTTGATCACTCTATTCAAGCAAGTCTATAATTTATTTAGCTAATTACTACTTGTTTATGTGTATTTTATCTTCACCGAAACGCACTAGATGTTACAATCATCAAAATCTAACACTAATATTTCTAGACTACTGTGGCTCATTCAATTGTAGTTGAATTATATAAAGAAGTACAAAGCTTTAAAAGAGACCTAATTCTTCCAGCAGTATTTAATAACACATGACTGACAAAAGATGACTAAGATTGATTAAATTAAGAGACCAAAACTAATAAATAAAATCAAAAGACCAAGAGTAAATTTTTGAAAAGCAAGGAACTAAAAGCATGGTTCATTACAAAAGTTACATGAAATTAATAATTCATGTAACAAAAATCTACACAATGTCACGTCAACATTTAAGGTAACGACAAGGAAAAATATAAAAATGATAACCCAAAAACTAGAGTAGGTATTATAAAAAGAAGTTATGTTTATAAGTTTTATACATATTTTGATTGCTTTAATTTTAGGTGATGATGACCAGTTCATCCGGCAGGTAAATTTTTTAACTTGTTTTATAAGTAGAAGAATAATTCTCATATTTCTAATAAAAACAGGCTTAGTATAATTTTTCTCTGTTTTTCAAAAACTATTTTATTTAATTCTATTCCAACATATAATTTGGAATTCCAAAGCATACCACTTTTTTTCTTTACTAGCGGATCTCTAAATTTTGTATACTAAGAGAATGGAACATGGATTACCAATAAATTTATTTTCACAGTATAAATTACACTCAATAAATCGTCCTCACAACAAGTGAAGATAAGGTGTTTAAACAACAATACCTACATCATAACTTTCCTAATACCTATAATTGTTAAAGATGGAAAATAACCTTCTATCAACAGGGAAGCAAGTTTTCCCATTCATGAAAAAATGTTCAACTTTCTATAACTTCTAGTCCACGGTGAAATCAACTTCCCCATTCATGGAGAAGATTGAGCCTGAATTAAAATATTTCACATCCTTTAGTTTTCCTAAACTAACATACGTGTTGAATAATAGATGATAAAAAGAAAATAAACGGTAATACGGCCTCTGCATTTCAAATACAAAAACTGGAAAAGAAAAAACATTTATTCCTCGTATCGTATGAATAGAAATTTGCATTATAATGAATGTAACTTGTGTCCAACATCAAGAATGGTGAAGAAATCGTACCTGGTAGCTGGGTTGGTTTTTCTGAGACGTGGATGAGGAGTTTGAATAGAGAAGAAAGGGGAAAGATAAATGACAAAGAGAATATGTTTGATACCAAATAATATACCTCACTCGCTAGCAAAAAAAGAAGCTCTGAGCAAATATTCCGCAGGAATATGCTCAGTCCCATGAAATTCTAGTTCTGTTCGAAGGGTCCCAACAACTAACCAATTACGTTAGGAAAAACCAACTTAATACGTCTTTCAACTTTTATTAATAAAACACAAGTTACACACGAAGGGCATGCATGGAAGTTTAGGTACGTTTGAACGAAACTTAGAATAATCAATTTTACAAGAGAAAAAAATATTTTTGATAAGGTAAAGTTAGTGTTATATATAAGAATTTAGAAAATACATATATGAAAGAACTTTATTTATTTATTTATTTCTTCTAAATTTCTTTACAAAAAACTTATTTATATATATATATATATATATATATATATATATATATATATATATATATATATATATATATATATATATCCCTGAATAGATGCTTTATCTTAAATTTAGAATATCTTATAAATTACATATATATAGACTTAAAGTCTTGTATATAAAAAATAATTTCAATACAAAGATATTAATATAAGTATTTAATTAATTTCATGAGTTCTACAAATTTATATATCTCTTACAAGCAATATTAACATTTTAAAACATATGACAATTTCATTTCATTTAATAAATTAATTTTCTACATGAAAATCTTGCAAATTTAAAGTTTGTGTATAGTATGATATATATGGTTAAGATTAGCGCTTCACGTGTGACTGAAAGCATAGCGGCTATATTACATTCCAAGATCATCTTGAACGTCTATGAATACCTGATATCATTTCATCCTATTATGATTGAAATCATCACCTTCAATAATAAGAAGGTTTAGAGTTAAGACATGTTATTAAGATAATTATACAGATTAATTATGATAATTATTTAGTTCATATAAACAACTATTAAATATAATTTTTTTTAAAAAGTGATAGTTACAATATTATGTAGTGTTTACATGAAAGACAAACATGTCAAATAATCTTTTAAAACTAAAAATATTGTTTCAACCAAAAGCCCTAGAACTGCTTCATAAGATTTATTTGGACCTACAAGAACTGTGTCCATGAGTGGTAAACACTACAAACTAATAGTAGTAGACGATTTCTCTAGGTGGACATGGGTCCTATTTCTGACTCACAAGGATGAAGCGTATGATGCCTTAGACAAACTCTTTAAAAGGATAGAAATCGAAAATAATTTAAAAATCATGTATATCCGAAGTGATCATGGAGAAGAATTTGAAAATGAGTTTTTTTCAAAAATTTTGAAAAAACTTTGGCATTAAACACAATTTCTCAACTCCAAGGACTCCATAGAAAAATGGAGTTGTTGAAAGGAAAAATAGTTTGTTACAAGAGATGGCCAGAACAATGTTAAACACTTTTAACTCTCCTAAGCACTTTTGGGCAAAAGCAATTAATACTGCAAGCTATCTTTAGAACAGAGTTTACATTAGGCCAACCAGTAACAAAATGCCTTATAAGTTGTGAAAAGATAAGAGTCTCAATATCTCTTACTTCCTTCCCTTTGGATGTCAATGCTTTATATTGAACACTAAGGATAATCTAGGGAAGTTTGACTCCAAGAGTGATGAAGGAATCATGCTTGGCTATTCGGAAACATCAAGAGTGTTTAGAGTCTACAACTTAAGAACCTTGAAAGTTGAGGAAGCAATTCATGTTATATTTAACCATGAGACTGACCTAAACAAGTCAGAGCTAGAAGACTCTTTCTCTAAATTGTAAATAAACGATACTATATCCAAGGAGGCAAATGCATCTACTTCATCAAAACACACTCGATGATTAAGAAGAGATTCAACCATAGAGGAGGGAACCCAACAGCCTACATTGTTTAATAGTCAAGGATGACCCCTCGCAGAGAATCATAAGAAATCTAAACGAGCACGTAAGAACAAAAGCATATCACAAGTAACCTACCACAACTCGCATCTCCCAAAGAGAGCCATCAAATGTCAATCAAACTCTAGAAGATAACTCTTAGGTAGAAGCTGTGAAGGAAACGCTCGATCAGTTCAAGAAAAATGATGTTCGGAACTTGTTGAGTTAACCCATAGAAACCATGTAGTCAGAGCTAAATGGGTCTATCGCAAAAAACTGGATGAAGATGGAAGAATCATCAGAAATAAAGCAAGACTAGTTACGAAAGGTTACTCATAGCAAGAGGGAATTGACTACATCAAAACCTATGATCTAGTAGCTAGGTTAGAAGCTACTCGCATCCTTTTATCATTCGCGGCATTCAACAAGATCAGACTATATCAAGTGGACGTTAAGAATGTGTTCCTAAACAATGATATTAAGGAAGAAGTGTATATGAAACAACCTTTGGGCTTTCAATGTCCAATCAATCCTATACACGTCTTCAAGCTTAACAAGGCTTTATACGGATTAAAGCAAGACCCCAAAGTTTGCTACGAAAGGTTAAGTCTCTTTCTTATCAAGGATGGTTTCCCGAGAGGTCCAAGTAGACACCACGCTATTAAAGAAAAATTTCAATTAAGATTTCATTATCATTCAAATATATGTTGATGACATTATCTTTGGTGCTACTAACGAAGAATTATACCAAGACTTCTCCATCATGATTTAAGAAGAATTTGAAATGAGTATGATGGGTGAATTGAAGTCTTTCTTGGACTGCAAATCAAACAAGAAGAAGACGCACTTATATTCTTAAAGCTAAATACATCAAGGAGCTGCTGAAAAAGTTCAAAATGCATGAAGCAAAAGAGATGAGAATTTCATTGCATCCAACAACTAGCCTAGGGTTAGCGTAAGCTCAATAAAAGTGGACAATGTAACACCCATTCTTGGAGTGTCACGTAAAATTTAAACCTTTTCAGAAAACATGCGAAATTACTTATTTTTCAAAACAAAACATTTAATACCATTATTAAAACTGCACATCTAAAATTTCAAACAACAAGGTTTCATCTTCAAGTTCAAATTGAGAAAATTAATTAAAATTACAAATCAAACGAATAAGAAAGATCTAAGATAATAACATCTACTAATGTATAACACCACGAATTATACGATCACCACATTCACATGCACAAACACAAACAATAGGGTGAGCTAACCAAAACAAGAAAGATACATAATCCATAGTCTTACTAATATCACAAGTATAACAATCAATCCAACTCATGCATCTTAAGCATACTCAAGAATAGGTCATTGCAGTAATACCAAACAATATTATTCAAGTCAAAATCATCAATAACTTACCAGAACGTTTCAACATATTTTCATCCTGCCTACTTACCAAAGTAGAGTAGTCAACAATCCTTCTGCCCACTTACCAAACAGAGTAGTAAGTGACACTAGTGTAGTAAGGGGAAACGACAACGATTATTTTCAATCATAGGCAGCGATTCTTGAACTGAGACATATAAAGGCGAGGCAAAAAGTCTACACTTTTATGCCTCGATTCACAACTGAGGCATAAAGATGTAGGATTTCGCCTCGGTTCAAAGGCAACCGATGCATTATGTTTTTTTTTGGGAAGGACTTTATGCCTCAGTTCCTTTAGAACTGAGGCAGTATGGTGGCCTCTACTGCCTCGGTTGGGACCAGAATCGAGGCAATAGAATGTTTTTAATTATTTTTTTTGCTTTTTCGCTAACTTTATGCCTCGGTTGTGGCCTTAACCGATGCCAAAGGAGGGCTTTCTGCCTCGGTTATGGTCACAACTGAGGCGTATTCCCCTATTTTTTTTTTAAGAACAAGTCTGTTTCTACAACATTCCCAACTGCAGAAACAGACCTGCATATAATTTTACAGTCAGAACAGTCCAGAACAATCCAGAAGCATATATTTTCAATAAAAATTATATTAAAACATAAATGCATTCAATGTAATCAAACCTAAATATTACTGTTTCCCATCCATTGGTGTAATGTGCATGAATAGTGGTCATCCTCCAATATATGACGTGGTAACCACACTCATATGACTCGGTTTGTCTATTACACTACAATGTATCATCATAATTATAAAATGTTTAGTAACATCATAGGAATGGTACAAAATGTAACAAAGTATGGACTAAATTACCAAACCTTAAGGTTCACCCATGCAAGCTTTTTAGCTGTAGTAGTAGATCTCCCGGACAACATCATATGTGTTGCAAGGGAATTATTAAAAAAAAATTGTTTTAGCATACATTGAGATTCTTACCAATCTACTACATGTCTAAGAGGGTTCGGAGGAAACTTGTGCAATGAACAAAACTAGACAATAGTGTTCTCCGGTATGGAGATCACAAGTAGCTATCAATGACGCCTGAAATTGGTAATAACTTAATTGTCATATACCAAAATTAATAAATGAAACTTTAAAGTTAACAAACTTCACTTACCCAAGTATATGAGGGAGAAAATATATGTTCTTCCCTATTGCAAAGCAGGCGGTGATGTATGCTTGGATATCATTAAATTTATTTCTTTCATGAGTCATATAGGGGTCAATGAACCGATATACATCATTGAACCCCATCTTGTTACTAACAACAAACATATACCTGAAATGAAGAAATGATCTGATATAAGAAACTTGATAAAAATTTATATAAAAAAGTTGTCATAAACTTACATCACCCACAACTGAATGAGTGTAATATTAATTTCTTCTCTCCCCAACGCAAGCTCCCTAACATTTTGTTGATGCAAGTACAACGAGATCTGAGTTTCTCTTCCAAATGTAGTAGAATCCCATGGTACAATCATCGGCATATCTGAAATGATGTTACCAAGCTCGTCTAATGCACCAAGACGGTCGTTCTCAGATAAATGAGTCTTCTTCGATGTAAGACTTGCCTCTTAACCTGTTTGTTGTTACATGAAAAAATGGTTATGTTATGAAGTCAATAAGAAGTAAATATTAAAATTGAGAAGTATATGGTAGGAGTGTTTACCGGGGGGTCAGATACATCACCAACCAAATGTCTAGGCCAGGCGACGAAGGACTTAAATTCCTCTTGCACAGTGAAAAACTCCTCTGTAGGTAGATGAACAAGGGCATCTGGTACAAAAACTTCATCCACCGTGACCTTGACCTCATCTTTTGCTAGCTCTACACCATGCACTACAGTGGTTGTCTCATAGACTGTGCCACAAGCCACTAGCATGGTCCCGGTAGGAGAGATAATATATAGCTGACATGGACGAGTGTCGTGCATGTCGTCCCTTGGGGCACCGGCAGCTGAGCAACTTCCTTTGTCGCTTCTACCTGTCAAATTAAATGTTAGGTTATAAAAAAAGTAAATTAACTAACAAAAATGATTGTTAAGTTTACTTGTAGGGGCAACAACATGTTCTGGTATAAGAGATGGCGGAGGATGATTGTCATAATCCTCATACCGCTGCTGGAACTGGTGCGCAACTATTTCAACAGCTTCATCATACAACTCTACCCGGACCTTCTTTGTGATCTCCTGTGTCATCTTTTTTCTGATGTCCTCCTTTATCTTTTCTTCATACTCTTTAGTTAATCCGTATGAAGATGGATGCGAGGAAGACCCAAAGAATTGTCGTATGCCTATGCCAGTTCCAGTAGCACACACCCGTCTTGGGTGCTCAGGTCGTCCAATAGTTGTGGCAAGAATATCTTGATGACCTTCTTGTGTGAATTGACCTTGGCAGCTCTGCTCAACCAAGGAGTCCTGTAACATAACAAAACTTCATAATTATTTGAAAGATCTATGTAATAAATATAACAAAAATGTTGTCAAAATAAAAGAAATGACATCTTACAATTCTTTCTGATATGTCTTTAGCATTGTCGGAAGTGTAGGAGCCCGATAGTCTTACACGGGCTAACTTCCACTTCTCGTGTTGAGATGGTGGTGAAGGAGGAGGAGGAGAGGGTCACCACCCTCAAAAAGTGGAAGTCTACTATCTGAGTTTTGCTTCATTATTTTTTCCTCAAGCTTCCTATATCCACCACGAGACAATATGTGTGGATTTTTATTCTGAGAACTTATACCTTATGCTTTTGACCTTGTTTCCTGTGACA
The DNA here is from genome assembly GCF_016808095.1 of Vigna angularis. Lineage (NCBI taxonomy): Eukaryota > Viridiplantae > Streptophyta > Magnoliopsida > Fabales > Fabaceae > Vigna > Vigna angularis. The sequence goes on along the minus strand of NC_068976.1, from coordinate 3,257,723 downwards.
AAATGAAATAATTTTTATGTTATAAATGAATGTATGATGAATTGAATGATTTTTACCTACACTTACCTGCCACATCTCGGATGAACCGAGGCAGATAACTCCCCTTTTGAATCGAGGAAGAAAACTTCCCTAAAACTATGAAAATGTCACCACACTTTTATACGCTTCGGTTTCAGTAAAACTGAGGCGTATATAGCGCGTTAAAAAGGAATTTTTTTACTAGTGTGATATTGACTACTTATCGAAGCAACACAACATAGGACATTCTACCTACTTACCAAAGCAGCGCAGTTTATGTCAAGCCAACATCTCATCTTCCTACCTACTTACCAAAGTTGTGTTTGACTCCGAACTTGCCTCCTTCCTCGACTTACCAAAGCAAGTAAGTCAAATTTACAATTATGACAAGAATGCCTATCATACACATTTAAACTTAACATTAATTGATTTACAGTCCATGATTTAACTCAACTAATGATTATAAACTCAATCATGCTCAATATAATTAAATCTCTAGTATAGAATATATATAACTCATATGCCAATCCACAACTAACTACAACTACACATACAAATCAATAATACAATTACTCAAGATTTGACCCAATACGAATGAATTTAAAAATTTTGTGGAAAGATTATTCTAAATACAGATCTTTAATTAAAGATCTGACCGATCAAACTAATTGACAACATGTTTAGAACTTGTGGTAAAATTTTTAGTTCGATCTAATGGTTAGTAAAACGAAAATCATAATTTTTTATAGATGTTCAAGAAATAGAAATTAAGTAGTGTTGAGACCCCTTAAAAAATACGAAAATAATTTCTCTAAATATAGACATCCGAATAAAAATTCGGACGGTTAAAGTGAATCACCATGTTTTAGGAACTACATATTAAAATTTCAGGTTAATGTAACGGTTAACTAGGTAGAAAGCAAAGTTTTACTAAAGTAACTTAAGCACAAAATTTGAGTGATTTTCAACTCTACTCAAAATGCGATATGAATTCCTCTAAGCATAGACATCTAATTAAAAATTCAAACGGTCAAGATGAATCAATATGCCTTATGAACTACATATCAAATGTTAAGGTCAATCTAATTGTAAATTAAGTGAAAATTAAAGTTTTTACCAAGGTAACTTAAGAATAGAAATACAATGTTCATCAGGTTTCCCAAAATTGCAAAATTAATTACTTTAATCATAGTCTTCAAATTAAAAATCTGATCGGTCAAAGGGTAGCAATATATCGTAGGAATCATATATCCAAAATTAAGGTTGATCTAGTGATAAAATAGGTGAGAATTTAGGTTTTACTAAGAGAACTCAGTAGTAGAAATAAAGTGGTATCTCAACGATCAAAGTGAAGCAATAGGTCTTAGGACTCATATATCAAAGTTTTAGCTAAATCTAACGGTAAACAAAAGTGAAAAGAGAGGTTTTACCAAAGTAGCTTGAAAATAAATAAATCATAGACAAGAAAGCTAAAATTTACACAAGTGGATATATAGCTACCGTAACAAAAAATTCAACATATTCACAACTTATATTCATGCATATAATGTATAATTATCATGTATAAAAGGATTAGTTCCCCATACCTAGATTCCTTAGTTCTCTTCTACGAGAAATTAGCAGTTCCAACTCTTCTACATGATCTAAGGTAAGTCTAGATCTACAGAGTTTGTCCAACCTCTTTGCTTACTTCTTCCTATCTCAGATCAATTCTCTTTCTTTTGTTTTTCCTTATTATTTCATTTTTGGTTTTCTCTCCATTAAGGTAAAGAACCAACATTTTTATTCTTGAAAATCAACAACCTTAGTGTTGAAAGGTTTCTAAAACAAAGAGACAAGCCTACCTTAATCTAAGTTTAATGTTTTCCGCAGTTCCACTTGAAATTCCTATGAAATTTTTGTTTCATTTGGTTTACATAAGGAAAGTCTTGATATGAATAAAAAAAGTCAAGATATGAAAGGCAATACACTGTATGTGTGGGGAAAAGGAGGAAATAATGCAATTGTGTAGGAAAAAGGACAAAACACTTTAAAGATGAAGAAATAAAAAAAGCTACAATGGACAAGAGAAAATGACTATATATGTGGGGAAGAGGATAAAAATTTCACATCATGTAGGAGAAAAAGAATAAGTTTCAGTTTTCATTAACCAAAACCAAAAAAAAATTATTTCTACCTTATAAATCATAGGTTGTATTGGATGGGTATTTTCGAGTGTATAAAAAAATCTACATACCATGGTAATTTAATAACATAATAGAATCACATCTTAAACACATTAGTACACTACTAGAGAAAGAAGAAAATATATTTATCGTAAAAAAATTTGGATCTCACAAACAACACTACTTATTGTCAAATGATAGGTTTACTTTTGTATCTCATCGTGTCTTGATCTGACATAATGTTCAGTGTCAAGTACTTGAAAAACACTAGAGGCGGGGGGTGTTGATTAATGTTAATAGAAAAGCTTTTCGCAATCGTCCTTATATAGCACTTTCGTCGAGCACAAGATTTTTCAAGTAGTTGTGTAACGGGCAACTCTGTAAATGATTTTAATCAATGAATTCTTTTCTTTGTGCTATATAGGATATTCACTACAATGTTTGTAAGAGCTTTCTTTTTAATGAATAATCGTTTAGTATGGAAAACCCTTGTATTTAAAACTAAAATGCTGCATGTTTAATAAGAGAAGCGTTTAGACAAAATTAAACAATAAATGCACATATACTTTTATACTGGTTCACTCCAACAAAGGTAATTTCAGTCTTCTCTATCCATAAAGTGTTTGACTATAATGTTTGATAAGATTATAACTGAGTATTCTCACCACTCCTGGTATCCCTAGACACTCCTAGTATCTCCTGATATGCTACCTAGTTGAGTTTGACCCGCTCTTGGTTATGCATAATTCTTCACGACTCCTGGTATTCCTAGTCAACGAATAACTTTCTGTTATCCTAGACTAGTTGTTCAAACCACTCCTGGTAATAGACAATCCTAGTATCCTCTGATACGCTGCCTAGATTTCTTTGACTTGTTAAAGTTTCACAACAAATATTTTAATTCTATTCAGAATTGCAATCACCTGATTGCTTACAAGTCGTTTAGATAATTACTCTTGCAATGAGGATATGTGTTCAATACAATACAATCTATACACTCAGTGGGTGTTTCTCTCTTTTCTCTTTTCTTAAAAAAGTAAGAAAAATATTACAATGAAGCTTGAGAGAATTGTTTGACTTTTCTCTTTTTCTCTTCTCAAGTATTCTCTTTTTTCTTGAGCGTCTCTCTGCTTCTCTTCTAAATACTTTTCGTAGGATTGATATTTTTGTTGTAAGATATCCTTTTGATTCTTCCTTTGAATGATCGTCTATTTAAAGGCTTTTTCAAAAGGTATCCGTTAGTTTGAACTCTTGGCCTTGATTCTTGTGTCTTCTCTCTCTTGTGTGTGAAGTAATCATTGGTTAAAGTCGATTTGTCAGAGCAGATTTTGTTTTTCAGTACTTTGCTCGAAGTAGGTTGTACTATCTTTCAAACACTTTTTCTTATGAATAGAACATTCCGTGAATATCTTCTTTGTCTCTAACATCCACTTCTGATATATTTCAAATAAAGCATGTGAATGTGTGTAGTAGGTTATCTATATATAATAGAATAGATTGTGCATGCACCAAATATGTCTTATCTCTTATTACTTTTATTGTTTTTGAACGTTAAGCATTTAATGACATTTAATGCTTATTTTATACAAAAAAGTGCCTTTTACATTTCCTATCATTGAGGTAACATTTATCATTTAAGCGTTTCCTTAATATATCATTCGTTGAGTAAGAACTTTATCGTTAGACGAAGTAAAGATTTTAGCTCATGGTACCGTCTAATCTGTTGTAAATGCTTATTGGAATATTGACCTTTTAGAGCTTGAGCGTTTAGCATGTTTCTTCTTCTATAAGTTTTCGATCTTTGTTTAAGGCTTTTAGAGGGTTTGGTCAAAGGCATTGTCTTGACACCTTTTTTCTTCTTGAGAGTTCAACTGATTACCATTGGGTACAAGATTACTTACGCATTTAGCATAACTCTCTTTGACGCTTTAACTTATAAGTCGTTTAGCGTTGAGTTTTGAAGCTTTAACCTAATTATTTTCCTAAGTATTTTGCTAAGGCTTTTCTATGTTGATGGATGATTTGGGAATCTTGTTTCTAGCATTTATGTTTCTGCCTATCTTATTCTTCTGGTTTAGGTATTTTCTGATTCTTGTCTAGTTTAATGTTATTTTATTAAACTTCAAAACATGAGAGTGTTTAGACATATGAGTCTTGTAGACGATTTTGTCTTAACAATCTCCCCCCTTTTTATGTTTAACAAATACACATCTAAATGATATGCTTTTTCTTAGTTCAACGCAAATTTACTATTTTATATGTTTAAGTGTTTTACAAGTCTTATTACATTTATTATTTTATCTTTTGCATGCGGGTTAATGGTCACAATCGAAGTATATAGAAACATATTAAAGGAATGAATCAAAATACACAAAGAAAAAAATTGGTAATTAAAAGACTTGTATTTAAGCACATAAACATATTACATTAATGTAAAGATGAACTCATAAAATGAACTTCTAAGAATCTGGAGACTCTCCTTAATTATGTGTTATCTTATTTTATCTTATCTTATGGTGTACTTCCCCTTAGTACATGCTCCTAAATGTTGACACATGTAATATTTGTTTCTCCCCCTTATTTGATAAACATCAAAAGGGAAGGAGAGAAAGGACATCAACGCCCGACATAGGACGAGTCAGCTCCTCAGTCCACATCAGATCATATTAGAACAATGGAACAATATGATGATGGGAGTGAAGGAGGAGGAGATGGAACGACGAGGAGGGAGAGAAGGTGGGGAAGGGAAGGAACATGTAGAGAGAGGTGTGAAAAGAGAAGTGGATGAGAAACAGAAAGATTATGTGTCGAGACAAGACAAGCTCGTCTATAGAACCCTCAGTTTTTATGTTTAATCAACCAATATGAAACGAAGTAGTGTTAGTTTTGAAGTTGAAACAAAGCAACAACATGAAACAACCGTTTTGGTTATGATAGTAGAATGAACCAAACACTAAACGCTAAGACAAGAACCCTGAGTCTGAAAGAACAAGTGTCCAAACAACATGTCTAACATAATCAATCCACTAGGAATAAAAGTCTGTAGATGACCTCCTAAGAAATTTGACACAAAGAAAATATTAGAATTATCCCCAACAATTTAAAAGCCTTAGGAAAACACTTAGGACTATAGAAAACAGAAAAACACCTAAGTCAAAACACTCAAACGCAATGATAAATGACTAGTAAGTAAAAAACATTTGAAAAAGAGTTATGCTAAATGCAAAAGCTATATTGTACCCAAGGGGTATTCAGGTGAACTCTCGGGAAAACAGAAAAAGTGTCAAAGACTATGTATATGACAAAAACACCCCAAAAAGATTAAACCAAAAACATAAAAGAAAATGTGACTTGTTAAACGCTCTTTCTTTAAAATAAACAATATCTCAAAAAATGTTTACATCATAAATTATCTAATTAAACATTTATAAATTAATAAAAATTCATACAAAATTAAAAAAATTATAAACTAATACAATAATTAAAAAACTAATATAATGAAAGATTTTACAAAAACATTTAAACATGAATCGGATATAGACATCTAAAAATTACAACATCGAATGTCGACATCTGATTCTTCCTACATCGAATGTCGACATCTGATGTTGTAATTTTCAAATTTCCATTTCCGATTTGTATTTTAAATGTTTAATATCTCGTATCATGCACCTGTAAACATATTCTAGCAGCAACAACCACCACTAGCTATGTCAACCATGAACAACACTATCACTACCTATGCCAACCAGTAACACCACCACCACGACCTACCTAGAAGCATCACCTCCAAGCTCAACTGGCTAGAAGCACCACCTAACACCCTAAGTTGCCTCAACAAAAATCCCTCTCAAATCTCTCTTAACTCTAAAGACCACACTTAGGAGGAGAAAAAATAATATGGAGTAGAGAGAAACACACTCATTCAATTGAAACAAATGAAATGGAATGAAGAGAAACACTTAAGGAAAGAGATGAGATGAACAAATTCAAAAGGGGTGAAAATGGGGTGAGGGTTTTTTAATAGATGAAATCAAATGGGGTGCATGTTTTGTAATAAGGGAAATGAGGTGTAGGATTTCAATGCTTCATTCAATGCACAAAATTCCTTAATGACACAATTAATTAATGATAACCACCTCATTAATTAGAGGGTAATTGAAGGTGCAAAATGAAAAGGTTGGAGGTGCAGGGTGAAACACCCCTCTCATTATCCCGTTCTTGGGTTGGTGGGCCATGACATTAGCCTTGTGGAAGGTGAGTATGAGGGCAAAATTACCCATAACCCTCTTAGTTTTCGTTAAGGGACGAGTAGGTGCCCTGTTGTGCTTGTCTTATGATTTAACGTGATAAAATGAATGGGACGCGTATTAGTAGCGTTTATAATGATATATATTTAGAGTGTTTTGATGAATGTTGGCGGATTAAGCAGTGTGTACTAAAAGCCTTTTTTTAATGGAAGTTGGTATTCAGTTTTCATTTAATAATAATAAGAGTAAAAGTAATGAGGTTTGACCTTGATGGAGGTTTGTTCAGTGAATATTATTGAGAATGTGTATGTTATTATCGCATGAACATAAACTATTTTCTTTCCTTGATTTGTTGTCGATTATGTGAGCTTTTCGTACTATGCTACGTTAAAGATATTGGGTCTCAAGTAGACATAAAGATTTGTGTGTCACCCTTCCTCCGTGAGAACTTGAAAGGGTTGGATGTCTCGCCCTAAGGCTTCAACTTGTGAGACTTGTAGAAAAAAAATATTTTCTATTTTAATTTTTATATTTTGTAGTTTATTTGTTATACTTTGTGGTATTGAATAATTAATCATGGTGCATATTTTCTTTTTGATATTTGTGAGTACTAAAATATATGTTTTATTATCTTATTAAATGATGAAGTATGTATGTATGTATATAATATTAAATCCAAAAATACACTCTAAAATATACTCATAATACAACCTCTATTTTAACTATATAAATTATTGTAAATGTGACCTTTTATTTTATTCCAAATGCATAGAGTTTATATCCTTTATCATTTTTTTCAACCGTGGGTATCTTAAAAATTTGGTGGCACCTAGCTTTTCTTGTATTATTAAGTGAAACAAAACATTATTCTATATCTTAAACGTAAATTCTCTCCACCCATCCACATAACATACACCTTTTCTTTTCATTCAACCATGGGAACTTCTCTTTGTGGTAGCACATTAAGTTTTAGTAAACAAAGATACAAAACCCAATAAAATCAAGGAGACATCTGTAAATCATGCATATCAATTTTGGGTATGTGACCCTTTCCTTTTATTATACATATAAAGCTAGGAATGATTATAAAACCTTATGAATGGGAGAGAGGGGGGAAGTGGGGAGAGTTGTTTTCTGGAAGTGTAAAAGAATGATGGTAAGCAAAGGAGGAAGCTTGAGATTTAAAGCACCAAGAGTTGGAAATTTTGACTGCAAAAGAGGTAGGGAACTAATCCTTCATATATATATATATATATATATATATATATATATATATATATATATATATATATATATATATATATATATATATATATATATGATATCTATACATTTTATGATCATGAATATGAGCTATGTACTGTTAAAATTTTGGTAAAGGTAGCTATCTATTCACTTGTGTAAATTTAGTGTTCATGATTATGATTTTATTATTTTCGAGTTATCGTGGTAAAACCTTCCTTTTAACTTTGTTTATCGTTGGATTTAGCTACAATTTTAATATATGATTCCTAATACCTTTTTCTTCCCTTTGGCAGTTCAGATAATTAATTAGAAGTCTTTACATGGAGAAATAAATCCTGCATGTTGGAGTAAATAAATTATCACTATAATTATGTTACTGAGTCCTCTCGGTAAAATATAGATTCTAACCTATTTGACCGTTAGATCAACCTGAAAGTTGGATATGTGATTCTTAAGATATATTACTACCCTTTGACCGATCGAATTTGTAATTGGAAGTCTATGTTATGAGAAATTAATTTTTCCATTTTGAGAAATCTGATGAACACTATATTTTTGTTCTTAAGTTATCTTGGTAAAAACTTCAACTTTTATTTCATTTACTGTTAGATTGACTCTAAATTTTAATATGTTGTTCAAAAGACATATTAAGTCATCTTGACCGTTCAAATTTATAATTAGAGGTTTGTGCTTAGTAGAATTCATTCCGCGTTTTGAGTAGAGTCGAAAACCTCTTAAATTTCTATTCTTAAGTTACCTCGGTAAAACTTCAATATCTACCTAGTTAACCGTTATATTAACCTGAAATTTTAATATGTTGTTCCTAACACATAGTTATTTACTTTAACGGTTTAGATTTTTAGTCGGAGGTATAGATTTGGAGATATTAGATTCGTATCTTCTCAGGGATCTCAATATTGCTTAATTTCTATTTTTGGATCATTTATACAAAAGTTAAGGATTTCGCGTTATTCACTGTTGGATCGGACTGAAAATTTTACCATAGGTTCTAAACATGTTGTTAATTAGTTTGATCGGTTCAAATATTTAATTAATGATTTGTGTAAAGAGTAATATTTCCACGCAATAGTAAATATATTTGTATTAGGTGGCATCTTGAGTAATTATATTCTTGAATTGTATGTGTAGTTGTATTTTAAGAATTGGAAGATGAGTTATATGAGATATTCTATATTAGAAATTAAATTATATTGAAGATGACTAAGTTGTAATCATTATTTGAGTTAAATCATGGATTGTAAATCAGTTGATGGTAAGTCATGTAGTATAGGCATTCTTGCCATAATTATAAATCCAAATTTTATTTATTTATTTTCCTACAACTTTGGTAAGTCGGGAAGGGGAGAGGTTCAGAGCTGGACACTACTTTGGTGAGTAGGTGGGAGGATGAGATGTTAGTTTGACATAAACTGCACTGCTTTGGTAAGTAGGTGGAGTGTCCCATGCTATGGTACTTTGGTAAGTAGATAATATCTCTTTGTTGTGCTACTTTGCTAGTAGAAAATATCACCTTGTTGTGCTACTTTGGTAAGTAGACAATATCACCCTTTTTAATGCTTTGGCAAGCAGACATAAGGATCATTGACTGTTTTGATTTGATAAGTAGACAGGATGATAATACGTTGTAATGTTTCTAGTAAGTGGAATGATGATTTTGACTTGAGAAGTATTGTTTGATATCAATGCAATGACTTGTTCTTGAGTATGTTTAAGATGTATGAGTTGGACTGATTGTTACACTTGTGATATTAGTAAAACTGTGGATGATGTATCCTTCTTGTTTCGGTTAGCTCACCCTATTGTTGTGTTTGTGCTTATGAATGCAATGATAGTATAATGTGTGATATTATACGGGAGCAGATGTTATTACATATGAAGATGAAATGATATAAAGCAAGGATTTATGGTGGGGAAACTTTATTTGGGGTTTTAAATGTATTTGAAGAACTTTATTGTTCGTTTGATTTATAATTTTAATTAAATTTTCTCAGTTTGAACTTGAAGAGGAAACATTGTTGTATGAAGTTTCAGATTTTTTTTATGGTATCAGACGTTTTGTTAATATATATATATATATATAAGTAATTTCAAAAAATTTGTGAAAAGTTTTAAATCATATGTGATACTCCGAGATGGGGTGTTACACAACTCGTGTTGAGTATAATGCACCGATGCACGTAGTATAAGTATTTTTACTCGTTAGTCCTTGAGAAATTGAGGAGATAGCTCTAAAGTTGTGATGGAAGACAACTCAAATCACCTACTATTAAGAGCAGGTTAAGATGATGCAATGCAAGGAACGACATTGGTTTGTGGATATTTGACTATGATGTTAAGACTCTGATGAAATATGTTTTTATGATTTATCATATTTTTGTGTTTAATATGAATATATTTTGTTATATGTTATAATATTTCTGGTTTGTCACCCTTGCATGTTTGTGGTGGTGGTTTTCATATGTGATGATCGTACTTGTACGAAAGTAGATGGTGTTTCATATAAGACCAGTTTGAAGTAGCTGACGAGAGTTGGGACGGTTAAGTTTGGGGTTGATTATTTATTTTTCATTGTTTTAAAATTTTTAGACTTGGTACTTTTATGTAAAAGTGACATTTCGATATTTTCGCTTTGTATGAGCGACATTTATAGTTATGGTTTTGCTTCCGCATTATAATCGAATAAAGTTTTTTATTATCTAAAATGAATGTTTTATGGAAATGTTTTGAGAAAAATTCTATACTAGTGACATTCTGTTATGGGTGTTACACCTAGTCTATGTGCCGGTTTTGGACATAGGTGTAAACGGGCTAACTTTGTGGGTGACATGGTGTATGTATTCGTAATGTCTCTATAAAAAGCAGTGTAGGTCTCCACAAGTGTACAACCTTATGTGATTTCACATGAACCTTTCATCTAGATAATCAAGTCTAGAATGATGGGATGATTGAGTCTAGTATGATTATTGCATATAATATGATTATTGATATGTGTAGTAACATATTTATGCATATTTTATGAATGATCTGTTGCATGTTAGCTCACCTCTACTTGATTGTATTGTGTTGGTATTTATGTTTGTATGATGATCGTATAACATGTGTGTTATATGAGAGTAGATGAGGAAACAACGACCGGTCCAATGCCAATTAAGAGAGAAGCGGAGGAATAGTGAAGAAGTATTTCTAGTCATTGCATGAGTGTTTTATTAAAAATATATATTCCATGTGAACCCCTTTATATTTACCTATTGGACAAGTGTAATAATGTTACAACATGTTAATCATGAAATATTAAGTGTGAGATAATTGAGATGTTAAAAAAAACATAAAATACTTATTATTTTTTCTTAATATCTAATTCACTTTCAATAACTCACGAACAAACATCAACTGTGAATAGACACATGTTTGAAACTAGTTAAATTTTAAAACCTAAAAAAGTTTAAAAGTTGAATTCACCCTTCTTGAATTTAGTTCCTTTTTTCAAAAGTTTTTCTTCGTGAAAATTTGAATTACAAGTTTATTCAATACATTCAAGAAAATAAAACATAATTTGTAGATTTTTTTTTTTATATTAATCATCATAAAGGTTTTCCATTTGAGTGTATGAAAAGTATGCCAAGTGACTTAGATTTATAACAGGCAAACAATTTCTATAAAACAAAAATAAAAGATTATGAGAAAAAGACCATAGAGACCACTATTTTGCAAAACACAAATCATGCAAAACAATATAAGTAAGGAGGAGTATATTACCAAGGAATTATACAAAAGTTAGACCAAGCGAAACAAAGATGTGGTGAACAAAAACAAATACTCTTTTAATTGGTGGTCATATTTATGTTCGATGTATCAGAAATTCGGCACACTACCTTAACAAAAAATTATGAATTCCTACTATTTTATACTATTATTCTTCTAACAGTTAGATTATTAGACTTTACTAATTGAAGAACTTCTCTTTTATACTTTCATAATTTATCAAAAATAAAAGTCTTACCCTCCTTTTTTTTTTGTATAATTCATTCTATTATCTCTGTATTTCTACGTTTAGATAATTTAAGAAGCAAACTTTTACCTATATCAATTTTAACTAGTCTAGGGGCAATAGCATTTTTAAAAATCTAACTTCAATCATTATACACATTGTTACTACTCTCTTCTATTTTTTCACCCACCGTAGGGCAATGGCATGATAGAAGAGTCTAACGTTGCATTGGTCAAAGATCAAATGCTGTCGAATTGGGGCATCCATTTTCCCTGCTTTTCTTTCCTGCGCTTCCAGGGTACCACTTGCTTAAATGTTTCACAAATGCTTACCTGCAGTAAGAAAAATGGTTCATAATAAGATTTTAACATCACAACCAAACCAAATCTCCTTCTAGTCAATGTGAAACTATTTTAGTTGTTTTTAGTGAAAGAAAAATGGAAAATGTTGCTATATCTGAAGTGCAACTTTTCGTACCTAAAAGAAGGGACAGATATTTCAATCCATTAAAATATGTTAGTGTCTTTGTTTGCTTTTATATTAAAATATGTATGTTAGTATCTTTGTTTGCTTTTATAGTAAAATATGATGCCTTTTCCGTCCACTTTCCTCTATTAAGCTTATAATCATTGGTTTGTATGACGAAAATAACAAAGAAACTGAATAGGAGAAAACCAATTTTTTTATAATTTAAAAAAAAACAAAATTAAACTTTTAAAATCACTGGAGGCTTTGGTAGAACTAAAAGAGGTGTGTTCTGTAAATGAAGGAACTGATATTATGAATTTAATTTCATTAAAAATACATTATTTACTATACCACTCTATATCAAATTAAACCAAAATTGTGTCGGTTCAAATTAAATAATATTAAAGTTTTGTGGTATGATTTTAATTGAAATGAAAAGAAAAAATAATTAAAATTATGTTGGATCTATACTACTTCTCATTTTACTCAGAAATTATGTTAGATCAATGTAATTTCACTTTAAAATCGTGTCATGTATATAAACACGGCTATCATTTTAAATTAACTATGCTTATCATTTTGTAGAAAGTTGATTTCACTTTTACTTTCTTCTTTTAATTCCATTAAATCAATTTCTCGTCCAATATAATTTTAAAAAATTGTTTCCAAACAGAGTCACCAAAAAGATATATTTTCATCTTCATTTTACACTTCTAAAAGTAAACTTCCCTTAAGATCATCACTTTCCCTAATTAGCAGAACGCATCTCAAAGAACACGATGAAATGGAAAAGAAACGAAGCTTACATACCCACACGTGTGAACTTCTGTGGGAAAGACTCGAAAAGCTTCCTTTTCTTCTAACCCTTGTGATCTTCACCTTGCCAGTTCCCTCCACAGTTGAACTAGAAAAGCCAAAACTACCCTCCTCTGGCTCGTTTTTCTTCAACGCGCTCCACCTGTTAGACGCGAAATTGGCATTCCACGTGTCCTTCGAGGGCCTACACGACGTCGTAAAAGACATGGCGCGTCCAACATAAGGTCCGTCCAGCACGGTTGTCGGCGACGAATCCTTGCCCTCCAACAAAACCAACCTCGGAGGCAGTTCCAAGGTTCTTGCCACGTCATCATTACCCTTGGGCCTGGATCCGCTGTGGCAGGGCCTAGGCCTCCCCGGTGCCTCCTCCCACTCGAACGGAACAGACACCGCCGTCCGTGGTGGTGGAGTAGGCAAATCCGGCAGCATGCTCCCCCGAGAAATTGTTAGTAGAGAGAGCTTGGGCGGTGTTTTTGGTTCGTCTTGGCGGAGCTTCTTTTTCTCTGAGCCCATTATTGTGAAGGTAAATGAGTGAAGTGTGGGTAGCGTGAGCGTGTAGTTTTTATAGAGCGAGTCAACAAGTGTTTGTTAGATTTGGATAGAGTGACCACAAATGAGTTATGTGTGATTCTGACCAAGTTTGAGTAGGCTCCTGTGGCGCTTCTTCACGGGAAGATACGCATTTTTATTTTTCTATATTATTATTATTATCGTTGGAGGTGGATCCCGCCTTGACTATTTCTAAATGCTGGAAAACCACAATCAACGGTCACTAACACGTTCAAGTCTTCGGAGTAATGGATGGGAGAAATTCTCATTGGTGAAATCCATGACTTTAAATGTTAGTTACGACATTTAAATATAATAATAAATCATGTGAGATATATTTAATATAATATTGTGTTCAACAGTTTTTATCCTAATCTTTATAAACTGTTTCAGGACCTAGAGCCGCGGTATTAAATATATTAAAAATTGAGCATGATATAGTATTTTATAATGGTTTTGACATTTAAGTTAATTTCTTATAAAAAAAACGTGGATTTTTTTTAATTTGTAAAGGTTTTTCAAAACTCTATAGCTAGAATTATCACAATGGATTTATGTGAGTGTTTGAAAAAAGAGAAAACAAGAGCTCTAGAGAAAGCATAATTGTGAATGAATATCAATATAAGTGTATTAGATACACCAGAAGCAAAGAATATATACAAAGAGGAAGAGAGAAAAAGAAAACAGAATTAACAAAACTATTCTATAACACTGTAACCGAACGATTTCTGAGTTTCCACCGTAAGGTAATCTTCCGCCGTTCGGTAGTCTTCAACCATTATGTTATTTAGTCGTTCGGTAGTCTTCAGTCATCCAGTAGTCTTCAACTCTCTACAGTCGTTCGGCAAGATCCTGTTATCCACCGTTCGGTAACAACAGAAGAAGAGATCTGTGAAGATCTCTATCACCCTCCCTCAAGATAAACATGGATATTATGCATGTTTAGCTTGGAAGTAATAGTATTAAAAGGAGAAGGATAAAGAGACTTTGTGAAAACGTCCGCAACTTGATTGGTAGAAGAAACATGAAGAAGCTTGATGAGACCATCTTGAAGCTTTGGTCTAGCAACGTGGTAGTCTATATCTATATGCTTCGTTCTTTCATGAAAGGTGGGATTCTTGGCAATGTGGATAGCAGAATTGTTGTCACAATAGACTGAGTAAGGAGTCGGGCACGGTATATGCAGATCTTTTAAAAGACATTGCATCCATTGCAGTTCACAAGTTAGAGAAGCTAAGGACCTGTATTCGGCTTCAGAAGAAGATTTGGAAACGGTGGTTTGTTTCTTTGACTTGCAAGAAATAAGAGCAGTTCCAAGAAAAACACAGAAACCAAAGATGGATCTTCTAGTGGTAGCACAAGTAGCCCAATCAGAATCAAAGTATGCATGAACACGGAAGGAATTATCAACAGCATATAACATACCAGAACCAGGAGCATTCTTTAAATATCTAATGATCCTCATGGCTTGTTGCATATGAGGTTGACGAGGAGTAGAAACAAACTGGCTAAGTTGTTGGACGAAGAAAGCAATGTCGGGCCACGTATTAGTGAGATAGAGTAATCGTCCAATAAGACGCCGGTAAGAAGAAGGATCTCTGAGAGGGATACCTTCATTAGCATGAAGATTAACAAAAGGATCGGCAGGTGTTGGAGCAGGTTTACATCCTAGCATACCAACTTCAGAAATCAATTCAAGACAATATTTTCTCTGATTGATATATAATCCAGCTTGAGATCTAGCAATTTCGAATCTCAAAAAATATTTGAGATCTCCAAGATTTTTCATGTGAAACTTGTTGTGGAGGTGATCTTTGACAGTAGTGATTTCAGACAAGTTATTTCCAGATAGAAGAATATCATCAACATATACCAGAATAATGGTGATAGTAGAGGGAGTATGTTTGATAAATAAAGAGTGGTCGGGTGAACTTTGTGTATACCCGATAGAAAGTAATTCTGATGCGAGTTTGTGATTCCAATTTTTGCTGGCTTGCTTTAAACCATAAAGAGACTTTTGAAGCTTGCAAACAAGATCGGGAGTAGATGGACAAAGACCAGGGGGAGGCTTCATGTATATATCTTCAGTTAAATCACCATGGAGAAAGGCATTGTCAACATCTAACTGATGAAGAAACCATTGGTTGATAGCAGCAAGAGCAAGCACAAGACGAACAGTGGTGATTTTAACAATAGGGCAAAAGTTTCATAATAATCCAAGCCTTCAATTTGAGTGAAACCTCTTGCCACTAAACGAGCTTTATATATGTCAATAGAGCCATCTGGTTTATGCTTGATACGATAAACCCAACGACAACTTATGGGTTTCTTACTAGCAGGGAGATTCACCAAAGTCCATGTTTGGTTTCTTTCAAGAGCACAAAGTTCAGAATTCATAGCCTGCTGCCAACATTCAAATTTGTTGGCCTCTTTAAAGGAAGATGGTTCAACTTGTGCAGAAATATTATGACAAAAAGAAGCATGATTAGAAGAGCAATTACCATAATAAAGGAACAAATGCATAGGATACGGGGTAGTATGGGATGAGGGAATGTGTAATGATCTAAATATTTAGGTCTACTTTTGTTTCTAAGAGAAACTCTTTGTCCAATAGTAGGAATAATAACACTATCAAAAGTATGATTAGAAGTGTTACAAGTTGGATAATTTGGGGCAGTAGAAACAGGTGCCATATTTGGAAAAAAAAAAGAATAACATTAGAAATATCATCATGTGTAGGAGACGAAGGTGAAGTTAAAGAAGTTTGATATGGAAAAATATGTTCATGAAAAATGACATTTTGTGAAACAATAGTAGAGTGTCAATGGAAATCATACAACACAAACCCTTTGGTTATAGATTTGTATCCAAGAAAAATGCATTTGTTGCTTCTGGAATCAAGTTTTGTGCGACCTGCAGTAACAGAGCTGGAGTATGATAACCATCCAAAAACTTTTAGATTTGAAAAATCAGGTTTGGTGGAATAAACTAGTTCATAAGGAGATTTAGTTTGAAGAAAAGGGGTTGGCAGTCTATTAATAATATGAATGGCAAGCTTTATAGCATAAGACCAAAAAATGTTTGGAACTTTGGATTGAAATAGAAGAGATCGACAAACATTGAGAATGTGTTGATGCTTGCTTTCAACAATGCCATTTTGTTGAGGAGTAGCAACACAAGTAGTTTCATGAAAAATGCCTTTGGTAGAATAAAAATCATTAAGAAGAAATTATTTTCCATTGTCAGATCTTATAATTTTAAGTTTAGAAGAAAACTAGTTTTCAGTTAAAAGAATGAAGTTTGGAAGTAAAGATTTGACGTCATATTTGTGTTTCAAAAGAAGGAGCCATGTGAAACGACTATAGTCATCAACAATGGTCAAAAAATATTTATATCAATCAATGGAAGTAATACAAATGGGGCCCCAATTATCAACATGAATGAGATGAAAGAAACATGGAGATTTAGTTTTGCTAACAGAAAATTGAAGACGTTTTTGTTTAGCAAAAACACAAGCATCACAAGCATCAATAGATTGAAAAGGAATATCAGAATATTGGAAACCTAATGTCTGGAAAATTTTATTTGAAGGATGACCAAGTTTCATGTACCACAAATTACCAGAATCACTAGAACTATTATGAAAAACAGAATGAAAGACATTTAATTCTGAAGTACTAATGATATTATTACTAAGGAGATAAAAGAGTTTGTGGTAGTTTTTAGCTACTCCAATCGTCTGGTAAGTATCCATCTGCACAATGAGACAACTATTTTGATGAAATATAATGAAACAATTATTTGAATGTAACAGTTTAGATATAGAAAAAAGATTAACAGAGAAATTGGGAACAAATAGAGTATTGTGAAAAACCAAATTTCCTAAAATAATAGTCCTTGAGAATTTAGCAGTAACGAAACTGTGATTTGGTAAACATATAGAAATAGGAGTGATAGGATGTAAAGAATTAAAAAGAAATTTTGAAGAACATATATGACCAGTAGCTCCACTATCTATAATCCAAGAAGAAAAACTGGGTGTAAAAGGAGAACCTAATGACTGTGGAGTGCATTGATTGACGTTGGCCATCCTAGGAGTAGAACGTTGAGACTATTTCAACAATCCAAGAATAGCATCATATTTTTCCTTACAAAAAAGACATTGAACTTGAGTTGTATCAGCAGAGGAGTCATTGAAGGTGTGTGAAACAACATCAGTAAGATTGACAGAGGGATTGGAGGGAGCATAATTCTGTTTGATGGTTGGTTTATAACCTTGAGGAAGGCCATATTTGATCCAACAATTGTCAGAGGTGTGATTTGTTCTTTTACAATGATCACAGTATTTAGCACGACCACCAAATTTACTGGTACGTCCTCGTCCACGACCACCAAGAAACGCACCATGAGAGGGATTAAAAGTCTTGTTGTGAGGGTCCTGGAAATTGAAATTAGCCATGGAATCTTGTGGAATTTGTGAGGAGGAATTATGAAATTCCCGTTCTTGTTGAAGGACCAAAGAAAAAGTTTTAGGGAGAGTCGACATAGGTCCCATTAGCATAATCTGAGAACGGACTTGGGAAAATTCATCGTTTAATCCATGAAGAAACTTGTTGACAAAATCATCGTTGCACTCTTGTTGAATCTTGGCCAATAAGCCACAATTACAAGGAGAAGTGCAGGTGCAGACAAGAATGGTCTTATACAAAGAAAGTTTTTTCCAAATTATTTGAAGACGAGTATAATACTGAGAGACAGTAGAATCACCTTGTTTACAAGAGTGAAGTTCTTCTTGGAGATCAACGATGCGAAACTTATCACCATGAGAAAAATGTTGGAGAAGATCGTTCCAAATCTCGTACACAGAATCCATCCACATAACAGATTGTTTGATAAGTAGAGTCATGGAACGCATCAGCCATGAGATCACCATTTTGTTGCATCTCTTCCAGGCTTCATGAAGAACATCATCAGGAGGAGGACAAGAAAGAGTACCAAGAATGAATTTGTGTTTGTTCTTGGTTTCAAGAGCGACAAGCATATCATGCCTCCATTGTTGATAATTGGTGTCGGAGAGAGGAGGATTAACAAGAACGAGGGTTGAATTCTCGCCAGGATGAAGAAAAAGAGGGTGGGCAGGATTAGAAAGATGATCGGTGGTAGAAATTGAGGTTGCCATGAGAAAAGATTTGGAGATGATGAAAGGGGCAAAGAAAGAACCCTAATTACTGTCTTTCTTTTGATACCATGTGAGTGTTTGAGAAAAGAGAAAACAAGAACTCTAGAGAAAGCATAATTGTGAATGAATATCAATAGAAGTGTATTAGATACAGCGGAAGCAAAGAATATATACAAAAAGGAAGAGGGAAAAAGAAAACAGAATTAACAAAACTATTCTATAACACTGTAACCGAACGCCTTCCGAGTTTCCACCGTACGACAGTCTTCAGCCGTTCGGTAGTCTTCAGTCGTTCGGTCATTTAGCCGTTCGGTAGTCTTCAGGCGTTCTGTAGTCTTCACCTCTCTGCAGCCGCTCGGCAAGATCATGTTACCCACCGTTCAGTAACAACAGAAGAAGAGATCTATGAAGATATCTATTAATTTATGAAGGTTTTTCGGAACTCCTAGTAATTAAATAGGGTCAACGAATCTAATAATAAGAACAATAATCTAAAAATCCAGCAATCAGAATTTCAAATTAATCTAATAAGCTTCAGAATGATCCTTATTGACACAGTAAGCTCTAATACATACTTGTCAAGCTCTAGGACCATGCAACTATGCTCTAGGACCAATTGGCCAAGCTTGTTGAGCTCCATGGAAGAGTTGTAGAGCTCCCACCGCTCAATGAGAACCATGGCGCTTAACGCCATACATTCTAACAGCCTCTACCAAGCGGTTTGCAACCTTGCACTTAGTGGAAGCCATCATGCGCTCAACGCTAACTGTAACACACTAAATTTTAAGGTGTCACGGATTATTAAAAAATCGATAATATTAACTTTCTATCGTAGTGTGGAAATGAATTTTTTTTCAAAAACCTTAACATTTAAGCATGCATAATTTATTCAAAGCATATGAGTTCCAAAAGACTTTTCCAATTACATTATTCAAAATAATGACATTAATGAAAGAAATAAAATAACTCCAATTACATTCTCTTTAAATTTAAACAAAATAACTTTTAGTAAAAATCCCAAGTCTGTTCTTTGTCATCTCTCGAAGCTATCATGCCTCAACAAGATATGTAACATCATCTATTCACTTATAACACATTATAGGATTATCGTCGATAATTTCATTCATAAATACAAACACGTCTGGGGTAAGCTACGATAAAACAATCATAATCATAATAATAAGATATAAGCACACTCATTATACCCCCATAAACAATAGTAATAAAAATGGGGTTCCTAATCCATTAACATAACAACTCAATCATAATAAATTACTCGATTCTCGATCCACGATCATCTATACTCGATCCTCGATCCTTGACTCTAAGCCTAGACTATTGATTTATCCATTCATTAGCACCTATGTTAACTGCACAACTAAAGTACCTAAAAAGAACAATGATATTATCGGCGATGATCATATAATGTGTTATACGTGAGCAGATGATATGCAGATGATGCTGAGGCATGATAGGTTCGAGAGATAACGGGAAACAAATTTGGGATTTTAATGAAAGCTAGTTTTGTTAACTTTAAGACAATGTAGTTGGAGTTGTTTCATTACATTCATTATTTTGAATAATGTAATTGGACAAGTCGTTTGGAACCCATATTCTTTGAATAAATTATGCATGTTTAAATTATGTTTTTGTGTGGTAAGGAAGTTTTAAAATTATCGGTTTTTAATAACCCGTGACACCATCAAATTTGGGGCGTTACATTTGACGTATAGTCAACTTAATTATATCAGTTACAATAGTAGGCGTGACAACTTGTTATTGATAACCATATGAATCATATGGTTGTTGAGGATAATAATCATATATTTTATTATATTCATATGAAAAAATATTTTTCATTTTCCAAAGAGGTTTTCTGAAAAGACATAAGTTGAAAGCTTGTTGGGTAGACTTCAAGGAAAGATAGGTATGTTTCAATGGACAACTTCCTTATCTTTCCATAGTCAAAGTATTCCCCAACTAGTTTTACAAATTTTCCAACAAAATTCCTCAAACAGAAATTATGAATTTTTTTTTACTAAATTAAAATAACTAAAGAAAGTAAAATAAAATAAATAATTGAAAAAAAATAGAGCAAAAGAAAATGTTAGTGATAAATAAAAATAAAATTAAAATAACAAAAATAAAATAAGAACTAAAATGATAGAAATTCTAACTGCACCAAATTGGATAACATTGTCGACGCACAATCAAATTAATACTACTAAACTATAGCAACTTCAGTATTGCAAAGATAGTAACCAAAAAAATATATTATTGTTAAAAATAGGATTAATCATTGGTTATCTAAAGATTATTATTCAAATAATTATATTAGATTTTCAAATTAACCAAAGTACATTGTCATTTAAAACAACAACTTTGTAGATTAACCATAGTAAATTTAACCAAAGTATAATCCCAAGTAAATATTACTTTGTCTAATCATGTCTATTCTTTTACTTCTTATATCAAATAAAAAGCTAATTAACCAAAGTACATTCTTGATTAATTCTTGTTAAAGTTTTCACCTTTAATCAAAGTACATTCTCAATTATTGGCAAAGTCTCATTCAATCATATGAAAGTTTCTAACTTTAATCAAAGTAAATTTTCAATTAAAAGTAAAACTCTTGGACTCATATGATTGATAAGTTATGTAGATTTAACATCATGCTAAATTGCTATAATGTAAAAATCATTACTTTTACTTGATTAAAAAGCAAAAGACATAAATAAAAATAAATTACAACAAGAATCAAAAGAACAAACAAATTTATTCATATAACCTCATAATCCAGTTAAGAAATTACAAAAGAATCAACCTAGAGGCTTAACACTCCATGGTATGTAGAAATAACATGAAAATAGAAGAAGAGAAGGTGGAGAACTTGAGAGAAGAGAGATAGAGGAGGTGAAAATTGAACCCCCAAAGGGTTCCTAAGCTCCCCTAATGTGTTTTCTTAAGTCTCTTTATATAGAAATTGGATTGGATTTTATTTGAGGTTTTTCTGTTGTTGTAATCTTCTTTATGATAATGTAATCTCCTTCAATTATCTTCTAAATGATCCAATATCTTCAAGATATCTTTCATTGTTGTGGAGATCTAAAAATATTTGAGAAGATATTTTCTAGATTAAAAAACATTAAGAAAATATTATATTTTGATATTTATTGATATAGCTAAATATGGTAATTATTTAACAATATCTAATAAAATATCTTAAGATATATTTCCCGAAATTATCATTAATCATAAATGTTTATCAATTATCAAAACCCTTTTAGTAGAAAAATAGAAAAAATCGCAAGATCCATATTTTGTTGCCTATTTCCTCTTCTTGACTTAGCCAAATTTCTTTACTTTGTCATGCTATTCTTGGATTGACTTCTTGTGGTCTTGATTATTTGCTATTCTTGGATTTATCTTTAAGGTATAATAAAATTTTAACCAATTTATTTCCACACCTCAATGAACTCAACTTAGTTGCAGCTACACTAACACACCTCAAAATATCCAAAGAACATTTATGCAACTAACAAGTTATTTTTAACATGTTTTTGTATCTCATGCTAAATAAACCCAATTATAACAAATCCTAATTAAAATATTCTATTAAAGTACAAAATCCAATTAAAAATTCAATATTAAAGGCCAAATCAGGGCATAAATATGCACTCTTGGGCAAAACTTAGTAATTTCAAAAATTTATTCTAGATCAATATTCATATCAACATTAAACCAAAGGAAAGAAAGTCACTGGAAACTAATCAACTTTGTAAATCTAGATGTCATGAATAATGTGAATGGGAAAACTCTATTTTAAACACATGAGTTAATCTCTTGAATTTACCAGGAAATGAAGTATGAAAGAGATCACTCAATTTAAAATGTATATTCACTCACCAATTCTCTCTTAAGTGTTTATGCTTGTGTTTGCACTCAAAATACTCATGTATGTAAATACTACTATAACTTAGCAAGATTCTAATATTTGCATACTTTTGGAAAACATCCATTCAAAGATCATGAGGACTTTTCAAAGGTTGTAATGTGGCCAAGGCAAAGGTAAGAAAAATTTAGGATATCGATACTTAAAAAATTTGGAAAGAAATAATTAAATCCAGTCAGCGGTACAATACCTGACACTGCAGGTGCAAGTGTTGATTTACTTGTCCGCAGCCCTTTAGTTGTTAAGCGAAAAGGACGACCGCGCACCAACAGGTTAAAGTCAACTGTTGAGAAAAGAACCAAAAAAGGGAAAACTGCTTCAGTCAAAAATACTTCAACACCATTTGTAGAAGAAGCTGTGAGTAATTAAATTGGTTGTTTATTCCATTTATGACGTAATTTTGTTACATGTATTCTAAATGTAATTGTGTTGATTCAGGAGACAAGAATACTTGATATTATACAAAGTCATGAGGTCGTTCAATTTGGATCCCAATCTTACCAACTATTACAACAATCTGAAGTGCCTCCTTCTAGATTTATGTCTTTGTTGTTAGCTGTACATAACAATTTCAATAACAACATTCTTTGATGTATATAACTTCCTTCTTCTTCTTCTATGTATATTATATGTATATTAAATTGACATTGTTGTGTAAATATTGTCTAAATGAATACATGAATTTTATGATAATTCATTGCTTGATGACCACTGTGAAAAACCCCTTTTATGTACTGTTACTCGAAATGTTTGCTTTACATTAATTACAACGAGTACTATTTTAAATTGAATGTTTGGGCCAAAACCCCTTTTGGTAATCGATTACCAATAATCTATTTCGAATACCGGTGTTATTTGAAGCAAAGTAAAAGGGGTCAAAATCAGAATAAGTCCTAATCTTTTTCATCAGCTCACTTCCCTCCCATCTGCTGGTGTTCGTTATGAAGGAGGTATTGCCGATGAGTGGAAAGAACATTACGATTCTATAAGTGCTAGGCAACTCGTGTGTAGAGATGATGCTAACATACATAGCAGAATATTGGCAGGGCAAATGAAGGTTCAACGTAGGATACTTCATTCCGTTCTTACTCGAGTATTAATTCCTCGTGCAACCAATATTGGTCACGCATCTGAAGAGGATATTATGTTGTTGTGGGCCCTTTTCAATTCCATGGAGATTAACTAGAGACATCTAGTCAGATATAGGATGAAAAGGGCATTAAAGGACAGTGCCAAGCTGCCATATCCTCATTTGATTACCATCTTCATGGAACACTTTTGAGTCCCTACTGAGAGTGATCCTATTACATAAATTAAGTTGAAACAAAGGATGGGATATGAAGTTATAGCCTCATTTGGTTATGTGCAAAAGCATGAGGAAGTGTGGGTTCCCAAAGAGAACGCCCCCAATAAACAGCATGAAGGCGGATAAGACGAGGATAATCAACAAGTTAGTTCTTCTACAACACTAAATGATGTCATCAACCGCATCGAACAAGTGCAGACCTTCGTTGGTACAAGATTTGACGCCTTCGAAACGCGATTTGGAAACATGGACATGGCCATGGGGACAAGATGTGATGCGTTAGAATCGTAAGTTGGGAACATTGAGGAACAACTACAACACTTGTGCAACGACTTTGATAACGAACCTCGTAGTTAGAATTGGTTGTTTAGAGTTAATTACTTTCATTACGAACATTCATGGATTATTGTGTTGCTACTTCAATATTGTAATGTTTTTAATACTCAAGTGCTTTATGGATATTTAAAGTTTTCATCATCAATGTTTACATGAAGCTTTTGCGAATTATTTATGATAAATACTTAAATGAATATACCAAGTTAGATAACCTCGTGTGTAATGGACTTCTTAATAATAAAATCGAGTGAAAACCATTGGATTTATGTCAAAAAATTTAAAATTTTGACCATGGTCCCCCAAGTTACCACAGCTGGCTCCTACAGTACAAGTTTCTGTACAAAAGCCAGATTTTGTTCGTGTAATCGTTTACCACACAATTGTAAACGATTATCAAGGTGTTTTTCCCTGCACAAGTTTCAGGACTTCACCTAAGTTGCTCATCTCATAAACATTGTTCCTTTTTTCCATCATGGGGTGCCCAAACATGACTTCTCAACCTCTCCTCATAATTAAACACCAAAATCAAGTGAAAACCACTAGACTCATGTAGAAAAGTTACAAATTTTGACAATGGTCACCTAGGTTACCACAGCTGGCTCCTGTAGTTGAAGTTTCTCTGCAAAACCAAGATTTTGTTTGTGTAATCATTTACCAACCAGTTGTAAACGATTACAAGTGTGTTTTTTGGTGCCCAAGTTTCAGGACTTCACTTAAGTTGGTAGTATCACAAACAATGTTCCTTTCCTCCATCATGGGGTGCCCAAACATGACTTCCCACACTCAATGCATACTTAAACACCAAAATCAAGTGAAAACCACCGGACTTATGTAAGAAAGTTACAAATTTTGACCATGGTCACCGAGGTTAACAAAGTTGGCACCTGCAGTTGAAGTTTCTGTATAAAACCAAGATTTTGTTCGTGTAATCGTTTACCAGCCAGTTGTAAACGATTACCAGGATGTTTTTGCCTGCACAAGTTTAAGGACTTAACCTAAGTTGCTCATCTCATAAACATTGTTCATTTCGTCCATCATGGGGTGCCCAAACATGACTAACCACACTCAACTCACACTTAAACACCAAAATCAAGTGAAAACCACTAGACTTATGTAAGAAAGTTATAAATTTTGACAATGGACCCCCAGGTTACCACAGCTGGCTCCTATAGTTGAAAGTTTTGTACAAAACCCAGATTTTAGTCGTGTAATCGTTTACGAGCCAGTTGTAAACGATTACCAGGGTGTTTTTCCCTACACAAGTTTGAGAACTTAACCTAAGTTGCTCATCTCATAAACATTGTTCCTTTCCTCCATCATGGGGTGCCCAAACATCACTTCCCAGCCTCTACTCACACTTAAACAACAAAATCAAGTGAACACCACTAGGCTTATGTAAGAAAGTTACAAATTTTGACCATGGTCACCCACGTTACCACATCTGGCTCCTGGAGTTGAAGTTTTTGTACAAAACCAAGATTTTGTTCGTGTAATCCTTTACGAGCCAGTTGTAAACGATTACCAGGGTGTTTTTCCCTGCACAAGTTTTAGGACTTCACCTAAGTTTCTCATCTCACAAAAATTGTTCCTTTCCTCCATCATGGGGTGACCAAATATGACTTCTCAGCCTCTACTCACACTTAAACAACAAAATCAAGTGAAAACCACTGGACTTATGTAAGAAACTTACAAATTTTGACCATGGTCACCCAGGTTACCACAGATGGCTCCTACAGTTGAAGTGTGTGTACAAAAGCCAAATTTCACTCATGTAATCATTTACCAGCCTGTTGTAATCGATTACCTGTGTGTTTTTTCCTCCACAAGTTTCAGGAGTTCACTTAACTTGCTAAACCATTGGATTAATTTAAAAGACTTATTAATATTGTGCGTTCCTTTGTCATCAAAACACACACAACGTAAATAAAATGACATTGCACATAAAGTAATCATGAAAGTTATCATGTTATTGCAATAACAATATGTACATATATATCATTGTTTGTTACAATCTGTACATATATATCATTGTTTGTTACAATCTGTACATATAACAATCTTATTGGAAAAAATCCATCTTCCTCTAAATGCAAACAAAATTTCTACAAATGGAAACAATCCTACAACATTCCGTATTTCGCTAGCATTTTCATTCTTCTAATGTTCTCGTTGTCGAGGATCCACTCCCACACATATTTCTTTCTAATTCCAAGCAACTCCTCCTGAAACCAACATTTTGCACTTTAGAAATTAACACAATCATCAACTATTTCTAACAATCATAATGATACTTACATTCGTATATTGAGGCATGCTTTTCCCATTGTATTTGTCCTCTCCATCCCAAATTTTCATTGCTTTTAACATTATAACTCCACAATCATGTTTGAAACAATACAACCACAACATATAGCAGTTCTCACAACCTACACTAATGACAACACCAAATATTTAAAGACAATGATTATAACAACTTACAAGTTTGGTTGGGATGGGATATTTGCTTGTTCAACAAACAAAGGTCCAATACTCCCTTCCGGTCTATTGTACAAGATGCAAAAAAATCGTTGAAGATTTTCAGCCTACCAAATAAGAAGTACAATAACAAGTTAAACAATACAACGTTAAATGACAATAAGCAATTTATTCTTAAACAAAAATTGTGCTATCATACAACAACTTTGTCAATCCTTTTCCAGTCTCTGATACCCCTCCACAATGAGTCAATCACAAATATCTATAATGTGCTAAGTTTCACTGAATAAAACCACTAATGGTCATCATGGACAAATGGCATAAACAACTACAAACAAAGAAAACCAAATGTCAATATATGAACAAATAAAATTAGGCAAACATTGTCATTACAAATTAAACCTAACTCACAAAGTCAGCTGTGGCAATGTCTCCAAGTCGAAAATGATCATAACGCAAATAGGTGTTGTAATTATGAAGAGTAAACACATCACGATTCTATGGACGTCTCCTATAATCAATAAGAATATGGTTCTATGGAAAATTTCAAATTCATCAATCCACAATGCCTTACACATAATTTGTACCAGTAAATATATCATATCACAAAAAATTTTATTTACCGCGTATAATGGACTGAAATGAATCCTCTTAACAACACTGGGCAACCTTTTCTCAAAGTACATAAAATTGTAGTAGCAAATAACACCACCTACGCAATAAAAATTGTACAAATTATTAACATAACCACCAACATTAAACATAAAGCCATGTCACATAATAGTTACCATGTTATCAACGTATTTGGTTGGCACTAAAGTGTAACATGAATTTTGTGCTCAAGGTCTGCCCAATTATTTCACATACAACCCTAAAAAAATAAATATTACTCAATCAGAAACAATCACCTTTCACCAATGACAAATACAATTCTCATCAATTACCTTTTTCCACTGTCTCTTACGTTGACTGCATAGTACAATTGGTTAACATCGACAGTAGTGGTTGGATCACCAACAAAACTGCGCAAAAGGGGGATCGCCAATGGTACCTCCCCTTCATCATCATCACCATCATCATCAATTTCAATAGAAACACTTGGATGGTGAGATGCTGAAACTTTTTCATCTTTATGCGCAGGTTCGTCATCCCCTGGTTGTTCATTAAATGCACCTGTAGGGTCTTCAGCAGCTCCACTAGTAGCTTCTTCATCAAATCCACCATCACCTTCTTCATCACCTCCACCTACAGGTGCTTCATGACCTCCACCATCACCTTCTTCATCATTACCAAATGCATCTTCTTCACTAAAGATTAGAGTTTGACAAATTTCAATTAACTCCCTCATAAGAACTTCAATGTTATGGTATTTTGCTTGTTTTTCCTCATTCTCTCCTCAGCAAATTCTTCCCAAGTGCCATCATCGGAGCTTTCATCATCTGCTTCCTCAACCCTGGATCGTTCAGGCAACTATCCTTTACCTATCCCTCTGTGATCCATGTGGAAAACAGCACGGATTGCGGGCAATTGACGATCTTGCTTACTTACATACCACTCGAGATTTAACTATACCAAACGCAAACAACAAGATTAGTGAAATAAGACCATCAATAATTAAAAAAAAACATATGACAAAGGTTGAAAGACTTATATCTCCGGTTTGAAACATATGTTCAATTTTTTTTGTCCTTGAGTTATATGGGAACCATCGCAATATGCGCGGGAACCTCCTGTGAGAAGCATGACCATGCAAAGAAAGTCTTTCAACCGCCCAAGCCTACAATATCAAAATAAATAGTGACCCATATTTTACAATGTTGTCCATTCCATTGAGTTAAACAATTATAAATCATGTTACCTACAACACGGCCACATTGCCACTAAGACTCAGTGACTGGGCGATAGCTCCCGACATTATTTTCTTCATACATTTATTTCAATTATGTACAATATGTTTATGTACACCGGTGCCCCAATCGTATAGACACAAACTGTCTAAGTCATCTAACACTACACAAAGCATGTTAGAAACATAGACAGACTTCCTAGGAAAATAAAATGCAACCAAACACACTAATATATATATATATATATATATATATATATATATATATATATATATATATATATATATATATATATATAACCTACATACTACATCAACCTCAATGTTTTGATCCTGGAAAATCACATTAAACATGTCAATTCGCTCCTTCAAAGTAGTGGTTTTTGGATTAAACATTTGACCAACCAATCCAACTACTGATTCATCAAAAGGGATGTCTAAACCACCTATTTATAAACCTGTGCTCATGAACACATAAAAAACAGTAAATGAGACCAATTATTGACTAACTCTAAAACTAACATTCTGCCCAGCCCAGCGACAGACCATCATCACCTTCAATAATTTCAAATTGACCTCTAAAGGGCTCATAATATGCAAACACCACCTAAATGGAGTCATCCTAATGCGCTCTACATGACTGTTTCCTAGTAAGCGATTCATTTCAACAATGGTGGATGAATCCATCGAGATACGAAGGCGCCACTACACAAAATTAACAAAACATTATTATTAACTAAAATTCAGAGGATAACACATCATCTATAAAAAAAATTACATTTCATATTTCCTTTTTGGGCTGCCATTAGACCTGTAATTATAAGATAAACAAAACAACAATGGTCGAGAAGATGGTTAGGGTTCGCGTAGTTCTACTTACCAAAAAACACCACGACAACGAGAAGGCACAATACCAATGTTGGACAGGGACGTCGAAGACAACCTCAATGTTGCACAAGACGGACGTCCAAAACAGCGAGAAGGCACAATACCAACGGTCTAGTAGAAGGTGAGGCTGTAGGGTTTGAACACGAGAGAGATGAGAGAACCCAGAGAGATGAGAGAACGAGAGAGATGAGAGAATGCGAGAGATGAGAAAGCATAACTGCAAACGAAAGAAGAATAGGGAAAGCGCGAAACGAAATTTCATATTTTTCCCTTCCGATAATACCCTCGCCTGATCAATTGTATATCCATTTTTTTTCAAATTCAGCCAATCAACAACCGCCACGTGGCATTGTCAAATCGTTGGCAAATAAACGTTGTTAAAGAAATCTTTTCATGATACAGCAGTCATGTTAAAGAAATGACATGTTCAACTTTTGTTTTGGTATCATTATAGTGCAGAGGTACAGTATGTAAGAATATTTCATCAAGCACTATTAATGAATTTCTAATGTTCATTAAGCTCTATTAGTATATAGTATTGATTTTGTTAAGTCACAAGCGATGCAAAAGATGGTGAGAAATTGCGAGAATTGCAAGACGCGACCAAAACCAAGCTTCCTATGACAGTCGTATTGAAGAATGAAACTAAAGAGAGGTTTATATTAAGAATATATAGATGAGCAGTTAATTTAAGTGGAGGGTAGATTGTATGGTGGAGAAAGGCACGTTTGATTCCCCATTCCCTAGTAATAGTATGAAGCCATATTTTAGCATCGGCAAAATATACTCTGTTGTTTCATCAAATTACAAATATGATACTTACTCCTTTAAGAGAGAGATGGAAAAAAGGATAACGAAAGAGTGAAATTCTTCATGTTTTTCTACCATACACGTTTATTTTGCTGAAACAAATTATTAATACCTATAAATATTATACGCTCGTTACATTGTGAGAATGTTAGCATCATTTTATACATTGACAATACCCCTACACAGATGCATACATAAGAAATCAAAGGTTCTAAAATTAAAATTTCAACCAATACAATATAAAAGGTAATAAACATATCATTTACGTCTATTTCTGGTTTGATGATACTTCACACTATCAGTGCATAAACCATCTACTCTAATTTCTAAATTTTTTTTATTTTCTTTGTTTTCAATAAATTGAGGAGGCATGCTTTTATTGAGATGTGTCGTGGCAATGTCTAATACTTTAGTAATTATTGAAGGTACAAGATCAAGATGCAAAAAAATCAGTTCGACAGCGAAGAAAAAGGAGAGAACGGGTTCTTGAATCCAAGGAAACATCAAAACTTCAGGCAATGTTACTTTTCTTAACAATTGAGCCATATTTAAGTTCCATTTGTCTTTTTCTTTGCTGACCCACTTGAGAATCATTGAACAGAAAATAATTTCCGGAGCGAAGCGATTTCTTCTGTTTGTCTTTATATTGATCATTCTTGTTACTACTACATATTATTGGTACAAGGGACTTTTACGGCTCTATGATTGGATGAATGAAGTGGATGAACAAAGACAAAGATATTCTCGAATCAAATGATTATCAGTTTGATTACTCCTTTTTGTTAGTCTGATTACATTATTTTTTTTCCATTTCAATGTGGATATGTCTGATGTAAGTTTAATGTGCTTTTTATGGTTCCATGCATTCTTTAATCCTATACTAGGAAGAATATATAGACATATTGAGCGTTTCTCCACCATGCACTTGCCTCCAAACTAACTATCTCTGGATTGGATAAGAATCATAATTTACATCAGCCCCAATACGGTGTCTCTACCAGTACGAAATAACAAAATAATTATTCACGTCCACAAAAGATATAGTTCCTCCACCGGTTTTGTCCGTACTCGTTGCCGAGAATCTTCAACCAGTCTGGCACGTTCACCAGCAGTAATCCCAAAGCATCAAGGAGCGTACAAATTTGTAGAATTTTGAAGAGTTAGCGTTTATGATAACGATTGAAATACCGTTATTTTTATACTTAATTTTGATATTAAAAACACCCTTTATGACTTAGAAACTAGCTTGAAATCATGTTTTTGCTTAAGTTGTGAGAATAAGAGAGTTGAAGGTGGTATTATTGGTTTAATGTCTGGTTTTCCTTGTTTTGACAGGAATTAAGATGAATTGGATGAAGAATTTGAAGTAGCAAGGAGTTGGAGTCAGGAACGGCTGGAAAAGTAGCACATAGAAGAATCGCAGATAGCGCTAAGCATCATTTTGGGGCGCTGAGCGCCAAGTTCTACTGTCTCACGCCTGAGTGCCACCGCTGAGCGTCAGTTTAGTGCTGCAACTACTGTCTCACGCCTAAGCGCCACCGTTGAGCATCAGTTTAGTGCCGCAACCACCGCTGGGTGCCCTTTTGGGGCGCTGAGCGCCGACGACGTGGGCTTGGACCTGTTTTATGAACTATTTAAGGTTTTGGACAACCTAGGGTTCACATCTTTTAACAAAAAGAGGCGCAGAAACACTCCTTTCATCTCTCGGAGGCAGATTTTGGATGTGGAAGCTCCGATCTTCAACTTTTAAGGTTTTATCTTTCATTCTTTTCCATATTTCCATCTAGTTTCACCATGTCTATGGTGAACTAAACCTCCATTGTTGTTGGGGAAACGATGAAATCCTTTGAAACTCTCATGTATTGAATTGATTTATATTATAAATGATTTACTTCATTAATTGTTAGGGTTTTTCCTCTATGCTCTATGCATGCTTTGTTTAACTCATTCAATTACATGATTACTAATGTTGTCGATATGGAAACATATGGGGAAATCTAGAACTAGGGAAATTCTCCCAAAAGCAATATTACCTAGACATAGGGATAGGAGTTGGTTGCCTTTAAGCTTCTATGCGAATGTAATGCATAATTAATTGTTGAGGATACAAGACATTGTGATCTAGTAATTAAGAGTAGGTTTTCTTCACCTAGACATCGGGTTTAAGGTAAATTAGAAAGTGGCATTAACAATAATGAAGAAGATGAATTCATAAATACATGAGAGTGGATAGGATAAGTCGGAAACCCCAACAACATAATCATTCCATATTTTATACACCAATCACCTGTGCATTCTTCATGTGAATTGATCAACACTTGCATTCATATTTATTTTCTGCATTATAAACACCATGATATTGTTTACAAGTCTTAATTAATCAAGAACCCACATGAATGTCTAGGTCGTGAGTCTCTTGGGAAACGATACTTGGTCTTACCATTTATTATTACTTGATACGATTCGGTACACTTGCTGGAGTGTTAATAGTTTACAGAGTTCTAAAGATCAGATTCATCAAACTCAAAGGTGGAATCAGATTCTTCCAAGTGCTTTTATAAAGGTTAGCTTGCTTTTGGAAAAAAAAAAGAAAAAAGAAAATTGTTGAGTTTTGTTTGCTTGCGTAAGCATTGTGGATAAGGCAGGATAGGAGGTGTGCGATTGTAACGTCAATAGGGGTTTTGACGAACAAAAAGAGTGGAAGAAGGAGGGAGAGAAGCTAGTGAAGATTAAAGGAAGGAGACAGAGGAAGAGGAAGGGAGAGAAGCATTGAAAGATTGACTCAGTGTCAGAAAAAGAAAAAATGATGTGGCACATCGTTAGCTAGCTCAGCCTGATTCTAAAGCGTCTGTTTTGGAGGATGAAAAGTTATAGTTTCCTTAAGGATAAAGATCAAAGTATATCAAAGTTTGAAAAAGGGACTAAAACTAAAATCGCTTGATAGTTGAGGGACTAAAAACATATTTAACTCTAAAAAATATATCTATTATATCAATCAAATCACTCAAACTTTCATAAACTTTACTTCTAAATTTATTAACTTTTATCTCTAAATCCCTTAAAAAAATACTTTACTTCTATATCCATTAACTTTTATCTCTAAATCCATTAAAAAAATATTTTATCACAAAATTCACTTAAATTCATTCATTCAATCACGAGAGTTACTCCCTCCACCACCACACACAGCTCCCTGCACATTCTCATTCCTTTTTTACCCTTCTGTAATATTTAATTTTTGGTTTTATTTTTTTACCAACAACCAACCACTTCACTAATTTATATGAATGTACCTCCACAACAGTCCACCACTTCCGCTTCCGCTTGAATGAAATTCTTCTCAATCTTCTTCTCCCTTATTGTTATTTTTGTTTGCTGAAAGTGTGGTGGTGTAGTATGGGATTATTGTGGTGTGTTTGGTTAGAGATAACAAAGTTTCATTTCGTAGTAGTGCAAGAAGGTGCTCCATTACTATTGATTAGAGGAAGCTTGGTGCAAGAAGGTATAATGGTGAGAGATATGTGCAAAGTTTGAATATATAAGAACACCGTAACATATGTGAATATGTGTTGTATTCTTAAACGGATGTCAACATCTGTGGACAGATATTGACATCCGTTAAAGGACAAAGCACCACCACCGCACTACCACCGCAACACCACCGCAACACCACCGCACCACCAACACAACCAAAGAGATCAAAATGAAGAAGAAAAAAGTAATGAATTCCACACGGATATAGAGAATGCAGGGGAATAAACGGATATGGAGATGGAGAGAAAGAAAGAGAGTGAGAGTTGGGGGGATGGGTCTGGGTGGCTGTGAGGAAAAATAAGAGGTAGTGAATTAGGGTTCTCATATGAAAGTAAAAAGATAAATGGTTAAACTAAAAAAGGTAATTTTATAATTAAAAAATTTTTGAAGAGCTGTAGGTAGCAGTTAGGGTGGTGAAGGGAAACTTATCTCTCTCAAATTTATCTCTCAAATAAAAAATAACAGTCCAAAAGTGCATCCCAAAAATGTACGAAACTTATCAGATTGGAGCATCCCAGCCCAAGACAAGAAAAAACCTCAAACCAGTAGATACTTGAAATCACATGAAAAAATCTCACCTATGTTTTGTTTAACTACTTACATATTATAATTTAAAGAACTTTTGAATTATAATAACCTATATAAAAGTTCTATAACACCAAGAATTTACAGATTAATTCAACTTTGTTAAACATCAAAGCTGATCTTACAAAATGAAATATATTTGAACTATAATAGACCCTCCGTCCAACTTTTCTTAGCATTCTTTAAGAAAAACACATTCCATAACATACATCCGAGCTTTTTAAACTAGGTAAAGAGCTTATTAGTTAACTCGCAAAATAATTATAGAACGTACTGCATCTACGTTTTCTTTAAATACAAGTTTGAGTATTTAGTCTTGTTCAATCAACCAAAAAGTAACTATGTTTTATAACTAAGCTAATTCTTTTAATCTCTTCAAATAGCATTAATTCTTAATTAAGAATTAGATTTTTAAGCACATTATAGAGCTTGTTTGGTTGGTAGTACAAGTTCTAAA
The DNA here is from genome assembly GCF_016808095.1 of Vigna angularis. Classification (NCBI taxonomy): domain Eukaryota; kingdom Viridiplantae; phylum Streptophyta; class Magnoliopsida; order Fabales; family Fabaceae; genus Vigna; species Vigna angularis. The sequence goes on along the minus strand of NC_068976.1, from coordinate 3,222,835 downwards.
AGTATAATCAATATTAGGATTTTTCTTTTTTTAAAGTCACGTTCCAATCACATTCAAGATTTAAAATAAAATATTGAGACAGTATCGCCCTATTTGCTTTTGGGCAAAGAAACATAAGCAGTATATCGTTTGTTACTGAATATCTCAAATGTTTTTGATTTACAGAAGAAATAGAAAAATATGACAGTAATCATTATGTGTAGAAACAATTAAATGATTTGGGACTTGGTGAGAATGAGAGCAGCCTAACCTACAAATATATTATTATTTACGGTTACGGTTCAGGGCATCCCAACCTTTGTATAACTTGACTTTATACAAGCATGATACACCACAATTTCTATCCTGCTCCCTGTACAGAGTCAGTATCCCTAAAACTAACGCTAGTCCTACCACTTGTATCTAACTTCCTATTCCTATGCTCTATTGTCAGGATCAAAAAGGGCAAACACCTCCACCATTCCTTTAACTATCTACCAAGCCTGTTCCTGTACAAAACACCATCTATCTCCACCTTTGAACTTGGGGGAGGTGGTTGGAACCCAGTTGAATGCAGCAAAACTGAATCATGTGGGTCAAATATCACAAGAGGGAAAATATCTAGAGTGGGGAGAAGACGACAATGAAGGGGAAATCTTTGAGTCTGAATTTCTAAACGTGCCGCCTGAGCCGCGTCCCAAATCACCAAAAATATAATCAGCAAAGTCATCCGTACTGGTTGAATCACTCGTGCTATCTGTACTGCAAGAACCTTCGTCAGAATTGCTGCTTATAAGGGATGAATTATCACTTGATGAATCTTCTTCCAAAATCCTTCTCTGGCGGAGAAACTTTGAATAGATAGCATCAAAGGAAGGTGAACCATCTACAGAAGTCAAATTAACTCCAGCACCAGAAACAGTAGATAGTCGTCCCTTCACTACGGCAGTTTTTCCATTGAGTTTCCATTTTAAATCTGAAGATACTATACTGTTCCTGATTAATCTAGGGGCCCTAGGTGAGCACCTACCAGGAGGTTCAGAGAGTCAGGGAAGCATGAAATATGATATAATTAAAAGAAATCTAAGACGGTGACCAATAAGATATCAACCAAAAAATAAATCCATAATCAGAAGGGTTACCTTGCATAGAAAAGCATGTATGCTCCTTTTGCCAAGACGCTTTCCAATTCAACAGATGTCACCTACAAGACAAGTATGATTTGATGATTAAATGAGTTCTAAGCTACATCTGCAGTGGAAAATAGATCAAAAATAGACTCTGTATCTTAAATCCACAAACACAATGCAAGTACAAGATTAGTTTTCAAAATAAGCAATACAATTGTATTTTTGACACAAATTTGTTTTCAATATAAATAATAGAATCACGGATAATGTGTTGTTTTTAAACAGATCATATAAATACACTAAGATTATGTACTTCAAACTTTATTCAAATATTGCTTATAACAAACTACAGATGGCAATTTCAGCTTATGATAACCAATGGGTAAGGGAAAGCATAAATCCACAATATATATAAGAACCATACAAATATGCTCTCAGAAATTCAAATAAATGGAAACTTGACATACCACGCTATCATCGACCTTGAACCACCTGCTTTGAAAATTCTTCACATAGCATACATAGTGACCCGAAAAAGTAGTATTCATAGTATCCAGGTGAACAACTACCCCATATAGCCTGTATATAGCCAAATCACTAGTCCCACTTATAAAAGGTGCCAAGTCAAGTATTTCAGGAAACTGGATAGGTTTATTGAGCTTCCCAAATTTTCCTGACTGCAAAACAGCAAATATAATCTTCATACAAGACAGGTGGCAAAACCTTCAACTTAAATTTAACACAAAAATACCTTAAATCTCTTTAATGCAATTGTAAGAACATTAGGTGCCTCCAAAACTGTCATCCTCTTCTTGGCGTTCTCGTAAGACTTACACCTGTTTAACATAGAAAAGGAAACTATTTTAGTTACAAAAGCTTAGAAAGGAAAAGATATAAAACTCAAACAATAATGTACTACAAACAGTGTGACAAAGATGACCTCACTTAACACATGAAGTTTTAAAAAAAACAACAGAACAAACAGCGTGACAATTTTTGGCCAACAGAACACTAGAGGGAAAAGAAGATAAACAAGAAAGCAATGCTCTTTTGGGCAATGAATCCTGAACATGGTGGTGACCATAAAATAAAACAAGATTTTCATTTCATTAGACAGGTAGACTGAAAAAAGCAGAGTTGTTTCATTCTGTGAGCGTATGCAGTCATGTGAGGTTTGAGTACATTACCAAACCTCGAGGAGCTCGGCCTGGAGGAAGAGCACGGCCTTGATGGAGAGCTCAACCTTGAAGGAAAGCTCAGCCTTTATGAAGAGCTCGGCCTTGATGGAGAGCTCAGCCTTCATGGAGAGCTCGGCCTGGATATCTCAGCCTCGAGAGCTCGACTAGAGGAGCTCAACCTGGATAGCTGGGCTTGGAGGAATTTGGCCTAGGTGAGCTTAGCCTAGGTGAGCTTAGCCTAGGTGAGCTCAACCTAGGGGAGCTTGGCTTGGAGGAGCTCAGCCTTGAGGAGCTCGACCTAGGAGAGCTCGGCTTGGAGGAGCTCAGCCTGAAGAGCTCGGTTAGAAGGGAGCCCGGCCTAGAAAGCTCGGCCTAGAGGAACTCAGCCTAGGAGAGCTCGATAGGTGGAGCTCGGCCTGGATTGGTGAGTTCAGCATGGAAGAGCTCGACCTGGAGAGCTTGGCATGGAAAAGCTCAGTCTAGAGAGCTCGGCCTAGAGGAACGAGTCCAAACGGACATATGATACAGTTACTTTAATAATAACAATTACAACAATACAACCTAATTTTTATAATATCTCATTAGATAATAATTTCACTACTTTAATATTTTTATATACAAAATGAAACCAATTATTAACAAATAAAAGAAAAACTGTGAGTAAGTTCTCATTAGAAATTCAACCAATTACTTAATCAAATAAATGACAAAAAGAAAACACAGGCAATTGGTTGAATTTCTAATTTAATTGTTTAGCATTATTCAAATTTCCCAACAAAGACCAGGCATACCCTTCTAAATCTCATAAAGTTTAGCATAACACATACCACGTAATGAAAATGTTGAAGCCCTTAATAGAGATACTAGATTTCTCAAAAACTAATACGAGGTTATACAAATCAATTTCACTTATTCTCCTAAAAAAATTATGTTCTCTTTCATATTTCATTAGCTTCCATGTAATTTATAAAAGGTAGTACAAAGTCAGGAACTCATCCAAAAGAGTTAAAATATTGAGAAAAGTATGAGTTTAATTTTCAGGTGTTACCCTCCTCTTATAACTAGTAAACAAGGGATGTCTTCAAACCTCTATTGTAGCTCCCTGCTCAAGGTTACAGATCCTAAGTATGAAATATTATCTCCTTCAATTTAATATATAAACTGCAAGATCCAATTCAAAGTCATGCTCACACATTTACTGGAGAGATATTTAGAAGTTTGTTCTTAAAACCCCAGATTAATATTAATGCAAACCAACCCTAAAATCCCTCAATATCTCAACTCTTTCGCAGATAATGTTCATAGTTTTCACACAATGAGTAGTTACAAAAAACCCTCACACACCAATACGTTGCTATTATCAGTAAAAAAAAAATTCAAATTACACTACCTCTAATTTTCTTGAATGGATAATACACTATGAGTGCTTACAACACACCTTATACAACAATGCCTTGCTATTATCAGTACAAACAAAAAACAAAAACTTCAAGTTCCACTACCTCTATTTTTCTCGAATGGAAATATTAAGCTAAAAGAGAGGCAAATATCACCTAACTTCAAAACGGTATGCACTAACATACTCTTCGAGGTTGTTTAGTTATATAATATTGTAAGCATTCCACTACCTCTATTTTTCTTGAATGAAAATAATAAACTAAAAGAGGCAAATATCATCTAACTTCAATATGGTATCCACCACCAACATATTCTTTGGGCCTGTTGAGTTCTATAATATTGAAAGCAACAGCAAGCAATGATAATATTTGAAACCAACCTGACACAGTTGTACTTGTTTTCCCCATCCAGAGTCTCAGCAGTTGTAAACTGTCGAAGGGCATCCTCCAGGGTTGCTATCTCCCCATCTATCTCAACAGTCAGATCCATCATCCTTTCTTGACGCTCAGATTTCCCTCCACACTTCATGCATTTTACCTGCCAATAGATTGTCAGCTTTACATCATTGCGCATCTTACTTCCATCAGCAAATGACGGCAAGAATAATAGCTCTAAGTATTTAAAAAACAACCCAACACTGTATTATACCCATAATTGGGGAAGTTATAAAAACAACTACAGATAATTGCAATTTTTTCAGATAGAAAAAAGATTTACCTTTGATTGAAGATATCCTCCAAAAGTTAGGCCCATTAAATTGGTTTCCTCTTTTAATGAGTCTGATATTTTATCCCCAGAATCCATAAGGCAAACAGATTGCATTGTCTCAACAGCAAGCCTTGTTAAATGTTACGCGACTTATTAAATTGAAGTGAAATGTATTACAAGAATTATAAAATATCAAATTACACTGATTCAATATAATACCTTAGAAACTCATGTGCATCTTCTTCTCTTCCATTACCAAGTTGACTCCCAATATTCTGTAGTTGAGAGAGTAAGCCCACAGGTGAGATGGGAGATTTTGTGTCTTTTGACTTCAAAATCAAACTTTCAAACTCACAGATGAAACACCACTTTTTATTTGCACCTGGAATTAAATTAAATATTAACCCCAGGAACATTAACACAGTATTCAAGTGCATGATGATTCCAATATGAAACTAAGATTGCATACATACATGATTTAGAATGAAGTCCTTGAAGTAAATAAGCAGTCAGGGGTGGTGTAAAAGCCAAGCACTGGAGTACAGCATTAGCATAACAGCTGCAAAATGACAGTACATTTAGGAAAAAGAAGTAAATCCACTTCTACAGGTGGTAAGTGGTCGATTCTATAAGAAATTCTATAAGAAAATACAAGAAACTAACAATTTAGATCAATCAATTACCAACATGGAAAGGAACAGCATAAAGCACCCACACTATTAAATTATTTAATAAAAATATCATAAATAGTGCACACAAATAATTTCAAATTACCTGTTTCCACAGTTTACAAGACCAAATGGTTGCAACTGCACTCTGTTCAAGTTAAAAAGTTTGACAAACAAATCATATGGAAAATGACCCTGCAACAAATTAGAGGAGAATGTCAGATACTAGCTCCTATTGGCACAGAAGAAAGTAAAAAGACTTCTTCAGTAGTAACCTTGTCACTATATTTTCCAGTGATATTACTCCCAAATGCTAATGGGAAAGGTTTAGATGATTTTGATCCTCTAAACTGATCAGAAGCTTTCAGGACAGATGTTTCTAGGTCATTCTTAGACTTTGGAGAGCCAACAACCCTAGATGAAGTACCAGTTCCAGACTGGATGCCTTTATTCCCACATTTTGTATCAGCAAATGCACATGATTGACGTCTACTTTCAGCTAACTCCAAGGTGCTACTAGGGTTGATAACATGATTTGATACCCTAGAACCAAGTGTTTGAAAATTATGGACGCTCACAGCATCGGCACAACCTGAAGAATCAACTACATTTTTCTCTGAAGATGATGATCCTGGCATATTGTTCTCAACTGACTTTGGAGAAGAATCACCCTGGGATGGACGATGGTCACTATTAGAGTCATCTTTTAACCTTGTTGAATCAAGTGTTTCATTCCAGAATCCAGAAGACACTGTGGAAGGCTCAATTGTTGATTTTTTCCACATACGCAAACCAGAACTGCCATCTGATGATGTGAGCTTACTCTCTTCTTTTCCCGAACCAGGTGTAACTTGATATAATTTATGCATTTCTGGATAATCATCTACTGAATCGACCAAACTAACAAACTTAGGTGATAATGGAATGGATTCATCATTGTTGCTATGACTTGAAGTGGTATCAGAAGTGTCATGGGCGTGATTCAAAAACATATGTCCCTCAGATCTCTCGTGTTCATTTGAGATGACACTCTCACAGACAGAAGAATCATCAGATGATTCACTGGCACCAGTGGACGCTGAGAATCCAGAAAATGAATTACTGGATAATTCAGAATTAGAGCCTGTAACATTTCCCTCTTGAAGAGAGTCATCTCTTGCACTATCATCATTTGCTCGTGAAATATTAGAACGGCTCTTTTCAGACAACAAGGGATTCTCAAATGCTGTTGCATACTTTGTGCTTTCAGTCTGAGAACTCTGTTCATGGATTCTGCGAGCATCAGGATCTGCCACGTTCTTTCCAAGATCACTAACCAAGTCATCAGTCTGGCAAGTTGCGATGGCAGGATGGCATTCTTCTTTGTGACCTTGACGCCAATGAACAATTTGGCACTTTCCAGAACTAAAACACATGAAAAATAAAAGTCAGCAATATTGACCAAATAATTTTCTTTAAAAGTAAGAAGACAGAAATATGCAGAGGAGAAACAATGAATCAGAAAACTTTGTAACGTTGATTGGACTCTGTCATGTCAGTTAAATCACTCAAAAAACTGTGCAAGAACACAAAAATCCAAGAACCTAAAGAAGGTCTTTAAAACGTGAATGCATAACTTCCGGCTATAAAATTTCATTCCCTAAACTTTCAGAAAAACATTTAATATAACACATGTTTGGTTCAGATTTACTACAGACTTGCAATTTTCTTATTAATTCTAAAAGCTACAAAGAGTAGCTGCTCCTTTATATGACGATGAGACATGCAATATGTATATTTCAGGTTGGACACCAAACACGCAATTTAGTTTCCACAAGAGTGTTCAAGTTCGGTTTTATGTTCATACCCAAACTTACACGATTCTTTATTTTCACAGACAACAAACCTTCATTTTGTAGAAAGCTACAAACAATTGATCTCGTGATCGTTTAACATGTTCAAGGACGAAGCAACAGAATTTGCATGTCTTTCCTTTGCGGCTTACAAGCAAACTAAGCATATCATAGGCCACACGCCCAACACGGAACCCACTCCACAAAAACAACCCTAAAGGACCACGAAATCAATAGCGAACCCCGTGCAAGTAACGAATTACGGCAAAAAAAAAAATAATTCAAAAAATAATTATCCATATTCAACACAAAACACAGCAGTCACAGTATTTAAAAGCAGAAAGAGACACGAGTTCAGTTTTTTTCTTCTATTTCCAATTTGCAGAATATGAGCACCTAAATTTGGGTCTATCCCCTCATAATCCTAACGGCTAATTAGCTACATATACACCTACAGAAAGAGAAAAATTAAGCAACTCAGCACAGCAAAAATGGCCAGCAAAGAGAAAAATTAAAAAATAAATAAGTATAATTAACCGTATAGAAGAAATTAAAATCGAGAGCGTACCAGTAGTGAACCGCTTTGCACCTAGCGCAACGTGTAGTGGTGGGAGAGAAACACACGGCGCATACTTTGTTCTTCGGGAGCGAAACGACCTCGTACCGGTAATACGAAGCCTCGGTCTCGGCCCTAACGGTCTCCTCCTCGGCGAGAACAAGCAGCCGCTTGATCTCCTCCGCCCTGGCCTCCGTGCGCCGCAACCTGCGACGGAGCACGAAGCTGATCGCCGGCAAGAAGAGGCAGACCACCACGACGAGGACCAGGCTCCGAAACCCTAGATCGATAGTGACACGCATTTATCCAGCGAATGCGAGGGAACGCGCGCGGGGGCGCATGGACGGTGTGAGAGCGAGCGATCGCGGTAGGGATCTCTCTCTGGCTGGGCGATGAGGGCGACGCGGGTGAGGTTAGCGGGAAAAAACGAGTATGGGAGTGGGAGAGGAGGCATAAGTAGCTGGAAGCAGCAGAGTGAAGGTCGGTGACGTGTCACGCGTGAGTGTGTGGAATTGGAATTTTAACGGAAGAGGAAGAAGACGATGAAAGTGCTTTGCAAATTTCGATTTGGGGAAGGGAGAAGAAACAAAGGGGATTGTTTCTGCTGTAGAAGATGAATGAAGGAAATGGAATTTTACCTTATTTGGAATTAGGAGGAAGAGAGAGAAACGAGGTTGGTAAATAAAATAATATATAATTAATATTTAATTGTTGCCGTTGAGTAGGTTGTTACGGAATTTAAGAAATTGATGGTCGAGGAAAGGAATTTAGCAACACTGAATTGACTGAATTTTATATTCCCTCGTCAAAATATTCCTACACTCCTTATAATAAATTCTTAACAAAATTTAGAGTTTGATGTAAAAACAAATTCTTTAATTTGTCTTTAATTTTAAGTTTTTTTAACCATTTTTACAGTCCACTTTCAACAAATTTATTCCTCAACAGAAAAAAAAATAAAGAAATATTAAATTCTTGAATGATTAGACTAAAACTAATTAAGCAATTTAATGTATGAAAATCTCCTTTTAGTTTGAAATTTCATTTGGCTTTGTTTTAACATACTAAAATGACTTTTATTTGGTTAAAACTATATTCTTTGTAATTTTTTTTCTTAAATGTGGAACAATTCAAATTTAATTAACAAGAATACTTGTAATTTTGAAAAACATTTGAATAAAAGTTTTATATTATTGAAAACATCTTTGTAGAGTTATTCATCTAAAATCATTATATTAAGATTGATAATCTTACATTAAAGTCGTCATTCTTTCTTTTATTCTTAATTTAATTTGGATTCAATTTTTTCACAAATGATGTTGTATATCTTATAAGATATAAGATTTTAGATTGTATTGTGTGCTTTCTTGTTTTTCTTAAGGGCTTGTAAAACTTGAAATTTTTTGTGGATTAACATAATTAGATAATTAAAAAACTGATTTATCTCTTTTTGTGAAGATAAATTAATATTTTTTTTATATTTTTTTATATTTTTTTTCTTGTCCTTATCTAATACTGTTATTAATTGCATCGATTTTACATTATATGGTAGCATGGTTAATTATAGTTGCAATATTAAGTATAAGAACATTTTAAATTTTAAAGAAAATAAAAAATATCAAATAAAAAACAATTCAAGAGAGTTATTACATTATACATTCGTTTAACCATTTAAGTCTGCATTCAATCTATATTTAGAAAGGAAGAATTCTTCATGAAATTTCAAATGAGTTTCTCATTAATTCTGTATTGTCAAACATTTAATAAATATAGAATTTATTATATAACTACTCATATTTTATAAATAACTATAAAACTCCTGATATTTCAAAAGTCTATATTTTAATTAAGTTTATATTAAAATTTTCAAATTTAAATAAGTGTATATTATATATTAAAAAAAATATAAGTGTAAAGAAATCATATAAATAGTAAACATAATTTCTAATGAATGAGTTGGTAGTCTGTATTAAGATAATAAAACATTATCAAATCTTTCTAAAAGTTGTTGATTGAAAATTTATAGATAATTAAAATAATTAAGAAATTTTTTATGATTAAAAAATATACTATAATTATATATATATATATATATATATATATATATATATATATATATATATATATATATATATATATATATTACAATATACCGTACCTTTAATATGACTTAGCATATTTTCTTTATTCCCACTTACAATCATCATTCTTATAGAAAATGTAGCAATAAACACAAATAAATATAAAAAGATTTTGCAAATCTTCTAAAATATGGATATTCCAGATTTCCAAATAAATTCTTCTTAAAGCATAACTACATTTATATATTAAAAAAAAATAAGAATATGACAAAAATATCAATATAATATAATTTCAGACCATAATATTTTATGTGATCATGTTAAGATAAAAAAAATATAACTAATCTTACGTATCAATACAATAATTATTTTATTATCTCCATCATTTAATTATTATTTTATATTATTACAAATGAAATATTTAAGTTTTTATTATATATAAATATTGTTTATAAATGTCTTAAATAATTATAATAATTGATTAAATTCAAATAAGATTTATTATAATTTTTTTATTTCTTAAACTATTCAACTGTATTTCTTCCTAAAAGTATTTTTTTTTAATTCTCTTTTCTTTTAAAAACATTTTATCATAATAACACTTCTATTTTATAAAAAGTAATAATACTATAATATTTTCTATTGAAATTATTATGCATTATAAAAAATAATTTAATTCCAATTCAACTATATAATTTTAAAAAATAATCATAAACTCAAACTAAAATATTAAAAATTAAAATATAAATAAATTAAATTCAGATTTATTAAAAGAACGCACTTGTTTATATTCAAATAATCACACCTCGTGAGTATATTCCTAATTTTAATTTGCGAGGTTATTTTAATTATCCTACCGTATGCATATAATATAGTTCTCAGCAGTAAACAAAAGAAATTATATTTATCAAATATTCATTAAAATCTATGCGAGTATTAATTAATATTTTATGTTGTCATGTAACAAACTCTTATACGAAAAGTATAAAATTTCAGCATCAATTATTCAAAATAAACTTTAATGTAACCCACCTAACAATAGGAAGAAAAATCAAAATAGTTGGTCTGGTATGAAATTGGTGAGTGGGTGTGATATGAAATACGTTTTTCTATTCACTCTTCAAAAGTCCAAATCTCGTGGAGAAAACCATTTATTGACAATAACAATCACTATCACACGAGCTATTGACTTTCTAATTAATTTTTTTTAAATATATTCTTTAAAGAGACTGGATGTATTACTTTTCATATCATAATATTATTTTTTTGCCATACAAATTAGAATATGTTATTTTAAATCTTATTTAAGAAAATCCGAGTTATAATGAGATTCTTATGTTTAAGTTAGATTTTATAAAATAAAAAATGCATCGCAAGTTTCTTATATAAAAGATCTTAAATTTAAGACTGTATTTTTACTATTAAACAAAATAATATCAATAAAATATAATAATACTAATACTATTATATTTTAGATGATCTTATAATTAATTATTTTTAGATTTTTCCGAATTTTGTCAAATAATGATTGTATATATGTATATTCAATATTTTGTTACTATCTATTTTTCTATGGTAATGTTTAAATATATATTTAAAATTATGTGTAGTTACTTCATATTTGTTTATGTTAAGTATTCTTTCAATTGTTGGAAATGGAAGAATTATATCTTATTTGGAACAATATTTTTAATTTCTTTCTCGCATATCTTTCAATCTTGTTCTTGAATTTTTATGATTAAAAAAACTTAGCATTGTTTTCATCCATTAGAGTTATTATTAGAATCAATATTTTCAAATAAGTGATTTATTTCTTTGACTTTTCTTGGATTTAATCCATTTGTAGTTTGAGATTATGAGATAATCAGACTTTGGTGTATCTAAATGTCTCTTACATTTGTAACATATTCCTTTTTCCTTTTATTTTCTTTCATCAAATCTTGTGTACTTAGTCCTTGTTCTTGATAAGGATACCTGCATTTTCTTTTTAGGATTCTCTTACTTTTCATAGATTATGTAGGATTTTTATGTTGTGCTCAATTTTGCAATATTCCACAACAAAATTTTGAAATCTATTAACGATTTCAGTAATGTGAATAACATCTTCTTAAGAGATGTGTACCTATGATGTATGATGGTTGTTCTATTCATATTTAGACAAAGTATTAATCAATAATATACCGAGTTTTGGTATTTAGTTGAAAAATATTAGAAGGACTTTGTGACAGGAAGAAATAATGCAAGGCATCAATGAAAATAAGAAATTCATGAAGTAAAAACGAAAAAAGAGGGCAAACATGTTTCTTTTTATGTTCTTAATATTTTAATTTGGGATAAATATTTGTGTGTCCAATTTAAACTGATTTTCTCGGTTTCGAATTTAAAAAAAAAGTTACTTTTTTTAATTTTTTAATCAAATATTATTAAAACATTTTATAGACATGATTAATGTATAATATAATCATATATATATAATATGAATCTTTTGGTATATATATTTTTAAAATCACCTTTACTTTTATTATTTTTAGAAAAGAAATCTACACATGTCATAGAACATGGCCAAATGGTTGAAAGGATCTTCTTGATCTAATCTAGCAAACTGTTTTTTTATTTATTTGAGAGAGTAATGTAAGCTTCATCTCCATGTCTTTACTAAGTCTGACATTGCTTGAGAAGTGGTGTGGATCATGTTGTTGATGTAATCTTCCAACAATCTTCCTCTATTGTTTCTTGTAGTCATTTGAATAGAATAATGAATGTCCAAATCAATGTGTAAAGTTACAACCTTTATTTGTGGCTGCAATTCTTACTTCAAAAGCTACTTTCACCTTTTGCTTTTGCGGTTGAGTTTCCTTGTTGTGCGTTCAATATTAAGATCGAATAACATAACATCTTTCTGTCTCTTTTTTTTTCATACACAACAACTCAAACATTGGTAAGCAACTTTAAATAAAAATCTCAAGTATGTTCCTCGTCATCTCTCGAATCTATCATGTTTTAGCATCATCTACAACATCTGCTCACGTATAACACATTATACGATCATCATCGATAATATCATTCACAACACACAAACACAAACATGTACAGGGTAAGCTACCGATAAAACAATCATAATAATAAGATATAAACATATTGATTATATCAACAATAATCAAACACCCCATACATAATAGTAATAACAATAGGATTCATAATCCTCTAACATATCAATTCAAACACAATGAATTACTCGATCCTCAATCCTTGATCTTTAACCATTGATGTTATCACTAACATCTCACACATAGACCCTTGGTCTATCTACTCATTAGCGCTTATGCTAACTACTTACTATAACCAATATAGTAACACAAATATCAACATAGCATCACCTAAAGTATCTCAAATACCATGATCATCATCATTGATACACCACCATCATGACTATCCTAGTCATGAACAACACCATGAGCATCACCGTACCATAACACCATAGTGGAAAGAATCAGTCACACTCTTGTACCCTACCTCACCAACTATAGCCACTCCTACAGCTCTATCTGTAAATTCCCCATACAGATACGATCGAGTAGTCTTGCATTCTAGCTAAGGAACATGTAATCCTGCCACACAAGGACAGGAAAGACACCTTTACCCCCACACAAGGAAGGCACAATACCTGCATAACCCTTCCATGCGCACAAGGCAAAAGGAAGCACTTATCTATTAAGACAAAATTGTCTATGTGCCTAAAATGCTCTCATGTTTTTAAGTTTAATCAAATAACATTAAAATGAGATAATAATTTGAAAACAACTTAAGGTGAAAACACAAGACCTATAACTAGAATCCCCAAACATAGAAAACTTACATAAAGACTTAGAACTAGAATCCACAACGTAGAAAAGCTTAGGAAAGAACTTAGGATTTTAGGTAATAGAAAAACATCTAGGCTAAAACACCCAAACCCATGGCTAAATGCTATGGTGCCTAAAGCGTCTAAGAGAATTGAAGTAAAACGCTTGATGTTTATCATACTTGAAAGAGGTATTCAACATAACTCTCGGAGACAAAACAGCTGAGACGATGTCTCTAACAAAACACGTTAAAAGACCTTAATCATTAAAATACAAAAAGAAAAGCTTTTATAAACTAAATGTTATTTGTTTAAAAAGAGACAAAACCAAAAGAAGCATTTACTTGACTAAACGATACCATGAGCTTAAACAATACTTTGTCCAATGATGAAGTCCTTATACAACGCTTGGTCTCTTTAGAAAAGAGCTTAATTGATAAAAGCTAACTAACAGAAGGAAATCAAAAAGCACTTTGTTGTTCTGAGCAAGCATTAAATGACATTAATTGCTCAATGTTCAAAAACAACAAAAGTGATAAGAAAAGACATATCTACTACATGCACAATTTACTCTACTCTTTGCAGAATAGTTATTCTACACACATCCACAGAGCTACAAATCAAATATAAAAAATGGACGTTAGAGACAAATGAGATATTCACAGAATTTTCTTCACTTGAAGCCATATCTAAGAGGAACGTACATCCTACTTCAAGCAAAGTACTGAAAAAGAATGTCTCCTCTGACAAGTTGACTTACCTAATGACTATTATGTAACACCCCAAATTAGGCGTTACGATTTATGTTCCACAGTATATATATATATATATATATATATATATATATATATATATATATATATATATATATATATAATTATTATTTTTGACAAATTTCAACACCAACAAAATATTAAGTTCTTTATTACAACACAAGTCTTCCGAAAATAAAATTCCACACAGTTCATAAATTTCTGAAATTTAATATTTAATAAAGTTCGGAAATTCAAACATATAATTATTTTGAAATTCCCTATGTCTCTTTTTTTTCCCAACAGATCTCTCATCTTCTTAACAAGCCCAGAACCATCTGTTAATTCATCTGAAATAGTTTCTGCTCCCGTATAATATCACACATTATACGATCATTGCACTCACATACACAAACACAAACAGTAGGGTGAGCTAACCAAATCAAGAAATATACATCATCCACAATCTTACTAATATCACAAGTGTGGCAATCAGTCCATGCATCTCCAACATACTTAAGAACAGACTATTACATTGATACTATATAATATTTCTCAAGTCAAAATCATTAGTCCATTTACTAGAGTCAATACAACATATTATTAACCTGCCTACTTACCAAAGCAAAGTAGTCAACAATCCTTCTGTCTACTTACCAAAGTAGCATAACCATGTGATACTGACTACTTACCAAAGTAATCTAACCATGTGATTTTTATATACTTACCAAAGTAGTACAACAAGGTGATATTGTCTACTTGGCAAAGTAGCACAACAAGGTAATATTGTCTACTTATCAAAGTAGCACAACAAAGTGATATTATCTACTTACCAAAGTAGCATAGCATGGGACATTCCGCATACTTACCAAAGCAGTACGGTTTTATGTCACATTAACCTCTCATCCTCCCACCTACTTACCAAAGTAGTGTCCGGCTTCGAACCTCTCCCCTCCTGACTTACCAAAGTCATAGGAAAATAAATAAATAATGTTCGGATTTACAATTATGGCAAGAATGTCTATACTACCCATCCAAATTTACCATCAACTGATTTATAGTGCATGATTTATCTCAAATAATGATTACAAACTCACTAATGTTCAATATAATTTAATTTCTAATATAGAATATATTATATTACTCATCTTCCAATCCTCAAAATACAACTACACATACAATTTAAGAATATAATTACTCAAGATTTTACCCAATACAAATAACTTTTACTATTTCATGGAAAGATTACTTTTTACACATATCATTAATTAAAGATTTGAACCAATCAAACTAATTAACAACATGTTTAGATCATATGGTAAACTTTTCAGTGTGATCAAACGGTTAATAAGGAGGAAATCATAATTTTTGTATAAATGACCCAAAAACAAAAATTAAGTAATATTGAGATCCCTAGGAAGATACAAAACTAATATCTCTAAATCTGTAGCTCCGATTTAAAATCTGAACGGTCAAAGTAATTCACTATGTGTTAGGAACTACATATTAAACTTTCAAGTTAATCTAATGGCTAACTAGGTAGATATTGAGGGTTTATCGAGGTAACATAAGGATATAAATTTAAGTGGTTTTCGATTATACTCAAAATGCGGAATGAATTCCTCTCTAATCACAAACATCTAGTTACAAATCAGAACGGTTAAGATAACTTAATATGTCTTATAAACTACATACTAACGTTTGGGCTCAATCTAACGGTAAATGAAATAGATTTGAAGCTTTTACCATGATAACTTAAGAACAGAAATACAGTGTTCATCAGAATTTTTTAAACTTTCGAAATTAATTTTGTCAAACCATAGACTTTCAATTACAAATCCGATCAGTCAAAGTGTAGTAACATATCCTAAGAATCATATATCAAATATTGAGGTTGACCTAACGGTTAAATAGGTTAGAATCTATATTTTACCGAGAGGACTCAGTAACAGAATTATAGGGCAATTTATTTACTTAAACATGCAGAATTTATTTCTCCAAGTACAGACTTCTAATTAATGATCCGAACGGTTAAAGTGAAGAAATAGATCTTAGGATTCATATATTAAAAGTTTAGCTAAATCCAACGGTAAAAAAAAAAATTAAAGGAAGGTTTTACCACAGTAACTCGAAAATAATAAAATTATAATCATGAAAACTAAATTTACACAAATGAATAGATAGCTACCATTACCAAAATTTTAAAATGTTCATAGCTCATATTCATGATCATAACATGTATAAATATCATATATAAGAAAGGATTAGTTCCCGTACCTCTTTTCCAATCAAGATTTCCAACTCTTGGTGCTTTAAATCTCAAGCTTCCTCCTCCTTTGCTTATCCTCACTCTTCTATACTTCTAGAAAACAAATCTCCTATTCTTATAAACTAAAATTTTATTTGAGCCTTTTCTTTCTTCTCACTCCCGTATTGAGGCTTTCAGTATCATTTCAAACTTATAGACAATCCTAGCTTTGAAAATTTTGGTCATAGGTCCCATATGTTTCTATTTTTTTCATGTATCATTTTCAAGCATAGTTTTATGTTTGTTTTCTAGCTAATGTACATTGATTGCCAAGTTGGATGTGCATTTCAAAAAGTTAAATGTCCATTTTTGATTAATCATTACTAACATATTTTATTTTATTATTTATTTTTTCTTAAAGTTGTTTGTTTACACATGCATGATTTATTTAGCATGCAAAGTCCCTTGACTAATACTTATATTTTGAATTTCATAACATTTAAATCAATTTCATTTTTTTTAACAACTTTCATCATACCTTCTACATACTGATACACACCATAAATAATTATTCAAAACCACAATTGTCAGACCTCATTAAAAACGCACCCCAAAACCCTTTTTAGTGGAAGCCAAGTGTCGAGAAGAGAGTTAGAATTTCAGAGAGTAGAAAATAGGTGGCTGCAAGGAATTGGACGTTCGGTTTTGGTTGGTAGAAGTAAAATATGAGTTTCAAAAGTTTACGCAATTCTCTGCATGCAACCATCTTCCTCTCTGATTTCTGAAACTTCATTTTCTCCTCCTTCTCTCTAAAAGCTCTTCCTTCTCTCTACAAAATCTCACCTTTTCTCTTCTCCGATCACCACTCAGGCACCCTTGAAGCACTCCTGATGTCAAGATCTTCCATGTAAACCGATTGGTTTATGATTCTGAGCTGGTGAGTCTCTTTTTCTCTAGTATGTTTGGTTACGTCTTGCATGCAACTCTTTGGTTCTGGTCGTCTGAGTGGGTGGTAGTAGTCTGAGTGTTTCTGGTTTTTCTCTGTAGTTCAGTATCCCTAACAACGTGATCATCGAACGTTAGTTCTGTGGTAGAGGGAAGTTTTATTCTGCTTCATTTGAGCGTTCGTCTACGTGTCGAGGTAAGGGAAGCTTATATAATTTGATTGTATGTTAGTTTCTACGTTCGTTTTTAATGAATGCATGTTTGTTGAGTTACTGAATGTATATGAAGTATGATTGTTGATATGTTTTGACTATATGAAGTATGATTATTTACTATGATATGGATGTTTGATTTTATGAAAATAGATGTTGAGAAATGAATTGATATAAAGAATTCTAGTATGAAATTTCCCTATGAAAGTGTACGTTCGTCACTGAACGGTCCTTGACCGCTCGGTTTTTCTAGTGAACTTGGTTGGAATTGAATTCTTTCATTTGGGAAGAATCCTAGTTGAGGACGAGCGTCTTCGTTTTGTAATACTGTGCATGAGCGTTCGGCCAAGGGTACTCGTTCCTTGGTATTCGGTTATAAACTCAAGTATATCTATATGTATTTGTATATTTTCGTTTGTTCTTAAACACTACTTAAAATGGTATCTATTACATTCATCAACCCTTTTTCTCTAGAAGTTTAGTAGTGCTTGGTCTTATACCAAGTGCTCGTACTAAGCAAGTGTTTGGTCTTACACCAAGTACTCGTTCTAGTTTCCGTAAGCTAACTTCATAATAAGAGTGTTTGGTCTTTGACTAGCATTCTGATTTTCTTGATGTTCAACTCATTCAAAAGTTAAGTATATATATTGACGTTCGGTCTCTTCACCAGATCCAGTTATGTACCCTTATTTGATATCCCTCAGTGTCTGTCTAAATTGGTTCCGGCCTAGAGTTTTAGTACTCGGCCTAGGCTTGTTGGTGTTCGGTCGAACTCGTGAGTCAGTTCATCCAATTGGCTCACTTAGTATATAAACGTTTGGTTCTAATCGTCCTCAAGAAATATTATATTAATCACTCCCTTTCTTAAACCAATGATTCTCTCTCTCTCGGTTTTGATCCGCTTGGAACTGGAGACCTTTGGTCTCACTCCAAGCGTTCGGTCTTGTTCAGAGTCGAAGTTAACGTTCGGCATTTGGTATCTTCAGAGACGTTTATTCAAATGGATCTCATTGAGGTCTTATTAATGAAAGATGATGAAATATGATGTGTACGATATGAATTGGATTATGAACGAGCGTTCCAGGGAGGAATAGCTCATGAATGAATATTGGAAATTTGGTAAAGTATGAATGTGGGCATGCTAAGCTAGCAGTTCATCCTGATATTCCGTGATTACTCGTTCTCACGTAGAAAAGGGTAAGTCATGAGTGGGAATGGCAGGAGGTCCTAGTCCTTATGGTTAATTTTGACAAATAGGACTAACCTCGGGTGACAGCTGTTGAGGGTATCCCAATTACTACATCACCCGGGTGCACGAACGTCGTAGCTACACAGAATTCATACAGTCCGGACAGTCAGAGTCTAGTATTAGGCTTTGCATGTAAGAGTGAATGAAATGATCTTGTTTATGTGAATTGTGTGAAATACATGTTGATGATTAAATTGAATTACATAAGCTTACCCTATTTTTCCTGTCTTGTCCGTTTTGTACGTTCGGTATGTGTCCTTATGGTGCAATGATCATCCGTGTGGATGTGAGCAGAAGGAGAAGCATTGTTGGAAGAAGTGCTGGAAGAAGAAGAAAATTTGATAGAGGTAGAAGTTAAGACCGAATTCGGTCAGTTATAGGTCTCTTTGTAGTGACCGTTCGATCATCTTTTGGGCTACTTCTTTTGTAGGTCATTCGGTATAGGTCCTTTGTAAACCGTTCGACCTAGTTTCAGCTTTGGTGCAGTTTTTAGTTTTCTCGTTATTATGTAAGGTCGTTCGGCCATAATTGTACGTCTTCTCTTTTGTAAGACTGATTTGTAATATTATTAATTTGTGATGTTCCCATTATATGGTTTTGACACTGTATTTTTGGGATGTTACAACAACATATATAAATTACTTTTATTTTTTTTATGGGTCTTACATTCACCCCAACTTCAAAACATTTCGTCCTTGAAAATTAAGTTGTTACTCAAACAAATAAGGGTATTCTTTTATCATATAATCCTCTAGCTCCCACGTTGTCTCTTGGGTTTCCTCGTTCCAAAGATCCTTCACTGTACGAATTTCCTTTCCCCGTAACTTATTTGTTTGAACTTCTAACACCCTTACTGGCCTCGCTTCGATAATAAGATCTTCACACACTTGAATGTCATCTGTTTCCAAAACATGAGTCGGATTAGAGACATACTTCCTCAACTGCGACACGTGGAACACATCATGCAAGTTCGCCAACTGTGGTGGTAACGCTACCTCATATGCTACTGGTCCAATCCTCCTAAGAATATTGTAAGGACCGAGAAACTTTGGTGACAACTTTCTTGATTTAATAGCCCTACCTATGTCGGTAACCGGTGTCACACGTAGAAACACACAATCTCCTTCGCTGAACTCAAGAGGTCTCCTCCTCTTGTCTGCATAATATTTTTTCCTACTTTGTGTTGCACGAATCCTTTCTTGTATCAACTTGACTTTTTCTGTTGTTTGCTGCAACAACTCGGGACCCACTAAAACTGTTTCTCCATCCTGAAACCAGCACAAAGCCGTCCAGCACCTTCTCCCATACAATGCTTCATACGGTGTCATTATAATGCTCGCATGAAAGCTATTGTTGTATGTGAACTCCACTAAAGGCAACACTTCACTCCAGCCTCCCAAGTGATCCAACACACACGTTCTCAACAGATCTTCCGATGACTGAATAGTCCTTTCAGTCTGTCCATTCGTTTGAGGATGATATGCTAAACTCTTCCTCAACCTCGAACCCAAAGCCTCCTACAATTTCTGCCAGAACCTTGAGGTAAACCTTGGATCCTGATTTGAGACAATGTTATTTGGTACACCATGCAATCTCACTATTTCCTGAATGTACAACTCTGCCAACTTCTCCATTGACATCCTCAGGTTGATTGGCAAGAAGTGAGCACTTTTCGTCAAACGATCAACTATCACCCAAATGGAATTATGACCCTTCGATGATCTCGATAAGTGAGTTACAAAGTCCATCAAGATGTTGTCCCATTTCCATTGGGGAATATCCAACTGTTGTAACATTCCACCCGGCCTATGATGTTCTATCTTAGCCTTTTGACATACCAAACAAGAAGATACAAACTTTGCCACATCCTTTTTCATCTCACTCCATCATAAAGATTCTTTCAAGTCCTTGTACATCTTAATACCAGGATGTATGCTAAGATGACTCTTGTGTCCTTCTTCTAGAATCATTTTCTTCAACTCATCCTTTACTGAAATGCAAACTCTATTTCGAAAATGAAGAATACCATCTATTCCCAAACTGAAGTCCTTAGCTTGATCCGTTCCCAACAACTTTACTGTATGTTGTAGACTTTTGTCTTCATTCTGTCTCGCTTTGATCTTTCCCAAAAAGTCATTTGTGATCTTTAAATTATTACACCAAAGGTGATCTTGGCTCAGCTGGAAACCCAAGTTCATATCTCTAAACTTCTCTATTAACTCAAACTCCTTCACCATCAAAGCTAACATAAGCATTTGCTTCCTACTCAAAGCATCGGCTACAACATTCGCCTTCCCTGGATGGTACTGCAACTCAAAATCAAAGTCCTTCAAGTACTTCATCCACCTTCTCTACCTCATGTTCAGCTCCTTCTGATCGAAGAGATACTTCAAACTCTTGTGATCACTAAAGATTTGAAAACGTGATCTGTATAGATAGTGCCTCGAAGTCTTCAAAGCGAAAACCACAGCCGCTAACTTGATGTCGTGTGATGGATAATTCCTTTCATGCACCTTCAACTATCTCGATGCATAAGCTATTGGTCGCTTCTCCTGCATCAATACACAACCGAGCCCATGGTATGAAGCATCACAAAACACTTCAAAAGCTTTGGAAATATCTGGAATTTCCAATACTGGAGCACTTGTCAACCTTTTCTTCATCTCCTCAAAACTTGTTTCACACTTGTCGGTCCATATAAAAGGTTGTTCCTTACGAGGCAACTGTGTCAAAGGACCCACTATCTTGGAGAAACCTTCGACGAACCTCCTGTAGTACCCAGCTAGGCCCATAAAAATTCTTATTTCTGACACCGTCTTTGGACGTTCCCACTTCAGCACTACCTCCACCTTCGTTGGATCTACAAAAATTCCTTTAGCAGAAATCACATGACCAAGAAACTATATTTCCTCTAACCAAAATTCACATTTAGATAACTTTCCAAACAATTGAGGCTTCCTAAGCGTCTCCAACACAATCCTCAAATGCTCAACATGCTCT
Source organism: Vigna angularis (assembly GCF_016808095.1). Lineage (NCBI taxonomy): Eukaryota > Viridiplantae > Streptophyta > Magnoliopsida > Fabales > Fabaceae > Vigna > Vigna angularis. The sequence goes on along the minus strand of NC_068976.1, from coordinate 3,201,058 downwards.
TCATGATCCCTTGAATATATAAGAATGTCGTCTATGAACACAACAACAAATTTATCTAGCCACGGTCGAAATATTCTATTCATGTAATCCATGAATGTAGCAGGAGCATTGGTCACCCCGAACAAAATCACCACATACTTATAGTGACCATAACGTGACCTGAAAGCCGTCTTCTGACTATCCTCTGGCTTGACCAAGATCTGATGGTAACCAGACCTTAGGTCAATCTTTGAAAACACATTAGCTCCTCACAATTGATCTAACAAGTCATCAATTCTTGGTAGTGGGTACTTGTTCTTAATCGTCAACTTGTTCAACTATCGATAGTCGATGCACAACCTTGAACTACCATATTTCTTCTTTGCTAACAAGACTGGAGCTCCCCATGGTGACACACTCGACCTGATAAACTTCTTCTCCAGTAGTTCCTCAATTTGTCTCTTCAGCTCGGCTAGCTCTGTTGGAGCCATCCTATACGGAGCCATAGATACTGGTCCAACTCCTGGTACCAAGTCTATAGAGAACTTCACTTCTCTGCTTGGTGGCAACCCTGGTATTTCATCTGGAAAGACATCCAAAAACTCTCCCACTACTAGGATACCCGTCGTTTGAACCTCAAAACTCTTCTTCTTCTCTTGAGCCACCAACACAAAACACATGGCCCCATCACTAACATCCTTTAGAACTTCTTTGGTTGAGATCAACTCTAAACCATCTGAGTCTGGAAAAACCAACTGTTGTTGTCCACAGTCAAGAAGAATGTGATTGACGGTCAACCAATCCATTCCTAGAATGACATCTAAGCCTTGGAGACGTAAAGAGATCAAGTTCACTTTGAACTTGCGTTCGACGACTACAATCGAGCATACAACACAGACTGAACTGGTTGAGATCTGACCCGATGTTGGTGTAGAAACCACCAATTCATACCTGAGATTAAAAGTAGAAGAAACAAAGGAGTGCTTAGCTCCGGAATCAAACAATACATGCACACATCTACCAAAAAAAAGACATGTGTTAAAGAAGGAGATTAGCTGGCTTTGCAGCCTCTTCACCGGTCAAAGCCAAAACCCTTCCAACTCTCTTGGGCTTTGCACCTGAAGAACTTGGTTGTTGTTGTGCATGTGCTATCTTCTTCTCAGAACAAACATGAGCAAAATTCCTTGCTTATTACACCCAAAGCACCTCTTCTTTTCAGCCTTCACTCAAGAGAGCTTAGGGAAATCCCTCTTGTAGTGCGCACCACCGCATTCAAAACATTTCACGATTGCGGGCATAAGCGGTTGAGGTCGCTGATAGGGCTTCTTCCCTGGCTTCGCTCCATTAAACTTGTTCTTCTGAGTCCTCTCAACTCGATTCTGATTCATTTCCAGTAACTCCACCTTTTTCGTCTTCTCGACTAAGGCTGGAAACTTCTTGATTTCAAGAGGTACAATCATCCTCCTCAGGTCATACCTGAGACCTTGCTCAAATCTTTGACACTTCCACCCTTCCGTCATGTGTTGACTATAAAAACGGATAAGGTACTCAAAATTGTCGATGTACTCTTGCACCGACATCCCACTTTAACGCAAGGCCAAGAACTCTTGCTCCCTTTTGATCTTGGTGCTAGTCGGGAAGTAGTTTTCCAAAAACTTGTCCTTGAAACTATTCCAAGTAATAGCCTCTTCATCAGATTCCATTAGTCGCTTCATACCATCCCACCAGTACTTTGCTTCCTCTTTCAGTATGAAGGTTGTGTAATCTAGTTTTTCCTCCTCTATGCACTTGATCACATGAAAGATCTTCTCAATGTCCTTGATCCAAGCATCCTCTTTTTCTAGCGTAGCCCTTCCATTGAACCTTGTCGGGTCATGTAACACCCAAATAATTTAAAGGGTATTACTGGTAGTAAAGACTAAATTAATTTAGGTTTAATAGCCAATTTAGTCCCCACTTTGGTTAAAAAATCTCAATTTAGTCCCTCGTTATAAAAGTGTTTTGCATTAGTCCTAACTTTTAAAATAGTGGGTCAGATTGGTCCCTTTCGTTAAATATAAGTTAACGAAATTAATGGATGATGATGTGACATAGCTTAAAGCTGATGTGTTAGATTGGTCCCTCGTTAGCTTTAAGTTGTGTCACATCATCATCCATTAATTTTGTTAACTTATATTTAACAGAAAGGACCAATCTGACCCACTATTTTAAAAGTTAGGACTAATTCAAAACACTTTTATAACGAGGGACTAAATTGAGATTTTTCAACCAAAGTGAGGACTAAATTGGCTATTAAACCATTAATTTAATATCTGATTTAAACAATCAAACTTTATTTCAATCCTTCCAAAGTACAATTTCCAAACTTACAAACTTTAAATAATATAGTCTTTACCACTTAACATAAATTCGAAATTAAACTTATAAGTCTTACACAACATTTTTTTTTTCAATGCAAATTTATTCTATTTACAAAAAATCCCTGAAAGTTTTTCCCGCATCTCTCTCATCATCTCTAAGCTTTTTCAACCGCATCTGCACCATTATCTGCTCACATATAACATGAGTTATATGATCATAGCACAAATAAATAAGGGTAAGCCAACCATATCATACAATCATTAAACTTACTTACAATATAAATGTTTCAATCATGTATTTATGCAATTTATAAATACCATTATCCCAATGTCATTAATTCATCATTTTTTTTTCTTAACTTCTTTAAAATCATCTTTCCCATTTTCATAAACCTTACAAGTATACCATGCTTACTCACGAAGCCTTATGGTCAGACCGCTCTCTGCTTGCTTCCTTAAGCCTTACCTGTATACTATGTCTTACTTTCTGAAGCCTTATGGTCAGACCTCTCTCTGCCTGCTTCTATAAAACTTACGAATCATATGTTTATGTCAAAGCCTTATGGTCAGACCACATTCTGCCTGCTTTCATAAACCTCGGGTGTTACTTTGTTCATATCAAGCTCTCATGGTATAAACCGAACATACTACTCCCAGTAGTAAACATCATTTCATAAGTAATGATTTCTCATATCCAATCCAACATTTCATAAAATCAACAATTCATACCCTCTTATCCACCTAACTCAATCATGTTCATTCTTTAATTATAAATTGACAATAACCCGTTTTGATGTCAATACCCAAAATAAAGTAAACATATTACCAGATATCATACTTCATATTATAAACTCATTTTTTTAAAACGAGTATAACTCAACATATTTTCACCAATCAAAGGTCATAGATCAGCCAAAATACATCAACATGTCTTAGGAACTACATATTAAAGTTTGGGCTCAATGTAGCGGTAAATGAAATATATATGAAGTTTTTACCATGATAACTTTATGCATCTTCAATCAACTTGTTTTATTTTATTTTCATCCTAGTAGAGATCTTTCTTTACCCCAATTGGTCACCGGAGAGGACCCAGATGTCTGAACGCATCAAACTCACCTTCGACGCCAGCACATATGACTAGTCACAACTGACTGGACCAGGCCAGGGCTGCTCTATGATCAGGGATGTGCCAACTCAGGTTTTTAAGATTCCTCTATCCTACCAACAAGGAAAGGCCCTCCATAATTAACAATTAATTTATTTAAATTATCTACCCTGTTCTCTTATGCTCTAAATCTGAAATGCCTAATTTTAATATTTTCACTTCCTCTCACAACAACCTCAAACAATACCTGTACATCTATTTAATACCCATACACAAGCTATTACAGAACCCTTACTCCAGACCTTCCAACAAGATCAATTTCAGCCAACAAACTCATTCAAAACAGATTAAATTCATCACATCACAACATGTACAATTTTACAGTTTCAGTTATAACACTCAATATAATAAAAGTCATAAAACAATTTCATAAGAGCACACCAGTTCAACATTCATATGCATATATTTTTATAAAATAAATTCATACAAAAATAATTAGCTCCCCCTTACCATCAAAATAATCTTAATATAAAATTCAGGGGAAACAAGAAGTTGAATCTGGCAGAGCCGGTTAGACAACTTCTCATCCTTCCAGAAAGAAGCAATAAAAAAATAGATAAAACAATAAAATTTCTGGGGAAACAAGAAGTTGAATCTGGCAGAGCCGGTTAGACAACTTCTCATCCTTCCAAAAATACAATATAAATAAGAAATAAAAGGTATGGGGAAACAAGAAGTTGAATCTGGCAGAGCCGGTTAGACAACTTCTAATCCTTCCAAAAATACAATGTAATTAAATAATAAGAACAATAATAGGTCTGGGGAAATAAGAAGTTGAATCTGGCAGAGCCGGTTAGACAACTTCTAATCCTTCCAAAAATAAAACGAATAAGGAAAATAATAAAAAGTATGGGGAAACAAGAAGTTGAATCTGGCAGAGCCGGTTAGACAACTTCTAATCCATCCAAAAATACAAAAATAAACAACTAATAACATACAAATGACATAACATAATCAACATCGCATTTTACAACTATCACACTTGGATCTAAACACAGAAGCATGTTCTCATTCAAAATTCAAGATCATACAGAAACAAGATACTTCATATTCAAGATTTAAGATCAGACAAGAGCAAAATATTGCATATTCAAGACTCAAGATAATACAAAACGAAATACTCAAGGTTAGCTCCCCTTACCTCTATTACAGACTTAATCTCCTCGTTCCCCGAAAACTTCCAGAATGTCCCCTTTGCAACTAGAAATTCTTCCAACTCTCTTCTCTCAAAAATTTTCTAAGCTTTTGGTGTAAATTTTCAGCCTTCTCCCCTTGGCTATTTATAGCAACAAAATTTACTATTCATTTTTACTATTCATTTTGACTATTCATTTTTCTATTCATTTTACTATTACAAAAATAATTTTTTATTCACAATTTGATGAATTCTGATCTCTTATGACTCAAGAAAACGTGGAATACTTATCCCTTCCACAAATTAATTTTTTTTTACTATTCACATTTTACTATTCACTTTTTACTATTCACATTTTACTATTGACATTTTTTTTATATAATATAGTATCTGAATTACAAATATTTTCAAGGGTCTTACAGGTCATGCCTCAGAAAGTCATTCAGCCTCGAATGAGTCCTCGGCTCCTGAGTGGTATACTGCCTGTCCATTACGTTGATCATCCGATCAATAGCCGGATTAAAATCATCAGTTAGGGGTGTTTGACCAATATTGTTAGATCGACGTGCCATGTTCTACCATATATGTCAAAAGAAAGCAATTCAAACGCAAGTCAAAACAATGCATATATCCACCTTTCAAAGTAGTGCTTTCCAAAAGAGCTACAAAAATCATCACAACAAATCACAGAGTCACACAACCGAAGTTAACGAGCTCACTTCCCTAACGCCCCAAAAGATTTTCGAAAACCATTGCTCTGATACCAAACAATGCAACACCCCGAATTAGGCGTTACGATTTATGTTCCACAATATATATACATATACATATATATATATATATATATATATATATATATATATATATATATATATATATATATATATATATATATATATATATATATATATATATATATATATATATAATTATTTTTGACAAATTTCAACACCAACAAAATATTAAGTTCTTTATTGCAACACAAGTCTTCCGAAAATAAAATTCCACACAGTTCATAAAATTCTGAAATTTAAAATTTCACATACTTCGGAAATTCAAACATATAATAATTTTAAATTCCCCATGTCTCTTTTTTTTTCCAACAGATCTCTCATCTTCTTAACAAGCCCAGAACCATTTGTTAATTCATCTGAAATAGTTTCTGCTCCCGTATAATATCACACATTATACGATCATTGCATTCACATACAGAAACACAAACAATAGGGTGAGCTAACCAAATCAAGAAATATACATCATCCACAATCTTACTAATATCATAAGTGTGGCAATCAGTCCAATTCATGCATCTCCAACATACTCAAGAACAGACTATTACATTGAAACTATATAATATTTCTCAAGTCAAAATCATTAGTCCATTTACTAGAGTCAATATAACATATTATTAAGCTGCCTACTTACCAAAGCAAAGCAGTCAACAATCCTTTTGTCTACTTACCAAAGTAGCATAACCATATGATACTGATTACTTACCAAAGTAATCTAACCATGTGATTTTTATCTACTTACCAAAGTAGTACAACAAAGTGATATTGTCTACTTTGCAAAGTAGGACAACAAGGTAATATTGTCTACTTACCAAAATAGCACAGCAAACTGATATTATCTACTTACCAAAGTAGCATAGCATGGGACATTCCGCCTACTTACCAAAGCAGTACGGTTTATGTCACACTAAACTCTCATCCTCCCACCTACTTACCAAAGTAGTGTCCGGCTTCGAACCTCTCCCCTCCCAACTTACCAAAGTCGTAGGAAAATAAATAAATAAAGTTCGGATTTACAATTATGGCAAGAATGTATATACTTCCCATCCAAATTTACCATTAACTAATTTACAGTGCATTATTTATCTCAAATAATGATTATAAACTCAGTAATGTTCAATATAATTTAATTTCTAATATAGAATATATTATATTACTCATCTTCCAATTCTCAAAATACAACTACACATACAATTTAAGAATATAATTACTAAAGATTTTACCTAATACAAATAAATTTTATTATTTCATGGACATAGTACTTTTTACACATATCATTAATTAAAGATCTGAACCAATCAAACTAATTAACAACATGTTTAGATCATATGGTAAAATTTCAGTCCAATCCAACAGTTAATAAGGAGTAAATCATAATTTTTGTATAAATAACCCAAAAACAGAAATTAAGCAATATTGAGATTCCTGAGAAGATACGAAACTAATATCTCTACATCTGTAGCCTTGATTTAAAATCGGAACGGTCAAAGTAATTCACTATGTGTTAGGAACTACATATTAAAATTTCAGGTTAATCTAACGGTTAACTAGGTAGATATTGTGGGTTTACCAAGGTAACATAAGGACAGGAATTTAAGTGGTTTTCGATTATACTCAAAATGCGGAATGAATTCCTCTAAGTACAGACATCTAGTTAGAAATCTGAACGGTCAAGCTGACTTAATATGTCTTATAAACTATATACTAGTGTTTGGGCTCAATCTAACGGTAAATGAAATAGATTTAAAGCTTTTACCATGATAACTTAAGAACAGAAATACAGTGTTCATCAGATTTTTGTAAACTTTCAAAATTAATTTGTCAAAACATAGACTTTTAATTACAAATCCGAACGGGAAAAGTGTAGTAATATATTCTAAGAATTATATATCAAATTTTCAGGTTGATCTAACGGTTAAAAAGATCAGAATCTATATTTTACCGAGAGGACTCAATAACAGAATTACAGGGTAATTAATTTACTCAAACATGCAGAATTTATTTCTCCAAGTACAAACTTCTAATTAATGATCCGAATGGGAAAAGTGAAGAAATAGATCTTACAATTCATATATTAAAATTTTAGCTAAATCCAACGGTAAAAAAAATTAAAGGAAGGTTTTACCATAGTAACTTGAAAATAATAAAATTATAATCATGAAAACTAAATTTACACATGTGAATAGATAACTACCATTACCAAAATTTTAACATATTCATAGCTCATATTCATGATCATAACGTGTATAAATATCATATATAAGAAAGGATTAGTTCCCCTACCTCTTTTCCAATCAAGATTTCCAACTCTTGGTGCTTTAAATCTTAGGCTTTCTCCTTTGCTTATCCTCACTCTTTTACACTTCTAGAAAACAACTCAATTATTCTTTTAAACTAAAATTTTATTTGAGCCTTTTCTTTCTTCTCACTCCCATATTGAGGCTTTTAGTATCATTTCAAACTTATAGACAATCCTAGCTTTGAAAATTTTGGTCATAGGTTCCATATGTTTCTTCTTTTTTTCATGTATTATTTTCAAGCATAGTTTTATGTTTTTTTTCTAGCTAATGTACATTGATAGCCGAGGTTGATATGTATTTCAAAAAGTTAAATGTCCATTTGTGATTAATCATTACTAACATATTTTATTTTATGATTTATTTTTTCTTAAAGTTGTTTGTTTGCACATGCATGATTTATTTAGCATCCAAAGTCCCTTGACTAATACTTATATTTTGAATTTCAAAACATTTATATCAATTCCATTTTTTTAACAACTTTCATCATACCTTCTACATACTAATACACACCATAAATAGTTATTCAAAACCACAACATATATAAATTACTTTTATTTTTTTTATGGGTCTTACATATTATACAAAGATGAAAGAGAAAGCACGAGTATCAAGGCTAAAAGTGCAGTCTAATGGACAAATACTCATAAAGCCTTTAAATACAAGAACTTTCAAAAGAAAAATCAAGAGCATAGCTTAAGAGGATAGTCAAGTGAGAAGCTTACAACGAAACATCCATCCTATAAGCATTCAAGAGAGAACAAAACAAAGAGCTCAAGAAAAAAGAATACATCTAAGCTGAAGAAGAGAAATAAAGAAGAGAAAAAAAGAGAAAAGAGAAATGAAATCCTCACACACTTCATTATTGTATTGCTTACTATTGTAAGAGAAAAGAGAGAAACATTTGCGGGTGTTTATCCTGCTTTGTATTGTAATCACATCGTCTCTATGAGAGATATAATCTCAACTAGTTGTAAGCAATCGTTGATTGCAATTCTTAAGAGAGTCAAAATACTTAACACTTAACTCAGTTTAAGTTGAGGAATTTTAGCAAGGTTTCAAATTACCAAGAGTGGCTCGAATACTCAAGAAAATATCGGGTACGTGATTGAGGTCATACCCGAATCAAACTAATATGCAATTAAAGTGCAGTATAAACTAGGAAGTGACGAACAATTGGGTCAGTCATTAGTCAAACACGTGGTCGGGGGTGTTTTCTTGGATAGTTTTGTGAACTAAAATGAACCAATTTAAAACATGAATTAAAACAAGTTGGTATGTAGATCAATTGCAATGTTTTGAATCACGGATTGACAACAATTAAACACTACTCTCACCCCTAATCCAACACAAATTAACCAACTAAGTGAAGGTTAATTCGGTCTTCAAAAAACTTGAATTAAGCAAATACATTGCACAAGTTCAATCAAATCTGCACTCACAGTCCAATTAACTAAGCAAAAATCAAACACCAATTTGGCAACTAAGCGTATACGCAATTGTGAACACAAAACTGAATTGACATCATGCAAGGCAAGAACAACACCAACAATACAATATAGAAATCTCAAGGATGCAAAACAATATCCCTAATCACCAACCCACACAGATTCAAGCTACCATCAAGATGAAATGCAAACAGTTAAAAAAGAATTAATTGCAAATGAAACTGGACATGTAAACGGAATTGAAACGAAAGAACAAAACACAAACTAAAATAGAAATGGGCAAAACGAAATGCAATGGTAAAACAAAATGGAAGAACAAAAAACATAAATTGAAGCAAGAGTATAAAACGAAAATGAAATTGGAATTAAAGACGAGATTCAATACATAAAAAGGGAAAGGAAAGAAAGAACCTAAAACCCCCAAGGGGAACGGGGGTGGGAGCTGCAAAAACGCCAAAGCTAAAATGAAAAATGAGGAGAGAGCTTCCAAATATGATTTTGGGGTTTTAAAATCCCTTTTTACAATTTTACCCTTCATATGTGCTTCTCGTAAATTTGCCCAAAAATGAGTCTAATTAAATTACAAACGGAAATTAAAAACAAATGTTGATGCGGAAAATAATAAATGATGTGGCAACCCTCTTATTGTCCCAAAATATGATTCCAAAATTGTCTTGCAAATAATAATTGGAGTAATTAAGCCCAAATAATTCAAATTAATTAAAATAAGAATTATTAGTCAAATTAAGCCCAAATAGTGAAAATGAGACAATAATGGAGAATTAAATACAATTCATTAACACAACTCAGTGTTGAAAGCTAAGTGAATAGTACAAAATAATGATTCATCAAAATAGATCACACTTAGTCTTTTGTACTCCTGGGAAAAATCAAGACGCAGAAAAAGAAACAATTCAAGAGACATTAAGAGAGCGACACAACATCCGGACATAGAAACAAAAAGAAGAGTCACAAGAACACAAACAGATTTACACAATTCTCATTGAATCTGGAAAAAGAAAAGGAGTAGACAACATCCAACACACAAAGCATCAAAGAAACCAAATACTCAAGGAAATCATCCAAGCAATTCCAGACATGGCAAAAAAATTAATCAGCTCAAGAGGTGAATGAAAAGCAACAAAATCTCACAGATGCACTATCACTCTATCTCTCAAGTGTCTAGGGTAAACAATTTCAACTCAATGCACTCAAGAAAGCAAGCAACAATAGACTTGTCAAGCCTCTAATATCAACACTCAAAACATATGCATTTCAAATCAAAAGATCTTTTCATGGTTGTAATAGGGCCAAGGACAAGGGAGGATAAAATATGGAAAAGAAGCTAAAAACCAAAAAGAATAGAGGAGCAATGGGGAACAAGTGAAAATACAATCAAATCACATCCAAAACCTTTAATTCAATCCTCTTCTTGACTCCATTATTAAATTTTTTATATTTTTTTTCTTTCTTTTCTTGTCTTGTCTCTTTTCTTTTCTCTTTCTTTTAGAACAAAACTGACTGTAAGAGACAAGATACACAACATATTTACACAACAAGCACTAACGGAACCAAGAAAACTGACTAGCCAATTCATAAGAATCCCATGAAGACCACACTTATTCCCAAAACAATTCCAAAGCTCCAAAATTCTCTAAGGTTAAGGTAATAATTGCTTTTCACTTAAGGGTAGTTAATGACCTCCAAAACAATGAAAAGGGGAAAACATAGGCTCAAAGGGGTTATCAAAGGATTAAAACAAGGTAGGATTATTTGGCTAGAGAGGCTCAAGAACAAAATTGTCTTTATCACTTCTAAACATGCATATCAATCAAGAATCATGAAAAAGAGTCAAACCAAGACACATGTGCAAGCAATCAAGAGATATACCACACACAAGAAAGAACATCAAGTGGCTCCAATTCTCACACAAGGTATTTTTGTCACAATTAATCAATCAACCTCTCAAACATCATTATCATCTTTCCAAGTAGAGAAAAGAAAGGATTTCAAACCATAAATATTAATCTAATGAAGGAAGAGCCTAGAACCTAAACAAAGTCCAGAAATGAAGATAATCATGCAAAACTGTACACAGAAACAAGGTTAAAACAACCAAAAACAACCTAGAACTAGAAAAAACCTAAACAAAGAAAAATCTCCCCCAATGGACCACACTTAAACTACTCAATGTCCCTAATGTGTCACAAACAAGATTAGAGCACTCAATACTATAAAAAGATCATGCACAAGTTCAATAAAAGTGGAGAGGGAGAGAAAAAGAAAACTCCCTTGAGTTAGGGTGGAAGACGCCAAATTTGAACTAGTAGAGAAATGTCCTTGACAATTGGATCAAAGAAAGGAACTTTTGAGCAATTTCTTGATCCGCCAATATTGATCAAGCAGAGAAATGTCTTCCACAATTAGATCTAAGGAAGGATTGTTGATGAGTAGGTTCAGCCGGTGCTTGATCTTCAAGCTTTTGCGTATGTATGCACCTTTGTTTTCAACTGTGGGTGTTTGTTGGTCAAATTCATGTGTACCTCCTACAATAAGGTTAGTACATTATGGCTCCGAAGAATTTTTATGCAGAGGTACAACACCCAATCTTAATGTATCAGGCTGAACATCAGATATACCCTCAGAACATTAATGAGGTTCAGATTTAGAAGTAATATCAACAACAGACTCATATTCATGTTCAGTGCATGGAAAAAAAGCATTCAGATGTGATAGCAAAAAGTGATTCTTATCATGTAGAAAGTGAAATTTAGAAACATGCTCATCAACAACATAATCAATTTGACGCGTGTTTACCCCCACTTCTCTGAAGGTTGCTAGAGTCTCCTTATCTGGTTCTTCCATCTTCTTGATTTGAATAGGAGACTACAACAAATCATAACTAGTTGTGGAAAACGAAGCAGATCCACCTGACTAAAAATTCCTACTTATTATTGCTTGGTCCTCAAAAGTAGAATTAGATGCAGATGCAGCATATGCAATATGCACAAAATATGCAGTAGACATAAAAGAAGAATCATAATCAGAGGCATAGGTAGAGGAAGCAATATGCACGTAACCAAAAAAGGTAGACATGTGGCAAGAGAATGTAGTGAATTATGCAATTAAGGCTATCTAAATGCCAAGACTACAAATTCCTAGAATGCCTAACTAATCTATGAAAATTCATATTAATATCAAGATCAAAGGGTGGCGATGGTCCAAGACATGCACTAAGTCAACCCCTATCAACAAAAGTCAACACAATGAAACACAAGGGGGGGGGGGGGGGGGTGGTATCTGCAAGTATATGCAAACCTTGTCCAAATAATCTGAAATTTTGTGAGCAACACCCTAAAATCATGAAAAGATAGCAGAAAAAAAATTCAAAGCATAGCTATGTGAACTAATATAGGAAAGTATGAAAATGGAGAAAATAAAACTTCAAAAATAAAAAAGAAATAGAAAACGGTCTCTTTTAGGAATTAGAGGCATGTGCCATTGCCTATGAGAGTGGGGATGTATTACTCGTATTTTTCTACCCAAAAAGCTCATATAATTCGTCCAATTCTGACATCGTGAATTAAACATTGTTCTCACCCCTAATACAAATTAACCAACTAAGCGAAGGTTAATTCGATCTTCAAAAAAAGTGAATTAAGCAAACACATTGCACAAGTCTAATCAAATTTGCATCCACTTTCCAATTAACTAAGTGAAAATCAAACACCAATTAGGCAACTAAGCGTATACCCAATTGTGAGCACAAAACTGAATTGACATCATGTAAGGAAAGAACAACACACCATCAATACAAACCGGAAATCTCAAGGAAGCAAAGCAATATCCCTAATCACCAACCTACACAGATTCAAGCTACCATCAAGATGAAATGCAAACAGGAAAACAAAATTAAATTGCAAACGAAACTAGACATGTAAACGGAATTGAAAACGAAAGAACAAAATGCAAACTGGAATAGAAATAGGCAAAACGAAATGCAATGGTAAAACACAATGCAAGAATAGAAAACGTAAATTGAACAAAGAGTATATAACGAAAATGAAATTGGAATTAAAGAAGAGATTCAATACATAAAAAGGGAAAGGAAATTTAGAATCTAAAACCCCCAAGGGGGCATGGGGGAAGGGGGCTGCAAAAACGCTAAAGCTAAAATGAATAATGAGGAGAGAGAGTTTCCAAATCTAATTTTGGGGTTTTAAAAGCCCCTTTTACAATTTTGCCCTTCATATGGGCTTCTCCTAAATGTGTCCAAAAATGAGCCCAATTAAATTACAAACGAAAATTAAAAACAAATGTTGATGTGGAAAATAATAAATGATGTGGCAACCCTCTAGTTGTCCCAAAAAATGATTCCAAAATTGTTCTGCAAATAATAATTTGAATAATTAAGCCCAAATAATTCAAATTAATTAAAATAAGAATTATTTGTCAAATTAAGCCCAAATAGTGAAAATGAGACAATAATGGAGAATTAAAAACAATTCACTAAGAAAACTCAATTCGGAAAGCTAAGTGAATAGTACAAAATAATGATTCATCAATAGGGTTGCTGAGTACCAAGAGTGGTGTGAATATCATGGAAAATCCCCTAGTCATGGTCAAACACTTTGAAGAGAGTGGAGGCTATCCATGAAGATGACATCAACTCTACCTTGTGGGCCACCTTTGAAGCCATCATGGAGCATGGATTGAAGAGTAATGTAGGTTTATTTAGGCCTTGTATTTGGCCATGTAGTGTAGGTTTGATTAAGGCTTGTATTAAGGCCTAATTAGCATAGGATTTTCTATAAGTTAGATATCTAAACAAAGTGGAAAGTGTGTGCCATGTGTCATGCTTTCATGGAGAGGATTTGCTTTTTAAAAGGTAGCCACATGGAACCCTAAGAGTGTAGAGGATTTACTTTTGATAGTGGCCACTTGACACTCTAGGAATGGAGAGGATTGTGTTTTACGAGTGGCGGCCAAGAAGAACAGGACATCTGACAAGGGTGGTTGTTTGCACACTAGAGGATCCATTAGCGTGCATGAGCATGCTATTCGTTTGGTATGATGACATGTACATTTATTTTTTAATTTTTAGTCATAAACTTTAAAAATATTTGTTGTTAACAACTTATATTTTGTTTGCTTACAGTCATAGGAGCTTGGCCGGTCAGTGCATGTCGATGAAATATTTCAGCACACATTCGTCACTCAACAAGAGAATTTTTCGATGAAAGGTCTAGGCGGACACATGTTAGTTTCTACTAACTCTATTATATTCTTTATTACGTTTTAAATCTTAGGTCTATCTATTTAACGTTAATCATCTATTGATTTAATAGGAACAATTTCAAGCAAGATTTTCTCAAATAAGATCTGAGACTGCATCTGTTGGTTCTTCAGCATGTACTACCCTAGACCCTATAGAGGAGGAAAGATTGAGGAACCAATGTTGGTTGAAGGTTGCGGGTGGAAGGTACAAGGGACGCGTATACGACATTGGAAATGTCAGTACTCAAGATGACTGTGTCGATAGTTACATACAACAGACACATGCATCTTCTTCTCACCAACCGATTGTAGAGGACATTTTTAACCTCCAAACACGAGTATCAACCCATGATGAGCAACTTTGACAGATGACCTCTCAATTTGAAGGCTTTATTGGCACCATAATGCAGTACCTTCCGCCCCTTTCAGTCACAGTTGCACAAAAATTTCTTCAATCCCAAAATCAGCCACAAACTAATGTTCAACCACAACAACAACCACACCAACCACAACAACCACAGGATCAACCACAAGATGGAAATGCTTATCGAGATTACTAGTTATGTTTTTAGAGTAGGGCATCTATGACTCAAACTTATTCCATCAAGAACTTATTTGAACTTATTTGTTCTAATTGACAGTTATGTAAACTTCCCTATTATGTATTAATGTTAACTGCTTGTCTGTGGGTTAAGACTTAATTTATATGTCAAATGTTTGAATGGATATAATGGTCAGGTCTTGTGAATTGGTTGGTGCTTTTATATGTGATTTGGGTGTTTGGATATGGGCAAGTCTGTTATTCACGTGATTGGAAACAAAACTATCTACAACTTATATACGGATAATCCGTATATAAGTTATATATATAAGTTATATGTGGATTATCCGTATATAACTTATATACGGATTATCCGTATATAACTTATATACGGATATATCCGTATATAACTTATATACGGATATATTCGTATATAACCTTAGCTACACCCCTTTTATATACAGATTTTTGGCCGTATGTAATTCGTATATAACACCACTTTATATACGAATTTTGGAGATTACATACGGATTTTAGCTGTATGTAATTGCGATTTTTCTTGTAGTGGGTCACATGTCCTCCCATCATTGGAGAGGTTAGAAGGCATCATTTTTGGCCAATGAGAGCAAAGATGGGAGATCAAGCTTTTAGGGTTAGAAGGAGACATCCTTGACCTATAAATAGCGGTGTCTCCACCCTTATATTTGATCTTGGAATTAAGTAATGTTATGCTGCCAAAATATGACCATACTCTTCCTTGATCAAGACTAGAACAACCCTAGAGGCTCTTCTAGTCACCAAACACTACAACCACCACCACCATATCTCTTAGAGGTTTTGAGCTTCTACCCCATCCATACCTTAGCTCATCATCCTTGGACCATTTACCACCACATTTCCGCACCATTCATCTAAGGAAACACCCCTCCATGCATATCTCCTAGCTTTGGCCCAACCTAGCCAAGGAGGTTGCCATCAGAATATTCAAAGGAAATCTCGACTAGCATTGTTGAGTACTAGGAGTGGTGCGAATAATCAAAAGAAAATCAGGCTAGGGTTGTTGACTAGCAAGAGTGGTGCTAATACTCAGAGACCAATAGTGGTGCTAATACTCATTTGTAATGGTGTGAAGATTATAGTGGAACCCTCTATGGAGGAGACTGGACGTAGCTCAATTGAAGTGAACCAGCATAAAAACACTTGTGCAATTATCTCTTCTCTGATCTAAACGATCCTTTTACAAAAACCAGCAGTTGTGCTTTACTTCCAAACACAAGAATCTTCCAAGTTAAACAATAATTTTTCATAAAGGAAGTTCTTACAAAACACTATAGGATATATTCTGAATAGCACCTCAAAAACTACTATCGTTTATTCATGTTTATCAAGTCGAACATCTAATATTTTAAAAGAAAATTTCAGAGCTCAATAACGTGTTATATCGAAAGGGTTGCAAAAATTTTTCCATTAACATTATTCAACCCCCTCCCTCTTTCTAGTGTTTTTCACGTACTTCAATTAGTATCAAAGCTAACCTCGCATGGTTAGTTCTTATCAGGACTCGAGGAAACGATCCTGAAAAATGGAAGACTCCAAGTACAACGATGATGGTTCCCACCACCTGTACAACAGAGTGTACACAAGAAATAACACAAATTCATATTACATTCAAAAATTGAAGCAAATGATCTTATATATCTCTCAAAAGACAACCACAATAAAATAGATTTCTTTGAGTTGGAATCAGTCGTTGATGCTTACAACAAAATATTGGCAAAATCCCTAACATTAGGCAAAATATGTCACAAGTTGAGAATGCAAGCTAAAGGAATATCAAAAGAAAATGATGAGCTCAACAAAGAGCTCACATCGTCTGAGTAGGAGACAACAAGACTTGAGATTAGCATAAAAAAGATAGAGAAGGAATTTTTCATCTGGGAAAAGAAAAAGGATAAGTCTCTATTAGAGCACAAAGAGTTAGCCAAGGATACAACCAATATCAGGGACACTAAACATATCAACCTTCTCATACAGGAAAACAGTGCACTTGCAGAAGAGCTGCGAAAAACATATGGTAATAACCGAGGCTTCACTAGTGGAAAAATGACATTTTATAACGTACAAAAATGATCTTTTATAACATAGTTACTAGGGACATAGTTCTGGGCGATATAATAAGTCTGCGCATTTTATAACGTAGCAGAAATTTACGTTATAATATGTTGAACATATTATAACGTAGTTTCTAAAATTTGTCATAATATGCGCGGTTTATTATGACAAATTTTTATTTGTTCGTTATAATAGGTGAAAGATATTATGACGTAAAAAATTTTGTACGTTATAATATGTGATCTATTATATAGTATATATTTTTTGTACGTTATAATATGTGATCAACGTATCATGACGTACATTGTTTAGTACGTTATAATATATATGTTTTTTAAAAAAAAATTAATTATTACATTTGAAAATTATAATAATATATTTGTATTATCATCTCAGTAGTAGTTGATTCACATCGTCTACCCAAGAACAAATATCTACTCATTGAGAGCAATTTGCATCCCAAGAAAATGCCCAGAAATGGAACACTATGTTCTCGAGCATACTTAGCCGCAAGAATTTTCCCTTGCACTCCTCCATCACCAAAACCTCCTCGAACTAGAACACCATCAGCGCCCTGCAGAATAAGTCCACTTACAGAAAACCAATAAATAATATATCACTATATGAGATTTTAACATATATATCAATATTAAAGATCTGAAAATGGAATAAATATGTTTAGTCTAAATAGTAGGAATACCTTTAAAAGCTTGACTTCTTTAGTTTTGTTTGGCATAATTATTTTTTTTAGCAACATTTAACCAACCATTTATCACCTAACAATAACCTTTCAACCATGATTTTTAACACTCAAACAACCCTCAAAATGTGCTACATCAAATCCCAAAACAGTTCACATGCACCAACCATTTATCAAACATTAAAACATATTTGAAATAGCATAATTTAAACCAAACAGCAAGAATTATACAAAATTCGTAATAGCTAACAGCAAGTAATTTAAATACAGTAACAACATTTCAAACAGCACCAAACAGCAAGTGATTTAAATACAGTAACAACATCTAAATAGCACTAAACAGCAAGTGATTTAAATACAGTAGCAGCATCCAAACAACACCAAACAGCAAGTGATTTAAATACAGTAACAGCATTCAAACAACAAGTGATTTAAATACAGTAATAGTATCCAAACAGCACAAAACAACACCAAACAGCAAGTGATTTAAATACAATAATAGCATCCAAACAACATCAAACAACAAGTGATTTATTGATGTGAAACAAATATGAAAACTTCATGGATTTCCATAAAAATAATCTTTCCAACAACTGAAAATGTTCTACATAACACCTTTCATTCATATTCACATTTTCACCAACTCAAACCAATCTTTCAAGAGAGTTTCTACTATTACTCTCATCCAAATATAGAGAATACATCTAACCCCTCATACATATCATGAATCTTAGCCCATTATCCCTCCAATATATGAAATTTTCGTGCACAAAAATATCCATGAGCAAACCCCTATGTTTTACATGATTTTCATGGTTTTAGACAACTTAAAATTCCCCAACAACACACACCATAACATCCATACGAAATTTCAATGTTCAATATAGTTCATCTCATACTCCAAACCAACATATTTCAAACCTTCATCAAGTATAGAATATCTCCAAAAATCAATTCATCCATCCAAAATTTATCAACCATCCAAAATAGATCATTTTCGTATTTGATAAAAAGTGAGGTAAAACTCTCATGTTTCTCATCCAATTTCACAACCCAATCCATCAAAAACTTCATATACATGTATATCCACATGTTAGAACAAAAATTCATCATCAATCCAACATATATTAATCAATATTTTCATCATCAAGTTCATACAAAATTCATAGCCCAAAGTGATAGTAACAACCCATTTGAATCAACTTTTTGAAGTCATACCAT
Organism: Vigna angularis; assembly: GCF_016808095.1. Lineage (NCBI taxonomy): Eukaryota > Viridiplantae > Streptophyta > Magnoliopsida > Fabales > Fabaceae > Vigna > Vigna angularis. Next base: position 3,182,029 of record NC_068976.1, on the reverse strand, counting down.
CCATTTAACCAAAATAAATTTTTCATACAACCCATCATATCCAAGATTCAAGCAACTGAAATCATACTCACATCCATGAAATTCTAGAATCAAAGTTTGAGTTAGTTCCCTTTACCTCTTGAAGACTAAAACACCTTAAACTCTTCTTCAAAGGGAGCAACTCCTCTCCTCCTTGCTAGACCAAGTTAGCCTCCACACTTAGTACACTTGGAATTTTCGTTCACCTCTCACCAAGGACCTCTTTACTCTCACCCAAAACTCCAAATCTGATTTGGAATTAAAAGAAGATGCTCCTAGACAACTAAGGACCCATGCACTTGGCACTTGGAAATAATAAATAACCAATGGACCATCCTAAACCCTTTTCCAGCCCCAAAGCATGGTAGGAATGTCTCCAAAGGGTTCCAAAATATTCTCCTCGTGCAGAACACAGCCTACCCACTCCAAAAAGTCGCAACTTGTAAAAGTAAACTTAAAATTAACGCTGGATGCTAGCCCCTGGATAGCAAAACTGTCACGTTTTCCCCAGCTCGGTTAGACCCCTTCCTGAAGTCAAAAATATGCGTATGAGTAGTCAAATCAAAGATCTTTGAGTCTACTATCCAATTAAAAAAGAATCAACTCAATTGAGAATTTGTAAAAATTTTCATAAATAAAATAGTAAACCATGTTAAACCTGACAGCATTCCATTTTACATTACAACTTGAACTTTTACAACTTGGTAATTTCTTGAGGTTCTAGGGTCTTACATGAACTATAACTACGCTTGGAAGAGCGGCTCTGAGAAGATGACTGTAGGTGCGACGCGAATCCTCAAAGCTTCTTCCATAGAGAAGACGCAGCGAAAATATGACAAAAACGAAGAAGAACAAGAAACAGAGGATTAAACTTGATAGAAACCCTAAAAGAAGAAGGAAACCTATTATGGACCAATTGATCGGTGTAAATCTAAATTGAATTGGTGGAAAAGGTTTCTAATGGTGAAAACAAGGTTTTAATCGGTGGAATCAAAGGGAAATGGTGAAAAGGAGAAGAAACCCCAACGGAGGGTTTATATCTATGAATGATTCGGTGGAAAATGAAGGATAGAGGAAATAGAGATGATTTTGTGAGTGAACAAGGCTTGTTGTGATGATGAACGGAGATGTCGAGAAATGCGAGTGAGAGGGATGAGACGAAGAGCGGAAGAAAGGAATGAGAGTGAGAGTGAACTTGAAATGAAATCTAGCAAGAGGGAAATGCGAAAAATTAAAGAGGAAGACATATTATAACTGATTTTTAAAACTCCGTTATAATACATCAATAATAGGTTTTGAACTTATTTACAAGTTTACCACCACATTTCATATTATAACTGATTTTTAAAACTACGTTATAATATGTCTTAAACTTATTTACAAGTTTGCCACCGCGTTTCATATTATAACTGATTTACAAAATTATGTTATAATATGTTATATTTTTATTACCATCTTGCCACCGGTCAACCTAGTATGACGAATAATTTTTATACGTCATAATAGGTTCATTATAGAAAGGTATTTTTCCACTAGTGCTTTAACGTGCTTATCAGAAAAGGAAAAATCACACTCCTCAAGAAGACATCAAGGATATCATAAGTGAAGTAAGTCACACTACAAAGTCAAAAGAAATTATTCCCAATCTCATATTCGAATCATGCAGGAAATGTCTAGCTAATTCAACCCACAACAAGAAACACAAGGCTAGGTGGGTACCAAAAGCTCAAATTCTTAAACTCTTTGATGTGTTGGATGATAGAGTAGACACACCAATTATAAGACTAGGAAAATGGCTACTAATGGGACATAATCAACAAAGGGTATACATTCCGAAGCATGACAAATCAGATGAAGGAAGCAACCACCAAAACAAAAAAATAACATTTCTAAAAATATAACATTTTCCAAACTATTATTACATTTCTAAAAACACACGAAACAAAGAAATAAAGTTTTAACTTTGCTCAGTATTATTGTCTTTACTTGTAGAGTCATTTGTTCACATACAAATACACAATAAAATTATTACATAACAAGTATAATAAAAGGCGAATAGAATAAAACATGTACAAAGAATGCCAAAGACACCCATCAATCATTGCATATTCTTAATTCAACAATCACGTATATTCTCAATTTCATAATGGCTTGTAACTAATTCAAATTATAGTTGGCTTATTATCCATGACAATAAGAATACTCAACTGTATCTCCTATAATATTAATGTAGTTTGTCCTATAATATGGCTTAACCTCCACCTCGTGAGAGGACTCTTAGGGAGATGGTTGCACCTGATTTCACTTATGAGAGCTTGTGCATCCAATATCCTAATGAGAATGTTTCATATGTTCTTAAGACTGGACTAATACATTTGTTGCCCAAGTTCCATGGTCTTGCAGGTGAATGCCCTCATAAACATCTGAAGGAATTTCGTATAGTTGGTTCCACAATGAAACTTCCAAACGTCCCTAAAGATCACATTTTCTTAAAGGCATTTCCACATTCATTGAAGGGAGTGACAAAGGATTGGTTGTACTATCTTGCTCCCAGGTCCATCACTAGTTGGGATGATCTTAAGAGAATGTTTTTGGAGAAATTCTTCCCTGCATCTAGGACCATGACCATCAGAAAAGATATTTCTAGGATCAGACAACTTGGTGGAGAAAGCTTATATGAGTATTGGGAGAGATTCAAGAAGTTATCTGCAAGTTGTCTCCACCACCAGATTTCTGAGCAACTCCTTCTTCAGTACTTTTATGAAGGTTTGTGCAGCATGGGGAGGAGTATGATTGATGTCGCCAATGGTGAAGCCCTTGGTGATATGACCCCTACTGAGACTACATATTTGAATTAAAAGATGACCTATAAGTCTCAGCATTTCAATGCAAGAAATGATGTCATTGTTATTAGAGGAGTTCATGATGTGGTTGTTGATTCTTCTTCATCTGCATATAGGAAGCTGGAAAGTGAGCTTGATACTCTTGTGAATTTGTTGAATCAACTTGCTAGCAATAAGAAATATGCATCTGTTGCACGTGTTTGTGGCATCTGCACGTTCAGTGATCATACATATTCTTGTCCATCTTTGTAGCAACCTGTTGGCCCAAATTCCCCTCAAGCCTACGTTGTAAATGCCTATAACAACATGTCACAACAACAACAAAGTTATGATTTATCTAGTAACAGGTACAATCCAGAATGGTTGAATCATCCTAATATCAAATGGTCTAATTCTCCATAGCAGCAAAAACCACACCACCAATTCAGAGCTCTGCGGGCTTGAGTAGACCTTATGTACCTTCATCAGTCCAATAATATCAAAGACAGTAATAGTAGCATGATGTACCTGCGCCACCAGATCCTCAATCTTCCACTTCTGAGCCTTTAATGAAGGAGTTAGTGAGGCATATGATGATCCAGAATATGCAGTTCCAACAAGAGACTAGAGCCTCCATACAGAGCTTGACAAATCAGATGAGGGAGATGGCTACTCACCTTAATCAAGCTCATTCACAAAATTCAGACAAACTACCATCTCAGACTATGTAGAATCCTAAAAATGTCAATGTCATCACCCTAAGATTTGGGAAGCAAATTCATATAACAACAGTACCACCTTCATCTTTACCTACATCTGAGTCTAATAAAGAAGAGGATGACCTTGCGACATCTAAGAGAAAACTTCCTAAGCAAGAGGAGCAGGCAGATGGAAGCAGGATATTTCAAGCAAGTGGACTTTCTTCTTCCACCAATACTTTTGACTTACAACATCCTCTTATCCCTCTTATGTTCCCTCCCAAATTGATTCAGAGCAAAATGATGGAAGGAGTGGATAAGGAGACTCTTGATGCCATGAAACATCTAGCTGAGGACTATTTTGTTTTTCGTGCTGATATACTTGATGATGTTTTTTATGAACATGCTTCTGATTTTGACTCTTTGCATGATAAGAAGCACTCTTTTCTATCCTATTTGTATTCTTCTCTTGCATGTGTTGAATATGAATCTGAATCTGTTATTGATATTGATTTTGAATCTGAACTTTATTTATGTTGTGAGATTATTTCCGATGTTAAGTTTGATGCATTGGGTGTTGTACCTTTGGATATTAATTATTTAGAGTCAAAATGCATTAACCCTATTGCAGGAAGTACACATAAATTTGACTTGCAGGCTATGGAACTCATTCTTCTCCCTTCTTTGGTTCCTTCTAATGTTAAACCAACACCCACTCTAGAGCTGAAACTACTACTAGAAAAACTCAAATATGCTTACTTGGAGGATGATGAAAAATTGTTAGTGGTCATTTCTACTTCCCTTAATGTTATTCAAGAGGAGAAGTTGTTGCATGTACTCAGAAATTATAAGAAAGCCATTGGTTGGACCTTGGCGGACATTCCTGGTATCAGCCCATCCACATGCATGCACATAACTTTATTGGAGGATATAACTAAACCAGTGAGACAGCCATAAAGAAGACTCAACCCGGTGATTTTGGATATCGTGAAAAAGTAGGTGACCAAGCTTCTTCAAGTTGGGATCATTTATCCTATATCAGATAGTTAGTAGGTGAGTCTGATCCAGGTGGTTCCCAAGAAGACATGCCTCACTGTTGTTAAAAATGAGAGGAATGAGCTCATTCCTACCAAAATGCAAAATAGTTTGAGAGTCTGCATTGATTATTGAGGCTGAACCAGACAACATGGAAAGATAATTTTCTGTTGTCCTTCAATGACTAGATGCTTAAGCGTTTGGCAAGTAAATCACATTAATGCTTTCTTGACGGTTTTACTAGTTACTTTCAAATTCATATTGCCCTTGAGGATCAAGAGAAAACCACATTCACTTGACCCTTTGGCACTTTTGCTTATAGGAGGATGCCCTTTGGCCTATGCAATGCCCCTGGTACATTATAACGATGCATGCTTAGTATTTTCAGTAATTTTCTTGAAAATTGCATAGAGGTGTGGTACACGGGTCGCACCGCATACAAATTTCATACAACAAAATAATGCAGTATAGATACTAGGAAGTGACTCCTAGGTCGTCTCTCAAGGACCAATAATTTTGCGGTTCAATTTTAGATCTTTTTACACAAAGTGGGGGGTTTGATTGATTGTTTTTATTGCAGAAAAATTAAATTATGAAAATAAATTAAAAACTGTAAAAACACAATTGAAACAGTAATTCAAAATTAACCTTGAAATAAATTAAAAATAGTAAATTGAAACAGTAAAAGACAGAAAACGAAAATTAAAACAGTAAACCAAAAATAAAGAAAATAGTAAAATCACAAAATGGAAAAACGGAATTGAAATAGTAAACGTAAAAACAACAAATGTGAAACAGTAAGAACGAACAGTAAAAGATGGTAAAATGGTAAAAATGAAATTTGATTACAGTAGTGCAGAAATCGTAAATTTGAAGCAGAAAACATACAACATCCTCCTAAAGAAATTAAATTTTGGAATTGCCTTCTAAAAATCCTCTAGGTGCCTTGAACATTGTTTCAGTTAAAACAGAAAAATAAAATTAGGTTCCTTCATCCAACACCGTGCCTTACAACATCCATGCCAAATTTATTTTACAATGAAAACATATTACCAGCTTTATTTAACACTTCTTGTCTTTTTCCTAAATGAAAAGCAAATTAAATTGTATTCTCACATCACCTAACGTGCACAAGATTCCAGCCATGATATTCTTTCTCCAAAACAGCTCATGAAAATACAATTCAATGCAAGAAAAGGTTAAATACTAATGGAATTTTTAGAAGAAAGTTATTGGACTTCTTACAAAAAAAAAAAAGAAGGCTTTTCACGTAACACACCTACTATTTTCAACAATGAATGATCATCTAAGAAACAAGAAGAATTCAAAACATTGATGCTGAAATTGAATTTAACCCAGAGCTTACTTTCATTCTTAAAAACATTAAAACAAAATCATGAAACAATTCTCCTTTAACCCTTGGACAGCCGTGAATCATTCAAGCTTTGAACAATAGAAACATTCAACCAAATGCATCAAAGAAAACTAAATGAAGAAATGAACATAGCTTTTAACAACCGTGTACTTTTGCATCATAAATCAAAAGAAAGAAAATGCTTCCAAAATGAAACTAACTTGCACAAACAAAGTCCAGATTACAATTTATAGAATCCATACAAGAGTGTAACAGCAAATGAACAAAAACTTAATGAAAAGATGAATAAAACCAGATGAGAAGACAGCAAGGGTTCAAGCTACTTCATCCTCCATTCCAGCAGAGATTTGTTTCCTTCTTCCTCCAATATCCCTGGTTGCTCACGGCCTCCTCTACACTATTGGAGTTACTGGAAATTACTCTGCTGAAGCCCTCTGGAAGAGAGGTTCTCTCCCCAGACGTAACTCTTCACTCACGGCCCCCCCTTTTATCTTCATCCTCTGCCAGTAAAATATGCAAAAAAAAAAAAAAAATGTCTTTCTCCCATGCTGGCTGCCGTGAGATCTCCTCTGCCTTCCAACGTGCCCCTCACTTATTCCTTTTCATTCTCTGATGTGCACCTCATCCGTAGCACTTTATGTGGTGTTCGTATGCTTATGGACATTCCCATTCTTTACACATTCAATCCCACCAACTAAAAGAATAAAATATAGTGCTGCCCTCTCCAGCCGTGAGCTCATTTCCATGGGGACGTTGAAGTTGTTGTTGCTGGATGCTGGACCAGCCGTGTGTTGCTTCTAGATGGGAGGACGCTGCTGAAACGTGGATGCTCCCTCCAAGCTGCTGGACGTCCGCATGTGTAGCTTCTTCTCCATACTCCTCCATGTGCTTCCGCTGGGACGTCTTCTTCTTCCAACTCAGTAACCATTTTCTTCTCTTTTCGGTGTGTTGGCTTGTTCTTCCATATGCTGTTGCCCTCTCTTTTCAACGTGGCTGGACACTCTCATTAATGGAAGCTTCCTTCTCTATTTCCAGCCAAATGAATACACGCTGCTTCTCTCCTATTTCCGTGACTTTCCTCTTGGTGGCTTCAACTTTGACTCCATCCAAAACTTTGCTTGTAAAATGAATTATTCATGGGCCCATTATAATTGGAAAATGACTACCGTGAGGAATTGTGGCAGCTCCTTCCCATACTAGAAAAATCACATATCTTACCTATATAAAACATAACCGTGAGCTTCAATGTGGTGGCTCCCACTTGCATATTTGACAAGATGAATTGTACATGTGGTATTAATTTGGGTCAGACACTGTGCACTTAGAAGCCCAGTCTGCATTCGGCCCATCAGATTGGAAGATAAGCTGAAAGTGAGTCTGCGTGGCATTTGCGTAAAGTGTGGAGAAAATGGAGAGAGAAACGTCAGAGACTTTCTCTGATGAAAGGAAGAGAGCGAGGCGGACGTTGGTGGCCGGAGGAGCTCCGATACGGCGGCGGTTACTCTCGGTGCAGAAGACAAAGTTGAAGATCTTGAAACGGTGAGTAAGAAAAACCTCTTCTTTTATTATTTGTGAGTACATTCAAAATACAAAGTGTATATTTTCATTATTGGGGAAAGGGGAAAGGGACTCTGTATATATAGAGTCCCAAAGAGGTAAAACGAGAACGAAAAACAACCCACTGTTCAAAACAGAACAGTGAAGAACTGTCCAACCAAAAACAGTTAAGAGAATCGGAAGATTCTCAATACCCTCCCCTCAAGCTGGACTATGTATATTGACCAGTCCAAGCTTAGGAATGATATGTTTGAAGCTGACGCGATGCGGAAATTTGGTGAAGACGTCGGCCAGCTGTTCATCAGATCGTACAGGAAGAAGATGTAGTAGCCCTTCCTGGATCTTTTCACGAACAACGTGGCAGTCAAGCTCAATGTGCTTGGTCCGTTCGTGAAAGCTCTGGTTATGAGCAATGTGGCGAGCAGACTTGTTGTCACAGTATAGGATAGGCACTCCAGATTCTTCAATTTGAAGATCTTTAAGTAAATAGTGGAGCCACTGTATTTCACATACAGTGGCAGCAAGGGCTCTGTATTCAGCCTCAGTAGATGATCTGGAAACAGTCTTCTGTTTCTTAGACTTCCAGGAAACAAGTGATGTTCCGATAAAGACACAAAATCCTGTAGTTGACCTTCTAGTGTTAGGACAATTAGCCCAATCAGAATCACTAAAACCTTTCAGGTGCATAGGAGAGTCAACAGCGAAAAACAATCCTTCATTAGGATTAGATTTGATGTATCTGAGCACATGCTGAGCAGCCCTATAATGATGTTCTGTAGGAAATTGCATAAACTGGCTAAGTAAATTGATAGTATAACATAGATCAGGTCTAGTGTTTGTAAGGTAGAGTAACTTCCCTATCAATCTTCTGTAGGGTCCAGGATCATCAAGTTGACTGTCCAATTTGTATAATGGACTAGTGTCTCTGAGAAAGGGTGTAGTAGAGGGTTTGCATCCCTCCATTCCTGTTTCCTTAAGTATGTCTAATGCATATTTTCTTTGACACAAGTGAATTCCCTTTTTAGACCTAGCCACTTCAAGTCCAAGAAAGTACTTGAGTTCTCCAAGATCTTTTATGCGAAATTTATTATGTAGGAGCTCTTTGATGCAATTGATTTCTTCCAAGGAATTTCCTGCCAACACAATGTCATCCACATATACAAGTAATGCAGTGAAATATGTACCAGTTCTTTTGGTGAATAATGAATGATCAGACTTAGATTGTTTATATTTAACAGAGATTAGATAAGAGGACAATTTTTCAAACCATTGTCTGCTTGCCTGCTTCAAGCCATATAAGGATTTAGTTAATTTGCAAACCTGTCCCTTTGTATGAATACTTAGTCCTGGAGGAGGTTGCATATAAATCTCTTCATTGAGGTCACCGTGAAGAAACGCGTTGTCCACATCTAACTGGTGTAAGAACCAATTATTTGAAGCAGCTAGTGCTATCAAAAGTCTAACAGTGGTGAGTTTCGCAATAGGGAAAAATGTGTCTAAGTAATCTATCCCTTCTTGTTGGGTATACCCTTTTGCCACCAACCTAGCCTTATGCCTTTCAATGCTTCCATCAGCTCTAAATTTTGTTTTATATACCCACTTGCACCCTATAGGAGTTTTTCCTGATGGCAGTTGAGTTAAAAACCAAGTATTGTTGTCCTGCAAGGCTTTAATTTCTCTCTGCATTGCTTCTATCCATTCCCTTTTGTCTTTAGCTTCATTGTAAGTCTGAGGCTCCTTATTTTCAGTAACAGTCATGATATATTTGGAGTGTTTCTTTGACAAATTATCACAACATAGTAGATTAGTTATCGGATATGGAGTTTTGAAATTGTTTTTAACAGTCAAGGATTGATTCACCTGGTGGATGTAATCTTCTAGATAGGCAAGAGTCCTTCTAACCCTTTCTGGTCTTCTGTGTCTGTAGTTTTCTTGACTGTTATTTGTGACAGTAGGATTCTGCAGTTCTTCCTCCTAGTTGATTTCTTCTTGCTCATCAAAACGCTCTTCATCAGTAGGATAGTAGTCTTTGGAGAAATCAGTTAAGAACTCATCTTCATCCTTCTCATTGTCTATGTTTTGCTGATTACCTGGAAAGTTCTTATAGGGCAACACTTCTTCATAAAACATGACATTTCTGCTAACAAAGAGTTCTTTGGTATTTATGTCTAATACAATATAGCCTTTGACACCACTTTTATACCCTAGGAACACTCCTTTTCTAGCCCTAGGATCCAACTTGTTTCTATTATTTTCAAGTGTAGAAGCAAAACATAAACATCCAAAGACTTTGAGGTCTAAGTAAGTAGGTGGTAGATTGTAAAGCATATCATAGGGAGTTTTATGTCCTAGATTAAAAGAAGGCAATCTATTTATCAAGTAAACAACATGTCCAATAGCATAAGACCAGTAAACTTTAGGTATGTTGGAATGAAACAGAAGACTTCGTGTCACGTTGAGTATATGCTGATGTTTTCTTTCAACTACAGAATTTTGTTCTGGTGTCTCAACATAACTTTTCTGATGAATAATTCCATGCATATCATAAAAACTGACACAATTAAATTCTGGCCCATTGTCGGACCTAATGATTTTTATCATTTTGTTAAACTGATTCTTGATTTTAATGACAAAATTTTGTAGTAAGTCTTTGGTTTGTCCTTTATTACTCATTAGAAAAACCCATGTGTGTCTGCTGTAATCATCAACTATACTAAGAAAATACCTATGCCCATGAACAGAAACAATATTTAATGGCCCCCAAATATCACAATGAATAACCTCAAAACATTCAGTAGTAACAGATAAGCTTTTTGTAAAAGGCAACTTGTGTTGTTTTGCATAATGGCAAGTGTCACAAACAATATCAGTATTAGTCTTAACATAAGGAAACATTTCACATATGTGTTTAACAACATGATGTCCAGGGTGTCCTAGTCTAAGATGCCACAGATTAACATCAGTCTTTTTAAAAGAGAAAGTAGTCTTGGCAATATCTCTTTGTTCTGGTTTAGAGAAATCTTGTAAGTAATAGAGACCATTCCATGGTTTAGCACATCCAATCGTCTTCAATGAACGATTCTTCCTTATCTGACAATTCTCATAGGAAAAAGTTAGATTGCAATCCAAGTCTTTGATAAGACTTTGAACAGAGATTAGATTGAAACAAAAATTAGGTATGTAAAGGACATTGAAAATGATAAAATTCTCAGCAAGCTGGACAGTTCCAGCATATTCAGCAGTGATGGTAGTTTTATTTGGTAACTTTATGGAAATGGGTTTAATTTTGTGAAAAACGATAAAATTGGATTTGTCATGTGTAACATGGTCAGTAGCTCCCGTGTCTATAATCCAGGAAGAATTACCTGGTTTATTCTCAGTCTCTTTCCGCTGAACTTGATTAATTTTGTGAATGGGTGAATCTTCAGTCTTATCAATCATTTTTAGAAGTCTCTGCATCTGTTCTGGCGTGAAAGGATTGGTATTATTGCTACTGCTGGTCTGTTGTTGTATCTTCAAATTGCCTTCAGAGTCAGTGTTGCTCTGACTAACATTAACAGAATTCCAATCACTCTTCCTTTCTTCTTTCTTGTACCATGGGGGGTATCCGTGCTTAGAATAGCACTCATCAACAGTGTGATTCATCTTATTACAATAAGAGCATTGCTTTCCATAATTCGGATTTCTGCCCCTACCTCTGCCTTGTGCACGAGTTCCAGCAAAACGTCCTTGACTCCTCCAGTTTTGTTCAGGTTTCCAGTGATTGTTTTTATCAGCAACATTCGCCAGAATTCTGGTTTCTGTAGTACATTGCTTTTCTTGTCTCTCTTGTTGAATAATCAAAGAGAAAACACGGTTAACATTGGGTAAAGGATCCATTAAGAGGATCTGCGTTCTAACAGTATTGTAAGAATCATTTAATCCTTTCAAGAAGCAAATAACATGCTCCATTTCCCTATATTTCAACATAATCTTGGACATGTCACAGTTGCATGGAGTCTCACAAGTGCAAACAGGAATGGGTCTTAAAGACTCTAATTCTTCCCATAATATCTTCAGATCAGTAAAAAATTGACTGACTCCCCGTTCCCCTTGCTTAATTGAGTGTATGTCTTGTAGTAAATCTGAGATTTTGAAATAATCTCCTTTGGAAAACCTCTCCTTAAGCTCATCCCATAGCTCCTTTGCTTCTTCGACGTAGATGACGCTCTCTGCGATATGTGGAGATAAGGTCTTTGTTATCCATGACAGGATCATCATATTACACCTTTCCCAGGTGTCATAGACAACATCAGTTTTCTGGGGTCTCTTTATGGACCCGTCTATGAATTTAATTTTGTTTTTCGAAAGCAGAGCCCTCCTCATGGCTCTGCTCCAGGACGAGTAGTTATTCTCGTTGAGAGTTTGTGTAATCAAAGTCAGACCTGGGTTTTCTCCCGGGTGTAGATAGAATGGGCTGGCGGGATTGGAAGACTGATCAAATTGATCCATGGCAGTAAAAAGAAGACCCAAGAAACCAGCCCAAGAAGAACCAAGAAACAGCAGCGGTGGCAACGGAAGCAGAGCAGGTACTAGACCTGCTCTGATACCATATTAATTTGGGTCAGACACTGTGCACTTAGAAGCCCAGTCTACATTCGGCCCATCAGATTGGAAGATAAGCTGAAAGTGAGTCTGCGTGGCATTTGCGTAAAGTGTGGAGAAAATGGAGAGAGAAACGTCAGAGACTTTCTCTGATGAAAGGAAGAGAGCGAGGCGGACGTTGGTGGCCGGAGGAGCTCCGATACGGCGGCGGTTACTCTCGGTGCAGAAGACAAAGTTGAAGATCTTGAAACGGTGAGTAAGAAAAACCTCTTCTTTTATTATTTGTGAGTACATTCAAAATACAAAGTGTATATTTTCATTATTGGGGAAAGGGGAAAGGGACTCTGTATATATAGAGTCCCAAAGAGGTAAAACGAGAACGAAAAACAACCCACTGTTCAAAACAGAACAGTGAAGAACTGTCCAACCAAAAACAGTTAAGAGAATCGGAAGATTCTCAATATGTGGGGGCCGTGTGTAACTTATAATATTCAAAATGATTTGAGAAGATCCAAAAACATGAGCAGCTCTTGGAACGTGAACTTAGCGTGCACATATTCAATTAATTTAATCTTCATTGCCATGGTTGCCAAGTCAAAAACCGTGTGTGGTATGACCCCATTCAGAAAAGTAGATTCTCTTTGTAAGATGGTATGGCCGTGGCATTTATTAGGAAATGTGGCAGCACATTTGTTATCATCCAGCTATAAAACCGTGACACCACTTCTCCAACTACAAACAAAAAAATGTTCCACTCCTAAGTTTTCACATAAACACACAAAATAAATCAACGCAATGTAGCTTTTTCCAACAGAGTGTGTAAATGAATATTCTTCCAAATGTCCTAAGATATTTCCAGAATTTTCCCTGCACTCAATAATGTAAATAATTAGTCTCAGATAATTCAAATTAAGTAAAATAAGAATTTTCTGATCAAATTAAGCACAATCAATAAAAACGGGAAAATACTGGACAATTAAGCACAATTTCCTGATTAATTTTAGTACAATAAACTAAGTGAAGCGAAGAAAATAATGATTCATCAAGGTGTTTATGGATTATTTTATTGTTTATGGATCCTCTTTTGACACATGTTTGGACAATTTGGATAAAGTTTTACATAGATGCATTGAAACTAATCTTGTTTTTAATTTTGAAAAAAGTCACTTCATGGTAGAATAGGGTGTTTTAGGACATATCATTTCCCGTAAGGGCATTGAAGTAAATCCTATAAAAGTCTATGTTATTTCACAATTGCCTTACCCCTCTTGTGTACGAGAGGTGCGATCTTTTCATAGCCATGTAGGTTTCTATAGGTGCTTCATTAGAGACTTCAGCAAGAAGGCCCTTCCACTATCCAATCTGCTAAAAAAAGATGTTGAATTTCAATTTGATGACAAGTGTAAGTAGGCATTTGATTGCATGAAGGAAGCACTGACCACCACTCCTATCATTCAGGCACCTGACTGGACAATCCCATTTGAGTTGATATATGGCGCATCTAATTATGCATTAAGGGTTATCTTGACTTAGAGGGTTGTAAAGCTACCTAGAGTAGTCCATTATGCTTCCAAGACTTTGGATGTTTCCTAAGCAAACTAAACCACAACTAAGAAGAAGCTTTTGGTTATTGTTTTTGCTCTTGATAAATTTAGATCATATTTGGTTGGTTCACGTGTTATTGTCTTTATAGACCATGCAACTCTGAAGTTCATGTTGAAGAAGGTTAAGTCAAAGCCTAGACTGATTTGATGAATGCTCTTGCTCCAAGAGTTTGATTTGAAGATCCATGACAGAAGTGGAGCATAAAATTTGGTAAGAGACCATCTCAGCAAAATTGAGAGAGCTAAGGATAATGCAGATGTGTTGCCCATCCAATATGAATTTCCTGATGAAAATTTGTTGACTGTTTATGATTCTTAACCTACCTCGTGGTTTGCTAATATTATGAATTTTCTAGTTGCTTCTGTTTTTCCTCCCTTAGCATCTCGAGCTCAGATTGATAAAATTAAGAGTGATGCTAAGTATTATATATGGGATGACCCCTATCTGTAGAAGTTGTGTAGTGACCAGGTAACTAGGAGATACATACCAAATCATGAGATCGACTTGCTCTTACAGTTCTGTTATTCTTTCGCACTAGTGGTCATCTGGGCATACAGAGGACACCATGCAAGGTGCTTGACTATGGATTTTACTAGCCCACCATATTCAAAGATGCGTTGAGGATTTATAGCACATGTGCACCATGTCAGAGAGTAAGAGGATCCCTTTCTTGGAGACAACAAATGCCTCAACAACCCATGTTGTTCTATGAGGTGTTCGATGTCTAGGGTATTGGTTTTGTGGGTTCTTTCCATGTCTCTTTTAGTTTCACCTATATTCTATTAGTTGTTGATTATGTTTCAAAATAGAAAGTAAGAGCCATCAGAACTAATGATGCTTGAGTTGTTGTTGATTTTGTTAGATCTCACATATTTTGGAGGTTTGGAATACCTAGAGCCATTATTAGTGATCAAGGCACTCGTTTTTATAACAGACCCATGCAGGCTTTACTCAAGAAGTATGGGGTTGTGTATAGAGTCTCTACACCATACCACCCTCAAACTAATGGGTAGGCCAAGATTAAAAACAAGTAAAATAAGAGAATCTTAGAGAAGATTGTCCAATCCAACAGGAAAGATTGGAGTAACAGGTTGGATGATGTTCTTTGGGCGCATAGGACTGCCTACAAAGCATCCATAGGGATTTCCCCTATCAGGTTGTCTTTGGAAAGGCATGTCATTTACCTGTAGGGATAGAGCATCGAGCCTACTGGTTATGAAGACTTGCAGCTTCACTATGGATCGGGCTGGAGAGGAAATGAAGTTGCAACTAAATGAACTTGATGAGATCCGCCTTGCATCCTATTAGAACTCTAAGTACTATAAGGAGAAGACCGAGAAGTTCCATGACAGCTTGATAGTTAGAAAAGACTTCGTGGTTGGGCAGAAAGTGTTGTTATACAATTTTAGGCTCAAACTCATGGGTGGTAAGTTACGTTCAAAATGGATTAGACCTTTTCTTGTTACTAATGTTTATCCTTATGGTGTATTTGAAATCAAAAGTCAATCCACAGATAAAAGCTTTAAAGTCAATGGGCACCGGTTGAAGCCTTTCCTTAACAATCCTTCCTTGCTGGATACAGTTATGGAGAAGACTTTTTTACTCGATATCGTTTTTCTTTCCCCCTAACTTAGGGAGTTTTCTTTCTCTTTCTCCACTTTTATTGCACTTGTCCAGACCTTTTGATTGTTCTGATTGCTCTAATCTTCTGTTTATGACACAATGAGACAATGTGTAGTTTAGGTGTGGTCTAAGGGGAGACTATTCTTTGTTTAGGTTTTTCTAGATTGTTTTTTATTTTAAGCTTGTGTCTGGTGTACAATATTGCATGCTTCTCTTGATTTCTGAGTTTTGTTTACGTTGTAGGCTCTTACTTCACTCTTGCATAGGAGTTTATTGATACTGTATGGTTTGAAAGCCCTGTTTTTCTTTGCTTGGAAAGATGATTATGAGGTTTGAGAGGTTGATTTAATTGTGACAAAAATACTTTGTGTGAGGATTTGAGCCACTTTATGTTCTTTCTTGTTGGGTTATATCTCTTGATTGCTTGCACATGGGCCTTGGCTTGACTCTTTTTATGATTCTTGACTAATATGAATGTTTGGAAGTGGAAAAATGCATTTTTGTTCTTAAGCCTCTAGCTAAATAAGCTTACCTTGATCTAATCCTTTGATAATCCCTTTGAGCCTATGTTTTTCACTTTTCTTTGTTTTGAAGCTCATAAATTAGCCTCAAGTGAAAAATCATGATTACCTTAACCTTAGGTAATTTTGGAGCTTTGGAATTGTTTTAGGGACACGATACCACCTTGTACCAAACACATGTCAATACATATATATTAATCATGTGTACAGACATTGATAAAGATCCATTTTAGTTCTTAGAGTTATGGTGTTTAGAGTGAAGAAAATCCAAGGAAGATTCCAATTGGACATTAAGATAACCAAATAGTTATCTGGATGTGAAGTTGTAATTCTAAGGATTCACAAGAGAGGAGAGGATTCAATTAAGCAAAAGAACAAAAATGCAAGTCATAAGAAGGCAAGTAGCATGAACATAAAGGTACAAAATAACACGAACTTGAAATGAAATGGAACAAAAGATGAAAGACTAGAAGGAGGACAAGAAAAAGGCACAATCATGCCACTTGAGGAACCAAGTCACATCAAGACAAGTGGGGATGTTGCAACATGAAACTATACTCAAGATAAGGTTGAGAGGAAGAGACACTCAAGAGAAAGTTCATTCACAAGGTGGTCAAATATATGTGTATCACACTCAAAATATTCAATTTTACAAGACAAAGAAGTCTCCTTTTATAGGTGATGGAAGAGACCTCTTAGCAAAAACAAGGATAATCTAGTAAGTAAAAAAAGAAAGCTTCTAGAATCTAGGCCATCCTATAGGTGTCACCAACTGCGGGAAGCGTAACCAAGGTTTGCTCTCCAAGCACCTTTAACCTTCTAGAAAGGTCAACCTTTACTCCTCAAGCCTCATTTGGGACGCTCCATGCACGTGAACCAAGTTCAATCCTCTTATCCTTTCGAACTAGGTGCCACTCCCCTACAAGATGTCATTAGTAAGGCCTACAAAACAAATACACGAATAAAATCCAACACAACAAAGTTAACACAAACTCATGCTAAACAAAGTCAAAGATGAAGTTGAGGTCTCCCTTCTTATCATACTCCTAGTAATCCTCTTAGGAAAGTCCTTTATGCTATCATGAGGAGTCATGGACTCATCAAGCATAAACATAATAAATCACAGAGAGCCTAAAATATACTTTAGAACATACATTTCAAATCATATATATGGTACTTGAGTGAGACACTATTGTTTGGGCGACCTAACCTCTCACTCAAGTTGCAAACACAGTTCTTAATCACCATTTGTATCACTTTAGTGATCACTTAAAATAGAGAAAGAAATAGTCTAACTTCTTTATCACATGATCATTCAAACCAAAGTTGATGGCAACCCCTTTAGGGACTTTCCATCCTAAGAAGTATCAACTTAAGACTAAAAAAGGGAAGTTGAATAAACAAAAGTTCTTTTCTTTCTAAGTCTTAGAATGTTTACTTTACTAAATATATCTACATTGTTTTGTAGGACAATAATAAGGCTTGGAACCATAACCAAGCAGCCAAAGAATCTTGCAGCCGCTGCCACTCACCAATGTCCAAGTTTGAAGCACATGTTATATATGAAACATAAAGCAACAGTGTAGTTTCATCTCTTTTGAGCACGTTTTCAATGTTGTGCACATGGAACATGTAGCTTAGTCCGTATAGCTTCTCCAGAACGTCTCTCTTACATTTCCAGTAGCTTGCTAGGCACGTTTGAAGGCCTCTCTTCATCTATAAAAGAGAACCTCAATCCATTGTAAGAAGAACTTGATTTGAAGTAAGGAAATGCTGCCAATTTTCAGCTTTTACTCTCAAGTTCAACCTTGTGCATTGTTATCTTGCACCTCCTCTAGCTTCTTTCCCCTTTGGAAAGCTTTCTGAGCTAGGTTTCTAAGGAAGGACAAGGTTTCTAAGCTTGTCCATTGTGACTCACCTCTCCTTCCTGGGAGCTATTCGGTTTCTTTACCTTTAGCATCTCTATAAAAGTCATTCACCAAATACAAACAAATCCTCTTTTCCAAAAGTTTTGATTCATACTTGTGCAAGGCTTTCAAATTTTGTGAAAACACTTTCTCTACTTCACAAGCATGAGTCACTCTAGTGTTCAAGGTAACACCAATCATGATCAGGACAACATAGAGTTGAGAGAAGAGCTCAATAGAACCAAGGCTGAGTTACATGAACTAAGGCAAATGGTCACCAATCTTACTCTAATTCAAAGAGGGCATTCACAAGGGGATCACTCTCATAGGCAAAACCATGATCATGATGATCATTCCCAACATAGTGATCACCATAGTTATCACCCTTATGATCACTATCAACGCCCTCCTAGGCATCATCATAACCATCGAGACCATCCTGTGGAACCTAAACTTGACCTTCCACCCTTCTTTGGAAGAGACAATGTAGAAGAATAGTTTGAGTGGGAGATGAAGGTCGAACAGATTTTTGAGTGCTACCACATAGATGATAGGAGGCGAGTGACCTTAGCTACTTTGACCTTTCAAGGAGCAGCCCTCTATTGGTGGACATCCATCATAAGAGATCAAAAGATGCATGGCAACTACACCATCCAATACTGGAATGAATTGAAAGCAGCCTTACACAGAAGGCATGTCCTGGCCTATTATGCTAGAGAAGTCATGGACAAGCTCCATCGACTTCAACAAAGAAACATGAGTGTTGAGGAATACCGGCAAAAGTTAGAATTACTCATGTTAAGAGCTAGGATAAAAGAGGAAGAGAGATTCACCATAGCTAGGTTCCAAAGCGGTCTTAACTATGAGATAAGAGATAAGGTAGAACTTTTACCTTATTTAGATCTCAATGATTTTGTGCAGCTATGTGTGAGAGTGGAAGAACAAATTAGAAGAAAAGCTTCCACTAAAAGGAACTACCCTACCACCTCCGACTATAGGACAAATCCTAAGAGGGAGGGTAGTCCAAAGAGGTATGAAAAGCCTCAAGAAAAAAAAAAGAAAAAGAAAAAGAGAAAGTGAGAGGTAAAGAAAAAGAGAGAGAGCGAGAAAGAAATACCTTTCACAATGAATCTTCAAAAGAAACAAGGGGTAGAGAGACCAAATGCTTTAAGTGTGGAGAGAGAGGACATTATTCTTCTGAGTGTCCTCATAAACGGTCTACTTATCTCTTAGACCATCAAAGTCAAAATGAAGGTGAGTTATTATTGGTAAGACGACTTCTTGGAAGTCAAACCCATGAACTAGAACAATCACAAAGGGAAAACCTATTCAGAACAAGATGCAAAATCTTTGAAAACACTTGTTCATTGATTATGGATAATGGTTCCTCTTGCAATTGTTGTAGTTCTAGAGTGGTGAACAAATTGGCCTTACCTACTATTTCTCATCCCAAGCCTTATAAGCTTTAGTGGATAAGAGAGGATGAAGAAATCGTAGTGAACACACAGGTAACCATACCAATATCCATTGGCAACTATGAAGAAAATGTTTTATGTGATGTTGTTCCAATGGATGCTGGGTATGCATTACTTGGTAGGCCATGGCAATTTGATCATAATTCCACTCATGATGGCTATACCAACAAAATAACTTTCTTCCATAAAGGCAATAAAATCACATTGATCCCTCTTACACCTGAACAAGTGAAAGAGGATGAGATAATAATCAAAGAAAAAATTGAAAAAGAAAGAAAACAAGAAAATAGGTTGGCCAAGCAACCTTCTCAAGAAAAGAAGAAGGACACAAAGGTATGCATGTTGTTAACTTCTTCATTAAAAGGTAAATACCTTGAATCTTCTTCTCAAAAACACCACTTTGTTTCTTCATTTTATCATGGGGAATGTTCAAAACAAAGTGAATTCAAAAAAATATTAAAGGCCAATACTTCTTCTAATAAAATTTTTGTCAAAAGGCCTTCATTTTATCTTTTTATCTTTGCATACATCCTTTTCCTCATACTAATTGTTGCTATTTTTTGTAGATATATTTTTGATCCAGGTGGAAAATAAAAACCAAAGTTGTGCTTCTTTCTTTCTTCCCGATTTGAGGACAAATCGTTTTTAAAGAGGGAGGGAATGATGGCAACCCCTTTAGGGACTTTCCATCCTAAGAAGTATCAACTTAAGACTAAGAAAGGTGAAGTTGAATAAACAAAAGTTCTTTTCTTTCTAAGTCTTAGAATGTTTACTTTACTAAATATATCTACACTGTTTTGTAGGACAATAATAAGGCTTGGAACCATAACCAAGCAGCCAAAGAAGCTTGCAGCCGCTGCCACTCACCAATGTCCAAGTTTGAAGCACATGTTATATATGAAACATAAAGCAACCGTGTAGTTTCATCTCTTTTGAGCACGTTTTCAATGTTGTGCACATGGAACATGTAGCTTAGTCCGTATAGCTTCTCCAGCACGTCTCTCTTACATTTCCAGTAGCTTGCTAGGCACGTTTGAAGGCCTCTCTTCATCTATAAAAGAGAACCTCAATCCATTGTAAGAAGAACTTGATTTGAAGTAAGGAAATGCTGCCAATTTTCAGCTTTTACTCTCAAGTTCAACCTTGTGCATTGTTATCTTGCACCTCCTCTAGCTTCTTTCCCCTTTGGAAAGCTTTCTGAGCTAGAACTCTACCAAACACAGCCACTCAACACCTCCAGCATATTCACAAACACCTTACGTGCACTCCGTAACTCCACTGATTCATTCAATCCGCTGCCAGTTCTCTACTTCGGGAAGCTTCTTCTGCATTTCCTGGAGTTGCTTCCATCAAAAGTTTTAGTCCAAATCCTAATAGAGATAGACTGAATACTAATTCTTTTGTCACTCAATAGTCACATCTTCTCTTGAGTGACAAGACTCAATATAATAAGCCATCAATTTTAAATTTTACCTCACATCTCAAACTCATCATTTGAGTAGTCACTTATCACTTGTCACTTGGATGATAAAAGTCTTAAAAAAGAGGTAATATCTCTCAAACTTCAAATTTGACTTAATGAATGAGTTTTATAGCTTGAATGACCAGTATGATGCTCGAAAGACAAGATTTTATGTATACAATAAAGACTACCATTTGAGCATTTGAGTACTATTTGGTCAAAATCTTGACACTTAAATAAAATATCTAGAAAACTATATTCTTAAAACAAATCTAAAACATGCTCCCAATTAAGCTATATCCATTCTAACAAATCAAAATAGTTTCAAACACTAAATTATATTACAAAGTATCCACCAAACTTAACAACATCCAATATATTCATTTTATACCAACTTCAATACAGAACCAAAGATTTCAACTTTCCTAAATATTTCAACTATCGGCGACCAATTATAATATTGTTTAATTAGTTTCCCTTATTTAAATATAATTTGTTTTAATAGCTTCCCAACTCAATAGAACTCTTTAAAATTTTAACCTATAAAATCAAGTATTTGTTATTGTCAGAATATGTGAATTTATTGCACAAATAATATAGCAATTATGTGTAATCCTGCAATTATGTGTAATCCCTAAAATTAAGGGATTAGGATTAGTAATTATTGGGCATATTTCCTTTTATTAAGATCAGGTATTATTGGGTAGATATCTCCTGATTTAGAGACTTTATTTCAGGAGATTTTTTACCTTAATTAGACAATAGTTTGTTTCTTTTTAAACACCTATGTATTGTTTCAAAAGCATGAATGAGAGAATAATTAATACCAGCATCCTACTACTGTTTTACAACATGGTATCAGAGCTCTAGGTTTTTCCTGGAGCCCTGGTCTTTGTTTTTTGTCTCACGGCCTTCATTGTTGTTCCTCAACTATTGCTGGCCTTCATTGCCATTCTCGTCCAAAAAAAAAGGGGCAGCCTTAATTGCTGCTGTTATTCTTTCCGCTGTGTTAACCTAACATCCGATTACAATGTCTGGTGCTACATCAAGTAGAGAAGTCTCTAGTCTTTCACACAAAAATGGAGAACTCCAAGGTCTCCGAGCGTCATACAGATTGGATGGAAAATTTTTCTCAAATGGTCCTGTTAGATATATTATATCTTTTATCTTTTACTTAGTTTGCTATTATTTCTCATTTGTATTTTGGGCTTAGTCCATATTTCTTCTATTATAAATAGAGAACCCTATGTGTGTATTTTACACAAGGGAGATTAATTTAAATATAGTTTTTCACTATATTCAACATGGTATCAGAGCAAGTTCTTTGATCCTCTTCTGGTGGTCTCTGCTGTCTGCCGGTGGCCGACCGCCATGGCCGCCGGCAGCCCCTAAAATCTCAGTGGGCAGTCCATTTTTCTTCTTAAATCTCTGCCACAGTCAGCACCAGTCCAGACCCAGTGTGCCACTGCTGTCGCCGCCACTTTCCGCTGTCGTCACTGCTAACTCCGGCCACCGTCGCCGCCGTTGCCGCCGGCCATCGTCACAAATTTGACGGGTGACCTGCGGATCTGGACCGTCTCTTCGAGCGACGACCAACCACGCCGGTTTCGAGAGCCACCTCTCAGTCACGTGCCGCCACACAGCGCTTCTTTCCGGCCAGTCCGCCGCCGCCTTGTCGCCGGCCACCGTCACAATTTCGTCTGGCGACCACTGGATCTGGTTCGCCTCTTCACGCGACGACCAACCCCATCGGTGCCGGCGTCTGACTCTTTCCCACGCTCCGCCACGCGCCGCTTCTTCTCCGTCAGATCTCGGGTGCGTGCTTGTCACGCGCCGCCTTCCCAGCATCGGCATCAAACCGCGACGCTTCCGGTTGTCTCGCCGGACCTCCCTCTCTCTGTTCAGACCTTCCAGAGCAGCCATTGCTGCCATCTTCGTCTGTCTTCAAAGCATCTTCATCTCGCCGCACGTTTCGCATTGTCGGACCTTCCTTTCTGTGTTGTGTGCTTCGTCTCAGCTGCTGATGTCGTTCCAGCACCGTTTGCCGCTGTTTGCCGCTGTCCCGCGCCGTTTGCCGCTTTTCCGTGCCGTTTGCCGTTGTCCAGGCGCCGTTTGCCGCTGTCTAGGCGCCGTATGCTTCCAACCATTGTAGGCCCCCATCACCTCGTCAGTTAGTGATGGCAGTCCCTGTAGTTTTGTCGCTTCCAGCCACTACAGGCCCCATCAGTCAGTGATGGCAATTTAGTCCCTACAGTTTTATAGCAGTCAACCGCCGCTGCAGTCGCTATCGCCTTAGACAGATGCAACTGCGTCAGTTCTTCTTGGGCTAGAGTTTAGCCCGATCTTCTTGTGATACATGGCTAAGTATCACCACTTGGGAGTTGTCCAGCAAAGAATTTTGGACCTCCAACATGTCTTTGGATCTTTGATGCCTTTATTTCAGCATTATAGCTTAATATTTTGTTTCTGTTTTAGTGGTCCAGCAACTGTGATATTCCACATTTCCGCCCTTCACACTAAGGGGGAGTACGTTTCCAAGACACTACAAGTCACATATATATGGGTGTAGTCCCTGCAGTTTTGTAGATTTCAGCTATTACTGTTGATCCCGTCACCCAGCCATCATTGATGAGGATTTAGTGTAGTCCCTACAGTTTTGTAGCTCTTAGCTTTCAACTACCACTGTTGATCCCGTCACTCATCCATCATTGATTGGAAATAAGTCATTGCAGTTTTTCATTGTCCACCACGGCTTTCCTTCATCCACTTTTGAAGTTGAAGTTTCACAAGCTGCTGTTAGTCCATCTATGTTTGCCTCACACTCTTGAAGACAAATCATCTAGTTCAACACTGAGTTCATCTATTCCAAGCTTAGTTCATACAATTTGTATGCTCAAGCTTGAGGGGGAGTGTTAGATATATTATATCTTTTATCTTTTAGTTAGTTTGTTATTATTTCTCATTTGTATTTTGGGCTTAGCCCATATTTCTTCTATTATAAATAGAGAAGAACCCTATGTGTGTATTTTACACAAGGGAGATTAATCTAAATATAGTTTTTCACTATATTCAACAGGTCCCAATTTGTTAGAACCTATCTCAAGGGAAAAGGATGCCTGGTTCATCTCCTTGAAAATGGTCCAAGCATGGAGGATCCAGCATTTGCAGCATGGGATGAAAAAGATTCCATGATTATGTCTTGGTTGTGGGACTCCATGGAAGCTACCATCAGCGACACTCATATGTTTGTTAATACAGCTAAAGATATTTGGGACTCCATAAACCGCACATATTCTAAAGCCAATGATGTTGCCCAAGTATATGAAATCAAAATAAAAACTGCAGCCACAAAACAGGGAAGAAAGGAATCACAGAATATGCGACACTGTTGCAGAATCTATGCCAGGAACTTGATCACTATAGAGTTTTTGAAATGAAGTGTGTTGAGGATGCAATCCTCTTGAAGAATTTCATAGAGAAGGATCGTGTGTATGATTTTCTTGCAGGACTAAATCCTGAATAGACTTCCCTCTCATGGCCTAAGTAATAAGAGTCCAATAGAAGTCCTAAATAATTTCTTACTGCATCATATCTTATTAATAGACTTCCCTCTCATGGCCTAAGTAATAAGAGTCCAATAGAAGTCCTAAATAATTTCTTTCCTCACTTTAAGAAATCAAATGGACTGATTCCTAGAATATTTGGATGTACAACCTTTGCACATGTCCCTGTTCAAGCTAGAGATAAACTGGATCCCAAGGCTGTTAAATGTATTTTTTTAGGATATTCAACCACACAAAAAGGGTATAAATGTTTGATCCTATCATTAAAAAATGGTATATCTCAGCTGATGTTACTTTTCTTGAAACTAAACCTTTTTTTAACAAAACCAATCCTACAGAACAATGTCTAGAAGACCCTCATGAAAATGCTGAGTTCTTAACTCTGCCATATATCACAACCAACAGATCTGAGCCTCCAACTATACAACATAATTATGAACGAGGAATAGAAGCTATGGATACAGATTTCCCCATTGAAGCAACTCGAATAGAAGCTGACAATCCTTCGAGATTTAACAAGGTTTACACCAGGAGAAAGCAAATTCCAGAGATGATGCAAGTCCATGAATCCAATCCAAGTTCTGCACCAGGAAATGAAGAAATACGTGAACCAGAAAATGAGATTGACCTTCCAATAGCCCTCCGAAAAGGTACTAGAAATTGCACTAAAAAACCTCTCTATCCTCTCTCAAATTATGTTTCTTATGATAGATTATCAGCTAACCATAAAATCTTTATTGTAAACTTGAATTTTGTGGTTATACCAAATAATATTACTGAAGCACTAACAAAGAAAGAGTAGAGAGATGCTATGCAAGTGGAAATGACAACATTAGAGAAGAATAACACTTGGGAAATTGTGGATAAACCCAAAGAAAAGAATATCGTTGACTAGAAGTGGATATTCACAGTAAAATATAATGCTGATGGGTCACTTGAACGATACAAAGCAAGATTGGTGGCCAAAGGATACACTCAAGCATATGGAATAGACTATGAAGAGACGTTTGCACCAGTTGCTAAAATGAATACTCTAAGGATTCTTCTATCCTTAGCTGCTCATTTTGATTGAAAACTACTACAGTATGATGTTAAAAATGCCTTTCTTCATGGAGACCTAGAGGAAGAAATCTACATGAATATCCCACAGGGGGTTGAAGGAGATAGACAAAATAAGGTGTGCAGACTTAAGAAGGCACTATATGGATTGAAACAATCTCCTAGAGCATGGTTTAGGAGGTTCTCAAAAGTTATGAAGGAATTTGGCTACAAACAAAGCCAAGGAGACTACACGTTGTTCATAAAACATTCAGAAAAGGGGAAGGTAACCGTTCTTTTGGTGTATGTGGATGATATTATTGCACAATTAATATAGCAATTATGTGTAATCCAGCAATTATGTGTAATCCCTAAAATTAAGGGATTAGGATTAGTAATTATTGGGCAGATTTCCTTTTATTAAGATCATATATTATTGGGTAGATATCTCCTGATTTAGAGACTTTATTTCAGGAGATTTTTTACCTTAATTAGACAATAGTTTGTTTCTTTTTAGACACCTATGTATTGTTTCAAAAGCATGAATGAGAGAATAATTAATACCAACATCCTACTACTATTTTACAACAGTTATATCACTATAAAAATCTCATTACTTAGTTGATTCAAATGAAGTAAAAAAGAAAAAAGAAAACCCTAGCATCATAAATAAATGGGTTAAATATGTTTTTGGTCCCTTAACTTTCAGTGAAAATTGGAATTAGTCCATCTTCAAAACTTTGGACTAATTTAGTCCCCAAACTTTAGAAATGTGTGAATTTAGTCCTTTTAACCAAATTTTGTTAACTTTATTTGATGTTTCAAATGCATTTCTCAGTTAACATTGAAGCAAAAATGTGTCAAAATATGTAAACAACTTAGATGCTATCATGAAACGCACTTGAAACATCAAATAAACCTAACAAAATTTAGTTAAAATGACTAAAGTCACACATTTCTAAAGTTTAGAGACTAAATTATGCCAAAGTTTTAAAGAGGAACTAATTCCAATTTTCACTGAAAGTTAAGGAGCCAAAATCATATTTAACCCTAAATAATCAACAATAGAAAAATTCCACAACCTAAAGTAATATTTTGATGAGCATATCTTGATCTAATGGGTGTCATCTACTTATAAGAAAAAAGAATCTAGATGTAAAAAGGATGAACCCAAATATTGAATTTTAGAAAAGAAATACAAATGATATACCAATTTAGAGATGAAATCCAAAACAAATACAACTTAGCTTTAAAAGCATGGTTGATTAAAAAAAAGTGAACAAAAAGCTCAAGATTTTCATTTTCTATTTCAATTTTCAACTTATTTTCTTTTCTTATATATATATATATATATATATATATATATATATATATATATAATTTCAAAACACGGGTTATAATATTTTAAATGTTTTAATATTTTATTCTTATAGAAAAGATAAAATAAAAATTAATAATTGTAGCTCAATAATTTATATTGGGAAATAAAAACTCAATGTTGTAATCTGACAGAGTGATGAAGCTATTAGAATTCCATTGAAGCAAGCAAGTGGAGTCAAAGGAAGAGGGACAAGAGAGAAGCTAACACGAAAGAAACAACTGTGAAAGCAGAGATGTCGGGTGGCGGAAACCTTAACCGCGTGTTGGTGTCGGTTGATGGCAGCGAGGAGAGCATGAAGGCGCTGCGTTGGGCGCTCAACAACCTCAAGCTCCGATCTCCTACTTCCGACTCCACGGATGCTCCTTCTTTCATCATCTTCCATGTTCAATCTCCGCCCTCCATCGCCACTGGCCTCAATCCCGGTGCCATCCCTTTCGGTGGCCCCAGTTCCGTACAATTCTCGTTCCCATTCTGACCTTCTTCTCATATGTATATACATCATTCACCCGCTGTCATCTCTCATCAGGTGATATTGAAGTGCCCGCTTTCACGGCAGCCATTGAAGCACATCAAGAGCGCATCACCCGTGCCGTTCTCGATCACGCCCTCGGAATTTGCTCTCAATTCAACCTCGGCGTGCGTTTTCCTTTTCTCTCTCTTTTTTATTTTTATTTTTGTCCAATCTAACTTTCATGGCTACTTTGCTACAAATTTCGCCTGCCTTTCCCTGTTTTCTTTTTTTAATTGTAAAAAATGAAAAGTAAGGTGTCCATTTGAAAAACAAAATTGCGGGAATGATCTTTGATATTGAAATGGTTGAATTGAGGAATTGGCCAGGGCTTTATTTTTGGGATTTTAATTTAGAGATTTTCTGATTTCGTTTTTTGATGTTAATTATATGATAAAGTAATTCACCAAATAACTTTTTACTAGTTAATTGTTCTTCATTTTCTCTCCTTTATATTTCTGAATCGGTTCATGATATTCTGTTTTTTTTTTTCTTTTTTTATAAGTTTGATGACTTTTTTTTATGTCACTTCCCCTTTATTTTAACTTTTTCAGCAAGCCAATTTCCATTTTTTGTCTTTCTCATTGTAAGCCTTATTTGGCTTTAGTAAACGACTTCACACAACTTTAGTTTCCTATCCACAGGATGGGAATGTGAGGATATTTTGAGGGAGCTACGAGAGACTTGCCAATGAATCATAAATTCACCCATTTAAGTTATCGTGACACTATATTTATCCAAAATCTTGAAGATAATAAGTTTAGCAAGGTTTTATCGAAGGGAGGGAAATTTGACAACAATGATCGTGAATAGGCTCTTATAAGAAACTATTACACCACTTTTAACCCAAAGACTTAAACTAATAGATTTATGGGTCCTTTACTTATATATTTTATATATTAGTTACTTTACTCATTTTTATCCAATACGAAAGTTGCAATTCACCTTGAATTTCTAACAGAAAAATAAAATAAAGTTCACAATCTTAGATATCAATGAGCTTTAATCTCTTTTGACTTTGCTAAGGAACTTTGGCTACTGGTTTAATTTGAAAATGGGTCATGAAGCTTTGGGCTGTTTGTGAATAGGTGCTTTGAATGATAAGAGAGGACAATTTTTTTTTTTTAAATAAGAGTTATATCATATCTATGAAAATAAAATGATATTAGGACATTAGATGCTTTTAATCTATTATTTTATTTCTTATTTTTAGAAAGTATCAAATTAAAAAATATTTATTATTTTTTTTCTTTCGAGCCCAGCCTAAACACATCCTATTTATGCTAGTGTTTCATTTTAAGTTTTTGTCTGCTATAGTGTAGTGTAGTTGACATTTTCTCTTTCTATGGCAGAGTCAAGTCAGAACACATGTGGTAGTTGGAGATCCAAAGGAGAAGATTTGTGAAGCTGTGCAAGATTTGCATGCTGATGTTCTTGTGATGGGATCTCGTGCATTTGGCCCCATTAAGAGGTACAAAAGAGCTGGTGATAGATCTTGATAGTTGCCAGAAAGTAATACATAAATTCGCATTTGGCACAGACATATTTATCGTAAAAATCCTTATTTTGACAGCACATATCACAAAAAATGACTTGATGATTATTCCCTTGAAAATGTTAACAAGTTTTAGAAGTTCAGTCATGTTGTTATGACAGAGGGCTTGGATTTTGCACTATCTGTTATTACACCTGCTATATATGATACTAGCAGATGACAACCATAACTGACTTCTTAACCTTTTAATTTGCTCACTGTATCATTTGTCATTTACCTGCAGACACAGATAGATCTGCTTCAATTAGTATTTTGGACACTTGTATTGAACAATTTGAATTTGGCTTTCAGGATGTTCCTCGGGAGTGTGAGCAATTACTGCGCCCACCATGCTCCATGTCCTGTCATTATTATCAAGGAAAACGACAGTGTCAATAAGATAGACTGATGCACCTCTACTATGCTATCGCAACTTTTGATCAGTAAGGCTGCATTTTATGTTGCATCCCTCA
Organism: Vigna angularis; assembly: GCF_016808095.1. NCBI lineage: Eukaryota > Viridiplantae > Streptophyta > Magnoliopsida > Fabales > Fabaceae > Vigna > Vigna angularis. Next base: position 3,152,850 of record NC_068976.1, on the reverse strand, counting down.
GACTGTTTAGGATTTCACATAATAAGTGAATTTGACATATGACATGATTTGAAAATGTTGGTATCATTACGAACTACTGAGTGAGGTTGCCATATAATGTGTTTTGTCTTTAGTTTTTAAATGGGCAAATAGATTTATCTAATAAAATGACGTGATTTAAAATTCTGGTTTCTATCAAGTATAGGAACTGTATCTCAAGGACAGAAAATTTCACTTTTTCTTTCTAAAAACATTTCTTCTAGTCTGCCTGGTTGGTAATCAGAAGTCTTAACTTCTTTGTTGTTTTAATATCCTTGTCCATCGTTTATTTCTCGTGTGCTACAGAGCATACATCAATCATAATCAACTCTGATCATACTCTTCACACATGCACAGATTATCATAGATATAACTCATGATAAGTCACACCTCGCACTTGATATATACTTTTATTATACATGCATGGTTATTTCTTTGGTACCCCCTGTTTTTATGAGGACGCTCTTAGCAACTAACATCCTCATTTAGTCCTGTATTTAAAAGATAAAATGCAAACATAGTTTATCTTATATTTAAAGTGGGGCACTGGACCAATATTTTTCAGTATAGGTGTTTTTTATATTTTCCAAAACTTTTGCCACAGCAGAATCGTGCCGTCAATTACAATTTACGAAGTAGTAGAGTTCTGAAACAACTTCGATTTCAAATTTTAGTCTTTTAAGTAGGTTGCCAGTGCCATACTTAAGTTGCTGATGCTGCACCCTTCCTTGCCAAACTAATTAGGTTGAGGGGGGGACTGGCTTGCTTTGCTAGACCAGTGTTTTACCTCAGCTTAGATGCTTATATGTTGTTGCTGTGTACCTATGCTGTTTAGATCCTGCTACAAGTACGTGTTATCACTTTTTGTGGACAATGCTGCTGTTCGTGTAAAATTCTTGCAGTTAAGAGTGCTTACAATTGTGCTGTTTCAACTTCTATTGTTGTCGCAATTGTTTGAAAGAGATATTTGACTCCGGAAGGTTTGTATTTGTTTTGAATTTATACAATGTTATACATAAATGTTGCATTGCTATTGCTCCTTTGTCAGAGTCAGTCTTGTTATAAACCACAAACTGGCCATTCATCATGTACAGATTCTCAAATTGAGAGTGCAGCTTGTGTCGGGCAACCTGCAGTGTCTTACTCTTGCATTATCGATATTGTCATGCAAGAATAAACATTTATGTGATTTATGAAAGAAATTTATAGTGCCATGGTACTGGTTGATTTATTTTTAGTGGGAAGGGATATTCATCTAGTTTAATGACTACTGAAAAATGTGAGTTGACTATTTAAGCTATCAGTTTTCTCGTGTGAGTTAATACCTTGGCAGTATTTTAATAAATTCAAGTTACAGTTTGTTTGCTGTAATGCTCTCTGTAATTATTGTGCTTGGACCTTAATTCCTCTCCCACATAATGTAAATGAGATTTCGGGTGAAGTAAACATGTAAATGGTTTTTGTCATAGCCTAAAAGCAAGGCCAATATTAAGGGTCCAATAGCAAAAGGCTCATTACAATAATAACAACTCCAATATAGGAAACATATGTTGTATTTTTATCGATAAATACTAGTTGTTAGTGGGGAGTTGAACTCACCTCTTTTACATTTTCTCTCAAATCTTTCAAACCAACCTTATATCTCTTTCAAATGTTAGTGAAAAGATATGTTATTGTAACTGTCTATTAATGGTTTGTACATAGCCTAAAAGCAGATCCAATATTAAGGGCCCAATAGCAAAAGACTCATTATAATAATAATAATAACAACTCCAATATTGGAAAGATGTTATATTTTTATCAAATACTACTTGTTAGTGGTAGAGTTGAACTCACACCTCTTTCACATTCCCTTTCAAATCTTTCAAACTTACTTTATATCTCTCAAATGTTACTAAAAAGATATGTTATTGAAGGAATCGATATTAAAGGAATCGATTATATCTTTTCTACATATATAAACTTAAAAGAACTAAGAAAATACCTTAAGTAAATAAGAAGAAATAATGGATTAATAGTATACTTTACTTTATACTATCCATTCAATACTTTATACTTGTATTATCCATTCAATTTTATTGACTTGAGAATAGAAGAGAATGTGTTTAGTTTACAAATAGATTTATAGGTTGTTCTAATTCATATAATAATTATATCTATATATATATATATATATATATATATATATATTATGAATTAAATACTAATGTTACTTAAATCTGAAAATATATATATTTTATTTTTTATAAATGAGTCAAAATAATGCATTGACTTGACAAAATATCAACAAAACAATGAATCTTAAAATACAAGTGATTCGAACACTTTCATTCGATTGTTTTGATTAATCCATTTCATGTCACAATGTAAAAGTAACTTTAGTTATCGATTAATGTTAGTAGAAGCGCGTCGTCATTGGGATTGCAATTCGAATTCTATTAAAATTGGTTAATAATCCTAGTTCCTAAAAGATGGAATTAATATATTGTATTATAATTTGAAATTCAATTTTGATACCTCTTCATATATACTCAAGGTTATGTCAAGTTTGAGTACAAAAAAGATTTCCATATGAAGAATAATGACAAAGTAGTATGCTTTGGTGAAGTGTGGGGTTGACAATCACATGGTGGTGGTAATAAATAAAGGTGAAACTGATAATAATAGAAGTTATTTAGCCAGATTTAATTTAATTGGGGAAATTGTTTTGTTAAATAATCTTAATTGATTCCACTTGAAAAAAAAAAATGATGGTAATAAAGAAAAGTCATGGTTGATATTAGTTCATTTTCTTTTTTGCAAATTTTAATAAAAAAATATCTATTGATAGAAAGAAAAACATTAGGGTCTCTTTTTGATTAGCTAAACATTATTTAATAAGAACATGAATTTTCATAAATTTGATTTAATGATAACTAAAATTAAAATTTAATAAGTTAAAGTAGTATCCAAGCCACACAATTAGAAAATAAAATAATTTTAAATTAGTGTAAATCAAATTCATAATAATTAAATTTCCTAAAAATGGTGAAATTCTCAATTTAAACACAAACACATAGGTAGGGTTTCCAAGTGGGTTCATTAACTATGACCTATTTTATACATTTTCAATTCCATTTATATATTGGTGAATTCTCCAATTATAGCAGATCAAATGATTAGACAATTCTCAAATTAGTCTTAAGCAATTCTGGTGCAAATTGAATGTCCTGCAACTGAAACAAATAACAACAAAACCAAGCAATTCCATAGGATCAATTCCAACCACACCATTTTGGAGTTTGCAATGACCGAAACTTCAGATACTTTTGTTTTTGTTGAAAGGCATAGCTAAATTCTCGAGGCACCAACCAATGTTTTCTTCTTTCTCATTCTCCTGCCATGCATATATATAACCCTGGCTAACTCCCACCATATTCATACCCCTCTTGGTTCAAACAGCTACACCAAAAAAGAAAGTACAAAACTTTATCACCCGAAGCCTCAAAAGCTCTCTCCTTTGTCCTTCGCCTCCTTCCACTTGTGATCGATGGAGGCGAAGTAGCAAAGTGTTTGCCCAACGAGCCACCCTGACACGGATGAAGAGATCATGAGATCCTAAACCATCATCGATCCTGGGAGGACTAAAATGGAGATCCAGCGGATGAGGGAGTTGTTGTCACTGTCTTTGTCATTTGAAAGCAAGAGAGTGTTCCTTGTGGGTGGAAATCACACTGCATCCAGATTTTGCGCTCGCTAAAAGTATTGTCACCCCTACAAAAAAAAACTCTTCTCCTTCTTCTCTAATTCCCTCTTCTCCACCTCTTTTCCTTCTTCTTCTTCTTTTGCTACATATAAAAAGTCTCTTTCGATCTTCTAAAATATCGTCGTCGTCGTCGTCATCATCTTTGTGTTTATTTTTCTTCCTGTGATAAGTTAACCTAATACTTCTGAAATGGGAAAGGTTTTTTCTCACCGTGTGATGCTTTTGGTGTTCTTTCTAGCTCCTTTTACCTTGATATCTTCGACTTTAGCACAACAACAAGAAACCAAACCCGACCCTCTTGCCATGAACATGGGAACAAAGCCCTTCACGCAGAGAAAACTATTAGGGTACGTGCCAGAAGCGAAAAAAGCTGCGTTGCAAAACCTAGAGGACGTGCTTCTGGAACCCCCACGTGCGGCTTCGGGGAAATCGAGGGTGTACTTGAAGCGTACCAAGTATTTGCCTGATCTGATGGGTGATTCGCTGGAGGGTTACCCTCGCCGCGTTTTTATCGATGTGGGGCAAAAGGATGATGGGAGCGGCTCTGACTGGTTTAGGAAGAGGTATCCTACGAGGAACACGAACTTCGAGATCTATAAGATAGAGGCTGTGGCTGAGGGTGGCCCACAGATAGAGATATCGGACTGGTTGAATAAGAACGTGAAGGAGGAAGAGTATGTGGTGATGAAAGCTGAGGCTGAGATGGTGGAGGAGATGATGTGGAGTAAAACCATAAGGTTGGTGGATGAGCTTTTCTTGGAGTGCAAGCCACAGCAAGGGAGTGCGAAGAGCAAGAACAGAAGGGCATATTGGGAGTGTTTGGCTCTGTATGGGAAGTTGAGAGATGAAGGTGTGGCTGTGCATCAGTGGTGGGGTTGATTTGATTCAATGTTTTGAATTACAATCCGTTATGATTTTGTTCTGATTCTTGATCTATAATATTATGAGCAAATTTCAGACAAATTGTAGACAGGAGCTGCTGATATCTCAGAAAACTTGTTTTGTTGCTGTCTAAATGTTAGTGATGAACCGGGTTTCAAAGCCTTAGATTGATTGATACTGGGTTAGTAGAGACACAATACAAAAGAGGGTGATTTCAAGACTTTTAGCGGTTCACATTAGTAGAGCAGATAAACACACATTTTTTTGAGGTTGAAGAGTGAAAGTTCACCAAGGAGTTTTAATTGTTCTCTCTTCCTTTTATTTATTATTTTCTTTTGTGGCTTGTGTTTTAACAATTTGATCATTTATTTCTGTGAAAGTTTGTGATAGGATCCTGGATTTTCTTGACTGAGAAAGGATCATGAGAACATTGATCATCATGGAGTTACACTTAAAACTTTTGTTCAAAGGGAGGGGGTGAACTATGATTTTCCTTAAGTGTAATCATTAATGTGTAATGATTTATGAATATTCATTATTCTTATATTTCTCTCATCACATCATAATTATATATATATATATATATATATATATATATATATATATATATATATATATATATTATTTATTATTTATTCTTGAATTTTTGTGCTTATTTATTATTTATAGTGTCATTTTTGTATTTTTGTGTTTATTTATTATTTATACGTGATAAAGTATTTGTTTGAATAAAGTAATTATAAAAAAAATTAATTTAAGAAATTTGTAAAGGTATTTTAAATTAATAAAATAGAATAATTCTAAATATTTTAAAAATTAGAAGAAAATTGAAATTTGGTCATATTCATTCCTTGGATTATTAAAAATCGATACAATTCAAAATTTATCATAGCACGAAAATGTATTTAATAAAAACCTTATCAAATTACATTATGTCGAGTAATAAAATAACGAAGGAAATACTCAAATTATGTTGTCTTAACTTGTAAAACAAAATAGTTTTAAATGAATTCCAAGGTTATTCTCTATCCTCTCTCGAGTCAATCATGCATGTGGAACATCTCTAACATTATCTGCTCACGTATAACACATTATACGATCATTACTGATAATTTCATTCACAAACACACAAACATAAACAGGTATCGGATAAGCTACCAATAAAACAATCATAACAACAAGATACATACATATTGATTATATCAACAATAATCAAACACACAACAAGATACATACCTTCTGATTATATCAACCATAATAAAAAACCCTATACATAGTAGTAACAACAATAGGATTCCTAATCCTCTAACATAAACAATTAAATCATACTCAACTACTCGATCCCCGATCCTTGAACTTCGATCATCGATCCTTGATCTCTAATCCTTGATGACATCACTAACATCTCACACATAGACCCTTGGTCTATCCACTCATTAGCATCCATGCTAACTACTTACTATAACCATTATAGTAACACCACTATCAACATAACATAACCTGGAGCATCTCAAGTACCATGATCATCATCATCATAGATACACCATCATCATGCCTATCCAAGTCATGAACAACACAATGAGCATCATCGTACCATAATATCATAGTGGAAAGAGTTCATCTCACTCTTGTACCCTACCTCACCGATTGTAGCCGCTCCTACAACTCATTTATAGCCTCCCCCAGAGATCATCTCCTTCCAATGCACACAAGGCAAAAGGAAGCACATATCTGCAGATAGAACCAGGATTTACGAGGTACAACAAGTAGACTTATCCTCCACTCTCATGCTCATAGTCACAAGCTCAGGTACATCCCAACACTCACTCATGCTCCACTCTCAACCATAAGTCAAACTGACCTTAAACATAACCACTAACCTCAATCTCTAATTATAATGTTCCATAGCTCCTCAGGCTTGGTTCATGTCCATTCTTCATCAAATTCACCATTTTTCACCAAAATGCTCTGTGATATTCGATTATCACTTAGGGTAATCGATTATCTTAGTGAAATTTACCCAGAGACATCACACAAGAAGGGGTAATCGATTATTATTGTTATATAATCACTATTAACAAAAAGGGATTAAAAAGCGCTATATACGCTTCGGTTTTACAGAAACCGAAGCGTATAAAAGCGCGATTTTACTGAAATCGAAGCGTATAAAAGTGTATACAACCGAGGCAGAAAATACTGCTCCAACCCTACAAATGGGACTTTTCACCTGCCAACTTTTCTGAGTCAGAGATACTGCCTCGGTTCTGGGAACAACCAAGGTAGAAAACGCTACTCCCCACCTGCAAGAGGTCTTTTCACCGTGACAGCCAGTCTGATATACGTCTACTGCTTCGTTTCTTTGACCAATCGAGGTAGTAGAGGTTGGTCAACTCGTTATTTTAATTTTTTATTTTATTTTCTCGAGGGTTTAGGCCTCGATTACCTCGTTAACTGAGGTAGTAAGGTGGTTATGCCTCTGTTAAGTGGAGAACCGAGGCAGTAGCCTGTTTAAATTTCAGATTTTGCGAAATAAAACCACTCTTCCTTGTTCATCTTCTTCTCAGCGCGAAAGAAAAATCCTTGCGCGAACTTCTTCCCTGTTCATCACGTTTGCTTCCATCGCCGGTGACCGCCGTTTGCCGTCGTCGTCTCGTCCTCTCCGTGTGGTCACCACCGCCAACTGCTTTGGTCGTTTCCTCCACGACGTTTATCCCTCCGTTTGGCGCCTTTGGTTCCATCTATGCCGCTGGTGCCCCATTGGTCGTCGCCGTCTCCGCCTCCTGCATTGTTACCACCTACAAGCTTCCTCCACCACCTTTCTGCATTGTCACCACCGCCTTGTGCCTTCTTGGTGCGTGGTAAGTTCTTGAACCCTCTCCATTTTTAAAAATGTTTGTATTTGATAGTAAATTAGTTGATTTTTGTATATTTATTTTGAATTAGATTAGGTTTTGTGCAATGTTGAATGAATTGTGTTTATATTAAATTACTTAATAATGATAATTGTTGTATAGTTTTGAATTAGGGATATATTAGTTAGTGGAATAAAATTTTAAATTGTTTTTATTAAATTTGTTGATAATGTAAATGAGTTGATAACATAGATGAGTTGATTTAGAAATTAGGGATATACTATTAGGAGTATAGAAATTAAGGAATACAATTTTTAATTGTTTGTATTAAATTAGTTGATTTGGTGATGAAATCAACTTTAAGGTTACAAATCATGAGACAAACTATTGCGTTGTTTGTTTTTGTGTAGATATTGTGTTTTTGTGGTGAGGTTTTATAGCTTCTAAAACGCGGACATTCTTCATTGTTGATCAACTTTCACGCTCCCAGGTTCATATATTCTTTAAATTTTTCTTTTAATATGAACATTTAATTATTTGTTTGCTTGAATATATTGCATGTTGCATATGTAATTATTTGTTTGCTTCAATATATATTGTTGTTGTGAATTAGCCTTGGTTTGCCGTTTGAGATTCAATACAAAAATTATTTACTATCTCCAGATTTTTTTGAACAAATGTACTTTTTACAAATGTAAAGAGAAGAAATGGTAATAATAATTTACAAGTATTGAATCTTGAATTGTCTGGTTGGACAGTTTAAGAAGAACAATAATTGTTTCATAGTTTATTAATACATATCAATTTTAATATACATGTCTTAAATTTCATGAAATTTTGTAGTTGTGTTTTGTATTGATCTTCGGGTGCATATTTGATTGTGATTTATAATCACTTTCATTTCGTGTAACCTGAAGACCAATGCGAAATGCTGGCAAAATTTCGTGAAATTTTAGATATGTTGTTTAAAATTTATATGTTTAATAAACTAAAAAAAGTGAATCTTCTTGAATGGGATAAGGTCACACCCTAAATACAAACACTATCAAAGTGATCATTCAAGATTATTGAAATTGTGTAAACAATTTCAGTAAACATGCATACGGATCGAGGGTGGATTAATTTACCACGCATCAGCACTGAGTACGAGAGATGGATAAAAGAATTTATAGAGTTTGTGCAATGTAATGCAAGTACAAGTGGTGGTGATGAAGTCAAGTTCAGATGTCCCTGTGTGAACTGTTTGAATGGGAGGAAACTGAAGGCAACTGATATTAGGGAACATCTTATCTGTGATGGTTTTGTACGAAGTTATACAACATGGATATGGCACGACGAGTTTTTAGAATTTCCAACTGTCTCTCCAACTGAAAATGTATATGATTCCACCATGGATATGAAAGATCGACCGGAAGAAGACAATTTAGAGGACATGATCCGCGATGTTGGCGTAGAAGCTTTTGCCCAAGCACATGTGTATGAAACGATGTCCATTGATGCGGAGACTCCTTTGTATGCCGGTTCAACTAAGTTCACACAGTTATCAACGGTGTTAAGGCTCATGAATTTAAAGGCGACCAATGGATGGACTGTTAAGAGTTTTACAGAATTGTTGTCATTGTTGAATGAAATGCTGCCAGATGGAAATACATTACCCACTCGTAATTATGATGCAAAAAAAATTCTTTGTCCGATGGAGTATAAATGGATACATGCATGTCCGAATGATTGCATATTATATAGGAATGAGAATGAAGTTTTGATAAAGTGCCCAAAATGCAGGTTATTACGATACAAGTCAAAAAACAACAGTGAAGATAGTGGTTACACAAAAAATAATGGTTCTGCTGTGAAAGTAGTTTAGTACCTTCCACTCGTGGCCAGACTTAAGCGTTTGTTCGCGAATCCCAAAGACGCTAAAAACCTAAGATGGCATGCAAATGAGAGAGCAACCGATGAGTTGCTTCGTCATCCAGCTGATTCAAAGCAATGGAAAAATATTGATCAAGAATTCCCTCAAGTTGGTCAAGAATGTAGAAATCTTAGGTTTGGCTTAGCTACTGATGGAATGAACCCATTTGGTAATTTAAGTACCAATCACAGTTGTTGGCCCTTTATACTGATAATTTATAACTTATCTCCTGGATTGTGCATGAAAAGAAAGTACATGATGTTGTCAGTGTTGATATTTGGTCCAAAGCAGCCTGGAAATGACAGATGTTTATCTCAAGCCACTAGTTGAAGACTTGAAGTTGTTGTGGGTTGATGGGGTTGAAATATTTGATGCCTTTGCTTCAGAAACTTTCACGATGCATGCTATGTTATTTTGCACCATTAATGACTTCCCAGCTTACGGTAATTTGTCGGGGTACAATGTGAAGGGTCATAAAGCATGTCCTATATGTGAAGAAAACACTATAGCTCAACAATTAAAACACGGAAGGAAGACAATGTATATGCGTCATCGGTCATTTTTACAATCTAATCATCCATATCGAAGGTTAAAGAAAGCATTGAATGGAGAACAAGAGAAAGACAATGCACCCATTCCACTTACTAGACTTGAAGTTCTTGAAAAAGTTAATAAACTACATCATGTATTTGGGAAAACATCCAAGAAGTCTTCTGTAATGACCCCTTGGAAGAAGAAATCAATATTCTTTGAACTTCCATATTGGTCAAAGTTAGATGTTAGACATTGCATAGATGCCATGGATGTAGAGAAGAATGTTTTTTAATAGCTTGATTGGTACACTACTAAACATCTAGGGAAAAAAAAAGATGGAGTAAATGCACGTTTGGATTTGGTTGACATGAAGATCCGAGAAGAGTTGGCACCAAGAGAGATTGGTAAACGTACTTATTTGCCCCCTGCATGTTACACAATGTCCAAACAAGAGAAGATAAGTTTTTGTCTTTGTTTAAAGAGTATCAAGGTACCACAAGGATACTCTTCAAATATCAAGAGCTTAGTGTCAATGTAGGACTTAAAGCTTGTTAGACTCAAGTCTCACGATTGCCACGTCTTAATGCAACAATTGTTACTAGTGGTAATTCGTGGAATTTTGCCCAAAAAAGTTAGGCAGACCATAACTCGATTGTGCTCATTTTTCTCGTCAATTTGTAGTAAAGTCATCGATCCTACAAAGTTAGATGAATTTCAAAGTGACATTATCATCATCTTGTGTTAGCTAGAAATGTTTTTCCCTCCATCCTTTTTTGACATCATGGTGCATTTACTTATTCATTTGGTCAGAGAAATAAAGTTGTGTGGACTAATATACTTAAGATGGATGTATCCTATTGAGCGTTATATGAAGATTTTGAAAGGGTACGTAAAAAATCAATATCGTCCAGAAGGATCAATGATTGAAAGATATATTGCTGAAGAAAGTATCAAATTTTGCTCTGATTATATGACTAAAGCAAATCCGATAGGAGTCCCTCGGACATCATGGTTGAATAGATGTTTTACAAGTAAAAGCATCCGAGGTGTGAATGTGGTGACGAAAAGTCGTGAATAATTGATGCAAGCACATATGTACATATTAAATACCACAGATGAAGTGATCCTGTTTTTGGAAGCACACAAAGTCGTTGTAAAGGACAAGTATTCAAGACAATCAAAGAAATGGCAGTTGATGGAGCATAACAAAACATTCTTGTCCTAGTTCAAATATGAAGTTTTGAAAGAATCACAGTCTTCTGAGAATTTGTTCTGGCTAAATGGTTTGAAGTTTGATGTTGTATGTTGTACAGGCTATGAAGTTAATAATTTCACATTCTATACAAAGACTTTGGAAGATAAAAACACAATACAAAATAGTGGCATCAATTTAGAAGTTGAGTCGCTACAATTTTCCACATCCAAAGATCAAAATCCTATAATTGGATGAATGAGATATTATGGTAGAATAGAAGAGATATGGGAGGTTGATTACACTAAGTTTTTTGTTGCACTCTTCAAATGCAAGTGGGTCGACAATAAGAGTGGTGTCAAAATAGATGAATCTGGTATGACACTAGTTGATTTTCGAAAGGTTGATTATGGAGACGAACCGTTTATCATGGCATATCAAGCAAGTCAGATTTTTATGTCAAAGATCCTGCGTCTGACCATTGGTATGTCGCTCTTCAAGGAAAAAGGTAAAATTGAAGATAAAGAAGAGAATTTAAGTAGTCTTCATATTATTGACAACCATCCATTTAAAACGACAATTAATTAGGATGACGATCCTCTAATTGATGATATACAAGCAATTTGGGAAGATCACAATGAGGGAATATACATATGACCAATCCATATGATTATGTATGAATTTCATGTTTGTGTAAATATTTATGGCTTTTGTTAAATAATATATGTTATTTTATAAGTGTTTTATTAATTTTTCATCTTATTTATTGTGACAGATATATGGCTGAGCCACCTTATTCATCAAGGGATGAAGTCCCCACCACTTCTAGACATAAGAGAGGAGCGACGAGGTTATGACAGCTTATACTTAGAAGAAATGCAGGTGAGAGGACACTTGACATTATTGACGTGGTCACTAGAGTTGCATCTGGCCCAAATGTAGATGTATTTAGGTCTTATCTTGGAGTACTAGCACGTGATCGTATCTCTATATTTACTCCATCCTTTGACCATGTATCTGAGGTTGATCGAAAACTTATCTGGCAAGATCTATTGGTAAGTTAAACAGTATTGCTCCAAATTCTAGATTCTACATATTGATAAATTTGTATTGATATAAGGTTATTAATTTCTTTGTTGCAGATGACATTTGATATGCCAAATGTCGAGAGCCTAAGAATTAGGTGTTTATTTGCAATTGCAGAAAGATTTCGGGGGTTTAAGACAAAACTGACGTCTAGATATATATTTGGAGCAAAAAGTAATGAAACTCCATGTTCTAAATATTCTGCAATTGACGAAGAAACATGGCGTCAGTTTGTAGAGCTTTGTTCATCCGAGACGTGACAGGTAAGTGTAGGTAAAATCATTCAATTCATCATTCATAATTTTATATCATAACAATTGTTTCATTTTGTCACCGAAAACAAGGTAAAAAGCACATGGTATAAGTGCTCAAAATAAAAATCCACACCCACTGTCTCGTGGTGGATACAGGAAGCTTGAGGAGAAAATAATGAAGCAGAAGTCAAATAGTAGACTTTCACTTTCTGAGGGTGGTGACCCTCCTCCTCCTCCTTCACCACCATCTCGGCACGAGAAGTGGAAGTTAGCCCGTTTAAGAACATCGGGCTCCTACACTTCCGACACTACTAGAGAGATATCTGAAAGAATTGTAAGATGTCATTTTTTATATTTAAACAAAATTTTTGTTATATACATTACATAGATCTTTCAAATAATTGTGAAATTTTGTTATGTTACAAGACTTCTTGGTTGAGCAGAGCTCCCAAGGTCAATTCACACAACAAGGTCGTGAGGATATTCTTGCCACAGTTATTGGACGACCAAAGCACCCAGAACGGGTGCATGCTGCTGGGATTGGCATAGGCATACAACAGTTCTTTGGGTCTTCCTCGCGTCCATCTTCATCCAGTTAAGTAAAGAGTATGAACAAAAGCTGAAGGAGGAAATAAGAAAAGAGATAACGCAAGAGATCACAAAGAAGGTTCAAGCAGAGTTGTATGATGAAGTTCCTAAAATGGTTGCGCGCCAATTCCAACAGCATTAAGAGGATTATGACAATCGCTCTCCGCCATCTCCTGTAGCGGATCATGTGGTGCCCCCTACAGGTAAACTTAATAAGAATTTTTGTTTATTAATTTACTTTTTGTATAACCTAACATTTAATTTGACAAGTAGAAGTGGTAAAGGAAGTTGCTCAGCTGCCGATGCCCCAAGGGACGACATGGACGACACTCGTCCATGTCAATTATATATTCTCTCTGATACCGGGACCATGCTAGTGGCTCGTGGCACAGTCTATGAGACAGCCACTGTAGTGCATGGTGTACAACTAGCAGAAGATGAGGTCAAGGTCACGGTGGATGAAGTTGTCGTACCATATGTCATTCTTCCTGTGCCTATAGATGAGTTTTTCACTATGCAAGAGGCATTTAAGTCCTTCATCGCGTGGCCTAGACATTTGGTTGGTGATGTATTTGATCCCTCGGTAAACACTCCTACTATATACATCTCAATTTTAATATTTACTTCTAATTGACGTTGTAACATAACCATTTTTTCATATAATAGCAGACAGGTCAAGAGGGAAGTCCTACACCGAAGAAGAATCATTTATCTGAGGACAACCCTCTTTGTGCGTTAGGCGAGCTTGCTAACATCATTTCAGCTGTGTCGATGATTGTACAGTGGGATTCTACTACATTTGGAAGAGAAGCTCAGATCCCATTGTACTTGCATGATCGAGCAAGATGTTAGGGAGCTTGCGTCGAGGAGAGAAGAAATTAATATTACACTCATTCAGTTGTGGATGATGTAAGTTTATGAGAACTTTTTTATGTAATTCTTTTTTATCAAGTTACTTATACCAGATTATTTCTTCATTTTAGGTATATGTTTGATGTTAGTAACAAGAAGGGGTTCAATGATGTATATGGGTTCATTGACCCCTTTATGACTCATGAAAGAAATAAATTTGATGATATCCAAACATACATCACCACCTGCTTTGCAATGGGGAAGGAGATATATTTTCTCCCTTATATACTTGGGTAAGTGAAGTTTGTTAACTTTAAAGTTTCATTTATTAATTTATGACAATTAAGTTATTACCAATTTCAGGAGAACACTACTGTCTGGTTTTTTTCCTTGCACAAGTCTCCTCCCAGCCCTCTTAGACATGTAGTAGATTGGTAAGAACCTCAATGTTTCAACTTTCTTTGTTATATAAATGTATGCTAAAGCAATTTTTTTTAATAGTTCCCTTGCAACACATATGATGTTATCTGGGAGATCTACTGTTACAGCTAAAAATCTTGCATGGGATGCCCTTAAGGTTTGATATTTTAGTCCATACTTTGTTACATTTTGTTTCATTCCAATGATGTTACTTAACATTTTATAATTATGATGATATATTGTAGTGTAATAGACAAACAGGGTCATATGAATGTGGTTACTACGTCATGTTTTGGATGATAACCATTATTCGTGCACATTACACCAATGGATGGCAAACAACAATATTTAGGATTTAATTTTATTTTCTCTATAGTTTAGATTTCATATACACTAATCGAAATCATTGTGTTTTATGCAGAGATTCAATATGACTGCTCCAATTCTAGAGAAGTCACTTAAACTCGTGAGGAAAACACTGGCTAAATATGTAATTCAATTATATAATAGTATGTAGGATATATTAGGATATAATAATATGTAGTAGATATTAGGATATAGTAAGTTCAAAGTTTATGTTTCTAAGTTGTTTTATGCTTTTGTACATTATTATTAGTTTAACTTTGTACATTGCATTGATTTATGCTTCAAAGTTGATTTATGATTACATTGGATTAATTTATGCTTCTAAGAAGTTGATTTATGATTACATTGAATGTATTTATGTTTTCATATAATTTTCATTCAAAATATACGCTTCTGGATTATTCTGGACTGTTCTGGCTGTAAAATTATATGCAGGTCTATTTCTGCAATTAGAAATGTAGCAGAAACAGACTTGATTTAAAAAAAACAGAGGAATATGCCTTGGTTAAGACCATAACCGAAGCATAAAACACTACTATGGCATCAGTTAAGGTCACAACCGAGGCAGAAAGGCTAGCGGATGAAAAAAAAAAAACAAAAAAGGACTCTACTGTGTCGGTTAAGCTGCCAACCGAAGCAGTAGAAGAGGACATATGTAAGATCCTTGAAAATATTTGTAAGTCAGATACTAGATTAAAAAAAAATTATAAATAAATAAATAGTGAATAGTAAATTGTGAATAGTAAAAAGTGAATAATAAAAAAAAAATATTTTTGGAAGGGATAAGTGTTCCACGTAGCTTTGAGATCAGAATTCATCAAATTGCAAATAAAAAATTATTTTTGTAATAGTAAAATGAATAAAAAAATGAATAGTTAAAATGAATAGTAAAAATGAATAGTAAATTTTTTTGCTATAAATAGCCAAGGGGGGGAGGCTGAAAATTTACACCAAAATTCTGGAAAAATTTGTGAGAGAAGAGAGTTGGAGGAAATTCTAGTTGTAGAGGGGAAATTCTGGAAGTTTTCGGAGAACGGTTTCAGAGGAGGAGATTAAGTCTGGAATAGAGGTAAGGGGAGCTAACCTTGAGTATTTCGTTTTGTATTATCTTGAGTCTTGAATATGCAATATTTTGCTCTTGTCTGATCTTAAATTTTGAATATGAAGTATCTTGTTTCTGTATGATCTTGAATTTTGAATGAAAACATGCTTCTGTGTTTAGATCCAAGTGTAATAGTTGTAAAATATGATGTTGATTATGTTATGCCATTTGTATGTTATTAGTTGTTTATTTTTGTATTTTTGGATGGATTAGAAGTTGTCTAACCGGCTCTGCCAGATTCAACTTCTTGTTTCCCCATACTTTTTATTGTTTTCCTTATTCGTTTTATTTTTGGAAGGATTAGAAGTTGTCTAACCGGCTCTGCCAGATTCAACTTCTTATTTCCCCAGACCTGTTATTGTTCTTATTATTTAATTACATTGTATTTTTGGAAGGATTAGAAGTTGTCTAACCGGCTCTGCCAGATTCAACTTCTTGTTTCCCCATACCTTTTATTTCTTATTTATATTGTATTTTTGGAAGGATGAGAAGTTGTCTAACCGGCTCTGCCAGATTCAACTTTTTGTTTCCCCAGAAATTTTATTGTTTTATCTATTTTTTTATTGCTTCTTTCTGGAAGGATGAGAAGTTGTCTAACCGGCTCTGCTAGATTCAACTTCTTGTTTCCCCTGAATTTTTTTATTAAGATTATTTTGATGGTAAAGGGGAGCTAATTATTTTTGTATGAATTTATTTTATATGCATATGAATGTTGAACTGGTGTGCTCTTGTGAAACTGTTTTATGACTTTTATTATATTGGATGTTATAACTGAAACTGTAAAATTGTACATGTTGTGACGTGATGAATTTAATCTGTTTTGAATAAGTTTGTTGGCTGAAATTGATCTTGTTGTAAGGTCTGGAGTAAGGGTTCTGTAATAGTTTGTATATGGGCATTAAATAGATGTACAGGTACTGTTTGAGATTGCTGTGAGAGGAAGTGAAAATATTAAAATTAGGCATTTCAGATTTAGAGCATAAGAGAAGAGTGTAGATAATTTAAATAAATTAATTGTTAATTATTGAGGGCCTTTCCTTGTTGGTAGGATAGAGGAACCTTAAAAACCTGAGTTGGCACATCCCTGATCATAGAGCAGTCCTGGCCTGGTCCAGTCAGTTGTGACTAGTCATATGTGTTGGCGTCGAAGGTGAGTTTGATGCGTTCAGACATCTGGGTCCTCTCCGGTGACCAATTGGGGTAAAGAAAGATCTCTACTAGGATGAAAATAAAATAAAACAAGTTGATTGAAGATGCATAAAGTTATCATGGTAAAAACTTCATATATATTTCATTTACCGCTACATTGAGCCCAAACTTTAATATGTAGTTCCTAAGACATGTTGATGTATTTTGGCTGTTCTACGACCTTTGATTGGTGAAAATATGTTGAGTTATACTCGTTTTAAAAAAAAATGAGTTTATAATATGAAGTATGATATCTGGTAATATGTTTACTTTATTTTGGGTATTTACATCAAAACGGGTTATTGTCAATTTATAATTAAAGAATGAACATGATTGAGTTAGGTGGATAAGAGGGTATGATTTGTTGATTTTATGAAATGTTGGATTGGATATGAGAAATCATTACTTATGAAATGGTGTTTACTACTGGGAGTAGTATGTTCGGTTTATACCATGAGAGCTTGATATGAACAAAGTAACACCCGAGGTTTATGGAAGCAGGCAGAAAGTGGTCTGACCATAAGGCTTTCACATAAACATATTATTCGTAAGTCTTATAGAAGCAGGCAGAGAGAGGTCTGACCATAAGGCTTCAGAAAGTAAGACATAGTATACAGGTAAAGCTTAAGGAAGGATGCAGAGAGCGGTCTGACCATAAGGCTTCGTGAGTAAGCATGGTATACTTGTAAGGTTATGAAAATGGGAAAGATGATTATAAAGAAGAAAAAAAAATGATGAATTAATGACATCGGGATAATGGTAGTTATAAATTATAGAAATACATGATTGAAACATTTATATTGTAAGTAAGTTTAATGATTATATGACATGGTTGGCTTACCCTTATTTGTTTGTGCTATGATCATATAACTCATGTTATATGTGAGCAGATAATGTTGCAGATGCGGTTGAAAAAGCTTAGAGATGATGAGAGAGATGCGGGAAAAACTTTCAGGGATTTTTGTAAATAGAATAAATTTGCATTGAGAAAAAAAAATATGTTGTGTAAGACTTATAAGTTTAATTTCGAATTTATGTAAAGTGGTAAAGACTATATTATTTAAAGTTTGTAAGTTTGAAAATTGTATTTTGGAAAGATTGAAATAAAGTTTGATTATTTAAATCAGATATTAAATTAATTTAGTCTTTACTACCAGTAATACCCTTTAAATTATTTGGGTGTTACAACATACTGCCTCAGTTCAGAGGGAACCGAGGCATAAAATCCTGCGAAAATAAAAAATAAAAAAAATAAAAAATCTACTGCTTCGGTTAACTATGAACCGAGGCAAAATCCTACCCTTTTATGCCTCGGTTCAGAACCGAGGCGAAAAGTCTACTCCTTTTTACCTCGCCTGGATATGCCTCGGTTCAGGAACTGCTGCCTATTGGCGAAAATAACTGCTGTCGTTTCCCCTGACTGCACTAGTGAATCTATTATTCTCAAAACCAAACTCAAAATCAACGCGTAGATAATCGATTATAACTAGTGATAATCGATTATTGCCGAATCGAAACACATCTTGGACATGATTCAAGCATTCAAACACACATACATCAACCCTAGATTACGTGGAAACATAGTTAACACATCATACATGCATTCAACCATCACATATCCATGTAAACATACTCAAACACATATAATGCATCACTTAAATCATCCAAATCCAATCATTGATATGTTATACCCCCAATAATTGGGTGCAAAAGAGTCTCTGATAAAAACACCAAATAGGGTTTTCAATCAGCCAAACTAACTAAACATAATGCTTATAAATGAGAACCAAGAAGATGAAAATTCTCTAAAATAAACCTACTGATGCAAGGCTGTTTTCTCCCAAACTAGACCTCGGGTTGACGATCCGAACGGTCAGAATTAAGAACCATACGTCTGGAACCTACTACCCAAAAATCAGCCCAATCCAACGGTGAACTACTTCATAACAATAAAAACACCAGTACAGGTTTTATGTTATGCAGGAATGACTTCTTCTCTTCCTTTCTCTTTCACTTGGCTTTTCCCTCTCTTCAAATGACTCTAATATGCTCTACTAATCGGACTCATCTCCACTAAAACAAAGTGATATATAATGGTCCACATTATTTTTCCTATTTTCCACATAGAAAGGGAGTCCAATAACGCAACACTTACAACATATATTTGCATGGAAACCTCCAAGCATCATAACTTTGTTCTCCCTTAGCATCAAACCCTTTGTGGGGATAACCCAACAAAACATACATAATATATTCATAGGGAAAACTCATCACAAATATTACATAAACCCTATGCTCATTCATACACAAACTCTTACTCAACAATAACCACAGATAATCATAATCATATACACATGTACCAAACCAAGGATTACTAATCAAGATAATCAAGAACACATATAACATACAACCATAAACAAACAAAGGTAAGTTTCCCCATACCTTAGTCAATCATAAGTCTCTATCTACAACCCTAAAACACCATCAATCTTCCTTTACACTAAGAGTTCCCGTCAGTTTTTCTCTTCTTCTCCCAAAATGTACGTTAATCTCCTCTCTTCCTCTGTTTTCTCTCTTTATTTAGAGTTTTTAGGGTTTCTAAACACCAGTTCCCCTCCTAATTAATTTCTTCACCAATTAAATAAAGATAATAGACCCTTTTGCCCCTAGGCAAAAATATAAAAATAAAGAAATAACATAACAATTATGTTATAACACAATATGCACTTAAGAACACTAATTTCTAAACAAAATCCAAAGTCTCAACACTACTTTATTTTTATAACCCTTATCTTCCCAGATCTTACATGGTTGAGTTGGCTTAAGCAAAAGCTTCAATCAAGTCGACTTAGTTTGAAGGTCAAGTTGAGTCAGTTCAGATACAAGGATGAGCTAGATAAGCTCGGGTTGAAGGTCTTGCTAGGTTGGCCCATGTTGTAGGTCTTGTTGGTTCAACCATGCTGAACGTCAAGATGAGTCAGCTTGGGATGATTGTGTTAGCTCGAGTTGAAAGTCTAAACGAATCTGTCTATGTTAAAGTTTGAGATTATTTGACTTGGGCTAAAGGTTGAAATGATTCGGCCTAGGGCCAAAGGTCAAGCCGATTCGGCTCAGGTTAAAGGTCAAGTTTGTTAAAAAAGAAGTGCTTAGTTTCACACACCAAAAGGGGAGGAGGGTTGAATTGGTGAAGCGTAAAAATATAAGCTTTCAAAATCTTTTTCGTAAAATAGGATGTCTTTACGCTTTTCTTGAATTGCAAGTTAAATGGTATGCAATGAAGTAGTTCACTTAATCGAATACAATAACAGGTTAATCGACTGTAATGAAAAAGTGTAGGGATCAAAGAATTCAAACGCTGGTTTTTATACTGGTTCAGCCAAGCCTACATCCAATGTCCTTCCAACCACAGGAAGCAAATGCACTATAAAGATCAAGGTTTTTACACCAAGGTTTTTACAGCGACCTCACGTAAAAAATGTAAAACACCTCTCTAACCCTCTACTCTAATATAGGCAGTAAACAATACAGACACGTAGCAAGAACACCCTCTTTTGTTGTAAAACCCTTTGAGGCACCCTCAAAGTGAAGAACACAGTTCTTCTTCCTGCAAACATCGTAGGGAATCCAAGCCAATCTTCACAGATTGAAAATTCCTAATCACGCAAAGTACACCTCTTCGTGGAGATTGATCAGACGTTCAATACCCAGTAAATCTTGCTTCTCAAGAAACCTATAAGCCTTGATCACCACGGTCAATCTCTAGTTCTTGGAGCTTTTCTTTTCCTCTGTAAGACACACAACGTTTTCTGAAGATATGAAAATGTTAATTCTCCAAAAGTTCTTACAAAATTAAAATCAATGTTAATTTATAGTATTACACACATCAGACGCATTTTAATCGATTTAGCTATTAATCTAGTCGAATACACTTTGCAATTATAACAGACTAACAACAATCACAACATTTAATTGAATGCACATTTAATACAATAGACTCATAATAAATGCTTGGTCAACATATTTAAAAATATGACTGTTATGTTAGTTGTGACAAGCATTAATCAGTTTTCAAAAACTTAACAAACTTAATCGAATACAAGAAGCATACAGTCGATTAAGTAAAAAGAAATTTTTGAAAACTTTTCTCTTTAAAATATCTCACAACACACTTTAAAAGAGTTTGTGCGAACCCACGAGTTGTAATCGATTCAACCCATAATGTAATCGACTTAAAAATGTTGTTTTGCCACATATTAAAGTTCAACCAAAGTGCTTGTGGTTTTTCATTTCCAAACACTTATATTATGCATACACATATAAAATCACATATTAAACACAATTGTATGCTTTAAGCAACTCAATAATGTTCACACATATGCTTGTACAGATATAACACAGTAAGCAAAAGCATATAACATGTGTAACACAGTATACACATATGTTATTATTAATTATGTATAGTCATCATCAAAAACACAATCATCACTAAGATTGTGTGAGTTTAGCTAAACTTGTGCTCCCCTATCAACAATCTCAACAAAGTTGATTCGGTCAGGTTCAAAGTCAAGTCGATTCGACATGTCAAGCCAATTCAGCT
Source organism: Vigna angularis (assembly GCF_016808095.1). Classification (NCBI taxonomy): domain Eukaryota; kingdom Viridiplantae; phylum Streptophyta; class Magnoliopsida; order Fabales; family Fabaceae; genus Vigna; species Vigna angularis. The sequence continues at coordinate 3,131,262 of NC_068976.1, read as the reverse complement.
CGGTCTGTAGGTTTACCGTTTTGGCCTTGTCTGAAGGTAAAATCAATTCAACCCCGAGACTAAAGGTGGAGATGAATTTGCTTGGCCAAAGGTCGAGCCAATTCAGGTTAGGTTGAAGGTCGTGTTTTCGCCTAGGCCAAAGGTCGTGCCCTTTAGGCTCGTGATCAAAGGTCGAGTTGATTCGACCTAAGTCAAAGGTTGAGCTAATACGACCTGAGACAAAGGTTAAGATAAGTTGGCTCTAGTGGAGTGTCCAGCCGATCCAGCCTAAGCCGAAGTGTGTGTCATTTCAGTTCGATCTGAAGGTCTTATGATTTGGCTTGGGTCTAAGGCTTGGGACGAAGGTCGAGTTGATTTGGTCCAAGATGAGTCGGATCGATTGAATAAGCTAACTCGGATCGACCTTTCTAAGTGGAATGAGAGTGAAGGGTAAATGAATGAAATTTTTAATTTCTTATATTTTTTAGAGAATTTGAAGTTATTTTATTTTAATCATTTAAATACCTTCCAAAATTTCTTAAAGTTTAATTTTTTTGTAATTACTTTATCCAAACAAGACATTTCAATGTAATTTTTTTTTCATTCTTTAAAGGTTTAATTATACTTTTGGTCCTCATATTAGCTTAGTTGGTTCAGTTTCGTCTCCTTTTTTTCAGTCTAGTCCTCTTATTTTTTAAAATGGTTCAATTTGGTTTTTTCCGTTAAATTGACGTTAATGTTGTCTTCGTACGTGTGACATGTCAATTTGTGAATTATTTTTTTTTGTTTTGTTTTTTTTTTAATTTCTTTTAAAAAGCATAAAGTGTCACATGTTAGGTCATGGGTGTCACGTAGTAGTGTCACATGTTAATGTTATTGTCACATGGCAGTGATTGTTTCCAATTTAATTTCTATATTTAAAATTTGGTTTAAACTCTCGGATCGTCCTCATATTTGTTGGAGAATCTCAAGTACGTCCTCGTTTTTTCAATTGTTTCAATTAGGTCCATATATTTGAAAATTTGAGCCAATTAAGTCATGTCTGTTAAGTTTTCACAAACGACGTTAACATGTGATGACAATGAATATGTTGGGTGGATATTTTATTACGTGGAAATAATTAAATTATAGCATGAATTTTAGTAAAGTAAAAAAACCTTATTCTGAAAATGTTTCCAAAAAAACCCTAGAAGCTTCATTCCTCGTCACCCACAGAACATTTCATCCTCCATTAACCTCATCAACCATCACTAACCATTTGAATTCAAGACAAAACCCAGCAACAAAAAAAAACACGAGAAAGCATAATCTTAGCCATTTGAAAAAATACCCAGTATCTAAAAGAGCACTTTCTTCAAGCCACAAGCCCTAAATCAAAATCCTTAGAGGCTACAACTACAACCCCATGAGCTTATATTCTATCAGCTCAATTCAAAAAATACAATTGATATCAAATTCCAGAAAGAATATAATTTGAAAAAACACCCCAAATGCAAGCAGTCAGAATTTGGTATGGATTTTCCCCTTATGAACAATCTACCTGTTGATATTAAAACCCAAAATTCACGAGACATAAAAAACATTGCTATCTTTGAAGAAAAAATTGAAATTGGAATTGAATGATTAAAGGGTACATACCTGCTAAGGTGATTGCTTCTAAAGGGAATAAAAAAGGCACAGACAAAGAAAAAAGGGGAAGACTTTTTGAAAACCCTAATTCGATTATTGATTGAAAATCGTGAGAGTATCAAAAGGGGATTTGGGGCACAAAACCAGCAACTTTGGGCACACAGAAATCCATGTTGATGTCACTCAAACTATGAAGGTTGAACCAATTTGGCATCCACAGCGGTTGCCATATCTCTCTCTACAAAAATGATGAGGAGGATGTTGAGGAAGTCCCAACTGGTCTTGACAGAGGCTAGGCGTATGAGGTGCATGGCAACAGAGAGGAGTGACGGTAGAGCGAGAAAGAGGATGGTGAGAATGACAATGGGGAACATAATGATTATGAGTGGAGGGCTAAGTAAGGGTGGCGATGAGTGCCAAGAGTGACGGTGGGGCATGGTGGTCGGCGGCGTTCATGAAACTCGCGATTCATAACCCTAAATCGCCCAAGAATCTGCTCGCAGAACCCTAATTTGGGTGGAGAATTTCTTTTTTCCTTTTTTTTCTTTTCTTTTATTTTATCAAAATTCCTCGTCATAATTTAAAATTTATTTCCACATAATAAGATCACACATATCAGAATCACCACATCAGCAGACTTTAATGCAATTTGTGAAAACTTAATGGGCAAGGCTTAATTGGCTCAAATTTTCAAATATATAGACCCAATTGGCTTAATTGACTTAAATCCAAGAGTTTAAACCTTAAAATTTTCATTCAATTTAATTCCTTTATTTTTTGAAAATGATCCAATTTGATCCTCTCTAATTTGAGACTAAATTAGTAACTAAGGTTAATTACAACTTATATATACATATTATAGTAATTCTTTCAAATTTATACATCAAATCACTCAATTTAAATACTCGAATTATTTTAGTTTAATACATTTTTACACTTTTAAAATATAAAATAATTAGAATATTTATGTAAAGTGATTTTTATAAATTATAAATAGTTATTTTAAAATGTATATATAAGTTATAATTAAACTTAATTACTAAATTAAATAAAAACTTTAGATACAGAAACTAAATTGAAAATAACCATTGACACTACCGACCTGTCATGTAACAGGTTATGTTTTTTTTAAAATATTAAAAAATTTAAAATTTTACAAATTAACACAAGATATATAGCATGTTAACATCAACAGGATAACATTGAACCATTTTAAAATTAAAAATACTAAATTAAACAAAAATAAATTAAAAAAAATTAAACTAACTGAATAAAGACGAGAAAGAAAAATATAATTAAACCTTCTCTAAATAAATGAACTACCTCATCCAAATATTATTTTAAATCATAATCATTTTGTATGGAAAAGTTTTACATGAATTTTGGTTCACGAATTAAATTGAGTTAATCTTAGCTTGATTTGAAAAATAAAACGAATTATAATAGTTTCTAGGCCAATTGAAAATTGAAATAAATTGTATTTTCGAATTTGAACGAAAAAAATTAATTATGAGTGCAACGTTTAATAAAAACTGAAAATTGGTTAAAGTTTTTTCAACAAAAATTTAATACACTTTTATAAGGTTCTCTAACAATAGTTTATTTTACTTGGTGTCATTATATTACATATTTTAAAGATTTTCTTATAAGTTTTCTTTTATTAATGCGGTATACTAGTAAAATTTATACTTTTATAATCTTTATTTATACTTTTAATTTTTATAAACTAAAAAAATAATTTAATTCTTATAGTTGCATACTTTTTATTTTTAGATATACAAGACACGTGTTTTAAATATACTATTTTTATTGTTTGACAATAATATATTTCAATTAATTTCTTATACAATTAATATTTTAAATTTAATAGTGTTTAAAATCTTATTACATAGATATATTTAGTATAATATATTCTCGCTTAAATTTGTACTTATTTAAGTCTGCATCCTGCTTAAATCCACAATTGGAAAGGAAAAATTCTTATATTAATCATTTTGTAACTTTATTTTTAGAAGAAGAAAAAATAACGTAAAGTGATTTGGAGGCAAGTGACATTTGATATTTTGCATTAATCCATTCAAACAATTTCATTTCAAGTTCGGGAAACATGGCTTGTGATATCTAAAATGTCATTTCTTAAGTGATCAACGTTCTAGATGGCCCATCAAGGAGGTTCACATAAAAGACACAAACACCAATGACATCTGAGTCCAACTATATAAAGAATTGACATCACTTTCTACCCAAAACCTTAAGGTAATGGATTAATGGGTCTTTCACCTTTATATAGTGTTCTACTTTCTTATTTCTATCCAATGTGAGACTTGGACTCACACTTGGATTCTCAACAATCTCTCCCTCAAAGGTGAGTCCCTTCCACATAGGTACACTCCCCCTCCAGTTCAAGCATTCCCAACCAACCACAACCACGAGTAGCCCTCTCCAACCGTCGTTCATCTTAATGGGACTCGACCTGAATACCCTTTGCCAGGAAGACTTTCGTTAACTTAGACAAACCATCAACTCTCATACCACTGTTGGGTCCATCAAGGAGGAGGTTCACCAGGGAGACACAAACACCAATGACATCTAAGCCCAACCATATAAAGGATTGACACCACTCTTTACCCAAAACCTTAAGGCAATGGGTTAATGGGTCTTTCACCTTTATATAGTGCTCTACTTCCACATTTCTATCCAATGTGGGACTTAGACTCACACTTGGATTCTCAACAATAATTTGTTGGGTTATTGTGCTTCCTTCCTATGTAGAGAATAGATCCAAATAATTGGACCATTATGTCTCACTAGGTTAAATAGAGATGGGTCAGATTAGTACGGCATATTAGAGTCATTTGAAGAGAGGCAAAAGTCAAGTCAGAGAAAAAGGAAGAGAGAAAGTCTTTTCCGCATAACGCTAAACCTTCACTGGTGTTTTCATCATTATGAAGTATTTTCGGACAGTGGGTTCGAGACATATAGTTCTTCATTCTGACCGTTTGGATTGTTAATCGGAGGACTAGCTTGGGAGAAATCAGTCCCGCACCAGCAGCCATGTTTTGGAGAGTTTTCATCTTCTTTGTTCTCATTTGTAGGCATTTGTACTTATTTAAATTGGCTTATTGAAAACATCATTTGGTTTTATTATTGCAGACTCTTTATTACGCTTTGCTAAGTTATTATATTTTGTGGCCTTTTTCCCATCAGAGTGGCATCAAAGCTCTTTGGTTAAGGGATTGTTTAGTTTGTGTGAATGATGGAGGCACATACAAAATTGATTCCTTTGAATGGGGAAAATTATCACCTATGGAAAGACAAGATGAAGGACTTGCTATTTGTGAAAATTTTGCATCTTCCTGTTTTTGCTTTCAATAAGCTAGAATCCAAGTCAGATGAAGAATGAGATTTTGAACATCAACAAGTATGTGGATTTATCAGGAAGATTGTTAATGATAATGTTTATAATTTTGTTGCTAATGAGACACATGCGAGAAGCCTATGGGATAAGCTTGAGTCCTTGTATGCTTCTAAGTTAGGGACTAATAAATTGTACTTGCTGAAAAATTTTGTGGAGTTGAAGTACAAGGAAGGAACTCCTATTTCAAATCACTTGAGTGAATTTCAAGGACGCTATGACCAATTAGTAGGAGTTGGTATAAAATTTGATGATGATCTATTGGGTTTATTCCTATTAAACTCTTTACCGGATTCGTGGGAGACATTTCGAGTTTCCATGCTAAGTGATACCCCTAATAGTGATATTTCTTTGCAAATGGCAAAGGGTGGTGCACTTAATGAGGATATGAGAAGGCAGACACAGGGTACTTCATCTCATTCAGAAGTGCTTATTACAGAGAAGAGGGGGAGAAGCCAGAAGAAAGAACAAAATAGTGGTAGAGATAAAAGCAAGAGCAAGTCCAGGTCTCGATACAAGAATGTGGAGTGTCACTATTGTCACAAAATAGGGCATATAAAGAAGAACTATTTTTTTGTTGAAGAAAGAGAGGAAAGACAAAAGAGGTAAGCAAAGAGAAAAAGATGTTGATGATGGTGATCATGTTACTATTACTACATGTGGTGACCTTGTTTGTCTTCGTGATTATGACATTATTAATCTTGTATCTAATGAGCGCATGTGGATAATTGATAGTGGTGCTACACTGCATGTTACATCTAGGAAGGAGTTCTTCACATCTTATACACCTGGTGATTTTGGAGTATTGAAGATGGGTAATGATGGGGTGTCTAAGGTTATTGGTGTTGGTGATGTTCACTTGCAAACCAACATGGGGATGCAGTTGTTGCTTAAAGGAGTTAAACATGCTCCAGATGTTCGCTTTAACTTGATTTTTGTGCAGGTACTTGATGATGGTGGACTTGATAACCACTTTGGTTCTGGAAAGTGGAAGCTCACCAAAGGTAACTTGATTGTGGCTAAAGGAGAGAAAAACTCTAAGCTTTACTGGACAAAAGCTTTGGTTGCTAAAGATAGTATGAATGTCGTGTATATGGAGTCATCTTTGTGGCACAGAAGGCTTGGGCATATTAGTGAAAAGGGACTTAACTGCTTAGTTAAAAAGGATGTTCTCTCAAGATTGAAGAGTGTAGAGTTGGAGAAATGTTCTCACTACATGGCTGGTAAACAAACTAGAGTATCCTTCAAGAAGCATCCTCCTTCCAAGAAGTCAGAGTTGCTTGAATTGGTGCATTCTGATGCTTGAATTGGTGCATTCTTACACATGAGAAGAATCCTCCCAAAACTCTTCAGCTGAATGGTTTAGCGGAGAGGATGACCATGACAATGATTGAAAGAGTTAGGTGTATTCTTTCTAAAGCAAAATTACCTAAGCGTTTTTGGGGTGAGGCATTGCTTACAACAATGCATGTTATTAATCTAAGTCCTGTAGTTGCTTTGAACTTTGAGGTGTCAGAAAAGATTTGGTTTGGCAAGAATGTTACTTATGATGATTTGTGTGTCTTCAGTTGTAAAGCATTTGTTCATGTTCCAAAGGATGAAAGATCCAAGTTGGATGTGAAGACAAGGCAATGCATCTTCATTGGTTTTGGTCATGATGAATTTGGCTACAAGTTGTATGACCCCGTTGAAAAGAAAGTTGTTAGAAGTCGTGATGTGCAATTCATGGAAGATCAAACCATTAAAGATATTGATAAGGTGGAGAAGTCTACACCTAAGAAAGATGGTAATGTGACTGATTTTGATCCAGTTCGGTTGTCTATTAATGATTTGGATATTGATGTTCATGATTATGAACAACATGGTGATACTGATAATCAACAGGTTCGAGATGGCTTGGATGTTCCTATTGATAATGTTGATGAAGAGGAACATGATGTGTCACAAGATAAGAGTCTTGATAATGTACCTGAGCTACCTGAAGCTCAACCCAGAAGATCTAACAGGCCAAAACAACCTTTTAAGAAGTACTCTACCAATGAGTATGTGATGTTGACTGATGAGGGAAAACCTGAATTTTTTGATAAGGCCATTGAAAGTTAAGAAAAGAAAAAGTGGTTGGATGCAATATAGGATGAGATGAAATTTCTACATGATCATCACACTTATGAATTGGTGAAGTTGCCTAAGGGTAAGAGAGCCTTAAAGAATAGGTGGATTTTCAGGGTGATGCAAGAGAGAAATTCTACATCTACCAGATATAAAGCCAAATTAGTAGTGAAAGGCTTCAGACGAAGAAAGGGTGTTGACTTCAATGAGATTTTCTCACCTGTGGTGAGGATGACATCAATCAGAACTGTGTTACGTTTAACTACTACTCTAGATTTGAAGGTTGAGTAGATGAATGTGAAGACAACTTTCCTTCATGGTGATTTGGAGGAAGAGATTTACATGAAGCAACTAGATGGTTTTCTTGTTGAAGGCAAGGAAGACTATGTGTGTAGGCTACAAAAAAGCCTGTATGGTTTGAAGCAGACTCTGAGGCAGTGCTATAAGAAGTTTGAATTTGTTATGTGTGAGCAAGGCTACAAGAAGACTACTTCTGACCATTGTGTTTTTGTCAAAAAAAATTCTGAGAATGATTTCATTATACTGTTGTTATATGTTGATGACATGCTTATTGTTGGGAAAGATATATCCAAAATTGACAGGTTGAAGAAGCAATTGGGTGAGTCATTTGTCATGAAAGACATGAAAGCTGCTAAGAAGATTCTTGGTATAAGTATCACTCGTGATAGAAAAGAGAAGAAACTTTGGCTATCACAGGATCACTACATTTAGAAGGTGTTGCAAAGATTCCAAATGGAAATATCAAAAGTTGTAAGTACCCCTACTACTCATTTTAAGTTGACTGTTAAACAAAGTCCTTCAAATGAAGCTGAGAAGATAAATATGAGCAAAGTTCCTTATGCTTCTGCGATGGGTAGTTTGATGTATGCAATGATATGTATAAGGCTTGATATTGCACATGTTGTTGGTACAGTCAATAGATTTCTGTCAAATCCAGGTAGAGAGCATTGGAATGCTGTGAAATGGATTTTGAGGTATCTTTGTGGTATTAGTGGTTTGAGGCTTTGTTTTGGAGGTGATAAACCTACTTTCGTGGGTTACTCAGATTCAGATATGGTTGGAGACATTGATTCCAGAAAGTCCACTTCAGGCTATTTAATTCAGTTTGCAAAAGTGTGTAGCGTTGACTACTACTGAGGTAGAATTCATTGCACTTACTAAAGCATGTAAGGAGTTGTTATGGGTGATGAAATTCTTTTAGGAGCTTGGTTTTGTGCAAGTTAAATACTTGTTATATTGTGATAGTCAAAGTGTTATTCATCTTGGTAAGAATCCAACTTTTCATTCTAAATCCAAACATATTGATGCGAGGTATCATTGGATACGTGATGTTTTGGATGCTAAGATATTGGAATTAGCTAAAGTTCATAAAGATGATAATGGTGTTGATATGATGACCAAGGCATCGACAAGAGGAAAGTTTGAAGTTTGTTGTGAGATCACCGGTTTGGCGGATATCTCCACATAGTCGTGAGGGGGAGATTTGTTGGGTTATTGGGCTCCCTTCCTATGTGGAGAATAGGCCCAAATAATTAGATCATTATGTCTCACTAGGTTAAATAGAGATGAGTCAGATTATTAAGGCACATTAGAGTCATTTGAAGAGAGGCAAAACCCAAGTGAGAGAAAAAGGAAGAGATAAAGCCTTTCCCACATAGCCCTAAAGCTGCACTGGTGTTTTCGTCGTTGTGAAGTCGTTCATCATTGGATCAGGCTGATTTTTGGACAGTAGGTTCCAGACATATGGTTCTTTATTATGACCGTTAGATCGTCAATCATAGGTCTAGCTTAGTAGAAATTAGTCCCGCACCAGCAACCTTGTTTTGGAGAATTTTCATCTTCTTTATTCTCATTTATAAGCATTTGTGCTTATTTAAATTAGCTTATTGAAAACATCATTTGGTGTTATTATTGGAGACTCTTTTGTACCCTATTATTAATCATAGAGGATTTTTCTTTGGTCTGGACGACTCGTGGTTTTTACCCTTTCATTAAGGGGTTTTCCACGTTAAAAATTGATGGTGTCTCTTTTTTGTGTTTTGGATTCTATTTCTTGTTCTATTTGTTTGGTGCTCCTCGTAGATTCTCGCAAGAAGGTGGATTGAATTTCAGCTGCGTTATTACTCTTTGCTAAGTTGTTATATTTTTTGGCCCTTTCCCATCATTATAATCGCTCACGACCCACATCTTTGTTTAGTTTCAAGTTTTAAATAATTTTCTCATCAATTTTGTATCATCGATCAATATTTTGCATGAACTGCGGTTTATATTTCTCTAAGAAAGAAATAACCTCCAAGCATTCACGATCATTCAAATGTAAGTCTTGGCCTTTGACTTTCGCATCTCCTAGACTACTCTTCTTTTGCAATAAGGTGAATTGTTTTTCGATAAATATAAGATTTATTTATGACCTCTCATATTCCATAATTACATGAACCCTTATATTTGATAATTATATGACCCTTAATATTCCATAATTATATGATCTCATATTCCATAATTATATAATTCCTAATATTTCATAATTATATAACCCTAATATTTCAAAAATCAGCATCCCAATTAAATATACACTAAACTTCCCAAATCTAAATGTGGACTTAAGGGAGTGTATATTGTATTATGGTTAAGAGGTTACCTTAGAGATAGTCTAAAGGGTAAAAAAAAATAAAAAATTAGAATGCAAAAAGTAACATAAAAATGAAAGATTGTTGAAGTATTTATTTTCATGTTAAAAAATGAAAGAGTAAATGATACTCTACTAAGTGTATTTATAATGTGTACATATCACCCATGAAATAGGGAAAAAGTAACTTAAAAATGAAAGATTGTTGAAGTATTTATTTTCACGTTAAAAAATGAAAGAGTAAATGATACTCTACCAAGTGTATTTATAATGTGTACATATCACCCATGAAATAGGGAAAAAGATGGATTAGACTCCTCGATTACGTATTGTCAAATACCAACAACCCGACTGATTAAGACTTATTAGGCAAGACGAAAACAATAACTAAAACTATTTATGAGATTAATATATTAAGCAAGATTAAAAGGTTATTTTGCCATAATTGGATCAATATTAAGGTAAAAGTCCTTTTAGAAGCTTACAATTATGGTATGTAGGTTAGACATTTGATACTTTTTTAACTTACTATTTTCATTGTATACTATCTTAATCGAATATTGATTTAAGTATCAGAATATCTTCTGTCGATAATCAACCGAACTAATCGAAGAATGTCAAAATAGTGAGTGACCAACATTGAGTAAATCACGAGAAGGAAAATAAGTATAAGTATAATATCATTCCTACAAGAATATAATTTTCAAAACAAAACTTAATAATTTTTTAAAATATTTTAATATAAAATTTAATAGAATATTAAGCATGTATCACTGGTGTAGAAATAGCATTTAACATCACACGTTTAACGTCTAATGAAAGAAAATTCAATGTAAAAAATGATCGGTGGTAGTTTTGTAAATAAAACGTTATTATAGAAGTCGGTTAAATGGGTCCCCGACGTCAAATAAGGTATAGACGTTGGCTCACCCAACGTCAGACGACAAATGGTCTACATACATAATTGAAAAGTCATTATTTTATTTCCTTTAGACGTCGGCTACAGACCCTCGACGTCTAATTTGAATTAGACATAGGCTCCCCCACCACAGACGTAAAAAATGTTTGAAAATATCTCATTTTAAACGCCAATATTAATTTTTTTACAACATAGACGTTGGCCCCTCCCAGACCAGACGTCAAATCCTCTACAAAAATCAGATTTGAAAGGTCACTTTTTCAGACATTAAACGTTGCACATAGAAGAGGTCGACGTCTAATACACATTAAACGTCGGATCCCCTTCCCGAACGTTAATAAGTTGTGAAAATACCCCAAAGTAGCGCCAAAATGGATTTTTTTAGCAATTAGACGTTAGTGGTGGATGGGTTGACGTCAAATGCCCTTTTACACCCCAAAAATTTAGAACACGAGCCTCATTTTCTTTCCCATTTTCGTTTGGGTTTTCGTTTCGTTCGCGTTCACCATTGTTGCTTCAAGGTATATTTGATTAATTTTCTTCGAGTTAATTTATTTGGCACCGATTAGTTTTAGTTTGCACTGATTAAATTTCATTTCCACCGATTAAATTTCGTTTGTACCGATTAATTTTGGCTTATGATGTAGTTTTGTGCACGAGTTGAGGGATCTCAACGGCGACATTGAGTGGTCATTCTCCATTGCTTGAAACTCATAGTATATACAATTTTATGATGTGATGGAATCGTTTTCTGTATTTCAGGTGTGGTAATATTGTAAAATTAAATTATAATTTAAAAAAAAATGAACGTCAATTTATGAGGGGTCTGACATCAAAATTGACGTCTAGGAAGGAATCCAAGGTTAAAATTACCGTTTTCCAATAAGATGTCGAATCTAGATTTTACGTTGAATGTCAAAAATAATAAACGTGAAAAATCAGTAGTGTATGTGTCAACACTCAATTTCGTCCGGGTAAGTAAATGAATAAAAATAAAAAAAATAAGAGAATAATAATTAATGATGGGTAAAAAAGGGATAAAATAATAAATTTAATACCAAACACAGTATTTTTGAAATGTTAGTTTAATATGGTAATATTTTGAATTAATATTATGCTAATAATTATAAACAATAATTAAAATAGTATATTAATATAATTTGTTGCATCATTTGCTTTTAAAGAGAAAAATATGATTTTCTGACAATAATGATAATCAATGTTTTGAATATTATTTATTTTGTTTTCTGGCAACCATGACCATTTTTTCCCTATTTTGTTTTATTAACAATTAATTCACAATTAAGACAAGATTTCCATAATATTATAATATGTGTATATAAATACGCAATCTGTGATAGAAAAAAAGGAGGGAAAAAAATAGAGAGAAGCATGCAGAAATAATAGAGAGTATAGAAAAAAAAAATAGGTTCTCACCCATAAGGGTTCTGTCAACGGCAATCATCAAAGAAGTAAGAGGAGAGTACTGAAAGCTAAAAAGGTATGTCATCTCTACACCATTCTTTTTCTCTTTTTATTGTACTCTGAAGTTTTTTTCTTAAGGTATTTTTTTTTCTACACACAAATAATGTTTTTTTTAAATCATAATTTTTTTTATAAGTATGTGTCGGCCTATGGCCGGTTTCTTTCTTTTTTCCACCATTCTTAAATAAATAAAAATACAAAATCTTCAAAAATCAAAAAACGATGTCAATCTTGTGAAACCAAATCTTTTTTCGGATTTACTTTTCAAAAATCTAAATCAATCAATAATAATTTTTTAAACAAACTCACAAACATTTTTCTAGATAAAGAACTACGTGATCCCTGATTGTCCATTATAAATGGATGTACATAGGACCAAGGTCAATTCTTGTCGGGTTTATAAAACAAAAAAATATTTTTTTGTTTCTTAATAGTTTTTTATTTTTTATTTTTTTTATTTTTTTAGGGAAAATTAAACATTTTGAAAAACCACGTCAACTTTATACATTTAATTAAAGGTACTGCCTTTGGACAGGTGCGATAGGGTGCTAATACCTTCCTTACACGTAACCGATTCCCGAACCTGAAAATCTCTTTTCGTAGACCATGTCTTATTTTATGGTTTTCCAAAGTTTTTCCATAATAAATTATGGTGGCGACTCCAAAACCTTTTTCTCAAACCCGTTTGTTTTCGGCTCGCCGTCCCGTTGCGATCCTGGTTGCGACAGATGGCGACTCCGCTGGGGATGCTAAAGAATCAGGCCTTATTAATTAAATGTGCAAATTGATATGGTTTTTATTTTATTTATTTATTTTCCCTTTATTTATTATATATGATTGTCTTTATTTATTTTGGTAATTTATTTATATTCATTTTTATTATTATTATTGTGCGTATCATGAGTGGGACCCTATATCCGGGTCTGAGTGCAACATAGAATTAGAGGGGTTGCGTAGCGGTGTCACGTCTGGACTACTTCCAATTTGGCTATCGTGAGAATCCCAACAGGTGTCTGTTCTCTTCACATGTAATTTCACACCTACTTGCATCTCAACTGTTGTGAAAAATGTTGTGAAGAGGACCATAGCTCTGGTGGCCTTAATTTTAGGTTTAGGAAGCTTTCCCTATGAGATTGCATATGCAATGCTTAGACTTTAGTACGTTGGACCTACCTTAAAAACATAAAACATGTTGTCGTTTAACCATTATTTTGGCATAGACATCTTCATGCATCATATGCATTAGCAACATTTTTATCATTTTCCTTCATTTTCTTTATACATAACAATAAATGTGTCTTGTTTTTATTTAAATAAAAAAAAAGAACAAAAATGTCATGCTTTAATGCATAAATAAATAAGGCAAAATAAACACTTTTTAATCAATTGAATTAATTAACTTTTTTTTAAGCATGTATGACATGAAATCGCGAAAATAGTTTTCTTCTTCATCATTTTCCATCAGTCATAAAAAAAATTAAGTTTATAAGGGGCACTATCTCAAAATGATCGCAAGCAATCTTTTTAGCAAAAAAAATAAAAAATAAAAAAATTGAAAATGAATAAAAACAAATCAGGGGCAACTTATCTAAGTTAAGATTTTCGAAAATAAAGTGATCATAATTTAATGTGTAGACATGTTTCTTCATCAAAAAAATAAGTATCATTCTTTGTAACCTATTTTGAGTCTTAAAAATTAAAAAAAAATGTTTTTGAACAAGTGAGGTTGACATCATGTTATTTAAGAAATAGTTCATCAATAATATTTAGAAAGAATTGTTTTTGAAAAAAAAAAGAATCAAATTTTCAAAACACAAAGAAAAAAATGAAAATGGCAAACTTAATTTCCATTCAGTGTAACAAGAACCTTTTTTTAAGCCCATTGGGCCCAGTTGATAGTTTTCTTCAAATTCAATTTCTTGAAAACAAACAAACGAATGCGATAAGAGAAAAATATAAAAAATAATTTCTCAAAAAGTTCTATCATTTTCAGTTCGCAAAAAAAAACATAGAAAGAGAAATCATTACATTTTGAGTAATTTATTATCATACGTTTTTGCGACCAAATATTTTAAATAACCAATAGCATTTTCTGTTGAGACATGTGTGTGTGCATTGCTTGAGAACACTCATTTTCCAGCCTTCCCCAAAAGAAAAGAGATTAACTCTAACAAACACTAACGCTACCATATACTTGGGCATATTTGTCTTGCTAAAGTTATTCTCGCTTGTGTTATTTGAGAATTCCCTAACTAGCCATGCAAAGGAAAATCAAACCATTTGGGACAATCCTTTTTCAGTAAATCCTTTCCATACTCGTTCCCTATCCTGAACAAAACCCATGCCTAAAAACTAGGGCAGCTTTGACATTCATGGATCCTTTTACCAAACACCAACATCTTTTTGGTGTGTTGTATCTCATATTCACATATTACACACCAACGTGGTTATCCCAATGTCCTTTAAATCCTTTTAAATCCTTATCACTTTCAACTTTTCTGTGAATTTAAGCATGCACATATCAATGTCAAAAGAAAATGCCAAGCACTATTTTGAATATTCGACTTCAAAATTTTTGACATCCATTGTTTTCAAATTGACTCCGCAAAAATAAAATAATAATAGAAAAAAAATCAATCAAAGGCAAGACATTACTTTTTTTTCAAAAAAAAATACTTGCACAGTATTGCATCATGAAAAAAGTCATAACTATTTATCTGCATAAATAACTATCATGTATATATCTTCGTCATTGAGAAACTTTATTTGGAACTTTTTTTATGTGGTTATCAAATCTCTTTCATTCAAAAATACAAAAAGCTTAGCATACATCTAGGTTTCCTCTTTCAAGTTAGTCAAGTTTTCTCTCACATATTAGGGTTAGCCAGGTCTTCTACTAAGCATTGGTCGAAACCAGGTTTTTCATTATAGGTCCATGCATTCATACATTCAGCATCATGCATGCATCATCGTAGGGGTTCAAAGAAAAGAAAAGAAAAACATAACACACCATGCATCGCCAACTCCAACGAGAATTCATGAATTCGATGGAAATCATTTCAAAACGTACATCAGTGAAAAAGTTCAGAATTTTCAAAAAACAAGGGTGAATGAGGATCCCACGCGAATTTCCACCCATATATCAATACATCAAGCACGCATTACCATGGCGTAGAATGCAAGGAAGTACTAAAGGCCAAAAGGTATAAAAAGTAAAAAAAAACGACGGGACACGACATCCTTATAGGACTCGAACAATTTCTGAAGTTATGGAAGTTTGAGGAAGAGGAACGTGAAGATGTAAAGGCTAATATTAACCAACTAAAGAATCAAATCGGTCAAATCTTGGAAGTTTTGAAAGCCATGAATGTTACAAGAGAGATGTCATTTGTAAAGGCTGAGGATAAGGCTCATCCTTCGGCACATAACGTTGTGGACACACAATTCATGTTTCCAATGTATGGTTTGCCACCAGGTTACACACCACCCATTGGAGATCACTCAATGGCGGAGCACACTTCTTTGGCATTTCCCATAACCAATAGCGTACTAGCGCTCACGGGCCTATCCACATGATACAGACCAAGGTGAATGAAATATCCAAGTCTCCTCACACAGTTGTTGCACATGATGTTTCAACTAAGGTCACCATGCATACAGACATAGAGGAAGCGAAAAGTAAACTTAAAGTATTGGAAGTCAGGCTAAAGGCCATAGAGGGGTTTGAAAGTTACAGATTTGGTGACATGTCGAAGTTGAGTTTGGCCCCAAGAGTGACAATTTCACACAAGTTCAAGGTGCCAGAATTCGAGAAGTATAAGGGTAACACATGCCTCAAGAACCACTTGACCATGTATTGCCGGAAAATGGCTGCTTACGCTATGACGAAAAATTACTTAACCATTTCTTTCAAGACAGCTTGGCCGAAGCAGGGTTGAGTTGGTATACACATCTGGAATCCTCTCATATCCATTCTTAGGCACATTTGGCAGACGCCTTTGTAAGGTAGTACAAATACAATATGCACATCGCGCCTGATAGGTTACAATTACACCACATGGAAAAGAAAGAGGAAAAGTCTTTTAAGGGGTATGCACAACGATAGAGAGAATTGGCAGCACAGGTGGAGTCACCTCTATACAACAAAAAGATGGTTGCAATGTTTGTAAGCACACTACAACCACCTTTTCGTGAGCATATGATCGAAAGTGTGACTCCCAATTTTGTTGGTATCATTATCATAGACCGAAAGAATCGAGATTGGGCTGAAGAATGGAAAATTACATCTTCGGCCACTATTCCAAAAAATTTGTTTTAAACCGGAAAAAGAGAAGGAAAGGGGAGTGCATGCAACATCAGCAATACCCATATGGGGAGGTCATCCGCCCACTTATAACTATCACCAAAGCCCAGTTTTCATCCTGGTACCAAAGCCCAGTTTTCATCCTCCCACCCAAGCCTAGTTTTCATTATGGCACACAAACCCAATTTTCATTATGGCACCCAAGCCCAGTTTTCATCCTGGCACTAAAGCCTATTTTTCATTCTGGCACCAAAGAATTCAAAAAAAAAAACCCAGTTTTCATCCTGGCACCAAATCTTTTTTTTTCTTCAAAAAAAAACGAGGTTTATACACCTCTCCAACAAAATTCATAGGGCAAGTACACCTCTTAAGCGAAATCAAAGGTGATACCCCCTCCATAGTGAGATTCATCGGGCAAGTACACCTCTTAAGCGAAATCAAAGGTGATATCCCCTCCACAGCGAGATTCATAGGGCAAGTACACCTCTCAAGCGAAATCAAAGGTGGTACCCCCTCCACGAGGTTCGTGCGCCTCACCATCTAGTTATACGAGGTTCGTGCGCCTTACCATCAAATTTTACGAGGTTCGTGCGCCTCACCATCAAGTTATACGAGGTTCGTGCACCTCTCCATTTATTTTTACGAGGTTCGTGCGTCTCACCATCAAGTTACGAGGTTCGTGCGCCTCTCCATTTATTTTTACGAGGTTTGTGCGCCTCACCATCAAGTTACGAGGTTCGTGCGCCTCTTCATTTAATTTTACGAGGTTCGTGCGCCTCACCATCAAGTTACGAGGTTCGTGCGTCTCTGCATATAATTTTACGAGGTTCGTGCGTCTCACCATCAAGTTACAAGGTTCGTGCACCTCACCATCAAGTTATACGAGGTTCGTGAGCCTCACCATCAAGTTATACGAGGTTCGTGCACCTCAATTTATTTTTACGAGGTTCGTGCGCCTCACCATCAAGTTACGAGGTTCGTGCGCCTCACCATTTATTTTTACGAGGTTCGTGCACCTCACCATCAAGTTACGAGGTTCGTGCGCCTCTTCATTTAATTTTACGAGGTTCGTGCACCTCACCATCAAGTTACGAGGTTTGTGTGTCTCTCTATTTAATTTTACGAGGTTCGTGCGCCTCACCATCAAGTTACGACGTTCGTGCGCCTCTTCATTTAATTTTACGAGGTTCGTGTGCCTCACCATCAAGTTATGAGGTTCATGCGCCTCTCCTTTTAACTTTACGAGGTTCGTGCGCCTCACCATCAAGTTACGAGGTTCGTGCGGCTCTCCATTTAATTTTACGAGGTTCGTGCGCCTCACCGTCAAGTTACGAGGTTCGTGCGCCTCTCCATTTAATTTTACGAGGTTCGTGCGCCTCACCATCAAGTTACGAGGTTCGTGCGCCTCTCCATTTAATTTTACGAGGTTCGTGTGCCTCACCATTAAGTTTCGAGGTTCGTGCGCCTTTCCATTTAATTTTACGAGGCTCGTGTGCCTCACCATCAAGTTATACGAGGTTCGTGCGCCTCACCATCAAGTTATACGAGGTTCGTGTGCCTCTCCATTTAATTTTACGAGGTTCGTGCGCCTCATCATCAAATTTTACGAGATTCGTGAGCCTCACCATCAAGATATACGAGGTTCGTGCGTCTCACCTTCAAGAATTACGAGGGTCGTGCACCTCACCAGCAAATTTTACGAACAAAGTTAGTAGGGTATGACACACCCTCCACAGGTGTCACGGCTCTTCAGCAAGATAGGTTGCTACATGCTCTACCAGGTATGCTTCGAGGTAATCTCTTTCCTTTTCTTTGGACCCAAAGGAAATTAGTGTCTTTATCTTTATTTAGCTCTTAATATGATAACACAAAAGCTCTAAGGTTCATGTTATCTAGCAAAATCCAAATAAAGAGGGACAGCTGTCAACACCCAATTTCGTCCGGGTAAGTAAATCAATAAAAATAAAAAATAAGAGAACAATAATTAATGGTGGGTAAAAAAGGGATAAAATAATAACTTTAATACCAAACACAATATTTTTGAAATGTTAGTTTAATATGATTATATTTTGAATTAATATTATGCTAATAATTATAAACAATAATTAAAATAGTATATTAATATAATTTGTTGCATCAGTTGCTTTTAAAGAGGAAAATATGATTTTCTGACAACAATGATAATCAATGTTTTGAATATTATTTAATTTGTTTTCTCGCAACCATCACCATTTCTTTTCCTATTTTGTTTTATTGTCAATTAATTCATAATATTATAATGTGTGTATATAAATACGCACTCTGTCATAGAAAAAGAGGAGGGAAAAAAATAGAGAGAAGCATGCAGAAATAATAGAAAGAGAGTATAGAAAAAAAAATAAGTTCTTACTCATAAGGGTTCTGTCAACGGCAATCATCAAAGATCAAAGAAGTAAGAGGAGAGTACTGAAAGCTAAAAAGGTATGTCACCTCTACACCATTCTTTTTCTCTTTTTATTGTACTCTGAAGTTTTTTTCTTAAGGTATTTTTTTTCCTACACACAAATAATGTTTTTTTTAAATCATAATTTTTTTTATAAGCATGTGTCGGCCTATGGCTGGTTTCTTTGTTTTTTTCACCATTCTTAAATAAATAAAAATACAAAATTTTCAAAAACCAAAAAACGATGTCAATATTGTGAAACCAAATCTTTTTTCGGATTTACTTTTCAAAAATCTAAATCAATCAATAATAATTTTTTAAACAAACTCAAACATTTTTCTAGATAAAGAACTACGTGATCCCTGATTGTCCATTATAAATGGATGTACGTAGGACCAAGGTCAATTCTTGTCGGGTTCATAAAACAAAAAAATATTTTTTTGTTTCTTAATAGTTATTTATTTTATTTATTTTATTTTTTTAGGAAAAATTAAACATTTTGAAAAATCACGTCAACTTTTTCTCAAACTTGTTTATTTTCGACTCGCCGTCCCATCGCGATCCCGGTTGCGATAGTATGTTTAAATAAATAATTTCTTTTAAACATTTTAATATAATTAATCATATAGACATTTTTAATAAAATATTAAATACAAAAATATTGATATTTTTCCCCTAAAATGCATTTAACGGGTTTAAATAAAGCTTAATTATTTTCAAAAATACTTGATTATGATTTTGGTATACAGCTTTAATAAGGTAGTAAGTAAATAAAAAAAACTTTATATCATACTATATATTATTATTATTATTATTATTATTATTATTATTATTAGTATTATTATTATTAGTATTGAAGTGTTTGTTTTTTTATGAAAGAAATTAATTATAAGTTAATTAATTTAGTTTTAATTTATAAAGAATAATACAATATAAATAGTTAAATATTTTATTTTTATGTATTTATTTAGATTTTCTATAATAGATATAATTTGTTTATGTTTTGTGAAGTATAATTTTTATTTGATGCAATTTTTCATATTTTATACCTTTTTATTTTATGTTTTATTTTTAATAAATTTTTATGTGACTATAAATTATTAATAGACTTATATATATCAAATAGATTTCAAATGCCGAAATAAGTAAATTTTTCTTTTTTTTCTTATATATCAAGTTCTTTGTTTTTAGATTTGTTTGCATGCGATATTTTTGTTACCACATTTGATATCTTAGTCGAATAGATGAATCTACGTTAATTTAGGTTTATAATGATATATTTGACTCGTAAATTAAGTTTCTTAGAAGAGAGATAGGACTTTCATAACCTTTTTAACTTTTAAAACAATTCATTGAAGAACACATGAATTAAGATAAAAGAGGTTTTGGTTCACTACTTTAGAATATTGATAATAGAGAGAATGAAACCTTATTGAATAACTTAAGTCCTAGGATAAATACTTATGAATTTAATTGTGTTATTATTTTTGTAAATGTTGAAGTGCTGTTCTGTAACGTCACTTATTGAATTATGACATTGATAGTGAATTGCTGAAAACGAATGTAATAAAGTATACTGTGTTGTTTCTGTTTAATTGAAGTGTTGATAATATATTTACGTTTAATTCAAAATACAAGTTTTATTTGATATTTAAAACATGTTAAAATAGTTAGTATTAATTGATTGAGTTCTACACAAAATATTTTATTTTGCTGATTATGCATAATCATGTAGTTGCATATAAATAAAGGACTTAATTAAAAAAATTAAAATTTTAAAGATTCAACTGAAAATTTTAAATTTTAAAAAATTTAATAAATCACAAAAATTTAATAGGAATTTAATTGAAATTTGTTAAATTTATTAGGGAATTTAGTTAATATTTCTTATGTAACATCCCAAAAATACAGTAAACACCATATAGTAGAATTAATCACATTTAATGATAAACCAAATCAGTCTTAAATTAAACAAGAACACAGGTTCTGGCCGAACGGCCTTACACTAAGCGAGTTACAAAATAACGAGCAGTACATTAAGCTAACCTGACCGAACGGTTTACAAAACAGAAATACCGAACGGTTATGCCAGGAAAAAGAAAGTGGTCGTTCTAAGACAACTCGCTAAAATAACTACTAAACAATTAACCGAACGGACTACTGTTCGGCCTTCACTTCTACATCAACGAGATTCTCTTCCTCTAGTATTCCTTCTTCCAGCGTCTCCTCCAGTAACGCATCACCATCTGCTCACATCCACACGGATGATCATTGCAAAGACAAGACGGACGTACAGATACAGGACAACACAAAGAAAAACACAGGGTAAGCTTATTTAATTTAATTCAAGTAATAACATGCATTTCTCAACATATCAAACATATCAAATATATTCCAATATACAATTCAATCAATTCCTGATACTAGACTGACTGTCCGGACCGTATGAATTCTGTGTAGCTACGACGTTCGTGCACCCGGGTGATATAGTAACTGGAATTTTAATCAGCTACTACCCGAGGTTAGTACGTTCCGTCCAAATTACATTTATGGACTAAGACCTCCTGCCGTTCCCACACATGACATACTCCCCTCTACTTGAGGACGAGCACTCACGGAACATCAGGATGAACCGCCAACTAAGCTTTGTCCACATTCATACTTTACAATTCCAACTTTCATCCAAGAGTCGTTCCTCCCTGGAACGCTCGTTCAAAATCCACAATCATCATTTCATCTCATATACTGTTCATTCTTTATAATTTTCCACTTTAATATCATTTTCATCTTCCGTTCCAATTACATAAAATGACAAGCGTTCAGCCCTCTTCATAACGAGGACGAACGTTAAAAACGAGACTGAGAAATCCTCGTTTCCGAACAGAACAAAACCGACACATATTATATGACGAACGCCATTACCACTCGAATAAGTTGAATGAACTGACTCTAGAACGATCCGATCAATACTCAGAATAAGTTAAGTACAAAGGCTCTAGGCCGAATCCAAATGGATAGAGATACCACAAGATGAGTAAATAACTATACCGAGAACAATTCAATTAGAGAGACCGACTGCCAGTCAATGACCGAACGCGGTAATACGTATTTACTAAAATTTTGGACAAACGCTATTTCCACCCGTTTGGTAATTAAAGACAAGGACGAGCGTCAGTATAAGACCGAGTGCCACTCATAACGTACGCTTTGGGTCGAGACTCATCGCTGATTTGAACTCATAATAGAAAAAGTAATAAGGGTACTATAGGATAGTGAAGATAGAATTCAGAATGACTAAGTATCCAGTTATGTTTACAAGTTTCTCAATTCCTCACACAACACTCAGGGTATCTACGTTTGGTCGAACGCTCAAACGTAGCACTAATACAAGAGGGCGTTCGTCCTCAACTAGAATTCTTTCCAAATGAAAGAATTCAATTTCAAAGAAGTTTAGTAACAACACCGAACGGTCAAGGACCGTTCAATGACGAACGTTCATTATCATAGGAAATTCATATTCAAAGTTTCATTTACATTAAACTCATTTCTCAGCAT
This sequence comes from Vigna angularis, assembly GCF_016808095.1. Taxonomy (NCBI): domain Eukaryota; kingdom Viridiplantae; phylum Streptophyta; class Magnoliopsida; order Fabales; family Fabaceae; genus Vigna; species Vigna angularis. The sequence continues at coordinate 3,108,799 of NC_068976.1, read as the reverse complement.
AAACTTTCATACTTTCAAATACTCATATCATAGTACATTTCATACTTCTCATACATCAACTCATAATCATAATCATATACCAAAAATCAAATAATACAGATCATACTTCAGGCAACACACAGAACGTTCATACAGTACAATACGAACATACGAATTAAATTGAATAAGCTTCCGTTACCTCTTAAAGGTGGTCGAACTTTCTCAGATATGAGTTAGGGTTCTCCTACTGACAGAGGTCTCAACGTTCTACCACGTTTTCTACAAGCTATAACCAACATAGACCAGAAAATCAGTCAGGATGATAGACTCAACTTAGGCAACCCAGAACCTGAATTTGCATGCTACGGAATAAAGGCAAGAATGGAGAAAGGATGGACTTACCAGTTCAAAATCTTTAAATGATCGGTTCCAACGATCGTCCTCTACGCCGGGAGTGCAGAACTGGTGCCTGAATGATGATCGGAGAAGAAGAAGAATGAGTTTTGGTAGAGAGAAGGGGAAGTTTCTAGAGAGAAGTAGGAGAAATGGAAAGTCAGGGTTTTGGAATGGAGAAGGTGCATGAAGAAGAGTGACGCGGATTTCAGAAAGTTCAGTTTTGTTTAAAAACGAACGTCCGTTCTCCTGCTGACACCTGCATTCCACTAACTGATTTTCAGATCCTCGTTTATTGACACCTGGAGTCCACTCAGAGGGTTTCTAAGTGCGCTTTAATTGTTCTGAGCAGGGTTTTGGGTGTAATAAATGAGATTTGACAGGTGGGTTTGGTTGCTTAATTACGAGGCCTGACATTCCCCCTAACTACAAAAATTTTCGTCCTCGAAAATTAAAACTTACCCGGAAACAGGTGAGGGTACAAGTCCTTCATGGCATCCTCCACTTCCCATGTAGAGTCACTCGTCTTTTCGTCCCACACCACTTTCACTAATTGGATCGCTTTCCTTTTGTAGTACTTGGTGCAGACGTCTTCAATGCGAACTGGCTTCATCTCTAGCATTCGGTCTTGACGAAGAAGGACGTCCTCTAGCTCCAGTATGTGCGAGGGGTCGGCTATGTACTTCCGGAGTTGGGAAACATGGAATACTGGATGAAGGTTGGACAGTTGGGGTGGCAATGACAACTCGTACGCTACTGTTCCAATCTTCCTTGAAATTTGGTAAGGTCCGATGAACTTTGGGGACAACTTCTTTGGTCGCATGGCTCTGCCTACTCCCGTGGTCGGATTTAGCCTAAGGAAAACGTGCTTTCCAGCTTTAAACGCTAATGGCCTTCTTCTTTTATCTGCGTATGACTTTTGCCGACTCCTAGACGTCTTCAACCTCTCTTGGATTAATTTTACCTTCTCGGTCGTCTGCTGAATAAGCTCAAGTCCAGTCAACAAGTTCTCTCCTTCTTGAAACCAGCAAAGTGGCGTGCGGCACTTCCGTCCGTAAAGAGCTTCGAAGGGAGCCATCCCAATGCTAGACTGGAAACTGTTGTTGTAGGTGAATTCTACTAGCGGCAGAATCTCATCCCATACGCCCATATGATCTAGGACGCACGTCCTCAATAAGTCTTCAAGCGTCTAGATGGTTCTCTCGGATTGACCGTCCGTTTGAGGGTGATACGCTGAACTCATCTGAAGTTTACTTCCCAATTCGCCTTGCAAAGATTGCCAAAACCGAGATGTGAATCTCGTGTCTCGGTCAGATATGATACTAGACGGCACTCCGTGTAGACGAACGATTTCCTTAATGTAGAGCTTCGCCAGGTTGGTCATAGACATCTTCAGGTTGACTGCTAGGAAGTGAGCGCTCTTCGTCAGTCGATCCACTATCACCCAAATGGAATCGTGATTCTTGACTGTGCGGGGTAAGTGGGTCACGAAGTCCATCGAGATGCTATCCCACTTCCATTCTGGAATCTCCAACTGCTGCAGTAAGCCGCCCGACCTTTGGTGTTCTGCCTTAGCTCGTTGACAAGTCAGGCATGATGCCACAAAACGTGCGACATCACTCTTCATTCCCGGCCACCAGAATGTCCTTCTGAGATCTTGATACATCTTAGTCATGCTAGGGTGCATTTTGATGACCTTCTTCCAGGATGATCCGCTTCAGTTCTCCATCATTTGGAATGCACGTCCGACCCTTATAGCGTAAGAAACCGTCCGTTCCAGTGTTAAATTCTTTGGCCTGCTCAGTACCGAGCGCGTTCAAAATCTTCACCAGTTCTTCATCCTCAGATTGTTTCTCTCTGATTCGGTCGAATACATCACTAGATATTCTAAGGTTACAGCATCTAATGATGTTCGGTTCTAACTTGAACTGCAACCTTAGATCTCTAAAACTCTCCACCAAACTTAACTCTCTTACCATCATGGATGAGACGTGCACCACCTTTCTGCTCAAAGCGTCCGCTACTACGTTCGCTTTCCCTGGATGGTAGAGTAACTCAAAATCGTAATCTTTTAAGAATTCCAACCAACGCCTATGCCTCATGTTTAATTCCTTCTGATCAAAGAGGTACTTGAGACTCTTATGATCACTAAAGACTTGGAACGTAGATCCGTACAGATGGTGTCTCCAAATCTTCAGGGCGAAGACGACCGCTGCTAATTCCAGGTCGTGCGTCGGATAATTCTTCCCGTGCACTTTCCATTGACGAGAAGTGTACGCGACCACTCTCTTCTCTTGCATAAGCACACAGCCCAACCCTTGGTGAGACGCGTCGCAATATACTTCAAAGGGTTTGGACGTGTCAGGGATGACCAACACTGGGGCGCTCGTTAACTTCTTCTTCAACTCCTGGAAGCTCGCTTCACACCGATCAGTCCAAGCGAACGGGTGATCCTTGCGTGTAAGCTGCGTTAACGGTGCTACTATCTTAGAAAATCCTTCGATGAAGCGCCTATAGTAGCCCGCAAGACCAACAAAACTCCGGACTTCGGTGACCGAACGCGGACTCGCCCATTCCAAAACTGCCCGTACTTTTGCCGGGTCTACAGAGATCCCTTTAGCCGACACAACGTGCCCCAAGAACTGCACGCTCTTCATCCAAAATTCACACTTTGATAACTTGGCGTACAGTTCCTTTTCCTTCAAAACGCCAAGTACGACCCTCAAATGTTCCTCATGTTCTTCATGGCTCTTGGAGTAGATGAGGATATCGTCAATGAAGACCACTACGAACTTGTCCAAGTATGGCTTGAATATACGATTCATGTAATCCATGAAGATTGCTGGCGCGTTCGTCACACCGAACGGCATCACTACATACTCGTAGTGTCCGTAACGAGATCTGAAAGCAGTCTTCTGGATGTCTTCTTCCTTTACCCGAATCTGGTGGTACCCCGATCGCAGATCAATCTTCGAGAATACCGTGGCCCCATTCAATTGATCCAACAAATCATCTATCCTTGGCAGTGGGTACTTATTCTTGATGGTCAGCTTGTTTAATTGTCTGTAATCAATGCAAAGCCGAGAGCTGCCATCTTTCTTCTTCACCAAAAGAACAGGTGCTCCCCAGGGTGATACGCTCGGCCTGATAAATTGTTTGTCCATCAGATCTTCAATTTACTCCTTAAGCTCAACCAACTCAGCGGGTGACATTCGGTACGGTTGGACAGAGATGGGTGCCGCCGTTGACACTAAGTCGATCGTGAACTCAACCTCGCGAATAGGAGGTAGTCCAGGTATTTCGTCTGGAAAGACTTCAGGAAATTCCTCTATTACCGATCGTCCTCCACTTAACTTATCACTGGACGATCGTTCCCAATTCGCTCCTTCAAACCCTTCATCTGAATGCGTCATTATCAAAAAGCAATAGGCGCCCTCCACGATATCTTCCTTTAGCTGACCGAGTGTCACCGACAACACTTCCTCTTCTTCATCAGGGAAAACCAACTTCTTCTCACCACAATCTATCAAAATGCGATTGGTGGCTAACCAATCCATTCCTAAAATCACCTCTAACTCTTTTAGAGGTAAACAGATCAAATTGACCTTATATCTACGCCCCTCGACCTCAATAGGACATCTGACGCAGACCGTAGACGTCCTAACCTCTCCAGCCGCTGGGGTTGACACCACTAGGTCGAACTGCATCTCACTCTCAGTTATTCCCAATTTCTCAACACACGCCTTCGAGATGAAGGAGTGGGTCGCCCCCGAATCATACAATACACAGCAAGATTTTCCATATACTAAGCAGGTGCTGGTGATGAGTGTACCTGAGCTTGCTGCTTCTGCGCCTGTTATTGCATACACTTGTCCGACTGCTTGCGCTCGACTACCTCTCCCTTGCTGGATCCTTCCAGCGTTCGGTGGTCTCATGACCGCTCGTCCGCCCATATTGCACTCGCTCTCCAGATGGTCGTTTCTTCTACATCGAGTGCAATACTTTCCTCCTACCAACTGAGGGCAGACTGACCTGAAATGGGGTCCTCCACACTGAAAACATTTGATCGCCCCCTGCTGTCCAGAATGTCCAGCAACAACCATCGCCTGAGACCCACTTGACTGCGCTGGTCGAGCGTACGGCGTCCTATTCCGATTCAGATTTGTTCTTGATAGAATCGGTCCCCTAGCTGCTTGTTGCTTCTTCTGTTGTTCTACTTCCGCCACATTCTTCTCTAACACCTTGGCCCTCTCGACCATCGAGGGAATGACTTAATGCAGAGGCTGGATATCAGCACTTTCAGATCACTCCTTAATCCATTCTCGAATTTCCGGCACTGCCACTCTTCACTGGTGGCCATAGTATTGAACCTCAACAGATGCTTGAACGTGTTGGTATACTCCGACACAGACTTCCCTCCTTGTACCAGTTGAAGAAACTCAACTTCCTTGGCGTAACGAACGCTGTCTGGGAAGTATTCCTCATAGAATTTACTCCTGAAAACTGCCCAAGTGATGGGACTGTGAGCGTCCGTCAGAATAGCCTTTATGCTCGTCCACCAGTGGCTTGCTTCCCCGGTAAGCAAATACTCCGTGAATGCCAAGCGATTCTCGTCCGGGCACCTCTTGGCATCGTAAATCCTCTCCATGTCTCTCAACCACTGGTCAGCCTCGTCCGGTAACCCTTTCCCGTTGAACTTGGCTGGGTGGTGCTGCAGAAAACTCTCCAAGGTCCACTCCGCCTGGTGAGTAGCGTTTGAAGAGGACGCTCCTGGTGTATTCCTAGTGATCGCTAGGATCTCCATTAATTGTCTTTGGTTGTTTCAGAGTTTGCGCGAGCTGCTTCCAAACTCTGTAAAGCAATTGAATTTTGCTGCATCAAGGCAGCGTTCTGCTGCTGTAACCTCTCTATGACTGACTCCAACAACCTAGTGTTGAGATGGAGGAGGAGGTCTGGGTGCCATTTGTTCTTTGGAACAACAGAGAAAAACGGTCGTTAGTCATGTTCAAAGAGTTTAAAATACTCATTAAACACACATTAGGCACACAGCAAAAACACAGTGCACGCATAACCTACAGTGTCCTTAAAGAACAAAATTGCTCTAATACCACTAATATAACATCCAAAAAATACAGTAAACACCATATAGTAGAATTAATCACATTTAATGATAAACCAAATCAGTCTTAAATTCAACAAGAACACAGGTTCTGGCCGAACGGCCTTACACTAAGCGATTTACAAAATAACGAGCAGTACATTAAGCTAACCTGACCGAACGGTTTACAAAACAGAAATACCGAACGGTTATGCCAGGAAAAAGAAAGTGGTCGTTCTAAGACAACTCGCTAAAATAACTACTAAACAATTAACCGAACGGACTACTGTTCGGCCTTCACTTCTACATCAACGAGATTCTCTTCCTCTAGTATTCCTTCTTCCAGCGTCTCCTCCAGTAACGCATCACCATCTGCTCACATCCACACGGATGATCATTGCAAAGACAAGACGGACGTACAGATACAGGACAACACAAAGAAAAACACAGGGTAAGCTTATTTAATTTAATTCAAGTAATAACATGCATTTCTCAACATATCAAGCATATCAAATATATTCCAATATACAATTCAATCAATTCCTGATACTAGACTGACTGTCCGGACCGTATGAATTTTGTGTAGCTACGACGTTCGTGCACCCGGGTGATATAGTAACTGGAATTTTCATCAGCTACTACTACCCGAGGTTAGTCCGTTCCGTCCAAATTACATTTATGGACTAAGACCTCCTGCCGTTCCCACACATGACATACTCCCCTCTAGTTGAGGACGAGCACTCACGGAACATCAGGATGAACCGCCAGCTAAGCTTTGTCCACATTCATACTTTACAATTCCAACTTTCATCCAAGAGTCGTTCCTCCCTGGAACGCTCGTTCAAAATCCACAATCATCATTTCATCTCATATACTGTTCATTCTTTATAATTTTCCACTTTAATATCATTTTCATCTTCCGTTCCAATTACATAAAATGACGAGCGTTCAGCCCTCTTCATAACAAGGACGAACGTTAAAAACGAGACTGAGAAATCCTCGTTTCCGAACAGAACAAAACCGACACATATTATATGACGAACGTCATTACCACTCGAATCAGTTGAATGAACTGACTCTAGAACGATCCGATCAATACTCAGAATAAGTTAAGTACAAAGGCTCTAAGCCGAATCCAAATGGATAGAGATACCACAAGATGAGTAAATAACTATACCGAGAACATTTCAATTAGAGAGACCGATTGCCAGTCAATGACCGAACGCGGTTATACGTATTTACTAAAATTTTGGACGAACGCTATTTCCACCCGTTTGGTAATTAAAGACAAGGACGAGCGTCAGTATAAGACCGAGTGCCACTCATAACGTACGCTTTGGGTCGAGACTCATCGCTGATTTGAACTCATAATAGAAAAAGTAATAAGGGTACTATAGGATAGTGAAGATAGAATTCAGAATGACTAAGTATCCAGTTATGTTTACAAGTTTCTCAATTCCTCACACAACACTCAAGGTATCTACGTTTGGCCGAACGCTTAAACGTAGCACTAATACAAGAGGGCGTTCGTCCTCAACTAGAATTCTTTCCAAATGAAAGAATTCAATTTCAAAGAAGTTTAGTAACAACACCGAACGGTCAAGGACCGTTCAATGACGAACGTTCATTATCATAGGAAATTCATATTCAAAGTTTCATTTACATTAAATTCATTTCTCAGCATAAACTTTCATACTTTCAAATACTCATATCATAGTACATTTCATACTTCTCATACATCAACTCATAATCATAATCATATACCAAAAATCAAATAATACAGATCATACTTCAGGCAACACACAGAACGTTCATACAGTACAATACGAACATACGAATTAAATTGAATAAGCTTCCCTTACCTCTTAAAGGTAGTCGAACTTTCTCAGATATGAGTTAGGGTTCTCCTACTGACAGAGGTCTCAACGTTCTACCACGTTTTCTACAAGCTATAACCAACATAGACCAGAAAATCACTCAGGATGATAGACTCAACTTAGGCAACCCAGAACCTGAATTTGCATGCTACGGAATAAAGGCAAGAATGGAGAAAGGATGGACTTACCAGTTCAAAATCTTAAAATGATCGGTTCCAACGATCGTCCTCAACGCTGGGAGTGCAGAACTGGTGCCTGAATGATGATCGGAGAAGAAGAAGAATGAGTTTTGGTAGAAAGAAGGGGAAGTTTCTAGAGAGAAGTAGGAGAAATGGAAAGTCAGGGTTTTGGAATGGAGAAGGTGCATGCAGAAAAGTGACGCGGATTTCAGAAAGTTCAGTTTTGTTTAAAAACGAACGTCTGTTCTCCTACTGACACCTGCAATCCACTAACTGATTTTCAGATCCTCGTTTATTGACACCTGGCGTCCGCTCAGAGGGTTTCTAAGTGCGCTTTAATGGTTCTGAGCAGGGTTTTGGGTGTAATAAATGAGATTTGACAGGTGGGTTTGGTTGCTTAATTACGAGGCCTGACATCTTAATTTATTGTTTTATAATTTTTATTTATTTAGTCATTTAATAAATTATTAGAGAACAACTTATATTTAAAGTATTAATTTATTTTTTTATACTATTTTTTATTTTTAATTTTATCTTTTTATGATTTTTAATTATTTGATCATTTAATAAAATTAAATTTTGAAAAATATATTTTACTCTTATTTTTTAAAATAATATTATTTAAAAAATAATATACATTTATTAATAATACAAATTTGTTCATATACTCATTAGACGATTCTTGTAATATACATTAGACAGTTTGTTCATATATTCATTAAACAAGTCTAGCATTACATATTAGACGAGTTTAATAATACATGATGAGTGTGTTCATATACTGATTAAACAAGTCTAACAACACATATTAACGAGTTTGTCAATGCACTAATTAGACGAGTCTAACAATACCATTAGACCGTTCATACATTGATTTATAATTTTAGAGAGTCTATTATACATAGTTTTGTATATCTTTTATTTTTTAGAGAGTCTACTCTATATTTTTTCATATGCTTTATTCTTTTCATTTTTACCAAATATACTATATATATTTTTATAGATATTTGTTACAATCGTGCAGGAGAATATTTATTATAGGTTAAAAACAAAAAAGGAAGGTGAATAGTTTGATGTTATAGATTGAAACTTTAAACTTTTTCCCTTGAAAATCAGAGCTTTATAAAATCTTTCTCTTTATTTTAACTTAGCAATCAACTATGAAACAAAAAGTGTAGATATAAGAAAAAGTTACACACTAATTAGTTCATATAAAAAAGATCATACATCTAGTTGTTAATTAACTCAACAAGAGTGATTGACTAAACATTATCAAAACTGAAAAATATAGTCACTAATGAAATGAGAAGTTTAGAATATGGAAAGAACACACCTTTCTTGAAGAACCACAAGATATGAAGAAACACCTTCCTAAAAGCCACAACAATAAACACCTCCTTTGAATCACAAAAAGGATGAATAACCACCTTCCTTAATCCACAAGGAATGAACATTTCTTTTGAATTACACAAAGGATGAAGAACCACTTCCTTAAATCCACAAGGAATTAACATCTCCTTTGAATCACACAAAGGATGACCACACCTCTCTTAAGTCACACAAGAGATGAACAAGCTTACAAACCATAGTAGACAACAACTCCTTATCACTTAAAAGTTACTTGATGAAATATAAGCCACCCACTAAAACTAGGTGTTTCCAAAGCTTGTGACAAAGCTAATTTTCACAATCTAGCTTTTGTATTTGAAAATATAAAGCATTGCTTAATTTATAGAAGAAAACTTTCTTTCGACCAATTTAGAAAAACCCAATTCGATATTAAGGTCAGAACATGAAAAACCAATTTGAAAAACAGTCAAAATAATCAATTGTCATAACAATGACTTTTCTTGACACTCATTTTCACTCAGATAATCGATTATGACTAAGAATAATTGATTAATCCAGTGAATCTTGCACAAATAAAACTCTCCTAGTGCACTGAGATAATCAATTATGGCTAAGAATAATTGATTAATCCAGTGAATCTTGCACAAATAAAACTCTCCTAGTGCACTGTTGCGTGACTACTATCTTAAATAAGATATGAAGATTACAAGACTTAAACAACTAAAATGTTATAAACAACTAAAATCTTAAGTCTTTTAATGTAACTTTTGAATCCAAACATTCTTTAACTCTTCAACATTTCCTCATAAATCTCTTTAAGTCTTCACCAGTTCTCCATAAATCATCCTCATCATTCAAACTTCAACTTCTCTTCATTTATTATCATCATCAAAACTTGTCTTTAAGATTGAGAATAAGATATCTATATTCTTGTTTAATCAATAATCTCTCCTTTTGTATGATTATCAAAAATAATATCTCCCTTTTTTTTTTAAGATTACATAATGAAATGATACGTACATAAAGTTAATCATCTAACATATTTCAAGTTAAAGAATCATCTTTTATAATGATTAATCCTTTTCTAAGATCATAAAACCTATCAAGATATCATAAAGATTTCTTGATTTTGAAATAACCTATAACAAAGAAAAATAACATTTTGATCCCTAAAAACTTGTATAGGTCATTTGGGATTAGAGACAAGTTACTTAATTATTGAAATTCAAGCATACATTCTATTTGAAACATCAAAATATTTAATTCTATATTTCTTAGAAGCATGTCCCTTTATAAAATAAAAGCACGTTAAGCAAGTATTACTTCTAGAGTAAGGTTTTCCTTTTCAACCCATGCCCTAAAAATCCTTTTATTATTATTTCTACACACTTTTTATTTTTATAAAAGCCCTTTTGTTTAAAACTTTCTTTTTCAACATTTTTATTTTTGGAAACATTTGCAAAAGGTTTTTCAAGACTATTATTTTTATTTTCAAAAGTCTTGCAACCTTCACAAACAATAGCAATATTTCTTCCTTCCTCAAGAATTTAAATTTTATTTTTCAAGATTTCTTCTTCTTGAGAATTTTCAAGTTTATTTTCAAAAGTCGTATACTCTAACTTAAGCTTATGTAGTAGAGACAAATTTTTAAATTCAACATAATAGTTTTGGAATGAAGAATGTAATTCATCATTATCATTCATATGACTACAAATACTAAAATTTCCCACTTTGCTAAAGCTTGATTCATTTTCTACTATTAAAAAAAATGTTGGTTTCTTCATCTAAATCACCAAGACTTGAATAAGAGGTTCAAAATTTTCCTTCCAAGCTATGTAGGCTTTCTTCTTCATGAATTTCTTGCCTTTCTTATCTTCATTATTTTTCTTTTGATTTGGACATTCAACTTTTACATGTTATTTCACCATACCTATAGAAATTGTAATTTGAAACAAAGTTGTTGTTTTTGTTTTTATACCTTTTGTGCCTCTGTTTTTTTTTTATTTTCATAAAAGTTTAAAATTTTTTCATCATGAGGTTAATGTTTTCACAGTTCCAGCCATCTTCGTCTTAATGACTCTTACCTTTTGAAATTTGGAATTAAAGACAATGTGTTTTTTTCTTTCTTTCTTACTCCTCATCATTGAGTTTCCCCAATTCTAACTCATGCTCTTTCAAACTTCCCAAAGAGAATAGCCATGGACATATCTGCAAGATTTAGTGACTCCATTATGGTTGTGACCTTTGGATGCCAAGACTTGTTGAAGGATTTCAAAATTTTTATATTAAAATCATCAATGTCAAAAATTTTATCTAACTCGGAGAGATGATTGACAACATGGGTGAATCTTTTTCTACACATCAATATTGTTTCTCCTCACAGCATTCAGAACATTTCGTACTCTTGGATGAGATAATTATTTTCTTTCTCATTTAACATAACTAGATCCTTCATGGGTTATTTTAAGTATTTTCCACATTTCCTTAGCACTTCTATACATTGAAATGTTATAAAATTCATCAAGATTTAATGCAAAAGATATTATATTTATGGCCCTAAAATCATATTGAGCCTTTCTATTTTCCTCTACACTCCATTGCAAAAAAGACTTATGTTCCTGCAAGTCATTAACAATAGTAATAAGAACAAAAAGACCATTAGCAACAACATCCTAGACACCACTATCAACATACTCCAAAAATATTTGAACTCTAACTTTCTTAAAGGGATTGTTTTCTCTAACAGACAAAAGGGAGTTTGTGTTAAGAATTAAGATTGTAAATGCACTGATGCAGAAAAAATTTACTGACTGTATTATTAATTGTAAACGTGGCTTTAAATAGCCAAATAACAGTTACTAAACAATTAAAAACCACCCACCGAAAATAAAGCTAGTAGTGGTTACAGGAATGAGAAAAATTAGCAAATATCCCTAAAGACTTGGTAAACCAAGATATTATTCAAAACAGAAATAAAACTGCTGCAAACTTCTTCAGTTTGTTAATCAAAGCACCTTTAGCAAAAATTTGGTTTTATCCCACCTTTTTTTTAAACTTTTTTTTTAAAAACTATCAAGATCTAATACCAATTGTTAGAACCTGCAATGAAATATTTGTTGTAAGATAAAAACCAAGAGGTGAATTGATTTAATGTCAAATAATGTAGAGATAAGAGAAAATTAAACAATAATTTGTATACTCATAGAAATTAAAAGATCTTACGTCCAATTGTTATAATAAACTCAACAAGAGTGATTAATTAAACACTATCAAAACTGAAAAATACAATCACTAATGCAATGAACAATTTAGAATATGAAAAGAACACACATTTTTTGAAGAACTACAAGAGATGAATAACCACCTTCCTTGAAGCCACAAGGAATGAACATCTACTTTGAATCACACAAAGGATGAATAATCATTTTCCTTGAAATGACAATGAAAGAACACATCTTTTGAATCACACAACGGATGAAGAACCACCTTCCTTAAATCTACAAGGAACCAACACCTCCTTTGAATCATGACCACACCTCTCTTTAATAACAACAAGCTTATAAACCCAAGCAAACAATAACACCTTATCACTCAAGAGTCATACTTGATGAAATTTAAGCCACCCACAAAGTGACAAATCTAATTTTCGCAATCTAATAACTTTTGTATTTGAAAACATAGAGTTTTGCTTAATTTATAGAAGAAAACTTGCTTTGGACTAGTTCAAGAAATACTTAATTCGAAGTCAGAACATGAAAAACCTATTTTAAAAAGTGTCAAAATAGTTGGTTATGATAAGCTATAATCGATTATTCTATTGGCTTTTGTCAACAATCATTTTTCACTAAAATAAAAGAGAAAAGAGATTAAATAATTTAATATAGTAATTAAAAAATTAAAATTTATGCTAAGAATACCACTTCATAGTCTTCACTTATCGGTAAATTTATATAAATATTCTTGGAATATTTTAATTTTATCCATTAAACAAGTGTTAGTTATTATCAAGATTTATGATTTTCAGATACGAAAATGTTTCCTTGCAAACTTTCCTAAGAGATTTTTATTTTATTTAATTATTATAGTAAGTAACTTAATCTTTAACCGTACTAAGGTGAAAATGAATAATAACTATTTTAAAATTATTCTTGAAGTAACTTTATATTATATATAGACACTAAAAATTATTATTATATATATATAATAATAATAATTTTGAAACTTAAATTTAAATATATTATCACTTAAAGCATTAAAACTTGCTTTTATTAAGATATGGAGAAAGAAATTTCAAATAGGTGACAAGATTTGAGAAAATCGAAGTGCATTTTCAAATAGGTCACAAGATTTGAGAAAATCAAAGAATTATTATGTGTAATCCTATGGACTGAAATGGAGGAAGAGATTCACTTATATTCTAGTTAATAAAAGAGTTTAGATCTTGAGTGACATGTGTATTTCCTAATGAAATACCATGTGTATTTACAGATTTTTGAACCCTACGACTTATATGATAAAAACAGATAATATCAAGATGATATAAAATAATATCAATAAAAATAATTTATCATATATAAAATTATCAATAGAGTAATCGTAATAATGTAATAGCTTACTTGATTAACCAAATATTATATAAATATATAGTATTAAAGAATATCATAACATATCGTAATCAAACTACTGATATTTAGTCATATATTATGTTAATATATGAATATTTATGTCAACAAATATATCTTATAATATTATATAATCACTTAAATTAATGAGCCTTGCTTGACCGTGTCATTTAATATATTTACTAGGTATAGGTTTGATACGTACAAAACTAAATTATTTACATCACATATGACTTAACAACTATAATAGATATTATTTAGAATCATAATCTTTTAGTAATTTTAAGAATATTAACTGCAAAACAAAAATAACTTTTAAGAATTTATCAAAAGTTATAGTTTTATTAATTTGCACAAGACAGAAAATTGTGAATGAAAGTTACTTGTAATCATATATAATTTTAATGAAGAGATGTTTTATCCTTTTAACACAATATACATATTCTATTATTATATGATCGTACATGTCAAATAATGAAGAAAAAAAAACAACAATAGTATAATACATTTATCAAACCTATAACCCTATATTTTTATATCTTATTCCACCTTTTCCTATACCACACATATATATAAATGCGGAAGGATAAAAATTAGAGAAGGGACATAAATCTTTAGAACTTAGAAAGGGACTTGTGGTGAGTTCGTAGGAGAGATTAAAAATAAACATTACTTCATTATTTTGTCGTGCATGGTATGTGGTCGGTCACGGGCATAGATTCAACATTTTCACTCATTTATTTGCACAAAATCCATGCATGCATGGACCCTCATTTTCGGTTTTCTAAAGCATTATGGAAAACCAAGCAATCATTTCCATTTGCTTTTCCTTTTTTTGTTCACAAAGTTTTACATCAAACTAAGTTCATCTAAATCTAAAAATCATATTACAATCAAAATTACTTAAAATAACTTTTATTCTTAAATGAAAACCCCCAAATGTAGATTTAAATACATATTGGTAATTTTAGTCATAGTTCGTCCTCTTCTTCAAATCCCTTCATTGTCTTCCAATAGGGTTGGTACGTAGCACTCAAATACAAATTAATTTAACAGGAATAAAAACAAAAGTTCTTGAAATTGGAAATGAAATTTGGTCGGTGTTGTCGCTTTATGTTTTGGACATTAGCGTTGTCCCTCTTTAATGAGCCATTTTCGTGCTTCCGTGTTCAACGAGGCGTAGACAACTGAATTTCTTCGCAACTAGCAGAATCCAAGGGAACATTAATTGATCCATGGCTACATCCATTTTTGTCCATTGTAGCAAAATAAAAGGAAAGACTATCTTGCAACAGAAACAATAGTGAAAAATCTTACACAAACCTCCCAATCTTCGTAAAATCACGAGACACTTAAATAATAATATTTTCAAATTATTTCATTGCTTAAAATAAGATTGTCATGTTTTTTTACGTATTAAAAGACTAAATTTAAGTCTAATTCATTTAATTTTTTTAAGTTTAGATTTGTTTCACTTACATAATCATCAACAATTATAAATATACGAGTAACCTTAAATTTATCGATGACATTTTTTTATATTACAATTTAATTTTTTTCAAAGATGTTTTTGTTGATAATAAATTTTGTCAGTAAAATTTATCAGCTTGATAAACTACATTAGGATTATCGAAATATATTTTTGTTAGTAACTTATAATTACAATTATCAACAATAAAAATTGTCACTAAAATCCATTGGTAAACTACAATTAGTATTACTCATAGATATTTCCATCGATAACTTAACAATACAATTTGAACAATATCTTTTCATCAGTTAATTTATCCAAGATGACAAATTTCTCATCTAGTCTGATGTAACTTTTATATATTAAGAGATGAGTGGGACAAAGAAAAGAAGAGAAGAAGAAAATGAGGAATAGGTGGAGGATGTGAGGAAAAAGGAGGAGATGGAGGCTCTACGATTAGTTCTTGACAATTCGGTTGTGACATATTGGTGGCTCGGTACTGAAGCGACTAGAACTTAACGATAACATAAAAGAACGACATTGATTACTAGAGTTAGAAAAGATAAAAAAAATGATTAAGTGAAAGAAGAGGAATAAAAATATAAAGAGGAGGAACAATAATAAGTAAGAAGTTATGGTAACGATGACAACTACAAACTGCTTGGAGGAGAAGAAGAAAAAAATAAAGATAAAAAGAAAAAAAAAGAAAAATGATAGAAAAAGGAAACTCAATATTGTATTTTATTTATGGGTATTATTGACAATTAGTAAAATATTTACTAACAAACATGTAGTGTCAAATTTATCAATAAATTACCAAGGAATTTCACTGTACATTAGTAAAGTTTAGTAAAGTTTACTGAGAATTACTTTACTAACAAATTTGTATTAAGTTTGTAAATAATATACAAATTTATTATAATATTATACAAATTAATTTTATCTCTACGTTAAATATTGTGTGTTCACATTAAATATCAAACCTGACAATTGAAAAGAGTTCAATACAATAAATCTAAACTTGATTTAGAATAAATTTTTAAAGATACTATAATTTTAATATTAATTTAATATCATGTTATAAATGACTACGATAATATATTAAAAAATAATTCTGATATTATATTAACAAAACTTTGATATATCATATTATTTTATTAAAACAATAAAATTTAAATCTAACACAAATCACATCTATAATAAAAAATATGTTTATACATCATCCATCAATAATATATATTCTCTAGTTTACTTAAGTTACATCTTCTTATATTCCCTGGGTACCAAAAATATTAATTTAATTCTACAAGACATTACTACATTTAAATGTCTTTTTCGTAGAAGAAAAACTCTCCCTTTTAACACACGAGGTTCTTACGAATTTTAATCAATGAAATTGCATGAAAACAATATGCACGTGACGTTAAAGCAACTAGCTAGCTGAGGGAAATAGATGTAGAGTTATTAATTAACTTACCTTGCATTAAAACAAAGTCACGGATACCTGTTTGATAAATAAATTAGACTAAAGTTTCCTTATAAAAGATTTTAGTTTAAAAACTATACCTGAAACTATTCAAATAAATAAATAAATCTTGTAGAGTAAGCTGCCCAGTCTTTTTTTAATAAATGTAAATACTATATATAATGATAATGCCCTTTTATCGTACTTATTCAAATTTTATGCGCCGATACATAAGAAATAAGTTAGGGTTTGTAAAATGGATAAGCGGAATGAATTGCAAAGCTAGCTATATATCTTGACCCGTCTGAAAGAAAGTTAGACTATTTTTGTTTTACTTTCAAATTTTGTTATATATATACATATTAAAATCACGTTTAATTACATGAAATATTTTTAAATTTTTAATTAATTAACTAATATTTTTAATTAAATAAAATAAAATACTTTTTATTTTTACATCTTAAAATATTTCATTATAATTAATAATTGAAACTAAAATTTTAATTTATAAATGTTAATAACTTATATTACAACATAATTGTATATTTGTGTCTTTTAATTTTTTATTTTAAAAATAAAATTTAGTCACCATTCTAGTTCATTCCACCCGTTTAATAAGTTAGCTGGAACAAACTAAAATAGACTAACATATTAAAAACATCAATCCAATGATCACAAGACAAGACCCATTTACTACCCTAAAACACTAGTACAGGAGTAGGATATAGCACCGGTTAAAATTGGTTATAGGCACCGGTTCTGCAATCGGTGCATAACCAGACGAGTTAAAAAAGTATAGGTTTTATGTCTCGGTCATGAACCGAGACAAAAGTGATAAGATTATGTCCCGAACTTTAGGATAACCGAGGTCGTAACACTTTTTTTTTTTTTTAATTTAGGTAACCCAGTTCAGTTCAAGCAGGAGGAAGGAGGATTTGGTGACCGAGATTCAAAAAATGCAACTGCAGAACCCAGAAGCGCAACCCATAACCCAGAACAACAACCTGCAACCCAAAACAACAACCCAGAACCACCATAACAGCAACCCAAAACTCAAATCGTGCCTCCATGATTCAATCTTCTCCATCCCAACCTGCACACAGAACCCAGAAACTCAAAAATCGGAGAAACGAAGATCAAATCACAGAAACTCAAACGGTAGGAGAGAAAACAAAGATGGTAAGGGAGATCGAGAAATTGTCGCTGCCGCCGCGTCCTCGTCATCCCCGCGTCCACCATCCTTTCTCTCTCGCCGGAAACCACCGATCTCGCGGCTGTGCTGGCTGTGTGGGTGTCGTCGTCGCGGCGGGATCTAGACTCAAGGACATTGGGGTCGTTGTCGCACTCGGAGCAGAGGATGTCCCCGGTGGCGCGGTCTGGGACGAGGCTGCAGTTGGAGAAGGCGATGTCGCCGGTGGCGCGGTCGGGGACGAGGCCGCAGTCGGAGTAGATGATGCTGCCAGAATGGTCGAGAACGAGACTGGACGACGCGAGAAAGCGATGGAGGGAGTGGGAGGGAGGGAGTCAGATCTGGAGGAAGAAGGAAAGGAGGGAGAGCGAGGGTGGGGAGGAAGAAGGAAAGGAGGGAGAGCGAGGGAGCGAGGGTGGGTTGCAGATCTGGAGGAGGGAGAGCGAGGGAGCGAGGGTGGGTTGCAGATCTGGAGGAGGAAGAAGGAAATGAAAGTTTACGTTTTTTTGTTAAGTGTGTGCTGCACATATGACTCGGTTCTCTCTGCCCGAAACAATACATGCATAGGTCTCGGTTCTAGCCCTGACTGAGGCATATAGTCCTAAAAAAAAATATAAAAAGAAATATAAAATGACTATATACCTCGGTTTCCGTTTAAACCGAGGCATAAACACTATTTCTGAAGGGACATGTGGGCTTTTAGGCTTCGGTCGGTGCTTTAACCGAGGTAATATGACTTATATGCTTCGGTTGATTTTGAACCGAGACATATAAGTTCGCTTAAACTACCAAAATGCCACCGTATTTTAATAGGCTTCGGTTTCATCTAAACCGGTGCCTATAACGCGAGTTTAAAACCAGTTTTTTTACTAGTGAAATAATGTTTTATACACTAAATATTTAATGAAATTATTCATTAATCTAAATTTATGATTACTTACTACAATGATAATATTACAATAATATCACTGGTAAAAGATGATTTAGATGATTTAATACTTCACCTCATAGACTTTAGTCTAAAAAATTCAAGTCATAACTATATATTTTGGTTGTAAAATAAATAAAACTTATACTAGTATAAACTTTAGTTTTACGAGAGAATGAAGCCTATTCTATAACTTAGCTTAGGTTAAATTTTTAGAAAATTTACTTCATTGCCACAGTATTGCACTTTTGTAATGTTTATTGCAATTGAGAAAACTCACACCCTCTTTTTTCCATTTTTTTTGTATCATTTTCGTACAAAGCACTTTTTTATTGCAAAACATATTGTTTTCATCTTCTCTCCTCGCGAAACATCTCCTTCTTCTTTTCATTTCAATTCTTGATTGCCACGAATTATTGTTGTTTGGAGGTTTGTTTTCCTCTTTCTTGCATTTGTTTTGATCAATTTAATGTTTAATTGCAATGAGGAAAAATATAGTGGCACATTTTGGTCTTCATCGTAGGTTCATCAAGGTCACACCTTGGTCCATTACTCACATGTTCTCTTTCCATTGTTCAAGCATTGTTCGTTGTGCATTCCATTGTTTGAACATGCTTCCATTTCTGTATTCAAATAAATATATTTTTTTGTTATATATAAACTTCAAGTCTAGGAGAACTGAAAAATATCTTTGAAGGATATGCTTTCGTTAAGAACTAAAATCTAAAATCTTTTTTTTTTGTCTTACTTGATATGTTTTGATTGTAGAACCAAAGTAGAACTTTAAAAATAATTGATGTCAAATCACTTTCCTATATTAACGTATTTAGGCTTATTTAATATTTTGATTTCAATATTTATGGGCTTAATTCAATGCCACCTCTTAATTTCTTTTTGTCATCAATTCAACCTTTATTTCATTTAAAAGGATTCATTATAATCCCTTCAATTGAATTTTTATATTGTTAAAATTTGAAAAATGGTTATGGCTTCTATGCTTGTGATGGATCCCCACCACCATATGTTAACTTATCACTAAAAATGGAAGAAAAACCTTGCTCCTTCTCCCATCATTAGCTCACTCCTTCCTGCTTTTTCCATTACACATCCAATATAGTAAGGAGTGACTCGCAAAATCATGTCATACCTTGATTTTCCATGGTTTTTCCAAATGAGGATCATGCTCGTTACTTATCTAAGTATTGGATTTTTAGAACAATTGTCAAGGCATATCAATTTTCACCTTAGGTCATTGTTGGTCCTACCTTACTTCTAATGATGTTCCAAATATTCTTTACTAAGTATGTATTTTATTTATAACAAATATAAGTTGTTTACAAATATAAACTCCTTAACTGAGGATATGAAAATTATAACTCAAAAGATAGATTTCTAAACTAAATTAGATGGTGTTTTGTGTCTTAACGAGATTAAATATTGTAGTAGAGTTGTAAAACTTTTTGGGTGGTTAAATATATTTACTCTTTAAAATATTCTCCTTGTGTTCTTTTTAGGTTTAGACATCGATTCTCATTAACCTTAAATACATAAATAGGTTTAATACTTATTTCTAGTCCTAATTTTCGTTAGTTTTATTCAAAGTGGTGTTCGACTTTTTCAAGCATTCAAACTGGTTCTAAGTTTTGTATTTTTTGTTTAATTTGGTCCTTTTCTATGAAAATGTTTAAATCATTAACGACATAATGTTCATGTGAGCCATTAGTGAATGAGGTGTAACTTTTTGACATTTGAAATTGCCCAATGAGGGACTACCATGTGACAGTTTCATCTTCCATCCAAAATTAAGGTTTTGTTGTGATGGAGGTTGTTGTTCAAAGATGGAGATGCGAGAGGTCACGCCAGGTGCTTGAATGAACTCATGGTTCATCGTAGTGGTGTTATGGTTTGTGATTTTGGGACCAAAATGATTTTGTGATTTCGAGTGCTCTTTTTTTCCTCTACAGGTTTGTGTGGTGCAATGATGAACACGAAGGTTTCACGATTTGGGTTTTTCTTATTCGCGGTGGTTGTTAGTTTCTAGTTTAAGGTTTTTGTGTTTGTAGGTTTGAGGCGAAGATGATGGCTCACAGTGTCGTTGTGTTATTATGTGGTGGTTGACAAAGATGGAAGGTTCGAACAGGTGGAAAAGGTCTCGTGATTTAGGATTTTGTGTTGTTCTTGAACTACTGTAATGACTTTGCAATGGTTAACAAGGGTTTCGCGCTTTTACGTTCTCTAGTAGAAAAGGTTCGAACAAACCTAGGTTTGAGTTTTCAGTTTCTTGTGGTTGTTCGTTGAAGAAGAACAAACTTGCAATGATTATTTCTTGTTGATTTGCGAGGTTGAAGGAGATGATGGTTGTGGGTTCTGATGATTGAAGGTTGTCGCAGTGGTTTGATGATGGGGTGGTTGCTCTGATGATAACTAGGATTTTTGGTGGTGAGAGGTTGGACATGATGATGTGACCAATTCAATTACCATGTTTCGACATCAGCCTTTGTTTAAGTTTTCACGTATATAAAAAAGTTACACCTCATTTAATAATGAAACACATAAATGTTATACTACTATGCTGTTAACAATTTAGATGTTAACAATCACTAGTGCAGTAAGAGGAAATGACACCGGTTATTATTGCTTATAGGCACCGGTTCTACGACCGAGGCATATACAGACGAGGTAAAAAGGGGTAGATTTTATGCCTCGATTATGAACCGCGCGTAAAGAGATAGGATTATGCCTCGAGTCATTGTAACCGATGCCATAAGGTTTTGTTTTTTATTATTAATCCCCTGCTACACTCTCCCACCGTTTCGAAACCAACCACACAAGCATAAACACAACCCTCATTATTTTTGTAACATGTTTCATCCGCAAAGAGACAAAAAACCCACGATTTCTTTTCCTTTGTCGAATGGAAATGGAAGTTCAATTCAGAACAGGGTCAAAGGTGGATGATGAATCTGGCATGTGTTCCCCTCCTTTGTGGTCCATAAGTCCATCAAAGAGTCCCCATCACTGAAAAATTGAACAACAAAAATGTCTCTGGAATAAGAGCAAAACCAAGAACAAGATTGACAGTGGAGGGTTTTATTTGAAAATGGTGTTTCCAATGTCTCTGGATCCAAAAAGAAGACCAAGAACAAGATCCAAAAAAATTTCACTTACCAAGCCAAGGAGGACCACTGCCGCGATGACCAGGACCGTGGGAGCGACTACGGCAACAGAGACAATGCGGCATGACGGTGCAGCAAGAACCCAAGAAGACCACACGACAATAGCAGAAATGCGACGGCAACACTGTCTTTACCACGCGACGGCAAGGCAGCAGCGGGGAGGCAGCGGCGGTGACATTGTGGAGCGGATCTGGAGCGGCTTGGCGATTTTGAGCGGTGGATCTGGAGCGGTGGATAAAGATGAAGATACAGAGGGGAAGAATGGCGGAGGCAGCAGCGACGGAGGCAGTAGTGGCGGAGGCAGTAGTGGCGGAGGCAGCGGCGGAGGCTACAACAACGAGAGAGGGGAAGAATGGGAGAGCATAGAGGGGAAGAAGGGAGAGCACGAGAAAGAAGAAGTTGTTGGGCTATGCAAATGAAAAAATCAGAGGAATGAAACGAGTGTATAGGCAGCAGTCATCTAGCAACCCGAGGCAATAAGGCCTTTTTAAAAAGTTGTCAGACAAAAAGTGTGCTTGGAGCAAAGCTATAGGTCTCGGGTCTTCTTCTAACCGAGGCAATATCATTATTTTGCCTCGGATCAAGGTGTAACCGAGGTATATAGCCTTTTACGTTTCGGGTATATGACGTGTTAGATTCTACTTTTTTTTACTAGTGAATTTAGATGTTCTAATAGAAAATAATCAAATTAAAAAAAAAAAACTACAAAAATTAGGAATCGATGACCACTGGTTATAGAAACCAAAGTATTAAGCCTACATAAATAATACAAAACGTCAAACACTAACTTCCACGACACATCTTTATTTTGAAAAATACTCCAAAACCAAGCAATGCCCACACGGCTTATTCACCACACCCATTTGAACAACGGAAAAAAAAAGTAAAGCAACGTACGGACACAAACAAAAGTTGTACCTAAGATAGTAACAAAAAAAGACGATGTAGTTAGTTACAAAGCTCACGCGCTATGCCAACCCTATTATTAACTGTGTCGAACATAATCCTAAGGTTCTGTTGCTGGTAGTTGGCGATGACGTTGAGCACCGAGTTTACGTTGTTGGGCGCCGCCGCCATAGCCAGGCACGCCACAGCGCCGTAGGTGCTATGTATGAGGGTGTTCTCGTAGGGCAGAGTGAGATCCAATCCCGTGAACCGAAACTTGATCAACGGTGCCAGCGTCTCGTAGGTCTTAACAAAGCACGTGTCGAATGACCCTATGCTAACGAACGGTCCCTTCACCTGGTTTCTGAACTCATCCCTGATTGCGTTGTAAACCGGTTGCACGAATCGGGTTATGACCGTGCCCGAATCTATAATGGTTCCAGATCCTCTGTTCGGGTCAAACGCGAGATACTCGGTGGGTAATGGGACCTGAACCCGGCCCACTGTCACTCCAGTTAGGTTCACGTAGTAGAGTGATGGCCGCCGCGGGTTTCGGAGAAGTGGGGTGGAGCGGATTCTTCTGGGCTGACCTGTGCGCCCGAGTATCAGGGACCCGGAAAAGTAAAAGGATTTGAAACTGGGAAGACAGTAGGAGAAGACGCCGGAGTAGAGTGACCAAGATTGGGTAAGTAGGGACAAGGGCCCGCGGCCCAAGCCCAGAAGGCCTTGGGCCGGGATTGTGCCTCCGGAGACGGAGTTGACGCACCCGAAAGCGTAGCTAGGGATAGTGTCTACGGCCAAACTGAGGGAATCTTGCACGATCGTGGCGGAGAATGTGGAGCCTGCGTTACGAAAAAATGTGTAAGTAAACAAATTTCCATCTTCTTAAAATCCCAGATTTCAGATTTCTATCGGATTATTATTTAAGGGAGCTTGAAATATTGTAAAATTTGAAGTTAATCCAAACAATGTTGATAATATTACAAGTTGTACCAATGTAGGTGTTCAAGGATTCAAGCTTAATTCTAATTCTATCTATGGATGTCAATTCCATTCCCATCAATATTAATCAACCCTGATAAACAATCTTCCTGAAAGAGTCATTCTTATACCTGCATAGGATTGGTTGAAGATGCAAGCTCTGGAACCGGTGTTGGGGCAAGGGAGGGCTCCACGAGCCTGGGCGCAACGCGGGGAGTAGCAAGCCACGGGGCCGCCATAAGTGGTGGAGGCTTGCGGCGAGTAGGTGGTGGAGGAAGAGCAACCGATGCAGCCACTACACGGGACCCAAGCCTCATCGGTGCTGGTATCCAGGACCATAAAAAAGAGTTGACCCGGAGTGCCGAGTTTGACTCGGACCACGTAGTTACCGATGTCGAAGGCCTGCCCCGAAGCTATTGGGGCGGCGGAAACGCGCTTTTTCCTGAGCGACGAGTCGAGGCCAAACAGGTACTCAACCCTGAGAGGGTCCTTGGAGGCCATGTCGATGATGGTGGTATCCCAGGAGTCTGAGAGATTCTTGAAAGGGGAGCAGTTGCCGTAGATGGGAATGACGATGATACCGGAGTCGTCACTTTGAGAGGCGCATGGGTCGGTGGCAATGGCTACGGTGGAGAAGTAGAGTAACAGTGTTGCAGTGAAAAGAATTAGGGTGGCGGTGATGGTGTTAACACCCATAATTGGTGTGTGTTGATGGAGGAGGAAAAGAATATCGTAGTATAGTACTTGTTTAGTTTAAGTGGTAGTGTGCATGCATGGGGGCGCCACTCCTTTAATACATGCACAATAGCAAATTACTGCAGAAACTATTTGTTTACAACGAAAAAAAAAATGTTATTTTCACAAATGTTTTTTACAACACATCTTATTTAATAATATTTGACAAAATAGAAAAAGAGAAAGAAACTATAATATTAAAGAAGTTATTAGAAATAAATTATATTTATAATTTTATGAGGTTCCTTTATATATGCAAGCTCTGTCTTTTCAATTCAGAAAGATATATGTTAGTATAATCTATTTGAAAATGTACTTTTAACAACTCTTTTTTGACATATAGCTTATTTGCATCCATGGTCCTCTCACAAGAACCTTCCCTGTGCTAAACTCTGTCATTGCTGTTTGAACTCCTACATTAATCAACACAACTTTTCACATTATTGTTACAAATAATATGGAGATAAAAGGATATGGCATGGTGCCTTTACGAAAAACAAATAAAGATACAAACAAAGGAAAATGTAAATAGAATAAAGAATAATATATATATATATATATATATATATATATATAATATTTTTTAATTAACATTGGTATTGGATCGTGAGTCTACACATCCTTCTTAACATACTTAAGTTTATACTTAAAATGATATCATTAATTAATTAGCAAACATAAATTAATATTGTGTCAACTAATATTTCTGTGCTATATATTAAGTTCCCATGATTAAACTTCGGTATACAAAACATCTTCTTTCAAAACATATTTTCAACCGTCACCAAAAATATATTTTATGTTTTAAAAGAACTATATGTATGCCAAAACCTTAAATGTAACTTAATACATTTTTTATTCTTTAGCATATTAATAGTACAATGCTTTGTATAATGATGAAAAATATGTTAAAGTGATATAGGAGTAGATGTTGATATAAATAACTTTTGAGTTACTAAATGTATATTAGAATATCGTTGATGTAGTTTTCAAAATGTGTAAGAGAAGAGGATTATATCCGCATGGAATTTTTATAGTTAATTTCTATTAATTATTTTTTTAATTAAATAGTATGTGTGATTTTATTTTGATTATAATCAAGTTAGATTTGTGAACTGTTTGAGATTCTGCTGAACAAGCAAACAGCATATTTGATTGGGACGTTTGCAAAAGAAAATAAATCTGATACAAAGGGCGTTTTGATGATTGAGGGGTGTAGCTAGACAAACTCCGGTTTCAGACACTTTTTGGATTTTAGTACAGTGAACGCAGCAACGTAGGTCTTTGGAAGTGGTAATTGAAGAAACTTTACAGTGTTGTTGATATGGCTGAAATAAACCGAAACTTATAGAACTCAGAACATGGTCCTTTTGGGGAGATTAATGATCAAAATTTAGTCCTAGGATGTGTGTTGGTCACGGGCATGGATTGAAGACTTCCATCCATGTTTGCTTAAAATCTATATGAATGTATGGATCCTCATTCAATCAACATGCATTCCAGTGTAACTCCCCGCTAAGATGCAAATAATCATCTCCATATGCGGGGCATATCTTAATAGAGACGGGAAGCTCGGTTTCCAATATGCTATCTTGTAGACATAAAAATCAATAAATTTCACAGGCTTTTAAATGATTTTGATATCATAAAATTTTAAGATAAGTGAATTCTACGAAATTGGGTTGTACTTATATTTGTATTTATTTATATCTAATAATGTGTGATTTTCCTAAAAATTTATAATAAATTTATTTAATTTTTTTATTCAATGTGTTATTTTCATAACAATTTGATCTCTACAAACTGTGCAAATGGTTTTCTTGTCCAACGGGAATTTTATAATAAGATGAGGTGATGAAATTATTGCTCCAAAAGCTTTCAGGCAAGGTTTGTCCATCAAAACATTATAAGATGTGTTGGCTTCCACCAACCTAACCTGAATCTCAACTATTCCTCTCATGCTCGATTATGAGACATGTTCTCAAGTCTACATACCCTCTAATATCTACTCACTCCCCTACAAACCCTATAATCTGTTCATTGTAGAATATAATCAGATCATTAAATAAATCCATCTGCTGGATGATTTTCCAGTAGAGAATGTTAATCGAGCTCCCCTAGACGATCAACACCTTAATAACGTTATACCGAGCTATTACCGCTGTTATGACAATAAGGTCGTCCTGGTCGGAATCCGATGTATGAAAGTCTTCATCAAAGAAAGTGATAATCGGCATTGACTGCTTCCTCACATATGCCTGATTAACACTTCTCAAACTCTGTAAATGTCTCTTCCTCACTGAGGTTGACGATCCTCCACTACCAAACCCTCCGAAAATTGTAGTAGTATGGCCCTACAGGGGTTGTTGCGGCGTTGATTATCAGATCGTCGCTACCAAATCTTCCCTTTCGTGGAGGGCTTCTCTTTCCCTGCTTGTCCTTTACATACTTCCTTAAATATCTTGCCCGAATTAACTCCTATATCCTGTTTCGGAGCGTAGTACACTCTTTGGTGGTGTGTCCCATATTCTGATGGTATTGACATTCCTCCCATCAACATTTTTTGGGGTAGGCTTCCTTCCTATTAGTAGTAGGAGATCAATGCTTAGTGCTTCCTCCAAAATTCTGCTCTCGGGGCATTTAAGGGTGTGTACTAATTGAACTTGGGCCCTCTTGGGACATCCCTAGGCTTCGGGCCCTCTCCTTTCTCATCCTGGCCGAACGACCTTTTTCCTTCTCTACACTCACGACCCACCGATGAGGATGCCACCTCGTCCTGTTGTCCCTTCTAGAAAGCACGCATTTCCTCTATGCGTATGAACTCGGCTGCCTTTTCCTACAATTCCTCCATGGTTTTGGGTAGTCAGGCAAATAAACTATCTACAAAGGGACCGGCCTTCAAGGTCGTTGTCAAGCTACTTAGCACAAACTCCTTGCCTACATCCTTCACTTGTTGGACGATCTTGTTGTAGCGGTCCATAAAGTCTTGAGTTCTCATCTTTTCTCTACTTAATTTTCATTAGGGTGAGATAGGTTAGGCTTTGAACAAGATTAGAGGCGTATTGTTGGCCGAATAAGTTGTGTAAGGTGCCAAAACAGTCTATGGTGTTAGGGGGTAAGGAATGGAACCAAGCCAATGCTTTCCCTTTAAGAGATAGGAAAAATACCCTACACCACACCAAATCACTCGGCAAGTACAAATTCATCGCATCTACAAAGGATAAAAGGTGCTCATATGGATTGACAAACCCACCATACTTCTCAAATACGAGGGGCATTTTCTTTTCTAACATTGGTGCTTCCATGATTGCAATGGTAAATGGATGAAGACCCTTTGCCTAGTTGATATTGATTGTACGCGCGGTTTTGGCTAAGGAACTGCTAAAATCTTTTCATGTTCTCTCCAGCTCAACAGTTTGAGCATTTTCCCCTTTAGGAGCATGGGTCGGTACCATCAATTGCTGAGCTAACTATTCTCTATGCCTAGTAGAACGCTCTGCCCTTAAGGTTGTTATTTTCGCCCTCATCTCTTGCATCTACCTCTGCATCTCCAGAACTAATCCCAATGGATATGGTTGTTCCGCCATTCTCGTGGTTGCAACTCGGTTTCTTCTCTTGTCCTCGGCTCCACGGTGGGCGCCAAAATGTTTTTGTTGTCTGGGGTAGAGGATCGATCTTCTTGACTTAGCTTGTTCTATATCACGATCGTCCACGCTCTTTGAGAATCTCTTTCACATCGATCGGTACGTCAGTGATTGACCTACAGAAGACACTTTGACGTTCAAGTGAGATATGTTTTTTAATAAGGTCTCGAAGAATTAAATTATGAAGAAGTGTCCTTTATCTCGACATCAAATTTGTATTTATAGAGTTTATGACAATCAAACATATTAATTGACCATTAATAACCATTAATATACCTGTTAATCGTTCATTGATAACTGTTATCCCTTTAATTAGTCTTTAATTACCTTCAACGGACGATTGTCTACACTGATCGATCTCAACCGATTGGTATGTCATGTGGTACAAGTTATAAAATTTATATCTATTTATATATTCTAAATATGTCTATTGATATGAATTTTTAAACTATATAATTTTTTTTTATATTTTTTGTTTACTATGCAATAGATATATGGGAAGAAAAGAAACTCCTTAAGAGAAAAATTATCTTTAATAATTTTACATAAATATTAGTTATTAAAACTATACTTAGTTTAAAAATATTATTTTAGTCCTTCAAAATTAATAATTAAGATCTACTAAAGTAATATATAAAAGTAATATATATATATATATATATATATATATAGTATTTTAGTTAATTTAATTTCTGTAAATAAAAATGTTTTCGGTTTAATTTCTTTGAGTTAACACATACTTGTTCTACTTCACTTTTTGTATCAAAATAAAAACAAAAGATTTCAATGGTCTATTTTAAGCTCTGAGAGAAGACAGTTGAAGGAACAAAATGAACGTGTTATGTACTACTTTTGGCCTATGATTGTAGAATGTTCACTGTTTTACATGGCAACGGCCACAAACCGTGCAGCCATAATATCGACTATGTGATCAGTGTACGATTTAGGGGAACGATAGAATACTAATAATAAAATACAAGTTAAATTTATATAATAAATCGTTATCAACTTTAATCCAAATATTTTAAAATAATAAATTTATGAATATTAATGTTTTGAGTTCCATTTTTTATTATCTCTACGAAACGTGAAACTTAAAGTCCCACTCCATTTTTTAATACTATGTACTATAATTTACATTAAAAAAAACTAAATTAAAATATTTAAAAAAAATTAATTTGTTTTAGAAGTTAGTGTTATGTTATCCCATTTTAACGGGCAATTTTGTTGCTTCCGGATACAGTGAAGCGTAAACACAGCCGAATTTGTAGAAAATAAGTGGAGTTAATAGCTAGGAATCCAAGGGAGTGTTATTTTCCCACTTTCCACAAATTTCTCTTCATATCCCCCACGAGGGGTGCCCTAAATTTACAAGACAATGTCCTCATGCCATTTTTTTTTCTTTTTTTGAAAATAATAATATTGACTTTAGTAG
Organism: Vigna angularis; assembly: GCF_016808095.1. NCBI lineage: Eukaryota > Viridiplantae > Streptophyta > Magnoliopsida > Fabales > Fabaceae > Vigna > Vigna angularis. The sequence continues at coordinate 3,079,392 of NC_068976.1, read as the reverse complement.
TAAAATCGAAGAGAGGGAGAAAGAAGGGACTAGATCGAAAGCTAACATATATCAACAATTATGAATAAAAAAAATAAAGTGTTTGTTTGGCTTCTACTTGTATTCTTTCTAATCCGGTTGAAATATAAGTTAACCCCATTTGAAATTAAATTTTCCATGCTTAGTTTAACGTTGGAAATTTTCATTATTAATACTGATATTGATTAAAAGTTAAGTAATTTTAGTTTATTTTTTAGTTAAATGAAAAAACATAACAAATTTTATCTTTATTTTTTATTATAAAAATATATAAATCTAAGTCACATTGTTTTAAATTAATTCTAATAATCAAATAACTTTATTCAGCCAGTTTCACATAAATTTATTAAACACACTCTAAACACCCTTTCACAATTTCAATGGATGCGTTGATGACCACAAATCCCTATGAAGGAAGTGTATGCACCTCACGAGTTAGTGTTTCAATTATCTATGGTCTCAAACTTTTAAAACATAAATACATTCTTTTTTAATTTCAAAAAATTAAAAACTATTTTTTAGAACAATAATAATATTTTGACACAATTTTGGTTTTTAACATTAATTTAACACGGTGTGACGTTTATCTTTACTAAATTTCCAAACCATCACCGTGTACAATTTTAAAATTTAATGAAACTTAACATGTTAAATGAGTGTATTTGTCACATTAATGAGTCAAGGTACCACTACTCTTTTTGGAAAGAGCAACCAAACCCTTATAATTATAGAGTGAGTGTGGAAAAGGTAGGTCTCTTAGCATCAAGACAGTTGTTAACAACCTTTATTGATATTATAATCCCAACTATCCAAGGTCTTCTAGTATTTCAAAAGCTTAACAAAATTTAAATTTATATATTTTAACTTTAAATAATGAGACTAGTTCGAAACATACCTCAGTACATTATAAAATCATTAATACAAAATAAATTTTTGATAGTAACATTTTATACTGGTTGAAATATATAAAATATAAAAAGTAATACGGTGACAGTATTATAAATAGAAAAGCTTTTCTATATTAGTAGGATTCAAAATTGGTATAGAAATTGACGGGATAGCAAAACTATAATAAGTTACAAAGTTTTTCTATACCGATTACATCCAAAATTAGTATAAAAAGTGACACGGTGACAAAATTACAATAAATTACAAAGTTTTTCTGTGTCGGTTGTACTCAGAGTCGGTATAGAAAATCACTCTTATATACCAATTAGACATAAAACTAGTATAGAAAATAACATGATGAAAAAATATAATAATGGAAGACTTTTTCTATATTGATTAGTTACTCTGTAATCAATATATAATATTTAATATTTTTGCTTTCTCTACGCTTCTTCTCCTTCGTTTCTTAATTTTTTTTCTTTTCATTTTCTTTCTTTATCCTACATGAAGGTATCATTTGCATATTGTAGGACATTGTCCTTTACTTCATTTCTTCTCACCTTGAATCCAAAGAAAATTTTCTAAACAAAAAGAGTGCTTTAAGTTCTTCCTTGTTTCAACCTTTTTTTCCATATTATATTATTTTCTTAAAATCTACTTACTAGAACCGAAATTTTATCAGATTTTATAAGAATTTGAAAGTTCGTATAGAATTAAGTTACGATAAAACATTATGATAATGAATTCACGTCTAATTTGCTATTATGTCCTATAAGATTATCCTTTGTTTATAATAATCTTCACGAACTTGTAAATAAACTTATTTATCTTGTTCCATCAATTTCTTACCCATCAATAATTCATTGTTGTCATTACCATATTGAAAACTGTATACAATACAACATGTGAAAACTATATTCCTCATGAAAGGAATAGCTCGTAAGAGTGCTAATTATGATAATAAATCTCTTTTAAATACAAGATTATGTAAAAATAACAAGATTTCTTGGTTTTTGCACCAAACTAGGCAAATATGCCTTCTTTATTACCAAAATGGGCAAATTTTGACCCAAAGTGAAGTCGTGGGGGGTCAAAACGACTTCAATTGAAGAAGTCGTGCCCCCCTGCACGACTTCACACTGTTCATATGTACAGTGTTGAAGTCGTGCACCCCAAAAACGACTTCTGGGTATGGTAATCGATTACCACAATGTTGTAATCGATTACCATACCGTTTTTAATAAAAAAATAAAAAAAAAATTGAAATCATAGGGGGGGTTCACGACTTCAATAAGAGAAGTCGTGCACCCCCAACACAACTTTACTTTCTTTTAATTTTTAACTTTTATTAATTAAAATCATTAATAATTTCTAAAAAATATTTTTAAATATATTTAAAATAATTAAAATTATAACTAATTAATAATAAAAAATTTTAATATTATTAAATAAATAAATTTCATACTTTTAATTATTTTTGTAATTAAATTACATTTTTTATAAAAAAATTTCAATTAAATAATTTATAACTATAATTATTATAATTATCTAATTAAAAATTCAAAAAAAAATATATTTTACTATAATTTATTGTTTTCAATTTTTATTATTATAGTATATTTTTTTACAAAATTATAATAATTAATAATAATTTTTTTCATTATAAACTATTTAAATTAATAAAATTATTAAATATAAACTAATTAAATTAATAAAAAAGACTAAATAACTAAAATTGTGGAGGGGGTTCACGACTTCTTGTATTGAAGTCGTGCTCCCCCCATACACTTTCACTTTATTGTTTTTTTTATTTAAAATGATTTATAATTTTTAAATTATATATTTAAATGTATTTAAAATATTAAAAATGATATATAATTAATATTTAAAGTTTCTAAATATTATTAAATAAATAAACTTATTTTTGTTATTAAATTAATCACATTTTTTTAAATTATTTTAATTAAATAATTTATAACTATTATTATTGTAATTACATAAATTAAAATGCATAAATAATTTATAATGAAAAAAATTATTATTAATTAATTATAATTTGTAAAAAAATATACTATAATAATTAAAATTAAAAAAAATAAATTATAATGAAATATAAATGTTTTTGAATTTTTAATTAGATAATTATAATAATTATAGTTATAAATTATTTAATTAAAATTCTTTTATAAAAAATTTAATTTAATTACAAAAATAATTAAAAGTATAAAATTTATTTATTTAATAATATTGAAAAACTTTAATTATTAATTAAATATAATTTTAATTATTTTAAATACATTTAAAAATATTTTTTAGAAATTATAAATGATTTTAATTAATAAAAGTTAAAAATTAAAATAAAGTAAAGTTGTGTAGGGGGTGCACGACTTCTTTTATTGAAGTCGTGAACCCCCCTACGATTTCAATTTTTATTTTTTTTTATTAAAAACGGTATGGTAATCGATTACAACATTGTGGTAATCGATTACTATACCCAGAGGTCGTTTTTGGGGTGCACGACTTCAACACTGTGCATATGAACAGTGTGAAGTCGTGCAGGGGGCACGACTTCTTCAATTGAAGTCGTTTGGGCCCCCCACAACTTCCCCATTTATGTAATTTTGGTTGAATTTGCCAATTTCGGTAATATTAAAGGCAAATATGCCTAGTTTGGTGCAAAACCAGATTTCTTTATGAATATTCTTTATATATAATAATTCAATATTTTAAGATGAATTCAACATCACCCAAGTAACAGTTTGATATCCACACGAACCTTTAATTACTAAGTAATTCAATCTATGTCATAAACTATCATTGTTACTCATTCAAATGAACTAATCTTTAGGTATAGTTGGTGGATCATTCAAAATCGTAGAATATGAGGTTATTCATCCCCAACTATGTAAATTTAATGTCAAAATTACAAACAAACTACACAAACATTTTGTGTTAGATATACATTTCTACCTAAACGGAGAGTCAAACATTGATACTTATATGAAACACAAGTTTAATCTATGCCCTCCAAACAATTATTTCATATCAAAATAATTAATCTCAATATAAATTTAGATAAAAACACATCAATGTTAAGTAAACCTAATTGCTGATGGTGATAAAATAAAGATAAAATTTTTATGTGTCTAGTCATTGCGTTTGACTCAACTTTATTAATTTTGTCATTTGAATTATATTGAGTTATAACTTTTGTATTTAAGTTAATTTTGATCGAGTTTATGATATTTAATCTTTATGTTTTGTGCGTTAAAATTGTTTTTAAAGAATTTTATTTTTTTTAATAAAACCTAAGTAATTATAGTTTATTAAATTTATCTTAGTTAATTAAAATACTATTAGTATTGCAGGCAAGAAGATTTTAACTCATTAAAACGATATTAATGAATATTACGGTATTGAATTATTATTCTACGAAAATCAAGACAAGCTACAATATATATAGCCAATCCAAGTAAAGAAACATAAAGGACGAACGCTAAAGAACGAACGAGACCGAGCATTCAAAAGACCCAGACGATCGTTCATAACCGAACGCTCAAGAAGAGAATGTTTGGCCACAAACGACCAGACATAAAACCGAACGGTTAACAACAAAAAACCGAACGGTCAAAAGTAAAAGCTGAGTCTAACTAACAAATCTTCACCTAGACTCAAAAATTACAAAATTACCGAATGATACACAAATTACAAACCGAGCGGTAAAAAACCAATCCTGAACAACAACTTCAGAAACTTCTCTTTAGCGAGCGGCTTAGTCAGCATATCTGCAGGGTTGTCTTCATATGCAATTTTGCAGATTTGGACATTACCGGATTCCACAATGTTCCTGACAAAATCCAGCTTGACGTCAATATGCTTTGTACTAGAATGGTAAATCTGATGGTTCGCCAAATGTATGGCGCTCTGACTGTCACAATGAACCTGGACGGTCGTTTGATCAATACCCAATTCCCGAATCAAGCCTTTTAACCATAGTGCCTCCTTTACCCCTTCAGCGAGCGCACAATATTCAGCTTTAGTGGTTGACAAGGCAACAACTAATTGTAATGTTGAATTCCAGCTTACAGCAGTACTGAACAGTGTAAACACATATCTCGAACGGGATTTCCTTGTGTCCAAGCACCCGACAAAATCTGAATCAACGAATCCTTCAATATAATCTCCACCATGAAAATTATTCTGAAAGAGTAATCCAGTATCAAGAGACCCCGTACGTATCTAAGCATCCACTTCAACGCTTCCCAGTGACTTTGTCCAGGATCAATCATAAATCGACTGAGAACACTTACCCCATGCGCTAGGTCAAGTCTAGTGCAGACCATGCCATACATGATGCTCCCAATCCCACTTGAAAATGGAACCGATTCCATTTTCCTCCTTTCAGCCTCGGTCTTCAAGCATTGCTCTTTGGTGAATTTCAAGCGTTGACCGATCGGTGTGCCAGCTAGTTTGGATTCAGCCATCCGATACCTTGAAATCACCTTCTGTAAGTAACTCTTTTGAGATAAAAACAAATTTCCCTTCAGATTATCTCTCTTAATGTCAATGCCTAAAATCCTCCTTGCTTCTCCGAGCTCCTTCATTTCGAAAGCACCACCCAATTTTTCTTTCATCTCATGAATCATGCTCCTATCACTACTGGCAATCAGAATATCATCCACGTATAGAAGAAGATATAGAACTTCCCTGTGACGATGCAAAATATACACGCAGTCATCATAATTGCACCACTTGAAGTTCAACTTCATCAGAAAATCATCAACTTTTCTATACCATTGTCTTGGACTTTGCTTTAAGCCATAAAGGGACTTCTGTAACAGGCACACTCTTTCATCCACAGCAAATCCCTCCGGCTGCTTCATATAAATTGTTTCCTCCAAGTCTCCATGCAAAAACGTAGTTCTCACATCCAACTGTTCTAGATACAAATTTCGGTGAGTAACTATCGCCATTAAAATTCTGACCGAACAGTGCTTCACGATAAGAGCAAAAATCTCATGATAATCTACACCCTCAATCTGAGTAAAGCCTTTGGCAACAAGTCTTGCTTTGTACCTAGCTTTCTCACCCCCTGGTATAACTTCCTTTTTCTTGAAGATCCATTTTGAACCTACAACCTTCTTTCCCTTTGGCAGATCTACCAATTTCCAGGTGCTATTCTTCCTCAACACCTTCAGCTCTTCCTCCATAGCACCCTGCCAAAGATTTCGATCGTTGCTGTGAAGAGCCTCCTTGTAACTTCTCGGTTCACACGAACTTTCAAGATCTTCAGCAGCATTCAAGGCATAGCAAATTAAATCTGCCTCTCCAAACCATTTGGTTGGCTTAGAGATTCTCCTTTCTCTATCACGAACAAGCTGATAATTCCTCAATTCATCACCAGCTCTTCTTGGGTAACTCACATCGCCAGATATACCATCTGTTTCATCACCAAGATCTGTTTGTATTTCACCTGTTCGATTTTCCTATGATGACCGAACGCTTTCGTCTTGCCCTTCACCCGTTCGGTCTTCCTTAGTCAATCACTGAATGTCCCCATCAGTAGTATGCTCTACCTCAACGAGCGTTTTCTTCTCGCATCCAAGATTTTCAGCATGCATTGCCATTCTCGTTTCGTGGAAAACGACATCCCTTCTAATGATCAGCCTGGACTGTTTTGAGTATAACCTCCACAACCTGTATCCCTTAACTCCTTCAGCATATCCAAGAAATACATTTTTTACCGCTCGGGCGTCCAGCTTATCTCCTTTGGCATGAGCGAACGTCAAGGAACCGAACACTCTCAAGTGTGAGTAGTCAGTCGGTCGACCACTCCAAACTTCCATTGGTGTTTTATAGTTGAGGGCCGAAGACGGACTCCTGTTAATCAGGTATACGGCTGTATTGACAGCCTCTCCCCATAAAGCCTTTGATAATCCTGATCCAAGCAGCATACACCGAACCCTGTCTAGAATTGTTCTATTCATCCTTTCAGCCAAACCATTTTGTTGAGGAGTTCCCACCACAGTCTTGTGCCTCCTTATCCCTTTATCTTTGTAGAGCTTATTAAATTCATCTGAAACAAACTCCAGACCATTATCAGTTCTAAGATATTTCAGCCTATACCCCAATTGGTTCTCGGTCTGTGTATGTCACTCCTTTAATTTCCGAAAGGTTTCAGATTTATTCTTCAGAACGTAAATCCACACTCTTCTTTAAAAATCATCAATTATGCACAGGAAATACGCTCCTCCACCATGAGTCTGAGTTCTTGCAGGCCCCCACAAGTCAGCATGGGCATACTCAAATGGCCGTTCGGTTAAGTGCTTCCCTTGACCGAACGATATCCTGTGTGACTTCCCCAAGACGCAATGGTCACAGAAATCCAGCTTCTGCAATTTATCACCCAGAAGTAAGCCTTGCTTTTCCAATTCTTCAAGACCCTTCTCACCGATATGACCCATCCTCAAGTGCCAAAGCCGAGCGGTGTTCTCAGTCTTCCCACTTGCTACCGAGACATGACCAATGACTGTGGATCCCTCTAGAATGTACAAGCCATTCTTCCTTCTGCCTTTGACGACCACCGAATCTCCAAAACACACCCTCATCACTCCATCTTCGACTTTTGTTGTGTAGCCTCCAAGATCAAAAGAACTTATTAAAATTAAATTTCGCTTCAGTTCAGGCACATACCTCACATCCTGCAGTACCATCTCCCGATTGTCAAACATCTTCAGCCTTACCGACCCCACTCCTTGCATTCGGCAAGCCTTATTATTTCCCAGCAACACGTTTCCATGCTCTCTTTGATCCAGACTCTCAAAGAACTCCTTCACCGGACACATGTGATAGCTGTAGCCGGAATCCATGACCCAGCTCCTTTGACAATCTTCAGACGAAGCTACCAGAACACCAGCAAATTCATATCCTTTAGAAGCCTCTGCCACATCAGTAGTTTCCTGTGGCCGAACGGTTTTGCCCTTCTCTGGGCAATACTTCTTGATATGTCCCATCTTCTGGCACTTGAAACATCTCACCTGTTTCACACCCTCTGACTTTGTCTTCTTCCCATTTCCAGCCTGCTTCTTCCATTTCCCTTTCACTGAAAATAGCCAAGATGCCACCTCCTCGGTTGCCTTCGAATCTTGGAGCTTTTGAAACTCCTTGGTTCGAATAGATGTCACAACCTCCTCTAGTGTGATTACCTGATCTTTACCGTAGAGCAAGGCATCCCTGAAATGCTCGAAGGTTCTTGGAAGAGCATTCAGAAGAATAACTGCTTTATCTTCATCTTCCAATCGCACGTCAATATTCTCCAGATCATCAACGATCTTACTGAATTCTGCAAGCTTCTCCTCTATAGTTCTTGAATCTGTCATCTTGAACGAATAGAGTTGTTGCTTCAAACACAACCTATGAGCCAACGATCTCGTCATGTACAGAGATTCCAACTTTGCCCAGATTCCAGCTGTAGTCTTCTCCTTTGCAACCTCTCTCAGTGTCTTATCACCCAAACACAATATGATTACGCTTCTTGCTTTATCAACCATTCTTTTCTTTTCTTCTTGCGACATCCCAGCACCCATGTTCAACTCACCCTTCAACGCTTCATCGCATCCCTGCTGTATCAAGATAGCCTCCATCTTGATCTTCCACAGCCCGAAATCATTAGAACCATTGAACTTCTCAATATCGAACTTGGTTGCCATTGCTTCTTGAGTTTCTTGATTCACTGCCCCATGGTGGGCGCCAATTGTTGGATTCGAGTTTGAAACAGAGAACCAGAAAAACGAGATAGAGAAGAGAGAAAAACACAGAGAGAAATTATCTGAATATTACGGTATTGAATTATTATTCTACGAAAACCAAGACAAGCTACAATATATATAGTCAATCGAAGTAAAGAAACAGAAAGGACGAACGCTAAAGAACGAACGAGATCGAGCATTCAAAAGACCTAGACGATCGTTCATAACCGAACGCTCAAGAAGAGAATGTTTGGCCACAAACGACCACACATAAAACCGAACGGTTAACAACAAGAAATCGAACGGTCAAAAGTAAAAGCTGAATCTAACTAACATGCTAAAAAAAGTTGAATCCTTTCTCAAGAATTCATCTCACTCTTTTTTAATCAATTGAACTACAAAATCAATAAAAGACATGTATTAAGTGATTTCAATCAAACGCTTTATGTGTTAACAATATAAACACAAACTACACAAATAAATCCACAAATCAATGCCATAAGATTATTTTTATCAAATGCAAAAAATAGAGTATATATGGGACCAAATCTAGACATACAACAACAATCACTCCATAATATTGATCTTAACTATACTGTGAACAATAAATTTTTTAGGAGAAAAAGGGAAATTTAATTACGAAGAAACTGGTAATTGCGCATGTTTAAACAGCATAAAAACAAAAGTCAGAAATATAAAAAGCAAGTTGCATAAAACATTTTATAAAGTGAAAATAAATCAAAACTTATTTTCCTCTCAAATCTCATGAATTGAGAGAGAGGAAACTCTTACTAGTACCTCCACACTTCAATTCCTCTGGTTTATGTGCAAATATTTTCAAACAAAAACTTCCTACCACCCCCCTCCGATTTGAACATATATAAACAATGTATTAATGTGAAAATAAAAGTCATATACAAAAATATAATTTTCTCGAAAAGAAAAAAAAGATACATTTGAATTTTTTTAGTAATCGTTTAATCAACATTATTGTTTTTACATTCGAGAATGTAAAAATTGTGTGAAACAAACATTTCCTTTTATTTCTTATTTCTTTTCCTTTTATTTTATTGGCTGTATCTCAACACATATTCAAATTGGGTCTTTCTTATTGCACTTCCAATTTTTCCTCTCTTGTACTGTAAATTTTTCTAAATTCTTTAATTGACCATAAACTTTTGGATTAGGGTAAAAAAAAACTCTTGTTTTCTCTCCTTATATTTATACCACCCACGTGTACTCATCCCTCACACTTTCTTTCTTACCTTAGGTGCCGCAGCAACAAGTCTCCCTCACCTTCCTGCACCCTTCCTTCTTTTTCACACATTACCACTACATCCCTCTCTTGCATCCCCACTTACTTTGACCTCTCTCACACACACCTCAAAAACACCCCACCACAAAACAAGATTATGTGATAAGTAAGTAACTACATGCATTAAATTTAAGAAATTTATATATTTGGGATAATAATTGTGAATATGAGAAATTTATAAATGTTTTGTGAATCAGACGTCGAAATACCTAGTTAAATGTAGATACAAAATGAATGTGAGGATTTAGGCTTTTAGAGATTTAGGAATTAGAGATTACAAAAAAAAATATCACATTTTGAAATTTTGTATCAAATTTTGAAATTTAGTTAAGAGAATACTGAATATGAGAATTGTATCGGTTTCCAAATCTAGTTGAAGATTGTATTGGATTTTGAAATCGGGTTAAAATGTATATCAAATTTAGAAACCCAAAATTTATATATATATTAATTTTAATTTTAATTTTCTTATATTTTCTTTTAATTTAGTTTTCATTGATTATGGTTTTGTTAGTTTTTTTTAATTTTATTTATTTTGTGAGATTTTGTTTTGTTTATTTGTTAGGTGTATTAGTTTTAATGCTTTTTAAAATTTGTTTGTTAAAGAAATGACAAAAACACAAAGTTCTTATACGGAATAAGAGTTTTGCATAAGGTGAAGTTAGAAGGAAACCTATGATATCTGCTCATAGAAGGGGTCATGATGGTGAACTTGGAGAAATTGCAACATTAGTTAGTCATAATGTTGATAAGCATTAGAAGGATGTTATTGAGAAGCAAAAGGATGGTATTGAGTCGTATGAGGATGTTGTTCACCTAGAAGATGAAATGGTTGGATATCCTAGAGGATCACACGACACTTCTTTGCTGACGAGCTATATTATTGATCACGTTGCATATGCATTATGAGAAAGTTGAGTTAGTAATGTTATTTTTTTTAGGTTTTGACGGTTGGTAACTTGTTTAAATTTATATGCAATTGTTTTATGTGAGATCGATGAGAGATAAAGTTGGTCTTCCATGAAAAAATTAAATAAATTTAGAGCATAAGTAAAGTGTAAAATATAACATGTATCCTTGATTGTGAGTCGACTAGCAAAAACTTCCTTAGTTCTTCTAGTTGATCATAGTTTCCCACTAATCTTGCATATTCATCATGCAACTGACTTAGTTATTTAAATAAATTAGGTCGAATAAAGGCCATGACTCTTCACCCATCCCCAACAAAGCAACAATGCATTTATACCCACAATTATCATTAGCAATAACATCAATAACATCGACAATGTAAGAGTGACAAATTAGATGGACTTGATCTAACATAAGTACTCGCCTTCGTTGCATAAATCCAAATCATGCATCAAATTTAGCTATAGATTGAATTGTTAAAACAAGATCGTTTATAAGATTGAACTGTCTAAACGTCCTCATATGTTTTGAAGTTTAACAAACAACAATAAATGAAATCAACATATGACAGAGTGTTATCTTTGAAAAAGTAACATAGCTAAAAGATAAGCGGTTTACGAAAAAGCTTTGTGAAATCTAATTACCTTGGGAAAAGCTTTAGTAAACGCGTCAATACTTGAGCAGACGCAATGCTAAACAATTTTCCTATTAAATGCATCAATGATAGTCTTGTTAAATGCACTCGTGCTGTACTTTGCTAAAGAAACCTAGATAAGCTCTCATTATGATTTATAAAATGATGTTTTTGATAAAGGTACTAAAAGGTACAAATTTATCTCACTAAACGTGCTCTTGAATCAAATTAGTATTTACTAAACAAGGTGCCATTAGGAAAAGCCTTTCATAGGCTAAACGATACCCTATGCTAAATGAAGCTTTCATCCAATGATGAAACACTCATGATTTGTTAGGTATCTTCTCTACAATGCTTAAACGATCAAATGCTGATTGAGCAATAAAAATTTGAAATTCTTATAATTGTTCTAGACGCGCATTAAATGCCATTAACGTCTCAAAACAAAAAAAAAGTGATAAGAAAATGGACATATCTTCATGCATGCATATCTACTCTACTTTTTTGCAGATTACCTATGTCAAGTATCTACCTACTCCATCATATATAAATAAAAAATGAACATTATAGAAAAAGAAAGCATTCACGTATTGTTCTCTCTATCAAAAGTCGCACCATAAAGTTCATACAACCTACTTTTGATAAAGAACTAAAAAAACATGTATGCTTTGACAAATATACTTTAACCAACGACTACTACCTACGACAAGGTTAAGAAGATCTAAAGATCAAAGCAAAGTACTATCTAACGGACATTTTCTTGAAGCCTATATATTGAAGAATGTTGAAGAAAATAGTAAGAGAATAAACACACAAAAAACAAAAGAAAATATCTGACAAGAAAAGTAAAGCATAAAAGAAAAGAAAATACTCTAAGAAGAAAAAAGAGAGAAAACTCTAAGAGTATGTTATATTGATTTGTATTGTATACATATCCTCTCTACAATCATGATACAAATGACATGACAAATATCATAAAACATCTAACAAAATCAACTAATTCAAATAAGATTCAAACATACTCGTTTCATATTGTGTACCTAAATGTATTACTCAATTTGTCCATGCCTTTATAAAATAATTCTTTTATAGAATGATCCAAGAATCATTGACATATTCAAATAATAAAGGCCATGAATTACAAATATAATGAAGGCGATCAACACAATCACTAAAACCCGACTCATGTTAACAATCCATGATATTTTCACATGCATCCATGAGAACATCTCGTGCTTCAATAGTATTGACTAATATTTTGCACTTGGCTTGCACATTTTTCTAAATGTGGAAATGACATAGGAGATGATAAAATTCAGGAAATATAGTGGCAATAACATTTATCAAAGCTAGGTCTATGTCGCTAAAAATGATTAGTGGACCACCCTCAGATGTCGCAAATAACCCTTTTAGCCTTTCTTGTGTCCAAGTGAAATTATGTTTTCGTTCATGAATACAAAGACAGCTAAGAAAGTCAACCCTATTGATGTGACTTAAACTATCTCAAGTAATGAAAACCTATATTTGTTGGTTTTGTTGAAGGTATGGAGAAACCCTAGAAGGGAGGCGAGGTTGAATAGTGTTTCCAAGCTTTTTTGCAGCTCATGATCTGATTATGATGTACGTTAGGCTTGTACGAACTTTCATTCAGTTAAAAAACGCTCTCTTAGTCAGATCATTTACTTAACCGACTTAGTGCATCTAGGCTGAAGAGTAGACAATAATCAATTGTAAAGCACATTAAGCGAGAGCGAGCTTTAAAGAACTTTAAAAACTACATCGTTTATCACTAGGTGAAAACACACAAGATGTTTTATACTGGTTCACTTGTTAGGGATACATCCAGTTCTCCTCTAAATAAACTTAGAGAGTTCCATTAGGTATTTTAATGAAGTACAATCAAGTTTAACCCACTCCTGATTGTGTAGTATTATTCAGCACTCCTATTATCCCTAAACGCTCCCATTCCCTTTTAGACTTATTTAGTTTAGTTTCTCCCACTTCTGGTTTTGTAGTATTCTTCACCACTCTCGATATCCCTAATCAACGAATAACCTTTAGTTACCCTAGACTAGTTGAGTATTCGCCCACTCTTAGTACTCAGCTTCCTACTGAGATATTTTTGAGTATTCGTACTACTCTTGGTACTCAGCTTCCTACCGAGATTTCCTTGAGTATTCACACTATTCCTGGTACATAGCTTCCTGTCGAGATTTCCTTGAGTATTTGCACCACTCCTTGTACTCAACTTCCTGCCAAGATTTCCTTGAGTTTTACCCACTCCTGGTTGTGCATTATTATTCACCACTCTTGGTCTCCCTGATCAGTGAATAACATTCAGTTACCCTGGATCAGTTGAGTATTAGCACCACTCCTGGTATTAGATGATCTTGCCTAGATTTCCTTAAATTTAAAGAGTTAAGTTGAAAGTGTTTTGATTCTCTTCAGAATTGCAATCATAGATTGCTTACATGTATTTTAGACTATATCTCTCTACGAGATGATTTGATTACAATATAAACCAGTCTATGCACTCACAGGTGTTTCTCTCATCTCTTTCATTACAAAAGTAGCATATCATACAAAGAAGTATAAGGGGGATGATTTACTTTTCTCTTTCTCTAATTTTTTTCTTCTTGTGTCATGCACACAAGTAGATATTACAATGAAATCTGAGAGACTCTCATATTTTTCACTCTTTCACTCTTTCTTCTTGTGGATATTTAATGAAGTTTGATAATGATCTTCTTTTCTTGAGTTGTTCTCTTCCTCCTCTTCTTTGACAGGAGTGATTTAGCATTGATTGCTCAAAGAGATTTCCTTGCTCACTAGATGATGAGATATCTTCATATCTTCATATTCTCTCTCTTCATCATCATCATCTTTTCTTTCTTCTGTTCTTCTATTTATACACATTAATTATAGTTGTTGTGATTATGCTTGTCTTTAGAGTTTGGGCTTTATGATTGTTGATGAAGCGTGTCTTGAGATTTGTTCTTTTCTGGCTTTTATGTAGGTTTTAGTCATAGGATGGTGACTTTCATCAGAGTAGATGTGCTTTTCAGAGCTTTTATCAAAAGTGATTTTTACTTAACATTTGGCACAACTTTCGATAATCTGATTAGTGCTCTTCTTTCCCTTTATCTCTAACATTCATTTTTCTATCTACAAAAATGAACATTCGTAGTGATTGTCCTGTAAAGGTAAAAAAAAACATATATGGAAATTCTATATATCTTTTAATGTTTTTATCTTAAAGTTTTGTGTCTTCGTTATTGTTTGAGAGTATTTTAAAGTTTTACTTCTTTGGTGTTTCTTTTAGTCATCATTTTATGTTTTTTGTTTTCTAGGAGAAAACATTCTGTGAATGTCTTTCCTCTTACTTGCTTCTGATTAGACTTGTCGTGTAATCAGTTGATCATATATCACTTTTGTTGTTTTTGAACGTTGAACATTTAAGATCATTCAATGCTTGTTCAGAACAACAAGGTGTCTTTTGATTTCCTACCATTAGATAACATTTTTCAATTAAGTTCTTTTAATTTGAAGATACCAAAATATAGATATTTCATCATAAGATGACATGTTTGTTTCACTCGTGATATCATTTGAATGTAAGTAAACGCTTCTTTGTATGTGTACCTTGTAGGCATATAACGTTTAGATTTCTCAAGCTTTCTTATATCTTGTAGTTAAGTCTTTTAATCGTTTTAGTCAAAGACATTGTTTCGACCTGTTTTCGTTTTCGAGAGATGCCAAATACCTACTTCAGGTATCTTAAGCATTGAGCATTTAACTCAGTTCTCTCTCAGACACTTTTAAACAAGACATTTTCTAGTCAAGCGTTTGGTTGTTCTAACCTAGATGTTTTTCTATTTCCTAGAACCTAAGTGTTTTCCTAGGTTTTCTAAGATTGGGTTCAGGTTCTAGTTTTGTCTTAAGTTTCTTATTCTAATTTTCTTCTATTCTAGGGTTTTTCTATTCTAGAGTCTAATTGGAAGTATCTAACTACAGGGTTGATTTTCTCTTTTTGGTTGATCCTAGAGTCTAATTGGAAGTATCTAACTAAAGGGTTGGTTTTCTCTTTTGGATTGAAATGTTTATGTTCTTGTTTCATCCTAATGTTGAACTAAGGGTGTTGAGATGTGTTTCTACTTTTCTATCATATCTTAAGGTTTGTCTAGCCTAGTGTTATGGTTTCCTAACAAAGTGTTCTAAGGGTTGATTTCTTGTCCTGATAGTTTTTCTAGTTAGAGTTAGCTTTTCATACAAAAAGACTTCTTCATTTATGTTATTTAGTTAAACGTCAAAACCAATATCAAGATTTCTTCTAGATGAGCTTGTCTTGTAATACTTTGTCAATCTCTCCTAGTTTTCTTCTTGGACGAGCTTGTCTTACCTTGACATTTGTAGGTGTTTTCCATCAAGAAAACAATAATAAATGCATTCAACAATTTTACTGCATCAAAATGTGTCCAAAAGAGGTCACTTTACCACCTCATATTCATCTGCACATATACTCTAGTGGATATATTTATCATGTTCTAACATCATCATCAATTGTTGTAATTTAGTTCTCGAACCTCTCAATGATCATTTGTAGGTATATCTTACATTTATACTTGCTTGATTGTTGTCACATTACACTCATTATTTTCTTTGAGAGTAAGGAGAATGTTTACAAGTTATACTTAACTCTTAGTCATATAAACAAGCAATGACTATTCGGTGGATTTTAACCACCCATCAAAAGGGTGACCAACTAAAGTCTATGACAAATCATGGTTATGATATCCATGTTTTACCTTCAAAACTCACCCATCTCCATTAGAATTTGGTTTGTCTCTCAATTTTAAAGGACAATCACATTTTCTTATGCTAGATATACTAGGTTGAACATCAAATTTATATTTCCTATACTTTCCACCTCTTTCACATGCTAACAATACATAAGTCTTTCTCCTAAGTTGACCAATAGCTTTATGAGATCTTATAATGACAACATCAAAAGTTATCCCCGAACCCAATGAATTAACTCATCACGTATGGAAAAAATCTAATCAAATGTAAGTTATTTATGTAATCTCCATGACACATTTCATTTATAAAAGAAGAGAAAACAACCCTGAAGTTGAAATTTACTTAAGATTCCATAAAACTTAAAGAACAATCTTCCATCTTAGACTCTAACCAACTAGAACATGACATCAATATAGAATATCTCACTTGTTCAAAAATAATAATTGGATATTAACAAATTCATAAAACAAAACAAGTAAAATAGTTTTTTGTTTAAAAATTAAAAACAATAAAAAAAGATGCCAAATAAATTTTCTTAAAAAAATTAATCAAAGCAACACCATATTTCAAAATTCGTAAGAATACTTAGTCAAATTTTGAAAGCAGGTAAGTTCCTAAGTTGGATTTCAAAATCCGGTGAGTTCATTAACCGCATTTTGAAATTTGGTGAGTTCGTTAACCATATTTTGAAATCTATTAAGTGTTTAAAATCGGATTTCAACAATCAATGAGTTACTAAATCCACTAAGTTACTTAAAAAATTTTAAAATTTGATACTTCTCTAAATCAGATTTTGAAATTCAGTTTTTACTAAAATTATTCAACCTACAAAATTTGATGAATACTTTTACCAATCGAATTTTAAAATTCAGTACATGCAAAATATAATAAAAAAATATATCAAAATTTATTCACAAAAACAAAAACAAAGAAAAACGAAGTGAATACCTATTTCAAACAACAAAGATGGACGAAAATGAAGTAAGTTTTAAACCAGATGAACGAAATTGAAGGAAGGTTCAAAGCTGGAGTTCAACACTATTGAAAGAAGAAGAAAGTTGAAGATGAAGTTGAAGAAGAAAGAAAGCATCATTGTTTTTGAAAGTGAAAATGACTTGAGGATGCGAGGATTGCAGTAAATATATCATTCCGCAGTGAAAACGTTTGGTAAGCACTGCTTACCGAATTAATTTAATATTTATATTCTGAAGAGATATATTTGACATCATAGGAAAAATTGGAGAAGGAAAATTGAACGTGCAGCCCCTTCAAATTTAGTGATGTGCTCGTAAAATCTCCATTATTGGGCTTTTCAGGCCCAAAGTATGTTTTTCCTTCTAGTCAGCTTTAAGTTTTAATTTTGAAAAAAAAAACGTGACTTCTCAATTCCCATCCCTGATTACATAAAAGGAGGAAAAAGAGCAAATCAAAACTACCAATCCAAGCAAGGAAAGCAATAGTCCTATTGTCTAATGATGACTGTTGCTAAAACCAATCTCATTAAATGCTATTTTGATTTGAAATATGATGCATTGTTTAAGCAATTAACTATATAAGTAAAATTAATCAATTAACTTTATTAATTGTATTTGAATTTTTTTCATAAAAATATTATTCTCTAGAACTTGATCTAGAATAAGAATATTTGAGAATGTAATTTCAATTAATTGAGTGATACTTTTGAAATGATATCATGAATTAAAGTGAAAGTAATTAGAATCCAAAATACCGAAAATCAATACTTTGTTTAATGATGATTATGAAAGAAAAAAAAAACAACAGTTCTATTTTCATTATTAATATACCATTATCTTTAAAATCAAATATAAATAAAACAAATTAATTATTATATTAATCAAATTTAATGAATACATTTAGTTGCATTATTCATATTAAAAAGTTCAATCGGTAAAATTTGATATATAAAATAAGAATATATTTAACCACGAGTATCTAAAAAATATTCATATATCATATTCTTAAGTTAATGTATAATCAATCTTACTAATTGTCAGAACCATTAAAATCCACTCAAGGATCGTCTTAGTGGATTATATGTGTCAAGAAGGGGGTCTGACACTCAGATGGTGGAAGGCAAGTGTGAACAACTGAGTGGCCGTTCGGTTTTGACGTTGGAAGGAAATTTCAAAACTCTAAGTTTCAAAATTTCACGCTACTCTCTGCATGCACCCTTCTTCCCCAGATTTCTGAAAAATTCCATTCTCTCCTCCTTCTCTCTAAAAAGCTATTACTTCTCTCTAAGGATTCTCACCGTTTCTTCCTCCGATCATCACTCAGGCACCATTTCCACTCTTCCGGAGTCAAGAGCTTTCGATTGAACCGATCGATTTGTGAAGCTGAGCTGGTAAGTTTTTCTCTTCACTCAGTCGTGCGGTTTCTGGACATGCAAACCAAGTTCTGGTTTCATGCGTTGATCACTCTTCTAAAATGAGTAGTTTTGATAGTGTTTTGATTTTACTTGGTTTAGTTTTGGAGAATTGTTGAGCGTTGAGGGTAGAAGGATTTGTAGAGGTGAACCAGTGAGCGTTCGGTCACGATTAAGAGGTAAGGGAATCTTATATAATTTGATTTTTATGTTTGTTTGGGATGTATGTATGTTCGTTGAATTGCTGAATTAATATGAAATATGATTGTTGCTATGTTTTGACTGTATGAAGTGTGAAAATTTACTATGATTTGGATGTATGAAATTATGAAGATAGATGTTGAGAAATGAATTGAGATAAATAATTCTAAGTATGAAATTCCATATGAAAATGTATGTTCGTTACTGAATGGTCTTTGACCGTTCGGTTTTCTCGGGGACTCGTTTAGAACTGGATTCTTTCATTTGGAGGGAATTCCCGTTGAGGACCGAGCGTCTTCGTATAGTAAAATTTGTGTATAGGCGTTCAACCAAGGATATTCGTTCCTTGGCATTGTGTTATAAATTTA
Source organism: Vigna angularis (assembly GCF_016808095.1). Taxonomy (NCBI): domain Eukaryota; kingdom Viridiplantae; phylum Streptophyta; class Magnoliopsida; order Fabales; family Fabaceae; genus Vigna; species Vigna angularis. Next base: position 3,060,125 of record NC_068976.1, on the reverse strand, counting down.
AGTATATCTATATGTAGTAGTATGTTCGTTCGTTCTTGAACATTATTTAATTGATATTGTATATTTATCAAGTCTTTCTTTTATAAATTAAGTAGTGCTCGGTCTTACACCAAGCGCTCGTACTAAGTAGTGCTCGGTCTTACACCAATTACTTGTACTAAGTAAGTGTTAGGTCTTACACCAAGCATTCATTCTACTTTTCGTAATCTATCTTGATAATAAGAGCATTCGTCCAAACTCCATTAGAGTCCACCCTCTACCGTGCTCGGTCTTCGACTGACATTCGGTTTTATTGATGTTAAACTCGTAAATAAGCTAAGTATTTGTAGCGTTCGGTTTCTTCATATGATTCCTTCAAGTACTATCAATTGATGTCTTACAGTGTTTGTCTCTATTGGTTTCGGCCTAGAGTCTTAGTACTCGGCCTAGGCTTTACGGTGTTCGGTCTAAACGTTCATGAGTCAGTTCATTAAATTGACTCACTTTGTAAATAACATTCGCTTCTATTATTCCTTATGAAATATTATTGTAATCGGTCTCTTCCCAACCCCGATAGTAACTATCTCTCTCGGTTTTGATCTGTTCTGGAACTGGAAACCTCTCGGTCTTAGTCCAAGTGTTCGATCTCGTTCGGGGTTGAAGATGTACGTTCGGTATTTGGTATCCTATTGGATATTTGTTCAAATTGGTTCAGTTGAGGTTTAATAATGAAAGATGATAGAGTATGATATGGATGAAACGTATTTAATTATGAAAGAGTATTCCGGGGAGGAATATCTCATGAATGGATATTGGAATTTGGTAAAGTATGAATGTGGGCATGCTAAGCTGGCGGTTCATCCTGATATTCCGTGATCACTCGTTCTCACGTAGAGAAGGGTAAGTCATGTGTGGGAATGGCAGGAGATCCTAGTCCTTATGGAATTTGGACAGATAGGACTAACCTCGGGTAGCAGCTGTTGAGGGTATCCCAGTTACTACATCACCCGGGTGCACGAACGTCATAGTTACACAGAATTCATACAGTCCGGACAGTCAGAGTCTAGTATTAGGCTTTGCCTGAAAGAGTTAATGAATTATCTTGTTTGGTTGATTGTGTGAAATATATGCTGATACATGAATTAAATTACATAAGCTTACCCTATGTTTCCTGTCTTGTCTGTTTTGTACGTTCAGTTGTCTTTCTGTTGCAATGATCATCCATGTGGATGTGAGTAGAAGGAGACGAGCTGCTGGAAAAGCACTGGAAGAAGAAAATTTAGTCGAGGTAGAAGTTAAGACCGAACAGTAGAACCGTTTGGTCAATATTTTAGTTTAGTTGAAAGATGATCGTTCGATCATCTTTTCCCTTTTCTTTTGTAGGACTGTTCGGTATAGGTCTTTTGTAAACCGTTCGGTCATGATTGCATCTTGGTACAGTTTTAACTTTCTTGTTATTTCTGTAAGGTCGTTCGGTCCAAGCGCAACCTATTTCTTGTAAGACTGAGCTGTAATATTATTAGATGTGATTATTCTATTGTATGATTTTATACTGTATTTTTGGGATGTTACACTAATACTCTTTAACTAAAAAAGTTTCAATTCTAATGTTATATCAACAATTCTAGCTTAGCTTTTGAACTTTGATATTTAACAGTGGATTATAATAATTCTAAAATTAATATCAATATGTTGAAATCTATATAATAAGATTTTCTTTAAAAGAAGTATTATATTTTAATATATATGGTTTGGGTATTTGATTTGACGGGCAAAATTAAAATTATTCTCTTTCAAAAAAGTTTGTATAGTTTTATCTTTATACTTTATTTCAGTATGAATTACATCTCATGAATCATTAAGCATTTGGTGATGTGGCAAATAGTGTTGACATTGGTTATGCCACATAATTATGTATGTTGACATGTGGCAACTCTTCCCTTCTCCACTTCCTCTCCCTTGACTTCATCATTACCTTACCAAAACTTCACTCTTTACACCATTTTCCTCTTACCAAAACTTCACTCTCGACACCATTCCCCTGTGATGAAGTTGAAATAATAGGAAAGCATTAAAAGGAGGTTGAATAATGTTTTGGAAAACTTGTTCATAAATGAACGTTCAACATTTTTTGGTGAAAGTCAAATAGTTTACACAAGTTGTTAAACACTCTAATTATAAGAAGGATTTCTAGGGCATTTTGCAATGCTTTTTTTAGTTTTTAAGAAGGATAGCTCTCAAGAAGGGCAACATTTAGTGATGAGAGCGTTTATCAATGGTTGAGTTAAGAAGAAACTACAATGTTTGTAAGTAAAATGTTTTGCAAGGTTGAAGTAATGAGCACACAGATATTATATACTGGTTCACTCAATAGAGCTATGTTCAGTTCTCCTCTAAGACCTCTTAGAGGGTTTCACTATAATTTTCAACAAGATTACAACTGAGTATTTACATCACTCCTAGTTACACCTAGTCAATCCTAGTAACACTCGTTACACTGTCTAGAATCGAGTATCACCCACTCCTGGTTTTACAGTATTATTCACCACTCCCAGTATCCTTAGACAATCCCAATATCTTCCTGATACAGTGTCTAGTAGAGTTTCACTCACTCTTGGTTTCCACTAGATAATCCCGGTATCAACCTGACATGCTGCCTAGGTAGCGTTTAACTCAATAGAGTTAATGAGCAAGTGTTTGAATTCTCTTTAGAATGTGCCATCAATAAGATTACTTACAACTCTTAAACGATTAATCTCACAAAGAGGATGTGTTTACAATATAGTTCAATCTAATAGACTTTGTAGAATTTTCTCTCTACTTACAAATGTAAGCTTATAATTCTATAAAGCTTGAGAATATGTTCTTTCACTAGTACGAGTTTTTTCTTTTCAAATATTCTTTTCGTTGTTTATGTGTTTATTCTCTTGATCTTCTCTTTAAGATCTTTAATTTATAGGCTTCATGAGAAAATATTTGTCATATAGTGCTTGTTTTTTATCTTTGGATCTTCATAGCCTTTTTGTAGGGAGCAACTATTAGGTGAAGTCAACTTGTCAAAACAAACATGCTTTTTTAGGACTTTATCAAAAGTAGGTTGTATGTATTTTTTAGCATGACTTTTGATGGTGAGAACATTTCATGAATGTATTCTTTGTCTCTAATTTCCACTTCCGAGTTGTATATGATAGAGTAGGTAGATACTTGACATAGGCAACTACAAAGAGTAGAGTATATATGTATGCAGACAAATATGTCCTTTTTCTTTTCACTTTGTCGTTTTTGAAACATTGTGCATTTATTGCTTGCTCAAAACAACTACGAGATTTTCAAATTTTCTATTGTCCAATCAAGATTTTATCGTTTAAGCATTTGTGTAGAGATACCAAGTAGTTCATAAATGTTTCACTATGGGATGAAAATATCGTTTGGTACAAGGTATCGTTTCGCCTATACAAGATATTTACTAACAGAGTATCTTTTAGTGATCTATGTTTAGTTCAAGAGTGTTTTGAGGGCAATGTTACTCAACACATGTTTTTGGAGTGTTGTTTATAACTTTTAGCCCGTTTACCAAAAACATCATTTTGCACCTTATTTTTTGAAGATATAATGAGAGCTCGTTTAACATTATTTAGTAATGTATAAGAAGAGCGCATTTAGTAAGACTCTTACATGACATATTGATGCGTTTAGTGAAAAATCATTTGATAGTGCATTCGCTAAGATATCAACGCATTTACTAAAGCTTTTCTTTTAACATTCAAATTTCACAAAGCCTTTTTGTAAGGCACTTCATTTTCAATGATCTTATTTTTCATAAAGATAATATTTTTTTCAAATGTTCATTTCATTTATTGTTGTTTTGTTAAACATCAAAAAATGAAGATGTTAGATGATCTAGTCTTATAGATAATTTTGTCTTAACATAAGCAAAAAGTTCTGGTCTAGAGACCGCATTGTTATAAAATCTTAATGCAAGTTATTTAAATGCAAAAGACATTTCCTTTCATGTAAATGGCTCCACAAAGGCCACGAAGCTCAACTAAAGTGTTCATATAGACACCACATCAACCACACAACATCTCAACAAAAATTTATGTTAGATGATCGATATCACCTCACTACCAGAAAGGAGGGCATTACCGACGGCCGAAGTCCCTTGGTAACAGCAAAAAAGTCGTTAGGCATTACCGACGGATTATTGACGGTCAATTTTTCGTCAGTAAATCGTTTATCGCTAACCATTACCGACGACCTTTGTCCTTTAGTAATTACCGAAGGGTAGGGGCCTTCGGTAATTATCGAAGGACAGGGGCCCTCGGTAATTACCGAAGGGAGGAGCCTTTGGTAATTATCGAAGGGCAGGGGCCTTCGGTAATTACCGAAGGGCAGAGGCCTTCAATAATTATCAAAGGGCAGAAACCTTCGGTAATTACCAAACAAACCTGCATAACATGTTCATAGCACAAACAGACCTACATAACATTTTCAAAGCACAGAAATACCTCCATAATATGCATCCCAAAATCATCCAATCATTGATGGAGTAAACAACATAATAATAACATCATTTGTATTGTTCAAATTTAAGAACTTGTATTTGTAAATGAAACATGAAACATAAAACATAAAACAATATGTTCATCTAGACATGAGAAAATGTAATGTAGCAGAATCATAATGTTCTAACATCCAAATGTTCTAACAACTATGTTCAATAACAAAGTAAAACTAATAATCTACACAGTCATCATCAGAATGATCTTCATCATCCTGCTGCTTTGTAGATGGCTGGACTGATGTGGGTTGCTGAGGGACGGCGGGTGACGGGGAGGGTCGTGGCTGGGTCGGAGGGACGGTGGAATGAACGTGTGAAGCTTCAGGTAGCGCTCTTATGACAGGGACTTGAAGTTTGTAAACTCGTTTCTCAAGTCACTGTATTCTTCTCTCAAATCACGATTTTCCTGGTCACGTTGTTGTACTAGCTGTGTCAAGCGCTTGACGACCTCGTCAGCAGTGGTGGTTGAAGAAGAAGGTTGGTGCTTCAAAGTACCTCCTTTTTTTCATTGTCTTCAATACTCACATCCTCCGGTGTAGGAGCTGACCTATGTTCGGATCTAACCTGTGAAAGTCGCGTAGAAAATTCTTCCTGTTTAAACATTAAAAGTTAGGGAATGATACAGTAACATAAATAAAAATTACTAGCTAGTAGTAGCAATGTTATTTGCTTACATGAGTCTTGGGAGACCTTTCATCAACGAATTCAGTACTTCCCTTCCGAACATGAGTTTGTGCAAAGACCTCATCAACATGGACCACCCATCCTAGAGCTTGTGCCTGTAAAATAATAGTTAGAAGTGTACATGAAATAGAAAATACACACGTTATATATGAAAGAAACATAAAAGTATTGAAGGATTACCATACGTGTTAAAATAGAATGGCTCAATTTCCCACACCAAGAGGAGGGGTCAATTGGTGAAGTGTAAAAGACACAATCTTTAAAAATCTTTTCACAAAAAAACTGATGCTTTTACTTTTCTTAAATTGCAAGATAATCAAATAGCAATGCAGCGGAAACTTAATCGAATATGAAAACAATGCAATCGAATGAATAAAAGAGTAAGGTTCAAAAAATTCAAACACTGTGTTTTTATACTGGTTCGGCCAAGCCTACATCTAGTGTCCTTCCAACCACAGGAAGAAAATGCACTATAATGATCAAGGTTTTTACAACAAGGTTTCTACAGAAGACCTCACGTCAAAAATGTAAAACACCTCTCTAACCCTCTAAAAAATAGAGACAATCCACAAACTAGACCAGCAGCAAGAATCCCCTCTCCTGCCGTCTAAACCCTTTGAGACACTCTCAAAGTCAAGAACGCCACACGCTCTTCTTCCTATAATCATAACAGAGAACCTCAAACCAATCTTCAAAAGATCGCAGAATTTGATCACTTAACCACACCCAAATTTAACACATTGATCAAAAGCATATAACATGTAAATATAGAACATGTAACAGATAATACACATGTGTTATTAATTATGTGTTGTCATCATCATAAACTCAGATATTACTGAGATTGTGGGTTAAGATAAACCTGTGCTCCCCCTATCAACAATCGCAACAATCTCCCCCTTTTTTGATGATGCACAACCATGATTAATAAACAACCATGTTGCACAAAACAGTACAGATTATTAATCGTCATAATTTTCCCCCTTTGGGCATTAGCAAAAAGATAAGCAAACAGTAATTGATACATAGATAATCAGTAACATAGAGATGCATCAGATATGCAATGTGAAATAGATCAATGATTTAGGATTTTCTCCCCCTTAAATGAATACATGTGAAATAGATCAATGATATGCAATGCTCCCCCTATCATTATGCATGCTTCAATCTCAAAACACAGATGCACAATGCAGTAATCAGATTATATATAAGAGCATGTAAAAGCATAATCCAGCATTGTATCAAAGTAAATGTAAGATAATAATAACAGAGCATAATTGATACAATTTCAATCATCAAACACAGTTTATTCTCTTATCATCTCAGAGCATAGATATAACGGATAAGCATTGAGATATATGCAGAATAAACATTCACAGAATATAAAGCAAGATTTAAAGATAACAGATATCCCAAAGTTTGGAATCTTTAACCCGTGTTGATATTCAATCGATTAGATCTCAGTCGTAATCGACTTCTTGCTTTCTGTAAGTTGATTTTCCATATCATCTCTGTCAGCAATTGATGTTCCTGCAAAGCCTTTCATTGTCTTTCTAGATCAAACATTTTAGAATCAATATAGTACAGGAATTATCACAGATAATATATGAGTATGCAAATGTATGAGTGTAACAACAAGCAATATTTCATTTGCATACAATCATAGTGTAATTGATTTAGATGCTATTTGTTTCACTCAATCACAAACATAATTTTTCATTCACAGATTGAGCTAACCATAAACTTTGATTTCATTGATATTTAATTAGGAAGTACAATCAGATTGACAAAAACAAAACACAAATGGCATATAAAGCCAACAATACAAACAAAACAGAACAATCAAAGCAAACCAGAAAAACACAAAGCTCTAAACTGTAACTACAGAATCCTTATTCCATTTCAGATGACTCTACAATCTTCTCATTTGCACTATTCTTCTTGCTTTCGGAATCATCTACAAAAGTTTCACCAAATGCATTTATCCTTAATGCATAATCCATCTTCCTATGCAGCTCAGTAAAGGACTTCTGAAGCATTGACATTTTCTCATCAAGTCTTTTAAATCTTACTTCTACAAATTCCTCAAATCTTGTTTGAGGTCTGAACTCATATCTTGACTTGTCAATATTGATAGGATCAACTTTATCAGTATCAGGGCAAAGTTCGTCCTTGAAAATCCAGCCTTCTTTGCCTTTTCCAAGCCCCAAGTGTTCTAAGAATACTTTTTCAATCACATTCTTTTTTATATCAACAATGGTGATCTCATTTGTGATGTCCACATTTTCTAATCTTAGAATTCTGCTAATGAAGACAACTATGGTAAGTGATATTCATTTTTCTTTGCAACCTTCATCATACAATCACCGATTACAGATGCCTAATCTGTCTGTATACTTGTTTGCAATGCATATAGTAGGTATACATCTTCTGCATTCAACAATGACTGATCTTCACTTCTAGGAAGTAAAATCCATGTGATCACATATGCCCATATTCTTTCTTCTTTACTTAGATGATCAATGCTGAAGGAGTCATATTTCCCTATCATATTCAGATCCTTCAAAAGATTGTTATAGATATCAAATTTATTAAGCCCCGGTACACCATGATGTGCTTTCAGTCCTCTAGGTTGGAATCCAGCAACATATTTCCATATGGAATAATCAATACGAATATTCACACCCTTTACTCTGGAAATCAAATAGTTCCTCTCTCTTTTTAAGTTTGCATAGAATACTTTCACAAGATTAGGATAACAATCACCTTGGAGTTCAAGAAACTTTGTTAGACCAGAATTAACTAGCCATTCTTGAAACAAAAATCCTTTTGAGCGAAAGAATAAAATGTTTAAGCGCTTATGTCTGATCACTTATTTGAATCCCCACTTACAGATGAAGTAGATTCTTTGTTCGTCATCACTAAACCAGCCAAAAGGGTTTGCTTCTCTGATTAAAGATGCAGGACGCTTTCCTAGGCGTGAAAATGAAGCAGCCATGGCAGATTAAGAATTTGTAGAGACTTCTTGATTCAGATAAGGGTTTTGAGTATCACAATTTTGAGACATTTTTTTAAAGAACATCAACTCTTATAAGGGCGCGAACAACCATCAAATTCAATCAGGCCCATTTATGTTTTCAAAATATTAAAGCCCAAAACAGAGATTATTAATCAGTTTCATTAAAGACAAAGTTGACTCGTGTATTACAAAGTGTTACCAAATACAGAGAAACACATTCACAGATTATAATCGACTCAGTTCATAACATAATCGATTAAAATTCGCACAACTATATTTTCACAGAATTCAGTCAATCAAACAACACACAACAAACATGCATATAACAATCAATCATACAAATGCTTATGATGCATGATGCATACAAAAAATTTGTTCCAGTTACCACAATCAGTGACTCAAGAACTTGTGATTTGTTCCATTTGTAGTTCATCCTTGAGCACTGTACTACTTCAGTTGCAGCTACTTTCCTGCAAAATAATTAAACATTTTTTACGCTGGTACCCATTTGAACTTGGGTCCTGTCCTTTTAGTTGCAGGAGGCAGTTCCTTACGAATCCATTTGAATTTTCCCTTTGGAACTCCAACCTTTCTATAGTAGCAGTTTCTAACATTATGGCCAATAGTACTGTAGTAAAAACAAGCATTTGGAATAGGCTTACTGAGATCAATAAACTTCTTTGAATTAATCCTATTACTCTTTGCTTTGTAGCCAATACCTTGCCTATTAATTTCTCTTCCAGATGATCTTAACACAACATCAAGATTTTCTTTGCCTTGTGTAAATTTAGCTAACGTGCTGGTTAAGTAATCAATTTTCTCAATGTCTACAGGATAATTATCACATTCTTTCTCAACAATTTGTATTTCAGTCTTAACTATTTTTGCAGATTTTAAAGCAATTTCAATATCTTTTTCAAGCTTTTCATTATCCTCTACTAGATTATCAATTCTATATTCATAGTCTCTTCTCTAAGAGGATAATCGATTTACCTTATACTGGAGTCGCATGGCTTCTGCATGTATCTCGTGAAATGCATCCAACAGCATGTGGTACTTGACCTCTATTGGTTCATTCTCAAATTCATTATCATTGTCATCATCAGAGTCTGCATAGCCTACCATGAAACATAAATTTGACTCCTCTTCAATGCTACAATCATCATCACTTGAAGAGTCTCCATCACTATTTTCCAAGGCAATGTATGATTTCCTTTGCTTTTTGCTCTTTTCTTGAGGATACTTGGTGATTTCTTTCTGCTTGTTCTTCAAGTCTGGACAGTCAGGCTTGATATGACCATCCTTTCCACATTCATAACATTGTATAGCGTTGCTTCTTGAGTTCTTCTTTCCTCCTCTTGAAAAGCCTGCATTGTTAGTTGCATAATTTTTATTCTTCATGAATTTGTTAAATTTTCTCACCATCATATTCATGATTTCCTTTTCTAGTACTTATGCATCTGATTCAGCTTCAGATTCAGCCTTCTTGGAGGATTTCTTGCTTTTGGCTTTAAGAGTAATTGATTTCTTTTCTTCAATTTCTTCTTCCTCTCTTAGCCTTCCAAGTTCCAGTTCATGTTCCCTTAGCTTGCCAAACAAAGTTGTCATATTCATGTTAGTCAAATCTCTTGATTCAAATATGGCTGTTAACTTTGGCAGCCAACTCCTGTTGAGACTTTTAAGAATCTTTATGTTGATCTCCTCTTTATTAAACACTTTGTCGAGAGGCATGAGATGATTTACTATATGTTTAAATCTTTTCTGCACTTCATAAATCGTCTCACCAGCTTTCATCCTGAATAATTCATACTCTTGTACAAGGGAGTTTTTCCTGACACGTTTCACTTCGTCTGTGCCTTCATGCGTCACCTCAAGAACCTCCCACATTTCCTTGGCAGTCTTGCATTGTGATATCCTCATTTCTAGCTTCAAAAATTCATCCATTGTTAGCGTAGAAGCAATTACATTTCTAGCTTTAACATCATATTATGCTTTGCGGTTCTCATCCTGAGTCCATTCAGAAAAGTTTTTCAAAACAGTTTTTCCATTCACAATTTGAGTGGGTTCATATGGACCGTTTAGAGTGGCATCCCAAACTCCTTTATCCACGGATTCAAGAAAGATTTGCATCCTTATTTTCCAAAAAGCATAGTTTTCTCCAACAAATAGTGGTGGTGTATTTGTGGATACACCTTCACCAAAGGTTTGAGAATTGAAAACCATTTTCCAGAATCAATCGATTAAACGGAAATAGTAATTGATTAATTTTTCAAATATTTTATGAAAACCAGCTCTAGTGCCAATTGTTAAAATAGAATGGCTCAATTTCTCACACCAAGAGGGGGGTGAATTGGTGAAATGTAAAAATAAAATCTTTTTCAAAAAAATTATGCCTTGATACTTTTCTTGAATCACAAGGTAAAAGATTTTCAATGCAGCGGAAACTTAATCGAATGAATGCAGAACGTAATCGATTGAATAAAGAGAGTAGGGATGAGAAAATTCAAACACTGTGTATTTATATTGGTTCGACCAAGCCTACATCCAGTGTCCTTCCAAGCATAGGAAGCCAATGCACTATAATGATCAAGGTTTTTACAACAAGGCTTTTATAGCGACCACACGTCAAAAATATAAAACACCTCTCTAACCCTCTAATCAAAATATAGGCATTACACAACAAAACCAGTAGCAAAAATCCGCTCTTCTGCTGTCTAAACCCTTTGAGACACTCTCAAAGTCAAGAACGTCGCACACTCTTCTTCATGTAATCACAACAGGAAACCTCAAACCAATCTTCAAAAGATTGTAGAATCTGATCTCTCAATGACACCCAAATGTACAAGTTGATCAGCCTTTGAAAACACAACAATCTTGCTCTTCAAGAAATCACAAGTAGTTGATTACCATGGTCACTCTTGTTTCTTGGAGCTTTTCTTTACTTTCTGTAAGATCACAACATTCTGCAAAAGATATGAAAATGTTAGAATCAATAAAGTTCTTACAGAAATCAAATCTGCGTCAATTTATAGAATAACTCATCTCAAACGCATTTTAATCGACTTAGCTACTAATGCATTCGAATACAACAATTTTGTTATAACAGTTAGCAGCAATCACGACAATTAATTGAATGCGCAATTAATGCAGTCAACTAACATTTAATGCTTGGTCAACACAATAAAAAATATGACCGTTAGACAGTTATGCCAAGCATTAACAGTATTTCAAACAAATAACTAACTTAATCGAATACAACACACATGCAATCGATTATGCAATAGTGTTAAACATAGTTTTGAAAAACTTTCTCTTTGAAAACTCTCACAACACATTTGAAAATAGTTTGTGCAAAGACACGAGTTTTAATCGATTCAACCCATAATGAAGTCAACTTAAAACTATTGTTTTGTCACACACTTAAAGTTCAACATAAGTGCTTGTGGTTTTCCTTTTCAAACTCATATGTCATGCATTCACATATAAAAACACATATGTAACACAGTGATATGAAATGAACAACACAAACATGCTCTCATATATGCTTAAACAGATTTAACACATTGATCAAAAAGTATATAACTTGTAAATATAGAACATGTAACACAGAATACACATGTGTTATTAATTATGTGTTGTCATCATCAAAAACTCATATATTACTAAGATTGTGGGTTAACCTAAACCTGTGCTCCCCCTATCAACCATCTCAACAATGAAGAATAAACATTTAATAGCATATAACACAAGATTTAAAGATATCAAAAGTTCCAAGTTTGGAATCTTTAACCCCTGTTGATATTCAATCGATTAGATCTCAGTCGTAATCCACTTCTTGCTTCCTATAAGTTGATTTTCCATATCATCTCTGTCAGCAATTAATGTTCCTGCAAAACCTTTCATGGTCTTTCTAGATTAAGTATTTTAGAATAAATATAGTACAGGAACTATCACAGATAATATATGAGTATGCAAATGTATGAGTGTAACAGTAAGCAATATTTCGTTTGCATACAATCATAGTGAAACAAATTTAGATGTTATTTTATACTACTATCATTCAGAATTCCCAGTTCATTTCGAATAGTATAAAATCTTTCCTTATTCAATGGTTTTGTGAAAATATTTGCCCATTGATGTAAGGTATCTACATATTCGACCTTAATTTCTCATTTGAGAATGTGATATCGTATGAAATGATGCCTTATCTCAATATGCTTAGTTTTAGAGTGAAGAACAAGATTTTTAGTCAGATTTATTGCACTTGTGTTATCACATTTTAAAGGAATATGATCCAATGATATTCCATAGTCCTCTAGTTGACTCTTGATCCAAAGAGACTGAGCACAACAACTTCCAACTGCTATGTACTCTATTTCTGTGGTGGATAATGCCACACAAGCTTGTTTCTTTGAATGCCAAGAAACTAGTGAACATCCTAGTAGATGACATGTGCCAATAGTGCTCTTTTTGTCTAGCTTACAACCACCAAAATCAAAATCACTATAACCCTCAAGGAAAATATTTGAACCACTGGGATACCACAGTCCAAGAGTCTTGGTTCCTTTTAAATATTTCAAAATTCTATTTACAACAGTTAAGTGTGATTCTTTTGGGGAAGACTGAAACCTAACACAAAGATAGACACAATGCATGATGTCTGGTCTACTAGCCTTTAAGTACAATAGAGATCTGATCCTACCTCTATACATTTTCTGACCAACTTCTTTTCCAGTTTCATCAAGGTCAAGATACCATTTTGTTGCCATAGGAGTTGCAGCCTCTTTACAGTCCAGCATTTTGTATTTCTTTAATAGATAAGTGCAATACTTGGATTGATGAATAAAGATGCCATTCTTGATCTGCTTGACTTGAAGTCTTAGAAAATATGAGAGTTCTCCCATCATAGACATCTCGAACTCTTCCTGTATAGTCTTAGAAAAATCTTTGCACAAAGTAGGATTAGTTGATCCAAAGATGATATCATCCACATAAATTTGAACATATAATCTATCTTGATGTGATTTCTTAATAAAGAGAGTTGAATCAACTTTACCCCTCGAGAATCCCTTCTTTACCAGAAACTCACTTAAGCGGTCGTACCACGACCTTGGTGCCTGTTTTAACCCATACAGAGCCTTTTTGAGTTTGAAGACATAATCTGGATGCTCATAGTCTTGGAATCTTGGTGGTTGTTCCACATAGACTTCTTCCTTAATATAACCATTTAAGAACGCACTCTTGACATCCATTTGATACAGTTTAAACTTCATTACAGATGCAACAGCAAGCAGAATTCTTATTGCTTTCAGTCTGGCCACTGGTGCATACGTTTCATCATAATCGATTCCTTCTTCTTGACTATAGCCGTTAGAACTAACATTGCCTTGTTCTTTATGATTTCCCTTTAATCATCCATCTTGTTCCTAAAGACCCATTTGGTGCCTATAACTTGTAACTTTTCAGTTCTTGGAACCAGCTCCCATACATAGTTCCTCTTAAACTAATTTAATTCCTCTTGCATGGCCATCATCTAATTTTCATCCACAATAGCAGCTTCAATATTTTGGGCTCGATTTTAGAAACAAAAGCTACATTCATGAAGAATTGATTAAGTTGCCGCCTAGTGGAAACTCCTCTCGTGATATCACCAATGATGTTGCTTGTCGAGACATTTCTTGGTGTTTTCCACTCCTTAATCGATTCAGCTCTGGGGGATTCGATTGTCTTCTCAGAATTTTCCTCTCCTGGAACATCTTCATTTTCTTTTTCCTTATCAGTAGAATCATCTGCATCTATTGACTTTCTAGACTGAACAGGATTAGTGGTAATATCAATATACTCATCAAAGGCTACATAAACATATTCTTCAACACATTGTTATTTTGTTATAAACACGATAAGCTTTACTTGTAAGAGAATAGCCAATAAAGACAGCCTCATCGGCTTTGGAATCAAACTTACCAAGGTTTTCCTTACCAGTGTTTAGAATGAAACATTTGCATCCAAAGATCCAAAGATGTGAGATGTTAGGCTTTCTTCCCTTGAACAATTCATAGGGAGTCAATTTCAGCATTGACCTTATCATTGTTCTATCCAGTACATAACATGTTGTGCTCACTACATTTGCCCAGAAGTACTTCGCCAAGTCCCTCTCGTTTAGCATGGTTCTTGCAAGTTCTTCTAGTGCTCTATTCTTCCTTTCTACAACTCCATTTTGCTGAGGTGTCCTTGGAGTAGAGAAGTTGTGAGTGATTCTCATCTCTGCACAGTATTCATCAAATGCTTCATTCTAGAACTCTTTCCCATGGTCACTTCTTATGCACTTAATTCTGAGCTCTTTTTCATTTTGAATGGCTGCAACAAATTTCTTGAACACCCTGAAAGATTCACTCATGGCATAAATGACAAAAGTCCAAGTAAATCGAGAATAGTCATCAACAATAACTAAGCCATACAAGTTTCCTCCAAGACTCCTAACCCTTGAGGGACCAAATAAGTCCATATGTAAGAGTTGTAGAGGTATGGTGGTTGACATTTCTCTTTTATTCTTAAAAGATTGTCTTGTTTGTTTCCCTTTTTGACATGCATCACACAATCTTTCAGAAATATAACGTATATTAGGAAGACCAATGACAAGATCTTTATACACTAGCTTGTTCAATTGACCCATGGTAATATGAGCTAGTCTTTTGTGCCATAACCATGCATCATCTTCTTTAGACATCAGGCAAACAACAGATTTGAAAGAGGTTTTTCTAAAATTGATTATGTAAATGTTGTTATATCTTTTCCCTATTAATAATAACTCATTAGTTAAACCATTTCTAATCAAACAATATTTTAGTTCAAAAGTTATATTTAGCCCTTTATCACACAATTGACTAATGCTGAGAAAATTATGTTTCAATCCTTCAACAAGCAACACATTTTAAATTTCATATGCAGAGGGAGTTTGAATTTTACCAATACCGATGATTTTCCCTTTTGTTGTTGTCACCGTAAGCGACGTGTCTAGTAGTCTTGTCAGAGATTCTTATGAATTTTGTTGAATCTCATGTCATGTGCCTTGAACATCTGTTGTCTAGATACCATAGGGAACCTTTCGTTCCTTATTCTAAACACGATTTTGCCTTTTCAGATTTTGCCATCATGATGGGATTGCTTCCTGACACACTCTCTTTATTATCATTTTGATGCATGTGACCTTTCTTCTCATTTAGAAATCTTGTAAACTTTTGGTCAGCCTGCAGATTTATCCTTTCGGTCTTGTATATTAATCCATCTACATTATTTTTCTTGTTTCGCAAGAGACCTGTTTCAAAAGATTCATAAAAGCCATTAGTAATGGAGTTTGACTTGACATTACAAGTAACATACACTAGTTCAAACGCATATTCACTTGTCTTTCTTATTTGAGAAACATAAGCCATTTTTCAGGATCAATCGATTAATCAGAAATAGTAATCGATTAGTTTTTCAAATATTTTATGAAAAGCAGCTCTAGTGCCAATTGTTAAAATAGAATGACTCAATTTCTCACACCAACAAGGGGGTGAATTGATGAACTGTAAAAAACACAATCTTTAAAAATATTTTCATAGAAAAATTGATGCTTTTACTTTTCCTGAATTGCAAGATAATTAAATAGCAATGTAGTGGAAACTTAATCAAATATGTAAACAATGCAATCGACTGAATAAAAGAGTAAGGTTCAGAAAATTAAAACACTGTGTTTTTATACTGGTTCGGCCAAGCCTCCATCCAGTGTCCTTCCAACCACATGAAGCAAATGCACTATAATGATCAAGGTTTTTACAACAAGGTTTCTATAAAAGACCTCACATCAAAAATTTAAAACACCTCTCTAACCCTCTAATCAAAATATAGGCAATACACAAACTAGACCAGTAGCAAGAATCCTCTCTCCTGCCGTCTAAACCCTTTGAGACACTCTCAAAGTCAAGAACGCCACACTGTCTTCTTCCTGTAATCACAACAGGGAACCTTAAACCAATCTTCAAAAGATTGCAGAATTTGATCGCTCAATGACACCCAAATGTGCAAGTTGATCAGCCTTTGCAAAACATCGCAGTCTTGCTCTTCAAGAAATCACAAGTAATTGATCACCACGGTCACTCTTGTTTCTTGGAGCTTTTTCTCTCTTCCTGTAAGATCACAGGTTTCTGTAAAAGATATCACACTATTAGATTTTCCAAAACTTCTTACAGAAATCAAATTCGCGTCAACTTATAGAATAACATATCTCAGACGCAATTTAATCGACTAAGCTACTAAAGTAATCGAATATAACAATTCTGCTATAATAGTTAGCAGCAAACACGACAATTAATTGAATGCGCAATTAATGCAGTCGATAATCATTTAATGCTTGGTCAACACAATTAAAAATATGACTGTTAGACAGTTATGTCAAGCATTAACAGAATTTCAAAACAATAATAGACTTAATCGAATACAGCACACATGCAACCGACTAAGTAACAATGTTAAGCATAGTTTTGAAAAACTTTCTCTTTGAAAAAATGTCACAGCACACTTGAAAATAGTTTGTGCAAAGACACGAGTTTTAATCGATTCATCCCATAATGAAATCGAATTAAAACTTTTATTTTGCCACACATTTAAAGTTCAACATAAGGGCTTGTGGTTTTCCTTTTCAACATCATATGTCATGCATTCACATATAAAAACACGTATATAACACAATGATATGCAATGAACAACACAATCATGCTCTCATATATGCTTAAACATATTTAACATATTGATCAAAAGCATCTAACATGTAAATATAGAACATGTAACGTAGAATACACATGTATTATTAATTATTTGTTGTCATCATCAAAAACACAAATATCACTAAGATTGTGGGTTAAGCTGAACCTTTGCTCCCCCTATCAACAATCTCAACAATATGAATGACATTCTCATGAATTGTGATCGACCCACCAGTATGTAGGGTGTCACCCTTTTCAGAAGCTTTGTTCCTTTGGGTTGTAGCACACTTATTGCGAAACTCTGCTGAATTCTAATGAGCGAGTAAAGAGTTCCAAATGTGCTCGCCCAGCCAGTAAGGTCGCTCCCCTGCCAAGAGGGCATCCCTAAACATCTTTGACATTCGATGAGATGCTTTATTGTGGAAATTTCTTTGTATTTGAGTTTCATATTCAGGTTCCACTACACATTCATCTGTTACAATAAAAAAAAGAAACATTGATTAATGAACATACTTTGACAAGAATGACAATTAGTTTAATGGGTTGTTCACCTTAAAACACTACCAGAATGACTCTTTATCGTCGTTAGGTATTGCTCCCCAAGTAGGCCATGGACTCAAATTTGTTGCTTAATTGATCGTGTGATGGCCTGGGAAGCAACATTGGATGGAAAAAACCGGCATATAAAGAAATAAAAGTCAATCGAATTAAGGAAAACTTAAAACCTCAAAATAATTAAACAAGGGATTAAAGTCTTACCCTCGACCAAAAGGCTAATCTATGATTGATCATGGAGAGGCGGGTCAACAGCATCACCAATTGAATCTGGATCAATAGATGTTATGGTAGTCTCAGAAGCAGGTATAAAAGATGAAGAAGGTCTAGAAGTAGGGTCAAGGGGAGGAATGAAGGTAATAACCACATGGGGAGGAAGAGTGTCTGTTGTAGGGGGGAGGACGAGGGTCTGCTACAAGGAGAGT
This sequence comes from Vigna angularis, assembly GCF_016808095.1. Taxonomy (NCBI): domain Eukaryota; kingdom Viridiplantae; phylum Streptophyta; class Magnoliopsida; order Fabales; family Fabaceae; genus Vigna; species Vigna angularis. The sequence continues at coordinate 3,042,158 of NC_068976.1, read as the reverse complement.
AGGAGGGTGTACTGGAGGGGTAGGAGGAATGTCTCCTACCACTAAAGGGGGGGGGGGGGTCTGCTGCATGTGATGGTCCCATAGACGATAGACTAGGGCCAGTAGTGGTAGGTAGTGTAGTAGGCACCCTAAGTACATACCATGGTGCCTACCGTTGCCTCTTTTTAGGCCTTGCTACCCCCTTTCCTTTATCAGGACGTGATGGACCTTTTCTTGTCATTATTGCATTGAAATGGCTACAAATAAAGTAAAACATTCATCTAGACTAAGGAAGGATCAGTACAAATTAAAGTGAATGTAAAATAACTGCATACAACTTTTAAGATGGTACTTTGCATAACTCAAATGGAATGTTTTTCAAATGCTAGTTAAATTTGCTACAATAAATGTCGAAGATTCAATCATCATCATCATCATCTTCTTCTTCTTCTTCTTCTTCTTCTTCTTCTTCTTCTTCTTCTTCTTCTTCTTCTTCTTCTTCTTCTTCTTCTTCTTCTCCTCCTCCTCCTCCTCCTCCTCCTCCTCCTCCTTGTATTGGTGCTTCTAATTCATCTTCATCACCATTAGGGTCGTGCAATGCAGTTATACGTTCAACTTCTAAAATATCGTGCCCTTGTGACATTGGATCAAGTTGGTAGGTGACATCTTCCTCAACCTCATTTGAGTCAATGCGACCTATAGGCTTGGTTTGTATTGCAACAGCCCAACCACGTTTGTCAATATTGTAGAATGGTGAATATAACACATAATAAACCTGTCTGACATTAATTGGTAGAATGAAAGAATCAAACGGTCGATATCTTAATCTCATTTGCAGTGCGACAATGTTTAACCTAGGATCCACTCTAGTATCAACTCTAGAACGATCAAACCATTCATAATAAAAAAGTACTACTTTGTTTGTAGAAGTAGTGTTGTTGTACTCTAGCTCATATATTTTATGAATGATGCCGTAGAAATCATCATAACAACCCTCTATAAGGCCCTTGACGTACACACCATAATTTGTTGTTTTCTTTCCTTTAGACCATTCATCTATGTGGAATTTGTAACCATTGGTGAAGTAAGTGTGTCATTCTTTCACACATCTCATTAGCCAATTGGAGAAATGTCTTAACTCTTGAACCGTGGGAGTTAATGCCTTGTTAAAAACCTACAAATATGCCAAAAAAAATTTACAGCAAGAGTCAAATTGACCTTGCTTAAAACATAGGAAAAAGTACGGACCTGATATCTGAACCATTGAGGAAACTCTGAGTGTATTCAAGCAGAAGCATTTCCTTCTGCGACTTGCTCAGCCACAAGAAATGAGCTGGTATGAATGCAATGAATTAGTGTATAACAATTTAATCATTTCAAAGGTAAGAGTTGGATGATGACATACTCAAGGTATGACTTAACTTCACTACAATTGATTAAGACGTGGACAAAAGCAGAGTTAAATTCAGCATCAGTTAACCAATGAGTGAATTATTTCCCTGCATGACGGTCTGATTGTCGAAAAACTGATAATGCACCTTGACATGGTTCAGGTTGCCATTGCATTTCATTTCTGACATTAGTGGGGGACAACATGAAGTTTTTGAAATAATGTGAACAAAAATACGTTGTCTCTCTGTGCAAGTAAGCTGCACAAATTATTCCTTCTACTCTAGCTTTATTTTTAACTGAACGTTTGGATTCTCCCATAAACCTTTCAAACGGATAAATCCACCTGTATTGCACCAATCCCCCAAGCCATGCTTCATATGCAAGATGAATTGGAAGATGATCCATTGAATCAAAGAATGCATGAGGGAATATTCTTTCTAATTTGTAGAGAATAATTGGAATATTTTCTTCCATCTTTCTTGTCCTTGTTGCAGAAACCTTTTGAGAATTTCCTCTCAAAGTCCAAGAGCTCCTCACTCTTCCTCCTGACACGCACGTCTAGGGAAACAGCAAATCAAAGATTGCAGAAACTTCTTCTGATCAAAATAGATACACCTGCAGTAGTGCTAATGTGATTAGCCAATGTAGTTCACGAAAATCCCTCTCAAGAATGCCTCAATATTCTTCAAATTCTTCATGTTCTTGATTCTTGGAGCGTATGTGCAACCTGTAAATCTTTCTAAGATCAAAACTATAAGATATGAAACTGTTAGAATGATCAAAAGTG